>NC_061815.1:0-1442500 GCF_021462225.1 Girardinichthys multiradiatus | reverse complement strand
AAGAGTCTAATTTGGCTGCGCTGCATCACATGCGCTGATTCTTCACATTTCACAGCCAGATCTGAACTTTCAGCCAGGTGTACCCAGGCCCAGGCCCAGGCCCAGGCCCAGGCACAGGCCCACCTCCAGGACCAGGCCCACCTCTCGAACCCGGGGATCCCACACTTAAGCACCCCTCCGCAGACAGACCAAGTAATTTGCAGCTTCAAAATGCTCGTACCTCTGGTACGGCAACAAGAGCTCTGTGCCTCTGGTAAGGAGACAAACGCTATGTGTCTCATTTGGCTGTACTGCATCACATGCGCTGATTCTTCACATTTAACAGCCAGATCTGATCCTAAAAGAGTCTCATTTTGCTGTCATGCAGCACATAAGCTGATTATACACAGTGCACAGCAGAATTTCATCCAGAATCAGTCTCACTTTGCTGTCCTGAAGCTGTCTTGACCACGCAAGTCTCCTATTGTGCTCGTGTCACATGTTTATCAACACGGCACAAGCTCCTGATCAGCCTTATCAAACTGTCAACTACCCCTGAGGCTTTCACTAAACCTAAGGTCACCGGAGTATGTGCCAGTCAGAATCGAGTGTTCGAGCTGCTCAAACACACACCCTTCCAGAGTTATCCCCATGCTATCTGATCCCCCTGTGGCTATTACCCATAAACTACTCTAACCCTACCCTAGCCTAGCTTCAATTGGCTGTTCTGAAGCACCTAAGCTCACACCTTTGACCAGTTTCAGCTGTAAAAATTATGACTCCAAAGCAGGTCATGCCGGGTGTCTATCAATGTGCCCCGGCCTGCTGATCACAGTGGACCGCCTGCCGCGAGCCTAGCACGTACCTAGAGCAAGGTACCACCAATTTACATGTTCCCAAAGGCCCATCGGACATGCCAAAATGTACAAGATCCGTGCTCATCTGCGCTAGCCAAATATATAACCTTTATAGCTGTAGCACCTACTCCTGCCAAATTAAAAATTTAAAGACACTCAAAATCCCAAGAATTTGAGGCCTTCTAGCCCAATGCTGGAAAGGCTCACAGTCACCATTGCTGTGCACGTTCACTCAGGGCATCGAGGCCTTTCCATAGCTACCTCGCTCGCCATCCTACGACAAACGGCTCAAAGGTTGCCAACTCTAGCCCTGCCCATCAACAGGCTTCTCCGGCCTGCTGCCCCAAGGCCTTTTGTCAAAGCAAATCCAGCTTGCCAGACATTCACATCCAGAGTTATGAGCAAAAGTCCAAGCCCAAATGAATGCAGGCCTGGGGCAGCTACCAGAAGGGCTGGCCACACACACGGGGCATGCCAAAATGTATGTGATCCGTGCTCATCTGCGCTAGCCAAATATACTGGTCCTTCTCAAAATATTAGCATTATTGTCTTAATACGGATGATTTTGGCATACAGCTCATGAAAACCCAAAATTCCTATCTCACAAAATTAGCATATCATTAAAAGGGTCTCTAAACGAGCTATGAACCTAATCATCTGAATCAACGAGTTAACTCTAAACACCTGCAAAAGATTCCTGAGGCCTTTAAAACTCCCAGACTGGTTCATCACTCAAAACCCCAATCATGGGTAAGACTGCTGACCTGACTGCTGTCCAGAAGGCCACTATTGACACCCTCAAGCAAGAGGGTAAGAAACAGAAAGAAATTTCTGAACGAATAGGCTGTTCCCAGAGTGCTGTATCAAGCCACCTCAGTGGGAAGTCTGTGGGAAGGAAAAAGTGTGGCAGAAAACTCTGCACAACGAGAAGAGGTGACGGGACCCTGAGGAAGATTGTGGAGAAGGGCCCATTCCAGACCTTGGGGGACCTGCGGAAGCAGTGGACTGAGTCTGGAGCAGAAACATCCAGAGCCACCGTGTACAGGTGTGTGCAAGAAATGGGCTACAGGTGCCGCATTCACACTTATGAACCAGAAACAGCGGCAGAAGCGCCTGACCTGGACTACAGAGAAGCAGCACTGGACTGTTGCTCAGTGGTCCAAAGTACTTTTTTCGGATGAAAGCAAATTCTGCATGTCATTCGGAAATCAAGGTGCCAGAGTCTGGAGGAAGACTGGGGAGAAGGAAATGCCAAAATGCCAGAAGTCCAGTGTCAAGTACCCACAGTCAGTGATGGTCTGGGGTGCCGTGTCAGCTGCTGGTGTTGGTCCACTGTGTTTTATCAAGGGCAGGGTCAATGCAGCTAGCTATCAGGAGATTTTGGAGCACTTCATGCTTCCATCTGCTGAAAAGCTTTATGGAGATGAAGATTTCATTTTTCAGCACGACCTGGCACCTGCTCACAGTGCCAAAACCACTGGTAAATGGTTTACTGACCATGGTATCACTGTGCTCAATTGGCCTGCCAACTCTCCTGACCTGAACCCCATAGAGAATCTGTGGGATATTGTGAAGAGAACGTTGAGAGACTCAAGACCCAACACTGGATGAGCTAAAGGCCGCTATCAAAGCATCCTGGGCCTCCATAAGACCTCAGCAGTGCCACAGGCTGATTGCCTCCATGCCACGCCGCATTGAAGCAGTCATTTCTGCAAAAGGATTCCCGACCAAGTATTGAGTGCATAACTGTACATGATTATTTGAAGGTTGACGTTTTTTGTATTAAAAACACTTTTCTTTTATTGGTCGGATGAAATATGCTAATTTTGTGAGATAGGAATTTTGGGTTTTCATGAGCTGTATGCCACAATCATCCGTATTAAGACAATAAAAGACTTAAAATATTTCAGATGGTGTGCAATGAATCTAAAATATATGAATGTTAAATGTTCATCATTACATTATGGAAAATAATGAACTTTATCACAATATGCTAATATTTTGAGAAGGACCTGTATATACTACCATTGTCCATCTCAAACACTCATTTATCTGTGAAAAACTTACTTGCGAAGACTTAGAATCCAGTATCCTATACTGTAAAAACCTTTCAGTCGTGCAAAATTGTAACTTTATTCAAGTTCTTGTTTTAAATTCTCTAAGCAACTTTCCTAAGTCAAAACCCTGTTCTTTATATACTTATTATCTCTGTCTCTGTTCTGGGATCCCTGAAGAAACCTTATAATCACTAACCTTGTGTTTGATTTTTTTTACATAAATCATTGTTTATTCTGCTTTTTCCAGTTTATTCATTTCTCAAAATAAGTTGCATATTAATCATATTGGTCTTGCAGTTAGTTCCCAATGGTGGTTTGTAAGTAAAGGCTTCTAAAATCTATTTTCGTTTTACATCTAAAATACTCTATCAGTCTCCTGAAGATCAAATTTCAAGGTAAAATTTTTGTGACACCGATAAAGATCCAAATTCTGTCGTTTGAAAATAATTTTCCTGTTGAATTTGATCCACTAAAAGCGTAATTCTACGCAAGTCACCTCCAGTCTAACATCATAAACCACTATCTGAAGTCGTGAAATGTTTCTCAATGTTCCACAATTCTATTCCTCAACATATTTTTATGCCTCTAATCCTTAGGAAAACTACTGTTTGCTAACACTGATGTTTTTCAACAATTTCACATTCAGCACAAATACTTAAAGGTAGAAAAAAGGAAGAATATTCAAAAGTATAATTCTTTGAAGCAACTTAGTAAACTGCTTAGAATTAGTTAAATATTTCAAATGTTCTACGCCTAGTTTTCTATATAGTCTGCCTAGCAACTGAAAATTGTTTTTAATTGTCCCCTCGTTTACATGTTGTCCCAATTATGTGAATACTTAACTTTTCAAATGTACTCGACACATGGATTGTATTGTAGGAATGACTCACTGGTATCCCTATGGCCACCTCCAGTTTCAATTAGATAAATCATGAGGCAACATTACGGTTGTTTCTGGATCTTACCTTCCCCTATGTAACAGAGCATTTGATAACATTTGTCTGTCTTCCATTGGAACAAGGTGGGTAGAATGTGAAAGATTAGCAGCTTCTGAAAAAAAAGAACCCCCAATTAACCTAACAAGAAAACACTGCAATCAACATTGCAACCTCTAAATCATGTACATCAGAATCAGAATCAGAATCAGCTTTATTGCCAAGTTCGTACATACAAACAAGGAATTTGACTCCGGTACACTTTGCTCTTTGGTTTTGTTTTTGCATTACAGAATACTCATATTTACAATGTACAATATACACATATATAACAAAAAGGTGCAACATCTGTATGCTGTTGTTTTGTACTCTATTGAATGTTCATCAGAGAAACAGCCTGGGGGAAGAAACGGTCTCTGTGGCGGCTGGTTTTAGTGAACAGTGCTCTGCAGCGGCGGCCTGAAGGTAAAACTCTAAACAGTTTATGTGTGGGGTGTGTGGGGTCTGCAGAGATTTTAGCAGCTCTTTTCTTTACCCTTGACCTGTATAAGTCCTGGATGGAGGGAAGGTCAGTTCTGATGATTCTCTCTGCATTCCTGATTATTCGTTGCAGTCTGCACCTGTCCTGTTCTGTGGATGAGCCAAACCACACTGAGATGAATGAAGACAGGACAGACTGAATGATGGCAGTGTAGAAGATGACCAACAGCTCCTGTGGAAGGTTGAACGTCTTGAGTTGCCTCAGGAAGTACAGTCTCTGCTGGGCCTTCTTTCGAACAGTGTCTATGTGTGAAGACCATCTCAGGTCCTCAGAGGTGCTGGTTCCTAAGAACCTGAAGTGGTCCACGGCCGATACAGTGTTGTTGAGGATGGTGAGGGGGGTGTATGGGGGTGGTGTTCTCCGAAAGTCCACCACCATTTCCACAGTCTTGAGTGGGTTGATGTTAGGGTTTGAAAACTTTTGTATTGTTTATCACTCATGTCTGCTCTAAGTGCTTTTCCCTCCTACATGCCACAGAAAGGGATACGTGGGAGGCGAGTGAGTTATGCTTACCAAGTCCTCACTCCCTCTCTGTTTAAAATCAAGACACATGAACCCTAATCTTTCTGACCCCACACACACACACACACACACCCAGTGATTTGTTGAAGATCCTTGTGAAGATCGGAGCAAGTTGATGTGCGCAGGCTTTCAGGCATGATGGGGAGACGTTATCAGGTCCTCCAGCTTTCTTTGTTTTCATGTGCTGAAAGAGCCTGTTTACATCTTCCTCGGAGATCTTTAGTGCAGGCAGAGGATCTGAAGGTAGGGGGTTGGTTGTTTTATGGGTCAAATTTGTTCCTGAATGGGATGTGGAGGGGATGATTTGAGGTGTGAATGGCTTCTTGTCATGTCTGCAGTAGAAGCCATTCAGACGGTTGGCCAGGAAACGACTCTGTTCAGGATAGGTGGAGGGGCTCTTGTAGGCAGTCAGGTTTCTCAGACCGGTCCATACAGCTGAAGCATCACCAGTAGAAAGGCTGTTCTTCAGCTTCTCACTGTAGCTTCTTTTGGCTGCTTTGATCTCCTTTGTTAGTTTGTTCCTGGCCTGCCTGTACTGCGCCCAATCTCCACTGCTGTGAGCTTCTTCCTTATCCCTGTGCAGATTCCTGAGGTGTGGAGTAAACCATGGCTTGTTATTCCCAAACGTGCAGAAGGTCTTGGTCTGCACACACATGTCCTCACAGAAACTGATGTATGATGTCACCACATCAGTTAGTTGGTTTAAGTCAGTGGCTGAGGTTTCAAAAACAGTCCAGTCTGTGCATTCAAAGCAGGCTTGTAGCGTCTGCTTTGATTCCTCAGTCCACTTCTTAACAGTGTGAACCTTGGGTTTGGAAGCTCTTAGTCTCTGTCTGTAGGTTGGGATGAGGTACATGTAGGATTTCAACAGCTGTGGCCTTTTCCAGCGCTTTTTGCCCTCCGAACATCACACGGAGGCACAATTTTCTTACTTCACTTAAATCCACTGGCTAATGTTTCTCAAGGTCTCCTACGTACCTTTTCTAACAAGTTTTTATATATATGAATTAGCTGTCTTTTAAACAAGAATGATTAATTCTTGGAAAGAATCAGTATTAACGCCAAGTACTATATGAAAAAAGACTTATGCCTGCCTTGGCACCACGACCCAGCCGGGGGTGCGCACTACTCTTTTAAGACTGCCTTAGCCAATTCCAACTTTATGTTTTTTAGACAGTCTCCCTGCATGCAAGGCACCGTGAAGATTGTTAGAAGAGAGAAAAAAGAGAGAGACCAAAGTCTCTATCTATTCACTCCTCAGTCGAGGGACCCGGGAGGCCGAGATCCTTTCAACAAGAAAAGAGACAAGAACTCACCACAGCCACAACTCAATCACAGCCACCCAGGCCCCTCTCCGGAGGAGCGACCGCAAACCTCTCCCTGTAGAGAGTTCCCGTCACCCTGCCTCCAGTCTTTACGGGGCAGTTTTTATGCAGATACAAAGCATTGGTGTGTATTTGGATTCTCTTGACCAATTGAAATACATCATATTCATTTACGTAATACATCTGGAATCCACAACATTGCTTTCTCTATTTTTCCGGGAATACACATTTAGCCAAACATCTGGAAAACATCAGATTGGCGTACGTGACATTTTATAACAACACTCTCATGACTTTATCAGAATGCAAACTCTCAGGTCAAATTGACCTGGCAGGACTTTTAGGGATATCAAAACTTTCTCATCTGAAAGCTCTTATCATTCCTTATTCCTGTGGTCAACTGGACTGCCTGCACAAGCAAACCCATTAGTCTTTACCTCTCGCCAAGAACTTTTCCCTAATGTAATTTGTTTCCAGACAGGCCTGTTTCCTTGTGCACAGAAGAAAGAATTCACAGAATTCATCTTATAATGGTAAACACAATAATAACACTTTTTATTTATTCAAACACAGCTTTATGCCTCTACAGTAGCAGTACAGACACTGCAGAAGGGAGTGTTAAACTACGACCCTGCTTCCTGGTCTGAACCCTGCATTGTCAAAGGTTTGGAAAACTAAGAAGTTTGGCCAGATTCCTAGAAAAAAGATGTTAGGGTTAAAAAGCTGATAAATACAGACAAGTGTAACATAAGGCACAAATGAACCAAATAAGTTTGACTTGCAAGGGAGAGACGGTCCTCTGCAGACAAGCGACTTCATTCTCACAAAGGAAGAAGTCCTTGCACCAGCCTTTTATTTACAGCTTACATTCTTACAAGTAAAAAGCGGGTATTGGTTCAGCCAATTCTTACAGAGATTTCAACTTAAAAGAGTGGTCATTCACATATATGGTATAAGCATGTCATGTCCAGAGAGTGATCCACTCCAGACTACATTCCTTAACTCTCCACTCCCTTTTACACACTAAAAAACAATCACAGGACTCATCTTCACTAGAATAGAACTTAAAACATAACCCTTGTTTAAACTAAACAATGATCATTTTTTATACATTTTCCCAACAGAAGAGCTGCTCCATCCAAAGTGGGATGGATGCCGTCTCTCCGGATCAGACCAGGTTTTCCCCAAAATGTTCGCCAATTATCAATGTAGCCCACATTGTTTTCTGGACACCACCTAGACAGCCAGCGGTTGAATGACAGCATGCGGCTAAACATGTCGTCACTGGTCAGATCGGGGAGGGGATCAGAGAAAATTACGGAGTCCGACATTGTTTTGGCAAACTTACCGAAGCAAGACTAACTTTGGTGACCTCCAATTGACGCAACCAGGTGTCATTACTGCCAGCGTGAATAACAATCTTACTGTATTTACGCATATCATTAGCCAGCAGTTTCAAGTAGGATTTGATGTCACCCGTTCTGGCCCCTGGCAGACATTTGTCTATGGTCGCTGGTGTCTCTAGTGCCACGTTTCTGACTATGGAGCTGCCAATTACCAGAGTTGGATTCTCAGCGGGTGTGTCGTTGAGCGGGGACAATCTGTTAGAAATGCAGACGGGTTGGTGGTGACCTGTCGGCTGGGATTTAGGACTATGCTTTCTACGTACCGTCACCCAGCCGGCCTGAGGCCCCGGCTGCGCGGGCTCTGCTGGAGAACTGGTACGGGGAGTTACCTTTAGTGGCTCCGCGCTGGCTAAGAGGCCTCGGCTATCTGCTGGTTTTTCAACAGCGCTGTGTAATGGAATTTTCTTATCAAAGTGGGAGAAAAAATTTGGCTGACCCTTGCTGTCCAGGCAAAGGAGCGCCTAGTAGCCAGGGAGAATAAGCATCATGGCGCATGTTTGACTGTCTCTCTGTTGCAGACGTCGCCAGTCCATCATCCAGAGAAAGGTTATGTGCAAATGTGTAGAGGTCTTCCCTGTATGTTCCCAATGTGTCTCTCACTGTGGTGTGTGTGCAGTGAGGCAAATGACCTTATGATTTCTAACTTTCAGGCAATGCGATGGCCTTAAGTAGATTCTGAAATAACGTTGCACTGCCCAAGTGATTATTGTGCCCTTGTAAGAACAGTGTTCTTCAACCACCTCTTCAATCACTGATCAGCTTACAGTTCTTTGTCTTGTGGTGGTCCGCTATCCTCACACCTTTCAGGCCGTGGATGATCCAGTTGGAAGATGACTTGTCCTGGAAGCCAGATGAAGCTGGAGGAGCTGGAGCTTTCCTGTAGCTTTCCTGGGTGTCTAGTAGGATCTGATATGGGCCATTCCAGCACCTGGACTTCCAGTGTTTTCTCCTAGATTCTCTGATCAGAATCCAGTCGCCAGGAATAAAGTACTGGAGGGTGGAAGTGGCTGTTTCTGGTATTGCAGCCTTCACCGTCTGTGAAACTTGAGAAAACACAGTGGACAGGTTTTGACAGTAAAACAACATCCTATCTTCACACAAAGATGTGGAAGAAAATGATCTTGGCAATATCACCATGTCCAAATTAGGAGACCTGCCACACAGCACTTCAAAAGGACTGAGATTTGCCTGTGTCCTTTGTCTCAATCTCATATAAGTGAGAACAGGGCCTTTACAACTCTTGGCTAATTTTCAATTCAAAGTCCCATTCTCAATCCTAAGTGCTTAACTACATGAACTTCATCAAAACATCCAACAAAATCAAAAGAATTGATCTTCTGACTTCACCTGATATACTAGCAGTGACCATCAGCTAAATATTCTGAATATCAAAAGGGTGACATGATGTTTGAGGAAGGCCTGATTACAGGTCAATATTTCCATAGTTTCAGAAAACCCAAAAATAATTTCAAAAATGGTCTAATCTGTGGAGATGTAAAATTTCACAAAAGAATCAACACCATACTTTCAGAGAGGTTTTCAGAATGTGGTCTTAGGGAGCTATGCACCATTTATATAAACAAAGTACAACGTCTCTCTCGCATTGTCACTAAGTCCTCACTGGAGGTCTGAGCTACCCTTTTTCCCATGAGTGCTAAAACTTTTGGAACCCCATGTTACTTTATTCTGACATTCCCCTCTTCTGGCGCAGGGTCCAACCCATGCAACAATCCAGCAAAAAGTTTGTACAAAAACATTCTAGTAACCAAGATCACATAACCTAGAACCAAAGAAATGAATTCTGACATAACTATGTGTCACTATGAATTTAACGAAAGCAACATAAATGAAATCCAGATGTTTTTAACTGTAACTCAGTTCCATTAACAACAAAACACAAACTTCAGTTATTCAGTTCATCAATATTTCACTTAGAAATTAGTTACATATCATCCTGATTTGTCTTGTATGAAGATGAGTATTAGATTAATGGAAATCTAATGTAATTCTGATGCATACACTCTACAAATTTGACCTAATAAATAATTCCTGTTAAGTATGAAATCATAACTCTGATTCTTTATCAAAAATACTGTCAGCCAGCTTAATGGCACCAGGGAAAACTTTCAATCTAATAAATCACCAATGATTCTGTATGAAAAACTAATTCTTCAAACTAGTTTAAACTATTTCATTAACCTTTTAATAGTAAAACACATAAATCTAAATGTCATGCTACATCCTTAATTATTATGATATAAAAACATGTTAAAGCAACAATCACTACAAGCATTTTGATTCTATTGTCTCTTAAACAGCGTTAAAACTCAAGAAGGGAGGTGCTGATCGTCACCATGAAACCAAAGGCATGAACCAACCTGGTAGGTGGGCGGAGTCAGGCAGAACTAACCTCTGATTGGCAGCCTATGGGCGGACCCACAGTTTCTTCATTCCAACCCATCTTAGTGAACCTTAAACTGCAAAACTGTTAACATGCACCTACCTCAGAAACAAGCTGCTTCTTAACTCTCCTGAAAACTCAAAGTTTTAATCAATCTGGGATTTAGAAACATTATTCTAAACATGGATTATTGTTTCATGCAACATATAAACAAACATTTATTCCAACAAAACAAAAACAAAACATCAAAGACAGACAAATGGCCAAATTTGAAGCTTCAAGAATTCAAAGAAATTTTTAACAATCTCTTTTCAGAATATGTTTTCTCAGCCATATCTTTTAATGCTATAATTGATCAATTTTGTTATGACAATCTTCAGGATCCTTTTTAAGATGAGTGCACATAGTCCAAAAAGATCTCAAAGTATTTAGAAGCACAGCAACAGTTTTCTCTTAAATGAATCCAAATTCACTGATGCTGAAACATTTTGCCAATTCTTTGTACTGTAACTCTATAATAATAACTACAATCCTGAGAGTTATTGTTATAATTCTCTTTTTGTTTTGCTCAATTTGATTGCAGCTGCATTCAAGAATTTCTCTGCTCAGGTTAAATGCAAAGAAGTATTATAAGCCGGCGTTGACATTTTTATGCAGTGTTAAACTTAACCAGGAATTAAGCTAAGAAACGTGACTCCAAACTGGACTTTTTCCCACATAGCGTTTCAAAGGGAGGACACATATAATTTTCCTTAATTTGGCATATAAATTTTGAGAGTTGGGGAGAAAATTATTACTAGAACCCCTCTTTAATAATCCAAATGCTGATAAATGTTCCAATATTTTATCTCTTAGTAATCTGAAATTACCTTGTGTACCTTTCTACTCCTGTGTATTCTTTTAATCTTTAAAACCCTAAGAAATCAAACAAGGAGACTGGAGTTTTAGCCGACCATCCTCTTTAGTGTTGAGAAAGCCTTTATTTCTTTTTTTTTTTCCTAAAATGAAGGATTATCTTTATACTGTTATAAAAATCCTAACCTTGGTTCCAAAACAAAACTCTTCAACCCCAGTCTGTGTTCCCCAGAGTAGAAATTTTGAGTATTATTGCATTTCAAAGCCACCAAATGACTGGAACCCATCATTGGCTTAGATCTATTTTAATAGGTAATCGGTCTACCTTTAATTAAGTATTATAATTTTATGGACCCAAAATCTATGGCTCACGGGCTTCAGGAGTCCAGGAACCACAGGTTGAGTACTACTACATTGAACAATGATGTTAGCTCTCTTGGAGGATTGGCTAAATATCCCCAGACCTGTTAGTGTATTATTTCTGCTTGGACAATAATCAGATTTAAAAATCACTAGTTCACAGCTCCTAATTTACCTCAGATCATATTTGCTCCTAACCCAGTTCATAAGAAGCTTCAGACAAACATTATGCCAAAAAAAAAATCAAGAACAAAACAAAAACACAGATCTGTTTTAAAATAAAGAAAAAGCATGCTTAAAAAACTTGGTACTGTGGTGAAAAATAACTCCACGGTTCTGAAGGACTTTTCATGCAGAGTCTTTTAGGGAACATGAGATTAGTTTAATTTTTGTGTGGTACCACTGTCCAATCAGATTCTTTCTTACCTTCAAAAATAACCCAATTTGTTTTCCATTCTCATTTTAAAGGTTTGTTTTACCAAGGAAAATGTGTTTAACAAAACCAATTACTCTCAAAAGTTTTAAAAGTTTTAGCCGGTGATATCTTAGAAAACAACAAGTGTTTTAATATTTCTGTGCAGCACAGAACTGATTAGGTTTCCTTTCCTTCCCCAAAGGGAGAAAAAAGAACCTGCAGAACCAAGCCTTTCATAGTTTTTGTCAGGACCTGATATAAGGTACAGTGTAACTCAACACGCTGCATGAATCAGAAGAGGGAAGAAAAACCTAATATAACCTCTTTCCAGCAGCTGCTGTGAAAAACAATGAATTTGTACTTTCCATAACACTTGCGGACAAAAACTGCACCAAACTGTAAGTACTGTGTCAGAGACTGTATGAAGACCATCTGCAGTAGAACTAAGCCTGTTTTAATGAGGTCTCTACCCATTAGATTTATGGGATACAAAATCTGACAACAGAAAAGAATATCTGAAGGAGAAACCCATCAGGTATTACGCATGCAATGGGTTTTAAAAATGCTCCTTCATGAGATCTGTCCTGAGAATAACATAGAAACACATGGTTACTGCTGAGTTTTGGAGATGTTGTAACTTCCTCTGCATTTTAATAACTTTTAATAACTAGAATAATTGACCCTGAATATTCCACGACGAAAGAGAACTTGCTTCTCTAAAAGAATTAACTGGAAAGTATCAAATTAGTTAAGTTATCACCCTTTTGACAATACTTTTCTAACCCTAAAATAATATTTTAACCCGCTATATCTGTCAACGTCAAGCAAGCGTCACATGAGCAGCGGTTAATAAGCGTTCTTCATTGCAGAAAATAGGAAAAGATTTATGCAAATGTGTGTGTGTTTGTACGTTACCCCCATCAGTTTCTAAATTGCTCCAGAGTCAGACTGTCATGGCACACAGTCCTCTATCAGTCCAAAAAAAAAAAAAACAACCCAGGCCTTTCAGGTCTGTTGGTGAGACATTCAATCCTTCTTTGTCCACTTTAACTTCTCCAGGAGGGAGAAAGAACTTTGCTCCGGCCTGTTTCTCTTCTGCCCGCATAAGATGTGCTTTCAATATAAATCCAGTGGATCACTCTTCTGGCTCTGGCAGACAGCATGGATCGCTGTCCATCTCAGTGGGTTTGTGCCAGACTTCTTCTGAGTTTCGTTCTGGTGGAAACTCACACTGTGATTTGCAGCAGGCAGACAGGCTCTCTCTCTTTCAGGTCATGATGAAGAAGCATCTCTGGTGGAGTAGCCATGGGAAGGGCAGGTTTCTAAATCTAGACTCAAAAACACAGATGTTGCACTCAAATCCCATATATGTGTGGATGTGTGAGAGAGGCAGATGAAAAAGTTTAGTATAGGTTCAGATTTTGCACACAGAAATATTATCAGTCAGTCAGTCAGTTGTCCACCATAACATGCACTATACTCCTTTCTTTTCCGACTGATCGCAATATTTAAGACAAACGAAACTTCCTGCAGGAAAGTTTTAACTCTTTAACACCTTAATTGATGGACTCTGTGCTTTTTAATCTTTTTCTTATGTTTTTTATTTGTCTTATCTCCATCCATCAACTGTTTTACTTGAAACTATTTAAACTATTTAACTTATTTACACTCAAACTTCCACTCTGTGAAAAACCAAACTCATCTTCCCAAGTTAAAGCACATTTAACACAATCATCCCCACCTTGATGTTTAGGAGATGATGGTTAATGTGTAATAAAAATAATAATATACATTATATCATACAGAGCAACTTCTCACCCAGATATATTTGTAGACAAATAGTTCAGATCCAATCGGCCAGAAGCCGCAGGCGGGCACCAGGACTCCCCTCCGTAAAATGGAGGTGGACTGACAACAACGTCTCCAGGCTGGCCAGGTGTCCGTGTCCCCTCCTGCGGTTTCCTCCGGCACGTTAGATCCTGTTCGTGATGCTAAAATTGTTGTGGAATTTTCTTATCAAAGTGGGAGAGAAGCTGACTCACAACAAAAGAAAATCCGGACTTTGTCCTTATAAGTTTTATTCAAAGGCATTCAGCGTTTGAAGACCCTGTCACTGAGGTTAGTCAGTTAAGCAGAGCCCCGATCAACATTTACACACAGTATTTATACCAAACATGACAGTGTTATCTCAACTTCAAAGAGTCTGTGTTTTATGACTTAGACCCTCCTCAGGTTCAGAGGTGACAAAGTTATCTAGGAACAAACCATCTGCTCTTCCTGAGGCATCACCCTAAAGCATGGGTTTTAACCATTAAACTTCTGATAATGGATTTACAGCTACTTCCTCTAACACAGATGTTCTGAGGAGTGAGGTAACCTAAAGGTCATACACTTTGGAACACTTAATAAAATAATTTCCATCACAGCGGAGCCGGGCCTTCAATTCCGACACCCTCCCCTCCAAAGCTACAAAAATGCTACATTTATTACACGTACCATTATCACTACAGGAGGCAGAGGAGTAACTGAACATCTGGCACAGAGAGCAGGAGAGAGGAGGAGACTCAGAGAGAGAAACAGCAGAACAGGTAGCCATGGTGGAGCTAAAACTAACGCTAAGCCAGCGACCCCTTACCACTACTAGAAAAAAATGTGTAAAACATGGAGAGTCCCCAAACGTTAAAAGCAGCAACAGAAAGTATGTATTTTATGTATTAGAACAAGTAAAAGGTATCACAGTAGAGAGAAATCAGATCAAACGAATACGCTTTACCACGCTTGTCCCTGTACATAGACCATTCTAATCGGCCTGATTAAAGTTCCACTTCCTATTTTCTTTTATATTATTTTCCATTTTTAGTTTAATTTCTACTATTTTCTTGCCTTTGATGAAGGCACTGGCACACACTTTCCCTTTTTTCAGCTCTGCGTCCAAAGGTTTCCATTTTTGTTGATCTATGAAGAGTGTCTCTCCATTCTCGAGGCACAGCTCACAAACAGTCAAACATACCAGTGGTGGTAATAGACGTCCATTCTTCTCCTTTCTGCTGTTAAAACAGTACAACATATTTTTACCAAACACATAACACACACTTTGTTAACATAATCAGAGAATGCTGTAAACCATACTCTAGACTGACACTGGAAATATGAATTGAACATTTTATAATAGTGTCAAAAGGCTTTATGAATTTGGGTCCAAGACATACAGTCTATTTTATGTCTACCTGCCTTTATGTCTATAAACATGTCTGCAGTATTGCTATATATCCCTAAATATACTGTATATCTCTGTACCACAACCAACACTCACTGTTTGAATAATTATCTAAATTAAGAAGGACTTGCAAAAGTGTTCATACTTCATGAACCTTTCCACATTTTGTCACATTACAACCACAGTATTTAATTGAGATTTTATGTGACAGACCAACACAATGTGTCACAGTATTGTAACGAAAATGATACAAGGTTTCCATTTTTGTTTTTATAGAAAAATGAGAATTGTGGCCCGTATTGTATATCTCCATATAACCACAGGGTTCAGTACTTGGGCCAATTCTCTTTACTATATATATGCTTTGAATAGGTCAAAGTATCAGCCACCATAGGATACATTTTCACTGTTACACTGATGATACTCAGCTTTACTTATCCATAAATCCTAATGAGCCCAACCAGTTAGATAGACTACAAGCATGTCTTGAAGACATAAAAACTCGGATGACTTTTCTGCTTCTAAATTCAGACAAGACAGAAGTTGTGTTATTTGGACTAGAGTCTTTAAAAAAGACATAACCTGGATGGCATTAAATTGACCTCTTGTAATAAAGTAAAAAACCTTGCTGTTATTTTTGACCAGGACATGTCATTTAAATCCCTTTAAATGACATGTCCTGGTCAAAAGGACAGGTTTCTAGTGCACTTCCTCTGAAGAACTGTGTTCTTTTATTTATATTAATTTGATATGGAGGAGCTTGCCCCCTGAGGTCATGGCCCCTCAAAATATAGCTTTCCCCCACAGCAACTCTGTGGGCAAACTCCTCATACGTTACTTTGTTCAAGGTCTCTCTATCTGACAGAACAGCTAGTTTATTCATTTTGGTGCTCACTGCCCTTGCAGCTAGTAGCTACAAGACAGGCAAGCGGCTTGTGTTAAAGGCACATCACTGTGGTCCACTTTTCGATAACGATCTAGATGGTTTATAAGCATCTTTCCCAATTTAGACCCACTGGTAAATAATTTGATAAAGATAATTAACCGAATTTCCATTACATATTTCACATTAAATATCCTACCTCTTTTTAGTCAACTGTAGCTATTGTTTCAACATGGAGTGTCAGACAGAAAAAGCAAAAAGTCTGTCCAAGTTGACCGCACCTGTGGTTTCTATAAGTGACGTAGCCTGTTGTCAAGGCTCTAATTCATTTAATGCTATTCTTTTAACTGTCTCATTGGTTAAAATTTTGTCATGTGTGTATATATGTGTGTACTTGTGAGTGTGTGTGCTTGCCGCTTGCTCCAGCTGAAATAAACATTTAACAAAGAGTAAACATAATGTACAGCGGAACCTTTTAATAATTTTCCTTTAAAGTTTCCGCTGCTCTCTGTAGCTTCTAGAAGTCACGCAGACTGTTACCAAGACTCTAACTTAATGCCATTGTTTTGATTGTCCCATTGGTTAAAACAGGGATGTCCACAATCAGTCACCGATGGTCGGTGTCCTATATTACATGGTTCCCGGCTTTTTTAACATACAAAATTCAGATACTTGTAGTTCTGCAAAGGCCAGTTAAACAACCAAAAATGGAAATTGGGTGTGTTGAAGCAGGGAAAAATTTAAAACATGCAGACTTATGGCCCTGTGCCGACTTAGGTGGGCCATAAGCTAAATCTAACATCAACAGCCTAATAAGTATCTTCTGCGACATGATTAGGAAAGGATAACATCATCCCCACGGTTCTGGTGGGGATGATGTTATCCACACAGAAGTTTATATAGTCGGTTACACACTCAGTCATGGCATTGATGTCCTCTCCATGTGGCTGGCACATTGCGTCCCAGTCTGTAGCCTCAAAGCAACCTTGCAGGGCTTCTTCAGCTTCCTGTGACCATTTCCTCACAGTCCTCTTTATTACAGGTTGCCTCTGAACAAGGGGCTTATATTTTGAGCAGAGAAAAACAAGATTGTGATCTGATTTGCCTAGAGGAGGTCTTGCTGTAGAGATGTAAGAGTCCTTGAGATTTGCATAAAACAAATCCAACGTTTTGTTTTCGCTTGTAGAGCAGCTGACAAACTGTTGAAACGTTGGAAGTGTTGCAGAGAGTGAAGCATGGTTAAAATCACCAGAAATTTCCCCAAAAGCTTTGGGGATTTGTGTCTGTATCTTAGCAACAACTGAGCTGATGGCATCACATGCAGTGTCGGCAACAGCGGAAGGTGGAACGTAAACTGTCGCCAAAATAACACTGGTGAACTCTCTGGGTAAATAATATGGACGAAAACTTACTGCCAACAGTTCAATATGTGGACTGCAGAGATGACACTTCACAGTTACATGTCCTGGATTACACCATCTGTTGTTCACAAGTACTGCCAGTCCACCTCCTTTACATTTGCCGCTCCTCTTTAAATCTCTATCTGCTCGTATGGTTAAAAAGCCTGCCAGAGAGACGCTGGAGTCGGGGATATGATCCTGCAGCCATGTCTCAGTAAAACACATAATACTGCACGCCCGGTACTCTGGCTGGGTCCTTTGTAGGGCTTGGAGTTCATCCAACTTGTTTCCCAACAATCTCACAGTGCCCATCATAATCGATGGAAGAGTTGGCTAGAACTTCCTTCTTCTCTCTGTTCTTTTAGCTCCTGCTCTGCATCCACGGCGTCTCCTTTTCAACTCATCAGGGATTTGGGATTGTAGTATATATATTAAAGTATTATTTGAGCTTTTGAGATATTAATCAGCTGCTCCTGGTTGTAAGAAACAACCCCGTTGCCATGGCAATGCATCATAACAAATGTCCAAAAATAGAAAGTATTAGGAAAAATCCTCCAAGCTGCACAGCATCTGACACCGGAGAGGACAGTCGTCCAAAAAAAATCAACTGTATCCACCACAAGAGGAATAGTTCCCAAAAAAGAATAAATCAACGTTGGATTTATTTTATGCAAATCTCAAGGACTCTTACATCTCTACAGCAAGACCTCCTCTAGGCAAATCAGATCACAATTTTGTTTTTCTTTGCTCAAAATATAAGCCCCTTGTTCAGAGGCAACCTGTAATAAAGAGGACTGTGAGGAAATGGTCACAGGACGCTCAAGAAGCCCTGCAAGGTTGCTTTGAGGCTACATACTGGGACGCACAGTGCCAGCCACATGGAGAGGACATCAATGCCATGACTGAGTGTGTAACCGACTATATAAACTTCTGTGTGGATAACATCATCCCCACCAGAACCGTGAGATGCTTCCCCAATAACAAACCTTGGATCACCAGTGACCTGAAGGACCTGCTTAACAAGAAAAAAATAGCCTTCAGAGAGGGAGACAGAGAATTATTGAGGAGTTTACAGAAGCAACTTAAAGTCAAGATAAGAGACAGCAAGGAGGTGTACAAGAAGAAGCTGGAGAGCAAGCTCCAGCAAAACGATATCAGAGATGTGTGGACAGGGATGAAGAAGATCACAGGCTTCAATCAGATGGATGATCGGACGGATGGAGGTCTGGACAGAGCCAATGAACTGAACACATTCTTCAATAGGTTCAGTTCAGAAACAAGTTTGGCATCCTCCTCTCCTGCTCACAGCCAAACAGACATTCCACCCTCCTTTGACTCACGGGACCCACAGCTGTCCAGTAACACCTCACATTTTTTATCTTCCACCTCAGCCCTAGACCCTTCTGCTTCTACATGTTTGCCTTCAACCATATCAGAAGATGCTGATGCTTCTTTTGCTTCCCCCTTTCACCTGTGTGTCTCAAGAAGTCAAGTGAAGATGCAACTGGAGAGACTGAATCAGAATAAGGCTGCAGGTCCAGATCATGTCAGCCCTAGAGTCCTGAAGGCCTGTGTAGAGCAGCTCTGTGGGATTCTGTAGCACCTCTTCAACCTTAGTCTGGCCCAGAAGAAGGTTCCGGTGTTGTGGAAGACCTCCTGTCTTCCGGTACCAAAGAAAACTCACCCATCAGTCCTCAATGACTATAGACCTGTTGCCCTGACATCCCACATCATGAAGGTCCTAGAGAGACTCCTGTTGGCCCACCTGAGTAAGCAAACAGTAAACCATCAGGACCCCCTTCAGTTTGCTTATCGCTGTGGAGTTGGAGTTGAAGATGCCATCATACACCTGCTTCAACAAACCCACTGTCATCTGGACAAAGCCAGTAGCACTGTGAGGATCATTTTCTTTGATTTCTCTAGTACATTTAATACAATCCAACCTGATTTTCTTTGTCTGAAACTCCAGAAGACTCAGGTGGAGGCCTCAACAATCTCCTGGATCAAAGACTACCTGACAAACAGACCACAGTTTGTGAGACTGAAGGGTTATGAGTTTAACCACAGGGGACTGTACTCTCACCATTCCTTTTCACTCTGTACACCTCAGACTTCCAGTACAAGAAAGACTCCTGTCATCTGCAGAAATACTCGGATGATTCTGCAGTCGTAGGGTGGATCAGAGATGGACAAGAAGCTGAGTACAGGAAGGTGGTGGACCGCTTTGCGGAATGGTGTGGAAACAATCATCTCATTTTGAACATGACTTAAACAAAGGAGATGATTGTAGATTTTAAGAGAAACAGGAATAAGTCAAAAACTATTTCTATCATGGGAGAAGAAGTGGAGGTGGTGGAGGAGTATAAATACCTCGGTGTTCACCTGGACAACAGACTAGAGTGGAGATGCAACAGTGAAGCCATCTACAAGAACGGACAGAGCAGACTGTACTTCTTGAGGAAGCTTAGGTCCTTTGGTGTTTGTAGCAAGATGCTGTATATCTTCTATAAGTCTGTTGTGGAAAGTGTGATCAACAGGGAGGGAGGAAGGCTCCCTCCCTGTTGGATGGAGTAAGGGGGAGTCAGGTTTAGCCTAAACCGGCTCAGTTAAGGTTGCGGTGCAAACACACCCTCCATTTATTCTACCTGTATGACCCCTTCTCTTTTCCAATGGTTATAATCAATCTGACAGAGAGAGGTATCCCAATCCTTGTGGTTTTTAGTATAACAATGACCATCAGTGGGACCCTTTGTGGGGTGCCTTGGGACGACATTGTTGTAGATAGGCGCCGTTTAACTAAATAATCTCAACTCAAACTATCTGTGTAGTTATGCTGCTATAGGCTTATGCTGCTGGAGGACATAATGACCACTTTCACCCTCTTCGCTACATTCTCACACTACTGTCCAATTTTGCATTATTTGGTCTTATTTCAGCTTTTAACTTTGTTCTCTCTTTTCTCTTCCTAGAAGCTACACCTGGCCTGACTCTGTGTCTACCTGTGACACCTTTCTGGAGAGGGGAATCGTCCGAGCTTCTGCTGGCAACAACTTAATGCTCACCTTCTACAGTTGATCCACATGGCCCTGTCTTTCACTATTTAACCCTTTCTCTCTCCTAGACATGGCGATTGACTGAGCTTAAATGTAACAAACTCTATGTGCTCTCTTTCAGACTCTAACCTTGAAAACTGGCTCAGAGTTATTCTGTTCTTTCTTTCTAGGTGAAATGACTAAAGGAGCTACATCCATTAACATTTACTTTTCCTTCCCATAGAAAGGACTCCTGAATCAGTGCTTCTTTGTTCTCTTTGTGTCTCTGCTCTGTTCTCTCAAACCCCCAGTCGGTCGTGGCAGATGGCTGCACACACTGAGCCTGGTTCTGGTTCTGCTGGAGGTTTCTTCCTGTTAAAAGGGAGTTTTTCCTCTCCACTGTCGCTACATGCATGCTCAGTATGAGGGATTGCTGCAAAGTCAACGCCAGTGACAGTCCACTGTCTCTACGTGCTCATCCGGGAGGAGGGAATGCTACAAGTCACTGACTGGATGCAATCTGCTGGGTTTCCTTAGACAGAAAAACTTTTTATCCAATTTGAATAAATAACTAACTCTGACTGCACTGTTCAATGATTAGGATTAATTGGAATGTATGTACCTGACTTTTGTGAAGTGCCTTGAGACAACATGTGTTGTGAATTGGCACTATATAAATAAACTGAACTGAAATTAATTGAATTACAGTACACAGCTGATAGTCCTACTGAATAGACTATTAGAATTTGTATTATGGCAAGAAAAAAGCAGCTACGTAAAGAAAAACGAGTGGCCATCATTACTTTAAGAAATGAAGGTCAGTCAGTCGGAACAATTGGGAAAACTTTGAAAATGTCCCCAAGTGCAGTCGCAAAAACCATCAAGCGCTAGAAAGAAACTGGCTCACATGAGGACCGCCTCAGGAAAGGGGGACCAAAAGTCACCTCTGCTGCGGACGATAAGTTCATCCGAGTCACCAGCCTCAGAAATCACAGGTTAACAGCAGCTCAGTTTAGAGAACTGGTCAATGCCACAAAGAGTTCTAGCAGCAGACACATCTCTAGAACAACTGTTAAGAGGAGACTGTGTGAATCAGGCTTTCATGGTAAAATAGCTGCTAGGAAACCACTGCTGAGGACAGGCAACAAGCAGAAGAGACTTGTTTGGGCTAAAGAACACAAGGAAAGGACATTAGACCAGTGGAAATCTGTGCTTTGGTCTGATGAGTCCAAGTTTGAAATCTTTGGTTCCAACTACCGTGTCTTTGTGCGAAGCTGAAGAGGTGAACGGATGGACTCTACATGCCTGGTTCCCACCGTGAAGCATGGAGGAGGAGGTGTGATGGTGTGGGGGTGCTTTGCTGGTGACACTGTTGGGGATTTATTCAAAATTGAAGGCATACTGAACCAGCATGGCTACCACAGCATCTTGCAGCGGCATGCTATTCCATACGGTTTGCATTTAGTTGGACCATCATTTATTTTTCAACAGGACAATGACCCCAAACACACCTCCAGGCTGTGTAAGGGCTATTTGACCAAGAAGGAGAGTGATGGGGTGCTGCGCCAGATGACCTGGCCTCTACAGTCACCGGACCTGAACCCAATCGAGATGGTTTGGGGTGAGCTGGCTCGCAGAGTGAAGGCAAAAGGGCCAACAAGTGCTAAGCATCTCTGGGAACTCCTTCAAGACTGTTGGAAAACCATTTCAGGTGACTACCTCTTGAAGATCATCAACAGAATGCCAAGAGTGTGCGGAGCAGTAATCAGAGACAAAGGTGGCTACTTTGAAAAACCTAGAATATAAGACATATTTTCAGATGTTTCCCATTTTTGTGTTCAGTCTATAATTCCACATGTGTTAATTAATAGTTTTGATGCCTTCAGTGTGAAGCTACAATATTCATAAGTAAGTATAAGAAAAAAGGAGAACTTCCCAGAATATGAAATGACCTCAGTGTCCTATTCACCTGTTTGACGGCCTAAGAAACGATATAGGTCTATCATGGAGTGCTTTCCCTCTTAATAATGGATAGATGTGCCTATACAATACCAAAAATGTCCATGTGCGAGACTTTATATGTGTGTGTGTGCGTGTGTGTGTGTCTGTGTACTTGTACTTGTTGCTGAGTGAGAACCAATTTTTGTATTTTTATCGCAAAGTGAGGACATTTTGACAAAGTGAGGACATTTTCCTGGTCCTCACTTTTCCAAATTCCGTTCTTGGGACAGGGGTTAGGTTTAAGACTAGGGTATGAATTGAGTTATTGTTAGGGTTAGGGTTAGGTATTAACTGGTTAGGGTTAGTGTTCGGGTCAGGGTTAGGCACTAAAAATCAAGGAAAATGAATGGAAGTCAATGGAAGTAACTGAAAAGTCCTCATAAAGATAGTAAAACACAGATGTGTGTGTGTGTGTGTGTGTGTGTGCGTGCGTGCGTGTAGGGGCATATAGATCTATAAACTGACATATAAAAGTTTATCGGATGAGAGAACAGTAGCTAGAAAACCATGTTTGAGCTTTCACGGTGGCTGTAGTCCTCTTTTATGGCAAGCCAACAGGGTCAAAAATCAGAATCAGAATCAGCTTTATTGCCAAGTTTGTACATACAAACAAGGAATTTGTCTCCGGTACACTTTGCTCTTTTTTTCTGTTTTTGCATTACAGAATATACAAATTTACAATTTACAATATACAATGCAATATTCTGCATTACAGTATATGAGCACTGTGTTGGGATTATGAATCTGAGAATATTATATATAAAATATTTAATATAAATATTTTAATATTTTATCAAATAATATTTCGGTCTGTTAAGGGTTGTCCTGTGAATACCAGCCCAGTAAGGCGATGGTATTAGGACAAAATAGAAAGGTGTGAGACGAGCTCTGACATTATTGAACAGCATAAACTCTGCACATATATGGAATGAATTCACAAAATTTCTTAAAATACAAGAATTTATTAACAAAAATAAGTCAACTCAAAGTCAAACATATTTCAATCAACAAACTCTTTACTTTGCTAAAACAATCCAACTAACTACCAAACAGAATTACAGAATAGGGAAGACTAATGGACTATGTACAATATAAACAAGTTGATTAAAGATGATTGGAAACCATGACCGAAAGAGTGATGCAACATTACTATGCAATGTTATTTATGTTTGAGAACCAAGGATTATCTTGAAGAATCTGGAAGTGAAGTTAAGTTAGTCTTGGAACCAACTTAGGCAATAATCAGTACACATTTAGACAACCATTCACAATGCAAGATCAGATCAAATATTATTTTAATAAAATAATGTTTTAAATAATAATCTGCTGAATAAAACCAACCAGGATGAGCATTTCTCAACGGTGTCTCATTAGCTGCCTATATTTATTGAAATAATATTTAAAGAAATATTATTAAGGGAATATTTGGAAAGAGCCAAAACTTGGAGAAATGGGGCTTAATGATGTTTACTTAGTTATCAGATTTAGTGAAATAATGTTTAGGGACTATTATTCACTACCTTGAAAACTAACAACCTTTCTGTTAAATATTCTTTAGCACCAGAATCAAACACATACCTTTAAAATACAAGGGTCAATAAAAGGATTAAAATGCATAAGCGCGGACGGCGCCTTATGATCAATCTTCTGTTTAAAATCACCCTTCAAGTAAAGTTTGTCTTAACTTTAAAAACACACAAACAAAGAACACAACCTGAGCACGTGTGCTGCAGATATTGTGCTAGCACCAAGATAGCTGAGTTCAACACAAACAAAACCAAACTTCATAAAATGGAAAACGTTTAGATAATTTCAATCTAAATATCTCTCTATTACTCTCAAAACACTTAACCTCATGAACTGTGGTGAGGAATGTTGTCCAAGTGACGATGAAGTTTGAAGAAGGTATCCACAGTGAACAAAGGGTTAGCTTCCCACTAACCTCCAGCTGTGGATGAAAAACGGCTCATTGTGTCCGCCAACCACACTGCACGTTACCAATACCACGGTGATGCAGTCTCTGCTGTCTTCCTTCCAGACTGGGAGATCGTTCCGCACGGCTTCATAGAGACCACTTCTCTGTAGGGAACTTCTCTGGGACAGTTTGCTTCTGCAGGCCTCAGAGAGAGAGTCAGGCAATGCTTATACCTTAATTTCCCCTTTTTTTTATGAATACTGGGTACACAAACAGTTATTCACTCATACTTAACTTGTGCATATGATCGCGTGATCTTATGACACTCTTGGATCCAGTTGAAGAGTTATGTCTTTTTGCCAGCAAAGAGACATCTCTGGAAGGCCGTGTGGAAGAGAAAGACTTGTGGGAAGGTGGGGGTTTAATGTGGGCATTGGCATCATGGAAAGTCCGCTGTTACCCCCAATTCCTAAGTTGTGCTGGAAGTAGGTTAATGCAATTTATTTTGAAAGTTCCAGAAGAGTCCTTACCGGAGTTTAATGTTGAAATCCATGGCTGGGTCCCAACAACTGCTTGCTGTTTACGAACCCGGAACAAACGTGCGTTTTATGCCACCTGGGCGGTGCGGAGCTGCAGCGTGGATAGATGGCACAAGCAACGCACTGTTCCTCCAACAGTGTCCCTCTGCAACGCCAGTGCCAGTGCCGCGCAGAGCTCCAAGATGATTGCCCTGGGCAACATGAAAAGGATAGTAAGACATGAATCATCATGTGCCAGTAGGTCAGTATGATCTCTAAAACCACACTCCCTCCTAAATATTTATGAAGTAAAAGTCAAGAATTTACACATTAGGAAAGAGCAAAACGAGATGGATGGAATCAGGCATGGAAGAAGACAGAAACAGCTGCAAAAATAATAACAAAATATAGCAAAACCGGTTAGAACATTATAAATCATAAGGAAATTCTGAAAACAGGAAACACAAATGAAATCCGTAACCTAACAAATCTGGATTGTTACATAATATGTATTTCTAAATGAATGTAATTTTAGAAAATTATATTTAATTATTTAATTGTGGATTTCATAACTTCATAGCCCCTCCTTGAACCGCCACCTTAACGTGGTGGAGGGGTTTGAGGGCTCGAATGATCCTAGAGGCTACGTTGTCTGGGGCTAAATGCCCCTGGTATGGTCTCCCATGGAAAACACGCTCTAGGTGACGGGTCAGACAAAGAGCAGTTCAAGAACCCCTCATGACGATTATTAAATCGAGGCATGTGATGTCGCTTGGTATGGCGGAGCCGGGGTCCCACCCTGGAGCCAGGCCTGGGGTCGGGACTCATCAGAGAGTGCCTGGTGGCTGGGTTGCTCCTCGCGGGACCTGGCGGGCCAAGCCCGAATGAGAGACACGAGGCCATACCCCAGTGGGCCCACCACCTGCAGGGGAACCGTGAGGGACCGGTGCAATTCAATTCAATTCAGTTTATTTACATAGCGCCAATTCACAACACATGTTGTATCAAGGCACTTCACAAAAGTCAGGTACATACATTCCAATTAATCGTAAACATTGAACAGTGCAGTCAGAGTTAGTTATTTATTCAAATTGGATAAAAAAAATTTCTGTCTAAGGAAACCCAGCAGATTGCATCCAGTCAGTGACTTGCAGCATTCACTCCTCCTGGATGAGCATGAAGATACAGCGGACAGTCACTGGCGTTGACTTTGCAGCAATCCCTCATACTGAGCATGCATGTAGCGACAGTGGAGAGGAAAAACTCCCTTTTAACAGGAAGAAACCTCCAGCAGAACCAGAACCAGGCTCAGTGTGAGCAGCCATCTACCACGACCGACTGGGGGTTTGAGAGAACAGAGCAGAGACACAAAGAGAACAAAGAAGCACTGATTCAGGAGTCCTTTCTATGGGAAGGAAAAGTAAATGTTAATGGATGTAGCTACTTTAGTCATTTCACCTAGAAAGAAATAACAGAAAAACTCTGAGCCAGTTTTCAAGGTTAGAGTCTGAAAGAGAGCACAGAGTTAGTTACAGTAAAAGCTCAGTCAATCGCCATGTCTAGGAGAGAGAAAGGGTTAAACACTGAAAGACAGGGCCATGTGGGTCATCTGTAGAGGGTTAGTAAAGAGGATTGGGCGGCAGACGAAGGAGGAGACCTCAGCGGCCTGATCCCTGGATGCTTAGGTTGGCTCTAGGGATGTGGAATGTCACCTCGCTGGGGGGGGAAGGAGCCTGAGCTTGTGCGGGAGGTAGAGAGATATCGACTAGAAATAGTCGCGCTCGCCTCCATGCACAGCGTGGGCTCTGCAACCCATCTCCTTGAGAGGGGCTGGACTCTTTGTGCTAGTCACAGATTGTCCATAATGAACACCATGTCCAAACATAAGGGTGTCCATCAGTGCTCTTGGCACCAGGACACCCTAGGCAGGAGGTCAATGATCGACTTTGTTGTCGTATCATCAGACATTCGGCCGCATGGTTTGGACACTCAGGTGAAGAGAGGGGCTGAGCTGTCCACTGATCACCACCTGGTGGTGAGTTGGATCCGCTGGAGGAGGAGAAAGCTGGACAGACTTGGTAGGCCCAAGCACATATTGAGGGTCTGCTGGGAACGTCTGGCGGAGCCCTTGGCCAGGGATGTATTCAACTCCCACCTCCGTGAGAGCATTGACCAGATTCCGGGGGATGTTGGAGACATAGAGTCCAAGTGGACCATGTTGTCCACATCTATTGTTGATGGTGCTGCCCGTAGCTGTGGCCATAAGGTCTGCGGTGCCTGTCACAGCGACAATCCCCTAACCCGGTGGTGGACACCAGCAGTAAGGGACGCTGTCAGGAGGAGTCCTATCGGCTGTGGTTGGCTTGTGGGACTCCTGAGGCGGCTGACGGGTACCGTGAGGTCAAGCGTGCCGTGGCCAGGGTGGTGGCAGAGGCAAAAACCTGGGCCTGGGAGGAGTTCGGTGAGGCCATGGAGAAGGACTACCGGTTGGCATTCCCTGGTGGAAATAGAGGCTGGGGACTCGGGGTTGGACTCTTTCATCACCCAGGCTGAAATAGCCGAGGCGGTTAAAAAGCTCAGCGGTGGCAGGGCTTCAGGGATGAGATCCACCTTGAGTACCTCAAGTCTCTGGATGTTGTGGGGCTGCCATGGTTGACACGCCTCTTCAACATTGCGTGGCGGTCGGGGACAGTGCCTCTGGACGGGTAAACTGGGGTGGTGGTCCCCCTTCATAAGATGGGTGACCGGAGGGTGTGTTCCAACTATAGGGGGATCACACTCCTCAGCCTCCCTGGTAAGGCCTACGCCAGGGTATTGGAGAGAAGAGTCTGGCTTCAGGAGGAGCAGTGTGGTTTTTGTCCCGGCCGTGGAACACTGGACCAGCTCTATACCCTCTACAGGGTACTCGAGGGTTCATGGGGGTTTGCCCAACCAGTTCACATGTGTTTTGTGGACCTGGAGAAAGCATTCGATTTTGTCCCTCGTGATACCCTGTGGGGGGTGCTCCAGGAGTATGGAATTGGGAATCGGGGGCCCTTTACTAGGGGCCATCCGGTCTCTGTACAAGCAGAGCAGGAGTTTGGTTCGCATTGCCGGCACTAAGTCGGACCTGTTCCCGGTGCATGTTGGACTCCGGCAGGGCTGCCCTTTGTCACCGGTCCTGTTCATAACTTTTAGGGACAGGATTTCTAGGCGCAGCCAAGGGCCGGAGGGGGTCTGGTTTGGGGACCAGAGGATTTTGTCTCTTCTTTTTGCAGATGACGTGGTCCTGCTGGCCCCCTCTAGCCAAGACCTACAGCACGCACTGGGGCGGTTCGCAGCCGAGTGTGAAGTGGCAGGGATGAAAATCAGCTCCTCCAAATCCGAGGCCATGGTTCTCGACCGGAACAGGGTGGTTTGCCCTCTTCAGGTTGGAGGGGAGTTCCTGCCTCAAGTGGAGGAGTTTAAGTATCTCGGGGTCTTGTTTACAAGTGAGGGAAGAATGTAGCAGGAGATCGACAAACGGATCGGTGCGGCTGCCGCAATAATGGGGGCGCTGTGCCGGTCCATTGTGGTGAAGAGAGAGCTGAGCCAAAAAGCGAAGCTCTCGATTTACCGGTCAGTCTACGTTCCTACCCCTCACCTATGGCCATGAACTTTTGGAAAGAACGAGATCCCTGATACAAGCGGCTGAAATGAGCTTCCTCCGTAGGGTGACCGGGCACTCCCTTAGAGATAGGGTGAGGAGCTCGGCCATCCGGGAGGGGCTTGGAGTAGAGCTGCTGCTCTTCCACTTCGAGAGGAGCCAGTTGAGGTGGCTCGTGCATCTATACCGGATGCCTCCTGGACGCCTTCCTCGGGAGGTGTTCCAGGCACGTCCCACCGGGAGGAGGCCCAGCGGACGGCCCAGGACACGCTGGAGGGACTATGTCTCTCAGCTGGCCTGGGAACGCCTTGGGCTCCCCCCGGAGGAGCTGGAGGAGGTGTCTGGGGAGAGGGACGTCTGGGTGTCTCTGCTGAGTCTGCTGTCCCCCCGACCCAGTCCTGGATAAGCAGAAGACGACGAGTACGAGTACGATAACTTCACAGTATATTCAATTATTTAATGATGAATTAAATAGATAAATGTTACATTAATTATTTTAGGGGACAGTTAATGGTACATTTATTTATTTCATTTTCACCCTTTTGGCCCTCTACACACTGACATGCTTCTTAGTGGTTCTAAAGAGATTTCTTCCTGGACTTGATGAAGTTTAGACCTGGTTCTGATTGATGTTTCTTCATGGTTCTGATGGAGGGGTCATTCTGGTTGTGATGAAGTTTGAATCTGGTTCTGACGGAGGTTTCTTTCTGTTACACATATTAGTGTGAACATTAGCTCAGTGTCAGCAACTCCTCCCCAACAAATCCTATATATATATATATATATATATATATATATATATATATATATAAACTGCTCAAAAAAATAAAGGGAACGTTTAAACAACACAATATAACTCCAAGTAAATCAAACTTCTGTGAAATCAAACTGCACACTTAGGAAGCAACACTGATTGACAATCAATTTCACAGCTGTTTTGCAAATGGAATAGACAACAAGGAGAATTCTTTGGCGATAAGCAAGACTCACTCAATAAAGGAGTGGTTCTGAAGGTGGGGACCACAGACCACTTCTCAGTACCTATGCTTTCTGGCTGATGTTTTGGTCACTTTTGAATGTTGGTGGTGCTTAGACACTCATGGTAGCATGGGATGGACTCTACAACCCTTACAAGTGGCTAAGGTAGTGCAGCTCATCCATGATGGCACATCAATGCGAGCCATGGCAAGAAGGTTTGCTGTGTCTGTCAGCGTAGTGTCCAGAGCCTGGAGGCGCTACCAGGAGACAGGCCAGTACACCAGGAGACGTGGAGGAGGCCGTAGGAGGGCAACAACCCAGCAGCAGGACCGCTACCTCCGCCTTCCTGAATATGGGGTACAACGATGATTCAACTCTGCCTGTGATCCCAAACAGTGACAGTCAGCTCAACAACTCAGCCGGCAATCAGAACACTGAGAATAAACTTACCGGCAGACCCCCCTGGCATGTTTTAGGGGCATGCCCAAAAAATCAAGGTGGACGACTCACTGGAAGATCTCAGCAATTAAATAAATTACAATGGCCAGAATTACAGAGAAATGCCCCCGTTTCCCCTGGGAAAAGGAGACTTCGACAGCGAGCTGCTGTCACAACAACTGATAGGAGTGAGACAGCTGGAAATAATGGAGTTCTCCTCCAAAACAGTTTTGCCCTACTACAGAACGAAAACCAGGAAAATGATCCATCTTCTGAGAACAATAAAAGGTTTGAGAACAACCTTCATTCTAAAGTCTTCTCCTAAGCTGCCAGAGAAAAAGCGCCCCACCGGACCAAGAACCCTAATGGTGGGCAACACAGCTGTGGCTGGGATTAAAAACTTTTGCAACAAGAAAAACACAGAAGTTATGATTGGTACCAGTAACGTGGTCTCTGATATCTCAGAGAATATTCTTGCAATCACAGAAAAGCGCCCGTCTCTAGAAAACCTTATTATACACTGTGGAGCCATGGATGACGTGGCTAAGAAAAAATCAGAAGGATTGAAGGAGGATTTCACTTGTCTTCTGAATATTGTTGGAGGTCTCAATATCAAGGTGTTTCTCAACGGACCCTTTGCACCGATTTTCTGTGGAGATGAGGTTTTTTCCAGACTTCTGATGATTAATAAGTGGTTGAAAAAAGCATGTGCCACCACACCTGTGAACTTCATGGACAACTTTAATATTTTTTGGGAAAAAAGACAATTCTTTAAACAAGATGGTTTCTGTTTGAACAAGCCAGGAGCCAGACATCTCACATCTAATCTCTTCTATTCAGTAAATAATCCGCCAGCAGCTTCGACCTTCAGCAGAGAACATGGAATATCAACAACATTGATAACGCTGCCTCCAACAGCTCCAGCAGAAACAATCAGCCAGTTGGCTGAGAAAGATAGGTCATCACAAAAGTCATCCCCGTCGACATCCACAGGAGAAGTGGACCCCCCCATTATACCCCCATCCCCCCAATCCCAGACCGACAGCCCCGGTAAACCCCCCTCAACCCCGACCCAGACCGCACAGAATTCTCCCATCTCCCTACTGAGCCCACTTTTTGCTTTACTGGATTCTGATAACATGAAAGGAGCTCTTAAAATCGGGACCCAAATGGCTCTGACATCTTCTCCATTCAACACCCCCCCGTGGCCGAGGCCCTGCTACTGGAAATGAGCATGTCCAGGAAAAACTTGGGCCCCTAATAGGAGATAGTTGTAAAATCTCTGTGCTTATACGTGACAGAAAGAACAAAGCTAAAAGGATATGAGACAGTAATAAACAATCAAAAAAAGCCATAAACTGTCAGGTACAACCAGACACAGAGTTAATATCAGCAACTAAGTCATATAAACTGGCTTTATTGAACATTAGATCTCTGTCAGGAAAATCATTTTTAATCAATGATTTCATTACTGACTGTTAGGTATTATTTAGTCAACTCAGAGGTAAGAACGATACAGTCAGAGTTACTTGCAGCAAGGGTAGCCCACTTTGCAGTGAAACTACAAAGTTTTTGACACCCTATCTTTTTATTTATATGCACAGTTCAACAGACAGTTCAGACAGGGTGTGTGTGTGTGAGACGGAAAGGAGGCTGGTTCACACAGAGATAACAATGATCTCACACACACAGGGAGGAAGGCATAGTGCAGGTGCCTTGCAACACAAGGTTTTTACATGAGTGATAACAAGTTTTTGCACCCATCCAACAGTCCCTCCTTTTATCACAAGTAAAAACATTTAATATAAAAACGAGTAAGAAAAATACTTTGTATGAGCGAAAACCCACGGACGGTAAACAGATTATATTTTGTGGGAAATACTCATACGGCCCCGCCGCCCTCGGCGACCATTAAAAGTTAAATGTTGATTAATACTTGAAATCATAAAAATAAAAGAATGATACTTGAAATCATAAAAATAAAAGAATAATACTTGAAATCATAAAAATAAAAGAATAATACTTGAAATCATAAAAATAAAAGAATAATACTTGAAATCATAAAAATAAAAGAATAATACTTGAAATCATAAAAATAAAAGAATAATACTTGAAATCATAAAAATAAAAGAATGATACTTGAAATCATAAAAATAAAAGAATAATACTTGAAATCATAAAAATAAAAGAATTAAAAAATCTGCCCTGTTTATGTCATCATTGTACTTTTTCTCATTTCACTTAAGCAACAACTTCTTTCGATTTTCTGCTGTAAGGTCATTTTATGAAATACAATGTATGAGTACACTCAGGCTTTTGATGTGATTTATTTACAACATGTCATCATAATCGTCCCCTTCATTTTCGTGCATTTCTACCTAGTTCAGTGTTGCATATGCCACCATGAACAATACCAGAAATTCTGTAGGAATGGATGTGCGTCATGTTCGTCCGTCAGTGTTCTGAGATGGGTCCCGTCTGATGTCCATCTCTTCTGGTTCGGTATCACCTCCTGTGGATCCTGCTTTAGATAGAGAAAGAGTCCTGCTACCAGAATTAAGCTCAGGCTTATCAGTCCTGTCCACATGTTACAGAGAGCCATTTTATAATTGGGCGCAGATCAGCTGTTTTCTTCACCGGTTTGAGACGCTGGGCCATCTTTGAACCCGGACTTCCTCTGCTACCCCATCGGTTGATCTGGCTCCTGTAACGGCAAAACTGGCTTACAGTGGCTTTTATGGATCCAGGAAGGCCTCTCTGCTATTTTCAGAGCTGTGGGCGTTGTCAGGAGTACTTGAAACGGCCCTTTCCACCGAGGAGTGCTCCAATCCTTCCGGTGGAGTGTCTTAATCAGGACCAGGTCTCCAGGCCTCAAGTCATTCTGTGGGATAGGAGCAGAGATTATCGGCAGACCACTGGACATTTGTTCTTCTTTTGTCTGCAACATTTTATTCATCCACTCAGCTAATGAAGTTTCCTGTTGTGCTTTCTCTATTTCATTCATGTCAGAGGGCAGAGAAAACGGTCTGCCATGTACTATTTCTTTGAGAATACAAATTCACATCAGCAACTTGGTGCCACGTGATCTCAGGCTCAGAACACAGTGGGTGGAGTTATACAATGATGTACAGTAGGTGGCAAATGGAGTAAGACCAGTTTGATTTGGAGTTATTCTCATCCATAATTTAACCAGGGATAGGCATTCGGGTCATGGCCTCCCTATTTCTTCCATTGTTTTCCTTAATCTTTAACTGAAACCCTAATGCATTAGAACTTAGTTCTATTAATTTATTTACAAAATGAGTTCCATTATCTGACCTTATAATCTGTGGGATACCATATGTGGGGAAGAAATGTGTCACTAGGTTCATCTATTACAACTAGGCAATATTTCTTCCCCCGTGTTTGCAACAAATTATGCATGATCTGCAAAAATGATTTGCATAGTCAGAAATATTTATAGTGTAGCATTAATGCTTTACCAGATGTGACATATTCCCCCCTTGACACGTGGGTCTTCCCAATGTGTCACTGTAGCCGCTGTGTTGTATAAATTTTTTGGGAGGATTGGTTTATCTTCTATCTGATAGATGTCATCTTTTTTCTGTGCTCCTCTCTTTAGCCAAGCCTTTATTTCTGTCTTGGGTGCTGACTGTTGGGCGTCTTTCAGCACGTCTGTGTCTATAAATAGCAGATCTGACATTTTCTCTTTAATAGGTTGAAATGAGTTAGTTCTGTCCCTGGTGATGTTTTAAAACCTCTATTTTGCCAAATCTTAGCATGGTGATGTACTGATCCGAAAACGTATTGGCTGTCTGTGTATATAGTAAGTATTTGTCCCTCATGTAGTTCACATGCTCTTACTACAGCATATAATTCTGCTGTTTGGGCTGAGCATGTATTGGGTAGAGATTTAGCTTATATTATCCTATCGATGGTTGTTATTGCATAACCAACTCTATTCTTTCCATATTCATCTTTAGATGCTGAGCCATCTACAAACACAACACATGAATCTGGTATAAGGGTTTGAGAAATGTCTTGTCTGGGTTTTGTGTCTTCTTCAACTTTTGCTTTATAAGAATGTGGTTTTCCATCTTCTGCAGTAGGTATTAGAGTACTTGGATTTAAAGGGCACATCTTTTTAGAGTTATGTTTGGCTGTGATAATAATAGCGATGTCAGTGTGATATGCCTTGCATGTAGCGTCAGGTGCTTCTCTTAATATTCCTGACTTCAACATATCTTGTATTACTGGCTTAGTATCTTCTTCAGCTTCTGGCTTTAAGGGGTATTGGCGGACTAATAGTCTTTTTTCAGATATTAGTTTAACCTTGTATGGTGGGAACCCCTTTATAAGCCCTACATCAGTTGATGATTGGGACCACAGTTCAGGTGGGACAGCAGCTAGGGCAGGATGCATGTTGCTCTCTTTTTTGCCCTGTATTTGTCCCTCTGCCTCATCTAAATGTGTCCTTGGATGGACTTTGACTATCCACGCCAGAATGAGCTTCCAGATTCCTGTATTAGGATCTACCTTTGACTGTCAGTGCTGTTCCTGCAGAGGTTTAAAGCCTCTGTTTTTCCAAATTCTTATTATTATTTTTTATCATATTTTATAAAGTAAGTCCTTATTACATTTAAAAATGAGATCAATATTTTTGGTAGTTGCTATTATTATAAATAATGCTTGGTTTAGTTCTTATTAAAAATACAAAATAAAAACTCACTCACTGATGAACACAAAAAATGAAGGGCATATTATATCTTATAATCTTAGTTTGTTTTACCCAGTTTTATAGATACAACATCCTGTTTCAGTCAACTTTGTATTTAGTTCAAGTAACTAAAGTTTGTTTCAATAAACTCAAGTTTTCTCTATTTCAGTCCAGTGCAGTAATTCTGTTAAGGTTCATTTCATCTTATGTTAAGTTTGAGTCTAATCTGATCATTTTGAACCTGACTGGAAAACGTCTAAACATCTGTTAAAATCTTTTTGTTTTACCATAGAGAACTGACCTAATATTATTATGATAATGTTGAGAACTCTAATTTTTACATAACATGAAACAGACATTTATTTCACAAAAACAGAAAGTCAAACACAGACATTTGGCCACATGAAAGTTTAAATAACCTGTTTGTAAAAGAATTATGAAAAATTGAAGACAGATTTATGAACTTTCCTATGGTTATCAGTATTTTCAATACAGGTAGAACCTTTGCCATCTTTATATGATTTTTCGAAAAAGATTCTGGAAACCTTATTAAGATATAAATTTGGCAAAGATCATCAGAACATCAGACCTTTATTAGCGCTTTTAAAGTCCCTCAAAGATGCATTACAATGAAATCAGTCATTCCCATTCACACACATTCACACACTACTTACTTATTTCTCTGTCAGAGTAATTTTATTTGCAAACATTTGAACATAATTTGACTTCTATTATTCTTAAAATGCACATCGTTTCCTCATAACCCCTTTTGTTTCCACTAGGTCTGTTTTGAACGCTTCAATTCTTTTTTATTCACCAAGAATCAATAAGGTGGTCTTAGTGGGTCCACCTTAAAAGTGTTGTCTGTTGGGTGTCATGTTATAATTGTCAGGTCAGTGAGGTTCATAAGTCAGTCAGAACCTTGGTCATTTGGTCTGTGCTCATAATGTTTCATAGATCCAGCCTATGATTAGTCAGCAAAACTTCCACCTATAGGAGAAAAATTGATTGTTAATAAATGAGCTGCATTTCCTAGGAACACTGTCTTCCTCCTGGATGAGCATCACCTGTTGAAAAACTTTCATCATTGTTTGTTTCACATATTCATTCAGATCTTTATATTATACCAGTAGGTGAAGTTGTTAGTATCTCATGTAGACTGATATATACTGTTGCATTTGGAGAGGATCTCAGATTAAATAAACATAGTTAGAGCTTCAATCCAAGTTCATTTTGTGTCTGCAGACTTTAGCCAATTTTTCTTTTCTTTCTTTTTTTTTTTGTATACATAAAGAGCAAGATTCAAAACATTTTAAAAAGGCAGATTGTGGCAGAATGTAGACAAAACTGCTTATTGATTGACAAAATAACATTCAAGCACACAGTCACCATATTAAAAGGCTCTACTTCTAGAGAATCACTAAACTTCTGAGGTCCGGTTTTGGCCCGCGGACCTTGAGTTTGACACATGCAGGGTAGAGTTACAATTTTTTTTTCAGACCTTTCAGCAGAGACAGGCTTCTGCTGTTTGCAGAAGTTTTATCTTTGTTTTCAGGCAGCTGCATCTCTTTGTCAAGGTCATTTCACAGAGCTGAAATTTAACTTCTCTCAAAGAGGAAAAATCAAGAATGCACACAATCTGAGCCAAATATGGAATTATTTCCCTGTAAAATGAATCTTTTGCATTTTATCATGATATTGTTGGTAGTATAACACCATAGAATGATTTTTAAAGCACCTGTTTCTCACTAATGCTTGCCTACAAAATCTTTTACTCTCAGATTACTTCTTTAACAACTCTAGTCATTGTTCACTGGGTTGTCCAGTTGGACAGTTTCCATGTTGTCCACATTGTCACCTCCTCTTTTAACTTCTTTTACCACGTCCTCTAAAACCATCTCTTAGTCTTTATAATTTGGGGCTACCTTGGTATTCTAAACTGGGATGGGTGGCGGTCCGCACCCCTTTATTTGTTTTCAGTTAAGCTGAAAGTTTTTCCTGTGCTTTTCTTAAGGCCTCAGTATTATGGCTATGTCAGTTAAAAGCTGCTCTTATTGTTGTTTTTTTTTAATTCATCTTTTTGTTTTAATCTGTTTATCAACTGTGTGCACTCAGGGACTGAAAAGTCCCCTTTGAAATCATAATCTGGCAAGGTTTTTTATTGTCTCTTGAATCTTTTGAATGCATAATCTCCAGTTTAAGATCCCCGTGTAGTTTTAGGATTTCAGTGATAATTAAGTTACCTGAAAATCCGTATTTTTATGCCATCGTGTACATATTTCTGTTAAATCAGAGATTTTTCTCTGTTCTTTCCCCATTGTTCTTTGTTATTTTTCTCTTTTTAGTTTTCATTATTTCTAATTTTAGATCCCCTTGTAATTTTAAGACATCCTTTGTATCTAATTTGCCCAAAAACCCATGTTTTTTTATTTTTTATTCCATCTATGACAGATCATACCTGCTCCTTTTACATAATTCTCCATAAACTTTACCTCCCCTTCTAAGTCAATTAGTTTACTTTGTTTCTTCCCCATTATGTTTTATGTTAGTTTAATTATAGTATAAATGTCCCAGATAAAAGGTCACTGGCATGAGACTTTAAGGAGAGGACATTAACACGGCCTTCTACTGCAACTAGTTCGCAGCGGTGTTAATTTTCTGGAATGAAATCCGACCTGAATCTCCAAAGTCACCAGTACGTAGTTTTAATCTGGGTAAATTAAAACACAGGACTAGCAGAATCCTGCTATGATTCTATTAAAATGCTTAGTCCTCCATACACACACAACACAGTCACACAGTTAGTTTCAGGTACCTTGTAATTTTTCTAAGTTAACTTGGTGTTATTTTATGAGCTCAATTTACTCCGTTCTTTTTACTTTTACAGCGCTTATTCTATTCCCTCGCAGGGGAATAACCCTTAGTCATTTTATTTGGCCCCCTTCTTGGCGGGGCCCTACCTTAATTTGTCACTATTCCTTTCACGGTGGAATAAAACCATCCCAATGCAGCGTCCTTACCGGCGACGCACTACCAACGACTTTTAAGTACTTTTCTTCTTTTATTTATATAGCGCTTACTCTATTCCCTCGCAGGGGAATAATCCTCAGTCGTTTTCTTTAATCCCCTTCACGGCGGGATTGTACCAAATTTGTCACTATTCCTTTCACGGTGGAATAAAACCATCCGAATGCAGCGTCCTTACCGGCGACGCACTACCAACGACTGTTAAGTACTTTTCCTATGAACTGTATTTTAAAACTGTCTCACCTCGGAGTTGACTTCTTGGTGACTCTCTGGACCCTGTGAGAGTCACCCCGCGCAGAGGAAGGCAATAACCCACTGGCCAGGTGTGAATTCACACACACCGGGACTTTCAGCCACTCCGGCTAAAGGAGGCTGTGCAGCGGTGCTTCACTCGACGTCAGGCTTCCCCCACGGATCCCAGAGTCACTGTTAAAGCAAAGAGAAATAAGGTTATTGAATTACTCCGGCTCGAAGGACCAATAAATGTTAGGTATTATTTAGTCAACTCAGAGGTAAGAACGATACAGTCAGAGTTACTTGCAGCAAGGGTAGCCCACTTTGCAGTGAAACTACAAAGTTTTTGACACCCTATCTCTTTATTTATATGCACAGTTCAACAGACAGTTCAGACAGGGTGTGTGTGTGTGAGACGGAAAGGAGGCTGGTTCACACAGAGATAACAATGATCTCACACACACAGGGAGGAAGGCATAGTGCAGGTGCCTTGCAACACAAGGTTTTTACATGAGTGATAACAAGTTTTTGCACCCATCCAACACTGACCATGATCTTGATGTTCTGTTTTTAACAGAAACAAGGTTACATGAATTTAATGAAGCTCCCATTCTGATAGAGGCGACGCCTCCAAACTACAATTTTCTTTGTGAGAGCAGACAACAAAGAAAAGGTGGAGGGGGGGCCACTTTGTTTAAAGATTTATTAGAGTGTAAAAAAGTATTTCTGGGCAAATTTGACTCTTGAATATTTGGCTCTCCAGGTAAAGAGCCCGGTCCGAACCATATTCTTGAATATTTACAGGCCTCCTAAGTCCAAAACAAACTTTCTCAGTGATTTTAATGAGCTTTTATCTGTGATATGTGTTGATTATGACTGTTTAATTATTGTGGGAGACCTCAACATTCACATGGACAATCCTGAAGACAGAAGTCCAATAGATCTATGTGACACTCTTAGAAATGTTGGTTTGACTCAACATGTTAAACAGCAAACGCACAAACAGGGACGTATTTTGGACTTGATCATCACTAAGGGTCTAAACATCTCCAAGATGTCTGTAACTGATGTTGCTCTATCTGACCACTTTTCTGTTATTTTTGAAAGCATCATCTGCAATGACTCAGTTTGCCAAAGAGACATGATAAGAAAACGCATCTTTAAGGACGGTGCTGCTGAAACCTTTAACCAGATTTACTCTTCTACCTCCACTTTGCCCTGCAACACTGTAGATGAGCTGGTAGAAAACTTTCATTCTAAAATCTCAGACATCATTGATTCAATTGCTCCAATTAAAGTGAAAGTCGTTTCTGGGAAGAAAATGTCTCCGTGGAGAAGTGCTCCACCAGTCAGAAGTGATAAAAAGGAGTGTCAAAAAGCTGAACTCAGGTGGAGAAAGACAGGACTCCAGGTTCACTATATTATCTATAAAGAGAGACTATACAGATATAACCTACAACTGAAAAATGCAAGGGAATCTTTCTTTTCTGAGATCATCATCAAAAACATTAACAATGCTGGTGCAATATTTGCCACGGTTGACAGGTTAACAAACCCTCCTGTAACTGTAGCATCTGAACTCCACTCTACCAGGGCCTGCAATGAATTTGCTAAATTCTTTAATGAAAAAACCTAAAAGATCAGAGAGGCAGTCAGCACATCCACATCAACTCCAGTACCAATGTTGTCTCCAACTAGAACTGATTTTGACAAAATTTCCCAATTTCACCAAATCAACTACAAAAACTTAGAAGAAATTGTGCAGCAACTAAGCTCTTCTTCCTGCTGTCTTGATGTTTTACCCACAGCTTTACTTCAGAAAGCTTTGCCTGAAATAACATCTGATTTAACTCAAATAATAAACACGTCCCTTTTGTCAGGTGTTTTCCTCCAGGCCCTGAAAACAGCAATTATCAAACCTCTATTGAAAAAGAGCAACTTGGACAAGCTGCTACTACAGAACTACAGGCCTATATCAAACCTCCCCTTCATCAGTAAGATTATTGAAAAAGCTGTGTTTAAGCAGTCAAACAACTTCCTAAAAACGATCAACCGCTTCGATGTCTTCCAGTCAGGCTTCCTGCTCACCACAGTACAGAGACTGCTCTTGTCAAGGTGTTCAATGACATCCGTAAAAATACAGACTGTGGAAGAACCACAGAGCTGGTATTATTGGACCTTAGTGCAGCATTCAACACTGTTGATCACTCCATTTTATTAGAGCGCCTGGAAAACTGGGTCGGCCTTTCTGGTACAGCACTCAACTGGTTTAAATCCTACTTGAAGGACAGGGACTTTTTTGTGTCAGTAGGTAACTTTACATCAGAGAGCACAAAAATCACATGTGGCGTTCCCCAAGGGTCCATCTTAGGGCCCCTCCTATTCAATATCTACATGCTCCCCCTAACTCAGATTTTAATAAACAACAACGTAAGTTATCATAACTATGCAGACAACACACAGCTATGCGTTACGATGTCACCAGGTGACCATGAACCCATTCAAGCACTGGGTAAATGCTTAGAAGAAATCAATGCATGGATGGGCCAAAATTTTCTTCAGCTGAATCAAAACAAAACTGAAGTAATAATCTTTGGACCAAAGGAAGAGCGTTTAAAAGTTAGCACACAGCTTCAGTTAATACAGCTAGAAACCACCAGTCAGGCTCGAAACCTGGGTGTAGTGATTGACTCAGACCTGAGCCTTCAGAGGAACATAAAGACAGTAACAAGGTCGGCCTTCTATCACCTAAAGAACATCTCCAGGATTAAAGGACTAATGTCTCAGCAGGACCTTGAAAAACTAATTCATGCGTTCATCTTTAGTAGAATTGATTACTGCAACGGTGTCTTCACAGGTCTGCCTAAAAAGTCGATCAGACAGCTGCAGTTGATCCAGAACGCTGCTGCCCGCGTCCTCACTAGAACTAAGAAAGTGGACCACATCACCCCGGTTCTAAAGTCCCTACACTGGCTCCCTGTAGCTCAGAGAATAGACTTTAAAATACTTCTGTTAGTCTATAAATCACTGAATGGCTTAGCACCAAAATACATTACAGACTTGTTGTCAGTGGATCAACCACCCAGAACTCTCAGGTCTTCTGGCTCAAATATACTCTGCAGAACCAGAACCAGAATCTGGAATAAACTGCCAGAAAACTGTAAAAGCGCCGAAACCCTAAGTTGCTTTAAATCAAGATTAAAAACTTATTTGTTTAGAGTGGCCTTTGACTGGGCCATCTGAACATTATTAGTTAAGTTTTCAGTCCAATTTTCCTTTCATTGTCTTATCCATCATTCTATTCTCTTTATTTTATTTTAATTTTTTTAATTAACTCTGTTGTTTGATTTTATCATTTGATTTTTTTTTTCTGTGTCTGTATCTGTGTTTATTTGCTTTGTGATTGTATTGTAATTGTATGTACAGCGCTTTGAGTGTCTAGTTCCTGAAAGGTGCTATATAAATAAACTTACCTTACCTTACCTTTCTGCAAGGAGGAACAGGAGGATTCACAACCAGCGCCTTGCAAAATGACCTCCAGCAGTCCACAAATGTGCATGTGTCTGCACAAACGGTTAGAAACTGACTCCATGAGGATGGTATGAGGGCCCGACGTCCACAAATGGGGGTTGTGCTCACAGCCCAACACCGTGCAGGACGCTTCGCATTTGCCAGAGAACACCAGGATTGGCAAATTCACCACTGGTGCCCTGTGCTCTTCACAGATGAAAGCAGATTCACACTGAGCACATGTGACAGACGTGACAGAGTCTGGAGACACCGTGGAGAGAGATCTGCTGCCTGCAACATCCTTCAGCATGACCGGTTTGGCAGTGGGTCAGTAATGGTGTGGGGTGGCATTTCTTTGGAGGGCCACATGGCCCTCCATGTGCTCGCGAGAAGTAACCTGACTACCATTATGTACCGAGATGAGATCCTCAGACCTCTTGTGAGACCATATGCTTGTGCGGTTGGCCCTGGGTTCCTCCCAATGCAGGACAATGCTAGACCTCATGTGGCTGGAGTGTGTCAGCAGTTCCTGCAAGATGAAGACATTGAAGCTATTCGAATTGGATAAAAAGTTTTTCTATCTAAGGAAACCCAGCAGATTGCATCGAGTCAGAGACTTGTAGCAGTCACTCCTCCTGGATGACCATGCAGCGACAGTGGACAGATTTGGTACACAATGATACAACATCTCAGTGAAACATCCAAAGATGTCTTATTAGAGCTTTATAATAAAGTCTGGGAGGAGGGGGAGCTGCCTCAGAGCTGGAAGGAGTCAATCATCATACCAATAGTTAAACCAGGAAAAGACATCACAAAACCAGAAAATTATAGACCCATCGCATTAACATCAAATATATGAAAACAATGGAAAAGATTATTAATAATAGATTAACATATTACTTGAATATCATTACTAAGGTGCAAAGTGGTTTTAGAAAAGGGAGAAATATTAATGACCCAACGTTATGTTTAGAACATGAAATCAGAAGAGCGCAAGTTAATGAAGAAAGTGTAGTTACTGTATTTTTTGACATAGAGAAAGCTCATGACATGATGTGGGTTGAAGGATTACTGATTAAATTAAATTCAATCAAAATTACTGGGAAAATGTTTAACTGGATTCAAAACTTTTTAACAAATCAAACTCTTTAAGTTAGAAAAGATCAAGAAATGTCAACAAAATATGTCATAGACAATGGAACACCTCAAAGTAGTATTATAAGTCCAATATTGTTCACTATAATGATAAACAACATATTTGCAGTCAATGGAAAAGAAATAGGATGTTTACTTTTAGCTGATGATGGAGCCATATGGAAAAGGGGGAAAAATGTAAAGGTAACTAGAAAGAAAATAAAGGCTGAGATAAGGATATAATCTCAATGGGGATTCAAGTTCTCAGTCGAGAAAACAAAAGTTATGGTACTTACACAGAAATAAATAAGAGAGGAAATAAAATTAAAATTATATAATCAAGAGTTAGAACAAGTTAAAAGTATAAGGTTTCTAGGAATATGGTTTGATGAGAAAATCCTATGGAATATACGTATTCAGAAAATGATAGATAAATGTAAGAAAGTATTAAATATGAGATGTTTGGCTGGCAGTGACTGGGGAAGCATACAGGGAAGCGTTAAAACAAATTTACGCAGGATTGATCAGATGAAATATAGATTATGGAAATATTATATATGGTTCAGCAGCAAAGACACTTATGGAAAAATTATGGAGGTAAATTGGGGCCAAATTTTTTTTCGAACTTGCTTCAAACTTTTTGCCCTGTTTTGGCATGGGGAGCGGGGCCTCAGATCACGGGAGTGTGGAATCATGACTGACAGCTCAACACAGCGGCTGAACAACATTTTACCAGCTGTTGCATTCAGGGACCGTGGGAACTGGAATTATCTGTAACACATCATCGATATTCTATATATATGTGATTGGTTTTGAAAGATAACATGCTTCACCGATAGAAGCAGCTTACGTGAATACACGACACGCATCTCAGAGGAGAAAATATGATCTTGACTGATTTGCACAGCATTTTAAGTCCGTGTTGGAGATTTCCCATGCTCTCAACATAAAGCAAAAGAACCGCCAGACTAAGCGGTGGGAATGAAACCAGATGCAAAACGAGCCGGTATTTTCCGAATATCCTTGCATAATTAAGCATGGACTTGTTTTCACATGGACTGGACTTGGGTTTTGGTTTCTGGTGCCTTTTTGATTAAAACGTGTTTGGTCTTCATTTAATGAAGTGACTCACAGCCAGAAGTGAACCACTACTTTATATATATATATATATATATATATATATACAGGGGTTGGACAATGAAACTGAAACACCTCGTTTTAGACCACAATAATTTATTAGTATGGTGTAGGGCCTCCTTTTGCGGCCAATGCAGCATCAATTCGTCTTGGGAATGACTAATGATTATTGCTTAAGTTGGTTCCAAGACTAGCTTAACTTCACTTCCAGATTCTTCAAGATAATCCTGGTTCTCAAACATAAATAACATTGCATGGTAATGTTGCATCACTCTTTCGGTCATGATTTCCAATCATCTTTAATCAACATGTTTATATTATACATAGTCTATTAGTCTTCCTTATTCTTTAATTCTGTTTGGTAGCTAGTTGGATTGTTTTAGCATAGTAAAGAGTTTGTTGATTGAAATATGTTTGACTTTGAGTTGACTTATTTTTGTTAATACATTCTTGTATTTTAAGAAATTGTGTGATTTCATTGCATATACAGGGGTTGGACAATGAAACTGAAACATCTGGTTTTAGACCACAATAATTTAGCGTCAATTCGTCTTGGGAATGACATATACAAGTCCTGCACAGTGGTCAGAGGGATTGTAAGCCATTTTTCTTGCAGGATAGTGGCCAGGTCACTACGTGATACTGATGGAGGAAAACGTTTCCTGACTCGCTCCTCCAAAACTCCCCAAAGTGGCTCAATAATATTTAGATCTGGTGACTGTGCAGGCCATGGGAGATGTTCAACTTCACTTTCATGTTCATCAAACCAATATTTCACCAGTCTTGCTGTGTGTATTGGTGCATTGTCATCCTGATACACAGCATCGCCTTCAGGATCCTCAAGAATGGTTCGGTAGTCCTTGGCAGTGACGCGCCCATCTAGCACAAGTATTGGGCCAAGGGAATGCCATGATATGGCAGCCTAAACCATCACTGATCCACCCCCATGCTTCACTCTGGGCATGCAACAGTCTGGATGGTACGCTTCTTTGGGGCTTCTCCACATCGTAACTCTCCCGGATGTGGGGAAAACAGTAAGGATGGACTCATCAGAGAACAATACATGTTTCATATTGTCCACAGCCCAAGATTTGCGCTCCTTGCACCATTGAAACCGATGTTTGGCATTGGCATGAGTGACCAAAGGTTTGGCTATAGCAGCCCGGCCGTGTATATTGAACCTGTGGAGCTCCTGACGGACAGTTCTGGTGGAAACAGGAGAGTTGAGGTGCACATTTAATTCTGCCGTGATTTGGGCAGCCGTGGTTTTATGTTTTTTGGATACAATCTGGGTTAGCACCCGAACATCCCTTTCAGACAGCTTCTTCTTGCATCCACAGTTAATCCTGTTGGATGTGGTTCGTCCTTCCTAGTGGTATGCTGACATTACCCTGGATACCGTGGCTCTTGATACATCACAAAGACTTGCTGTCTTGGTCACAGATGCGCCAGCAAGACGTGCACCAACAATTTGTCCTCTTTTGAACTCTGGTATGTCACCATAATGTTGTGTGCATTTCAATATTTTGAGCAAAACCGTGCTCTTACCCTGCTAATTGAGTCATTCAGTCAGTCATTTTCTACCGCTTATTCTATAATGGGTCGCGGGGAAGCTGGTGCCTATCTCCAGCAGTCTATGGGCGAGAGGCGGGGTACACCCTGGACAGGTCGCCAGTCCATCGCAGGGTAACACACAAACAACCATGCACACACTCATTCATACACCTAAGGGCAATTTAGAGTGACCAATTAACCTAACAGGCATGTCTTTGGACTGTGGGAGGAAGCCAGAGTACCCGGTGAGAACCCACGCATGATGCACGGGGAGAACATGCAAACTCCATGCAGAAAGACCCCCGGCCGGGAATCGAACCCAGGACCTTCTTGCTGCAACAAAACAGTGCTACCAACTGCCCACCGTGCAGCACTCTACATATATATATATATATATATATATATATATATATATATATATATAGTTTTTAATAAGTGTCACTGTTTGTTTTAGTAGCCTAGGCTTTTTTTCTGATCTCTGCTCTTCATTGTCAGCTCAGCTGGCCGCCCTGCAGCGCATGTCATGTGTTACAGACAGCACACAGCAGAGCTGATCTGCCTGACTGTAGCAGAGGAGAGGTTTGTCCGAGCTACCACACCCTGTTGGCGGTCAGACCTCTCGGAGTTCCTCCAGTCCTTGGTCCCCAGAAGCGATCACACTCTATCTAACACTGACTCTTAAAGGAATGACACTCAAACAGTTTCTAACTTTCAGTTCCTTTAATCTAAATTAGGCAGAGGAATGATTGGAGAGATCAGTGCTGAGGCTCCCGTCTTGGACCGTCGCGTCTGTGAAAGGATGACGAAAGAGCCCCAAAAGACGGTCACATGTAGTTTTATATCTGGTACTCCAATGCAATGGATGTTCCCTCCCTCAGTGATTATCAGTAGACTATGTGTCACCTTTGTGGTGTCTATCTGTTAGATTGTGTAGTAGCGGGTGTCCATCCTTAATCTAAGTGTGCTGTGGCCTTCTAATGAGACCAGTTATACCGACTGCTCCACTGTCAACCCAGTGCCCCAGCCACAGGTCATTCATGGCAAACCTTGGGCCATTTATCCTTGCAATGTGTGTCGATGACCATTCTTATCCTATTCTAACAAGGAAACTTTAGACCTTATCATTATGGTATAAGTGGGAAAAACAGCTATGAGTCATATAATAAAGGTTATCCCTAACAGGTTGATATGGCATAGTTTAGGGCACAATGGTCCAGCAAAATATCAGCGCCCCTGAAACTGTCGCCACTTGCGTACTTGATGTCGGGCCGGTGGTTCACTTCATCTCGAGAACCACTGGTTGTGGAAATATAAATGCCTTATTATTATTAGCTAATACTAAGATATATTTGGGACTCTGCTGCTTATAGATTGATTTTAATTAGGAGTTTTATTCATGCTTTTGATAGTTAGAAAAAAACCTTAACATTAGCCTCTAGTATCATAACAATGAGTGTTTATTATTCTTGCAGGTGTTTTCTGTCTGTATCGTGAGGAGCCGGGAGTGTATGTGGGGAGGTGTGCCACTCCTCTTTGTGCTGGTCGGAACTTCTGATAACTATTCCACCCCGGAACTTCCTGAAGATGTGTGCAAAACAATTCTTTAATTAAATGATGAAATGTATCTCTGTTTTTTTTTCCCGGTTAAAGCGAAAGACGATGAGAACGAGAAAATACAAGACGTTTTGGATGGATTATTAAAAAGATAGCAGAAGAATTTCATATACAAAATATAGTAATAAGTAGGGGTTGCAGGGTGTTGTACCACCCTGGATCTTACCAGAAGCAAAGGTAGATATGTCATTAATGGAAAAAAGAAAAGAACATGTATGTTAGATTTAAATACAGTACAGGAACATGTTAATAATTATCATCAATACCTTCAGATTTATACAGATGCATTGATAACAAATGGTAAAATAGGAATAGGATTCATAGTAAAAATAGGAAAACGAACCACAAATGGTGTATCAGTATACACAGGAGAAATGTTAGCAATACTATTAGCAGTACAGTGGGTGGAAGACATAAGACCATTAAAAACAACAATTTATTCAGATTCAAGCTCAGTATTATTGATTTTAAGACATAATAATTCAGACAGCAGGCCAGACATTCTATTAGAAGTACAGGATACTTTACTCAGACTACAAATGATGGGTTTATCAATAGTATTTTATGGGTTCCAGCACATATTGGAGTTAAAGGATATGAGGTGGCAGATAAGATGGCTAAGAAGGCAACACAAAATCATATACATTTTACAGTACATTTAAGTATATCAGAGGCAAGGAGCATCATCAAACAGAACTTGAAGGAAGAATGGCAGAAAATGTGGGATGGAGAAAAAAGGAAGATTGTTTTATAGGATCAAAAAGGCCATAGGTGAAATAAGAACTGGAAGAATGAGTAGAATGGAGGACAGAATAATAACAAGATTAAGATTTGGACATACAGGACTTAATTATACACTTTTTAAAATACAAAAACATAATGCAGGACAATGTGACCACTGTGGGATGGATGAAACAACTGAACACATTTTTATAGTGTCAGAAATATGAGCTGGAAAGAAGAGTTATGAAGAAAGAATTTGAAAGGATTAAATAAACTTTTTGCATTATAGATTCATTATAAAAAAACATAGTGAGCAAACATATACAAATTATTTCAAGATTCCTAAAAAGAACAAAATTATTTAATAGAATTTGATTATATAAGAAAGATATGAATCCATGTTTAACCACACTCTATACCTGTGGTGGCGGTAATGCACACTCACAGATTTTTGCCGACCGTCATTAAACACCAAAAGAAGAAGAAGAAGAAGAAGAAACAAGAGAAAACGGTTTCTAGCCGTAAAACCACTGCTAGGTTAATTTCTGTTTAGTTTTACTTTTCGTTTACGGACATGACTAAACCGTACGTTCAGATTCAGAGGAGTTTACTGTTCGTTAGCTTCAGCCAGTCTGATTAAGAACTACGTTAAGGAGACAACTTCCGGCAGAAATGAGTTCCCTGCTGCGGAAAAGGTCGTACAAGAAGTTGCCCGTGTGGATAGTGGAGGACCACCACCATGTAAGGGTCTTTAGGGGAATTACGGTAGTGGCGCTTGCTGATATCTTATGTTGTACATGTACTGACTCGAGGGCCCCGTTTCAGAAAGCATGGTTAGTGAAAACTCAAGAGCGAGTTCAGGGGTAAGTATGTGCATACCCGGGTATAAATCAGGTAGCCGTTACCCTGAGTCCAGTTACCCTGAGTCCAGTTACCCTGCATCTTACTCCGTGAACCAACCCTGCTCGTTAGCAGGTTTTATGTAATGTAATGAGCTTTGGCACAAGGAACATCGTAGAAACGGCGTGTCCTTTTCTGAAGGAGCCTGTAGACTTTGGAGCGCAACTACTCTGCAGAAATGTACCTCAGGAGGTGGTGATCAGACCGTGATTCGACATCTTTTCATTTTCTGGAATAATATATTTTTGAGCGTTACCGTTTCTCGCCACAGTCAATAAGTGAAATTGGCTGGCAGAGGTTTGTTCCTAACTATTACAATAGAATATTTATAGGATAAAGGAATCATTGTGAGACACATTTGCGCATCACAAATAGGTTGTACTTTCAATTCTTTTCAATTCAATTCAAAAATACTTTATTAATCCCAAAGGGAAATTAAATGTAGTTGTAGCTCATATTATGAAGGTTTCTTCAAAGAGCCGTTGTAGATGCTGATGGCTGTGGGCAGGAAGGATCTCCTGTAGCGCTCCGTCTTAACAGCAGATCTGAAGAAGCCTCTGACTGAAGACACTGTTGTTGTAGGACAGTCTGATGAAGAGGATGCTCAGGGTTCTCCATAATGTTCTTCATTTTATGAAGAATCGGTCTTTCCACAATGATCTCCAGAGGTTCCAGAGGAGTCCCCAGAACAGAGCCAGCCTTCTTTATCAGCTTGTTGAGCTTTTTTAAGTCCCTGGCTCTGATGCTGCTTCCCCAGCAGATGATAGCAGAAGAGATCAGACTCTACACAACAGACTTATACATATATTAAATGAAAATACTATCTATTTAAAAATTCACATTCACTTAAAGATGGCGCCCTTTTAGAAGTATGAGTGCAGTCCATGGCTCTGATTACATTCAAAAATCGGCTCCTCGGTGGAAATGACAGCCACAGTTCAGGTGTACTTTATATATCTGAGTAACATGCGGATGAGGCTGTCCCATGTGGCTGCCATGGCGTGGGTCAGGGATGACTGTTAAATGTCAGAGCTGTCAGTCAGCGCCATCTGAAAAGCTCTGGTTAAAAGGATCGAAGCATAGTGAAAACTTTAACTGGTACCAGCAACGCACGGTTTTCTAGTTTCCCTCTGTAACACTGAGGCCAGCTCCGCGCAAAGCTCCCAAACAATTGCCCTGGGCAATCTAAGCCGACTGATTAGCCGTTCGTCATATGTGCCTGCAGGTCAGTACGATCTCTGAAAAAAATGCTCCTTCCGACTTCTATTATTGGCGATGTCGTCCAACTGTGCCAAATCTATCGTTCCACAATAACTTGCGATTTTGCGCTGCTATTTATGGATATGTTTGACTGTCTATGGCATGTTTACCTTATGCATCATCACACCTGACTTGTTTGGGGTGATCACACCTGATCTGATCCGACGCAGTTTTCTTTTTCAGTGAGAATGAAAGTGCCCCTTAGATAATCCACATTTTATGCTCCACAGCGCACAAGCAGGTGCGTATGGAGCCCGCGAGGGGACATGCGGGAATTTTTTTCTTTTGCGCCCCTACGCAATACTTTTGTGTTGCTCGAAATACTTTTTTGAGGTGTTACACTGTTGTATGAGACTAAATGTGACTCCATTTCATCGCCTGTGTTTAAACCATAAAAGCTGAAATTCATGAAAAAACTTTACAGTTGATGCTCCACGAATTAAATAAAACTAGATGGAACGAAGCTGAAGTTTGCTTCCGATTCGGGAAACAGTTAAAGGTCGAATACACCTCATTTTTCATTACTTTGAGGACCTTTAATCCGCTCCAACTTAAAAACTACAGTACATAGACTCTTCACACCAGAACTAGATTGTTGGTAATAGCAGAATCTTATACACCTAGTTTGTGATTTGTAAAGGTTTTATTTGATCTCTGATAGTTCCATAAAGGGTCATATTTTGGGAAGAAACTTGTGCCATCAGAAACTGAATTTGAATTTCTCAAACTGAATCTGTATTTGTGTAATTTGAAATTAAATGCATTGGTTTGAAATGAATTTCACTTAATTGAAACTGAATGTAATGGTTTGAAACTGAATTCATTTGCTCTGAAAATGTATTTTGTTGAATTAAAAATTCCGTTTCACTACTTTTACTTTCAGTTCTAAAATTCAATTTCAGTTCTAAAATTTAGTTTTTTGTGTCACACATCCGAGTCCTTGAAGCCACAGATTAATCAAACACAGATTGACCGATTCATGGATGTCATTCACTATTGCTGCGTCCAAATTGAGGGGCTGCATTCTTTGAAGGACGCATTTGTTGGCCGATTACATAATTGTGAGGCAATTAAGTCTACAGCTTCGCAGGCTCCTCCAAATAGGGCCGACAAATGCGTCCTTCTTTTCCCCAGATATTAAGGATGGGTCCGGTGTATCCTTCGTGGGCCACCCTATCCCATGATTCATTGCGGGTCAAAGTAGATTGTGTTAACGGAAGTAGCAAAGCCTGGAGGAGAGGGGAAAGCTGTGAACAAAATTGGAAAAACTGCGATTTCTGTGAAACAAAATGAACTTGTTTTTAGACTAGAATGTAGCTGTATAAACCTGAAATATCTGCTCGGTTTATCAAGATTTCGCTTAATTCCACACGTGCTCCGATGTGTTTGGAGACAACCCGCTTCTGCTGCCCTGACACCGGGCTCCCAGCTGGCTCACCTCGCCAGCGCACAGCTGACCTACGGGTTGAGGTGCGATGAACCCCGAGAGAACAGCTGACTCCCGGCACGTTGTTTTCAAGCTCCTGCTGGGTTTCCCCAATGGATGGAAGTTAAACACAGATATAATTCATTCAGATGATATGTAATATTGATGTTTGGTTCTTTTATTTTTATACTCTACAAATAAACTGATTTAAACATTGTTCCTGAAGTTAATATGTTAGTGTTTAAATTGTTACATTTTTACAAATAGATTTACAAATATATTTTTATATATATTTTTTATATATGAACACAAAACTTTAACAATTTAAATGGCTGAATAATGAACAAGATTATAAAACAAGAAAATAAGCCATTAGGGCTCCATTTGTTCAGCTTCACAGCTCTGTGCTTCACGCTATCACTGTTGCTAGGCAACATAAATTATGCTGAGGTAAAGGCAGCGGAAACGCAGACCGACGTAACACCGGCTGCACCATGCTAATCTGGCATGTTTAGCTAATAGCTACAGGTAGCATAAGTGTTGCTGTTTGACCATCATTTATTTACATGACACTTCTTATAGATGCTCATTTGACTTGGTGATGGACATCTGCTAAGCTCATGTATGCTGCTGAGCTCCAGCTCAACATGCCGTAAAGGAAGTTTAACTTGATGTGAAACGTAAATCAATGAATCTGTGTTTGATTAATCTAAGGCTATCCTCAAAGACCCGGATGTGTGACACAAAAAACTGAATTTTAAAAGTGAAAGTAGTCAAACTGAATTTTCAAAACAACGAAATACATTTTCAATGCAAATAAATTCAGTTTTCAAACCAATAAATTCAGTTTTCAAACCAATAAATTCAGTTTTCAAATTACACAAATACAGATTCAGTCTGAGAAATTCAAATTCAGTTTCTGATGGCACAAGTTTCTTCCCATACCATATCAGTGTTTCTTTGCATCTGGACTACCTTAGAACTGGTCAAAACTACAATACCTAGACACTTCAGACCTGGACTAGATTTTTGTACACTAATAGCAGAATGTTTAAAACCTAGTTTGAGGTTTGTGAAAGCTTTATTTGATTTATGAAAGTTTACAAAGGTGTCATATTAGTGTTTTTCCTTAGACACTATAAAAATTACTAAATTAGTTGATGATAATTTCAATAATCAATTAATCATGGTTAATCCGATTCGTTTTTTCAGCCCTTGACGAGTGTTAAATGTGATTATTACCAAAGGCATTGAAACTCACTGTTTCAATGCCTTCATTGAGTATCTACGTACAATGTAAGTAGTCATGAACATAAAGAAAACCATTAAATGAGAAACTTGTGTGTAAAACCTTTGTAGTTCGTTTTATCTAACTAGTACAATTTGTTTAATTAAATAATAATACTAATGCCAATTTTAAATAAAAACCATCTGATTGTTTCTGGTCTTCGCTTTACATCATCATTTTGTGCTATTAAAAACAAAACCCTGTAGTTTTCTGACACAAGCATTCCATATGTTTTGTCCGTGGACATTGGTACACTTTCACCAATGTGCAGAGCGCAATATCGCCTTAGGTGTGACAGATCCTGCTACAGGACAAGAAAACTTCAATTGTTTTTGAAAGATAGGGTGCTTATCTGTACAAGTAATAAACTGTGACAGATTACTGTAAAATAGGCATCTTTATTAGTTTTGATAAATTTGTCATCATATAAAGTAAAATAAGGGATCTGTGTAAGTTCTCTATGTTGTTGCAGGTGGTGTATCACATCTACCGAGCTATTGCATCAAGACATCTCCCCCTCAAGGACATCAGGATAGTTCATTTGGACTCCCATCCTGACCTGCTTATTCCTGTCAACATGCCGGCTGACACAGTGTTTGATAAGGAGAAACTCCTCAGGTATTAATTTTATTTTTTGAGTTGTGCAGTACATCTTTTATGGCACGCTTTTCCTTTTTCCAGTCTCCTTCAAAGGGCTCTTATGGTTTGGGTTGATTCAATTCAGTTTATGTATATAGCGCTAATTCACAACACGTCGTCTCAAGACACTTCACAGAGTCAGGCACAGTGGCTCAGTAGGAAGAGTAGTCGTCTTGCAATCAGAAGGTTGTGGGTTCGATTCCAGCTTCCTCCTGCCATATGTCGATGTGCCCCTGGGCAAGGCACTTAACCTCAAGTTGCCTACCGATCTGCGTATCGGTGTATGAATGTGTGAGCGTTAGTGAGTGCGATTTGGTGAGTGTGGCTCTAGTGTAAAGTGGTCTGTATGACTGGAAAAGCGCTATATAAGTTCAGTCCATTTACCATTTACATTCTAATTAATCCTAATTGTAGCTCCTTTAGTCGTTTCACCTAGAAAGAAAGAACAGATAAACTCTGAGCCAGTTTTCAAGGTTAGAGTCTGAAAGAGAGCACATAGAGTTAGTCACAGTAGAAGCTCAGTCAGTAGCCATGTCTAGGAGAGAGAAAGGGTTAAACACTAAAAGACAGGACCATGTGGATCATCTGTAGAAGGTGAGCATTAAGTTGTTGCCAGCAGAAGCTCAGACGATGCCCCTCTCCAGAAAGGTGTCACAGATAGACACAGAGTCAGGCCAGGTGTAGCTTCTAGAAAGAGTAAAGAGAGAACAAAGTTAAAAGCTGAAATAACAGCAAATAATGCAAAATCGGAGAGTAGTGTGAGAATGTAGCGAAGACGGTGAAAGTGGTCATTATGTCCTCCAGCAGCCTAATAAGCCTATAGCAGCATAACTACAGAGATAGCTCAGGATAAACTAAGCCACTCAAACTATAAGCTTTATCAAAAAGGAAAGTTTTAAGCCTAGCCTTAAAAGTAGACAGGATGATAACTAAAGGATCTGCCTCGCATTCTACTTCTAGAGACCCTTGCCATATTAGAAATGTTTGTAAATGTATTGGTGCAATAATACATTTTACCACAATTTATGTAATTAGAGAAATCAATTGCAAAACTATCTGCCACATGTCACATGTAAACCCTTAGTGACACCCTTACCTTGTCTTTTGTAAATCCAGTTGTTCACTACGTTACTTTTCCATTTTGTTTTGAGCTGAAAAATACTACAAACAAACAGTATTTTTCATATAATCCGAGTGTTGCTAAAAGCGCTGTTCTTTAGAACCGTTCCTCTTGCTATAATTTACATAATAGAGCATACATGCTTTTGGTTTGTCTCCTAAAATACATCAATAATACTTCCTTTATTTGTGGCCAAAAAGCATCAGAACACAGAAATGCTGCTGTTGGTGTAGCTCTTTTTTGCAGTTTAAGAGTTATTCACATGCACACATTTTGGTTTGGATACAATTTGCACACACAAATAACTAATCTTTTCTCCCAGTGCCTTATTTTTACCTAACTACAGTCAGGAAAATAAGTATATGAACACCCTGCGACTTTGCAAGTTCTCCCACTTAGAAATCATGGAGGGGGGCATCGTCCACTTTGTTTGCAATTACAGAGGTCAACATTTCCTGTAGTTTTTCACCAGGTTTGCACAAACTGCAGCATGGATTTTAGCCCATTCCTCCACACAGATCTTCTCCAGATCAACCAGGTTTCTGGGTTGTTGCTGAGGAACATGACATTTGAGCTCCCTCCAAAGATTTTCTATAAGGTTTAGGTCTGGAGACTGGCTAGGCCACTCCAGAACCTTGATATGCTTCTTAAGGAGCCCCTCTTTGGTTATCCTGGCTGTGTGCTTTGGGTCATTGTCATGTTGGAAGACCCAGCCACAACCCATCTTTAATGCTCTAACTGAATCTCGCCTTACATGGCCCCGGTCATCCTCTCCTTAATACAGTGCAGTCGTCCTGTTCCATGTGCAGAAAAACGCCCCCAAAGCATAATGCTTCCACCCCCATGCTTCACAGTAAGGATGGTGTTTTTGGGATGATACTCATCATTTTCCATCCTGCAAACACAGCGAGTCAAATTAAGAACAAAAAGTCATGGGCAAACTTAAGACAGGCCTGTATGTGTGCTGATTTAAGCAGGGGAACCTTCCGTGTTATGCATGACTTTAAACTATAACGTCTTAGTGTATTACCCACAGTAACCTTGGAAACAGTGGTGCCAGCTCTCTTCAGGTCATTGACCAGCTCCTCCCTGTAGTTCTGGGTGGATTCCTCACCTTTCTTAGGATCAATGATACGCCACAAGGTCAGATCTCATGGAGCCCCAGTCCGAGGGAGATTGACAGTCATGTTTAGCTTCTTCCATTTTCTAATAATTACTCCAACAGTTGCTGCTTGGTAATTGCTCCGTAGCCTTTTCCAGCCTTGTGGAGGTCTACAATTTTGTCTCTGGTGTCTTTGGACAGCTCTTTGGTCTTAGCCATGTTAGTAGTTAGAGTCTTACTGATTGTGTGGGTGGACAGGTGTCTTTATGCAGCTAACGACCTCAAACAGGTGCTTCTAATTTAGAATAATAAGTGGAGTGGAGCTAGACTTTTTAGAGGCGGACTAACAGGTCTCTGAGGGCCCGAATTTTAGCTGATTGGCAGGTGTTCAAATACTTATTTGCAGCAGTAACACACAAATAAATTATTTTAAAAATCATACACCGTCATTTCTGCATTTTTTTTAGAATATGTCTCTCACAGTGGACATGCATCTAAGATGAAAATTTCAGACCCCTCCATGATTTCTAAGTGGGGGAACTTGCAAAGTCGCAGGGTGTTCAAATACTTATTTTCCTCTCTGTACTTCAGAACAGGTTTATGCATCTGGCACTGACTTTTAAAAGTTATCAAGATGTTTCAAAACATTTTTACACTTTGACTCTATGTTATGGTTTGGCAATGCTCAAGAACCTGATCCTTAAAAAAACTGACAGCAGAGGAACAGCCTGGAAACATCAGACCAGGAACAAATTTCACTTATTGTATTTTCCGCACTATAAGGCGCACCGGATTATAAGGCGCATCTTCAATGAATGGCCTATTTTAGAACTTTTTTCATATATAGGGTGCACCGGATTATAAGGCGCATAGAATAGAAGCTACTGCAGTCAAACGTTTGACTGGGGTTGCGTTATGCATCCACTAGATGGAGCTGTGCTAAAGAGAATGTCAACAAAACAGTCAGATAAGTCAGTCAGTCAAACTTTATTAATACACTACAAACCAGCGTTCTGATAACTCCATTCACTCTCATGGTAAGGTCTCCTCTACATAGAATTCTATTGAATAGAGCCAACCGCACGTTAGGAATGCATTGGAGTCTATGAAGTTGAAATCAAACGTTAGTTAAAACGTGAAAGGGAACTTTTTCCTGATTCAGTAAACACGTAAAAGAAACAGTTTGATGCACTAAATCAAACGTTAGTACTATTAACCTTTCCTGTTTCTGTCCCCTGACCGTAGTCTGATGACACAGGGGAGACGCTTTCTCCAGGGCCGAAGTTACTAGTTTCCTCGGGGTTAACTCCCTCACTCATACGTTGCTGAGTTGAGCATGAAGAAACAGCATCAAAACACTGAGTTGTTGACGAGATTCGGGGTTCTTTTTAATGACTTTGCAGCACGTAAAAACACAGGGCTTACAGACTCATACTCCGCTGCTCCGGTCGCCGTCTCTACCCACCCCACACACACAATAATACCGACGTCACTCCTTCACTCTTGATTCTCAGCTACGGCAGCACACAGCGCCACCTCTGTCCGGAGGAGTAATGTCAACATCTTCCATACACACACACGAAACATACACCCCACACACTGAGCTTCTAATCCCATATAGTTCAGGCAATTCCTGCAACAGTACATTCAAATGTTATACACACACAAGTGGTGTTGGACTAGGAGTAAGCACAGTACAGGTGTTTACCGCTATTACTTCGGCGACACCCCTGACTACGGTAGCCGTAATGCTGCAAGCGGTGCGGCTTTGTAGTTTACCAGTCGTACTGAAACATTTTGACAGAGCGCCGTGTACAACCAGTATGGATCAACCAATTAACCAATTGATCCATATATAAGGCGCTCCGGATTACAAGGTGCACTGTCATTTTTTGAAAAAATTAAAGGTTTTTAAGTGCGCCTTATAGTGCGGAAAATACGGTAAATTTTAAATTGGTACATTTTTTGGAGAACTTCAAAAGGAATCAGGCATGTAGTTTAAAGGGTTGTGTTTTTTTTCCCTACTCACTTCAGTTTGTTAAATCTGCCCAGTAATTTGGATGGTTGATTTGATTACTACTATATGTTTCATCTTTCTTTAGTGAGCTGAGTATAGAAAACTGGATAATGCCTATGGTGTATGCGGGTCATTTATGCTGTGTGGTGTGGCTACATCCTTACTGGGCTCAGCAGATCAGAGAAGGAGAACACACAATTATGGTTGGCAGAGACTCATCTACCAGCACCATCAGGTAGGACAAACACTGATAATAAAACAATTATTTCAGCTTTTATTGAAAGAGTTATTAGGCTAATGTAGTTCAGGGGTGTGCAACCTGCACCTTCAGAGCCACATGTGGCTGTTTGGCCTTCCATTGTGACTCTTCTAAAACCAAATAAGAAATGTTTTATAAATTGTAAATGCAATATAAAAGGTGGTTTTAGCAGTTCTGTATGTTTATAATCAATATCTACAAAAACTATGTTCAGCAGAAGAGCACCAATGGTACAATACCTTTTTCAAACTTTAAACAGCGATCTGTTTAAGTGGCCTATGTAGTTTCTTCATTTTCCATATTTAGGGAAAGGGCTCACCCACCCGGCATCATTTTGCGAAATTAAGATGTTTTTTTGTTGTTAAATTATTCATTTTGTTGTAAATTCTGAATATTGAAAATTGTTTAATTTCTTTAGCTTTTAAAATAAATAAAAATTATTTAGTACACGTTTATAAAATCTTTACAAATTTTATTTTGTAACAGCAGGGACAAAAGTGGCTCTTTGAATTGACGAGCTTGCTGACCCCTAGTCTGGTTAGATTACCGTCTCAAAATATCCCAGAAGTAAAGGCATTTTCAGTTGCAGAAAAATGAATGTAAAGCATGTCAGAAAAGGGCCACTTGTGCCTGTCTGCTTATCTCTGTTCTGATGTTACTTTGCAGGGTGACCAGTACAGACAACTACTTCCTTAGTGACGGTCTGTATGTTTGTGACGAGCAGCTGGAGAACTCGAAACTTCTCAGACTAAACGTGGTCAGAGTCGATCCTGTTAAACCATCCAGTGGGTCAGTTCCAGGTACCTGCAATTGATAGATCACATCTTTTAGGCCAAGCAAGCTTAATTTGAGCTAAATTAATTTTATTTCCATCAAGTAGATTTCTTCCAAAATGTCTCTCCAATGTTTTGTTTTCAAAATGCCATTACCCAGCCAGTGCCTTTAGTGACTTTATTGCATGCCATTATCATCCATTTAAATAGGTAAACATCCTCAGCTTTGACAACATTTGTAGGTAACAATCCCAGGTATTGATCCCGGTTAAGATTGGCAATTTTATACTTTAAAACTTGTTTGAGCGTAATTTAACACATGTCCAGAAAATATGGGAATGATCGGCATTGATCTGACCACAGAGTCTTCAACATTGTTGTGGAGATTTCAACTGTTTACTTTTAATATTAGGAGTGATAAAGAATCTCATATATTTTATCCACCCGAATTCCCTCCAGATTCTAGAAGTAGTGGAGGTGATTTGCAACAAGCAGATCAAATGCCACTCATCCTCTGACAGAACAATGTGAAATTCCTTTTCCCTGCATTGACATTGCAGCAATCCCTCATACTGAGCATGCATGTAGCGACAGTGGAGAGGAAAAACTCCCTTTTAACAGGAAGAAACCTCCAGCAAAACCAGAACCAGGCTCAGTGTGAGCGGCCATCTGCCACGACCGACCGGGGGTTTGAGAGAACAGAGCAGAGACTAAAAAAGAACACAAAACTTCTAATCCAACTCTGAGCCAGTTTTCAAGGTTAGAGTTTGAGAGAGAGCACATAGGGTTAGTTACAGTAAAAGCTCAGTCAATTTCCATGTCTAGGAGAGAGAAAGGGTTAAACACTGAAAGTTTTAAGCCTAGCCTTAAAGGTAGACAGGGTGTCTGCCTCGTGGACTAAATATATGGACCAATCAAATCTCTGATGTATGATGGAGCTAGATCATTAAGGGCTTTATATGTGAGGAGGAGAATTTTAAATTCTATTCTGGATTTAACAGGGAGCCAATGAAGGGAAGCTAAAATAGGAGAAATATGATCTCTCTTTTTAATTTTCATTAGAACTCTTGCTGCAGCATTTTGAATCAGCTGAAGGCTTTTAACTGCATTTTGTGGACATCCTGATAGTAAAGGATTACAATAGTCCAGCCTTGAAGTAACAATGCATGGACTAATTTTTCAGCATCACTCCTGGACAGGATATTTCTAATTTTGGCAATGTTCCGGAGGTGAAAGAAGGAAATCCTAGAAACCTGTTTAATATGGGATTTAAATGACATGTCCTGTTCAAAAATAACACCAAGGTTTTTTACTTTATTACCGGAGGTCAATTTAATGCCGTCCTCACATAAATTGATTGACTAAGCAGTTTCCTTTTCAAAGATTCTGGTCCAAAGACGACAGTTTTTATGTCTTCAAGATATGCCTGTAGTCTATCCAACTGATTGGGCTCATCAAGATTTATAGATAAATAAAACTGAGTATTATAAACATAACATAACATAAGTTTTTGCAGTTTATTTGGTGAAATTGGAAAATTTATCAAATTCATTGCAGGCCCTGGTAGAGTGGAGTTCAGATGCTACAGTTACAGGAGGGTTTGTTAACCTGTCGACCGTGGCAAATATTGCACCAGCATTGTTAATGTTTTTGATGATGATCTCAGAAAAGAAAGATTCCCTTGCATTTTTCAGTTGTAGGTTATATCTGTATAGTCTCTCTTTATAGATAATATAGTGAATCTGGAGTCCTGTCTTTCTCCACCTGAGTTCAGCTTTTTGACACTCCTTTTTATCACTTCTGACTGATGGAACACTTCTCCATGGAGACATTTTCTTCCCAGAAACGACTTTCACTTTAATTGGAGCAATTGAATCAATGATGTCTGAGATTTTAGAATGAAACTTATCTACCAGCTCATCTACAGTGTTGCAGGGCAAAGTGGAGGTAGAAGAGTAAATCTGGTTAAAGGTTTCAGCAGCACCGTCCTTAAAGATGCGTTTTCTTATCATGTCTCTTTGGCAAACTGAGTCATTGCAGATGATGCTTTCAAAAATAATAGAAAAGTGGTCAGATAGAGCAACATCAGTTACAGACATCTTGGAGATGTTTAGACCCTTAGTGATGATCAAGTCCAAAATACGTCCCTGTTTGTGCGTTTGCTGTTTAACATGTTGAGTCAAACCAACATTTCTAAGAGTGTCACATAGATCTATTGGACTTCTGTCTTCAGGATTGTCCATGTGAATGTTGAGGTCTCCCACAATAATTAAACAGTCATAATCAACACATATCACAGATAAAAGCTCATTAAAATCACTGATAAAGTTTGTTTTGGACTTAGGAGGCCTGTAAATATTCAAGAACATGGTTCGGACCGGGCTCTTTACCAGGAGAGCCCAATATTCAAAAGAGTCAAATTTGCCCAGAAATACTTTTTTACACTTTAGTAAATCTTTAAACAAAGTGGCCACCCCTCCACCTTTTCTTTGCCGTCTGCTCTCACAAAGAAAATTGTAGTTAGGAGGCGTCGCCTCTATCAGAATGGGAGCTTCATTAAATTCATGTAACCATGTTTCTGTTAAAAACAGAACATTAAGATCGTGATCAGTAATGAAATCATTGATTAAAAATGATTTTCCTGACAGAGATCTAAGGTTCAATAAAGCCAGTTTATATGACTTAGTTGCTGATATTAACTCTGTGTCTGGTTGTACCTGACAGTTTATGGCTTTTTTAGATTTTTTTTTACTGTCTCTTATCCTTTTGACTTTGTTCTTTCTGTCACGTATAAGCACAGAGATTTTACAACTATCTCCTATTAGGGGCCCAAGTTTTTCCTGGACATGTTCATTTCTGACAGTTACCACTGGGGCCCAGACTGTACCACAGAGAAGTGATTTGAAGGTCCTGATTAGGAGGAGATAGATTAGGAGGTGGTGGAGGTCTGCGGCATTTGGAAGATATTGATTCAGTAGCAGGACCTCGGCCACGGGGGGTGTTGAATGGAGAAGATGTCAGAACCATTTGGGTCCCGATTTTAAGAGCTCCTTTCATGTTATCAGAATCCAGTAAAGCAAAAAGCGGGCTCAGTGGGGAGATGGGAGAGTTCTGTGCAGTCTGGGTCGGGGTCTGGGGGGAGGGGGGTATAATGGAGGGGTCCACTTCTCCTGTGGATTTCGACGGGGAGACCTTTTGTGATGACCTCTCTTTCTCCGCCAACTGTCCGATTGTTTCTGCTGGAGCTGATGGAGGCAGCGTTATCATTGTTGTTGATACTCCATGTTCTCTGCTGAAGGTCAAAGCTGCTGGTGGATTATTTACTGAATAGAAGAGATTAGATGTGAGACTTAGATTTTGCTTTAGAACCATTATACTCGGAAAGGGACCCTTTAGAAACTCAGTTTTACAATTCACCGTTTTATCGTTTTAGCCAAATACACACTATGCCATTAAATAATGACCTTTATACAAAAATTAGGTTGTTTAAGTGAAGATCACACAAACGTCAAAAAGAGCTCTTAGGAGGTCTTATTAATAACCAGTTGCTCTGGGATCAGTTAGGACATATTAGCTGTGTAGTACTTTCTGGCTCTTTAACCCTTCAGATGTAGATTTCAAAAATTCAAAAAGTTCTGCATATTCTTAAAAAAACAATATTAAACCACTGGATGACGTTTCTATCATTGAGTAAAAAATGGCAGCTTCATGTTCAAATGTTTTCTTTTCAGTTCCTCCTTGCTCTGTAACCAACTGTTCCACAGACTTTTTATGCAAATCTGCATAACCACTTATTAATCATCAGAAGTCTGGAAAAAATCTCATCTCCACAGAAAATTAGTGCAAAGGGTCTGCTGAGAAACACCTTGATATTGAGAACTCCAACAATATTCAGAAGACGAGTGAAATCCTCCTTCAATCCTTCTGATTTTTTCTTAGCTACGTCATCCATGGCTCCACAGTGTATAATAAGGTTTTCTAGAGACGGGCGCTTTTCTGTGATTGCAAGAATATTCTCTGAGATATCAGAGACCACGTTACTGGTACCAATCATAACTTCTGTTTTTTTTGTTGCAGAAGTTTTTAATCCCATCCACAGCTGTATTGCCCACTATTAGGGTTCTTCGTCTGGTGGGGTGCTTTTTCTCTGGCAGCTTAGGAGAAGGCTGTTTAGAATGAAGGTTTTTCTCAAACCTTTTATTGATCTCAGAAGATGGATCATTTTCCTGGTTTTCATTCTGTAGTGGAGCAAATCTGTTTTGGAGGGGAATTCCATTATTTCCAGCTGTCTCACTCCTATCAGTTGTTGTGACAGCAGCTCGCTGTCGAAGTCTCCTTTTCCCAGGAGAAATGGGGGCATTTCTCTGTAATTCTGGCCATTCTAATTTATTTAATTGCTGAGGTCTTCCAGTGAGTCGTCCACCTTGATTTTTTGGGCATGCCCCTAAAATATGCCCAGGGCGGTCTGCCGGTAGGTTTATTCTCAGTGTTCTGATTGCCGACTGAGTCGTTGAGTTGGCTGTCACTCTTTGGGATCACAAGCAGAGTTGAATCATCGTTGTACCTCATATTCACCTCCACATTCACTTTTAGTTGATGGATTTTCATCTCCAAAACAGACAATTTCTGTAAAAGTTTGTCAAAGTCCACTGTGGTGAAGGGAGGCATCTTGTGCTGATTAGCTGGCGTCAATTTGTCCTTCTATCGGGTTCACTTATGAAAACATCAAAATCCTTTAGAAAAGAAAATTATAAAAAAAATAATCCTTGGGAGTCGCTGGTAAATGTAGGTTTAGTCCCATATTTCCATAATTTTCACTAAGAGATAAAATGTTAGGAGTAAAAGAATGCAAGTAAGCACGGAGCTTAGAAGAAAAGCGTCTGAGCAGGCAGAGAGGCGGAAGCGGAAATTGTAATGATTTTCGGTTTTTATTTAGTGAGATGTCCTTGAAATTAGATTCCCACACATAACTGCTTTGATTGTGTCCTACATTATAATTGGATCTGTTTGGTTGTCCCTATTATTGGCAATACAGTCCATTATTTCTTTCTTATTTTCACTTATTATCGTTTCATTCTTAAGTAAGCCAATGTTCATTTTCCATAATGTCTTTCTGTTAACATTGTCTAGGTTTAATAAGTTTATAATATTATGGTGCGATATATCTGCCTGTCCTATAATGCAGTCTTTTACTAACCATAACTCTCTTTTGTGTTTAATAGAAAAAAGTTTATTCTGGAATGTACCCTATGAGCTGCTGAATAATGAGTGTAATCACTTTGTAATGGTAGAAGAAACCTCCAAACATCGCACAGACTTACCCCCTTAATCAGGGAAATGAGATCTATAGATATATGAACCAAGATGGCGTCGACAATGGCAGCCTCGGAGCTTCGCTCTCTCTTTGTTTTTGTATTTTGTCTGTTTTTATGTTTCTCGGGCCACATTACTGTGGTCTCATTCAGTAGAGAGGAACTTCTCAACATCAGAGAGTCCTCTCTTTGGATTTTTTCACCCTCTATCATTGATCCGAGGTTCACTGAGCTCCTGGCAAGCGGAGCTGCGGCTCTATACGGGATACTGCGCCGAAGGGGAAAGTGTGCTGGTGCGCTGGTAAAGCTCTGCCAAAGAGGACTTCGTACACCACTGCCTTCAATCCACCTAGCAAATGTCCGCTCTCTAAACAACAAGATGGACGAGCTGCTTCTCCTCACCGGTAAAAACACGGACCTCCACGGATCATGGCTGAGTGAAAACATCCCGGACCGTGCACTGCTGATGCCGGACTTCCAGCTGCTCAGAGCGGATCGCAGCGCGGAGCTATCGGGGAAGAAGCGAGGAGGCGGAATCTGCTTTTATATAAATGAAGGTTGGTGCAGAGATGCAAAAGTGCTGGAGAAACATGTAGTCCTGATCTGGAGTCATTTTCCATAAACTGTAAACCGTTTTATTCACCGAGAGAGTTTTCCTCGTTTATAATAATCGGCTCATATTTTCCACTTCATGGCTGCACTTCTGCTGCTGAAAAACATCTTGCTGAGCTGATTACAGACCTGGAGAAAAAATACACGGACTCTTTCATCATAATACTGGGAGATTTTAACAGAACAAACCTCTCCCATGAACTCCCCAAATACAGACAGCATATTAAATGTCCCACCAGAGACCAAAACACACTGGACCATTGTTACACAGCTTTAAAGGACTCATATCATGCTGTTACCAGGGCTGCTCTGGGTTTTTCAGATCATTATCTAATCCACCTCATCCCAACCTACAGACAGAGACTAAGAGCTTCCAAACCCAAGGTTCACACTGTTAAGAAGTGGACTGAGGAATCAAAGCAGATGCTACAGGCCTGCTTTGAATGCACAGACTGGACTGTTTTTGAAACCTCAGCCACTGACTTAAACCAACTAACTGATGTGGTGACATCATACATCAGTTTCTGTGAGGACATGTGTGTGCAGACCAAGACCTTCTGCACCTTTGGGAATAACAAGCCATGGTTTACTCCACACCTCAGGAATCTGCACAGGGATAAGGAAGAAGCTCACAGCAGTGGAGATTGGGCGCAGTACAGGCAGGCCAGGAACAAACTAACAAAGGAGATCAAAGCCGCCAAGAGAAGCTACAGTGAGAAGCTGAAGAACAGCCTTTCTACTGGTGATGCTTCAGCTGTATGGACCGGTCTGAGAAACCTGACTGCCTACAAGAGCCCCTCCACCCATTCTGAACAGAGTCGTTTCCTGGCCAACCGTCTGAATGGCTTCTACTGCAGACATGACAAGAAGCCATTCACACCTCAAACCATCTCCTCCACATCCCATTCAGGAACACTTTGAATTGTCTTGCTACTGAGATCTGCTATATAAATAAACTTGCCTTGATTTAATGGTTGTACTCACTAGTTCATGCTGCACTGAACTGAAAATCCTTTTCATCTACAGGACTTGCTAATACAGTAATTCAGCTCAACTAAAATGAAATCTGTTCCATCTCAAGAAAATAACCCCAGACCATGACGCTGCTTCCTTCATGTTTCCAGAGTTGCATTGTAATTTTTTAGTGTTTGGAAAAAACAGCAGTGTTGTTTTAGCTAGCTTTTTGAACTATAGCAAAAAGATTAAACCGTGGTGTTATCAGACACCACGGTTGTTCTCCCACAAGCATTCTCCCCGTAAGCATACGGTAGTTTTGGTGATTTTTACTCAGCCTTTTTTTTTAATTTATAAAAATCGCTTCCAGTCTTGTAATTCTACCTTCTATTCCCTGTAGAATACAGGGTGGCTTCAACCTCATGGCAGCCTACCCGACTTGTTTACTCTGTCTTTTCTTCAAATGTATAGAAACGTCTTGTTTTTGTGATGTTTCTGTTGCCCCACATTTTCTGACTTCTTATCTATTTCTTTAATGTGTTCCATGGTAAATTTGATATTAATATTTTCTTGGACCTTTACCTTAAATGAAACAGTTCTACATTTGATACTCTCATAGCTCAAAGCAAACTCTGCACATGTTAGAAAAGTCCTATCAGTGTAGGGGAACTTTATTTCAGAGTTGGCAGGTGTGAACATAACTGGACTGAACTTATATAGCACTTTTCCAGTCATGCAGACCACTCAAAGCGCTTTACACTAGTGCCGCATTCACCCAATCACACTCACATTCATATACCGATACGCAGATTGATAGGCAACTTGAGGTTAAGTGCCTTGCCCAGGGGCACATCGACATATGGCAGGAGGAAGCTGGATTCGAACCCACAACCTTCTGATTGCAAGATGACTACTCTTCCTACTGAGCCACAGTCACCTAAGAAGAATGAAAGCTTACATTAAATTCAAAGGTGCCTTAACCACGTATTAGTTAAAAGGTAAACAAGTGCAATTATGTCATTGGGTTTTTGGAGCTTTCTTTCTTACAATTTTCCTCTAGCACATTTCTTAAAATCTTTTTATGTTTTTCAGTTGAATTGTGGAAATATTTGTCTATCAAAGGTGGAATAAGTTCAGAAATGACTCATTGTGGTCATCTTTCTATGTCACAAAAATAAATTAAAGAGTTTTGTTACTTATTGTAACCCCATCCATTCTGTCAAACTAAATACATGTTAATTGTTGTTTTGTTTTGTTTTTTTCATTTTCTTGAATGCTTTCTGTGGAATTATTTTCCCTATCTAGAACTTTCAGTTTTTAATGCAATTTATTCTATCTTGTCTTTGGTTTTCAGGTCATGACACAGAGAGGGACTCTATGTCATGTTTAGCTAAAAAGGCTCGGACAGATCTGAGGGAGGATGGGGAACCTTCCTCAGTAGCAACTGCTACACTGCTGTCAGTAGTGGGCAGCAACTGGCAGGGAGAGCTGAGCAGCAATGACATGGACCTTGGAGATGGAGAACATGGAGATGAAGGATCAACTAGTTATGTTGTTGGAAGATTAACTACATTTCTCAATGAAACACATCCATATATCCTGGATATTGATTTGGATTTCTTCTCTTGTAAAAACCCCTTCAAAGAAATGTACACTCAGGTATCTCATCTATGCTTGAATGTTGTTCTTCCAACAAGTTCATTTATCTTCTAAAAAATATTTCAACCAAGAAGTACAATTTTGATTGGAAATGAGATGGGCATCTTCCAAATGACAATACAAGGGGTTACATTGTGGAAAAAAATTTCAGCTTTTATTTATGTTTGAACTAAACCCTTCTCAATAATCAAGGAATACATGATTGCATACCTGTTTTTTGTTTTTTTTAAGCTAACCTAATATCTGTATTGCCTCTCCAGGAAGAGTTTTCCATCCTTAAGGAGCTCTACAACTTCAGAGAACCCAGCGTGGGTGCTGATGAGGTCAGAACAGTCCATTCCAACTATAGAAATGTTGTGAAACGTTTTAACGGACAAGATCTATCTTTATATATTAAGCTCTCTAACTGTAGGACGAGAAAAAAATTGATGTAATTTAAGAACATCATAGTGATTCCTCTGTGGTGAAAAAAGGTAATAGGAATCTTGTGGGAGAAAAAGAGGTTTCTTTCTTTGTACTTAACATAAGGTGTCTGTCTGTCTAGGCAGATCTGCAGGAGTGTGTAGATCGCCGTATACACCAATTAGAAGACCTGGAGGCAGCATTTGCTGATCTGCTGGAGGATGACGGAGAACAGACTGTTGCACGATGGGCAGCTAACCCAGGGTAAGGTTGCACTGGTTGTATTTCATTAGGAAATCTTCAGTTAAACATATCTATAAATAATGACAGCTTTGTACAATTTATTATACATGTTAAGTAACTTGTTAGCTTTTTCATGACAACTTTGTTTCATTCAAGTTTAGCCATATTTTACTTTCAGTTTCATGTGGATTTATGTTTATTTCTTGTCTTTATGGCTCTTTGATTCCATTTATCAACTTAATTCATTAAATTTATATAAGCTGTATTCCATTTTACCCCATTTCCTCATAGCTACTTTTATTTTTTGTTCTTCAAAAACATAGTAATATACAGGGGTTGGACAATGAAACTGAAACACCTGGTTTTAGACCACAATAATTTATTAGTATGGTGTAGGGCCTCCTTTTGCGGCCAATACAGCATCAATTCGTCTTGGGAATGACATATACAAGTCCTGCACAGTGGTCAGAGGGATTTTAAGCCATTCTTCTTGCAGGATAGTGGCCAGGTCACTATGTGATACTGGTGGAGGAAAACGTTTCCTGACTCGCTCCTCCAAAACACCCCAAAGTGGCTCAATAATATTTAGATCTGGTGACTGTGCAGGCCATGGGAGATGTTTAACTTCACTTTCATGTTCATCAAACCAATCTTTCACCAGTCTTGCTGTGTGTATTGGTGCATTGTCATCCTGATACACGGCACCGCCTTCAGGATACAATGTTTGAACCATTGGATGCACATGGTCCTCAAGAATGGTTTGGTAGTCTTTGGCAGTGATGCGTCCATCTAGCACAAGTATTGGGCCAAGGGAAGGCCATGATATGGCAGCCCAAACCATCACTGATCCACCCCCATGCTTCACTCTGGGCATGCAACAGTCTGGGTGGTACGCTTCTTTGGGGCTTCTCCATACCGTAACTCTCCCGGATGTGGGGAAAACAGTAAAGGTGGACTCATCAGAGAACAATACATGTTTCACATTGTCCGCAGCCCAAGATTTGCGCTCCTTGCACCATTGAAACCAACATTTGGCATTGGCATGAGTGACCAAAGGTTTTGCTATAGCGGCCCGGCCTTGTATATTGACCCTGTGGAACTCCCGACGGACAGTCACCATATTGTTGTGTGCATTTCAATATTTTGAGCAAAACTGTGCTCTTACCCTGCTAATTGAACCTTCACACTCTGCTCTTACTGGTGCAATGTGCAATCAATGAAGACTGGCTACCAGGCTGGTCCAATTTAGCCATGAAACCTCCCACACTAAAATGACAGGTGTTTCAGTTTCATTGTCCAACCCCTGTACTTCAGAAACCAGTTATATACATACACTGTATTAAAAAGAAATAACCTTTACCTGTTTTGGGTCAGTAAGGATTACCAAAACTATTTCTGCTCAATACCAGACTAATAAGAAGGTTGATTTCTTATTCCTTTATTTACAGTAAGTAATTTGCGTACATGAAGAAAACTATGCCTATAAACAGTTGAGGAAGGCCCAGATGATGTTATTTTGACTTTGTAAGCTTATGATAGGTCACTTCTTCCTATATGATTTATACCAAGGCTCATCTGTTAAAATATTTTCAAGCAACATCTTAAATAAAGTGTGTCTTCGTGTGACATAATGGAACAATAAAAAAGTCAGCCAAGATATCAGGAAGAGAATTGTAGAGCTCTACAATTCTCTGGGTACAATTTGCAATGTCTAAAGGTGCCACATTCATCTGTTCAAACAGCCATATGCAAATATAAACAGCATGGGGATATCTAGGCATCATACTGTTCAGAAAGGGGACAAGGTAACAAAAGCAAAAGACCAAATGAAGACACTGACTGAAGCTGAGAATTCTATCATCTATTATCCACAATTCCAGTACTAACACTGGATGATTAGCAACTCAGAGAGGAAGAAGCCATCACTCCAAAAACATTACTGTTGACAATGAACTCAGAGACTTAGACCTTAATTTCTAGAGACGTGTCCTATGGTGTAATAAAAATAACATTGAATACTAACTATTGTAACATTTTGAGTAAAAAAGAGGAATTTTGCAAGTCTGACAACTGCATCTCAACTGTAAAGTATGTGGCTGGCAGGATCCTGTTGTGTGGATGTTTTGCCGCCGAAGGGACTGGTGCATTTCACAAATAGATGACATTATGAGAAAAAATACTGAACCAACATCTGAAGACATCAGTCAGGAAGTTAAAGCTTGGCCACTAATGGGTCTTCCTAAAGAACCATTACACTAAGCGTACTGCCAAATTACCTTCAAAGTGGCAAAAGGACATCAAAAGCCCACTTTCCACCGAAAGGAGGCTTAATTGTTCAATTAACACAATCCAACCTGATTTTCTTTGTCAGAAACTCCAGAAGACTCAGGTGGAGGCCTCAACAATCTCCTGGATCAAAGACTACCTGACAAACAGACCACAGTTTGTGAGACTGAAAGGTTGTGAGTCTAACCAGGTAGTCAGCAGCACAGGAGCACCACAGGGGACTGTATTCTCACCATTCCTTTTCACTCTGTACACCTCAGACTTCCAGTACAAGACAGACTCCTGTCATCTGCAGAAATACTCAGATGATTCTGCAGTCGTGGGGTGGATCAGAGATGGACAAGAAGCTGAGTACCGGAAGATGGTGGACCGCTTTGTGGCATGGTGTGGAAACAAACATCTCACCTTGAACGTGACTAAAACAAAGGAGATGATTGTAGATTTTAAGAGAAACAGGAATAAGTCAAAAACTGTTTCCATCATGGGAGAAGAAGTGGAGGTGGTGGAGGAGTATAAATACCTCGGTGTTCACCTGGACAACAGACTAGAGTGGATATGCAACTGTTAAGCCATCTACAAGAAGGGACAGAGCAGACTGTACTTCTTGAGGAAGCTTAGGTCCTTTGGTGTTTACACCAAGATGCTGCATATCTTCTATAAGTCTGTTGTGGAAATGTGATCTCTTCTGCCATCATCTGCTGGGGTAGCAGCATCAGAACCAGGAACTTAAAAACGCTCAACAAGCTGATAAAGAAGGCTGGCTCTGTTCTGGGGACTCCTCTAGAACCTCTGGAGATCATTGTGGAAAGACGGATTCTTCATAAAATGAAGAACATTATGGAGAACCCTGAGCCTCCTCTTCATGAGACTGTCCTACAACAACAGAGTGTCTTCAGTCAGAGGCTTCTTCAGATCTGCTGTAAGACGGAGCGCTACAGGAGATCCTTCCTGCCCACAGCCATCAGCATCTACAACGGCTCTTTGAAGAAACCTTCATAATATGAGCTATAACAACATTTAATTACCCTTTGGGATTAATAAAGTATTTTTGAATTTGAATTTTGAATTTGAGTTAACACGCCTGTTTTTCTTTGATTATCACCAGGTGAACTCATTTTGGATAATTACAAAACAGTGGAACAGGATGGCAGGATCACTGGGAGACTGCATCCAAACCTGGAACTGTAGTCTCTCCTCCTGCAGAGCCATGTGCATAAAACTATGAAACATTTTAAATATTAAAAAGCTCATACTCCACCAAGTTATGTTTATATCTGAAGACAGTCTTAGGGAAATGTGTATTTTTTTATGTACATGGAAAAGTTAAAGATCTCTGATCATCAGCGCTGCATTAAAACATTTGTCCTAAATAACTGTGGCAAAACAGTTTATGATTAATGCCTATAATAACTTAAAATGTCACAAATATCTGGTGAAAAATAATTTTGTTTTATTTTCGGGTACTTACGGTTATTCACCACATACCTACTAAACGCTTTATATTCACTTTCAGCCGCCACAAACAGATAAAAGTTAGCAGGAAATCCAGGAGGATTGACTGCTACAAATCTCTTGACGCGATGCAATCTGCTGGGTTTCTTTAGATAGAAAAACCTTTTATCCAATTTGAATAAATAACTGAATCTGACTGCACTGTTCAATGGTTAGGATTAATTGGAATGTATGTGCCTGAGATTTGTGAAGTGCCTTGAGACAACGTGTTGTGAATTGGCGCTATATAAATAAACTGAATTGAATTGCAATCCCAGAGTGCCAATCCGAGATCAGGCAGCAGTCAGTGGGGAAGTCCCAGTCCAGCCGCCCGGTTAGCTTAGCTTAGTTTAGCAGCCAGACCAGCCTGTAAAGTAGAGCTCTGCTGCTCTGAAAATGTAGGCTCATTCTTGATGAACTGGCTGCTAGACGATGTTTTAAGGACTACTTTCTCGCTTAAAACATCTTAAAACTACTTTCTGTATAGTAACCTTTGCCATTACTGTTGCTGCTGGTGCCATACCTCGCTGCACACAGCCCCTACCCCCACCCCTTGCAAGTACCGGGGGAAAGCTGAAAAGACCATGTCCAGAGTAGGACCATTTTCTCGTGAGAGTAAAGCCCCGGCAAAGTAAATTTGTATCGAAACAAGACCTGGGCTTTACAAAGCCTTGGCCTTTCTACAGGCAGTGGGAAAGGGGCTAAAGTCAATCTTTGAGTGGCAATCACAAAGCCTTGGTCTCAGGCCCATATGAAATTCATGGCCAGAGCTGAAAAGGTGTGTGTAAGTAAGGCAGATTATAGATAGTAGAACAAAATAAGGCTATGTGTCTTTTTATACAATGTAAATTAGAATTATTTGCTTTTGTGTAAGTTTTTCTACATCTGTGTTTCTCGCCCTGGTCCTAAGGGCAGTGTGCCCTGAGGACACTCCCCTTAGGAAATTTCATATTATCTGAAAATGTGTGAAAAAACTTTGCAGTCACACATTAGAAAGTAAACACATGTTTAATATGCCTGCGCATTTCTTATCTTCAACCTAATAGATAGGCAAAACAAGTTTATTTGTACAGAAGCAATCTGTAGCAAGAAAAATAAACTAAGAAAAGTAAAAACTCATGTTTAATCACAAATATAAACGAATGGATATCCTGGTGTACACAGATCAGCTTACATTTGTGTAAAAACCAGCTTGTTTGGTTTATCTTGGTTATTAGCAGGTCAATATGCTGTTCCCTTCTGTGGTTATTCAAATTTGGCAAGACATTTTTTTAAGTACAGCACATTGCCTCTCAATTTGAAAAACAGTTCTGCATTTCTTTTTTTTGTCAATTTATAGAAATGTTAAATATATAAACTGTTTTACCTGTAGCTGAGCAGTAGTCTGGGCAAACTATTTGTATCTTATATATAAATGCACCAAAATGTACTTGTGTTTTCATAATGTTGCAAATATAGATAAATAAGCCTATATGTTCTGAATGAGACAACTCTACTTTTGATTAATCTCTCTCTTGCATTGATATGGAGGGAAAAAAAGCACTTGAATCCGATTTAAAAACCCAGAAAATTTACTTTCTGACAACACTTAAACACGGCATGTGTTTGTGCCTCTCTTTAAGACATGACAGCGTGACAAGGTCTAAAATCACTTTGGGCAAATATAAGCTTGTGTATGTAACTTAGGCCTTTCACTCAATAATTCAATTGCAGTTCTATTCCAAGTTCTTAGCTTGCTCCATTATATTTTCATCTCAGTGTTAAACTGAGGGACCAAGATCTGTGCATGCATGTTGTATGCCACACTGCTGCATCCTTAATGTCATCTCAACACTTTACGTATTTCACAACTGTAAAAAGCACTATGCCTGGCTAAAAACAGTGTTTCATTTTCTTTATATCCTTTAGCATGTCTTCATTAGGCCAACTAGTTTCCAGTTTGAAGGCAAGACATTCTTCACCTGACTATGAAATGGTAAGCATAAGAAAATTGTAAGAATTCTCTTGTCTACACTATACTGCTGTCAGCCTAAAGCTGCTGTTCCTCACCTTGCCATTTTGCAATACCTATAAAACATGTTTTACATGGCTTTAAACACGAAAAAATGAAAAGCACTTTGTGAAACATTAAGTGACTTCCCATAATTACAGTCTGTGTGTTGCTGATGAATTAGTCTTGGAACTTGGTATACCTTCAAACAACCATTCCAAATGCAGTCAGATAAAACATTATTTTAAGAAAATAGTATTCCAGAAAATGATTTGCTGAATAAAACCAATCTTATGGATGACTAATTCTCAATGGTGTTTAATTGGCTGTCTTTATTTAGTACAATATTATTTAAGGAAATATTCAAATAATATTCAAGGAAATATTATTTTGAATAAGAACCATCAACCTTTCAGGATAAATGATCCTCAGTGGTGTTTAATTAGCTATCACATTTAGTAAAATAATATTTAGGGAGATATTAGTGTGTAGATTGGAAGCTAACAACCTTTCTAGATAAATGATTCCTAATGGCCCTCACATGGTGACGAGGAAGTCTATGGACTCATATGATGGCAGTGAGTCACGTGTTACCCCTAACTTGACTGGCGTTAGCCGTTAGTGGATTCAGCTAACAAAGGAAAGTCTTTAGCTTCCTTAAAGTCAAAAATGAACCTTAAAACACCATTAATACAAAGATCAAACATGCATAAGCATTGACAGTGTGTTGTAGCCAATCTGCATTTAAAAACCACCCTTAAAATAGTTGTCTAAACTTTAAGTGCTTGCAGAATTTTACATTAAAAATGCCAAATTAAAGAAATAAATTGACATGTCTCTGAATAATTTGCAAGGTAAGTAAATCATACATACCAAAGCATCGCTGTGGTTGCCAAACACTCAACAACTCAACTGTCTGGCTGTCAGTAATCAAACCTCTCTCTACCTGAGGACAAGGTAACCACTCCTATTACTTCCACAAAGCTGGATGGTCTTGCAGTCTCTCGCATTGCTAGTTGTGCGATGCATCCAGCTGTCACCTATATTGACTCTTGTGATGGCATATAATCTTGTTGTCATATTGTCTTCATCAGGATTGTCTCTCCAGATAAATCTATGAAGGTGCATTTTGCATTCTTCCAGCCAAACTAGTCCATGCATTTGTTACTTCAAGGCTGGACTATTGTAATTCTTTACTATCAGGATGTCCACAAAATGCAGTTAAAAGCCTTCAGCTGATTCAAAATGCTGCAGCAAGAGTTCTGATGAAAATTAAAAAGAGAGATCATATTTCCCCTACTTCAGCTTCCCTTCATTGGCTCCCTGTTAAATCCAGAATAGAATTTAAAATTCTCCTCCTCACATATAAAGCCCTTAATGATCTCGCTCCATCATACATCAGAGATCTGATTGGTCCATATGTTCCTAACAGAGCACTTCGTTCTCAGACTGCAGGTTTACTGGTGGTTCTTAGAGTCTCTAGAAGTAGAATGGGAGGCAGATCCTTTAGTTATTAGGCTCCTCTCCTGTGGAACCAGCTCCCTGTTTTAGTCCGTGAGGCAGACACCCTGTCTACTTTTAAGACTAGGCTTAAAACGTTCCTTTTTGATAAAGCTTATAGTTAGAGTGGCTTAGTTTATCAGGGAGGGAGCCTTCCTCCCTCCCTGTTGGATGGAGTAAGGGGGAGTCCGGTTTAGCCTAAACCGGCTCAGTTATGGTTGAGGTGCAAACACACCCTCCATTTCTGCTACCTGTATGACCCCTTCTCTTTTCCAATGATTATAATCAGTCTGACAGAGAGAGGTATCCAGATCGTTGTGGTTTTTAGTATAACAATGACCATCAGTGGGACCTTTGTGGGTTTTCTTGAAACGACATTGTTGAAAATAAGCGCCGTTTAACTAAATAATCTGAACTGAAACTTTCTGTGTAGTTATGCTGCTCCAATTTTGCATTATTTGCTGTTATTTCAGCTTTTAACTTTGTTCTCTCTTTTTACTCTTTCTAGAAGCTACACCTGGCCTGACTCTGTGTCTACCTGTGACACCTTTCTGGAGAGGGGCATCATCTGAGCTTCTGCTGGCAACAACTTAATGCTCACCTTCTACAGATGATCCACATGACCCTGTCTTTTACTGTTTAACCCTTTCTCTCTCCTAGACATGGCTACTGACTGAGCTTCTACTGTGACTAACTCTATGTTCTCTCTTTCAGACTAACCTTGAAAACTGGCTCAAAGTTTATCTGTTCTTTCTTTCTAGGTGAAACGACTAAAGGAGCTACATCCATTAACATTTACTTTTCCTTCCCATAGAAAGTACTCCTGGATCAGTGCTTCTGTGTTCTTTTTGTGTCTCTGCTCTGTTCTCTCAAACACCCAGTCGGTCGTGGCAGATGGCCGCTCACACTGGGCCTGGTTCTGACAGTTTCTTGATTACTACTGGGTTATTCACTACACTAGAGTTTCCCAGTTCAGTCAGATCTTTCAGAGCTTTATCTACAGTCTGTATCAGGTCGATGACTTGTCTTGGCTGATTTGCTTTCAAGGGTGGAATTTTCTCCAGTTCTTCTAGGATTGCAATGGCAATTTTTGACTTATTTCCACATGGGTTTTCAAAGATTTCGAAAATCTTATCAGCTGTGTTGTATGATGACAATGTGAGATCCTCTTAATAATGCATCATCAACACTGTTTAGCAGTTGCACTTTTTTTTACCTCAGCGAATCCAGATGGCTCTCCTTGTCTTTGAAGGATTTCCCAGTCCTTGGTCCACCTGTGATATTCCCTTTTGTTCCCACTGTAGATGGGAAGTGCTATTGGTCTGATCTTCACAATAGGTGAGGATGGTACAATAAACAAAGTGAAATAGATCAAATTCAAATCCATTCTTCAACAAACACATTTGATATAGTCATAGGTTGTCAGAAACTTGCATTCAATTCAATTCAGTTTTATTTATATAGAGCCAATTCACAACAGATGTCATCTCGGGGCATTTCACAAAGGGTTATGAATGGTGTGGGGTTGTTGGGGAGGTTAGAATAAACTACTGAGTGTTAGAGTTTGGCCATTTTAGATTGGGCTGTGTGTAGGGGTACTAAGTAAAATAATAAACTGATAAAGTTTGTCCACCTAGAGCCCACTGGTGGCCATTGTTATCCTAAAAACCACAAGGATTGCGAGTACCTGTCTGTGTCAGACTGATTATAATCATTGGAAAAGAGAAGGGGTCATACAGGTAGCAGAAATAGAGGGTTTGTTTGCACCTCAACCACAACTGAGCCAGTTTAGGCTCAACCTGACTCCCCCTTACTCCATCCAACAGGGAGGGAGGAGGCAGAGGTAACAATAATTGGCAAATATTGTTTCCTGTTGCATTATGTGAAAGGTTGGTAACTTTAAAATGGGCAAAGTCAATTCAATCGAATCATACAGATTTCAAGTCAGGTATATGCATTCCAATTAATCCTAACAATCAAACAGTGCAGTCAGATTCAGTTTATTCATCCACAGAGGAGGACAGAATCATTTTTTACTTACGTGTTTTTAATATATTAAAGAGGTGCAAAAAAATAGAAAGTGTTACCTTTTAAGCCTTTAATGAAAAATCCGATGCCACATAGAGGGTTACGTCTAACTGGAAATGACAGCTTTGCAGCAGTTCATCTTCTTACAGCAACATGTCTTATCAATGTAGAGTTGAGACAAACTGGTTCCAACCACTGTGGTCAAACGGCAACACCAAAGCCTCTTGTGCGTTGGTAGATTCACAAAAGAATGTTGTTCTGAAAATCCAGGGGAAACTAATTTAAATGATTGATAAAGCTTAGAAAACCACCAAATAAGGCTTAAGTGAACACAACATAATCGAATACCTTAAAAAGGGCCGCCGGGAACAAAACCTGGGTCCAGGCAGTCTCACACCCAGGTGTTGATCAGTGTTATTAGAAGCCTATTATTGGGGTTTTGTAGGTCTCTGCTGCAAAAAGGTCAATGACTCAAGACATCTATACCTGCACAGAGACAACGTAAAAAAAAAAATGTCAGGAAGCGGAGAGGTGTCTGCATGATTCATCATTGAAGCTTTCTGCGACGTTGAGTGCTACAGGTGACTGTGGCTCAGTAGGAAGAGTAGTCGTCTTGCAATCAGTAGGTTGTGGGTTCAATTCCAGCTTCCTCCTGCCATATGTCGATGTGCCCCTGGGCAAGGCACTTAACCTCAAGTTGCCTACGTATCGGTGTATGAATGTGAGTGCGATTGGGTGAATGTGGCTCTAGTGTAAAGCGCTTTGAGTGGTCTGTATGACTGGAAAAGCGCTATATAGGTTCAGTCCATTTACCATTTACACCAAACAATCCACTGAGTGCAACAGTGAAAACAGGAAGTGACAAATACGCTTTACCATGCCTCCTCTAATGTTACCTTTATATATGACCATATTTTACATTGTCTACATACTAGAAATTATAAACTGTGACAGGCATGGACAATCAGTAGGACAAACTGAAACTGTAAAACCATTTTGCTTTCTGCCCTTTTCTTCCGGTTTTAATGAAACTTTTGCCTACTTTAAACCATCACCACATGACTCAGGTTCACCAGGCAGGCCTCACCTGTGACTCAATAGAGCTGCCACATCACATCAGCACTGTGGAGGAGATTGATAGACTGATTTCTGCTGTGCAGCTTGTCCTGAAGGCTCTTCCCACTCCCACTCTGGTGACTATGTCCAGGTAAACGTACACACCTAAAATCAGTCCCCAAGACAGGATTGGAGAGATGAGGAAAGAGGTGTAAATGTCTGTTTGTGTTGACAGGTCCAGTCTGGATGAATACTGCCCAGCTGAGCAGGTGGATTTAGTTCAGAGCAGAGTTCTGGCTGTATTAGAGGATCTTTATGGTGACCTGGATGTGCATAAAGACTACAACAGCAGCAATAACGATGGGCAGGACTGCCGGCCAAGGACTTCTTGAACTAGCACACAAATAATTAATCTTTTATGAAGGAAGTGTTTTAACAGTTCTAACACAAAAGGTCAAAAACTTGGTTCTCCTTTCACCCTTTTTGTACAGTTTTGGTCATTTTGTCCAAGTTTTGGGCACAAACATTTACTGTATTTTGAGGGACATTTTGCACCCTCTTTGACAACTGCTGATTTAAAGTAATTTTATCTGATGAGCTCATAATCTACTGTAAAGTAATGTGGTTTTATGAGTTCAAAAAAACATTGTATTGGTTTGATCAAGGGTCATAATCTGTCATTTTTCAACAGTTAGCAGCCCCAAAGCAAGATTAATACAACAATCTGTGGAAATACGCTCCAATGGAGAATTAATTTTGTTATATGTGGAATATGAGCATATTTGTCATTAATTACTTAATTTATCAAGATGCTTAGTGCATATGTAATTAACAGTTTTTAGGTGGTTGAAATGAAATGGCAATAGGTGGGAATAAACCGGGTGTAGAAATTGGCAAAACAGCAGATTGACCCAAACCTAAGAATTTTGCACTATTTGTATGTTTTGTTAGAGAAGGTTTATATTGATTTTTGGCTTACATACCAATAGAACTATACATACTGCCCATCTCATGGGGGGTATGTCATGCTGTTCAAAACGTATCCGAAACATTACGCATTAAGGTAAAAGTTATATTAATTAACTGCATTAATGTCATTCAAATGCAACATACGCTCACCGGCCACTTTATTAGGTACACCTGTCCAACTGCTCATTAACGCAAATTTCTAATCAGCCAATCACATGGCAGCAACTCAATGCATTTAGGCATGTAGACATGGTCAAGATGATCTGCTGCAGTTCAAACTGAGCATCAGAATGGGGAAGAAAGGTGATTTAAGTGACTTTGAACGTGGCATGGTTGTTGGTGCCAGACGGGCTGGTCTGAGTATTTCAGAAATTGCTGATCTACTGGGATTTTCACGCACTACCATCCCTAGGGTTTACAGAGAACGGTCCGAAAAAGAGAAAACATCCAGTGAGCGGCAGTTCTGTGGGCGCAAATGCCTTATTGATGCCAGAGGTCAGAGGAGAATGGCCAGACTGGTTGGAGCTGATAGAAAGGCAACAGTAACTCAAATAACTACTCATTACAACCAAGGCATGCAGAAGAGCATCTCTGAACGCACAACACATCGAACCTTGAGGCGGATGGGCTACAACAGCAGAAGACTACATCAGGTGCCACTCCTGTCAGCTAAAAACAGGAAACTGAGGCTACAATTCACACAGGCTCACCAAAATTAGACAATAGAAGATTAGAAAACTGTTGCCTGGTCTGATGAGTCTCGATTTCTGCTGTGACATTTGGATGGTAGGGTCAGAATATGGCGTCAACAACATGAAAGCATGGATCCATCCTGCCTTGTATCAATGGTTCAGGCTGGTGGTGGTGGTGGTGTAATGGTGTGGGGGATATTTTCTTGGCACACCAATTGAGCATCGTGTCAACGCCACAGCCTACCTGAGTATTGTTGCTGACCATGTTCATCCCTTTATGACCACAGTGTACCCATCTTCTGATGGTTACTTCCAGCAGGATAACGCGCCATGTCATAAAGCACGAATCATCTCAAACTGGTTTCTTGAACATGACAATGAGTTCACTGGACTCAAATGGCCTCCACAGTCGCTAGGCCTGTGGTGGAACGGGAGATTCACATCATGGATGTGCAGCCGACAAATCTGCAGCATCTGTGATGCTATCATGTCAATATGGACCAAACTCTCAGAAATGTTTCCAGTACTTTGTTGACTGGGGGTCCAACCCGGTACTAGCAAGGTGTACCTAATAAAGTGCCTGGTGAGTGTATGTGCGCTCCAAGTTCCTCGGAGCCTGAAGAAAGCACGTGTGAGAGGTACATTGGTTGACTTGGCTGGAGCAACAGAGGACCGGAATGGAACAGAAAATTGGAGTTGTTCCGTAATTTGACGGAGAACGACTGAGAGCAGGTCCATCGACAGTGACGTTCACATTAATTATGGAGAATGTGGAACCGCTCGCATTAATTAACATAACATGGAGTTGCTCCGTCAGTCGGAACGGAACAGAGCAGGAACGGAGCATGTGGAATTCTTTCGCCTCCCTCTACAAACAACTGTAGCAGCTGCAGGCAAGAAGGAGCCGGCGATGTTGGTTTTTCAAAATAAAGCAAATTTTAAAGGTATCGTGATATTTAAATTTCAAACTCTTTGATTATGGTTAGTGTATTAAAAATTAACATAACGAATGTATTAAAAAAATAAAATAAAAACTATTGAAGGTGTGGCGGCTTTTATTTTGCCGTGATGAATTACATGGAAACCCTGATGTGCATTATGAAGGCAAAGTGTCATCAGTCAGAGGCTTCTTCAGATCTGTTGTAAGACAGATCACTACAGGAAATCCTTCCTGCCCACGGCCATCAGCATCTACAGGTCCTTCTCAAAATATTAGCATATTGTGATAAAGTTAATTATTTTCCATAATGTCATGATGAAATTTTAACATTCATATATTTTAGATTCATTGCACACTAACTGAAATATTTTGGGTCTTTTATTGTCTTAATACGGATGATTTTGGCATACAGCTCATGAAAACCCAAAATTCCTATCTCACAAAATTAGCATATTTCATCCGACCAATAAAAGAAAAGTGTTTTTAATACAAAAAACGTCAACCTTCAAATAATCATGTACAGTTATGCACTCAATACTTGGTCGGGAATCCTTTTGCAGAAATGACTGCTTCAATGCGGCGTGGCATGGAGGCAATCAGCCTGTGGCACTGCTGAGGTCTTATGGAGGCCCAGGATGCTTCGATAGCGGCCTTTAGCTCATCCAGAGTGTTGGGTCTTGAGTCTCTCAACGTTCTCTTCACAATATCCCACAGATTCTCTATGGGGTTCAGGTCAGGAGAGTTGGCAGGCCAATTGAGCACAGTGATATCATGGTCAGTAAACCATTTACCAGTGGTTTTGGCACTGTGAGCAGGTGCCAGGTCATGCTGAAAAATGAAATCTTCATCTCCATAAAGCTTTTCAGCAGATGGAAGCATGAAGTGCTCCAAAATCTCCTGATAGATAGCTGCATTGACCCTGCCCTTGATAAAACACAGTGGACCAACACCAGCAGCTGACACGGCACCCCAGACCATCACTGACTGTGGGTACTTGACACTGGACTTCTGGCATTTTAGCATTTCCTTCTCCCTAGTCTTCCTCCAGACTCTGGCACCTTGATTTCCGAATGACATGCAGAATTTGCTTTCATCCGAAAAAAGTACTTTGGACCACTGAGCAACAGTCCAGTGCTGCTTCTCTGTAGCCCAGGTCTGGGGAATGCGGCACCTGTAGCCCATTTCCTGCACACGCCTGTGCACGATGGCTCTGGATGTTTCTACTCCAGACTCAGTCCACTGCTTCCGCAGGTCCCCCAAGGTCTGGAATCGGCCCTTCTCCACAATCTTCCTCAGGGTCCGGTCACCTCTTCTCGTTGTGCAGCGTTTTCTGCCACACTTTTTCCTTCCCACAGACTTCCCACTGAGGTGCCTTGATACAGCACTCTGGGAACAGCCTATTCGTTCAGAAATTTCTTTCTGTGTCTTACCCTCTTGCTTGAGGGTGTCAATAGTGGCCTTCTGGACAGCAGTCAGGTCGGCAGTCTTACCCATGATTGGGGTTTTGAGTGATGAACCAGGCTGGGAGTTTTAAAGGCCTCAGGAATCTTTTGCAGGTGTTTAGAGTTAACTCGTTGATTCAGATGATTAGGTTCATAGCTCGTTTAGAGACCCTTTTAATGATATGCTAATTTTGTGAGATACGAATTTTGGGTTTTCATGAGCTGTATGCCAAAATCATCTGTATTAGGACAATAAAAGACCTGAAATATTTCAGTTAGTGTGCAATGAATCTAAAATATATTAATGTTAAATTTTCATCATGACATTATGGAAAATAATGAACTTTATCACAATATGCTAATTTTTTGAGAAGGACCTGTTTTTGACGCTCTGATCCTCAGCAGTACCATAATAATATTAGGCCAGTTCTTTATGATAACACCAGAAAGGGACAACCTCTCCCCTCAAAACATGATTTTAACAGATGGCTTGACTTTTCCAGTCAGGTTCAGAATGATCCAATTAAACTCAAATTTAACACAAGATGAAATGCACCTTAACAGAATTACTGGACAGGACTGAAATGGAGAACCGTCACCTTAACGTGGTGGAGGGGTTTGAGTGCTCAAATGATCCTAGAGGCTATGTTGTCTGGGGCCTAAATGCCCCTGGTAGGGTCTCCCATGGCAAACAGGTTCTAGGTGATGGGTCAGACAAAGAATGGTTCAAGAACCCCTCATGAAGAACACAATATCGAGGCACGTGACGTCGCCCGGTACGGCAGAGCCGGGGTCCCACCCTGGAGCCAGGCCTGGGGTCGGGACCCATCGGAGAGCGCCTGGTGGCCGGGTTGCTCCTCGCGGGACCCGGCCGGGCCAAGCCCGAACGAGAGACGCGAGGCCATCCCCCAGTGGGCCCACCACCGGCAGGGGGAACCGTGAGGGACCGGTGCAAAGAGGATTGGGTGACGGACGAAGGTGGAGACCTCAACGGCCCGATCCCCGGATGCTTAGGCTGGCTCTAGGGACGTGGAATGTCACCTCGCTGGGGGGGAAGGGGCCTGAGCTTGTGCGGGAGGTCGAGAGATATCGACTAGAAATAGTCGGGCTCGCCTCCACGCACAGCGTGGGCTCTGGAACCCATCTCCTTGAGAGGGGTTGGACCCTCTTCTACTCTGGAGTGGCCCACGGGGAGAAGCGGCGGGCTGGTGTGGGTTTGCTTGTTGCCCCCCAGCTCAGCCGTCTCGTGTTGGGGTTTACCCCAGTGGATGAGAGGGTTGTATCCCTGCGCCTTCGGGTTGGGGAGAGGTCTCTGACTATCATTTCAGCCTACGGGCCGAGTGGTAGTGCAGAGTACCCTGCCTTCTTGGCGTCCCTGTCGGGGGTGCTGGATAGTGCCCCTCCCGGGGACTCCATTATTCTGCTGGGGGACTTCAACGCCCACGTGGGGAACGACAGTGACACCTGGAGAGGCGTGATCGGGAGGAATGGCCTCCCCGATCTGAATCCGAGTGGTGTTTTGTTATTGGACTTCTGTGCTAGTCACGGATTGTCCATAACAAACACCATGTTCAAACATAAGGGTGTCCATCAGTGCACTTGGCACCAGGATACCCTAGGCAGGAGGTCGATGATCAACTTTGTTGTCGTATCATCAGACCTTCGGCCGCATGTTTTGGACACTCGGGTGAAGAGAGGGGCTGAGCTGTCCACTGATCATCACCTGGTGGTGAGTTGGATCCGCTGGAGGAGGAGAAAGCCAGACAGACTTGGCAGGCCCAAGCGCATAGTGAGGGTCTGCTGGGAACGCCTGGCGGAGCCCTCGGCCAGGGATGTATTCAACTCCCACCTCCGGGAGAGCTTCGACCAGATCCCGGGGGATGTTGGAGACATAGAGTCCGAGTGGACCATGTTCTCTGCATCTATTGTCGATGCTGCTGCCCATAGCTGCGGCCGTAAGGTCTGCGGTGCCTGTCGTGGCGGCAATCCCAGAACCCGGTGGTGGACACCGGCAGTAAGGGATGCTGTTAAGCTGAAGAAGGAGTCCTATCGGCTGTGGTTGGCTTGTGGAACTCCTGAGGCGGCTGACGGGTACCGTGAGGCCAAGCGTGCTGCGGCCCGGGCTGTGGCAGAGGCAAAAACTCGGGCCTGGGAAGAGTTCGGTGAGGCCATGGAGAAGGACTACCGGTTGGCCTCGAAGCGATTCTGGCAAACCGTCCGGCGCCTCAGGAGGGGGAAGCAGTGCTTTGCCAACACTGTTTATAGTGGGGGCGGGAGACTGCTGACCTCGACTGAGGACATTATCGGGCGGTGGAAGGAGTACTTCGAGGATCTCCTCAATCCTGCCATTACGCATTCCGTGGTGGAAACAGAGGCTGGGGACTCGGGGTTGGACTCTTTCATCACCCAGGCTGAAGTCACCGAGGTGGTTAAAAAGCTCCGCGGTGGCAAGGCTTCGGGAGTGGATGAGATCCGCCCTGAGTACCTCAAGTGTCTGGATGTTGTAGGGCTGTCATGGTTGACACGCCTCTTCAACATTGCGTGGCGGTCGGGGACAGTACCTCTGGACTGGCAGACTGGGGTGGTGGTCCCCCTTTATAAGAAGGGGGACCGGAGGGTGTGTTCCAACTACAGGGGGATCACACTCCTCAGCCTCCCTGGTAAGGCCTACGCCAGGGTATTGGAGAGGAGAGTCCGACCGATAGTCGAACCTCGGCTTCAGGAGGAACAGTGTGGTTTTCGTCCCAGCCGTGGAACACTGGACCAGCTCTATACCCTCTACAGGGTGCTCGAGGGTTCATGGGAGTTTGCCCAACCAGTTCACATGTGTTTTGTGGACCTGGAGAAGGCATTCGACTGTGTCCCTCGTGATGCCCTGTGGGGGGTGCTCCAGGAGTATGGAATCGGGGGCCCTTTATTAGGGGCCATCCGGTCCCTGTACGAGCGGAGCAGGAGTTTGGTCCGCATTGCCGGCACTAAGTCGGACCTGTTTCCAGTGCATGTTGGACTCCGGCAGGGCTGCCCTTTGTCGCCGGTCCTGTTCATAATTTTTATGGACAGGATTTCTAGACGCAGCCAAGGGCCGGAGGGGGTCTGGTTTGGGGACCAGTGGATTTCGTCTCTTCTTTTTGCGGATGACGTGGTCCTGCTGGCCCCCTAAATATAAAGTGTAATTTATAGCTGACTGAAACTGTATGGTTTGTTTATAAAACTGGGTAAGACAAATTAAGATTGTAAGACATAAAATGCCCTTCATTTCTGTCTTCATCAATTTCATTAAGCCTTCTAAACGGATGAGGAGTGAGTTTTTTCCACAGGACTCAGTTACAGTTAAATGTAATTGAACCAGATTTTAAAAATGGTTTTGTTTCGTTTCGTTTTGTCGTGTTCCGCTTTATCTGGGACCGGGTCGCCGGGGCAGCAGACTCAGCAGAGACGCCCACACGTCCCTCTCCCCAGACACCTCTTCCAGCTCCTCCGGGGGGAACCCAAGGCGTTCCCAGGCCAGCCGAGAGACATACAGGTCCTTCTCAAAAAATTAGCATATTGTGATAAATTTCATTATTTTCCATAATGTCATGATGAAAATTTAACATTCATATATTTTAGATTCATTGCACACTAACTGAAATATTTCAGGTCTTTTATTGTCTTAATACGGATGATTTTGGCATACAGCTCATGAAAACCCAAAATTCCTATCTCACAAAATTAGCATATCATTAAAAGGGTCTCTAAACGAGCTATGAACCTAATCATCTAGATCAACGAGTTAACTCTAAACACCTGCAAACGATTCCTGAGGCCTTTAAAACTCCCAGCCTGGTTCATCACTCAAAACCCCAATCATTGGTAAGACTGCCGACCTGACTGCTGTCCAGAAGGCCACTATTGACACCCTCAAGCAAGAGGGTAAGACACAGAAAGAAATTTCTGAACGAATAGGCTGTTCCCAGAGTGCTGTATCAAGGCACCTCAGTGGGAAGTCTGTGGGAAGGAAAAAGTGTGGCAGAAAACGCTGCACAACGAGAAGAGGTGACCGGACCCTGAGGAAGATTGTGGAGAAGGGCCGATTCCAGACCTTGGGGGACCTGCGGAAGCAGTGGACTGAGTCTGGAGTAGAAACATCCAGAGCCATCGTGCACAGGCGTGTGCAGGAAATGGGCTACAGGTGCCGCATTCCCCAGACCTGGGCTACAGAGAAGCAGCACTGGACTGTTGCTCAGTGGTCCAAAGTACTTTTTTCGGATGAAAGCAAATTCTGCATGTCATTCGGAAATCAAGGTGCCAGAGTCTGGAGGAAGACTAGGGAGAAGGAAATGCTAAAATGCCAGAAGTCCAGTGTCAAGTACCCACAGTCAGTGATGGTCTGGGGTGCTGTGTCAGCTGCTGATGTTGGTCCACTGTGTTTTATCAAGGGCAGGGTCAATGCAGCTAGCTATCAGGAGATTTTGGAGCACTTCATGCTTCCATCTGCTGAAAAGCTTTATGGAGATGAAGATTTCATTTTTCAGCATGACCTGGCACCTGCTCACAGTGCCAAAACCACTGGTAAATGGTTTACTGACCATGGTATCACTGTGATCAATTGGCCTGCCAACTCTCCTGACCTGAACCCCATAGAGAATCTGTGGGATATTGTGAAGAGAACGTTGAGAGACTCAAGACCCAACACTCTGGATGAGCTAAAGGCCGCTATCGAAGCATCCTGGGCCTCCATAAGACCTCAGCAGTGCCACAGGCTGATTGCCTCCATGCCACGCCGCATTGAAGCAGTCATTTCTGCAAAAGGATTCCCGACCAAGTATTGAGTGCATAACTGTACATGATTATTTGAAGGTTGACGTTTTTTGTATTAAAAACACTTTTCTTTTATTGGTCGGATAAAATATGCTAATTTTGTGAGATAGGAATTTTGGGTTTTCATGAGCTGTATGCCAAAATCATCCGTATTAAGACAATAAAAGACCTGAAATATTTCAGTTAGTGTGCAATGAATCTAAAATATATGAATGTTAAATTTTCATCATGACATTATGGAAAATAATGAACTTTATCACAATATGCTAATTTTTTGAGAAGGACCTGTAGTCCCTCCAGCATGTCCTGGGTCATCCCCTGGGCCTCTTCCCGGTGGGACATGCCTGGAACACCTCCCGAGGAAGGCATCCTCAACTGACTCCTCTTGATGTGGAGGAGCAGTGGCTCCACTCCAAGCCCCCCCCGGATGGCCGAGCTCTTCACCCTATCTCTAAGGGAGTGCCCGGCCACCCTACGGAGGAAGCTCATTTCAGCCGCTTGGATCTCGTTCTTTCGGTCATGACCCAAAGTTCATGGCCATAGGTGAGGGTAGGAACGTAGACCGACCGGTAAATCGAGAGCTTCGCTTTTCGGCTCAGCTCTCTCTTCACCACAACCGATCTGTCGATCTCCCGCTCCGTTCTTCTCTCACTTGTGAACAAGACCCAGAAATACTTAAACTCCTCCACTTGAGGCAGGAACTCCCCTCCAACCTGAAGAGGACAAGCCACCCTTTTCCGGTCGAGAACCATGGCCTCGGACTTGGAGGAGCTGATTTTCAGCTGATTTTCAGGAACAGGTACCATTTTTGGTACCTGTGTGTTGTTAGACACACTTGTCATGTGTCTAACAACATGACAAGTATCTGTTATGATTCTGGCACGTCTGCTCTACCCTGTCTCCCTGGCTGCAATCAGCAGATGAGATGCACCTGGTGACTGCTGCAGTGCAGTGCAATCTGTGGCATGCCAAGCACCTGTGTCTTCCCTGATATATACTGACTCTAACAAGCAGACGGTGCCAGATTTTTGAAAGCCATCGTGTGAGTAGATATCCAGCGTTCCTTCCTGTCTGATCATTGTTTCTCGACCTTGCTTTGCCTCTTGGATTTTTGCCTCTCTGCCTGCTCCCTGTCGGACTGTTTGGATTTTGGTTATCGACCCTGTTTCTTGCATCTGGTTAATGCCTCTGCCTGCCCCTTGACTGACGTCTCTTGTTCCGATCATTGACCCTGTTTCTGTCCTCGGATTATTGAGCCAGCCTTGCCCTTGGATTATTCAGCCTGAAGTCACATCTCACCTGTGCTGTGGAGATCACTGCCTGCCACCCACCGAGGTTTCCCCTCTGGGTTTCAAGTTCTACTCAAGACAAAAGCAGGTTAGTGACTTTTCTGATCCCTACAATATCTGGAGAAACTACAAGTCACTAATCCCTCTTTCTGCCCCAGTGATTCCCGGAAGCTGTGTGGAGTTTTACCTGAGTGACGTTTTCCTGTGGCTGAATAAACCTTTTAAATTTTCAGTACTATGTCTGGCTGAATCTTGGGTCCGCCTGTTCCTGATTCGTAATAGAAAAATCTGTCCAAAAATGGACCCATCGCCAGCACAGCAGTGGCGCACCCATGTTGATGAGACCCTTTCCTGGTTGGGTTCCAGCTTGGAGGAAATAATTTCCACATTACGTTCTTGCAATCTTGTCTCCGAGCCGCCACCGTCACAAAGAAACCACGCTCAAGTGACACGGACAACCGCAGAGGTAAGGGAGCCACGCCTATCTCCGCCTGAGATGTTCAGGGGAGACCCAGACCAATGTCGAGCTTTCCTAACTCAGTGTGAAATTCATTTTGAGCTTCAGCTGTCATCCTTTCCCACTGAACGTTCCAAGGTGGCTTTTGTTATATCTCTGTTGGCAGGAAAGGCAAAACAGTGGGGGACTGCTGAATGGCATAACAGGTCTGCATCTTGTAACTTCTATGAAACTTTTTCCAAGGAACTCATTCGAGTTTTTGACCCTGTTATTCCAAGTCGTGAAGCCACAAGAGGATTACTGTCCCTCAAACAGGGTGATCAGTCTGTCTCGTCCTATATAATTGACTTTCATTTGATGGCCGCAGAGAGCCGTTGGAATGAGGCAGCACAGATGGATGCATTCATGAAAGGATTAAACGCAGACATCAAGGATGAGCTAGCGACCCATGACTACCCTTCTTCCCTGAAACAACTCGAGGATCTGGCTGCTCGCATTGATATTCGACTGGCAGAGAGAAGGAAGGAGAAGCGATATGAGGAGGGTCGCTCATCATTAACTCAGGTTTCTGCACACCAGCATGAGAGAAGGAGCCAGTCACCTCTCACTGAGGAAAATGAGAACTGTGAGCCCATGCAATTGGGCAGAACCAAGATTACCCCTGAGGAGAAAGATCGTCGGAGAAGATTCAAGCTCTGTTTTTATTGTGGAGAGAAGGGACATTTAGCACTCAGGTGTCCATTAAAAGGACAGGCTCAGCAGAGGAAGGGAGGTCTCTACTGAGCCGAAGTCAACTTACTGCCTCCTCCTTCTTGTTTCCTGCTCATTTTCAAACCTCTTCCATGTCTCTCCAGGGGCCGTGTTTATTGATTCAGGAGCAGACACTGAATTCATGGACGAAACATTCGCAAATAAGAACGGCATAAAACTTATTCCGTCAGCTGACACACGAAACATGCTAGCATTGGATGGTCACAGCATGAACAATTCACACCTCAGGACGGAGGAGATTACCTTAACAGCTGGAGGTAATCATCAAGAAAAAGTAACTTTTATGATCATTAATTCACCTGAACTTCCTGTAGTCCTAGGGGCCTCCTGGTTGCAGAAACACAACCCTCACATCGACTGGAAGAAAAAAGAAGTTCTGGGTTGGTCTGAGTCATGTTCCGCTGACTGCCTTTTGTCTGCTGCTACGGAGGTTAGTGTGGAGAATGAGGTTGAGGAGACCTATCCGGATTTATCCAAGGTACCGCAAGAATACCATGATTTAAAGGAAGTATTTAATAAGATCAAGGCCCCAGCTCTGCCACCCCACAGACCGTATGATTGTGCTATTGATTTGTTTCCTGGCACATCACCCCCTAAAGGCGGAATCTATTCATTGTCTGGTCCAGAGCACAGGGCCATGGAGAATTATGTTGATGAGGCATTAAAAGCAGGGCACATTCAACTTTCTTCCTCTCCTGCAGGTCCTGGTTTCTTTTTTGTTGGGAAGAAAGATGGTTCGTTGAGATCATGCATTGATTATAGAGGCCTTAATGAGATAACAGTTAAAAATAGATATCCCTTACCACTCATGAACACAGCTTTTGATCAGATCCAGGGAGCCAAGATATTTTCTAAGCTGGATCTAAGGAATGCATATCATGTGGTCCGAATCAGCGAAGGAGATGAGTGGAAAACAGCTTTCAACACGCCTACGGGCCATTATGAATACAAGGTCATGCCATTTGGACTTACTAACGCTCCTGCAGTTTTTCAGTCATTGATCAATGATGTTCTAAGAGACATGGTGGGTCAATTTGTATTTGTTTATCTTGACATACTGATTTATTCTCAAGATCTGGAAACCCACAGAAAACATGTCAGAGCTGTTCTCCTGCGTCTTCTCCAAAACCAGTTGTTCGTCAAGGCAGAAAAATGTGAGTTTCACATAACTACCACTTCCTTTTTGGGCTTCATCATTTCCCCAGATCAAGTGCTTGTCGACCCCTCCAAAGTAAAGGCCGTATTGGAATGGCCTGTTCCAACTGATCGCAAGCAGCTTCAAAGATTTCTGGGCTTCGCTAACTTCTATAGGAGGTTTATTAGAAATTACAGCCTGGTTGCTACTCCCCTGAATGCTCTTACCTCTTCCAAGGCGAACTTTTTGTGGAATAAGGATGCAGAGAAGGCCTTCAATAGGTTGAAGGAACTCTTCACGTCAGCTCCAGTGTTACAGTCTCCTGACCCTGAGAGACAGTTTATCGTGGAGGTGTATGCCTCAAGCACTGGGGTCGGAGCCGTATTAAGCCAAAGAGGATGATCATGTTCACCCATGTGCCTTCTTCTCAAGGACTCTGTCTCAGGCTGAGCAGAATTACGACGTGGGAAACAGAGAGTTGCTGGCCGTCAAGTTGGCATTGACAGAGTGGAGACATTGGCTGGAGGGGACTAAGAAGCCGTTTATGGTGTGGACTGACCCACCATAGAACTTGGAATACCTGAAATCAGCAAAACGACTGAACCCCAGGCAGGCAAGGTGGGCTCTGTTCTTTGGTTGTTTTAATTTCTTCCTGTCTTACAGGCCAGGGAGTAAAAATGGCAAACCTGACACTCTATCCCGGATTCAAGAGCCTGCAGAATCTCAGTCTGCGGATGAAGAGGAGTTTATCCTTCCTGAACCCGTCAGGTTGTCTGTGTCCCGAGTTGAGGTGGAAAGGGAGGTCCAGGAGGCCATTAGGGATTTGCCTATCCCACCATCATGACCACCGGACTGCTGTTTTGTTCCTGAACGCCTTGTGCCAAAGGTACTGGAGTCCTGTCATTGCTCTCGTCTCGTTTGCCATCCTGGAATCAGCAGAACGATTCAGGCAGTTCAAACTCAGTTTTGGTGGCCATCGCTGGTTAGGGATGTTACAGAGTATGTGCAGACTTGTTTAGTCTGTGCCAGACAAAAATTGAGCAATTAGCCCCCCTATGGGTCACTTCAGCCTCTCAGTACGTCCTAACGCCCTTGGTCTCACATCGTTCTTCATTTTGTAACAGGTTTACCCATATCTAAAGGGAATAGTCATTTTCACCATTGTAGACTATTTTTCCAAGTCCTGCCATCTTGTACCACTAAAAAAACTTCCATCTGCCTTTCGAACTGCCCAGCTGTTGGGTCAGCATGTTTTTCGCCTTCATGGCATACCTCAAGAAATTTTGTCAGATTGTGGCCCCCAATTTCTCTCTTGTGTTTCGAAACAGTTTTGTTTGGCTCTTGGAGCCAAGGCCTCCCTGACTTCTGGTTACCATCCCCAATCTAATGGACAGACAGAACGCATGAACCAATAGATGGAGTCCATTCTCAGATGCATGACCGCAACCAAACCACTTGACTGGTGTGTTTATCTCCCCTGAGTCGAATATGCAATCAATTCTCAACTCTCATCTGCAACGGGCCTCTTACCTTTTGAGATTTCCCTTGGTTGTCAACCTCCTTTATTCCCCGCTGATGAGAAGGACATAGGTGTAGCATCTGTTCGGCATCACACACGCCGTTGTAAACGGATCTGGGGAAATGCTACCAGAGCTCTCCTTCGTACAGCAAACCAGAACAAGAAGTACGCTGACCATCCTGGCCAAACGGTTTGGTTGGTTTGGTTTCTATTTCATGTCCTTTGGCCATACAAGGAATAAGATTAATTCTAACAATTCTACCCTGATCTCGTGCGATCCATCCTGGCAAATGTACTCCTAAATACATATAAAATCCAGAACTTATATTTCCACATTGTCAAAATAAGGTGAGATATTTCTATGTAATCCATGCAACATTTAGTAACTGCTCACAGTTAACTCCATAAAAGTTACAATAAATATCCTTATATCCTTATGTGTAATCCATGCAATAATGATTAAAACACACAGTTGAAGCAGTGGGGAGTGAAACAAGCATGTTCTCATATTCTGGAGCTGAGAGGCTGGAGAGGCCTGTGTGGAGCCACATATTATCTGCCACATGTTATCTGTATTATCTTTTGCAGAAGTATAAACAAGTATATCCAAAGAAATGATGTATGATGATTTTATATTCTTTCACATGTATTGAATAAAATTAGTAGTCCTTGATTAACAAGTTAAAAGATGTATGATTGAAATGTGGTTAAGAACTGAGAATTAGAGGAAAAACATTAAGGTTTGACATTCTCAATCAGCTATATATGAAAGAAAGATAACATTAATCATTTGTAAAGCATGAATAAAAAGAATGAAGTGATAGTTTTGCAACTGTGTTTTAAAGTGAATGCTGAAAGCTGAAGAATGAAATGTGTAATACTGTGTAAAGTTTAAACCTTTACAAACCTTTACAACTAAAATCCCAAAAATGCATCACCATTTTTATCCTTTGTACCAGATGAATACCACTTATCCAGGAGCTTATGACCTACACACACACTGTGGGATTTACTCAAGAATGTCGATTAAATGTCATACATCAAATACATAAAACAACAGATAGCATAAACAATGATCCAAAGATTAATAAACAGAGAAAAAAACATTACATTCAATGATCACATAATCAGAATCAAGAGTCACATATGTTCCTGATTCCCAGACCTGAATTTATCTGTTGATTAGTTGAATTGAATGACTCCTTGTAGTGGATAATTCCTCTTCTTTCACTCTTGAAAACTAAAAGAAAAGTCTCTGGAATGGATAAATCCACTTCAGCCCAGTGCGATCACACTGGTGAGCCTCGAGGGGATTTATTATGCCCCTTTATGACACCTCTGGTGCTTGTGACTTTGTAGGCTCCTCAGCTGGTGCAGACTGGCTCCAATGATACCAGATTTCTCCTTTTCCTCTCTGACGAACCGCATGAGATGTTCTTTCCAGGACTTGGAACTGGCCTGTGAACCTTGGTTCCTGCCACTTCCGCTTGATGATGACCTTGAGCCACACCCAGGTGACTCCTGGTACCACATGAGCCTCTTGTTCTCTCAGGTCCTCTGGAGAACTCTGCTGCTAGGGTCTGCAACTCATTAAAGAAAGTGTTAAAAGATAATTGTGCAGAGTCACCTGTTTGTCCTGGTATCCGCTGTGCTGGTCCCAGGAAGACTCTCCCAGTCTGTAGTTCATGTGGGGTGTAACCTGTGGACTGATTAACAGACATCCTGACAGACATTAAAGCCACTGGCAATGCATCCACCCAATTTAATTTAGTCTGTACACAGATTTTAGCCAATTTTGTTTTCAATATTTGGTTCATTCTTACAACCTTGCCTTGTGACTGAGAATGATATACTGTACCGAAAGCATGTTTTAGTCCCAACATTTGTTCCACCTGTTGTAGATCCTTGTTCCTGAAATAATTTCCATTATCAGACGTTATTTTTTTTCCGGGAGCCATGTCTGGAAATGTTATGATTAATTAAACATATTACCACAGAGTATCTCTTTCCCAGGTTGGGTGTAATTTTAAACTTACCTGGAGATGATTGCATAGTAAGTTTTGGATTAAATTATCCACAGATGGAACAGTTCTTGATTTTGATCGTATCTCTCACCATATCTTTTAAATATGGGTGCCACCATTGTTCCAGATTGATAAGCACCTGCGAAATACCTACATGTGATTTTCCATGTGCCTCTTCCGAAATGTGTTCACAACCTTACCATCAGCGCCTCTCCAAAGGCCATCTTCTTTTTTTGCTCCTTTTCTCTTCAACACAGTAAGTTCCCCAGGGGAAGGAAAGAACCCCTTTCGATGTTGATTTTTTTCCAAGTTTAGATGTTCAAATGTCTCAGCTTCAACACTTACTAAATTGAAGCTGGTTGCATAACCTGTTACTTTTTTAGGCAACAACAAGGCTTGAGCCATAAATCTCATTTCATTTTCATGTTTGATTGTCTTCTGTGCTGCAGTCACAAATCCACTTCTCAACCATTGTTTCAAATCAACATGTCTTTTTCCATATTATCTAGCATACAGCTAACATACTGAATCACCTCTCTATATCCCCCTTTTTGCTGAAACAACACTGTTGTTACAGAAACATCTAAATAAAAAAGACAGACAGTAATCCTGAAAGAGCCAATTGTGCAGCAAACTATAGCAGTTGTTTAAACTTAATGAACGATTCCTCGCGTCTGTGTTTCAATTCAGTGATGCATTAAGATTTATCATACCCTGCTTTTTACCAAAAGACTCAGTGGTGCTGTCAAACCAATGTACTCAGGGACATAGTTTCAGCTATTGGCAGTCTAACCCAAAAATGACAACAAATCTTTGTTTGGGATGATGTAAAATGGCAGATTTGTGTGCAGAAAAATATGGGTTCCTGTTGTTGAAATAACTATTCCTAAAAATAGTTCTTCGCCAAATGGAGAAGACATCCTGCTACTTAAATTCCACAGGTAACAAGCAAACCCACACCAGCCCGCCGCCTCTCCCCGTGGGCCACTCCAGAGTAGAACAGAGTCCAACCCCTCTCAAGGAGATGGGTTCCAGAGCCCACGCTGTGCGTGGAGGCGAGCCCGACTATTTCTAGTCGATATCTCTCGACCTCCCGCACAAGCTCAGGCTCCTTCCCCCTCAGCGAGGTGACATTCCACGTCCCTAGAGCCAGCCTAAGCATCCGGGGATCGGGCCGCTGAGGTCTCCACCTTCGTCCGCCACCCAATCCTCTTTGCACCGGTCCCTCACGGTTCCCCCTGCAGGTGGTGGGCCCACTGGGGGATGGCCTCGCGTCTCTCGTTCGGGCTTGGCCCGGCCGGGTCCCGCGAGGAGCAACCCGGCCACCAGGCGCTCTCCGACGAGTCCCGACCCCAGGCCTGGCTCCAGGGTGGGACCCCGGCTCCGCCGTACCGGGCGACGTCACGTGCCTCGATATTTTATTCTTCATGAGGGATTCTTGAACCACTCTTTGTCTGACCCATCACCTAGAGCCTGTTTGCCATGGGAGACCCTACCAGGGGCATTTAGGCCCCAGACAACATAGCCTCTAGGATCATTTGAGCACTCAAACCTCTCCACCACGTTAAGGTGGTGGTTCAAGGAGGGGTTGTTTGATAGTGTTGCCTGAAAATCGTTTATTACTTTTGTGATGGCGATGCTAACGTATTTGCGACAGTGGTATATTTAGAGTGATGCTAACGTCAAATCCACGTGATTGTTTAGAAACAAATAACGTAACTAACGCTAAGTTACCCTTTGGGTTTCATTGAGTAATAATATTCTCAATTTTACAAGATAATTGTTGCCAGCATTTTAGTTAGATGAGTTGGGCTACTGACCTGCATTAAATTTACATAGCTGTGCTCACAGCGATTTGACGTCTGTGTCTTTGAATTGCTTTATAACCTTAACAAAGCACCGTCACCTGAACTGTCTTATAGTTAATGTTAGAACAACTGGGTGATTAGTCACTCTCATAATTCAATACCCTTTCTGTAATAGCGCCATGTCTGCAAATATTCATGCAGCACTACCTGAAAAACATGTTAGCTTCTTTTTAGAAATATTTATGTTTTTGTCTTTCTTTTAGGCTCAATGTCAAGAAGAGGTACATGTAACAGCCCTAAATCAGTGCCTAAATTGTGATCTATTTAACAAGATGGAGCAAAATATTTGATTGTTCTCAGTATTATCTTTGCCAACGATCATTTGTTTTGTTTTGATTATTTTTGGATAAGAGAGAACTTTCATATCAGATGAGCAAAAAGACGCCCTCAGATCTGCGTTCCTAGAAGGAATGACCAGTGTGGTCTCACCAATGATAGCTGCAGCGGCGGAGGCCACTGGTTTGGCACCAGTTGTTATAGACGTAAGTTTATTCATGCTGTTACTACAGATAGAAATTGGCATGTCTATTGTAAAATTGTAATATGTATGAAAATAGAATCAAAGTGATTCAGTTTTAATAAGTTGCTTTATTATGTTGTTTTGCTCTTTCTTTTTGTCTTTTAGAACTGGATTGGAAATTATAGAAGGTCTCTAAAAACGCCGGCCTTTCCTGAACCACAGAAGACCAAACTGTACACACGAGAACTTTCAGCTTACAATCTTTTTTGCAGAGATCTCCTGCGGAACAAGGGTGAGAGAAGGTTTTTTTTAAAGCTGTCATTTTGACAATTATTGTATTGCACCAGAAACATGTTCATATCAATATATTTGGGATAATATCAGGAGTAAAATAACATATTTTTCACAGTTCTTTTTATCATATATAACATGTGTGTCTGTAGAATAATCATATCTTGCTTATGTTATTGCAAACTATATATTGTTCTGTGTTATATTCACTTTCTGTCTGGCCTAGTTTCTATTCACACTGGGAATTCATCAGTGTTTTTACAACCCATCCAGCATTTTGTAGTTTATGTTCTAAGATTAGTTAAGATACAATGGTATTTGAGAGAGGTTCCTTGAGTTTTGACTTTCAAGGTACACTGTATGCTCATTCCACTGATAATTACATTATAATGATTTTGCTTGAGTTAATATTGAAGGTACATTTTGTATGTGTAATAACCCTCTCAGAACTGTATCTCACATAAAATAAGAAAGCCGGGCTATATTTATTCTATTCCAAATGAGTAAAGGGTATTTTCGTTTTAGTTTGTTTCAGAAGACTTGATATTTGGACCACATAGAGCACTAGGTGCCACTTCTAAACTCCTGAGGAGTTATTTTTAAATGCCATACTTTTCTGGAGTTATGTTTCTATATTTCTCCATATTTACACTAATGAAGACAGGGTGAGCCAGTAGGCATTACTACAGTCTTAATGGATTGTTTTTTGTTGTTTTTTTTTAATCATCAGGCGACCTGAAAGATATAAAGTTGAAATGGTCCTCATTAGGAGAAGCAGAGAAGAACAAGTACCTTGAGGAGTCGTCAGCTCTTAAAGCTGAAGGAAGAACACAGCACCGTAGCCCTGAGATGAGGGAGCTTAAAGTAAAAAAGCACCTTAAGCAGCTCAAGTTAGAGGTTTGTCATATATAGTCGGACCCTTTAGTAATATATAGTTAAGGATGTTTCTTAACCGTTTTGATATAAATTGCTGTGAAAAAGTATTTGTACCCTTTCAGATTTCTTCTGTGTTTACTTTTCTGTCACACTTAAATTTTCATATCATAAAAACCATTTTAAGATAACCAGAGTAAACAGAAAATGTGTTTTCAAATATTGGTTTTATTCATTAAGGGAAAAAACTATTTAAACCAACCTGGTCCTTTGTGAAACTGCAGTGTAACCCCTTGTTAAATTATGAATTAACTGTGATTCAGATCAGTTTCACAAGCCAAACCCAGGCTTGATTTTATCCTGACCTGCAGTTAGAAAAAATGCATTTGGAAAATAATTTGAACAATAAGCATTGCATATCCATGCTTTACTATCTATTAAAGGAGAAATCCTTTTTTATGTTATGACTTTTACATGTCATTTATATTAGTTCACACAAAATACTACATCCATCCGCTCCTGGCTCAGCTCCACCTGTCAAATGTTAGAACCCATTGTAGCCCATGAATCAAAAAGTTTGCCCACCCCTATATTAGAAGAAAACTACATCTGACCATAAAGAACACATATACCATCTGGCATTTACCAAAAAGCGTCTTAAAAATGCCAACAAATATTCTGTAGACTGATGGAGACAAAAGTGGACCATTTCAGAAGGTTTGGGTCTTGTTACATTTGAGCTAAAACTAACGCAACAGACCATCATACCGACAGTCAAACATGGTATTGGAACTGTGAGGATTGAGTATTAGTATGACCTTAAACACACACACTATACTCTAAAAGCCTCCAGCCTGGCTGAATGAACACATTTCTACAAAGAGTGAGCCATATTACCTCAATAGCCATTTTAAAGACTCATTGCCAGTTATGCAAACTCTTCATGTCAGGTTGGCACAACTAGTTATAAAGTTTAGGAAGCAGTTACTTTTTCCCATAGGGCCAAGTTGGTTGGAATAGCTTTTTTCCATAAATGAATGAAATCATCATTTGAAAACATACAGGTCCTTCTCAAAATATTAGCATATTGTGATAAAGTTCATTATTTTCCATAATGTCATGATGAAAATTTAACATTCATATATTTTAGATTCATTGCACACTTAGTGAAATATTTCAGGTCTTTTATTGTCTTAATACGGATGATTTTGGCATACAGCTCATGAAAACCCAAAATTCCTATCTCACAGAATTAGCATATTTCATCCGACCAATAAAAGAAAAGTGTTTTTAATACAAAAAACGTCAACCTTCAAATAATCCTGTACAATTATGCACTCAATACTTGGTAGGGAATCCTTTTGCAGAAATGACTGCTTCAATGCGGCGTGGCATGGAGGCAATCAGCCTGTGGCACTGCTGAGGTCTTATGGAGGCCCAGGATTCTTCGATAGCGGCCTTTAGCTCATCCAGAGTGTTGGGTCTTGAGTCTCTCAACGTTCTCTTCACAATATCCCACAGATTCTCTATGGGGTTCAGGTCAGGAGAGTTGGCAGGCCAATTGAGCACAGTGATACCATGGTCAGTAAACCATTTACCAGTGGTTTTGGCACTGTGAGCAGGTGCCAGGTCATGCTGAAAAATGAAATCTTTATCTCCATAAAGCTTTTCAGCAGATGGAAGCATGAAGTGCTCCAAAATCTCCTGATAGATAGCTGCATTGACCCTGCCCTTGATAAAACACAGTGGACCAACACCAGCAGCTGACACGGCACCCCAGACCATCACTGACTGTGGGTACTTGACACTGGACTTCTGGCATTTTGGCATTTCCTTCTCCCCAGTCTTCCTCCAGACTCTGGCACCTTGATTTCCGAATGACATGCAGAATTTGCTTTCATCCGAAAAAAGTACTTTGGACCACTGAGCAACAGTCCAGTGCTGCTTCTCTGTAGCCCAGGTCAGGCGCTTCTGCCACTGTTTCTGGTTCAAAAGTGGCTTGACCTGGGGAATGCGGCACCTGTAGCCCATTTCCTGCACACGCCTGTGCACGGTGGCTCTGGATGTTTCTACTCCAGACTCAGTCCACTGCTTCCGCAGGTCCCCCAAGGTCTGGAATCGGCCCTTCTCCACAATCTTCCTCAGGGTCCGGTCACCTCTTCTCGTTGTGCAGCGTTTTCTGCCACACTTTTTCCTTCCCACAGACTTCCCACTGAGGTGCCTTGATACAGCACTCTGGGAAAGGCCTATTCGTTCAGAAATGTCTTTCTGTGTCTTACCCTCTTGCTTGAGGGTGTCAATAGTGGCCTTCTGGACAGCAGTCAGGTCGGCAGTCTTACCCATGATTGGGGTTTTGAGTGATGAACCAGGCTGGGAGTTTTAAAGGCCTCAGGAATCTTTTGCAGGTGTTTAGAGTTAACTCGTTGATTCAGATGATTAGGTTCATAGCTCGTTTAGAGACCCTTTTAATGATATGCTAATTTTGTGAGATAGGAATTTTGTGTTTTCATGAGATGTATGCCAAAATCATCCGTATTAAGACAATAAAAGACCTGAAATATTTCAGTTAGTGTGCAATGAATCTAAAATATATGAATGTTAAATTTTCATCATGACATTATGGAAAATAATTAACTTTATCACAATATGCTAATATTTTGAGAAGGACCTGTACTTGTCAATGTTGTACACTCAACATTTCAAAATGGATTTAATGGTACATTTATGTGATTTGCACTGTCTTGGCCATCTAGCCCTAACCTACTGTAATTTCCAACCAGCTTTAAGAATTAAAAATGACTTTTGGATGAATGCAAAAATGATCTTTAGGAACCAAGAACAGATTTAAACTTCTCTGTGGTAGGATTGATTGGAAGCTTTCAAAGAGTTGGTACGATAAAAGAACAATATTTTTAAATAGAACAAGATGAGCTGAAGGCCTTGAATTGCTGAGCCATTCCAAAAGGCTTGAATGTTATGTATATGGAAGCTTATCAGGCATTGTACTAGCAAGAACCACCCCACAAGATATGAGATTAAAGGTAGGGGTGAAAGTACTTTTAAATTCTTGCCGGTACTTAGGGGCCCCCTCTGTGGCCCCCCTCAAGATCTCTCTCTCTCTTACCAAAGTCGAAACTCAAACTAATTAAAATCTATCAATATTTTACTTTGCTGTAGGCCGTCTTTATAAGGGAGAAATTACAATCACTTGACAATGTGAACAAATAAGTTATTGCTCTCTGCATTGTGGTCAAGTTTTGATTTAATTTAAATTAAACATTTGAAAGTTCGGTTGTTTTCGCGTTTTTTATTTAAGTCTGTAGATGGTAAGTGATTTATTGTTCGTCCTGTCCTAATGCCAGCGGGGGCATTTTATGTCTGTGCACCACCTGTGTAAAATCTCCCAGTCCATTAAATCGAATGCACCGATCTCCTTGGCAACCACTCTGTTTTCGAGGTAAGCACGTATGCGTTCTCTTGTAGTGTGTGTGAAATCTCTGGTCATAAGCGGTGTTTTCGAGCTGTACTGTGTTGTAATTCAGCAAAATTACATGAACCATAACTAGTTTCTCTCCCTTTGCTTTTAACTGGGCTGTTTAGCCCAGTTAAAATTTCTCACCCTTCAGACAGACATTAAACGTAGCGGTGAGAACGCAAAAGAAAAACAATTCCCCCATGTCCCCTCTCGGGCTCCGTAGAAAGGCTTCATCAAGGGAAGATATTAAATAAATATGTTGTGAAATAGAAAAAAATTGAATGAACCATTAAATGTACAATTTATTTAATACATCATTAAATATTAAGTGTACCACTAATTACGTCATGTCGTCTTTAAAATTATACTTAATTATTCAGTGGCACATTTAATTGCATAATAATCCATTTCATAATATAATGGTACATTTATTGTTTCTAATGATGTATTAAATAAATAAATGGTACCTTTAATTTAATGGCACATTTAATGTCACATTTCTTTCATGTTACATTTACTTCACTTATGGGACATTCACAACATTTATTTATTTAATGATGATTTTATTGTATTAAATTTGTCCAGTTTGACCCTCCATTCTTGATGCCTGTATAGGAGGTCATGTCAGAATTTGAATCAGGTGTTCTGGAGCAGACACACATCTAAAACTAGCAGGGAAGGGGTCCCTGAGAACCAGGGCTGTGAACCATTGAGGTACAGTTTCTAAATTGTGAAAGTTTTGTCTTTTTATCCTTTTGTTCAACAAGTACAGTTCTCTTACTAGGTGCATTTTTCTTTCATTTCAGCAACTTGAAGCATAAAAGTGATGTCATTGTTCAAAGGAAACAATCACTTAATAAATGAGTAAAATACAACTATGTACATTTTGTTTATTCAACTAAGATAGGCATGGTCTGTTTCCTTGTTTGATATTTTATTATTTCTTCATTATTATTCTTTTTCCATATTCTTTTTACTTTAAAACAGGGATCTGACTGGTCCTTCAAAGAAATTGCCAAAAGACTAAATGAAGAAAACAAAAATGGGAGCGGGAGTCAATTTACCAGGAGTGGGATGGGATAAGACATTTTTCTGTGGGAGCGGGATGGGACAGGAGAGAAAATCCACTCCCATGTCACCCTCTACTTCACAATAGGGGTGGTGTTTTGGGGATGGTACTCATCATTCTTTGTGGAATTAAGACCAAAAAGTTCTATTTTGGTCTCATCTCACCACAGAACCTTCTCCCATGACTCCTCTAGATCATCCAAATGGTCATGGGCAAACGTAAGACGGGCCTGAACATGTGCTGATTTAAGCAGGGGAACCTTCCGTGCCATGCATGACTTTAAACTACGATGTCTTAATGTATTATCAACAGTAACCTTGGAAACCGACTACGCCAAAACAAATTCCTTGTATGTCCAAAAACGTACTTGGCAATAAAGCTTTTCTGATTCTGATTCTGATTCTGAACAGTGGTTCCAGCTCTCTTCAGATCATTGACCAGCTCCTCCCATGTAGTTCTGGGCTGATTCCTCACCTTTCTTAGGACCATTGATACGTCACGAGGTGAGATCTTGCATGGAGCCCCAGTCCGAGGGAGATTGACAGTCAAGTTTAGTTTCTTCCATTTTCTAATAATTACTCCAACAGTTGCTGCTTGGTAATTGCTTCGTAGCCTTTTCCAGCCTTGTGGAGGTCTACAATTTTGTCTCTGGTGTCTTTGGACAGCTCTTTGGTCTTAGCCATGTTAGTAGTTAGAGTCTTACTGATTGTGTGGGTGGACAGGTGTCTTTATGCAGCTAATGACCTCAAACAGGTGCTTCTAATTTAGAATAATAAGTGGAGTGGAGCTAGACTTTTTAGAGGCGGACTAACAGGTCTTTGAGGGCCATAATTTTTGCTTATTGGCAGGTGTTCAAATACTTATTTGCAGCAGTAACACACAAATAAATTATTTAAAAAATCATTGTTTTTTTTTTAGATTATGTTTCTCACAGTGGACGTGCACCTAAGATGAAAGTTTCAGACCCCTTTATGTTTTCTAAGTGGGAGAACTTGCAAAGCCGCAGGGTGTTCAAATACTTATTTTCCTCACTGTAAATTAGCATACAACTGAACAAAAATACAGTAAATGAATGCAATCATTTTATTATCCATTATGATTTAACTTTGTATGTTTTAATATTTTCTGTCTATTTCTTCCTCTTTTTTTTGGTCTATTTTGTCAATGCCATTTATTTCTGCTTGTCCTTTATACATTTCTGCGTCATGCAAATGAGGGGCTGTGTCTTCACAGGTCAATTTCTGTTTATTGGTTGGTTAGCATTAGCCTGCATACATCGAATCTACCCAATAATACCCAGCTGCAGCCACGAACACTACAAAACATGTAGTGTTCGTTCGAAGAGGGAGACACAACCCCCTACAGAACACGCCCACTTGTGGCAGAGTAAGCCATTATTCAATACAAACTATGAACAGCCGGTTTAAATAGACATAAAAAATAAAAGATAACAGGCTAATAAACTAAGATACAGTAAAATGTATAAAACCACCATAAAATTTAATACGCTTATAATTAATGAATCACAATGCAAACAAATTGTCTTTAGTGTTGATTCAAAAATACTTAGGGCAGATCTATAGTTGTAATTTATAACAAGTATATATATTAGAAATATATGAGTAATTTTTACAGTAAACTTTCCAGACAAGAGCCACACTAGCACAGATAACACAAAATGTCATGTTTTTATTTTTTATAATTCATATGAATACAAACTGTTTTAATTGCAGATGACAAGAAAAATAAAGTTCTCAATGGTACTGTGTGCATCCTGAAAGAAACTGTCAATCCTTACAGGAGTAAAGAAATGTATGGGAATTCAAGTACTTTATTGAAACTCTAGAATGACCTTTAGACCTATACATCCTAAAATAATCAAATATATGTGTTGTAGAATCATTAGCTTTCTTATTTTCCAGTGATTTAGACACTGCAAAAATGCCAAACCTATAAGGAACTTGCACTCTTTTTGTACTTGTGATGTAAACATCCAAAAGGGGCAGCTGTGGCTCAGCAGGCAGTGTGGTTCGAATGGGCTTAGGTCTCCCTGGTGAACTGACACCCTGCATAGAAGTGCCTGGCACAAGTGTGTGTGTCTCTAAGGGTCAATTGTTGACTTGTAATGTAAAAGCACTTTGAGTGGTTGGAAAAACTAGAAAAGCGCTATACAAGTACAGTCCTTTTACCATATTGAGACAATTTCAGGATCAAGTTGTTAAGCTAACAGTCAATATCCATGTATCAGTCTCATTAAAACCCAGTGGACCAGATCACTGAATCTCACCCCAACTCTAGTGCAGTGCCTAAAAACACAATGAGAAATTACTTAGAAATATGAGTTTATAAACACAAAAAAAGCATCAACCACAAACAACTATAAACTAAACCAAATAGTTTCTTCATAGCACTCATTGAGAACCCTGCAATCTATACATTTATGCATGTGTATCTGACAATACATATTTTTTTCAAATACAACAATAAAACTGAAGTAAACTATGATTTTAAACTATGTAAACATTTTCTGCTTTTTATATTGTAATGTTTATACAAATTTGAATACATTTTACTATCATTATGCTCAGTTCAAACCTAAGAAATCCCAAAAACACCAAATCTTAGAAAACCCCAACCCCCTGTGTACAGTGATCATAACTTTTAACAAATTCTTTAGTCCAGAGCTCTTCTTATATCGCTCGTGTCCCTTTCGTCCATTTCAATATAGATGGACATACCTGCATATATACAGTATTTATTGAGCATTTATTTTTGTATTCCTCTATAAATCTGTCAGAATCGGTTCTCCATACTCCTAACGGAGTTCCTATTCATCTAAATATAAAAAGACAAACACACAAGCTTTCACCTGGTTTTTTTTATTTTATTTTAAACTCTTCAACAGCAATAAGAAACATAGTTACAACTCCATAAAAAAAAATTATTCAACAACTGAATTAAAAGGTTTCGGTTCTGCAGCTTTTTACCCCCCCCCCCCTGTTTTTCTCTCCTCACTGAAATGAATCCTCTCACAGCAACACGCATCAGAGAAACTGTAAACTTCCACGTTGTGAAAATGAATAGAAGAAAACCTATGCTCCTCGTGCCCACTGATTAGTGTAGCAAGTGCTCATGTTAGCGCAAGATTTCAGGCATGAAAATGAGACAAATTTAGTTAAAACTGGAAGTGTCAAATCTTATTGTAAATAAGGCTCCCTGAGCAGATGAATCTGTAAAAAGGTCTCAACCTGCCGATTAGGAACAAGCAAACTTTAAACAGAAAAACCAAAAACATCTCCAACTTGAGACGCAGAGTCACAGACATTGTGGATGTAGTCTGTTAGATGAAAACCTTCAGGAATCCAATGCGTGGTTCATTAGAGACCTAGGCCATGTTAGGCTCCTCTGTTTTCTGGATTTTAACTGGAGTAGCTGAACAGTCCTGATCCTAGACAAAAGAGCACAACAGATCAGGTTTGATAACATGTCCAAGGTGGGCGTTGCTGACACAGCTACAGTGAATGTCAAAAGTATATTAGAGATTATGAGAATTAGAATGTGCTGCAGAGATGGTAGGATTGCCAATGGGCCCATTTTATGCACCAGTTCTGTTCTTTTGGTCAGAAAGTTTGCTTTTCATCCTTTTAATTCACCTGCCAATAGTTGCCTACCAGCTAATGCTAAGCTAGTTTATGATGACCCAGGTGTTTGCAGTGTCTGTTTAATTGTTCCCAGCTTGGACCATCAGCATTTTAGCTAAAGCTCTGCTTACACCCAACAGGACTAGGAAAGCTTAACATTCCATACATGGATATGGACAGCTATTCTGTTATTAAAGCACACAACTCGTTTATTTGGAGTTCGCTAAAAATGTGTCAGTGGCCCTCACAAAGAAAAACATGGCTGTTATTATCAGTAAGAGTTTCTATTGTTACATCCAACTATTGGGTAGAGCTACCCACTTTGATTTGAAATGCATCTACCCTGGACTCAGCGACACATCTTAAAGATGGACACTCGGATGTTTGACGTGGAAAGAAGCAGCGAATGTATTTAATAAAAGCACAAACACAACAGGACTGCTGCTGAAAACAACACACTACATCCATGTTTTTCCTTGTAAAAATATCCATCATCCACTTTTCCCAATAATTGCACAACTGAATCCAAGGTAGATGTTTTCATTAAAATGTTTTTCACAAGATGACACTTCTGTCATCTTGTCAGCTGTTTTGCTATAGCAAAGCAAAAAAGTTTTCCAGAATGGAAGCCAAACTGCCTTCCCCTTAATAGTTTGCACTAATACAATGAGAATATTGTCACACTGATAGGTATCCAATTTAGTACCATATATGGAAGTGGCACAATTTGGATTTTTGGGAGGTGATCGGAATCGGGCCATTCTGACTGCCATGAAATAGTTGAATTTGGGTCACATTTGCCTGCAGTGTAAATGTAGCCTTAGAAACCACTTGAACCACTTTCCAGACCACACAGGGTACATGAACTCACCTCTGCTGAAGAGCTGTGTACCGGCAAAGAAGTGGAGGCATTCTGAGAATCCGCTAATGCCGGGAAGTCCAACTCAATATCCACAATATCCTCAAGGTCCAGCTCTTCTCTACAAGAACAAAACAGTAAGGCCTTAGCATGGCCATGTGGGGGTGGTGATGCATGAAGGATTAGAACAAGACAAGCTGCCACAGGAAGGAGATTCAGGGTCTTTGCATATTGTCCATTTTAATATCCCAAACTTCCAGACTCAAGTTTCAAGATTATTTCAGGATTTTCTTTAAAACAAAAAAGCTGTAGTTATTCAAGTTTTATAATGTGTTCAAACCTCGCCATCACAATGCTGAAGGATCTTTTTATTGTTACAGCTAATAATGTAAATTTAACTACTAATAGTTTAAAGTTTAATTTGTGACGCCCTGATTCTGAATTAGCAGTTTAATTACAATTTACAAATTAAGGCCACTAGTGCAACAAAAATAATAAAAAATGAACATAAAATCATACTGAAAATAGCCACCCACAAAATAACTAAGCAACTATGCTGTACTTACAAGATAATTAGCTTTACTATCATTTCTAGACATTTAGTTTTTTCTGAATAAGAAAGAAAGTCTGGAAATATTTTGCCATATTTATTTAGATCTGCAAAATTGATTTTAAAAAATGCTATATAGGGTAAGGGATACTGTGGGATCCTCTAGACAGCACATTGTCTGCATTACTTTTTGTTTTTCTGCAGCAGAATAAACCAGCTTTACCCAGTAAAGATCAAACTGTTACTGGAAATGACATCGCATGCCCTACACCTGGGTGCTCTGCCATCATCGTGATATTACGGAAGTAGCTTTTCACTTCGTTTGGTCGCACGTGAGATGACCATGATTGTTGTTTATTGTAAGACAATAAAGCAGTAAAGAGAAGTTTTCATTACACACAGAAAATGAGAAGAAGTGAAAGTGAGCAAACTTTGCAACTAAATGTAGACGAGTGTGGCTGGGTAATATCCAGAGGAAAACACTAGCCATCAAATATGGCGCAGGTTTGCTCTGTTCACTATTAACGGTAAGGACATTTTCAAACGTTTCAAACAAGAACAAAACTGTGATGCTGTAAGTCAGTCAATAGTATACTAAACTGATTGCTGTAAAAGACTATGAAACTAAGGTGAAAAGGTCTAGGCTTTGTCCAGGACATTATCAGATTATGCGGTAATGGTAATTTGATGAACAATATTTGGAAAATGTTGCTGTTTTGTGATAGTAATGATTAATATTGAATCAATTAAATATATTGCATTATAATTAATAAAATACTAAACAAAAATGCTGATCCGAGTCATGGCGTAATGCATTATTTGACATATTCCAACCATTTAGTGGTATTGTGCTTTACTCTCTGAATTATTAATTTTTCTCTACCGATAAGTGCACTATGCACTCTTCCTTCTTATTACAACAGATATGAAAGTGTAAAGGACCACTGTCACACAAGGACAAGTACAACAGCTGTGGCTCACCACTGTCAGGGTGTGAAGGTGTGGATGAATGGGTGAGTGACTGAATTTAGTGTAAAGCTCTTTGGGGTCACTGGGGACTTGATAAAGCGTTAGTGCAGGCCATTTACCATTCAACTATTATTGTACATTTAATGTAGCTTGTAAAGCTGTTTGTGATTAGAAAATTATTTCTTACATGTGTTACATTCTGCTTTGTTTATTTGAATAATACCTTCAACTACCAAAGCCTTAGGAATAAGTTCATTTCAATGCAGAATGTCTAAAAACTGTTTGTGTGTTATAGGGTTGAAGTACTCACGATTACGTAGTATTTAACAATGTGTTAGTCCTGACAGCAGGGTCAAACATTTTGCATTTGTCCACCTCATTTGATCTATACTGACTACAGCAATATTTGCTTTGTACCATTTTAAGAACACAACATCTAAAGTGTCTCTGCAACGCATTCCAGCACATGGAAAAAAAAGTTCACTTAAAAACACCAACAAAAAAGAATAAAAGCTGTGGTTAAACTGCTCGTAACGCTTTTCCTATGTAACACCGTTAACCGGTATACTGTCAACATGCCGCATTTTTGGAGTCACTTCTGGTCCAGTCTTGCGGGAACTATCTATTGTTCATCAGGGCCAAATATTATGGAAGCAAATCGTTACCATATTTCAAATGAAAAAGCATTTCCAGAAATGCTTTTTCATTTTAAGAATGTGGCTGCATTGTTTGACTCATAAATGAAATTAGTAATCGATCATCCTCTTTGCATTTTCTTCTTCATGACTGCACATTTTATGCCATAATCAAAAAGAAAACAAAGCAGACATTGCTTTTTTGTTTTCGTGGTCTGCCCGCAAAATACTGCCCAGAACTCGAAAACAAAAAAGCATTCCGAGCTGCGGGCGCAGCAGAGTGACGTCAGCAGCCGCTCTTCCTCAGCTCCCTGCTGACCGAGCTACCCATCTTGTTCAGTAGGGGGCGCTGTGCACGTCTGCATTGCATTACATTGCAAACGTGCCGAGAAATTGATTGAATTGCAGCAGGACCGAGCTCAATTTGTGGCAGTGACAGGAAGAACTGGTAGTTCTGGTGGCACACTGTGGCGCCACCGAAGCTGCCACCGGAACTGCCACAGTCTGCCGCAGGGTGGCAAGGGATTCCGCGAGGATGCCAGAAGGTGCCAGACCGGCCGTAAAAGCTTGCCAATGCGGTTGCCGCTGTTTTTGTGGAAGCTGATGCTGATTATCAGCAAATGGGTTGTCATTGTTGTAGATTGTTACCTTTACATAATGATGTCATTATTGATTATTATTTAATAAACAGCTTTAGAACCATAACATAAGGTGATGGTATTTACTTGACATGGAAAATAAAAAGCACTATGTGTGACGTGTTGAAAGGATGACGAAGATTTATTGCACAAACAGCCGGTTTATTATAGAGCATGAGCGGCTATTCTGAATTGTCACTCACAGAAAATTATAAATAAATGCTTAAAAACACGCTGGATGTCTCAGGCCATAAGGATGCCACCAGAACTACCAGTTCTTCCTGCCACTGCCACAAATTGAGCTCGGTCCTGCTGCAATTCAATCAATTTCTCCGCACGTTTGCAATGTAATGCAATGCAGACGTGCACAGCGCCCCCTACTGAACAAGATGGGTAGCTCGGTCAGCAGGGAGCTGAGGAAGAGCGGCTGCTGACGTCACTCTGCTGCGCCCGCAGCTCGGAATGCTTTTTTGTTTTCGAGTTCTGGGCAGTATTTTGCGGGCAGACCACGAAAACGAAAAAGCAATGTCTGCTTTGTTTTCTTTTTGATTATGGCATAAAATGTGCAGTCATGAAGAAGAAAATGCAAATAGGATGATTGATTACTAATTTCATTTATGAGTCAAACAATGCAGCCACATTCTTAAAATGAAAAAGCATTTCTGAAAATGCTTTTTCATTTGAAATATGGTAACGATTTGCTTCCACAAAATATAGCAGTAATATTTAGAGAACCAGTGTTTTCTTACATGTTATCACTGAGGGTGTTTTCTTGGCTGCCCTCTGCTGGGGGGTCCCAGGCGTGCAGTTTGACCCTCCACAGTTTGATCTGCTGATCCCAGGAGCGCCGACTGTACTTCCTAAACTTATTGGGAGTCTTTGGGTGAACACCCGGCTGACGCATGTGCCTGAAAACAGAAAAGGTTTGTTTCAACAATGTCTGCCATATAAGCACTTCAACCTTCATTTTATTTCGGATGTTTCTTTATGATGCTTACAGTGTCTAATACACTAATTACTAACTTTGGCACTTCCTTGATGTATCGGTCGTAGGCCAGTGTGTTCTTGCCGTAGCCGATTTGTTTTTGTCTTCGCATCAACACAGCTTCATCAGTCTCAATGTTTTCGCCCTCTCTGGAATCACAGCTGCAGCAGACAGATACACTCTCTTCAAACAACTGAAACCTGACAGACCGACTTCTCATTCCAGATCCCAAAGTTAGCACCTCAGATGGACTAACAGCAGTTTTTTTTTTTTTTTTTACAAACCTGATATTTGTTCTTAGGAGAAAGTAACAATCTAAAAATGATAATTTGAAGCAAGCTCAGAAAAAGTGAGATCATGGTCAAACGTCAGGACAGAACAGTGAAGGAACTGAGAGTTCCAATTTGAAACAAAAAAATGAAAACAATATAAATGTATTAAACAGGAATCAACATTAGTGAGCAAACTGTCAGAAGAAAATTACATTTCTTTACATAAAACACAAGTATAACGCCATTACCAGAGACAAGAGGAAAAAGGTTAAAGTCAGCTAAGAAGAAGCCGCCACGGCCTGAAAGAGATTGGATCAGAGTGGGATTCAAAGTAGAACCCCAACCTGCCATTGGCCAAGAAAACGATGTGTGAATTATCTGTTTAGTGTAGTCCTAGTGAAACATCTGCCTTGGTGATATGAAGCTGAATGGCAGCTAGAGGAGCAGGCAGTCAATTCTCACAGGTCACTATTCTCTCATCTAGTCACTGAAAGGTTTAGTTTTTCTGGATTACGGTACATAGTGTACAGGTCCTTCTCAAAATATTAGCATATTGTGATAAAGTTCATTATTTTCCATAATGTAATGATGAAAATTTAACATTCATATATTTTAGATTCATTGCACACTAACTGAAATATTTCAGGTCTTTTATTGTCTTAATACGGATGATTTTGGCATACAGCTCATGAAAACACAAAATTCCTATCTCACAAAATTAGCATATCATTAAAAGGGTCTCTAAACGAGCTATGAACCTAACCATCTGAATCAACGAGTTAACTCTAAACACCTGCAAAAGATTCCTGAGGCCTTTAAAACTCCCAGCCTGGTTCATCACTCAAAACTCCAATCATGTGTAAGACTGCCGACCTGACTGCTGTCCAGAAGGCCACTATTGACACCCTCAAGCAAGAGGGTAAGACACAGAAAGACATTTCTGAACGAATAGGCTGTTCCCAGAGTGCTGTATCAAGACACCTCAGTGGGAAGTCTGTGGGAAGGAAAAAGTGTGGCAGAAAACGCTGCACAACGAGAAGAGGTGACCGGACCCTGAGGAAGATTGCGGAGAAGGGCCGATTCCAGACCTTGGGGGACCTGCGGAAGCAGTGGACTGAGTCTGGAGTAGAAACATCCAGAGCCACCGTGCACAGGCGTGCGCAGGAGATGGGCTACAGGTGCCGCATTCCCCAGGTCAAGCCACTTTTGAACCAGAAACAGCGGCAGAAGCGCCTGAACTGGGCTACAGAGAAGCAGCACTGGACTGTTGCTCAGTGGTCCAAAGTACTTTTTTCGGATGAAAGCAAATTCTGCATGTCATTCGGAAATCAAGGTGCCAGAGTCTGGAGGAAGACTGGGGAGAAGGAAATGCCAAAATGCCAGAGGTCCAGTGTCAAGTACCCACAGTCAGTGATGGTCTGGGGTGCCGTGTCAGCTGCTGGTGTTGGTCCACTGTGTTTTATCAAGGGCAGGGTCAATGCAGCTAGCTATCAGGAGATTTTGGAGCACTTCATGCTTCCATCTGCTGAAAAGCTTTATGGAGATGAAGATTTCATTTTTCAGCACGACTTGGCACCTGCTCACAGTGCCAAACCCACTGGTAAATGGTTTACTGACCATGGTATCACTGTGCTCAATTGGCCTGCCAACTCTCCTGACTTGAACCCCATAGAGAATCTGTGGGATATTGTGAAGAGAACGTTGAGAGACTCAAGACCCAACACTCTGGATGAGCTAAAGGCCGCTATCGAAGCATCCTGGGCCTCCATAAGACCTCAGCAGTGCCACAGGCTGATTGCCTCCATGCCACGCCGCACTGAAGCAGTCATTTCTGCCAAAGGATTCCCGACCAAGTATTGAGTGCATAACTGTACATGATTATTTAAAGGTTGACGTTTTTTGTATTAAAAACACTTTTCTTTTATTGGTCGGATGAAATATGCTAATTTTGTGAAATAGGAATTTTGGGTTTTCATGAGCTGTATGCCAAAATCATCCGTATTAAGACAATAAAAGACTTGAAATATTTCAGTTAGTGTGCAATGAATCTAAAATATATGAATGTTAAATTTTCATCATGACATTATGCAAAATAATGAACTTTATCACAATATGCTAATATTTTGAGAAGGACCTGTATGTTCTTAAAGCAAGCAGGGTTTAAACGTTTCTTCAGGAAGCCGATAAATCGATGACAGAGCCCACAAACAGTCCAGGGCCCTGTCCCAATACTCGCACTTCCACCCTTGTGTCCCTGAATTGCGCGTTCTCGTTGAGGGGTTCGAGTGTGTAGTGTGTCCCAATTCTCCAGATTGGTCCTTAGCCCCGCCCCATTTGTGCTCTTAATCCGCACTTCGGCAAAGCCCGCATCTAAGCGAACTTCGCCGAAGTATATTACCCACAATTCACTGCTGCAGATGACGTTCTGAGCAAAAACCAATCACAACCGTCACCGTAACCAGCCATCAAATCAGAATAAGAACTGCGTAAACTTTAGACAGTAAGCCGACAAATATATTTTTTTTACTGGTTTTCCAGGCTCAACATTGTAAGAAACCAGTGGGTTCAGAGTGAGTCTGGGCAGTCAGTAGGTCATAACACTGAAGTTATCTTTCAAACAAACACTGGTGCAGCGAGAGTCTGGTGTATAAACCTCCTTCGCTTCCTGCACTTTCGTCTCCTCAAAACAATTACTTGTTGCAGTTTTAAATAGTTTTTTTAGCAGCAAGACTGTGAAAACAGCGCTGGTTCCCGCCCTTTTTCATGTTGCAGTTACGGTGCAGGTCGAGGACATAACCCCTACTGTCCCAATTCTCCAATTTTGCACGCTTGTAACCTGCGCACTTCAACCCTTCATAGAGGGGCATAGGGTGTAGTGTGGGTATTGGGACAGGGCCCTGGTCTCCAAGGCCAAAGAAGGTGGAGCCTGAACCTTGCGTATTTTCGAGTGTGGTGTCTTTAACAAGTTCAGCCACCAGCATGAGCGATGTTGGTTTTCATACTGATGCTTCAGATGGACCACCGTTACATCTCAAACAATTAGAATATCGTAAAATATATATATATATACATTTTTAGTCAGTTATTCCAGAAAGTAAAACTCAGATTCATTACATAGAGTGAAATATTTCAAGCCTTTATTTCTTACGATTTTGACAATCATGGTTTACAGATAATGAGATACCACAGTTGTGTGTTGCAAAATTCTAATATTATATCAGATGAATAAAAAAAAGGATATCTTAAAACACAAATGTCAGTTTTCTGAATATGTTCATTTCTATGCATTCAATACTTGGTTGCAGCTCCTTTTCTATGAATTACTGCAACAATTCGGTGTGGCATGGATACGATCAGGCTGTGGTTCTGCTGAGGAGTAATGAAAGCCCAGATTGCTTTGATAGCATCCTTTGGGCCATCTGCATTGTTGGGTGGTGTCTCATCTTCCTCCATCTTTACTCCATACATTTTCTAAGGGGTTTGGGTCAGGCTACTTTGTTGGCCAATCAAACACAGGAACATCATCGTCCTTTGGCAATGTTGGCCAGGACACAAGTCTTGCTGAAAAATCAAATCAGCTTCTCCATGAAGCTTGTCAGCAGAAGGAAGCATCAGGTGCTCTATTCCCTGGTAGCTGCCCCCGGTAACAGATGGCATGGCGCCCCAAATCACCGACAGTCGAAGCTTCACACTGGACTTCAAGCAACATGGATTCTGTGCCTCTCCACTCTTCCTCCAGACTCTGGGGCCTTGATTTCCAAATGAAATGCAGAATTTACTTTCCTCTGATAACAGAACTTTGGACCATTTGCAGTCCAGTTCTTTTTCTCCTCCACCCAGGTGAGATGCTTCTGACATTGTCTCTGGTCCAGGAGTGGCTTGACGTGAGGAATGTGACATTTGTAGCCCATGTGTAGGATTTCTCGGCACATAATGGCTCTTGATGCACCTGACTCCAGCCTTGAATGTATTTTCTTGAATGGAGTTTCGTAGACAATCCTCTGAAGGCCATGATTATCCTTGTTTCTGGTGCACCTTTTGGTAACACACCATTTCCCTTCTACTTAACTTTCTATAAATATGTTGGATGCAGAACTGTGAACAACCAGCTTCTTTAGCAATGGTCTAAATGTGGAGGGTGTCAATGACTGTCCTCTGGACATCTGCCCAGTCAGCAGTCTTCCCCATGATGGTGTAGCCTATGAGCAGGACTCAGAGACCATTTAGAGCAGAGGTCTCCAACTCCAGTCCTTATGAGCTACAATCCAGCAGCGTTTAGGTGCATCAGTGCTAAAACACACCCGAATCAAATGAATGGTTTCTTGCCAAGCCTGCAGAGCTGAATGAATGAATGTTGATGAGGGAAGTGATTCAGGTGTGAAAGGATGTATTGAAAAGTTGCTGTAGCCCCAAGGGCTGGAGTTGGAGAGCCCTGTTGAAGAGGCTCATGAATCCTCTGCAGGTGTCTTTAGTTCACTAGCTGATCAGGGTGTGACACTTTTCCATGATGTTCTAATTTTCTGTGACACAAAAGTTTGGCTTCTCATTATCTGTAAACCATTGTCATCAAAAATATAAGAAATAAAGGCTTGAAATAGTTTCACTATATATCGAAAACAAATATATATATACTATATATTTATATATGAGCATCATCTTCATCAGACTGTCTTACAACAACAGAGTGTCTTCAGTCAGAGGCTTCTTCAGATCTGCTGTAAGACAGACTGGTACAGGAGATCCTTCCTGCCCACAACCATCAGCATCTACAACGACTCTTTGAAGAAACCTTCATAATATGAGCTACGACAACAATTGATAAAGTATTTTTGAATTGATTTCCATACACACACACACACACACAAGCACGCACACACACACACACACACACACACACACACACAAGCACGCACACACACACACACAAGCACGCACACACACACACACACAAGCACGCACACACACACACACACACACACACACACACACACAGGGGTTGATCAATGAAAGTGAAACACCTGTCATTTTAGTGTGGGAGGTTTCATGGCTAAATTGGACCAGCCTGGTAGCCAGTCTTCATTGATTGAACATTGCACCAGTAAGAGCAGAGTGTGAAGGTTCAATTAGCAGGGTAAGAGCACAGTTTTACTCAAAATATTGAAATGCACACAACATTATGGGTGACATACCAGAGTTCAAAAGAGGACAAATTGTTGGTGCACGTCTTGCTGGCACATCTGTGACCAAGACAGCAAGTCTTTGTGATGTATCAAGAGCCACGGTATCCAGGGTAATGTCAGCATACCACCAAGAAGGACGAACCACATCCAACAGGATTAACTGTGGACGCAAGAGGAAGCTGTCTGAAAGGGATGTTCAGGTGCTAACCCGGATTGTATCCAAAAAACATAAAACCACGGCTGCCCAAATCACGGCAGAATTAAATGTGCACCTCAACTCTCCTGTTTCCTCCAGAACTGTCCATCAGGAGCTCCACAGGGTCAATATACACGGCCGGGCTGCTATAGCCAAACCTTTGGTCACTCATGCCAATGCCAAACGTTGGTTTCAATGGTGCAAGGAGCACAAATCTTGGGCTGTGGACAATGTGAAACATGTATTGTTCTCTGATGAGTCCACCTTTACTGTTTTCCCCACATCCAGGAGAGTTACGGTGTGGAGAAGCCCCAAAGAAGCGTACCACCCAGACTGTTGCATGCCCAGAGTGAAGCATGGGGGTGGATCAGTGATGGTTTGGGCTGCCATATCATGGCATTCCCTTGGCCCAATACTTGTGCTAGATGGGCGCGTCACTGCCAAGGACTACCGAACCATTTTTGAGGACCATGTGCATCCAATGGTTCAAACATTGTATCCTGAAGGCGGTGCCGTGTATCAGGATGACAATGCACCAATACACACAGCAAGACTGGTGAAAGATTGGTTTGATGAACATGAAAGTGAAGTTAAACATCTCCCATGGCCTGCACAGTCACCAGATCTAAATATTATTGAGCCACTTTGGGGTGTTTTGGAGGAGCGAGTCAGGAAACGTTTTCCTCCACCAGTATCACGTAGTGACCTGGCCACTATCCTGCAAGAAGAATGGCTTAAAATCCCTCTGACCACTGTGCAGGACTTATATATGTCATTCCCAAGATGAATTGATGCTGTATTAGCTGCAAAAGGAGGCCCTACACCATACTAATAAATTATTGTGGTCTAAAACCAGGTGTTTCAGTTTCATTGTCCAACCCCTGTATATGTCTTATATTCTAGGATCTTCAAAGAAGCCACCTTTTGCTTTGATTACTGCTCCACACACTCTTGGCATTCTGTTGATGACCTTCAAGAGGTCGTCACCTGAAATGGTTTTCCAACAGTCTTGAAGGAGTTCCCAGAGATGCTTAGCACTTGTTGGCCCTTTTGCCTTCACTCTGCGGTCCAGCTCAACCCAAACCATCTCGATTGGGTTCAGGTCCGGTGACTGTGGAGGCCAGGTCATCTGGCGCAGCACCCCATCACTCTCCTTCTTGGTCAAATAGCCCTTACACAGCCTGGAGGTGTGTTTGGGGTCATTGTCCTGTTGAAAAATAAATGATGGTCCAACTAAACGCAAACCGGATGGAATAGCATGCCGCTGCAAGATGCTGTGGTAGCCATGCTGGTTCAGTATGCCTTCAATTTTGAATAAATCCCCAACAGTGTCACCAGCAAAGCACCCCCACACCATCACACCTCCTCCTCCATGCTTCACGGTGGGAACCAGGCATGTAGAGTCCATCCGTTCAACTCTTCTGCGCCGCACAAAGACACGGTGGTTGGAACCAAAGATCTCAAACTTGGACTCATCAGACCAAAGCACAGATTTCCACTGGTCTAATGTCCATTCCTTGTGTTCTTTAGCCCAAACAAGTCTCTTCTGCTTGTTGCCTGTCCTCAGCAGTGGTTTCCTAGCAGCTATTTTACCATGAAGGCCTGATTCACACAGTCTCTTCTTAACAGTTGTTCTAGAGATGTGTCTGCTGCTAGAACTCTGTGTGGCATTGACCTGTTCTCTAATCTGAGCTGCTGTTAACCTGCGATTTCTGAGGCTGGTGACTCGGATGAACTTATCGTCCTCAGCAGAGGTGACTCTTGGTCTTCCTTTCCTGGGGCGGTCCTCATGTGAGCCAGTTTCTTTGTAGCACTTGATGGTTTTTGCGACTGCACTTGGGGACACTTTCAAAGTTTTCCCAACTGACTGACCATCATTTCTTAAAGTAATGATGGCCACTTGTTTTTCTTTACTTTGCTGCTTTTTTCTTGCCATAATACAAATTCTAACAGTCTATTCAGTAGGACTATCAGCTGTGTACTGTATCCACCTCCTGCACAACACAACTGATGGTCCCAACCCCATTTATAAGACTTGAAATCCCACTTATTAAACTTGACAGGGCACACCTGTGAAGTGAAAACCATTTCAGGTGACAACCTCTTGAAGCTCATCAACAGAATGCCAAGAGTGTGTGGAGCAGTAATCAAAGCAAAAGGTGGCTACTTTGAAGAACCTAGAATATAAGACATATTTTCAGTTGTTTCACACTTTTTTGTTCAGTATATAATTCCACATGATTTAATTCATAGTTTCGATGCCTTCAGTGTGAAACTACAATATTCATAGTCATAAAAATAAAGACAACTCTTTGAATGAGAAGGTGTGTCCAAACTTTTCGTCTGTATTGTATATATATATATATATATATATATATATATATATATACACACACACAAATACACATTCAGACTCCTGTTCCCTGCTGAGCCACAGCAGCTCAAATAAGGCATACCTGGCTGAGAACAAATGAGCCACAACATTAGCAGTCATAAGGAGGACTAAATATCTGCTGCATTTATAGTTAATTCATTCACTCCTCAGTTACTTTCACAAGCTACTTGAACTCTTTTACAAACATGGTGCATTTACACATCTTGCTATTTATAACAGATCCCTGCATCTATAATGTTGTATGCTTTAAACATTTATGTTCAAGATGTCAGTCACCAAACTGATATTGTTTATGATGGCATACAGCATCGCTTACAAAGTAGGGGAAAGAAGACTAGAAGATGATTACCTCCCAGAGGAGCCAGATGAAGCCTTTCTCTCCCTCTGGCTGACCTCTGCACTCAGTATTCTCCTTCTGTAACTGAACAGAGTGCACATAAAGTCAAACACTGAGTAATAATGTGGACATTTAAGCAAAGCTGTGAGATGAAATTGAAAATGCATTTTTACCGCTGCATATCTCTATGAACATCTTGTCTCATCTTTTCATTCTCCACCTGGCTTCCCCAGTCAGATGACCGACCACACCGAGACACCGGCCCAGCGCTTTCTGGAGTGGTGAAACTGGGGAGCATCCCAGAACCGCACCAAATAAATAAACGTTTGAATGAAAAAAACATGCTTTTTTAATAAGGCTGGGACAGAATGCTGGACTACCTCTGTTTCTAATATAGTCTTACCTGGAATGTCTGCTGTCAGAGAGTCCGTCATCAACATCCTCATCACTGTGGGTCCGCAGACTTCCATCTATTCCTCTCTTCCGGCAGTGGGACCACCGAGACGGGCCGCTGCTCCTAAAACAGTGAGGGGGACTATTTTAGTACTCTTTGACCTTGTGATGAAACATTTTCGTACAAGCATTGGAAAGTAAAAAAACAGCGTAGAGAATGTATCTTCATACAATCTGTAGCAATACTGGCAGCTCCTGCAGAACAAATGAGGAGCAGCAGCAAATAAAAAAATCATTTCAGAAAAAAACATCATGCTGACATGGCTGGAAGAAATCTTAATTAAGGTCAAAGGAGCAGAGCGGGACATTGGTTTTGAACAGCGAAGGTTTGACTGATTATTAGCAGAAACTGATGAGCGGGTTTTAAAGCTTCTCCCGCCATTTACTTCCTTCTTCCGATCCTCCATCTATCCATTGTGTGCGGAAGCCGAGTGGCGGGGATCTACAGATTTCATCCGGCTGACTACTAATATTAATTATGGAAATGTTGGTGTTCAAACAGATTCTACACACAACACAGGAGGGGAATTTTGTGTTCATTATTCCCACAATTTTCCTTCATGTAAAACAAGTCGGAAATAGTGTTGATAGAGCAACTAAACAGCAGCTACACAAGTTATGTTCTGCCCCTTTTAACCAGCTTATTTTAACATCATTGAAAAACTATGAAAACAGTTCCTTTGTTCAGTTCAAGTTATTGAACATTACTGCACAGTAAGATTTAAATCAGTTTTCCAGCAAAACAAACTAACCCAAAGCCTCTGCTTTCAAACGCACCTGTGTTTAAGATCGCTGACACGAGCGTCGCTGCGCGTTGCTCTGTACCTGTGAGACATTTTGAATATAATCTGCTAAACGCGAGTCTCTTAGCTGTGCTGAAGTCGCGGTTGGACAGCTGTCTACGAAGACCCGCCAACTGAGCATGAAGCGCGGCCACAAACAACACAAGCAGTCACATGACCGGAGAAGGCGGGTCCTTGACTTCGTCTTTGTTTTCTTTCTGGGTTCATCTGAATTCCAAAGGTTGCAACACTGCCACCTTCTGGAGTTACTTCGTAACTGCAAGCAAAGCAAGCTCTGTTTATTGTCACACAACGTGCTGCGATGTCATGAGGCAGATTAGAAGAGCATAGATCTCAAGTAAATACATATATTAAATGAAAGAAAAAAAGTAAACCGATTTAATTCAATTCAGTTTTATTTATATAGTGCCAATTCACAACACATGTCATCTCAAGGCACTTAACAAAAGTCAGGTACATACATTCCAATTAATCCTAACCATTGAACAGTGCAGTCAGATTCAGTTATTTATTCAAATTGGATAAAAAGTTTTTCTATCTAAGGAAACCCAGCAGATTTTATCCAGTCAGAGACTTGCAGCATTCACTCCTCCTGGATGAGCATGTAGAGACAGTGGACAGTCACTGTTGTTGACTTTGCAGCAATCCCTCATACTGAGCATGCATGTAGCGACAGTGGAGAGGAAAAACTCCCTTTTAACAGGAAGAAACCTCCAGCAGAACCAGAACCAGGCTCATTGTGAGCAGCCATCTGCCACGACCGACTGGGGGTTTGAGAGAACAGAGCAGAGACACAAAGAGAACAAAGAAGCACAGATCCAGGAGTACTTTCCATGGGAAGGAAAAGTAAATGTTAATGGATGTAGCTCCTTTTGTCGTTTCATCTAGAAAGAAAGAACAGATAAACTCTGAGCCAGTTTTCAAGGTTAGAGTCTGAAAGAGAACACATATAATTAGTCACAGTAGAAGCTCAGTCAATTGTCATGTCTAGGAGAGAGAAAGGATTAAACACTGAAAGACAGGACCATGTGGATCATCGGTAGAGGTTGAGCATTAAATTGTTGCCAGCAGAAGCTTGGACGATGCCCCTCTCCAGAAAGGTGTCACAGGTAGACACAGAGCCAGGCCAGGTGTAGCTTCTAGGAAGAGAGAAGAGAGAGAACAAAGTTAAAAACTGAAATAACAGCAAATAATGCAAAATTGGAGAGTAGTGTGAGAATGTAGCGAAGAGAGTGAAAGTGGTCATTATGTCTTCCAGCAGCCTAAGCCTATAGCAGCATAACTACAGAGATAGCTCAGGATAACCTAAGCCACTCTAACTATAAGCTTTATCAATAAAGGAAAGTTTTAAGCCTAGCCTTAAAGGTAGACAGGGTGTCGGCCTCACGGACTAAAGCTGGGAGCTGGTTCCACAGGAGAGGAGCCTGATAACTAAAGGATCTGCCTCCCATTCTACTTCTAGAGACTCTAGAAACCACCAGTAAACCTGCAGTCTGAGAACAAAGTGCTCTGTTAGGAACATATGGACCAATCAGATCTCTGATGTATGATGGAGCTACAGGGGTTGGACAATGAAACTGAAACACCTGGTTTTAGACCACAATAATTTATTAGTATGGTGTAGGGCCTCCTTTTGCAGCCAATACAGCGTCAATTCGTCTTGGGAATGACATATACAAGTCCTGCACAGTGGTCAGAGGGATTTTAAGCCATTCTTCTTGCAGGATAGTGGCCAGGTCACTACGTGATACTGGTGGAGGAAAACATTTCCTGACTCGCTCCTCCAAAACACCCCAAAGTGGCTCAATAATATTTAGATCTGGTGACTGTGCAGGCCATGGGAGATGTTCAACTTCACTTTCATGTTCATCAAACCAATCTTTCACCTGTCTTGCTGTGTGTATTGGTGCATTGTCATCCTGATACACGGCACCACCTGTCACAATGTGGTTTTGGATCAGACCGAAGTGCAGACAAGAGCTCGGCAGGATCATCTTTGTAATTCAAAGATTTATTTACAAAGTCAAAAGACAGAGCAAAATCACTGCAGGTTTCTCAAGGCAAGGCGTGGCAAAAAACAAAGCATAATCATGAACGAGAACGAGGTGAGACGAACACAAGGAACCAGCAACGAACAAAGACACAAAACCAACTAATATACTGAGGGATAACAAAGGGCAGGTAATCAGAGAAAACAAGGAACAGGTGAAACAAATACAAAGACTGAGCATGGGAGAAAAGATTAATAAACAATAAACAGAAACACAGACCAAGTAAACCTATAGACAAAGATAAATAATCAAATGGGGAATAAGAAAACTAGAATAATCATGACTAAAGTAAACAGAGAAACTAGAGGGAACATAGGAACAACAATAACAACCTAAGAACAAACAAAGAACCCATAAAGAGAACCTGAATACAAAAGTCAAGAAACTTAACCACACTGACTGAAATAACTGGAAAGGAAACAGAAAATAAACTAGTAAACAAGAAGAGTGCAAAGGAACAAATAAAACACAATTAAACACAAAGATACTAAAGAGAAATAAAACTAGAGAATCCAGGGAAGACCAAGAACTACAACTAGAAAATTTCGGAAGAAATTTAGACGGGGCCTGCCTCTTGGTGCATGCCTGCTATTTAAAATTCATTGTCTATGCTATTATCAGTTAAAAAAAAATTACTATTAACTCTGAAAGACTGAAGATTTTATTTTGAAATTTTCAGTAAGCCTTATTATAAAAAGGGCCAACATAGTCCCATTTCCAACACTTGATGAGCTCCAAAAATAGTGTGAAGCCCAGTCTTGCAATGATCTATAGTTTAAAATGTTAAGGCTTTTATTTTGTAGAGCATTTTTGTCTTATTTTGAAAGTCCAGCATGGTTGTCCTTTTAGGTTTGGGTTAGTTCCATTAGTTATATAGAACCTGTTTGCTATTTAAAAATCATTGTGTATGCTATTATAAGCTTAAAAAATCATTACTAAGTATGGAAATGGTAAATGGACTGAATTTATATAGCACCTTTCCAGTCATACAGACTGCTCAAAGCGCTTTACACTAGAGCCACATTCACCCAATCGCACTCACTAACGCTCACACATTCATACACCGATACGCAGATCGGTAGGCAACTTGAGGTTAAGTGCCTTGCCCAGGGGCACATCAACAAACAGCAGGAGGAAGCTGGAATCGAACCCACAACCTTCCGATTGCAAGACGACTACTCTTCCTACAGAGGTTGAGGCTTTTATTTTGAAAGTTTCAGAAGGCCTTATTTCAAAGGACCCCCATAGTCATACATCCTACACTGGGTGAGCTCCAACAGTAGTGTGAAGCCCAAGTCCTCCAATTATTTATAATTTCAAATGTAAAGGCTTTTATTTTGTAGAGCATGTTTTGTCTTATTTTGAAAATCTAGCAGCGTTGTCCTTTCAAGTTTGGGTTATTTCCATTAGTCATATAGAACCTGCTTGCTTGTCTAAAATCATTGTTTATGCTATTATCAGCTTTTAAAAAATCATTTGTACATATGGAAGGTTGATGTTCAGTGTAGAAAGAGGCTTTTATTTTGTAGCGTATGTGTAGGTCTTATTTTGTAAATCTAGTGAGGTTGTCAGCTATGACTGACTTATTGTGATCACTCATGGAAGCTTCTGGCCTGAGCTCAGCCTCAGAGCCACTCTCTGTCAGAGGTTACTAAAGTTCACTGGCAGCTGTGTTCTGTTGCTATGGTAATTAATGAGCGCCCAACAGCTGCTGTTTCTCACTCACGCAGCACCACACTTTGTGTCTCATCATGGCCTGGCTTTATAACATGATGGGACATGCTCCCGAACTACTGCCCATAACTCGGAAACTGTAAGGGCTATTGACGTCATTCTTGGACCGTTTTTCTCAGAACGAACAGGGAACGAGAATATTAACACATTTTTGTTGAAAATATAATATTAATGGCACAACAGAAAGAAAGGGAAAAATTGAGAAAAACACAAACATGCCTGAACATGCTCCCGAACAAAGTCTAATATCTCGGAAACCGTACATGGTATTTGAAAACTTTTTGAACTGTGAGCAAAAGCCATCCCCGATCATGGAGATTTTCATAGCTCAAAGTCATTCACAGTATAAAATAAGATGATGGAAAGAAATGGTGTCACTCATGGATTACTGGTCAAACTCTCATTGAAAATACATGGGAGAAAGCCTACAGAAATCTACAGACTCTTGGCGATCGAGGGGGGTTTGACAGAAAACCGTGAGACCTAGATTTCTCTACAAACTGAAAGTCAAACTGTGTTTCTAGGTGAAAGTATGGCGATACAGCAGAGCCTCAAAAACAGTGAATTTTGAGGATTCCTTCCTCCCCTGACTCCATTCATTTCTATGGGATTTAGGGGGATGGTTTTTCATTAGTTACGTCGCCATGGTAACTCGAAACGCCAACAAAAGTAAAAGCACACCTCCCGAGACCGAGCCGGCCATTTTGATATATATATATTGTGGGAGTGCGCGCTACGGTTCGGGCCGTATTAATCTGGACGGAAGAATAATAATAATATACGATAATATACGATAAATAAATAAATAATAAATAAAGAGTCCAGTTTAGAGGTGAATAGTAATAGGTGCCTCCATGCAATGCATTCAATGCCTCCTATGCATTGCTATGGCAGGCCCCAATAATTACAATAAAAATAATAAATAAACCGTACAAAGTAATAAGAAAACAACCATAAAAGAACTTAAGAAGTAAACACTAGGAGGAACAATACATGTTCTATTTCGTATAGGCTTCGCCCTTTAAGGCTATCGCTAGTGGGCTTATCCCTTCGCGCGCAGCGCAGCACTGAAAACTTTAGTCCACGCCCACCTGCTGTGTGGGCCCCACCCCGGTCCGTATAAATTACGGTGAGACCGGACAAACGGCTCCCATTTTTCTTCAGCGACAGCTTAAGAGCACTGATTCAAGAAGAACCATGGCTAGCCTTGGCACTATCTGCCTCTGCCCGGCTTGTAACACCGGCTACATCATGAGTTATGACCTGCATGCCATCTGCGAGGGCTGCCTCGGTCCTGATCATGCAAGCCTGGCCTTGACCCCGCAGTTCACCTGCCCTTCCTGCAGGCGTCTGCCTCTGGAAGAGAAGCAACGGCGGCTAGCCATTTTCTCCCCGCTAGAAGGGGAATTCCCTGTAGCGGACCAATGCTCCCTCGATGAGGCATTGGACATCTTTGGTGTTGGGCGGGAATCGGACGATTCCGCCCCAGAGACAGCAACTGATATCTCCACTCCCTTCCTCCGGACGGAGGACGCAGAGGCAGATACAAAATCAGTCCAGGCTCAGGGCCTCCCGATGTCGGCGACCACCCCCTTTCCGGCGATGGGGGCACTTGTTAGCGCGCTGCCGGACATCATCGCGAAAGTAGCTGAGGCTAAAGGTGTCCCTGTTCCCGCACCTTTAGCCCAGCTCCCGACTGACGACCTGGCGGGAAAATTCGCCCCAGCTCATTCAACTCGCCGAGATCCGGTTTGGCCCCGTTTTCCTGTGGTAATCGCTTACCTGTCGGGAGCAGCGGCAGAGCCGCTTCAGCTAAAGGCACCGGTCTCCACCTTCACACCCATCACGAGGGTGGAGATAAATGCGCGGCCGCTCTCAGAGCACTACTCAGAGTGGCGCCGCGTATGTTACCTGGACAGGTGGATGGACAGACTGATCAGCAGAGGTTACACGCTGCAGTTCCTGTCTCCGCCCCCACCGTTCAGAGGGATTTTGGAGACAGTCCTGTCCTCCCCGGAACAGAGCTCCGTTCTCATGTCAGAACTGCAGGAACTCCTGATAAAAAACGTCATTTCCAGGGTTCCTCGCGGAGAGGAAAACGGGGTTTTATTCACGGTATTTTCTGGTTCCCAAGAAAACAGGAGGTGTGAGACCAATTCTCGATCTGTCCCTGTTCAACAAAGCGATCATGGAGAGACATTTCCACATGCTGACAGTCAGACAGGTGATGGAGAACGTTCACCAGAACGACTGGTTCACCTCCATAGATCTGAAGGATGCTTATTGTCCCCATCATCCCGAAACACCGCAAATATCTGCGTTTCGCTTATCAGGGGATCTCATATCAATACAACTGCCTGCCGTTCGGTTACTCTCTCGCCCCACGCACGTTCTCCAAATGTGTGGAGACGGCGTTGCAGCCGCTGGGCTCGGCAGGGATGAGAATCCTTTTTTATCTGGACGACCTGCTTTTGCTGGCTCGGTCCAGAGAGGAAGCAGCGGTACAGACAAAGAAGCTGGTCGCACATCTGACAGTTCTGGGGTTTTTAATAAACTGGCAAAAAAGTTCTGTTTTCCCATCCCGGATGATAGTTTATCTGGGGGTGAAGTTAAACTCAGCCACAATGAGAGCCCGGCTCTCACAGCCGAGAACAGACGCGCTGTCAGCGCTTCTCCTCCGTGTCAAACCCCACAGCGTAGTGACAGCTCTGTCACTGATTACTGGGAATGATGTCAGCAGCTCACCTGATTGTTCCGCTGGGTCTGCTTCATATGAGACGTCTTCAGAGATGGTTCATCCTCCTGCGCATAGATCCTGTGCGTCAGAAGAGGCGGATGATCTCAGTCCCTCCTTCAGTGGGACCCGACCTGGCCCACTGGGGAAATCCCTGCATCCTGTCAGAGGGAGTTCCCCTCAGCAGACCTGCGTCACACGTCTCAGTGTTCACAGACGCATCCCTGTCGGGATGGGGAGGAACGTGTCAGTCTCAGGCGGTGGGAGCACAGTGGCCAGACCACATGTCTCTCCACATAAACGTGCTGGAGCTTCTCACAGTGTGGAAGGTGACAGCATTTTGCTCTTCTGCTGTGGGATCAGCATGTTCTGATCCACACAGACAACAGAGTGGCAGCAGCCTACATAAATCGCCAGGGAGGTGTGCGCTCGGCTCAGCTGCTAAACATTTCCAGGTGGCTGCTGTGCTGGGCGCGCATGAACCTGCTCTCCATCAGAGCAGTGTACATCCCCGGCGTCCTGAACAGAGGAGCGGGCATCATGTCCAGAGGTGGTCCTCGTCCCGGGGACTGGAGTCTCCACCCCGAGCTGATTGTTCAGATCTGGAGCAGATTTGGGAAAGCAGCAGTGGATCTTTTCGCCACACGGGAGAACGCACAATGCCAGTTGTGGTTCTCACTGAGCCCACGGGTGGATCCACCATTAGGAGTGGACACCTTTGCTCACAGCCCGTGGCCGAAAACGCTCCTTTATGCCTTTCCACCAGTTCCGCTGATCCCGCGGCTCCTGGATCGAATCCGAGAGGAACAGCTCTCAGTGATTCTCGTAGCCCCCGAGCGCAAAAGCACGCCATGGTTTCCGAGCCTGCAGCAGCTGGTGTCAGGTCGCCCATGGCAGCTGCCTTGGAGAGAAGATGCACTCCTCCAGGCGGGAGGGGCGATCAGGAGCGTCCCAGAGTTAGGTCAGCATCTCTTTTACACCTAAAAGTATCACGAGTTCGTTCAGATCGAGAGTGATAACTCTGGATGGCTTTTATCCTCCTCCTCATAACTCTGAAGAGGAGGCCACCTCTCATCTCCTCTGTCCCGTGCGCGCGCTTTCATGTTACGTAGCGCGCACGGCTGCACTGTGCCGCTCCCAGCGTCTGTTCATCCATTACAGAGAAAACTCTGCAGGACGTCCTCTATCTGTCCAGCGCCTCTCACATTGGCTGTGTGAGGCTATTTCACAGGCTTATATTTCCTCTGGATTGGATCCTCCAGAGAATCTTAGAGCTCATTCAATCAGGGGGATTTCATCCTCCACGGCTCTGCATGGAGGAATGACAGTGGAGGATATCTGCACAGTAGCCTCATGGTCTTCTCCATGCTCATTTATTCGTTTCTACCTGCGAGATGTGTCAGGTTTCTCCATGACTCATTCTGTTCTCAAGGTTCTGACAGAATGACTGTTATTTTGTTGCATTTATTATTGAGTCACCCTTCCTGCATGCAGACGCAGGATGTCGTAATATTATTATCAGCCACTGTTTGTGACTTATGATGTTATTGTCACTGCGGCTGTATTTCATTAAGCCTCCATGGGAACAGAGGTTATTCTCCTCTGTTGTGTTGTCTGTGGCCCACGAGGTTGTTATGCTGCATCATTACGCATGATCCAGCTGCTGATCTGTCTCCACTTTCCCTCATGGAGATTTTTGACCTGCTCTGCTCATCGTTACACTGTTACAGTTCGTAACCTTCATTTTCCTATTACAGCAGCAGGTCTGTTATCTCAGCCTGTCCCTGACCAGATATTTCTCTGTTCATTGTGAGGCGCAAGACGCTTGGAGTGCGTAATTACGCATGCAGAAGGCTGATTTTTGGTGTCATTAGGCGAGCAGATGTTCAGTTATGGTCTGGATGGACCCAGTGAGGCATAGACTACATCCTGCTTCGCCTTTAACCCACTAGCGATAGCCTTAAAGGGCGAAGCCTATACGAAATAGAACGTTGGTTACATACTGTAACCCCAGATTCTATGAGTATAGGCGCAGCCCTTTAAGCTCTGGGCCTCACTGGTCCCTGAATAGCTGAAGAAAAAGCTATTCGGGAGCCGTTTGTCTGGTCTCACCGTAATTTATACGGACTGGGGTGGGGCCCACACAGCAGGTGGGCGTGGACTAAAGTTTTCAGTGCTGTGCTGCGTGCGAAGGGATAAACCTACTAGCGATAGCCTTAAAGGGCTGCGCCTATACTCATAGAATATGGGGTTACAGTACGTAACCAACGTTTCACATTGTCCACAGCCCAAGATTTGCGCTCCATTGAAACCGACGTTTGGCATTGGCATGAGTGACCAAAGGTTTGGTTATAGCAGCCCGGCCGTGTATATTGACCCTGTGGAGCTCCTGACGGACAGTTCTGGTGGAAACAGGAGAGTTGAGGTGCACATTTAATTCTGCCGTGATTTGGGCAGCCGTGGTTTTATGTTTTTTGGATACAATCTGGGTTAGCACCCGAACATCCCTTTCAGACAGCTTCCTCTTGCGTCCACAGTTAATCCTGTTGGATGTGGTTCGTTCTTCTTGGTGGTATGCTGACATTACCCTGGATACCGTGGCTCTTGATACATCACAAAGACTTGCTGTCTTGGTCACAGATGCACCAGCAAGACGTGCACCAACAATTTGTCCTCTTTTGAACTCTGGTATGTCACTGTTAGGGTTTTAAAACCTTTGTATTGTTTGTCACTCATGTCTGCTCTAAGTGCTTTTCCCTCCTTACATGTTACAGGAAGGGAGATGGAGACAAGAATGAGTTATGCTTTTATGCTTTTATTATTTTATGCTTTTATTGGCAGCATCTGGGGGCTATTCACCAGGTCCCCACTTCCCACTTCCTCTGTTTGTTTATAATCAAGACAAATGAACCCTAACCTTTCTGACCCCCCCCACACACACACACACACCCACACACACACCCACCCTGAATGTTGTTTGAACTGTGTGTGACCAAGCATGTATAAATAAAGAGAGAGGGGGCTAATACTTCGTAGTCTGTACTGCAGAGCTACCCTTGCAAGTAAATTGACTATCGTTCTTGCCTTTGAGTTGACTAAATAATACCTATCATTAATTTGGTCCTTCGATGCCGGATATTATAAGAACTAAACTGATTTTATCTTTCTTTGCAGTGACTGGTGGATCTCCGGGAGCAGCCTGACGTCAAGTTAAGCGCTGCCGCACAGCAGCACCTAGGCCTGGTGGCTGAAAGTCCCGGTGTGTGACGTTCGCATCTGGCCGCTGGATTATCGTCTTGCTCGATGCCAGGTGACTCTGGAGGTCCAACAGAGTCACTTAGAAGTTAACTCCAAGGTGAGATAGCTTTAAAATACAGTACATGAGATAAGAGTAAGCGCTATAGAAATAAAAGAAGAAAAGTACTTAAAAGTCGTTGGTAGTGTGTCGCCGGTAAGGGCACTGGATTGGGAAGGTTTTATTTCACCGCAAAGAAATAGCGATAAATTTAGGTAGGATCTTGCCGTAAGGAGATTAAAAACGACTAGGTAATTCCGCCGTAAAGTGAACTGGATAATTTGGTTGGTAGCATTTCGCCGTAAGGAAATGAAATTAAATGTTGAATAATAAGGGAGCTCATAAACTAAGTTAGGTCGACCATACATATTGCTGAAGGGACATAAATACGTTAAAATACTAACTGTGTGAGTGTTGTTGTGTGTGTCTGGAGGACTGAGCATTTTTGGAAGAATCTTAGCAAGATTCTATTGGTCCTGTTTTCTTTTGCCCAGATTAAAAATACCTTTTATCTGGGACATTCATACTCTACAAATATCTCTGGGTGAGAAGTTGCTCTGTATTACTATTATTTTTATTTTTTATTTTTTTATTACACATTAACCATCATCTCCTAAAAAATTAAAGGAAAAGTTGGGGATGATTGTGTTAAATGTGCTTTAATTTGGGAAGATAAGTTTGATTTTTCACAGAGTGGAAGTTTGAGTGTAAATAAGTTAAATAGTTTAAATAGTTTCAAGTAAAACAGTTGATGGATGGAGATAAGAAAAATAAAAAACATAAGAAAAAGATTAAAAAGCACAGAGTGCATCAATTAAGGTGTTAAAGAGTTAAAACTTTCCTGCAGGAAGTTTCGTTTGTCTTAAATATTGCGATCAGTTGGAAAAGAAAGGAGTATAGTGCATGTTATGGTGGACAACTGACTGACTGACTGATAATATTTCTGTGTGCAAAATCTGAACCTATACTAAACTTTTTCTTCTGCCTCTCTCACACACACACATATATGGGATTTGAGTGCAACATCTGCGTTTTTGAGTCTGGATTTTAGAAACCTGCCCTTCTCCATGGCTACTCCACCAGAGACGTTTCTTCGGCACGGCCTGAAAGAGAGAGAGTCTGCCTGCTTGCTGCAAATCACAGTGTGAGTTTCCACCAGAACGAAACTCAGAAGAAGTCTGGCCCCAAACCCACCGAGATGGACAAAGATCCATGCTGTTTGCCAGAGCCAGAAGAGCGATACACTGGATTGATATTGAAAGCACATCTTATGCGGGCAGAAGAGAAACAGTTCTTTCTCCTTCCTGGAGAAGTTAAAGTGGACAAAGAATGATTGAATGTCTCACCAACAGACCTGAAAGGCCTGGGTTGTTTTTTGGACTGATAGAGGACTGTGTCCCATGACAGTCTGACTCTGGAGCGATTAAGAAACTGATGGATGTAACGTACAAACACACACACATTTGCATAAATCCTTTCCTATTTTCTGCAATGAAGAATGCTAATTAACTGCTGCTCATGTGACACGCTTGCTTGACGTGGACAGATATAGCGGGTTAAAATATTATTTGAGGGTTAGAAAAGTATCTTCAAAAGGGTGATAACTGTTGGAATAATTGAATAAAGATTTGTCTTATATTGTTCTTATTCTTTAACTTGACTATTTGATTAACTTGACTATTTCATGATGTTTGTGTGAGAAAGGATGTGATGAGTTGTCTGCAGGATAATAAATGGAGCTGAGCTTGCAGAGGAGGAAGCAGTTCAGTTGAGGAGGTCATAAAGATGAAGGCTGATTGCACTGAACAAAAGGCACAACTGATCCTGGGAAGATGGAGGAGATTGTGGAAATGTGTTGTTAATGGATAAAGCTGTTTATGACCTGTTTGCAATGCAGCTGTTGTTTTCCCATCCTTTAGAGAATAATGGTTTTGTAAACTAGGGACCCCCAAAGACAATAAAAAGAGGAGTGCGGTCGGATAGGCTTCAGAGCGGTGCGAGATCTGTAACTGAGCACATCTTGACCGTTTCTCCTCGCAGCTAGTAAAATAACTAATTATTTGTCTCTCTCTTCTTTTTGTGTTGTTATAAGTATTTTAGGTTGGTTAAACCTGACATTAATTTGGTCCTTCGAGAGCCGGATTCCAACTACGCCTGGTGATTCCAGCGGGTCGGTAGACTCCAGGAAAAGACCGTGCTGTTTTCAACAGGAAGACACACAGACCCTTTCCGGGACTGGATTTTGGCCCGCCCGCTGGGATCTGACGGCTGACGGAACTCTGAGAGAGAGAAGAGAGGACAAAGTGGTGAGTGAATCTGGATTTCAAAAAAGTGTGACGAATGACTGGGGGTCATTGCGTGAAGTAAAAAAACCCTGTGAATCCTAGGCCCTAACAGGTAACAGCAGTGCGCCGGAGTCCTGCTTAAAGTATTAGAGAAAATACGGAAAATTCTGTGATCAAGGACGGCGGAGTCCTGAGAAGTATTAAGAAGAAATACTGAAAATTCCGCATTTAAAATGTGTGCATGTGAGGAATGAAAGGAGAATTTAAACCACTAGGTTTTGCCTCATACCAAAGCAGTGGGATTGTAAGTGACTAACTTTTGTGGAAGCAAAGGCAAGAATTCTCCACTCGAAAGAGTTGAAGTGAGAATTACCACAAAAGGAGATTTTTCTGTCACCCTACTGAGCAGAATAATCCAGTATTTAGAATACCCTAGGTATTTATATGCTGGACCAAATTTAAATAAAAGAAATGGGAAAAGGGTGATTTAAATACACTAAAATAAATAATAATGTAAAGATTGGAAATGTATGGAAGCACAGGATCAAATTAAAATATTAAAATTAAAATATTTAGATCAGAGGGCTAAGAAGTAATTTTTGATGGACTTGCAAAGTGGAATAGCAGGACAGAAGAAAGGGAGTAAAAGAGTAGGTGGAAAGTTTTTGTTTTGTACCAAAGATCTGATGAGGTTTGACAGGATTGAATGGGCTAAAATGAGTCCCTTTGGTAAATAAATCCATCCCCACCATGGCTGTACCTCATGTATGTTTTATTTGTGTTTATTTTTTTATTGCTTGAGACGCTGAAGGCTGTTGATACAGTTTGTCATAGAGGTTCATGGCATGACACGGTTTTTTTTCTGAGTAACCTTAGAAAATATTTTACTCTTTTTAACAGCAGAACAAACAGAGTGAGGGGATTGATTGATAGGCTTACAGTTAAATACAGACGCAGAGCTGACTACGCAGAAATAGCCAGAGTGAAACAAAAAGAGGAAGAACTTTTGAAGAATATAGGCATTTTATAGGGTTCACCACAGCAAATCTAGAAGACTATATAAATCATGCCCTCCATGCAGAAAAGTAATGAAGGATGAAAAACAAACAAAAAAGAATTGTCAACACCAATTTCCAGCAAGAAGAGCACATTTATTATTAAAACAACAGAGGAAGAGGAAAATTTAGAGGCAGAAGGACAAAACCGCAGGTGTCAGAGAGGAGGAGTGAGCAGAGGAAATTACAGACAATACACCTCAGGGTGTTGGTGTTAAAAGGAGTAAGACCATCTTATTACCACTATTAACTGGATGTTCTGAATAAGCCACCCCTAGACGTAGGGACAGCTTTATTAACAGAAGGAAGAAATGTCATTACTACAAGATCAGATGACACCAGATGATCTACATATTACCATGTGGTATAAAAATACTCCTGGACCAGATAAAACTTATGAAGAAACATTAACTAAAGTAACCCCTACCAAAGTCATGGTAACTTATGTTTATCCAGATGGGAAGAGTACGTCAGTGGCTGAAGTAGTGTTAGCGGAAGACACTAGGAAGCTCTGCAAAATGTGGACACCTCCACACATATCTTTATTCAAGGATAAAAAACTCAAGTGGCATGATATGGGAAGAATAGTGCAGAGGGGAAAAGATGTCACAGACTGGTTTGTAACAATAATGAATACAGAAACTAGTGCATCCACAAGATTAATTAGAAAATTATTATTTTGGATAGTGATAGTGTAAGTTTTATGAGCGTGCTGCGCGTATTCTAAAGCTTGTGTAACAGTTTCTGTATTTTGATGAACCCAATGTTTATCTATATACCGTCTGAGTTCAATTTTAAGGTCTTGCAAAAAGGCTCTCTTCAACTGTTGCTGATAGGCTCCTGCCTCTGCTTCATTATATGGTATAGCAGAGTTTGCTCTAAAAACACGTGTTGTAAATATGAATCTGAGAATATTATTTAATATTTTAATATTAATATTTTACAAAATAATATTCTGGTCTGTTAAGGATTGTCCTGTGAATACCAGCCCCATTAAGGCGATGGTATTAGGACAGAATAGAAAGGTGTGAGACGAGCTCAGGCATTATTGAACAGCATAAACTCTGCACACATATGGAATGAATTCACACAATTTCTTAAAATACAAGAATTTATTAACAAAAATAAGTCAACTCAAAGTCAAACATATTTCAATCAACAAACTCTTTACTATGCTAAAACAATCCAACTAAACTACCAATCAGAATGAAAGAATAATGAAGACTAATGGGCTATGTACAATATAAACAAGTTGATTAAAGATGATTAGAAATCATGACCAAAAGAGTGATGCAACATTACTATGCAATGTTTATGTTTGAGAACCAAGGATTATCTTGAAGAATCTGGAAGTGAAGTTAAGTTAGTTTTGGAACTAACTTAGAAAATAATCAGCAACCTTTAGACAACCATTCACAATGCAAGATCAGATAAAATATTATTTTAATAAAATAATGTTTTAAATAATGATCTGCTGAATAAAACCAACCTCCTGGATGACTAATTCTCAACGGTGTCTAATTAGCTGCCTTCATTTATTAAAATAATGTTTGAAGAAATATTATTGAGTATTTTGGAAAAGAGCCAAATCTTTCTGGAGAAATGGGGCTTAATGGTGTTTACTTAGTTATCAACTTTAGTAAATGATGTTCGGGGACTATTATTCACTAGCTTGAAAACTAACAACCTTTCTGTTGACTAGCCTTAATGCTAGCACACGTGTTCTTACCGGCTGGCCGTTGGGCTAACAAAGAAGCTAGCTAAAGTGCTAAGCTAGAGATAGCTTAGCGCCAGAATCAACACATACCTTTAAAATACCAGGGTTAAAATGCATAAGCGCTGACAGCGCGTTATGAGCAATGTTCTGGTTAAAACCACCCTTTAAATAAAGTTTATCTTAGCTTTAACACATACAAAGAATCCGAACCGGCCTGGGTGCTACAGGTAGCATGCTAGCACCAAGATAGCCGAGTTCCACAAAACAAACTTCATAACATGAAAACGTTTAGATCATTTCATCCTAAACCTATCTGTTAATCTGCCCAAAACCCAACCTCTGAAGCTGTTGAGGGAATGTCGTCCCAAGGCGAAGTTTGAAGAAGATATCCGTCGTGAACAAAGAGTTAGCTTCCCGCTAACTTCCTCAGTTTCTCCCGATCAGAAGGTGACCAGCTGTTCGTTACCGTAAACATGGTTGCGGCCGTCGTCTTTCCTCCAGACTCGGCTTGTCGAAACAGCTTCTCTCGGAACACCGTTTGCTTCTGTGGGGCTTCGAAGAGAAAATGTAAGCAACTCTTACACCTTAATTTCCCCGTTCATGAATGAAAATACCGGATACACAGACAGTATTTCATTCTACTTAACTTTTGCAAATGATCGGTCCTTGGATCCAGTTGAATTTATGTCCTTTTGCCAGCAAAAGACATTCAGCGCGCTGTGTTCCCTCCTGACCCGATGGTCATCGGTGTGGAAGAGAAAGACTTGTGGAAAGGTGGGGCTTTTATTTGGGTATTGGCGCCACAGGAAGTCCGCAGTTACCCCATTTCCTGGCTGTGCTGGAAGAAGGTTAATGCACTTTGTTTTGAAAGGTTCCAGGAAAGTATGTACCGGAGTTTTAGTGTTGAACACCCATGGCTGTGTGGTCCCAACACACGTCTCATCCTATCCAAAAAATCTTGTGGGTCTTCTTCCTCCTTCTGTTTGCATTGTGAGATTTTACCATAATCTGCTGTCTGTATATAAACTCTTTGAATTATTTCAAAGAGTAAGCGTAAGGCGTCCCTTAAATCTAGTGAATTATGTGCTAGTATGTCACCATTATCATCGCATCCAGTGAAACCTCCTGCTACTCTGCACCAGCGATGACCAAACAGCTGGGTAAAACACTGGAGCATCTCTCTGCCATTAAGATGAAAACTTCCTCTGAGTTCTGTAATAGCGTCTAGAAATTCTTCCATGCCTTCTTGTATCGATGGAATACCTTTTAAAGCAGCAGTTCTGTCTTCCTGTGTCCATGGTCTATATACTAGAATAGTTGGCGGCTGTCGGTGATTAGCGTCACCTACGTTTGGATTGGCTACCTCAACTAGAGGGAATGTGTCTCCCTCTAAATTTATTTCAGATGGATGAAATTTCTGTTCGTGAGCCATTAACGCTTCGCCTGGGTACATGCTAGGGGTAGTTTTCTTATTTTGACTCCTAGTTCGCACTCCTGTGTCCCACCAGGAATTAGAAGACCAGGGCTCACTAGAAGAGCTCTGTTCTTCTGTTTTAGAAGGATTACTTAATTTTTCTTGATTACTTATAGGAGTTTTAGGAACAGCTCCTTTTATCTCTCCTCCAATTTGCTGTGCTCCAGCTGCCTGCCCTGCAGCTGTCTGCACGGCAGGGGGCTGAACACCTCGCTGTCTGGATGCGACCACTGTTTCCTCATGTGGGCGCACCAAGACTGCAGCTGTCAGCTTCTCCTGTCGCTTCTCCTTATCTTGCCTCTGAATGTTTCTTAATTTACTTTGTTCCAGCCATTTGTCTGAGAATTTATACTCGACCTTTTTCTGTTCCTTTTTAGTTGGTTTCTTGGTATACATTATTTCTCATTTTAAATCCCTTTGTAATTTTAAGATATCGTTAATATTTAGTTTACCCAAGAAACCATGTTTTTTATTCCATCTATGACAGATCATACCTGCTCCTTTTACATAGTTCTCCATAAACTTTACATCCCCTTTTAAGTTAATTAGTTTACTTTGTTTTTTCCCCATGATGTTTAATTTTAGTTCACAATACTATAAATGTCCCAAATAGAAGTTCACTGGCATGAGATTCAAGGAGAGGACATTAACACGCCCTTCTACTGCGACTAATTCGCAGCGGTGTTAATTTTCTGGGATTAAACCCGACCTTTATCTCCAAGAATCACCAATACGTCTTTCTATTCTGGGCAAAAGAAAACACAAGACCAGCAGAATCCTACTAAGATTCTTCCAAAATGCTTAGTCTTCCAAACACACAAAACAGCACTCACACAGTTAGTATTTTAACATATTTATGTCCCTTCAGCAATATGTATGGTCGACCTAGCGTAGTTTATGAGCTCCCTTTATTATTCAACACTTAATTTCATTCCCTTCCGGCGGAATGTTACCAACCAAATTATCCAGTTCACTTTACGGCGCCTAGTCGTTTTTAATCTCTTTACGGCGAGATAACTACCTACATTTATCACTATTTCTTTGCGGCGAAATAAAACCTTTTCAATGCAGTCTCCTTTTGGCGACACACTACCAAACGACTTTTAAGTACTTTTCTTCTTTCATTTATATAGCGCTTACTCTTATCTCATGTACTATATTTTAAAACTGTCTCACCTCGGAGTTGACTTCTAGATGACTCTGTCGGACCTCCAGAGTCACCTGGCATCGAGTAAGACAATAATCCACCGGCCGGATGCGAATGTCACACACCGGGACTTTCAGCCACCAGGCCTAGATGCAGCTGTACGGCAGAGCTTAACTCGACGTCAGGCTGTTCCCGGAGATCCGCCAGTCACTGCAAAGAAAGATAAAATCAGTTTAGTTCTTATAATATCCGACTCCGAAGGACCAAATTAATGATAGGTATTATTTAATCAACTCAGAGGTAAGGAAACGACACAGAGTCAGTTATACTTGCGGCAAGGGTAGATCACACTCTGCAGTGCAAAACTACAAAGTATTAACACTCCTCCCTCTTTATTTATACATGCTTGCTCACACACAGTTCAAACAACATTCAAGGTGTGTGTGTGTGTGGGGGGTCAGAAAGGTTAGGGTTCATGTGTCTTGATTTTAGAGAAAGGAGGGAGGATTGGTACCAGTCCCTAGATGTTGCTGATAATAGCATAACTCACCCTTCTCTCTTATCTCTTTGTCTATGACATGTGGGGGAAGAAAGCACTTAGAGCAGACACAAGTGATAAACAATATAAAAAGTAATAAAAACCCTAACATAAGTTATGGTCAAAACATCCTACTGATGTGGGTTTAGCTAAAGAAGAAAAGTACTTAAAAGTCGTTTGGTAGTGTGTCGCCGGTTAAGGACACTGCATTGGGAAGGTTTTATTTCGCTGCAAAGAAATAGCGATAAATTTAGGTAGGATCTCGCCGCAAGGAGATCAGAAACGACTAGGCGCCGTAAAGTGAACTGGATAATTTGGTTGGTAGCATTTCACCGGAAGGAAATGAAATGAAATGTTGAATAATAAGAGAGCTCATAAACTAAGCTAGGTCGACCATACATATTGCTCAAGGGACATTTTATGACTTCAGTTCTGGTTCAACAACATGGAGATAAAATAAAAAAAAATAGCCTTATTTCTTTTCAAAACTAGATAGTGTTGCGTGTGTGCAACTATATTATGTGAGAGCTGTAATTGCTGCCTCAATGGCAATTGAAGTCAGTGCTACAATAGTGTTGTTTCACCTTTTAACCTTAAGAGTTTACCATGCAGTTTCAGCATTAATACTGCAGAATTAGGAAAAAAAGAAGAAAGAAAAAACTAGAAGTGATTTGCAGGATCACGAAATAGTTTATGTGAATGATTTCTCTAAAAAGATGAGAGGGAGAAGACACAAACAGGATATGTATTGATGACAATAGATATAGTGTTAGAAAAGATGCAACAACAAAGCTCACTACAGGAGATAGAAATGTGGAAAAAACATGGAGCTGAATTAAAAGATGAAAACTATATTTGACCAGATAATAAACCTGTCCTACCAAAGAACCTATAAATGGGCAGCAATATTGAGCTATTGTGTTACATAATATCTCAACAGGGGGGAATAGTAGGACAGATATATTAATATTATATAACATATTGATTAAATTCTAAATTCTTATTTAAAAAAATTTTTGTAGAACATGTTTAGCATGTGTAAAACATTATCCACAAGGGAATTTAAGACAACGAAGGGGACAATTTTCAAAACTAAGATACCCTTTTCAAACAATTCATATGGATTTTATTGAGTTAAATCACAGTGAAGGGAAAAAGTTCTGTTTAGTCATTATAGATGCATTTTCTAAATGGATAGAACTATTTCCAACTAAACATCCAGATGCCTTGACTGTAGCAAAAGCACTGTGTAAAGATATAATTCCCAGATATGGGATTCCAGAGAAAATATATAGTGATAATGGAACTCATTTTGTAAATCAAATAATAAAGAAAATAGGAATTATGTTTCACATAAATCTGAGAAACCATTGCGCTTACGACCCTCAAAGCGCTGGATTAGTGGAAAGAATGAATGGGACTATAAAGAACCGCCTGAAAAAGTGTATTGAAGAGACAGGAAGACCATGGACACAGTGTCTGGATCTAGTAAACTATATATAAACATTATAAGCACCTCAGGGTTAACACCCTATGAAACGTTATTTGGAAGACCATACAGATTACCACAGTTCAAAAATCAGTGAGAGTTAGATGAAGAAGCCAACCTAGCTGATTATATGAGGAGTATGTTAGAAAGCAACAGAAATAAAATCAAACTATGAGGAATGTTCTATTTCTCAGCAGGAAAACTAACTAGTGAAACCAGGAGACTGGGTGTTAATAAGGAGTGTAAAGAAGAAGCATTGGTATTTCACCTAAGTGGGAGGATCCATATCAGTTATTATTAACCACTGCCAGGGCAGTAAAATAGCTGAGAGATCAACCTGGATTCACCTTATACATTGTAAAAAGGTCATTTTGGTTGAAAGCTCCGTCAGGGGAAGTGATTTATAGACTGATAATAGGGTGGACCCAGACATTTAGAGGCTGGAGAGACCCGAAAGTCAGTGAAGACAATTAAGACACTGGAACCATTTAGAGGAGTGAAAATTTCAGCCAAAATGACTTCTAGATGGATGAACAATGCTTTCCGATGCTGGGTGGTTATATGTTTTCTTATATTGATTTTTATTTTTCTGGTATTTCTGGGAACCAGTCAAGATGAATTAGAATGTAACAACATCTGCTATGAGTCATATGAAACAAGTAGCGTCAAGTCATTTAAATTTCTAAACAAAAGTTTTTTTTGAAAATTACAAATAGCATTTTAAACAGAATGTGGAAAAAAACAACATTCAAACAGATCAAGATTACAAGACAAAAGGCATAAAATAAAACTATGTACAAGTATTTATAATGGCGACAGCAGGATCAACTTGAGTGACCGGTTCCTGGAAAAACCTCTTCAACAGAACAAAGAGGCTGATGTCTTTCTGAACAGAAAGTCTGGAGATGTGGCTAAATCTTTCACAAGGTCAGAGACTTGGATGGATGCTGCAACTCAGACCTTTGGTTTGTCTTTCTGGATGGTGAGCGAAGTATCACACAGGTGGTCCACAGATGTTTGTGATGCCTCTTTCATCCATCAAGTTTAAAGGATTGGCTGGACCACATCACTAATCAGGAATGTAATCAGGAATATGCAGAATTAGAAGATGGTGCTCACAAAATATTACAATTACCGTAGTTATTACCGTATGTGCGTGTGTGTATATATATATATATATATATATACACTGCTCAAAAAAATAAAGGGAACATTTAAACAACACAATATAACTCCAAGTGAATCAAACTTCTGTGAAATCAAACTGTCCACTTAGGAAGCAATACTGACTGACAATCCGTTTCACATGTTGTTGTACAAATGGAATAGACAACAGGGGGAAATCTCTGGCGATTAGCAAGACACTCAATAAAGGAGTGGTTCTGCAGGTGGGAACCACAGACCTCTTCTCAGTACCGATGATTTGTGGCTGATGTTTTGGTCACTTTTGAATGTTGGTGGTCCTTTCACACTCGTGGTAGCATGAGACGGACTCTACAACCCACACAAGTGGCTCAGGTAGTGCAGCTCATCCAGGATGGCACATCAATGGGAGCTGTGGCAAGAAGGTTTGCTGTATCTGTCAACGTAGTGTCCAGAGCCTGGAGGCGCTACCAGAAGACAGGCCAGTACACCAGGAGACGTGGAGGAGGCCGTAGGAGGACAACAACCCAGCAGCAGGACCGCTACCTCCGCCTTTGTGCAAGGAGGAACCAGAGGAGCACTGCCAGAACCCTGCAAAATTACCTCTAGCAGGCCACAAATGTGCATGTGTCTGCACAAACGGTTAGAAACCATGACTCCATGAGGATGGTATGAGGGCCCGACGTTCACAAATGGGGGTTGTGCTCACAGCCCAACACCGTGCAGGACGCTTGGCATTGGCAGAGAACACCAGGATTGGTAAATTCCCCAATGGAGCCCTGTGCTCTTCACAGATGAAAGCAGGTTCACACTGAGCACATGTGACAGACGTGACAGAGTCTGGAGACACCGTGGAGAGAGATCTGCTGCCTGCAACATCCTTCAGCATGACTGGTTTGGTAGTGGGTCAGTAATGGTGTGGGGTGGCATTTCTTTCCATGTGCTCACCAGAGGTAACCTGACTGCCATTAGGGACCGAGATGAGATCCTCAGACCCCTTGTGAGACCATATGCTGGTGCGGTTGGCCCTGGGTTCCTCCTAATGCAGGACAATGCTAGACCTCATGTGGCTGGAGTGTGTCAGCAGTTCCTGCAAGATGAAGACATTGAAGCTATGGACTGGCCCGTTCCCCAGACCTGAATCCGATTGAGCACATCTGGGACATCATGTCTCGCTCCATCCACCAACGTCACGTTGCACCACAGACTGTCCAGGCGTTGTAGGGAGGTCATACAGGCACGTGGTGGCCACACACAATACTGAGCCTCATTTTGACTTGTTTTAAGGACATTACATCAAAGTTGGATCAGCCTGTAGTGTGTTTTTCCACTTTAATTTTGTGTGTGACTCTAAATCCAGGCCTCAATTGGTTAATAAATTTGATTTCCATTGATGATTTTTGTGTGATTTTGTTGTCAGCACATTCAACTTTGTACAGAACAAAGTATTCAATGAGAATATTTCATTCATTCAGATATAGGATGTTTTATTTAAGTGTTTCTTTTATTTTTTTGGAGCAGTGTATAAATATATACACATATATATATATTTATATATAGAGAGAGAGATAGGAAAATAAGTATTTGAACACCCTGCAGCTTTGCAAGTTCTCCCACTTAGAAAACATAAAGGGGTCTGAAACTTTCATCTTAGGTGCACGTCCACTGTGAGAAACATAATCTAAAAAAACCCAATGATTTTTTAAATAATTTATTTGTGTGTTACTGCTGCAAATAAGTATTTGAACACCTGCCAATAAGCAAAAATTCTGGCCCTCAAAGACCTGTTAGTCCGCCTCTAAAAAGTCTAGCTCCACTCCACTTATTATTCTAAATTAGAAGCACCTGTTTGAGGTCATTAGCTGCATAAAGACACCTGTCCACCCACACAATCAGTAAGACTCTAACTACTAACATGGCTAAGACCAAAGAGCTGTCCAAAGACACCAGAGACAAAATTGTAGACCTCCACAAGGCTGGAAAAGGCTACGGAGCAATTACCAAGCAGCTTGGAGAAAAAAGATCAACTGTTGGAGTAATTATTAGAAAATGGAAGAAACTAAACTTGACTGTCAATCTCCCTCGGACTGGGGCTCCATGAAAGATCTCACCTCGTGGAGATTTAGCCACACCGCCAGAGACTTTCTGTTCAGAAAGACATCTGCCTCTTTGTTCTGTTGAAGAGGTTTTTCCAGGAACTGGTCACTCAGGTTGATCCTGCTGTCGCCATTATAAATACTTGTACATAGTTTTATTTTATGCCTTTTGTTTTGTAGTCTTGATCTGTTTGAATGTTGTTTTTTTCCACATTCATCTCTGTTCCTCTTTCTTTTCTGACCCCTTCCTGCTGGCTCACTGTCTTCCTTCTCCATCTGGTTGACCACCGCTCCGCTTGGCCCTGGAGTGTCCTCAGGGATGGAGGTAATTAGGACAGGAGGTGTTGAAGACCTCTGACCCAACATCTCATCCATAAGGACAAACCAGGGCCAAGTAGCAGCAGTGGGCTTTTCACTGATTCTCTCTCCTGACCCTGGATACTTACAATCCTAAAGTTAGAAGGAAGAAAAAAAGAGTTGACTAAACAGAGAAACCAACAAGACTTTTAGAAATATTTTTTATTTGTGTGTGACATGAGAACTTCTGAACATACTTTATATTTCTTTTTTTTTTTTTTTCAAATTGTCCCACATTGTTTTGTCCTGCAAGGTGGTGACCTTCCCCTGTTGGTCCATCTTCTCCAGAATTGTCCTAAACCAAAAAGAAGTATGTTAATCACTGGATGGATATTTATGAAAGTTAGAAAGATAGAAGTTATTGAAACTGGACAGAAACTGACTGCAAGGAATGTTGTTATTGTACCTCCAAGCCACGGTGGCTGAGTTTTTAGCTCCAGTAAAAAGGTGGTGGTTCTCACCCCTGAGCTTAATAAACTGGCCCGTCTGCTCCTTTGTCCATAAACAACAAAAAAACCATCTTGCTTAATATCAGTGTAAAAAAAGTCTTTTTTTTTATTTTACATTTGTCTTAATTTGCAGAACATATTAAAATATTTCTATGCAAATGTCTAAAACAAGCTTTTTCAAACTTTTCACTTCTTTACTGAGATTTGCTTGCATATGAAAGTGTATTTCTCTTCAGCTGTACCTGGAATCACGAATTATAATGCTAGCTGAATTATAAATATACTTTTAAAAACATATATAGCATATTTCTTCATCAAAAATGAATATTTAAAAGCTTATTTATTCTCAATCACACTCTCCAGCGATACGGTAGGATTACATAAAATCGTCCATTTATTCAGGTTAACTTTAATATCACCTGTAATGTCAAATTAACTTACATGAACAAATGACACAATAAATTAAAATAATACTAACATAAACTGTTAGAAATCACTTGTGTTTAACGTACACTGATGACTGCCAGCGGGAGCTCAGTGCCGATAGTCCAGTCAGATCTCTACCGGGCTAGCTCGCCCCACCGCCGGTAGGACTGGCGAAGCAAACCGGCAGTTACTACGGTGGGAGCGGAAAACTCCGAACACGTCGGAGCACGTTTGAAATTAAGCGATGTCTTGATAAATCAAGCAGATTTTTCACGTCTACACAGTTATATTCCCGCACTAAAAACATTGTAAAAGTTCATTTGTGTCACAGAAAGTGTAATTTTTCACAGTTTACTCACAGCTTTTGACAGTGTGGTCCGCCATGGCTGCCCCTGCTTGACCAAACCGCTTCAACCCGCAATGAATCATGGGAAAGATGGACCGTGAAGGATACTCACAACTCATCCTTCAAATCGGGCAAAAGAAGGACACATTTGTCGGCAGCATCTGACAGACCTAACGCGCCGCGCAGTGACGTAATCAGCCCACAAGTACACACTTGGAAGGATCCAGCCCCTGAATTGGGACACACCCTCGGCCTGCACATGGATCCTCCTCCTTCCTGTATATTGACCAATAGGAGAGGAGCTGGAGAGAAGAAGGCAGCCCTCCTCATTTGCATAATGAAGGAGAAATGTATACGGTAAAGGAAGAGAGACGAGGAAATGTCAAAAGAAAAAAGGCATGTGTACGGAAAAGGAAAAACAAAATATATATATTTCTGCTTTTATTTTTAATTTTGTCAGGATCGGTCCTCCAGAGGGCAACAAGTCATTTAAAAGGAAAATGATTCCAAACAGTTTCATAATCTACAGAATGGCTGAAAAAGTGCCCAGACATAAAGTCCTTATAATCTTATAATAAAGGGGCCACTGTGGCTCATATGGTAGGATGTCAGTGTGTGAACGGGTGGTTGAGTGTTAAGTGCTTTGGAGTCCTTGGACTAGTACAGGCCATTTACCAATCTAAGTGGATACTTTCATTTCATGTTTGTATTCTTACATAGTACAGCCACTCTGGAAGATCATTTGCGCTATTAAATCCAAAAATAAGCACCATCACATTGGAGATCATCATAAGTAAAAGCGTAGAACCCACTATAATAACTTAACATTGTGCAAAATTCTTCCGTATAAGCTACAGTATTTTTACATTTTTACAAACCTGTGGGTCTGTATGGAAGCAAATCGTTACCATATTTCAAATGAAAAAGCATTTGTTTTGAGGAGACGAAAGTGCAGGAAGCGAAGGAGGTTTATACACCAGACTCTCGCTGCACCAGTGTTTGTTTGAAAGATAACTTCAGTGTTATGACCTACTGACTGCCCAGACTCACTCTGAACCCACTGGTTTCTTACAATGTTGAGCCTGGAAAACCAGTAAAAAAAATATATTTGTCGGCTTACTGTCTAAAGTTTACGCAGTTCTCATTCTGATTTGATGGCTGGTTACGGTGACGGTTGTGATTGGTTTTTGCTCAGAACGTCATCTGCAGCAGTGAATTGTGGGTAATATACTTCGGCGAAGTTCGCTTAGATGCGGGCTTTGCCGAAGTGCGGATTAAGAGCACAAATGGGGCGGGGCTAAGGACCAATCTGGAGAATTGGGACACACTACACACTCGAACCTGTGATTCCTGTTTAATACATTTATATTGTTTTCATTTTTTTGTTTCAAATTGGAACTCTCAGTTCCTTCACTGTTCTGTCCTGACGTTTGACCATGATCTCACTTTTTCTGAGCTTGCTTCAAATTATCATTTTTAGATTGTAACTTTCTCCTAAGAACAAATATCAGGTTTGTAAAAAAAAAAAAAAAAACTGCTGTTAGTCCATCTGAGGTGCTAACTTTGGGATCTGGAATGAGAAGTCGGTCTGTCAGGTTTCAGTTGTTTGAAGAGAGTGTATCTGTCTGCTGCAGCTGTGATTCCAGAGAGGGCGAAAACATTGAGACTGATGAAGCTGTGTTGATGCGAAGACAAAAACAAATCGGCTACGGCAAGAACACACTGGCCTACGACCGATACATCAAGGAAGTGCCAAAGTTAGTAATTAGTGTATTAGACACTGTAAGCATCATAAAGAAACATCCGAAATAAAATGAAGGTTGAAGTGCTTATATGGCAGACATTGTTGAAACAAACCTTTTCTGTTTTCAGGCACATGCGTCAGCCGGGTGTTCACCCAAAGACTCCCAATAAGTTTAGGAAGTACAGTCGGCGCTCCTGGGATCAGCAGATCAAACTGTGGAGGGTCAAACTGCACGCCTGGGACCCCCCAGCAGAGGGCAGCCAAGAAAACACCCTCAGTGATAACATGTAAGAAAACACTGGTTCTCTAAATATTACTGCTATATTTTGTGGAAGCAAATCGTTACCATATTTCAAATGAAAAAGCATTTTCAGAAATGCTTTTTCATTTTAAGAATGTGGCTGCATTGTTTGACTCATAAATGAAATTAGTAATCAATCATCCTATTTGCATTTTCTTCTTCATGACTGCACATTTTATGCCATAATCAAAAAGAAAACAAAGCAGACATTGCTTTTTCGTTTTCGTGGTCTGCCCGCAAAATACTGCCCAGAACTCGAAAACAAAAAAGCATTCCGAGCTGCGGGCGCAGCAGAGTGACGTCAGCAGCCGCTCTTCCTCAGCTCCCTGCTGACCGAGCTACCCATCTTGTTCAGTAGGGGGCGCTGTGCACGTCTGCATTGCATTACATTGCAAACGTGCGGAGAAATTGATTGAATTGCAGCAGGACCGAGCTCAATTTGTGGCAGTGGCAGGAAGAACTGGTAGTTCTGGTGGCATCCTTATGGCCTGAGACATCCAGCGTGTTTTTAAGCATTTATTTATAATTTTCTGTGAGTGACAATTCAGAATAGCCGCTCATGCTCTATAATAAACCGGCTGTTTGTGCAATAAATCTTCGTCATCCTTTCAACACGTCACACATAGTGCTTTTTATTTTCCATGTCAAGTAAATACCATCACCTTATGTTATGGTTCTAAAGCTGTTTATTAAATAATAATCAATAATGACATCATTATGTAAAGGTAACAATCTACAACAATGACAACCCATTTGCTGATAATCAGCATCAGCTTCCACAAAAACAGCGGCAACCGCATTGGCAAGCTTTTACGGCCGGTCTGGCACCTTCTGGCATCCTCGCGGAATCCCTTGCCACCCTGCGGCAGACTGTGGCAGTTCCGGTGGCAGCTTCGGTGGCAGGCTGTGGCAGTTCTGCCACAGCCTGCCACCGGAACTACCAGTTCAAGAAGAAAATGCAAATGCAAATAGGATGATTGATTACTAATTTTATTTATGGGTCAAATAATGCAGCCGCATTCTTAAAATGAAAAAGCATTTCTGAAAATGCTTTTTCATTTGAAATATGGTATTTCAAATTTTACATTTCAAATTGAATTTTGGTATCTATTTGCTGGGGTACATTTTGAAAAATAAATCTCAAAAGTATTTTTCTTTTTCATTTTAATTAAGTGAAAGAATCAGAATCAGAATCAGAAAAGCTTTATTGCCAAGTACGTTTTTGGACATACAAGGAATTTGTTTTGGCGTAGTCGGTGCAATACAATACAAATTAAGCAGTATAGACATATCTACAATATAATATAAATATATGTGCACAGTTTTAAGTGAGTGAGAGTAAGTATAGAGCAGTATAAGATGCAAGAGCAATACAACAGTGCAGATGATCATTGTGCAAGTAAAGCAGGAGTCCAAGCTGAACGTTAATGTAACGCATAGAGTTACAGTTTACAAGTGTCCTGAATGAGCAGTCTTGAAGAAGAAAATTAAAATGCAAATAGGATGATTGATTACTAATTTCATTTATGAGTCAAACAATGCAGCCACATTCTTAAAATGAAAAAGCATTTCTGAAAATGCTTTTTCATTTGAAATATGGTAACGATTTGCTTCCATAGGTCTGAAGTCCTAGGGAGTCGGGCAAAGCATTCCCGGTGATCACTATGCATTCCACTGCGTGGCAGTAAAGCTCCAGTAGGCGGAGTATACAACCGGAAAGGGCCCTTAACGCCCCGAAGAAGAGCCTGCCAGATGCTGGTTTATGTCAGCTTAACCAAAGCCAGTAGGAAAAAGTGAACTAAGTGCTGCTGTGTGGGTTGTTCTAGGTCGGAACTGAGAAAACAAGAAGCCAAGACCATGCTGAGGGTTTGTCTGCGCGGAGTCAAGGTCACAGCCCGGGTAGGACCTGAACTACTGTTCCACTGTTAGCTGCCATGTTGGTGTTAGCTTGTTGTCATTCAGTGACCTGCAGCCTGCGTCAAGGTGCCACAGAGAGCTGGTTGCTCCCCGCTAACCTTCATTTGAGAGGTCGGTTGAATCTTTCTAATAACGGCGTTTACCCGCGTCGCTGATTCGGGACTTGGAACAGATTTCCCCGTGAATCCAGTGTGTGGTTTGGTTAGCTTCTTGCCCAGCAGGACTTCATGGAGCTGACCAGAGGTCCCCACACCTCAGTCATGTAGGAGGCGTTATTATTGTTGAGGCGCCATGGCGGCTGTGACGCAGTAAATAACCAGTTAAGCCACGTAATGAGCAGCAGTAGACCCTAGAGATCCTCTACCTGCTTCTCTACGCCGCTGACTCAGTGAATGAAGCCGTCTGGAACACATGCAGCCGTCCGCCTAAATTGTTTCAGCTTCATTTATGAAGAGTTTTCCTGCAAAACAGAAGGTCAGGCTTTATGGGAAATAGTATAATGAATAAACGATCATATCTACATGGCAAATTAAGTGTTTAAGTTTGAAAAGTGACAAGTGTTACAGTGTACAAGTAGGTATTGAGTTCCCTGTGTCTTTAAGAGAGAAGCCCCTGTTTCCCCTCCTGATGGCGCTGGTTCAGACTGGGAATTTTAGATGAAAACGACCACAGCCTCTTTCCTTTACCTACTGATGTATCTACAGTGAAGCTCAAAATTATTCATACTCCTGGGAGATTTGGAAGGAAAGTAAACGTTTAGTTTGATTTCCAAGTCAAGAAGAAATATTAATGATTAGGAGTGGTTCCGCCAGAGTCTAATTGAATCTTATTGGGGAACTGTGGAGAGAGCTAAAGATTAGGGTGATGGCAAGGAGGCCTTTCAGCCTTAAACACACAGAGCTCATTACCAAGATAAATTATAAAATTATAAAAGATGGTTCGATTGCTGTAAAATCAATAAAGATTTTTCCAGTGATTACTCAGGAAGGCTGCACGGTGTTGCAGTTCGTAGCACTGGTGCCTTGCAGCAAGAAGGTCCTGGGTTCCACTCCCGGCTGGGAGTCTTTCTGCATGGGGTTTGCATGTTCTCCCCGTGCATGTGTGGGTTCTCTACGGGTACTCCAGCTTCCAAAGACATGCCTGTTAGGTTAATTGGTCACTCTAAATTGACCTTAGGTGTATGAATGAGTGTGTGCTTGGTTGTTTGTGTGTTGCCCTGCGATGGACTGGCGACCTGTCCAGGGTGGACCCACCTCTCGCCCATAGACTGCTGGAGATAGGCACCAGCTTCCCCGTGACCCACTATGGAATAAGCGATATAGAAAATGACCGACTGACTATTTAGAAAGGCATAAGTGATTTTAACATTCCACTTTTGAATAATGTTCAATAAAAACACGTGATAATTCTTTCAGTTTATACTTGTACATTGTTTTCTTACCTTTTGAGAGATGCCCGTCTCATTTCTAATCAGAAACCAACTTACTGGCTTAATGAGAATCATTTTCTGTCTAATTCAGACAGACACATGAATAACTTTGGGTTTAACTGTAGGTTAGGGAGCTGGACCTGCATTATTACTGTTAGATCCAGATAATTACATAATCTACACACACACACAACTTGATGAACACCACCATATTCCCCTTAACCTATTTTCTTTTCAGACAAACTTAAAGTAAGAATAAAAACATTTACAAGAGCAGCCTAAGAACAGATGACGTAAAGGACATCTTCTAGGTCCTGGTGTGAATTCAAAGGTTAGGAACCACAAAATACTTCCTGCTGGATTAAAGCACCTGACATTGATGTTGTTCAGCTTTGAAATGATAAATGAATCATTTTGAGATGACAGAGAACTATTGGTGAATGAATCAACTGGCTTCTGATGAAAGGGCCTAATTTGACTTATTCATTGAATACATTCAATCTGAAAACTCCCACATGTTTTGAATGGGCTGGAAGTTCAAAGCTTCCAGATGGAGTCTATGATTTTCCTACATGGTCAGTTATAAAATAGGTCCAGTTTAGATTAAATCTGGCAACAGCACACATGAAGCTTAGTGAAAGTTGTGGAAAGTTTCTTTATCATTAAATCAAACGGATGGTTTGGTGAGCATGTTCTTTGATGTGTAGCATTAAGAGAAATCCTTGTGTTGCTAATTGTAGTGAAGCCCACTGGGTTTCTGACTTAAACACAAGTGACGTTATTCCCAGATCTGAGCTCCAATATTGGAGACTAACTAAAGTCAGCATCACCTAAAGCAGTGCATGATAACCCTCTTCAGAACATAAGCAGGTCCACTAGTGTGATGTGGTAATTACTGCGTTGATGGGTTTAATAATCCAGGAATACCGTTTGTCTCCTGGTGGATCTGAAACCACCAACTCTTATCAGGAACCTGCAGCACTTTTTGTTTATTTGTTGAAATAAAAACTTTGAAGCAATAGGTTTGGATGTGTTGGAGTCATTATAAAGAAAATTCAGAACTGGTGAAAATTCTAAATGGCTGATCACTTTAAAGGAAAATGGATATCGGCATCCCTATGGAGAACCACAATATGAGAATGTTTTTGTTATTTCAAAGAAAATATTTCAAAAAAATTAGTAGTTTTAGTGAAAAAGCTCCCAGAACATATCAACAGAACAATTCTGATCCTGGTGTTTGAACCACTGTAATTAAACATTTTCTTTATTTGTTTTTCTTGTGTTTTCCTGGTGCCTTCTCGAAGAACTGTGGGAGAATCCGTCTAACTAATCTGCAACAGAGCAGGGAATACACAACAGGAGAAAGCAGGTAATTCTGGTCCATTTTAAATGCATTTAAGGCAAATATTCCAGTAAAAAAAATTTTAAGCATCATTGTAAACAGTAATGCCTCTTTTCCATCCATGGTTGCACCACCACATGGCTCTGCAAGCTCTACTCAGCATGAAGGCTGGAGGTGTGTCTTGAAGCCTCACCTCCAGCCTTCAGCTTCATGTACTGTGCAAAGTAAAATAAACACTACAGGTCACATGTCATGTGCTTCTAAACCAGTGAGGTTACATAGTCCAGACCAGCCTTACAGTCAGACTCAAACAGCTGACCACGCTCATGGCCAATCAGTGAACAGCAGTCTGTTCATGTCACATTTCGGCCCTGCTCAGCCCCAATGGGACCTGCTGCTGAGCAGGTATCAAAAAAGCCAGAACCAGGCCAGAAAAGCAAGGAACAGTTGCAAAACGTGCTGAGTGGAGTGGAGCCGGCTAAAGTGGAGCCCAGGAAAAAAGGGCGAAAGTCACCCTCATGTGGGGAGGAGCTTGCAGCTGATGGAGTAGGTCACGCTTCAGGGAGCTCTGCTGAATTCTATCCAAAAACTATTTTTATGGTGCTTGATATACCCCCCAACAGGTGCAAACTCGATGCTTTACATACCAAGAATGAGACAATGGCAGACCCAAAAGCAGAAATTCATGCTTCGATAAGGAGATATATCGGAGCTTATATATAGGAGCTTCTCAGGTTAGAGCTAGAACAGGTGATGGCTACCCAATTTGATGAAGTAAAACGTGAGATCCAGGCTGTGAAGACTAAAGTTGTCAGAAATATTGCTCTGCTCGGGTCAGAAATGGATTTGGTTTCTGATGATGTGGCGGACTTGCAATCTGTAGTTGGCACACTTAAGACAGAGGTGAAAAATCTCAGATATGTTCCAGAACTTTTAAACTGACAAGTAACCCCAGTTTGCAATTAATACAATATAAAATCCTTCATAGAGTATACTATACAGGTCAATGGGTGTTCAGGATGGGCTTGGCACCTTCCAATATTTGCTTACACTGCACAAGCAATATACCAGATAATTATATCCATGCACTATAGTTATGTACACTTGTTCAGAAGTTCTGGTGCTTGATATGTGAAGACTTATCAAAGTGTCTGAGATGTAATATTTCACCTTCCCCTTTAGTTTGCTTGTTGGGAAACTTAGATGATGTCATCATAGAGACAAATTCAGTTCACATGGTTTTCACTGCCTTATGCATCGCTAAGAAAACTATCCTCATGAACTGGAAAAATGAAAACCTTCTTAATATTAATCAGTATAGAAATTTTCTGTTGGATTATATAAGCCTTGAGACAGCCTCTGCCTCCACGTCAGATCAATCTCTCTGGGCTCCTTTAATCGGCTACATCACCTAGTGGGGGTGGGGCGCCCTTGGCTTCATCCTGCGGGCCGTTGTGGCGGATTCGGTGGGGTGTCTGGGTTGGGGCATTTGGGGTGTCCCTGGACTGGGATCACTGAGGGGTCTGGCGCTGTGGTCCCGGCCGGGGTGGGGCTTTGTTGGCTCTTGGGGGGGGACATCTGGTAGCTCCATGCGATGCTTTTGGGGGGCCTGCGCCGACGGACATAGGTCACTCGCCTGGTGCTCGTGCTGCTCCTGGGTGGGTCTGGGGTGGGCTCCGGGGCTCGGGGTCCCTGGAGCGTATCGCCCCCGGGGGTCCTGGCTGGGCCTTGGGCGTCTTGGGTCCTGGCGGATATGTCGCCGGGGTTTTGGGCTGGTGCATGCCCGGGCGCCCGGCCCTGGCTCGAGGACCTTTGGTGTATCGGTGGGCATAAGGGCCTCCGAAACTGGCGGGTAGATCCCATCTCATTGCAGGTGCTCCTTCCTTCAAGGAGCACATTCTGCTGGCGGGGAGGAGGGTCTGCGGGAGGGGGTGGGGTGGGGTCAACCTGGGTGTCCAATGTCTTATGTGCTCTGGGAGTTGTTCAAATGTTGGGGTGGGTGTAGGTTTCCTTCTGGGGTGGGGATGGGTGGTTGGCCTTGGATGGTTGAGGGCGTTGTTTGGTCTTGGGTGGTTCCGGCTCGGTTTCTGGTTCCTTGTCTTGGTTCTGGTTACTGACGCCGGTCCCTTTTCTGTCTGAGGGAGGGGGTTCTGAGGGGTCGGCATGGTTCGAGTGTGCGGGCTGGCAGGGGTTGGTCTCGGCTTCCGGATGGGTTTTGGTTTTGGCTCTGTGGGCTCTCTTGCCTTTTGTGGGCCACGGGGTGGGTCTTCTTGCGGGGCTGCTTCTGGCAGGGGTATGGGTGTCGGGCATGTTCTAGGACCTGGATGGTGCGGGTCTTCTTTTCGTGGGGGTGCACTTTCATGGGGGGCTTTGTCTTTGGGGGGCTGGTGGGGGCACATTTGCGCAGTGTGAGCTTTGTGTGCAGCTTTTGCTTTGGGTGCTCTTTGCTGCATTCCGTCCTCTGCTGTATGGCGTGCTGTGGTGTTGGGGCGGTGGTCCTGTGCGCGGCGGCTCTGACCTCCGGGCGTGGGTGCGGCAGGGCGGGCGTCGCTGGGCTCTGCACTTGCATCGGGCTTCTCAGCCTCGTACTGGGGTGGAGTTTGCTCGTTTGCTGGATGGTTCCTGGTGGGTTCGGTGTGCTTGGGGTTAGTGGTCCTCGCCATGCCCCTACGAATGCACAGAAGGATGGGTGGTGTTGCTGTGGTGCTGGCTCGGGGGGATCTGCGGTCTGGGGCTCGGCTCTATTGTTTTTGCTTGGTTGACCTGGATGTAGGTGGGTCTGCGTCTCTGGATGGGGGTGTGATCTCTTTGCTCCGTGTGCTGGGGCCTTTCTCTGGCACCCTTTGGCTTGCTGGGCTGGTGTCCTTTCCTTGGGCATGGTAGTGGGCGGGGTGGTGCATCTTGTGGTCTGCTTGACTGCCCTGCTGGCACGGTGGTCTCGGTTCGCCTGTCTATTGGGGGGTTGCATGTACCTATCATGGCCTGGAGCTTGCATTTGTGTGGGCCTGCCGTTTTGGGTCGGGTGCGGTTTGGTGGTGGCCTTGGTGTTGGAGTGGGATGTGTTTTGTTGCCCTGCTTGCCTGGTTGTGGCTGCTGTCTGGTGCCAGGCTTCGGGGGCTGGGCTCTCTGTTGGCTCTGCCCCTTGGGTTCGGGGGTGGCTGGGCGTGCTTGTCATGTGTCCTCCTTTGTGTGGCTGGAGACGTTGGTCCCGGTTTTCAGTTGGTTCTCGGGGCCTGTTACCTGTCCCTAGTTTTTTTCCCGGCAGATGTGCCTATTTTTGTTGTCCGATGAGCTAACCCCTCCCTCCTACTTCCCCATGTCTAAAGGGATTGCTCAATCAAGCTCTCGATCCAATGGGTCCAGACTTCCCTAAACCTGAAAGATCTTACTAAGCAGGTTTACTGAAAGTTCTGTTTAAGCTGGTGTCAGGAAATGACTCGCCTAGCCTCTGACAGCCTTCATCTAAAAGTCTCGCCCTTCTTCAACTGGAGGTCCGAGCAACCGAGTAGCCTCTCACAGTCATCCACACCCTCGACAGTCACTTTTGTTCACGGCTGCTCATTCCCTGATTTTACAACTGGCTCTTGGTATATGAGCTAGGTTAATTTTAGTAGCTCAGCATGAGCCCCAAGGGTGCTGTTTTAACAAACTTGATTAAGGCAACCTATTAAAACCTCCTAAAATATCTTAGAACCAGGCAACAAGACTTTTTACCACCAATGAAAAACCAAAAATAAGGTGACTCAAATAATTGAATGTCCACGATTTAACTAGAATTTTATATGCTTTCTTTAATTAGTAATACTTTTGCAGGGGTCAGTAACAGCTTCAATTCAGCAACACAATATAATTTCAATAATAGAAATGAATCAATCAACTCAACCTGTCTTTCCCTGATGCTGAAACTAGTGAGTCTGGAGAGGCTTTGAAGACGGAGGCTCATCCATGCACCTGATGGAGATGTTTCTTCTGGTAACAACGAGTGATTTCTTGAAGGGAATACGACTTAATCTTCAGTTTTCTTCCTTTAAGTGGCAGGTACTGATACTCCAGGCTTCGATGGTTAAACAGGATCTTTGTTGTTATATGTCTCCGAAGACAGTAGTTTCCAGAGGCTGAAGAGTTGAAGGAAACCCAGAGACACAAATGAGGTTGATTCAGGACTTCCAGAAGCCTGAAACTTAGAGCAATCAGCTGTTCACCTATCAAGTTCACTTCTGTTGTTTGGATAAAAAGGCTTTAGATGAAATCAGATTCTTAATTTTGAGGCACAGTCCTTTCTGGGCTCACGGGTTGATCCTCTTTTTAATGCAGTCGATCAGTGGGGCTGTGTCTCTGTTCCTATTCCATCTAAGCTTATTTTCTCCGTCAGATCTTGTTCGCTGGTCTTCTGCGAGGAAACAACCCCGTTTCTGCTCTCATCATTGTTTTTATAGCGCTTGATGCTTTCACCGGTCAGGCTCTTATTAGGCTTCTTAGTTATTGCGCAACCTATTCAGCTCAGCTTCGTGATTATTGCTCAATACTTTAGTCATGGTCATTGTGACCTACTGATTCTGCTTCTCAGCCTTGGAGATGCCAATAATAGCCACACTGGTCTGTAGTCGCATCCTCTCGTCGCCGTCAGCATGCAGCTGGCTCTCGTCACTCCCAGTCATCCTACAGTTCTTTCCCTAATCTGCTCAGTTTTAAACTTTACACAGTATTACACATTTCATTCTTCAGCTTTCAGCATTTACTTTAAAACACAGTTGCAAAACCATCACTTCATTCTTTTTATTCATGCTTTACAAATGATTAATGTTATCTTTCTTTCATATATAGCTGATTGAGAATGTCAAACCTTAATGTTTTTCCTCTAATTCTCAGTTCTTAACCACATTTCAATCATACATCTTTTAACTTGTTAATCAAAGATTACTAATTTTATTCAATACATGTGAAAGAATATAAAATCATCATACATCATTTCTTTGGATATACTTGTTTATACTTCTGCAAAAGATAATACAGATAACATGTGGCAGATAATATGTGGCTCCACACAGGCCTCTCCAGCCTCTCAGCTCCAGAATATGAGAACATGCTTGTTTCACTCCCCACTGCTTCAACTGTGTGTCTTAATCATTATTGCATGGATTACACATAAGGATATAAGGATATTTATTGTAACTTTTATGGAGTTAACTGTGAGCAGTTACTAAATGTTGCATGGATTACATGGAAAGGTCTCACCTTATTTTGACACTATGCCTCCCTCCTTTGTTGGGTCTCGGCAAACGGGGATGCCTATTGGGGTCAGCCGGGGAGCTAGCTCCCTGGGAGAGCGGTTTGCCCTCCAGTCCTTCCCTCCCCATCCCCGGACACCTCCCTCTGCCAGCTCCATCACAATACCACTCATGGAGGGCCTTGGGGTGCGGGTGCGCCATCGGAGTGCCGCAAGGGTTTTCCATCTCTGCGGTCCCATGGCAGCTTGTGCCCCAATTTTATTGTACTACTTAGACACACTCACTTATAACATTTTCATGACATTCACATGCAGGGTCTTGGGGATGGGCGCACTCAATGGCATCAGGAGGCAGGATATCCTAGTAGCCTAACCTCTGGTGCCTGCGCTCACCTCTAAGGGTATAGTTGCGTGTAGACATTGAGGGTTCAGAGTGGGGGGGCAGACCCACTTCCCCACCGTTTTTTTTCTTTTTAAATGCACACTGCAACAACACGCATCAACACCACATTTGAGCTGGCGGAGGCAGGCTTGGGGTCTTTTCACACCCCAGTTCGCTATTTCCCATCTGTGGTCGGAGGCCGGGAGAGGGAGTGGGCCCTCTAGTCGGGTCTGGGCTGGGGTTGGGGGTCGGGCCTTTGGGATTGTCTGGTGCTGTGCTGGCGTTTCGGCTCTCTCGGGATCACTTGGGTTCCCTTGGATCTCGGCCCCTGGCTTTGGACCCTGGTCTGCCGGCTGGGGGGGGTGCCGGGCTCCAGCAGGGGAGTCTTAGCCGGCGTTGATTGGGATGTGGCCCCGCTTTGATGGAGGGGCTGGCCGGCTGGACTGCTTGGTGGCCATGCGGGGGTGCCATGGAAGGAAGGATGAGGCGATCAAATATTTGCATATTGAATGTTCTGGAGGATTTGGACCTGACCCCATTCTCCGTTAAAAAAGCCTGCTGAAGGAGGTTTGTCATGGATAAAGACGCAATTATTGACAGATCACATCGGACCCCGCAGTCTCAATGAACCAAGGGGAAGCCTCGTCCTATTATCGCGTCCTATTATTCATTACTATCAGGACTGTGTGGAAATACTTTGTCGGGCTAGGCAGGCAGACAGGCGGTGTTCTGTCACTTCAGCATACGCTGTCAGATTGCCATATGCGTAGCACAGACTAACGGCTGTATCTGTCAGACAAGTATACACTGTGAGATCACAGCTTTGATTTAATCAGCCATATGACATCCTGACTCAATGGATGACCTGTCAGATCATCATACACTTTGTTTACAGATGAATTTGCCATTTGGAAATGTATTTATCCATTGAAGTTCTGTGAGCAAGACATTTTGCTGACTCCGCGGAACGCGAACATCAAAATATCCAACCTGAAGCTAACTTCACCGCAGTACGGTTTCTATAGTCCGGTGGCTTTGAAAAATAAAAATCATACAACTTCACATCTTCCAAAGTTTAAGAATTAGAAGTAACATTAGCGTTTAAAACAATGTGTAGAAGTCATACCTGGACAGCCATCGCCATCTTCCTTCTGCTCCGTCCAAGCCACTTTATCCAAGCAGACGTGTTGTCCAATTCAAAATCATCAAGTATTAGGGAGGCTTGTTTTACATGGGGCGTGTTTTGTAGTTGGCTGCAGCTGCAGCCTGGCCCTTCTTTAAACACACTTTAAAACAAAGCACCTCAAAGCACATGTAGCCATTTAGTTATAAAAAAAAACAAACAATTTACTGACTTACTTTTTGTAGTATCTTGTATTGTATGATGAACTGGCGGCTCCTCTAAATGCCACAGACCTGCAGAATACACTTGCGCGCGCATGCGTATTCAACTATATGAATGCTACTCTGACATGTATGCTGAACTGACAGAACAGCAGCACTCTCAAGTATGGCCAAGCATCCATATTTATATATTTTATTTTCGTAGTTTGGCTCGGAAGAGGTCTTCAATGATGTGAAACAACTACTGAGGGGACGACTGGGAGTTCGTTATGGAGTCATTCACCCAGGGACGTTTCGCATCTTGCACGAGGGGATAGAAAAAGTATTTTTGGATCCAGAAAATGCGATGTGGGATGTCAAGGCGAATGTTATCACAGGATTATCCACTAGCGATAGCTAGCTTTTAAATCTGACTGACCCTTGTGCAAGATTACCAGAAGTACTGGATTTGTTTAATTTCTATGCAAGGATTTCTGGATATAAAATTAATATGCAAAAAAGCAAACCTATGCTAGTTGTTCCTACTTGCCCGTCAACTTCACTTCATTCTCTGTCTCTTGCTATTAAAATAAGTTTGCATAAAATTAAATACTTATTTGGGTGACCCAGAGGTGTAAAGATCCATTATGAGGCAAATTTTCCACCACTTTTGAATAGTTTAAGAAAAGATCTAGACCGTTGGAGTCGCTTACCATTATCTCTAGGAAGTAGAATAAATATTATTATAAAAATTAATATTATGCCATGTTTGTTTCTTTTCAAATGTATCCCCATCTTTTTGACCAAATCTTTTTTTTCTTCTATGAATAAGCAGATAACCAGTTTTATATGGAGTAATAAACTTTCCAGAATAAGAACGGAAGTACTTCAACGGCATTGCATGCATGGTGGACTATCTCTACCTAACCTTCAGTATTATTACTGATCTGCTAATATTAGAAATGTGTTATCCTCGATTCACGTACCTCTGGGTGATTGCGGTCCAAAATTGTTGCATATCTTGAGCAGGCATCATGGTCATCAATTTCTTTGCATGCTTTGGCCTGTTCTAAGTTGCCTCTTTCAGAACCTTTATCCTTATATTGTAACAACCTAGTTGTGAAGCACTCTTTAGAAATATGGAACCAATTTCGACTTGCTTTCTCTCTGACTGATATGTTAAAAGATGCTCCGATAGTTAGGAATAATATGTTTTAGCCCTCCATAACAGATGGTGCTTTTAAACGTTGGTCCAATTGTGGGGTGAGTACTGTGAAAGATGTGTACTCGAATGGGATTTTTATGACATTTGACTAATTGGTTACACAGTTTGGTATTCCCAGGTCACATTTATTTTTATATCTCCAGCTCCGCAGCTTTGTCTCACCTCATCTGAAGGATTTCCCTTCACTCCTGATGGAACCCCTTTTACACAAAATCTTTAAAATGCTCCCTTGGTCAAAAGAGGCAATCAGGAAAATCAATTCATTAGTTAGTTTGGATAATTTAAAACCTCTAGATATATCAAAATCTAAATGGGTAGAGGAGCTTAATATTAAAATTACAGATGAGATGTGACAAGTTATTCTCGAAGGTATACATACCTCCTCAATCTGTCGACAACATAGGGTTATTCAATTTAAAGTAGTCCATCTGTTACATTGGTCTAAGGTTAAACTAATGTTGATGATTTATGTTACTGTTGCTGCACAGAATCAGGTACTCTGTCACATTTGTTTTGGAGCTGTCCAAAACTGGGTGCATTTTGGAAGTTGGTTTTTCAGTTTTTCTCTGAGGTCTTAAAAAGCCATATTGTACCATCCTCCGTAACGACTATTTTTGGGGATGTTGAACCCAGACTGGGGTTAAACACTGCTGGCAAAAATAATGATGGCATTTGCCACTTTTTTAGCCAGACGACTCATTCATACGAAGTGGAAGGACAAGTTTCCACCCACTTTTAAACATTGGATTAATGATCTGTTGCAAAATTTGACACTGGAGCAAATTTGTTATTCTATAATGGGTAATACACAAAAATTGGCTGAAATTTGGTAAGCTGCCCTCCGGACTACTGAAGAAATGGACTTTAATGCTATGGCTCCATAATATTTATAATATATAAATATCTTTTTGGATTTTCTATACTGGTGTGTTAATTCCAAACTTGTCATGATTTTGGAATGACAGAAATTGTGATATTCATTCTTTTGTATTACATTTTATATGTATCTATGTCTATGCACTGGTGCAGAGGGGTGGTGGGTGGGAATGAGGGTGGGTTTTGTGTTTGTTCTGTTCTGTTTTATGCGAGGAAAATACAATAAAGATAATGTTTTTTAAAAGTCACTCATGTTGCATCATGTTAAGTCATCTTCTTGTTTGTGCTGTCCTCTTTAATCACAGTGGTGCTTCCAGATTGGTTGTTGCTGGCTTGTTGACAGTAAGTGGTGGTATTGGAGGCACAATTCTCTATGCCAAATGGGACCACAAGTTTCGAGCCGCTGTGGAAAAGAATGTTCCATATTTGGAATGGCTGTTAGGTGTGGCTTTGGGACCTGCTCCTCAGGATACAGGTCTACCCATCAAGAAACAGGTTAGTTCAATTTACTTTAATCACATAACGCACATTCCCAAAAAATATCGTCTCAAGGCACTTCATAAACAAACAAGTCAATTCCAGACATTCCAATTTGATCATAGCCTTCCAAAAGTTCAGTCAAGTTCAGTTTGCTATTCAAATTGGTTGAAATAATTTCTGTCTAAGTAACCCCAGCAGATTTCGAGTCTAACTACAGCATCAGTATGTTAGGTTGTAAAAATCAAATACATACTCTGTAAAGATTCTGATGCAGGCATTTATTTTAATTTGGGTGAAATCTGTTTTAATCCAGCACTTTTTTGTTGAAGGTGTGGTTTTTTTCAGGCACTGGTAGTAATTAAAGACCTTCAAAATAAAATCTCTGCTCTTCAGATCTCGTGACACATCTATCACCTGTTGTTTGTCTTGAAGATAGAACAGCTGTTACAGTAGGGTAGCAAACTCTAAAGAATGGCGAAGTGAATGTGCGGTACAACAAAATATCATACACCCCCTTTATTGTTCTCTACCTCATGCCCGAAAAGGCCTTTTATTATAGCACATCCATGGTGGTTATGGGGTTTTAACATCTAAACCAGTCCTTACCAGGTTCCTACCAGGTTGTAAAATTATTTCAGTGTAAAGAACCAAGTGTAGCGAACCAAACACTGCAGACTGGAAAATTTTGGGGAAACACCTAGAAGGAGTCCTTTCGGCTGTGGTCAGCTTGTGGGACTCCTGAGGTGGCTGACGGGTACCGTGAGGCCAAGCGTGCCACGGCCTGGGCTGTGGCAGAGGCAAAAACCCGGGCCTGGGAGGAGTTCTGTGAGGCCATGGAGAAGGACTACCGGTTGGCCTCGAAGCGATTCTGGCAAACTGTCCGGCGCCTCAGGAGGGGGAAGCAGTGCTTTGCCAACACTGTTTATAGTGGGGGTGGGAAGCTGCTGACCTCGACTGAGGACATTATCAGGCGGTGGAAGGAGTACTTCGAGGATCTCCTCAATCCTGCCATCACGCATTCCGTGGTGGAAACAGAGGCTGGGGACTCGGGGTTGGACTCCGTCATCACCCAGGCTGAAGTCGCCGAGGTGGTTAAAAAGCTCTGCGGTGGCAAGGCTTCTGGGGTGGATGAGATCTGCCCTGAGTACCTCGAATCTCTGGATGTTGTAGGGCTGTCATGGTTGACACGCCTCTTCAACATTGCGTGGCAGTCGGGGACAGTGCCTCTGGACTGGCAGACTGGGGTGGTGGTCCCCCTTCATAAGAAGGGGGATCGGAGGGTGTGTTCCAACTACAGGGGGATCACACTCCTCAGCCTCCCTGGTAAGGACTACGCCAGGGTATTGGAGAGGAGAGTCCGGCCGATAGTCGAACCCCGGCTTCAGGAGGAACAGTGTGGTTTTCGTCCCGGCCGTGGAACACTGGACCAGCTCTATACCCTCTAAAGGGTACTCGAGGGTTCATGGGAGTTTGCCCAACTGGTCCACATGTGTTTTGTGGACCTGGGGAAGGCATTCGACTGTGTCCCTCATGGTGCCCTGTAGGGGGTGCTCCAGGAGTATGGAATCGGGGGCCCTTTACTAAGGGCCATCTGATCTCTGTACAAGCGGAGCAGGAGTTTGATCCGCATTGCCGGCACTAAGTCGGACCTGTTCCCAGTGCATGTTGGACTCCGGCAGGGCTGCCCTTTGTCACCGGTCCTGTTCATAACTTTTATGGACAGGATTTCTAGACGCATCTAAGGGCCGGAGGGGGTCTGGTTTGGGGACCAGTGGATTTCGTCTCTTCTTTTTGCGGATGACGTGGTCCTGCTGGCCCCCTCTAGCCAAGACCTACAGCATGCGCTGTGGCGGTTCGCAGCAGAGTGTGAAGCGGCTGGGATGAAGATCAGCTCCTCCAAGTCAGAGGCCATGGTTCTCGACTGGAAAAGGATGGCTTGTACTCTTCAGGTTGGAGGGGAGTTCCTGCCTCAAGTGGAGGAGTTTAAGTATCTTGGGGTCTTGTTCACGAGTGAGGAAAGAATGGAGCGGGAGATCGACAGACGGATCGGTGCGGCTGCCACAGTAATGGGGGCTGAGACGAAAAGCGAAGCTCTCGATATGCCAGTCGGTCTACGTTCCTACCCTCACCTATGGCCATGAACTTTGGGTCATGACCGAAAGAACAAGATCCGGGATACAAGCGGTTGAAATTTGCTTTCTCCGTAGGGTGGACGGCACTCCCTTAGAGATAGGGTGAGGAGCTCGGCCATCCGGGAGGGGCTCGGAGTAGAGCCGCTGCTCCTCCACATCGAGAGGAGCCAGTTGAGGTGGCTCGGGCATCTATACCGGATGCCTCCTGGACGCCTTCCTCGGAGGTGTTCCAGGCACGTCCCACCGGGAGGAGATCCAGGGGACGCCCCAGGATACGCTGGAGGGACTATGACTCTCGGCTGGCCTGGGAACGCCTTGGGCTCCCCCCGGAGGAGCTGGAGGAGGTGTCTGGGGAGAGGGACGTCTGGGCGTCTCTGCTGAATCTGCTGCCCCCGCGACCCGGTCCCGGATAAGCGGAAGACGACGAGTGCGAGTACACCTAGAATTCCAATTAGATTATTATACCTTATTTTACTGTAAGTGTTGTCTCTGAAAATTAATTATTGGATTTGGTATGTTAGTTTGGTATGTTTACTTCATGATCATCCCATAAACATCCAAGAGGGTGAAGTAAGCTTTAACTAAAGGTATTAAATAAAGTTAAAAATAACACATTAATAGCAGAAAATCTCTGACCGTATTAGAAAAACGCATCTAGCAACATAAAAGCAAACACAGAAATAAGAAAGTAGGCCATCAGAACTCATAGAGCTGACAAACAGGGTATTTATAAGAGAATGGCAAAAACTGTACCCTTATCATCCAGAGTACACGTAGTTCCTACAAGGAAGCAGAACGGTGACAGTATGGTGCTGTGTGGATGTGTTTTCTTGGTATGATCTGTGAAAGCATGTATACCTTCAAATGTTCCTGTATTCCAGCAGAAGCCATTTTAACTGAAGGAGCTAGAAACATTTCACTACTGGAGTGTTTTTAATTGGTTAGACATGGCTTTTGGATCAAGAGACCAAATCAGCAAAAATCCACTGGATAAGACATTAGATCCATTACATATGAATGGTCAGTCCTCTCTTATGTTTGCTCTTTAGATGGAGTTTATCCAGCCACCTTCCATGATTGAAAAACAAACGAGAACATCCAAAGCCAAGTCAGAAAATAAATTAAAGGAAGCAGCAGAGCATCCGGGCCAAGACTCTCTTGCTGCGTTGGAACAACCTGCACACAGCATACAGGGTAAGATTTTCAGCACATTGCTAATCTTATCTGTTTAAGTAAGAAGTTAAGTTAGTTTAGACACTTTTGTGCTACAATTTACACAACTAAACTACCCATTTCCAAAAGATTTGCACAAAAGCTTCATGCACATCTAAAAAATGTCTTCTTAGATGCTTTCCTCCTGAAGTCATCCACCTGTTTCTTCCATAAGGTGGAAACAACTAGGAAATATCCATCAAATGTTACAGAGGAAATACAGTTTTGGTAACAGCCCTTTTAAAGGTGGTGTCCTGTCAAATTTTCACCACAACAATTTTAAATGAACTGGAACATTTTATAAATACATAAATAAAATAAAAAAATTAGATGAAGAAAAGTATTTTGTTGCGTGAGGAAGGATATTTGTAACACAAGGTGAGGCGGTGAGGGTTTCCAATTTAGTTTTTATTGTTTTTGTTTTTTAATGATCTATCAAAGACTTGTTTGATTGGGTGAATTGTGCTAAATCACTTGTCACACAGTAAAGGTAAAGAATAGTGTGACAACTCAAGACATTTTTTAAGAAAGTGGGAGCAAATTGTCCAAATGAGATCTCCAACATCCTACTCCCGATAGTGTGTCATGAGGCCCCTGGGACAGGGCAAAGGCAGCAGCAGATGGGTACCAGTAATGTGAATTTAAATATGTACAAAACATACATGTTTATTTTTGCATAAAAATACAACAGACTATTTACAAGAAGTAAAAAAAACTGTGCAAGTAATAGAAGGGATATAAAACCTTGCTGAGTTTGTTTGGAGCAGGGATGTTATACAGGTTCTTCTCAAAAAATTAGCATATTGTGATAAAGTTCATTATTTTCCATAATGTTATGATGAAAATTTAACATTCATATATTTTAGATTCATTGCACACTAACTAAAATATTTCATGTCTTTTATTGTCTTAATACGGATGATTTTGGCATACAGCTCATGAAAACCCAAAATTCCTATCTCACAAAATTAGCATATCATTAAAAGGGTCTCTAAACGAGTTATGAACCTAATCATCTGAATCAACGAGTTAACTCTAAACACCTGCAAAAGATTCCTGAGGCCTTTAAAACTCCCAGCCTGGTTCATCACTCAAAACCCCAATCATGGGTAAGACTGCCGACCTGACTGCTGTCCAGAAGGCCACTATTGACACCCTCAAGCAAGAGGGTAAGACACAGAAAGAAATTTCTGAACGAATAGGCTGTTCCCAGAGTGCTGTATCAAGGCACCTCAGTGGGAAGTCTGTGGGAAGGAAAAAGTGTGGTAGAAAACGCTGCACAACGAGAAGAGGTGACCGGACCCTGAGGAAGATTGTGGAGAAGGGCCGATTCCAAACCTTGGGGGACCTGCGGAAGCAGTGGACTGAGTCTGGAGTAGAAACATCCAGAGCCACCGTGCACAGGCGTGTGCAGGAAATGGGCTACAGGTGCCGCATTCCCCAGGTCAAGCCACTTTTGAACCAGAAACAGCGGCAGAAGCGCCTGACCTGGGCTACAGAGAAGCAGCACTGGACTGTTGCTCAGTGGTCCAAAGTACGTTTTTCAGATGAAAGCAAATTCTGCATGTCATTCAGAAATCAAGGTGCCAGAGTCTGGAGGAAGACTGGGGAGAAGGAAATGCCAAAATGCCAGAAGTCCAGTGTCAAGTACCCACAGTCAGTGATGGTCTGGGGTGCCGTGTCAGCTGCTGGTGTTGGTCCACTGTGTTTTATCAAGGGCAGGGTCAATGCAGCTAGCTATCAGGAGATTTTGGAGCACTTCATGCTTCCATCTGCTGAAAAGCTTTATGGAGATGAAGATTTCATTTTTCAGCACGACCTGGCACCTGCTCACAGTGCCAAAACCACTGGTAAATGGTTTACTGACCATGGTATCACTGTGCTCAATTGGCCTGCCAACTCTCCTGACCTGAACCCCATAGAGAATCTGTGGGATATTGTGAAGAGAACGTTGAGAGACTCAAGACCCAACACTCTGGATGAGCTAAAGGCCGCTATCGAAGCATCCTGGGCCTCCATAAGACCTCAGCAGTGCCACAGGCTGATTGCCTCCATGCCACGCCGCATTGAAGCAGTCATTTCTGCAAAAGGATTCCCGACCAAGTATTGAGTGCATAACTGTACATGATTATTTGAAGGTTGACGTTTTTTGTATTAAAAACACTTTTCTTTTATTGGTCGGATGAAATATGCTAATTTTGTGAGATAGGAATTTTGGGTTTTCATGAGCTGTATGCCAAAATCATCCGTATTAAGACAATAAAAGACCTGAAATATTTCAGTTAGTGTGCAATGAATCTAAAATATATGAATGTTAAATTTACATCATGACATTATGGAAAATAATGAACTTTATCACAATATGCAAATTTTTTGAGAAGGACCTGTAGTCTAACAGCTACTGGGAGGAGGGATCTGTGATAACGCTGCTTTGTACACCTAGGATGCAGCTGCCTGTATCTGGAGGAGCTCTGTAGTTTTGCAACAGCTTCATGCATGGGGTGGGAGACACTGTCCAACTGCTTCCTCTCAGCTGTAAATAAGGTGCTGCTCCAACATACTGCACTATAGAAGATGGCTGATGCCACCACAGAGTCAAAAAAGCTCTTGAGGAGCTTCCTGTAAAGAGCATCAGTGTTGAGTTTTTTGTTCAGGTGAACAAGTAGGTAAGTAGGTGTGATGTAGGCACAGACCTACATCACACCTACTTACCTAAAACATCTTAGCAAACCTGTCCAACCTTGGTCCTGGCCACATACCAGTATCAGTGTTTTTCGTAAGTTTAAAAAAGTTATAGATTCAAAATCGCAAACATTTCTAGAGTTTTTCTCCTGTGTTGTCTTCCTAAGCAGAGGCTTCAGCAGAGGCTACTCGGATCATCTCAGCCATCAGTGAGGTCCAGTCAGTTCCTGCTCCATGTGACACAGAGGCTGCAGCAACAGGCAGAGGTAAAACATTCCACCTGTCCCTCTTTCTTTCAGCTTTTCACATGTTCTGAGTTCAGATGGAACACTTAAATCCAGTGAAGCGTTGACCATGTGGCAGGAGCATAGGTGGCCCTTATATTATAAAAAACAGTTGCAACAGCCACCCTGAAGGGATGATTTGATTTCCGATTGAATATCCATTCTGTAATTCTACTGTTAAAAATAACATTTAAGAGGATTTAAATTTTAAACTAGTTTTATCTAAACAATCAGCCAGTGGATTGCTGTTGCTACAAATGCTAAAAAAGCCCAAAAGTGACAGAAAGTCAGACTTCATCACCTGCAGGGTCTGTTGACCCACAGTTCCATCACTGCTGGAGCCAGATGAGGTCTGAGCAGCCAGCTGGAACTTCTGGACATGAGAATATTTTAGAGCTTTTTCTCTCTATTCTGGAAGAATGCAGTCAGTAAGAGATGCAACATTGTATGACATTTGAATAAGCTGAGTGAGCTGTGGTTTCTTTTCATCTCTACATCTCCATGTCTTATTGCTGTCCGACCCAACAAGAACCTTTTTATCCAGGAGAGTCAGACTGAAGAAACTTTAAAGTGAAGGAGGGTGGGAGTAGAGCTCAACAATTACTGTAGTGCTTGTCTTAAAATTACCTTTGGAGAATATGTTTGAATAATACATTTAATAAGTTTGTTTGATTGGACAGAGTCATTTTTTAGAGAAGGAAAAACATAAGTCTCCTCCACTGTGTTTAAAAATGCTCCGTTACTGTAATATGGGTGCAGTTTTAAAAGGTCCCAGCAGTTTTTAGTTTGGTCCACTACGTAGCAGTAGAGTGCTTTAATGCCACACTGGCCACAATATATGTTGTATTGGCAGTGTGGTGGTGTTTGTGTTGATGCTCTGTAGGGCTGAAACAATCAGATAAACTGATTAATGAAATAATTGTCAACTAATTTAGAGACTAAAATTGATCCGAGTTCTAAGCTGCTCTGATTTTTCAAAGCAGGTGTTCTAGAGCTGAGGGGCGCCCACAGAGAAGGTTCTGTCACCTCAGGTTTTTAGTCTGGATCTGGGGTCTCTAAGAGCAAAGACCAGCTGATTTAAGAGTGAAGCAGATCAGAGAAGTAGTGTTGTGCCAAGCCATTAAATTATCAGTAAGATTAAATATGACTACAGAATTCAGTTTAAAATGTAACTGTAGATTCCTGAACCCCAGTAGGGAACATTAAGCTTCAAGGTGCTGGAGCAGTTTCCTCTTGGCTCAATCTATGGACTTTTAGAGATTCACATAAGAGACTACAAGTAGCCTTTTCTACTGAGATTCCTTAATGTATCCAGAGAACTCCCTAATGTCTCTAATCCCAACCTACTGCTGCATTTCCTTTGCCTCTTTTTGCTTTCCCATCGATGACATGAACAGTCGAGTCCTGTCCCTGCCTGCTGCTACATCCTCCTTTGGGCTGTTACTAAAAACTCTTATGAGATTGACAGCTTTGAGTCAGTTTTTCTCCTTTTTTGAAATGCTGCTAGAATGACGTGTGTTTGTGTCCCTCAGAGGATTGCAATGATCATAATGTTACCTTGGAAACAGCAACTGTCCTTCAGGACACGGAGTCATCTGGGACAGCAGAACCTCTGAAAGAGCGTCCAGTAGAAGAAGTGGCAGCTAGACTGGCCCAACAGGATCAGCAAGAAAAGGACGTTATAGCATGTGAGTTTTCATCAACATGTACACATGATTCAAATTTTAACTTACTTGTTTAGTGTTACTGATGGGAAAAAACATGCCCAGCTAAAATATTGATGATCAGTGGGGTGACAAATAGGTCAGCATTGAGTAGTGTGTGCTAATAAAAAAAAAAAAACACCCTAACCAGTGAAAAGTCCTTCTAGGTTTTTGCACCTACATTTATTTCATTAGATATTAGGTATTTTTTTGAAAGGTGCTTAAATGGTGTTTACCTTTAAAGATGACAGTTGATATTTTTCACCACCAGATCAAAAGTTACAGATGGAACAATTCAATTCAGTTTATTTATATAGCGCCAGTTCACAACACACGTCGTCTCGAGGCTCTTCACAACAGTCAGGTTCATACATTCCAATTAATCGTAACCATTGAACAGTTCAGTCAGATTCAGTTATTTATTCAAATTGGATAAAAAGTTTTTCTGTCTAAGGAAACCCAGCAGATTGCATCCAGTCAGTGACTTGCAGCATTCACTCCTCCTGGATGAGCATGTAGAGACAGTGGACAGCCTAAGCCTATAGCAGCATACCTACAGAGATAGTTTCAGTCCAGATTATTTAGTTAAACGGCGCTTATTTACAACAATGTCGTCTCAAGGAACCCCACAAAGAGTCCCACTGATGGTCATTGTTATACTAAAAACCACAAGGATTGAGATACCTCTCTCTGTCAGACTGATTATAACCATTGGAAAAGAGAAGGGGTCATACAGGTAGCAGAAATGGAGGGTGTGTTTGCACCTCAACCATAACTGAGCCGGTTTAGGCTCAACCTGACTCCCCCTTACTCCATCCATCAGGGAGGGAGGAAGGCTCCCTCCCTGATAATCTAAGCCACTCTAACTATAAGCTTTATCAAAAAGGAAAGTTTTAAACCTAGCCTTAAAAGTAGACAGGGTGTCTGCCTCACGGACTAAAACTGGGAGCTGGTTCCACAGGAGAGGAGCCTAATAACTAAAGGATCTGCCTCCCATTCTACTTCTAGAGACTCTAAGAACCACCAGTAAACCTGCAGTCTGAGAACAAAGTGCTCTGTTAGGAACATATGAAACAATCAGATCTCTGATGTATGATGGAGCTAGATCATTAAGGGCTTTATATGTGAGGAGGAGAATTTTAAATTCTATTCTGGATTTAACAGGGAGCCAATGAAGGGAAGCTAAAATAGGAGAAATATGATCTCTCTTTTTAATTTTCATCAGAATGCTTGCTGCAGCATTTTGAATCAGCTGAAGGCTTTTAACTGCATTTTGTGGACATCCTGATAGTAAAGAATTACAATAGTCCAGCCTTGAAGTAACAAATGCATGGACTAGTTTTTCAGCGTCACTCCTGGACAGGATATTTCTAATTTTGGCAATATTCCGTAGGTGGAAGAAGGAAATCCTGGAAACCTGTTTAATATGGGATTTAAATGACATGTCCTGGTCAAAAATAACACCAAGGTTCTTTACTTTATTACTGGAGGTCAATTTAATGCCATCCAGGTTAAGTGATTGACTAAGCAGTTTCTTTTTTAAAGACTCCGGTCCAAAGACAACAACTTCTGTATTGTCTAAAATTTAGAAGCAGAAAATTTAAAGTCATCCAAGTTTTTATGTCTTCAAGACATGCTTGTAGTCTATCTAACTGGTTAGGCTTATCAGGATTTATGGATAAGTAAAGCTGTGTATCATCAGCGTAACAGTGAAAATTTATTCTATGCTGCCTGATAATATGACCTATTGGAAGCATATATGTAGTAAAGAGAATTGGCCCAAGTACTGAACCCTGTGGTACTCCACAATTAACCCTGGAATTTAAAGATGATTTATCTTTTACATGAACAAACTGGAATCTGTCAGACAGATAAGATTTAAACCAGCCTAGCGCTGTTCCCCTGATCCCTACAGCATATTCCAGCCTTTCTAAGAGAATATTATAATCAACTGGATCAAATGCAGCACTGAGATCTAACAGAACCAGAACAGACACAAGTCCATTATCTGAGGCCATAAGAATAAGCTAGTACTTTAAGCAGCTCAGCTCAGCCAACTGCTGCACCTTCCCTTTGAAAAGAAGCGGAATCATAATCTGATTACCAAAAACGTGGGAATCTCTGAAAAACAAAACAGCTAAATAAAATAAACAATATCAGTAAGTAAAACCTCCAAATCTGCATCAGAAATACTATAGTGTTTTGGTTAAATAGTCATGAGTTGGTTTTTTTTCATTGCGTCTATAGTGACCTCAATGGGTTGAAGGATCATGTGTTTATTCTGACAGTTTCAGACAAACCGTACTGCAATTAAAGATAAACATTTAATAAACACAAAGATACAGAAAAGTGCCATTTAGTTTTTATTAACTGTTGGTAATATTTATGCTGTATGTACAATAGTACAAATTTGTGTTGTAGACCAGTAGGAACTGGGGTGTACAACTGCTAATATCCTGTTTGGCCAGTGGTGGCTCTTTCATAGTTTTATTTTTCCTTTAGCCTGGTGAATTATAACAGATGAAATGATATTTTGGGGCACCCAGAGCTGTACAATGTTCAATATTTTTGATAGAGCTACTGTTTGATTTCCTGAAGAAGTCTGTACACTATAACTGTATTCTCTTACTTCACCATGCCACATTTTTCCTCTTGATTATAAAATTGACTTTGCCAGATTAAGGCCCTCATCTTCAAAGATTCCAAATATGGGGTGCTAAATTGCTTGTGCAAAAAAAATTTGCATGTGCAATAAGTGGCTGTATTGTGCTCGATTTTCAGATCAGGTGCAAACGAGGTCCTCCTTCACCTTTGAATCAAAATATTGGATTTCAGGCTATTGCGCAGGAGGGCAGAGATGTGTCCAAAATAGATAGCGCTGTCCCCCATTGATGTGCACACGGGGCACCTGATCTAGGTTGACAACCCCATAGGAGCGTGCACAGCTTGTTAGCTGTGTTGCCTGATGTAACTTGCAACAAATTGGCCAATCAATATTAACAATATAAAAGACAAGCATGGCTATCAATTATTTATTAGACCTTTGTCTCCCTTGATCTTTTGATTCTTTTTGGAGACTCACCATCTTTTTTTTTATTTTATTGTTTTATTGGAGAAGCAAGTGATACAGACAAAATCTTCTGCCTATACTTCAATGTCCAACACATTTACTGAGTAAAAAAAATCAACCTGCTAATTGAAAAGTTTTTACTTTTTATGGTAAGTAAACAAATATAACATATTTAGACCTTAAGGTCTAAATATTCTTACTACGGGGGCTAACACAGTCAGAGATTATATATTTGTCCAAAACCAAAGCCGGGATACATGACATAACAGTGTTTTCTGTTCTCAAACAGCTGCCTCCTCTACCCAGATACGTTTTCTGAGCTGGAGTTTCAAAATACCTAACTGTTTTTTCAACAGAACTCTCTCCATGTGTTGGAGCTCGAGATTTATAAAGCTCTTTTAAACAAAAAATGTTTAAACCAAAGTGCTGTACAGCACTAAAAGGACAAATCAAGACAAATAATAAAATGGTGAAATATAACAAAAAATAAAAAGAGTGAAATCAAAGCACAAACTGTAGCAAATAAAAGAACAGATCAACTCACTGTGTCAAAGGCCTCTGAAAATGGGTGTGTTTTTAAGAGAGACCTTAAAACAGTAAGAGAAGAGGCCTATCTTATTATATTTAATGGCAAGTAGTTCCATAATTTTGGTGCCACAACTGAAAAGGCCCAATCTCCTTTGAGTTTCTGCCTAGTTTTTGGTACAGTCAATACAAGCTGTTCGGATGATCTAACACTCCTTGGTGAAACATAAAGCTGAAGCAAATCAACGAGGTATGGAGGAACAAGGCCATTTAGCCATTTAAAAGCTAAGAGTATAATTTTAAAATCAATTATTTGGCCAAAGGCAGCCAGTGGAGTGAAGTCAGAGTGGGAGAGATATGTTTGTGTTTGCATGTTCCTTTTAAGAGATGAGCAGCAGCATTCTGGACAAGCTGAAGGCTTGAAAGAGAGGCCTGGCTGATCCCAGGATGAAGTGAATTATAGTAATCTAGACGTATTGTGATAAATGCATGAAATATTATCTCCAAATCATGGTTTGACAAGACTGGTTTTAGTTTTGCAACCTGACTTAGTTGAAAAAAAGTTGTTCTGCAATGCACTGCTGACCTGTTTATTGAACTTAAGACCTGAATCCAGTGTTGCACCAAGATTTGTAACCTGTTGCCTGACAAATGGCTCCAGGGGCCTCATGTACAAAAGAGTACGCAGCTTTCATATTAAAAGTTTGCAGTAGGGTGGCGCAAACAAATTCAGATGTACGAAACTGTGCGTAGACATGTCACCGCACATGTAGCCTTTATACATGCACGTGGCACTTATACCACCCGGTCTCTGCCCATAAATACATATTCAAAGTAGTATAAATAGCCGGACGTCACCTATCACGTGTCCAAATAACCATGGCAACAGTGCTGTGACAGTCTGAACCGGTTCCTTTCGGTGAAAAAACGCTAAGAGAGACTGTCTATACACCATGAGGGCTATTTGTAGTCAGTTACAGCAAACCAACACATACTTGAATGACATCAGTGACGCAAACCTGACTGGAAATAAAACACTTGTCTGGTCGTACCTGTTTAGTTCTACAATATCTGCATCAAATCCAAACGGCACTGTGTTGCTGCTTCATTGAGCTTAATCGTAGCTCATTGCTGATCATTATAATGATGTGAATATCGTACTCGTCGTCTTCCGCTTCATCCGGGACCGGGTCGCGGGGGCAGCAGATTCAGCAGAGACGCCCAGACGTCCCTCTCCCCAGACACCTCCTCCAGCTCCTCCGGGGGGAACCCAAGGCGTTCCCAGGCCAGCCAAGAGACATAATCCCTCCAGTGTGTCCTGGGCCGTCCCCTGGGCCTCCACCCGGTGGGACCTGCCTGGAACATCTTCCGAGGAAGGCGTCCAGGAGGCATCCGGTATAGATGCCCGAGCCACCTCAACTGGCTCCTCTCGATGTGGAGGAGCAGCGGCTCTACTTAGAGCCCCTCCCGGATGGCCGAGCGCCTCACCCTATGGAGGAAGCTCATTTCAGCCGCTTTTATCCGGGATCTCCTTCTTTCGGTCATGACCCAAAGTTCATGGCCATAGGTGAGGGTTAGAACATAGACCGACCGATAAATCGAGAACTTCGCTTTTCGGCTGAGCACTCTCTTCACCACAACGGACCGGCACAGTGGCCTCATTACTGCGGCAGCTGCACCGATTCAATTCAGTTTATTTATATAGCGCCAATTCACAACACACGTCGTCTCGAGGCTCTTCACAAAAGTCAGGTACATACATTCCAATTAATCCTAACCATTGAACAGTGCAGTCAGATTCAGTTATTTATTCAAATTGGATAAAAAGTTTTTCTGTCTAAGGAAACCCAGCAGATTGCATCCAGTCAGTGACTTGCAGCATTCACTCCTCCTGGATGAGCATGTAGAGACAGTGGACAGTCACTGGCGTTGACTTTGCAGCAATCCCTCATACTGAGCATACATGTAGCGACAGTGGAGAGGAAAAACTCCCTTTAACAGGAAGAAACCTCCAGCAGAACCAGGCTCAGTGTGACCGACTGGGGTTTATGGAGAACAGAGCAGAGACACAAAGAATACAGAAGCACTGATCTAGGAGTATTTTCTATGGGAAGGAAAAGTAAATGTTAATGGATGTAGCTCCTTTAGTCGTTTCATCTAGAAAGAAAGAACAGATAAACTCTGAGCCAGTTTTCAAGGTTAGAGTCTGAAAGAGAGCACATAGAGTTAGTCACAGTAGAAGCTCAGTCAATCGCCATGTCTAGGAGAGAGAAAGGGTTAAACACTGAAAGACAGGGCCAAGTTTATCATCGCTAGAGTTTGACCATTAAAGTTGTCGGCAGCAGAAGCTTGGACGATGCCCCTCTCCAGAAAGGTGTCACAGGTAGACACAGAGTCAGGCCACGTGTAGCTTCTAGGAAGTGAAAAGAGAGAACAAAGTTAAAAGCTGAAATAACAGCAAATAATGCAAAATTGGAGAGTAGTGTGAGAATGTAGCGAAGACGGTGAAAGTGGGTTATTATGTCCTCCAGCAGCCTAAGCCTATAGCAGCATAACTACAGAGATAGCTCAGGATAACCTAAGCCACTCTAACTATAAGCTTTATCAATAAAGGAAAGTTTTAAGCCTAGCCTTAAAGGTAGACAGTTTGTCCATCTAGAGCCCACTGATGGCCATTGTTATACTAAAAACCACAATGATTGGGATACCTCTCTCTGTCAGACTGATTATCAGAATCAGAAAAGCTTTATTGCCAAGTACGTTTTTGGACATACAAGGAATTTGTTTTGGCATAGTCGGTGCAATACAGTACAAATTAAACAGTATAAACATATCTACAATATAATATAAATATATGTGCACAGTTTTAAGTGAGTGAGAGTAAATATAGAGCAGTATTGGGTGCGAGAGCAGTACATCAGTGCAGGTGATCAGTGTGCAAGTATGGCAGTGCAAGTAAAGCAGGAGTCCAAGCTGAGCGTTAATGTAACGCATAGAGTTGCGAGTTACAAGTGTCCTGTCAGCAATAAAGGGTGTGTGGGGGAAAGGGAGAGTGTCAGTGTGGTTTCCGGGCTTTGTTAACAAGGCTGGTGGGAAAAAACTGTTCTTGTGGCATGAGGTTTTGGTCCGGATGGACCGCAGCCTCCTGCCAGAGGGGAGAGTTTCAAAGAGTCTGTGACCGGGGTGGGAGGGATCAGCCAGAATCTTCCCTGCCCGCTTCAGGGTCCTGGAGGTGTACAGTTCCTGGAGCGACAGTAGACTGCAGCCAATCACCTTCTCAGCAGACCGAATGACACGCTGCAGCCTGTCCTTATCCTTGGCTGTAGCAGCGGCGTACCAGATGGTGATGGAGGAGGTGAGGATGGACTCAATGATGGCTGTGTAGAAGTGCACCATCATAGTCTTTGGCAGGTTGAATTTCTTCAGCTGCCGCAGGAAGAACATCCTCTGCTGGGCTTTCTTGATGAGGGAGCTGATGTTTGGCTCCCACTTGAGATCCTGGGAGATGAGGGCTCCCAGGAAGCGGAAAGATTCCAGTGTCAATTGTGGAGTCACAGAGGGTGATGGGGGCAGGTGGTGCTGGGTTCTGCCTGAAGTCCATAACCATCTCCACTGTCTTTAGAGCGTTGAGCTCATGGTTGTTCTGGCTGCACCAGTCCAACAGATGGTCCACCTCCCATCTGTACGCGGACTCGTCACCATCAGAGATGAGTCCGATCAGGGTGGTGTCGTCCGCAAACTTCAGAAGCTTGACACTGGTGACTGGAGGTGCAGCTGTTGGTGTACAGGGAGAAGAGCAGAGGAGAGAGAACACAGCCTTGGGGGGAACCAATGCTGATGGTCAGGGAGTCAGAGACGTGCTTCCCCAGCCTCACGCGCTGCTTCCTGTCAGACAGGAAGTCAGTGATCCACCTGCAGGTGGAGTCGGGCACACTCAGCTGGGAGAGCTTCTCCTGGAGCAGAGCTGGGATGATGGTGTTGAAGGCAGAGCTGAAATCCACAAACAGGATCCTGGCATAGGTTCCTGTGGAGTCCAGGTGAGGATGAAGTGAAGGGCTAAGTTGACTGCATCATCTACAGACCTGTTGGGTCTGTAGGCAAATTGCAGGGGGTCCAGGAGGGGGTCGGTGATGTCTTTTAAGTGTGAGAGCACAATGCGCTCAAAGGACTTCATCACCACAGAGGTCAAGGCGACGGGTCTGAAGTCATTAAGCCCTGTGGTCCTTGGCTTCTTCGGAACAGGGACGATGGTGGAGGACTTGAAGCAGGCTGGTACATGACATGTCTCCAGTGAGGTGTTAAAAATGTCTGTGAAGACTGGAGACAGCTGATCAGCGCAGTGCTTCAGGCTGGCTGGTGAGACAGAATCCGGTCCAGCAGCTTTCCCGGGGTTCTGTCTCCTGAAGAGTTTGTTGACGTCCCTCTCCTGGATGGAAAGAGCCGTCCCTGGCGTGGGTAGGGGGTTGGTGGGGGGGGAACTTCAGGGTGGGGGTTGGAGGTGCCAAGGCCCCTCTTGAGGTTGGGGAGGTGGGGGTGGTGGATTGTGGCTGCAGCTGTTGGAGGGTGTCGTGGGGGATGGTTGCAGGACTGTCTCTTTGTCTTTCAAAGCGGCAGTAGAACTCGTTCAGGTCGTTGGCGAGGCGTCGGTCGTTGATGGAGTGGGGGGCTTTCGGCTTGTAGTTGGTGATCTGCCTGAGCCCTTTCCACACAAATGCAGAGTCGTTGGCTGAGAACTGGTTTTGGAGCTTCTCAGAGTACAGTCGTTTGGCCTCTTTCACTGCCTTGCCAAACTTGTACTTAGCCTCTCTGTATATGTCTTTGTCCCCACTCCTGAAGGCCTCTTCCTTATCCAGTCTTAACCTGAGTTTAGCTGTGAACCAGGGTTTGTCGTTGTTGTAACTCACCCTGGTGCATGATGGTACACAGCTGTCATCACAGAAGCTGATGTAGGAAGTCACAGCCTCTGTGTACTCGTCCAGACTATTGGTAGTAGTCCTGAACACATCCCAGTCTGTACAACCTAAACAGGCCTGGAGATTCTCCGCAGCCTCACTGCTCTACTTCCTTGTCGTCCTCACAACAGGTTTGCAGAGCTTTAGTTTCTGCCTGTATGCAGGAATCAGGTGGACCATGATGTGGTCGGATTGGCCCAGTGCAGCACGTGGGACGGCGTGATAAGCGTCTTTGATGGTGGTGTAACAGTGATCCGGAATGTTGTCCTCTCTGGTCGGACATTTTATAAACTGTCTATATTTGGGGAGTTCGTGGGTGAGATTACCTTTTGTTAACGTCGCCAACGACAATAACTAAGGAGTCCGGGTTGGTCCGCTCCACACTCAGTATCATGCGCTGTGCAACCTGCACGTTAGCTTGCGGCGGGATGTAAACACCGACCAGGATGAACGAAGCGAACTCACGGGGGGAATAGAAAGGCTTACAGTTTATGATGAAGGCTTCCAGGTCTGGAGAACAGTGCTGCTGAATCACTGTCACGTCGTTGCACCAACCACTGTTGAGGTAGAAACAAATTCCTCCACCTTTCGCTTTGCTGGACAGTTCCGTGTCTCTGTCCGCTCTGTAGAGATGGAATCCTGCCAGTTGCAGCGCAGAGTCCGGTATTAATCCACACAGCCATGTCTCCGTGAAGCACAAAACTGCCAATGAATAAAGGTCCCTGTTTTTCCCCAACAGCAGTTGTAGTTCCTCAATTTTGTTGGGAAGTGAGCGCACGTTAGAGAGAAATATTCCAGGTAACGTTGTTCGTAGTCCACGCTGGCGAAGACGTACCAGCACCCCAGCCCGTTTCCCTCTCTTCCGGCGTTTCACCGCGTGAGCAAAGGTGAGCGCACCTTTGACCAGAAGTCCAAAAATTCCAGAGCAGTAGGCAGAAAATTGGGAAATAACTCCTCTGGTGTAGTAGCCCTGATGTTCATGAGTTCTTCTCTGGTGAGAGAGCTCTGGGTACCATCACAGAAGACTGTTTGAAAGCAAAAAACAAAACAAAACAATGCGCACCAACACGCCGAGGCAACCATCTGCGGCACCATCTTGAAGCGAACCATTGGAAAAGAGAAAAGGTCATACAGGTAGCGGAAATGGAGGGTGTGTTTGCACCTCAATCATAACTGAGCCGGTTTTGGCTAAACGTGACTCCCCCTTACTCCATCCAACAGGGAGGGAAGAAGATGGAGGTAAGAAATAAGGAAGATAGCTCAGGATAACCTAAGCCACTCTAACTATAAGCTTTATCAAAAAGGAAAGTTTTAAGCCTAGCCTTAAAAGTAGACAGGGTGTCTGCTTCACAGACTAAAACTGGGAGCTGGTTCCACAGGAGAGGATAACTGATAACTAAAGGATCTGCCTCCCATTCTACTTCTAGAGACTCTAGGAACCACCAGTAAACCTGCAGTCTGAGAACAAAGTGCTCTGTTAGGAACATATGGAACAATCAGATCTCTGATGTATGATGGATCTAGATCATTAAGGACTTTATATGTGAGGAGGAGAATTTTAAATTCTATTCTGGATTTAACAGGGAGCCAATGAACAGAAGCTAAAATAGGAGAAATATGATCTCTCTTTTTAATTTTCATTAGAACTCTTGCTGCAGCATTTTGAATCAGCTGAAGGCTTTTAACTGCATTTTGTGGACATCCTGATAGTAAAGAATTACAATAGTCCAGCCTTGAAGTAACAAATGCATGGACTAGTTTTTCAGCGTCACTCCTGGATAGGATATTTCTAATTTTGGCAATGTTCCGGATGTGGAAGAAGGAAATCCTGGAAACCTGTTTAATATGGGATTTAAATGACATGTCCTGGTCAAAAATAACACCAAGGTTCTTTACTTTATTATCGGAGGCCAATTTAATGCCATCCAGGTTAAGTGATTGACTAAGCAGTTTCTTTTTTAAAGACTCCGGTCCAAAGACGACAACTTCTGTATTGTCTAAAATTTAGAAGCAGAAAATTTAAAGTCATCCAAGTTTTTATGTCTTCAAGACATGCTTGTAGTCTATCTAACTGGTTGGGCTTATCAGGATTCATGGATAAGTAAAGCTGAGTATCATCAGCGTAACAGTGAAAAGTTATTCTATGCTGCCTGATAATTTGACCTATTGGAAGCATATATATAGTAAAGAGAATTGGCCCACGTACTGAACCCTGTGGTACTCCACCATTAACCCTGGAGTTTAAAGATGATTTATCATTTACATAAACAAACTGGAATCTGTCAGACAAGTAAGATTTAAACCAGCCTAGCGCTGTTCCCCTGATCCCTACGGAATATTCCAGCCTTTCTAAGAGAATATTATAATCGACTGGATCAAATGCAGCACTGAGATCTAACAGAACTAGAACAGACACAAGTCCATTATCTGAGGCCAATCTGAATCCGAGTAGTGTTTCGTTATTGGACTTCTGTGCTAGTCACGGATTGTCCATAATGAACACCATGTTCAAGGATAAGGGTATCCATCAGTGCACTTGGCACCAGGACATCCTAGGTAGGCGGTCGATGATCAACTTTGTTGTCGTATTGTCAGACCTTCGGCCGCATGTTTTGGACACCCGGGTGAAGCGAGGGGCTTAGCTGTCCACTGATCACCACCTAGTGGTGAGTTGGATCCACTGGAAGAGGAGAAAGCCAGACAGACTTGGCAGGCCCAAGCGCATAGTGAGGGTTTGCTGGGAATGTCTGGCAGAGTCCCCGGCCAGGAATGTATTCAACTTCCACCTCCAGGAGAGCTTTGACCAGATTCCGGGCGATGTTGGAGACATAGAGTCCGAGTGGACCACGTTCACCACATCTATATTCAATGCTGCTGCCCGTAGCTGTGGCTGTAAGGTCTGCAGTCCCTGTTGCGGTGGCAATCCTCGAACACCGGCAGTAAGGGACGCTGTCAAGCTGAAGAAGAAGTCCTATAAACTGTGGTTGACTTATGGAACTCCTGAGGCGGTTGACGGGTACCGTGAGGCCAATGTGCCGCAGCCCGGGCTGTGGCAGAGGCCACAACTCGGGCCTGGGAGGAGTTTGGTGAGGCCATGGAGAAGGACTACCGGTTAGCCTCAACGCTATTCTGGCAAACCATCCGGTGCCTCAGGAGGGGGAAGCAGTGCTTTGCCAACACTGTTTACCGTGGGGCTGCTGACCTCAACTTGGGACATTATCGGGCAGTGGAAGGAGTACTTCGAGGATCTCCTCAATCCTTTCGTCACGCATTCCCTGGTGGAAGCAGAGACTGGGGACTCTTTCGTCATCCAGGCTGAAGTAACAAGGTGGTTAAAAAGCTCCGCAGTGGCAGTGCTTAGGGGACGGATGAGATCCGCCCTGAGTACCTCAAATCTCTGAATGTTGTGGGGCTGTCATGGCTGACATGCCTCATTGTGTGGCGTTCGGGGACAGTGCCTCTGGACTGGCAGACTGGGGTGGTGGTCCCCCTTCATAAGAAGGGTGACCGGAGGGTTTGTTCCAACTACAGGGGGATCACAGCCTCCCTGGTAAGGCCTACGCCATGGTATTAGAGAGGAGAGTACTGCCGATAGTCGAACCTCGACTTCAGGAAGAGCAGTGTGGTTTTCGTCCCAGCCGTGGAACACTGGACCAGCTCTATACCCTCTATAGGGTACTCGTGGGTTTCATGGGAGTTTGCCCAACTGGTCCACATGTGTTTTGTGGACCTGGAGAAGGCATTCGACTGTGTCCCTCATGGTGCCACCCAGGGGGTGCTCCAGGAGTATGGAATCGGGGGCCCTTTATTAGGGGCCATCCGGTCTCTGTACAAGCAGTGCGGGAGTTTGGTGATGAATATGCCTCCCATATTTCTATTTCTGTCACCTACTGTCACCACACACATACTATGTGAAGAACTTTAATTCTTAACAATCCTTCAGGACGTCATATGAAAAAATGGAAAATTACCTAGAACCCAGACATCACGTGTTTGTCCCCAACACAGCTATTATTAGGCCCGAGCAGGAAAACTGCAAGGGCCTATTGTAATCGCTCGAATTCTTATTCTTTTTTTTTCCCGCTGCGTCTTTGCGGGGCAATATGGGGACTTTGCCATGCCCCAAAACTCACCAAACTTCACCCAAAATTGTCCCCCGTGTGAAATTCTTGATCCTTAATGTTGTCTGTGGGCGTGGCCAAACAACTTAGCCACGCCCCCAAACGTGAGATAGGCCAAACCGTAAGTCGTAGAGATATAAAATTTGGAACAATGCTAGAACTCCTCAAACCAAGAAAAAAAGTCTCTTGGGGGTATGTCCTAAAATGCACAGAAAGTCGGCCCTTTTGGATTAAAGGCCGATTTTTGCCCGTTTTTCACTTTCACTCACCTCGAACTTTAATGAACTCCTTCTAGAGATTTTTAGCTATCGGGTTCATATTTGGTCAACATGCAGTTAAGGCATGGGGGATTAAAAGTTATCAAAATCCTGAGTTTTCATCCATGTTTAGGGGGCGTGGCCGTGGCACGAATTTGGTGTTCGCACCGAAAGTGAAAAATTGCAATAACTTTCCCAAAAAATGATATATCTGCATATCTGAGCGAACTCCTCCTACAGCTTTTGACTTAGAGACTTGAAAATCACTCAGTTTACTCTTAAGGCATTGGGGATCAAAAGTTATCAAAAGCTTTTTGATACATGAAAGCATGTGGGCGTGGCCACGCCTCAAAATATGACTTCTTGCCATAAAACACTACATTGATATAGCTCCTACAAGGAAAGTCACAGACAAATGAAACCTTTTGGGATTGATCTGCCTCTAGGCCTCAACAATATTCACTGATCAGATGCTGACATCATCGAAGCCCCGCCCCCTGAGAACAGGAAGTAGCAAGTTTTCCTTTACAGAGTCAATGTTTGATGTTCTTCACCTAATCAATGTGAAAATGTCCCAAGTAACAGATAACATGATGCTCTTAGACAGTCGACAGTACTTACTGCTTTAGCTGGAGGTGTGAATATGATGGCGTGGCGAATTCTGATGTCACGCCACGGCCATACGTTTGGCTCTAAATTACACATGCATGGTCCGATTCACTCCAAACTGAATATGCTTGATCTTTGTCATCCCCCAAACAGCTCTATTGGATTACATTTAAATTTGGATCAATAGCGCCCCCTAGGACACTTCAAGGGCTATATCTCCCTCATACATCATCGGATCCACTTGAAATGTAGTATACATGATCATGAGTTAATGATGGACATTTTGACACAGTCAATTGATGATGTCGTTTTAGCACCGCCCACAAACAAACGAGTGCAGCTTCCATCTGGAAGGTCAGATTTACTCGAAATGTTTCATGCTTTTTGCCAGACTGAAACTCTGATTGACCGAAGATCATATGACATGTTGCTCAAAGTGCCACCTACTGGCGACGTCTTGAAGTGACGCGGTGTCATCGTATGTTGCGTGTAGGAGGCGATGCCAGGCTCCTGCGGTCGCTCGACAGCCCGAGTTGCGCTGAGGGGTGCGAGGGCCTTCAAAGCTGCTTGCAGGTTTCTAGTTATTATTATTATTATTATTATTAGATCAATTTTAATTATTTTTATAGTATAAGGCATCATGAGTTGAGGGGACCAATGTGCCACTGCTTTTGTGAGACGCATTAGCGCATCATTCATTGTATGTGCAACACATACAATGAATTAAATTTCTATTCACAAAACTATTTTCACTTACAGCTGGTGCCCTTATAGCAGTTTGAGTGCAGGCACAGCTCTGATTACATTCAGAAATTAGTTCTGTGCTACAAATGAGAACTACAGTTTAGGAAGCTTTTGATATGTGAGCCACTTACGGATGAGGCCATCCCATGGCTGGCACGGCTCGGCTCAGGGATGACTGTTAAATACCCAACCTATCAGTGAGCTCCCTTTAGAAAAGCTCTGGTTGAAAGGACGGCAGGGTAGTTACAACTTGAACTGGTACCACCGACGCACGGTTCCTCCTGGGTTCCCTCTGTAATACTGAGGCCAGCTCCGTGCAGAACTCCAAAATAATTGCCCTGGGCAATCTAAATTTTTACCAATAAGCCACACGCAACTTTACGCAGCTGTTTATAGACATGTGTGATTGTCTCCAGCTTGTCCACCTTAGGACTAATCAGACCTGACTTGTTAGGAATTAACCTGCTGATCCGACACAGTTTTCTTTTACAGTCAGAATGAAAGTGCCCCTTAGATGATTCACATGCATTTTATACTAAGCGCAAACACTGATGCGCATTTCCATCTACAGGTGACAAAAACAGAGGAAGTTTTACATCCGACTGAGGTTGTTCCCATCATTTTCTGAGGTGTGTTACGTTATTGTTTGAGCCTAAATGTGATTCAGTTTCATTGCTCTAGTTTAAACCATAAAAGTTCAAACATCATGAGAAATCATCAGGTTTGATGCTCCATTAATTAAATAAACTAAATGGAGTCCTATTTTAGTGTATTTACGTAGGTGAATTTTGGTTCTTTGTAGTTTATTATTGTCGATTTGAAAAAGTTTGCATGGCTTCTGCACATTTTCACGGTAGGTCAAAAATTTGCGTGGATTTCTGCGCACTTTTAATCGACGTTCATTTTAGTACATGCCTAGTTGTGCGTAAAACATTCCTCCGCAAGGTATTTGTGCGTAAGTACGCTTCGTACATGAGGCTCCAGATCACCAACTGATAAAAATGTGGAAGCTGCAGGTTCTGTCCTCCTTCAGCTTTATTTAGTTATCTGTATAGCTATATAGCGCCCTAATGGATGCCTTCTGAAGGCACTTCACAGTTAGAAAATCATCCAGTTTATATAAAGAAATTTACAGCCAGTTCATTCCAGATATATAGACATATTTAAAGTCAATTACATACATTCCAATATGATCCTAGCTATTAAACTGTGCCCTCAAGTTCAGTTCATTTTTCCAGTTGTTTCTGCTCCTTTCAATTCAATACAAGGTTCCAAACTTAGCACCGGCTTAGCACCAATTCAAGCACAAACACCAACTGCTCTCACAGTCTTATGGGAAACAGTCCTTATATTCTCATTTTCTATCCCAGTTGAAAATACGGGGCGGAACACAACAAATAAATCTTTGCGAGTGTGGTTCTTTTTTACAACCAATCAGGATGGTCTGTAGAACCTCTTCAAATTGATTTTGGAGAAAAGATAGCTCTTGATGATGATGCAGTGAATGAAGTTTATGAATAAAAATTCTAAGAATAGGATTAGATTGGGGATCATCTAGATCCGAAGCGAAGATGAGCCAAAGCACCACTCGTTGGCTCCATGACCAAACTAAGCCCAAGAGCACATAGCAACTGAAGAAACATTGATGTAAAAATGGTGAAATAAAATGGTCCTTCTTGCCCGAGAAATAATTAAATAATTGTAGAAATAATTAATTGATTTTAGAAATAATTCTAGAATTGAGGTGACTGTGGCTCAGTAGGAAGAGTAGTCGTCTTGCAATCAGAAGGTTGTGGGTTCGATTCCAGCTTCCTCCTGCCATATGTCGATGTGCCCATGGGCAAGGCACTTAACCTCAAGTTGCTTACCGATCTGCGTATCGGTGTATGAATGTGTGAGCGTTAGTGAGTGCGATTGGGTGAATGTGGCGCTAGTGTAAAGCGCTTTGAGCGGTCTGTATGACTGGAAAAGCGCTATATAAGTTCAGTCCATTTACCATTTAGAATTCCGCTGCTCAAGGTGGCAGCAGGTTGGAGTAGCTCTGTTGCTTTTCATTCTGATTAATTCTTTTTTGGGAACTTAAATTCCTCTTATGGTGGATACAGTTGATTTTTTTCTGGACGACTGTCCTCCGGTTTCAAATGCTGTGCAGCTGGAAGGATTTTTCATAATACTTTCTATTTTTGGACATTTGTTATGATGCATTGCCATGGCAACAGAGTTGTTTCTTACAACCGGGAGCAGCTGATTAATATCTCAAAAGCTCAAATAATACATCAACTGCAACCCCAAATCCCAGATGAGTTGAAAAGAAGACTACGTGGATGCAGAGCAGGATCAAAGAGAAGAGAGAGGAGGAAATTCAAACCATCTCTTCCGTTAATTCTGGTGGGCAATGTGAGATCGTTGGGAAACAAGTTGGATGAACTCCAAGCCCTACAAAGGACCCAGTCAGAGTACTGGGAATGCAGTATTATGTGTTTTACGGAGACATGGCTGCAGGATCATATTCCCGATTCCAGCGTCTCTCTGCCTGGCTTTCTAACCATACGAGCAGACAGATTTAAAGAGAAGCGGCAAATGTAAAGGAGGTGGACTGGCAGTACTTGTGAACAACAGATGGTGTAATCCAGGACATGTTACTGTGAAGTGTCGTCTCTGCAATCCAGATATTGAACTGTTGGTATTAAGTTTTCGTCCATATTATTTACCCAGAGAGTTCACCAGTGTTATTTTGGCAAAAATATACGTTCCACCTTCCGCTGTTGCCGACACTGCATGTGATGCCTTCAGCTATGTTGTTGCTAAGCTACAGACACAACACCCCAATGTGTTTGTGGCAATACCTGGTGGTTTTAACCATGCTTCATTCTCTGCTGCACTTCCAACGTTTGTGAGCTGCTCTACCAGAGAAAACAAAACATTGGATTTGTTTTATGCAAATATCAAGGACTCATACATCTCTACAGCAAGACCTCCTCTAGGCAAATCAGATCACAATCTTGTTTTTCTCTGCTTGAAATATAAGCCCCTTGTTCAGAGGCAACCTGTAATAAAGATGACTGTGAGAAAATGGTCACAGGAAGCTGAAGAAGCTCTGCAAGGTTGCTTTGAGGCTACAGACTGGGACGCACTGTGCCAGCCACATGGAGAGGACATCAATGCCATGACTGAGTGTGTAACTGACTATATAAACTTCTGTGTGGATAACATCATCCCCACCAGAACCGTAAGATGCTTCCCCAATAACAAACCCTGGATCACCAGTCACCTGAAGGACCTGCTTAACAAGAAAAAAAGAGCCTTCAGAGAGGGAGACAGAGAATTATTGAGGAGTTTACAGAAGCAACTTAAAGTCGAGATAAGAGACAACAAGGAGGTGTACAAGAAGAAGCTGGAGAGCAAGCTCCAGCAAAACAATATCAGAGATGTGTGGACAGGGATGAAGAAGATCACAGGCTTCATGCAGAAGGATGATCAGACAGATGGAGGTCTGGACAGAGCCAATGAACTGAACACATTCTTCAATAGGTTCAGTTCAGAAACAAGCTCAGCATCCTCCTCTCTTGCTCACAGCCAAACAGAACCTCCACCCTCCTTTGACCCAAAGCTTTTCTGTCTCACCTCAAATGTATTATCTTCCACCTCAACCATGTACCCTTCTGCTTCTACATGTTTGCCTTCAACCATATCAGAAGATGCTGATGCTCCCTTTGCCTCCCCCTTCCACCAGGTGACGATGCAACTGGAGAGACTGAATAGGAATAAGGCTGCAGGTCCAGATCATGTCAGCCCTAGAGTCCTGAAGGCCTGTGCAGAGCAGCTCTGTGGGATTCTGCAGCACCTCTTCAATCTTATTCTGGCCCAGAAGAAGGTTCCGGTGTTGTGGAAGACCTCCTGTCTTGTTCCGGTACCAAAGAAAACTCACCCATCAGTCCTCAATGACTATAGACCTGTTGCCCTGACATCTCACATCATGAAGGTCATAGAGAGACTCCTGTTGGCCCACCTGAGTAAGCAAACAGTAAACTATCAGGACCTCATTCAGTTTGCTTATCGCTGTGGAGTTGGAGTTGATGATGCCATCATACACCTGCTTCAACAAACCCACTGTCATCTGGACAAAGCCAGCAGCACTGTGAGGATCATGTTCTTTGATTTCTCCAGTGCGTTTAACACAATCCAACCTGATTTGCTTTGTCAGAAACTCCAGAAGACTCAGGTGGAGGCCTCAACAATCTCCTGGATCAAAGACTACCTGACAAACAGATCACAGTTTGTGAGACTGAAGGGTTGTGAGTCTAACCAGGTAGTCAGCAGCACAGGAGCACCACAGGGGACTGTACTCTCACCATTCCTCTACACTCTGTACACCTCAGACGTCCAGTACAAGACAGACTCCTGTTACCTGCAGTAATACTCATATGATTCTACAGTTGTGGGGTGGATCAGAGATGGACAAGAAAATTAGTACAGGAAGGTGGTGGACCACTTTGTGGCACGGTGTGGAAACAATCATCTATGAACGTGACTAAAACACAGGGTATGATTGCAGATTTGAAGAGAAATGGGAATAAGTCAAAAACTATTTTCATCATGGGAGAAGAAGTGGAGGTGGTGGAGGAGTATAAATACCTCGGTGTTCACCTGGACAACAGACTAGAGTGGAGATGCAACTGTGAAGCTGTCTACAAGAAGGGACAGAGCAGACTGTACTTCTTGAGGTAGCATTTAGGTCCTTTTGTGTTTGCAGCAAGATGCTGCATATCTTCTATAAGTCTGTTGTGGAGAGTCTGATCTCTTCTGCCATCATCTGCTGGGGAAGCAGCATCAGAGTCAGGGACTTAAAAAAGGTCAACAAGCTGATAAAGAAGGCTGGTTCTGTTCTGGGGACTCCTCTGGAAACTCTGAAGATCATTGTGCAAAGAAGGATTCTTCATAAAATAAAGAACATTATGGAGAACCCTGAGCATCCTCTTCATGAGACTGTCCTACAACAACAGAGTGTCTTCAGTCAGATGCTTCTTCAGAAGTGCTATAAGACGGAGCGCTACACGAGATCCTTCCTGCCCACAGCCATCAGCATCTATAATGGCTCTTTGAAGAAACCTACATAATGAGCTACAACATTTAATTTCCCTTTGGGATTAATAAAGTATTTTTGAATTTGAATATAATAAGCAATCGAAAGATTAAAGTATGCAACCAGTGCTCATTTGCAAGACATCAGACCTTCTACAGTGTTTCTCTTCCCAGATTCCATCCAGAAAATATTTTGCTTTTCACTCAGCAACCAGATGCCTTAAATATTGAACACACATATAACATGTAAAACTCTGTACAGGCTGCTATAAAAACCGAAAGTGTTCAGTGTGGCTGATGTGTTGTCTAGAATCACATGGTTCCTGTATGTGCTCATCCTGGGTTGTATAAACTGACCTCAGTGCGTTCTATTTCTTCTGAAGTTAAAAATGAGTAGTTATGGAAACCTATTCTGTCACTCATAGTATGATCTAACAAGCATAAAAGCTCAATATAATTTTTGTGTTGTGCGTAGTTTATATTAAGTAAACATTTGTTGAGCATTTTAAAGAAAAATTGTTTGCATTGAACTATAAAGCCCCAAAATGCTGCAGGTCTACGAGACCCAGATCAGTGGCTCAATATCATGTTGTGATTATAAATATGAATATATTTAATATTTTATTAACTAATATTTCAGTATGTTAAGGGTTGTCCTGTGAATACCAGCCCAATAAAGCAGTGGTATTAGGACAAAATAGAAAGGTGTGAGACGAGCTCTGACATTATTGAACAGCATAAACTCTGCACACATGGAATGAATTCACACAATTTCTTAAAATACAAGAATTTATTAACAAAAATAAGTCAACTCAAAGTCAAACATATTTCAATCAAATAAATCTTTACTATGCTAAAACAATCCAACTAAACTACCAAGCAAAATTAAAGAATAAGGAAGACTAATGGGCTTTACAATATAAACAAGTTGATTAAAGATGATTGAAAATTATGACCAAAAGAGTGATGCAACATTACCATGCAATGTTTATGTTTGAGAACCAAGGATTATCTTGAAGAATCTGGAAATGAAGTTCAGTTAGTCTTAGAACTAACTTGGGCAATAATTGGTATACCTTCAAACAACCATTCACAATGCAAGATCAGATAAAACATTATTTTAATAAAATAATGTTTTAAAGAATGATTTGCTGAATATAGCCAACTTTCTGGATGACCAATTCGCAAAGGTGTTTAATTAGCTGCCTTTATTTATTAAAATAATTTTTTAAGAAATATTAAGGAAATAGTAAAATATTTAAGGAAATATTATTTTGAATAAGAACTAACCCTTTCTGGATAAATGGGGCTTAATGGTGTTTAATTAGTTATCAAGTTTAGTAAAATAGTATTTAGGGAAATATTATTTCCTAGATTGAAAACTAACCTGTTTGGGTAAATGACTTTAACTGACTCTTACTAGACAAGTACATGTTCTTAGCTGTTAGCGGTTGGAGCTAACAAAAGAAACTTGTAGCTAATCAAACACATACCTTTAAAATGCCGTTAATAAAAGGGTTAAAATGCATAAGCGTGGATGGCGCGTTATGGCCGATCTTTTGTGTTTAAAAATCACCCTTTAAATAAAGTTTGTCTTAACTTTAAAGACACAAACAAAGAACACATAAACTGAGCACGTGCTTAACAGCTAATCTGCTAGAACTAAGATAGATGAGTTTTCAACACAAACAAAAGCAAGTCATAAAACGAAAAATGTTTAGAATATATCATTCTGCTTGCTCGTTCTGTTCGTTCTGCTGGCCTGCTGAACTGCACGTTATTGCTGTAGCCACGGTGATGCGGTCCCATTGTCCTTCCTTTAGACCGCTAAAAACTGCTCCACTCAGCGTTGTAGAAACAGGGTCTCTCCTGGGAACTCCATGGAACACAGTTTGAGAGAAAAGTCAAGCCACGCTTGCACCTTAATTACCCCGTTCATGAATGAATACCAGTGTGATGGAAATTCTTGCAGTAAAAATTCCACAACACCGGATACACAATTCATTCCTACTTAAGTTTGTGCATATGATCCCGTGATCGTATGACACTCTTGGATCCAGTTTGAAGAGTTATGTCTGTTTGCCAGCAAAGAGACAGCGCGCAGTGTCTCTCCTTCCAGTTCCGCTAGGGACCTGCGTGGAAGAGGTCAGTTTGTTGCAAAGTGGTGTTTTTATTCAAACAGTGATGTCACGGGACATCTGCTGTTACTCCTGGTCCTGGCTGTGCTGGAAGGTTAATGCGATTTATTTTGAAAGTTCCAGAAACGTTCTTACTGGGCTTTAATGTTGTAACCCATGGCTGGAGTCCCAACAATCAACACACAAGGTTAACTATTTATTTCACCTTGAGGCTAATAGCAAAGAATAAGAGGAGCTCATACACACCCTGTTTGTTTATCTGAAGTTTGATACAACACGAGACTAAACCAGAGAGCCAGAGGAAATCACACCAAGGTAGAGATTAGTGACCTGACTTTGACACCTTGAAATCTAAAATGCCATGTGGGCCCTTCAATTCAGCAACATGCATCTGTTTTTTTGCAGCCGTATCAGCCAGTCTGGAGGACTCACTGGGAGGCTCTGCTAAGGCTACACTGCAGGCTATTGGAGCGCAGGAGGCAGCTCTGCAGGCAATCACTCAGCACACTCACAAGCTGAAGGAAGCTATGGAGAAAGAGGTACTGACTCATCTGAGTACAAAACTATGGAGTGATTCTGATAATGATGTTTTTGTGACTGGTTGTGTTCCTGTACAAGCTTGAGTCAGACAACTGCCTGGTCTCCAGTAGAAAATACATTAACCAGAGCACAAGGCGGTTGCTCCAGTTTTTGTTACCATTGTTACTTTTGAAGCTGAATGCAGTCTGTGACCTAACCTTTGTTAAAATTCCTGCAACGCCCTCCAGGACTTAAATATTAGCTTCTACCAAAGATCTTATCTTGTTGGTTGCAAATAAGAAAACGACGAGTCAGTTCTGACCAAATGTCAGTCAAATAGCTGCACAGAATGTCAATGACCAATGAAGGTTCTTTCTTTACTTTGTAGTATATTTTATTATTTGTTAACACACTAATTTTGTTTGTGGGAAATAAAAAAGTCTCTAAAAATGTTTTTGAAGGTCGTAAATGTAGCAAATTGGTAAAAATGCTACACAAGGTGACCCTGAGGCCTCAGGCCGGCTGGGTGACGCTACGTAGAAAGCATAGTCCTAGATCCCACCCCACAGGTCACCACCAACCCGTCTGCGTTTCTAACAGATTTTCCCCGCTCAGTGACACACCAGCTGAGAAGCCAACTCTGGTAATTGGCAGCTCCATAGTCAGAAACGTGGCACTAGAGACACCAGCGACCATAGTCAAATGCCTGCCAGGGGCCAGAACATCAAATCCTACCTGAAACTGCTGGCTAAGGATCAGAATAAATACAGTAAGGCTGTTATTCACGCTGGTGGTAATGACACCCGTTTACCCAATCGGAGGTCACCAAAGTTAGTGTTGCTTCGGTGTGTAAGTTTGCCAAAACAATGCTGGACTCCGTAATTTTCTCTGGTCCCCTCCTCGATCTGACCAGTGATGACATGTTTAGCCGCATGCTGTCATTCAACCGCTGGGTGTCTAGGTGGTGTCCAGAAAACAATGTGGGCTACATTGATAATTGGCAAATATTTTGGGGAAAACCTGGTCTGATCCGGCATCCATCCCATTTTGGATGGAGCAGCTCTTCTTTCTAGGAATCTGGCCAAATTTATTAGTTCTCCAAAACTCTGACAACCCAGGGTTCAGACCAGGAAGCAGGGTCGTAGTTTAACACTCCTCTCTGCAGCTTCTGTACTGCTACCCACCCATTACCCTTAAAATGGCCAAAATTGAATAGATAAAAAAATAATCCAAAATCTCATAAAAATAAACACAACTCAGACCAAACAGAAAAATAAAACAATTAAATGTGGCTTACTGAACATAAAATCTCTCTCTTCAAATACTTTGCTAGTTAGTGACTTGATTTGTGACAATCACATTGATTTATTTTGCCTCACAGAAACCTGGCTGCAGCAAGAGGATTATGTTACTATAAATGAGTCAACTCCTACTAATTATTTAAATTTTCACATTCCTCGAAATACTGGGCGAGGAGGAGGAGTAGCAACCATCTTTCAGTTCGATTTATTGACTAGTCCCAGACCAATCAATAGCAACAACTCTTTTGAATATTTAATCCTTAGTTTTCCTCATCCTAATTGCAAAGCACTAAAACCACTTCTGTTTGTTGTTTTGTACCGTCCACCAGGCCCTTACTCTCAATTTTTAGATCCGTTTTCAGACCTTTTATCTGATTTAGTGTTAAACACAGATAAGGTTATTATAGTGGGGGATTTTAACATTCATGTTGACACTGAAAGCGATAGCCTAAATATAGCCTTTAATGCTATCTTAGACTCATTTGGCTTTGCTCAAAACATTAACAAACCTACCCACCTTTGTCTTCATTCTCTGGACCTTGTGCTGACATATTATCAGACAATGCTGTAACAACCTTTAAAGAATCTGTTCCACTTTTAATTTCCTCATTATCACAGAAAAACACAGTGGAGGGCAATAATTGTGTTTCTTCCCCTTCACAAATTGATTCTCTTGTTCATAGTGTTACTTCATCATTGCGTGGTACATTAGACAATGCAGCCCCCTTGAAAAAGAAGGTCATTATTCATAGGAGGCTGGCTCCCTGGTTTAATTCAGAGCTGCGTACTTTAAAGCACAATGTTAGAAAATTTGACGCTCTACACACCTAGAGGATTCTTACTTAATCTGGAAAAATAGCCTACTGTTATATAAAAAGACGCTTCGCCAAGCCAGAACAGCTTATTTCTCATCATTAATCGAAGAGAACAAGAATAATCCTAGGTTTCTCTTTAGTTGAGTTGCTAAACTTACACAGAGTCATAGCTCTGTTGAGCCATCCATTCCCTTAGCTCTCAGCAGTCATGACTTTATGGGATTCTTCCTAAATAAAATTGACTCTATTAAAAATAAAATCTTTGACATACTCCCGTAGATGAGTACTTCATCCTCAGCAAGTGAGACAACATTGGAAGTAACTGTAGAACCTGATCTGTGTTTGGACTGTTTTGATCCAGTGGAGCTTCCTGAGTTATCAGAAATATTAGCTTCATCTAAACCTTCAACTTGTATGTTAGACCCAATCCCAACCAAATTATTTAAGGAAGTGTTCCCTCTGATTACCAGCTCTATTTTAGATATGATTAATCTATCCTTAGTAAATGGATCAGAACCACAGGCTTTTAAGGTAGCTGTAATTAAACCTTTACTTAAGAAACCTTCGCTCGATCAAGATGATTTAATAAATTACAGACCTATATCCAATCTTCTGTTCTTATCTAAAATTCTTGAGAAAATAGTTGCTAATCAAATGTGTGAGCATTTACACAGCAATGACCTGTTTGAAGAGTTTCAGTCAGGTTTCAGAGCTCATCATAGCACTGAAACAACTCTGCTGAAAGTCACTAATGATATTCTTATGGCCTCAGATAATGGACTTGTGTCTGTTCTGGTTCTGTTAGATCTCAGTGCTGCATTTGATCCAGTCGATTATAATATTCTCTTAGAAAGGCTGGAATATGCTGTAGGGATCAGGGGAACAGTGCTAGGCTGGTTTAAATCTTATTTGTTTGACAGATTCCAGTTTGTTCATGTAAATGATAAATCATCTTTAAACTCCAGGGTTAATGGTGGAGTACCACAGGGTTCAGTACTTGGGCCAATTCTCTTTACTATATATGCTTCCAATAGGTCAAATTATCAGGCAGCATAGAATAAATTTTCACTGTTACGCTGATGATACACAGCTTTACTTATCCATGAATCCTGATGAGCCCAACCAGTTAGATAGACTACAAGCATGTCTTGAAGACTCAAAAACTTGGATGACTTTACATTTTCTGCTTCTAAATTTTAGACAATACAGAAGTTGTTGTCTTTGGACCGGAGTCTTTAAAAAAGAAACTGCTTAGTCAATCACTTAACCTGAATGACATTAAATTGACCTCTGATAATAAAGTAAAAAACCTTGGTGTTACTTTTGACCAGGACATGTCATTTAAATCCCATATTAAACAGGTTTCTAGGATTTCCTTCTTCCACCTCCGGAACATTGCCAAAATTAGAAATATCCTGTCCAGGAGTGACGCTGAAAAACTAGTCCATGCATTTGTTACTTCAAGGCTGGACTATTGTAATTCTTTACCATCAGGATGTCCACAAAATGCAGTTAAAAGCCTTCAGCTGATTCAAAATGCTGCAGCAAGAGTTCTGATGAAAATTAAAAAGAGAGATCATATTTCTCCTATTTTAGCTTCCCTTCATTGGCTCCCTGTTATAATTCTCCTTCTCACATATAAAGTCCTTAATGATCTAGCTCCATCATACATCAAAGATCTGATTGGTCCATATGTTCCTAACAGAGCACTTCATTCTCAGACTGCAGGTTTACTGGTGGTTCCTAGAGTCTCTAGAAGTAGAATGGGAGGCAGATCCTTTAGTTATCAGGCTCCTCTCCTGTGGAACCAGCTCCCAGTTTTAGTCCGTGAGGCAGACACCCTGTCTACTTTTAAGACTAGGCTTAAAACCTTCCTTTTTGGTAAAGCTTATAGTTAGAGTGGCTTAGGTTATCCTGAGCTATCTCTGTAGTTATGCTGCTATAGGCTTAGGATGCTGGAGGACATAATAACCCACTTTTACTCTCTTTGCTACATTCTCACACTACTCTCCAATTTTGCATTATTTGCTGTTATTTCAGCTTTTAACTTTGTTCTCTTTCTTTTCTCTTCCTAGAAGCTACACCTGGCCTGACTCTGTATCTACCTGTGACATCTTTCTGGAGAGGGGCATCGTCCGAGCTTCTGCTGGCAACAACTTAATGTTCACCTTCTACTTATGATCCACATGGCCCTGTATTTCAGTGTTTAACCCTTTCTCTCTCCTAGACATGGCTACTGACTGAGCTTCTACTGTGACTAACTCTGTGTTCTCTTTCAGACTCTAACCTTGAATACTGGATCAGAGTTTATCTGTTCTTTCTTTCTAGATGAAATGACTAAAGGAGCTACATCCATTAACATTTACTTTTCCTTCCCATAGAAAGTACTCCTGGATCTGTGCTTCTTTGTTCTCTTTGTGTCTCTGCTCTGTTCTCTTAAACCCCCAGTCGGTCGTGGCAGATGGCCACTCACACTGAGCCTGGTTCTGGTTCTTCTGGAGGTTTCTTCCTGTTAAAAGGGAGTTTTTCCTCTCCACTGTCGCTACATGCATGCTCAGTATGAGGGATTGCTGCAAAGTCAACGCCAGTGACTGTCCACTGTCTCTACATGCTCATCCAAGAGGAGTGAATGCTGCAAGTCACTGACTGGATGCAATCTGCTGGGTTTCCTTAGATAGAAAAACTTTTTATCCAATTTGAATAAATAACTGAATCTGACTGAACTGTTCAATTGTTAGGACTAATTGGAATGTATGTACCTGACTTGAAATCTATATGATTCGAGTGAATTGGTTTAACCCATTTTAAAGTTACCTACCTTTCACACAATGCAACAGGAAACACCACTCTCCAATTATTTTTTACCTCCGTCTTCCTCCCTCCCTGTTGGTTGGAGTAAGGGGGAGTCAGGTTTAGCCTAAACCAGCTCAGTTATGGTTGAGGTGCAAACACACCCCCCATTTCTGCTACCTGTATGACCCCTTCTCTTTTCCAATGGTTATGGTCAATCTGACAGAGAGGTACCCCAATCCTGGTGTTTTTTAGTATAACAATGACCATCAGTGGGCTCTAGATGGACAAACTTTATCAGTTTATTATTTTACCTAGTGCCCGTACACATAGCCCATTCTAAAATGTCCAAACTCTTAACTCTCAGTAGTTTAATCTAACCTCCCCAACAACCCCGCACCATTCCTGACCCTTTGTGAAGAGCCTTGAGACGACATGTGTTGTGAATTGGAGCTACATAAATAAAACTGAATTGAATTGAACTATCACAGCTAAAAGTTCCAATAAAATCATTTTTTTCTTTTTCACTGGGAAAGTAATTAATCCCTTCACTTTAAACATGGCACATAGCTCTTGCTGTGGAATGATTTTTTTCACATGCTGAATTTCATGTTTTAATAAATCCAGGCTCCATCTGAGGAGAAGTCAACCCAGTGGAAAGATCTAGAAGCTGCTCTCGCAGACAGAACAACTTCTGTGAATGACGCCAAATCTGCTCTGTTCAAAGCCAAGTAAGAGACACATATTCAGTGTATAGACTTCTAAGCCTGCTGAGCTGAATCCAACACATACACTTTATTTTGTTTCAATGTTATGCAGTATTAGGTAGAATATAACATATTTGCTGTCTGTGAGGGATGTAAATTTTTTTCCGGAGTTTGGACAGTTAACTAAGCCTTCACATTCACTTTCTGTCTATTGCAGTAAAGCCCTGGAAAATCTAAAATCAGTGATTGCCAAGTCCAAAGAGCTGAAGATTGCAGCTGCACAGCCGCTGATTTTAGCAGCAGAGGAGAATCTCCATAAAATGATAGTGGACTTGGATAAAGTGGTCTTTAAGGTAGGGTCATGGTAATATACTTTACTGAAGATCAGATGTGATGATTCTGCACTTTGAGTAACACTTGTATTTGCCTTCTTTATGTCTGTGCCTTTAGCATTTTACTGAAGCACAGTTGTAGGAGGAGAAAAGTTGAACATTTTAGAGCACCGTTTTCCATTAGCTTGTTCTTCAGATGGTGAGCAACATATACAGGTCCTTCTCAAAATATTAGCATATTGTGATAAAGTTCATTATTTTCCATAATGTAATGATGAAAATTTAACATTCATATATTTTAGATTCATTGCACACTAACTGAAATATTTCAAGTCTTTTATTGTCTTAATACGGATGATTTTGGCATACAGCTCATGAAAACCCAAAATTCCTATCTCACAAAATTAGCATATTTCATCCGACCAATAAAAGAAAAGTGTTTTTAATACAAAAAACGTCAACCTTCAAATAATCATGTACAGTTATGCACTCAATACTTGGTCAGGAATCCTTTTGCAGAAATGACTGCTTCAATGCGGCGTGGCATGGAGGCAATCAGCCTGTGGCACTGCTGAGGTCTTATGGAGGCCCAGGATGCTTCGATAGCGGCCTTTAGCTCATCCAGAGTGTTGGGTCTTGAGTCTCTCAACGTTCTCTTCACAATATCCCACAGATTCTCTATGGGGTTCAGGTCAGGAGAGTTGGCAGGCCAATTGAGCACAGTGATACCATGGTCAGTAAACCATTTACCAGTGGTTTTGGCACTGTGAGCAGGTGCCAGGTCGTGCTGAAAAATGAAATCTTCATCTCCATAAAGCTTTTCAGCAGATGGAAGCATGAAGTGCTCCAAAATCTCCTGATAGCTAGCTGCATTGACCCTGCCCTTGATAAAACACAGTGGACCAACACCAGCAGCTGACACGGCACCCCAGACCATCACTGACTGTGGGTACTTGACACTGGACTTCTGGCATTTTGGCATTTCCTTCTCCCCAGTCTTCCTCCAGACTCTGGCACCTTGATTTCTGAATGACATGCAGAATTTGCTTTCATCTGAAAAACGTACTTTGGACCACTGAGCAACAGTCCAGTGCTGCTTCTCTGTAGCCCAGGTCTGGGGAATGCGGCACCTGTAGCCCATTTCCTGCACACGCCTGTGCACGGTGGCTCTGGATGTTTCTACTCCAGACTCAGTCCACTGCTTCCGCAGGTCCCCCAAGGTCTGGAATCGGCCCTTCTCCACAATCTTCCTCAGGGTCCGGTCACCTCTTCTCGTTGTGCAGCGTTTTCTGCCACACTTTTTCCTTCCCACAGACTTCCCACTGAGGTGCCTTGATACAGCACTCTGGGAACAGCCTATTCGTTCAGAAATGTCTTTCTGTGTCTTACCCTCTTGCTTGAGGGTGTCAATAGTGGCCTTCTGGACAGCAGTCAGGTCGGCAGTCTTACCCATGATTGGAGTTTTGAGTGATGAACCAGGCTGGGAGTTTTAAAGGCCTCAGGAATCTTTTGCAGGTGTTTAGAGTTAACTCGTTGATTCAGATGATTAGGTTCATAGCTCGTTTAGAGACCCTTTTAATGATATGCTAATTTTGTGAGATAGGAATTTTGCGTTTTCATGAGATTTATGCCAAAATCATCCGTATTAAGACAATAAAAGACCTGAAATATTTCAGTTAGTGTGCAATGAATCTAAAATATATGAATGTTAAATTTTCATCATGACATTATGGAAAATAATGAACTTTATCACAATATGCTAATATTTTGAGAAGGACCTGTAATAGAAGTAGATAATGTACTCAGTCAGCTACATTTAGAGTTTATTCATCATTTGTTAAGCACTCTAAATGCAAGTGTTCCACATTCTCTGGTTGAAATACTGATTTTCTTGAAGATTTTCTTTTTTTACTACTACTGCCTGTTTTTTTTTTTTTTTTGGACTGTTGTTATGACAGAGAACAATACCAACAGGACAATTCTTTACAATGAGCAGCTTATTGAAATCTCAAAAGCTCAAATAATACCTCAACTCCAACCCCAAATCCCTGATGAGTTTAAGAGGAAACATTGTCAATGCAGAGCAAAACTAATTGGAGAGAACAAAGGAGGAAGTTCAAACCATCTATGGCAAACAGAATAGATGAACTTCAAGTGCTGACAACGACCAGAGTTTTGGGAATGCGGTATTATATGTTTCACTAAGACGTTTCTGCAGGACCATGTCCCTGACGCCACACTGAACTGGAACATGCTGCAGGTCCTCAAGACCTGTGCAGAGCAGCTCTGTGGGATTCTGCAGAATCTCACCAACCTTAGGTTTTAGTGCTGTGCAAGATATCCTGTCTTGTTTCCATGCTAAAGAAAGCTAAACCATCCTCAATGGCTTTTGACCTGTTGCCCTGACATCACACATCATGATAGTACAGAAGACACTCCTTTTGGCCCACCTGAGTCAGCAAACCAGTACCTTTCAGGACCGACTACAGTTTGTTTATCATTGTAGGGTTGGAGTTGAAGATGCGATCATACACCTGCTTTAACCTGTCTTCTGGACAAAGCAGGCGACACACACAGTGTGTGGACCGTGTTCCTGTTTTCTTCAGTGCATTTAATATGATCCAGAAAACAAAGTGAAAATATTACGTATCTGACCAGGTTGTCTGCAGTACAGGAGCACCACAGGGAATTGTACTGTCACTATTCCTTTTCACTCTGTACACCTCAAATTTTCAGTCCCGTCCTCTGCAGAAATACTCAGATGACTGTGTAGACTGTGTTCCTTATTAGGGTTGAGCGTTGTTTGAAAATTAATGATTCCGATTCCTTGTTTCAATTCCGGTTCCTACCAAATGCCCGATTCAGATTCTTTTAAAAGGCAGAGGCAAAAAGGTTAACATGGTTTAAATGAGCTAGCTAAGCAGAGTTCTTTCTACATTAAATACTTTGAACTTCTCTATGAATTATAATTCTAAGAACTTTTTAGCATTTATGAAATTCACAATAAATTTCTCACAGGGTTATTTTCAACAACAATTGAAATTTATATTCAAGTTCATCAAACCTTTGAAGTTGAATATAAATGTTATGAATTTTCCTTTCACAGGGGTACACTTCCACAAGAGAGCTTTATTTTTGAAAACCTCATTAAACAAATTTACACATATCCAGTGTCTGATGCTGCAGATACTTAAGCATATTAATGAGCTTGCACTGATTAGCTAACCTGGTAAAGAATATCAAATGAACAAAAACGAACAACTTGTACAACCCAATCCAGATTAGAGGCAGATACAGTATAAAATCAGAAACAGTTTTTGTTGAAGATGATTATATCTGTCTTCTCATGCAGTGTTTTGTACAGATAGTGTCTCCTGCACGTTCACTGGGTGTAGAAGAAGCCTGCATGCATAAATATGAGAAAGTGAGATCTGGCAGCAAAGGATAAACTTTTTGTTCAGCATGGTTTTCAGACATAATGGAGTAGCACATCGTCTGGTCAACAGCCTGGCTTATTTTAGCAATTTTAGGTTATCTATACAAAATTAGCTGGGTATTTGCTTGTAAAATGACCCACCATTTTAGGTTGAGTATAACTTGTAAGCTGTCTTTATATTGGTATAAGATGTGTTTTATTGTTTTACTTGCCTGATTCTGACTGCTGTGCGGTGCTAGGTTGAGTGTCAGAGGCTGAGGAAAGCCAATGTAACGCCTGCGCAGCGCGTCAAAGACAGGACACTCTACTTCTACATCATTCAATTCAATTCAAAAATACTTTAATAATCCCAAAGGGAAATTAAATGTTGTTATAGCTCATATTATGAAGGTTTCCTCAAAGAGCCGTTGTAGATGCTGATGGCTGTGGGCAGGAAGGATCTCGTGTAGCGCTCCGTCTTACAGCAGATCTGAAGAAGCCTCTGACTGAAGACACTCTGTTGTTGTAGGACAGTCTCATGTAGAGGATGCTCAGGGTTCTCCATAATGTTCTTCATTATATGAAGAATCCGTCTTTCCACAATGATCTCCAGAGGTTCCAGAGGAGTCCCCAGAACAGAGCCAGCCTTCTTTATCAGCTTGTTGAGCTTTTTTTTAAGTCCCTGGCTCTGATGCTGCTTCCCCAGCAGATGATGGCAGAAGAGATCAGACTCTCCACAACAGACTTATAGAAGATATGCAGGATCTTGCTGCAAACACCAAAGGACCTAAACTTCCTCAAGAAGTACAGTCTGCTCTGTCCCTTCTTGTAGATGGCTTCACAGTTGCATATCCACTCTAGTCTGTTGTCCAGGTGAACACCGAGGTCTTTATACTCCTCCACCACCTCCACTTCTTCTCCCATGATAGAAATAGTTTTTGATTTTTTCATGTTTCTCTTAAAATCTACAACCATCTCCTTTGTTTTAGTCACGTTCAAAATGAGATGATTGTTTCCACACCATGCCACAAAGTAGTCCACCACCTTCCCGTACTCAGCTTCTTGTCCATCTCAGATCCACCCCACGACTGCAGAATCATCCGAGTGTTTCTGAAGATGACAGGAGTCTGTCTTGTACTAGAAGTCTGAGGTGTACAGAGTGAAAAGGAATGGTGAGAGTACTGTCCCCTGTGGTGCTCCTGTGCTGCTGACTACCTGGTTAGACTCACAACCCTTCAGTCTCACAAACTGTGTTCTGTTTGTTAGGTAGTCTTTGATCCAGGAGATTGTTGAGGCCTCCACCTGAGTCTTCTGGAGTTTCTGACAAAGCAAATCAGGTTGGATTGTATTAAATGCACTGGAGAAATCATGATTCCTGATGTTTAATTTCTGATGTTTAATCATGTTGGTTGTGCGCCTTCCTTTGTAAAGATGACTTTTGAGTGGTCGGTTTCCTCTGGTCTGCGGAATTGAAATTGAAATTGAAAAATTTGAATTATTCTGGGATATTTGAAATGTTAGTCCAGTTTTCAATCAATTCTCGACACTTGATGCCCAACCATACTCCTCTTGGGGAGGACATTGACAGTATCACAGACTACTTTAAGTTCTGTGGGGACAACACTGTACCCACTATGAAGGTACAGTGTTTCTCTAATAGCAAGCCCTGGATTAGCCCTGAAATAAAGGTTTTCCTCAAGGATAAGAGAGCCTTTTGATCAGGAAACAATGAGGTGCTGAGAGCTGTGCAAAAGGAACTGAAAAGGAAAATGAGGAATAGCAAAAAACATCTACAGCAAGATGGAGGACCAGCTACAGTAGAACAACATCAGTGGGGCTTGGAAGAGCCTGAAAACAAATTTCAGGTCATAAACCAAATTCAGGCTTTAGAAGATTTAGTGTGGTTGAATAATCTAAACCAGGGCCCGTATTCACAAAGAATCCTAAGACTAAAGGTACCGTGACATCGCTCTAAGAAAAATCTTAGAATTTCTAAAATTCTAAGATTCTTCTTAGAATTTACCCTCTGTAAGATAAAAGTTATTCATGAATCATCTTCGGCATTCAGAGAACTCCTAACGTGAGGAAATGTTGAGAGAAGTGAGGAGGACTTTTAGTGAGCCTAAGAGCGTCTTAAGCAGAGAAGATAGAGGAACGACCAAGAGAATTGAGAGATGTTTTCCTACAATGAATAACGGCAAATTAATAAAATTCTGCCGGCATGACCACACAGGGATCCACCACCTTAATAGTTGAATAAATGAGCACATAAACCTCTGCTTGCAAGCTTCATGCATTCCATGCCCAATGCAATGCACAGAGGCACCTACAGGAATTTAACATTCATATATTTTAGATTCATTGCACACTAACTGAAATATTTCAGGTCTTTTATTGTCTTAATACAGATGATTTTGGCATACAGCTCATGAAAACCCAAAATTCCTATCTCACAAAATTAGCATATCATTAAAAGGGTCTCTAAACAAGCTATGAACCTAATCATCTGAATCAACGAGTTAACTCTAAACACCTGCAAATGATTCCTGAGGCCTTTAAAACTCCCAGCCTGGTTCATCACTCAAAACCCCAATCATGGGTAAGACTGCCGACCTGACTGCTGTCCAGAAGGCCACTATTGACACCCTCAAGCAAGAAGGTAAGACACAGAAAGAAATTTCTGAACGAATAGGCTGTTCCCAGAGTGCTGTATCAAGGCACCTCAGTGGGAAGTCTGTGGGAAGGAAAAAGTGTGGCAGAAAACGCTGCACAACGAGAAGAGGTGACCGGACCCTGAGGAAGATTGTGGAGAAGGGCCGATTCCAGACCTTGGGGGACCTGCGGAAGCAGTGGACTGAGTCTGGAGTAGAAAAATCCAGAGCCACCGTGCACAGGCGTGTGCAGGAAATGGGCTACAGGTGCCGCATTCCCCAGGTCAAACCACTTTTGAACCAGAAACAGCGGCAGAAGCGCCTGACCTGGGCTTCAGAGAAGCAGCACTGGACTGTTGCTCAGTGGTCCAAAGTACTTTTTTCGGATGAAAGCAAATTCTGCATGTCATTCGGAAATCAAGGTGCCAGAGTCTGGAGGAAGACTGGGGAGAAGGAAATGCCAAAATGCCAGAAGTCCAGTGTCAAGTACCCACAGTCAGTGGTGGTCTGGGGTGCCGTGTCAGCTGCTGGTGTTGGTCCACTGTGTTTTATCAAGGGCAGGGTCAATGCAGCTAGCTATCAGGAGATTTTGGAGCACTTCATGCTTCCATCTGCTGAAAAGCTTTATGGAGATGAAGATTTCATTTTTCAGCACGACCTGGCGCCTGCTCACAGTGCCAAAACCACTGGTAAATGGTTTACTGACCATGGTATCATTGTGCTCAATTGGCCTGCCAACTCTCCTGACCTGAACCCCCATAGAGAATCTGTGGGATATTGTGAAGAAAACGTTGAGAGACTCAAGACCCAACACTATGGATGAGCTAAAGGCCGCTATCGAAGCATCCTGGGCCTCCATAAGACCTCAGCAGTGCCACAGGCTGATTGCCTCCATGCCACGCCGCATTGAAGCAGTCATTTCTGCAAAAGGATTCCCGACCAAGTATTGAGTGCATAACTGTACATGATTATTTGAAGGTTGACGTTTTTTGTATTAAAAACACTTTTCTTTTATTGGTCGGATGAAATATGCTAATTTTGTGAGATAGGAATTTTGGGTTTTCATGAGCTGTATGCCAAAATCATCCGTATTAAGACAATAAAAGACCTGAAATATTTCAGTTAGTGTGCAATGAATCTAAAATATATGAATATTAAATTTTCATCATTACAGTATAGAAAATAATGAACTTTATCACAATATGCTAATTTTTTGAGAAGGACCTGTATTATTATTCACCTCGGACTCTTTATTGGGGCCTGCCATAGCAATGCAAGGAATGCGAAGCAATGCATTCCATGCCCAATGCAATGCACAGAGGCACCTATTATTATTCACCTCGGACTCTTTATTGGGGCCTGCCATAGCAATGGAAGGAATGCGAAGCAGTGCATGGCAGGCACCTATTGTTATTCACCTCGGACTATATATATATTTACTGTGTGAATGCTGTAAAGCTCCCATTGAAATGAATGGAAAACCACAAAAATTCCACTAAAACTTCACTGTTTTTGCCATTTAACTACTTCCGCATACTTTCAGCTAGAAACACCATTCAACTTTTAAAATGCTTTCACAGCTTTCTGGTATTATTGTATAATTCAACTTTTTGATATCTTCTACAGTTTTCTACAATTTTAATTCAAACTTTATTACAATTTTTTCAGAATTTCAGTTTTACAATGTAATCCAATGACGAAATTCGTCAGTTCCTAGATTGTACACTAGGTTTTTGAATAACCTGAGAAAGAACAAACAAACTTTCCTCACTCGCTCAATTTTTACTCATTTTACCTATAAAAAATATACGTCAAAACATAGGATTCACTTTCGCGATAAAGAGAATGTCACCCTCATTGACGTGGGACTGACAGTTTTCCGGCATTACGCCCCAAAGCAATGCAAAGTCAACTCACCATGAATGGGAACCTATAGGTTGATACAGGTCCTTCTCAAAATATTAGCATATTGTGATAAAGTTCATTATTTTCCATAATGTCATGATGAAAATTTAACATTCATATATTTTAGATTCATTGCACACTAACTGAAATATTTCAGGTATTTTATTGTCTTAATACGGATGATTTTGGCATACAGCTCATGAAAACCCAAAATTCCTATCTCACAAAATTAGCATATCATTAAAAGGGTCTCTAAACGAGCTATGAACCTAATCATCTGAATCAATGAGTTAACTCTAAACACCTGCAAAAGATTCTTGAGGCCTTTAAAACTCCCAGCATGGTTCATCACTCAAAACCCCAATCATGGGTAAGACTGCCGACCTGACTGCTGTCCAGAAGGCCACTATTGACACCCTCAAGCAAGAGGGTAAGACACAGAAAGAAATTTCTGAACGAATAGGCTGTTCCCAGAGTGCTGTATCAAGGCACCTCAGTGGGAAGTCTGTGGGAAGGAAAAAGTGTGGCAGAAAACGCTGCACAACGAGAAGAGGTGACCGGACCCTGAGGAAGATTGTGGAGAAGGGCCGATTCCAGACGTTGGGGGACCTGCGGAAGCAGTGGACTGAGTCTGGAGTAGAAACATCCAGAGCCACCGTGCACAGGCGTGTGCAGGAAATGGGGTACAGGTACCGAAGCGCCTGACCTGGGCTACAGAGAACCAGCACAGGACTGTTGCTCAGTGGTCCAAAGTACTTTTTTGGGATGAAAGCAAATTCTGCATGTCATTCGGAAATCAAGGTGCCAGAGTCTGGAGGAAGACTGGGGAGAAGGAAATGCCAAAATGCTAGACGTCCAGTGTCAAGTACCCACAGTCAGTGATGGTCTGGGGTGCCGTGTCAGCTGCTGGTGTTGGTCCACTGTGTTTTATCAAGGGCAGTGTCAATGCAGCTAGCTATCAGGAGATTTTGGAGCACTTCATGCTTCCATCTGCTGAAAAGCTTTATGGAGATGAAGATTTCATTTTTCAGCATGACCTGGCACCTGCTCACAGTGCCAAAACCACTGGTAAATGGTTTACTGACCATGGTATCACTGTGCTCAATTGGCCTGCCAACTCTCCTGACCTGAACCCCATAGAGAATCTGTGGGATATTGTGAAGAGAACGTTGAGAGACTCAAGACCCAACACTCTGGATGAGCTAAAGGCTGCTATCGAAGCATCCTGGGCCTCCATAAGACTTCAGCAGTGCCACAGGCTGATTGCTTCCATGCCACGCCGCATTGAAGCAGTCATTTCTGCAAAAGGATTCCCGACCAAGTATTGAGTGCATAACTGTACATGATTATTTGAAGGTTGATGTTTTTTGTATTAAAAACACTTTTCTTTTATTGGTCGGATGAAATATGCTAATTATGTGAGATAGGAATTTTGGGTTTTCATGAGCTGTATGCCAAAATCATCCGTATTAAGACAATAAAAGACCTGAAATATTTCAGTTAGTGTGCAATGAATCTAAAATATATGAATGTTAAATTTTCATCATGACATTATGGAAAATAATGAACTTTATCACAATATGCTAATATTTTGAGAAGGACCTGTATATTGAACCTATAGGAATTTCAGAATAAATCAGAGCAAGAAATCCTTAAACTCACATGTTTTCGAATCGCTGCCTCTCGTAAACCGTTTGAGGTAGAGACATGAGCCTTGTGCAGATTTATCTTCAGACCTTGCTGGCGCTCACAGTGAAGGAATTTGATACCTTTTATCGTTTTGTCATAAAAAAGGTTTGTTTAGGAGTACCAAATCTGTCCTTCCCAAAATCGCTTGAAATTTCAAAATCATCGACTTTTCTACACTGTCACATCTCCTACACGGATTTATGTAGACACACAAAAATCTCCAGGATTGTTCACCAATCCCTGCTGATATCTACAGTCCAAAAAATATTTGGATACCTTTTATCGTTTTCTCGTTAAATAGGTTTGTTTGAGAGAGGGTCACACCTCACAAACAGACTGTTTTAGAAACTTGAAAAGCTCCATGATTGTTCAGCAAGGCCAGCTGATTCGGAGTTATTAAACGTTGTTCGGGAGCATGTTCAAGTAGTTTTGTCTTTTTCTCCGTTTTTCCCCTTTTTCACCTAGTGTTGTGGCTTTAATATTACATTTCTGAGAAAAACGGTACAAGAATGACGTCGATAGCCCTTACGGTTTCCGACTTATGGGCGGTAGTTCGGGAGCATGCGCCTCCATATTAAAAGCCCAGGGAAGGGGGAGACGATAGTGAGGTGCTGCATTAGAAATGCTGCAGGTGTCAAGTTACACTGACGTTCTTTGCTGATTGGCTGATTCATTCTTCACTGTTCAATTTATAGCTCTGTGTATCTCCTACTGTATATGTTTGTATGTGATTCTGTCTTTCTTCTCTCCCTGTCTCCTACTCAGACACACACAAGAGCCCTGACACACACACACACACACATATATATGCCTGTTTTATTGTCTTTGTGAGGGGTTTGCATTGACTTCCATTCCTTTTCATTCATTTCTATGGCCTAAATCTGACGCGATCCCTAACCCTTTGACCATCTTCATAGAGACCAACTACATGGCGGCCATTTTGTGTCGAGTACTTAAACGGCATGTACTGTTCCAATAGCTAGATAACAGTGATTGACCTTAAAGGGCAATTTAATAGACTTTTGGGCTAATTTTCATGTATAGGCCTAAATAAACATTGTATGGAGCAAGTTAATGTTACCCACCCTGCTAGGGTTAGAAAACATGGTAATGTTAGCATTTAAGCTAACATTAGCATTTAGGCTTATTTTCACTTATAGGGCTAAATGAATATATTAAATGGAGTAAGTTAATATTAGCCATTATGCTAGTGATAGCCCACATGCTAATGTTAGCATTTAAGCTAACGTTAGCATTTAGGCTTATTTTCACTTATAGGACTAATGAACATATTAAATGGAATAAGTTATTTATAGTCAACATGCTAATGTTAGCATTTAAGCTAGCATTAGCTCTGTAGCTAATTTTAGCTCCTACACCGCTGTCATAATACTGTTTCAATGCCAAGTAGTTTTGAGGTAACTTCTCCTTGTTCAGCTGTTTTTAGGTAATAGATTTCCTATTTAAAGAGATCAGATGACTTTTTTTTTTTTTTTTTTTGCTAATTTATCAGACTCCAGCTGATATTCTCCTGTCAACTTTAGCCTCTTTGTGCCAATTTTCAGCGGAGGAGTTAAACATTTCGGGTTTCTGCTAATTCATTACCTTTAGATTACCTGCAGTCAATTTCAGCTTTTTTGTGCCATCTTTCCGCTACAAAATTCAGCTGACAGCATTCACACTGCATTCTCAGGAAGTGCAAATTTTTCTAGTTATTATATATCTAACGCTTTTTCTGGGACCTATCTCCTCCTTAATACTTTGTGCTATTTCAGCCATTCGACTTTTAAAATGTTAAGCTCATTTAGGACATTCTGGCAATGACTTTTTTTATTAATATTTTTTATACTTTTTAAAATATTCAGCTTCTTGTGCCGATTTTAAGCCCATTGAAATGAATGGAAAATCTCACAAATTCCACAAAATTCAGCAAAACGTTTGCGCTCTTTCACAGCTAACTACTTCTGCATATTTTCAGCTAGAAACTCCATTCAAAGTTTAAACGGGTCATGAGATATTAAGCTATCTTCAAATGATTCAGCTTTTTGATATCTCTTACGTTTTTTCTAAAATTGCGATTTTAATTTTATCCAACTTTTCACAAGATTTCAATTTTACAATGTAATCCAATGACCGAATTCTCCAACTGTCACAGTGCACACTCTGGTTTTTGTCAGTTTTTGAAACTTAACTGAATTTTCACAAACAAATCACTCTTGTTCTTACAGATTTCACTGTAATTTATGCATCAAAACGTAGCTCTGTCTTTCTGCTTTTAGGAAATATATGTGTCATGCCACACCTCAGGCATGGCATGTCACACCTCCTGACCGATTGGGATCAATACAAAATGTAAGAAAAGGAAGGACTGCGACTCTCAGTGAAGAGGGTCGTTTTCGAATCACCCAATCTCCTAAATGGCAGTATGCAGAAACATGAGCCTTGTCAGTTTTTTGCTTCAGTGGGTCTTCTCACTCACAGTGAAGGAATGATTTGGATACCTTTTACCATTTTCCCGTGAGATAGGTTTGTTTCAGAGTAAAAAATCCACCTTCACTTATGTTAAAATGTTCAAAATGATCCACTTTTTTACAGGGTCACACCTCCTACACAGATTTTTGTAGAAACTTGAAAAGCTTCATTTTTGTTCAGCAAAGCGTGCGGATTCATATAGTACCTGAATCAAATCGACAGTCCTTATAGTTTCCGAGTTATCAAAGTTGTTCGAGAGCATGTTCAGGCATTTTTGTCTTTTTTCCCACTTTTCCCTTTCTTTTCACCTATTGTTGTGCCTTCAATAATATTTTGTCAACAAAAAAAAGATCGACATTATCGTTCCCCTGTCTATTTTGATAAAAACGGTCAAAGAATGACGTTGATAGCCCTTATGGTTTCCGAGATATTCGGAGTAGTTCGTGAGCATGCTACTCCATGTTAAAAAGGCCGGCCAGTTAGAGGGCAGAGTGACGATCTTCGTTAGAAAAACAGCAGGTGTCGAATTCCATTGACACTTGATGCTGATTGGCTAATCCATTGCTGCAGATACAGATTTCTGTCTGAACCAGATCATAACTCCATCAGAACCAGGAAGAAACCTCTATCAAAACCAGGTCCCAACTCTGACAGAACCTGGCAAAAATCTCCATAGGAACCTTGAACAAAGCTACACCAGAACCTAGTACAAGCATCCATCAGAAACAAGTCCAAACTCTATCAGAACTAGAACTCATCATCAGATCCAGGAGGAACCCTCTGTCAGAATCAGGAACAAACCCCCATCAGAACCAGGTCCAATCTATCAGAACCAGAATGAAACCACTATTCTGTGACTTATGATGATAAGACCATCTTCATAGGTCCCAGTGGAGCATAAAAACAGCGACCATTTTATGTCAGCCTCTTAAACAGCTTCTACTGCTGTTCCAACACCTGAACAAGAGTGAATCATTTTAAAGGACAATTTCATAGACTTTTGAATATAGGCTGTAGTTAGCATTAGCATTTTAGTTAATTTAAGTTTATGCATTGCTTTTTGCATAGTAGATGGGGTAAATTAATATCAGCCTTCATGCTAGTGATAGCCAATATCGAAAAATTTTCAAATACCATGTACAGTTTCCATGTTATGGGTGGTAGTTCGGGAGCATGCGCCTCCATGTTAAAAAGCCATGCCAGGGGAAGACATGGACTGTTGTGCTGCATTAGTGAGAAAAAGCAGGTGTCGGGTTACACTGACAGTGGATGCTGATTGGCTGACTCATTCCTCACTGTTCTATCTCTTTGTATCTTCCACTGTATATGTCTGTCTGTGATTCTGTTTTTCTACCTGCCTCTATTCTCTCCGTGTGTGACGCTTGGACACACACACACACACAAGTTTGCACGTGTGGAGAAAAAGGCAAGCAGAAGGGGTACTTCTATACAGGAAGCAATAAATCTGAGCATGGAAACAAAGATTTCAGGGAGAATGGAATGTATCTGAATGCAAGCAGATGTTTTGAGTGTATTGAGCTTTAACAAACAATCATCTTAATATGTGAATGAAACAAAGTTGCACAATGGGAAGAACAAGTATTTGATACATTGCTGATTTTGCAGGTTTTCCCACTTGCAAAGCATGTAGAAGTCTTTAATTTTTATCATGGGTATTCTTCAACTGTGAGTAATGGAATCTAAAACAAAAATTCGAAAGATCACATTGTGTGATTTTCTTTTTTTAAGTAAATAATTAGCATTTTATTGCATGCCATAAGTATTAGAGCACCCACCGACCTGTAAGAATCCCAGCTCTCACAGGCCTGTTAGTTCTTCTTTAAAAAGCCCTCCTGTTCTCTACTCATTACCTGTATTAACTGCATCTGTTTGAACTTGTTATCTGTATAAACACACCTGTCCACACACTCAATCAAACAAGCTCCAACCTCTCCACAATGGCCAAGACCAGAGAGCTGTATAAGGACATCAGGGGTAAAATATTAAACCTGCACAGGACTGGGAAGGGCTACAGGAAACTGGCCAAGCAGCTTGGGGAGAAGGCAAAACTGTTGCCGCAATTATAAGAAAATGAAAAGTTCAAGATGACTGTCAATCTCCCTCGGTCTGGGGCTCCATGCAAGATCTCACCTCGTGGGGCATCAATGATCATGAGGAGGGTGAGGGATCAGCCCAGAACTAAACGGTAGGACTTAGTCAATGACTTGAAGAGAGCTGGGACCACAGTCTCAAAGACCATTAGTAACACACTACGATTATGGATTAAAATCCTGCAGCGCAGGCAAAGGCCCCCTCCTTAAGCCAGCGCATGTCCAGGCCAGTCTGACGTTTGCCAATGACCATCTGGATGATCCAGAGGAGGAATGGGAGAAGGTCATGTGGTCTGATGAGACAAAAATAGAGCTTTTTGGTCTAAACTCCACTGACCATGTTTGGAGGAAGAAGGATGAGTACAACCCCAAGAACATCATCCCTACTGTGAAGCATGGAGGTGGAAACATCATTCTTTGGGGATGCTTTTCTGCACAGGGGACAGGATGACTTCACCGTATTGAGGGGAGGATGGACAGGGCCAGCAACCTCCTTCCCATTTAAGGGCATTAAAAATGGGTCGTGGCTGGGTCTTCTGGCATGACAACGACTCGAAGCACACAGCCAGGGCAACTGAGGAGTAGCTCCGTAAGAAGCATCTCAAGGTCTCTAGCCAGTCTCCAGACCTGAACCCAATCGAAAATCTTTGGAGGGAGCTGAAAGTCTGTATTGCCCAGTAACAGCCCTGAAACCTGAAGGATCTGGTGAAGATCTGTATGGAGGAGTGGTCCAAAATCCCTGCTGGAGTGTGTGCAAACCTTGTCAAGAACTACAGGAAATGCCTGATGTCTGTAATTGCAAACAAGGGGTTCTGTACCAAATATTGGGTTTTGTTTTTCTGATGTATTAAATATTTATGTCATGCACTAAAATGCAAATTAATTACTTGAAAATCACACACTGTGATATTATCAAATGAACACCTCTGAGCATCCTCATCCGTATAGCAACAACAGAGTGTTTTAAGTCAGTGAATTCTTCAGATGTGCTGTAAAACTGACCGCTACAGGAGATCCTTCCTTTCTACGGACATTAACATCTGTACTGATTGTTCAAATAAACTTGGAAACTACATTCCAACAAAATTTGATTTCCCTCAGGGAGAGACAGCTCTTTCTTGTTATTGTTTTAGTTTATCGTTTGTAATACCTTTTCATGTTCTCTGAGAAAGCTGGAGGACAAAAGTGCCATGGTAAGGTCCAAATTAACCAGCCTTCCAGTTTCACAGCTACATTAAAACACAAATGTGTCTGGATGTACTGTCCTTTGTTATTGACACATGATAAAATGGTTCAGTCCTAATCTTTAACGTACTGTCGCAAGATTTTGAAGTTCTGTTTACCCTAAAGCAAAAAAGAAATTCAATTCAGTCCAGATTTCATTTTCTTCCAACTCTTCCTCCAAAGCCTATTAGAAGAACCATTTGCACATGAACACTTATGTTTTAATTTGCCATGGACTAATTTCTTGGAGATCTTTTATTATGTCAGTTCTGCTGACGGGATTTCTGTGTTCGAGTCACATGTAACCTGGGAAGAGCAAGAAGGAGACGCTGTTCACATACTGCTGATTTTCTAAGGATGATGAATAGCTGAGGGGCAGAGCTTTCTCATGTTGTGCTTTTAATACTGGGAATGTCTTGCTGACAGTGAGGCATCTTCTTATTGTCCCAATGTTGACAGCTAACTGTGGACCTTCTTTCATCACCCTGGAAAGGTTCATTAGCCCAAATTGCAAAGACTTTCTATAACCGCTTGGAATTGTGGTTTTCTGTTTTGTTCCTCATCTTTTTTGTTTTCATTCCATTTGAAATCATTTAAACTGACTATCCAATCAAAGTTTGCTATATATGTTCTAATTATAATCGAGTAATAATTATCTGATCTGAATAAATCAGTGGCCGTTTATAACCTTTTGACAGTACTTTAGCTTCTTCTGATTTGTACATAAGTTTGATCGTAGTTCCAAATCCAGAACTTATGGGAGAACTCCCACTGTATGGATTTTTCTTGTAGGTGCAGTCAGCAGAGTCAGAAGCAAAGATCGTGGCCCAGTACAGTGAACTGGTTAATGAAGCCAAACAGCAGTTCCAGAGGGAAGTGAGTAGTCTTACTCCAGAGATCCAGGCCAACTGGAAAGGACTCAGTAAGTAGAAAATCACGGACTGGTGAAGTCTCGCATATTAGAAATTTAATTCATTGTGGGCACCCGACCCAATATGTTTTTGTGAATTCAACTATTACTTTTCATGGAAGCTCCAGTAAGGGAATACATATGTTTAGTGAACAGTTTAAGAGGTCAGTCCCAAACTAATCCCAACTGTGTGTGTGTGTGTGTGTGTGAGCTGGTAAACTGTCAACAGATGACCTGAATGCTCTGATTGCCCATGCACATCGTCGCATTGACCAATTGAATCGAGAGCTGGCTGAGCAAAGAGTCCGAGAGCAAATCCACATCGATGGAGCACTAGAGCAGCAGAAACTGGAGGATCAGAAAGCTCTGGAGAAAGCTGTTGGCACCGCATTACAGCATGTAAAAGAGGAATCCCGACTGGAGCAGGAAAGAAAGGTGCTGATATAGAAGTGGTATCCTGCTCACCAGATCTTTTCCTCTATTTTGTCTACATGCCATGTTTATCTTAAGTGTTCTGGTGATTTGATATTTTTGTATGCTTTTAGCTCGCTGAGTTGAGAGAAATAATTGAGGCAGAGATGAGAACTCAGCTTCGGCGTCAGGCAGCTGCTCACACTGACCATGTTCGAGATGTCCTCAAAGTTCAGGAGCAGGAGCTTAGAGCTGAAGCTGAGCAGGTCTATACACACACACACACACACACACACACAGCATCAAATACACACTATACGCATTCACCATATACTCTGGTTTTATCTTGCTTTAGTACCACTTCATAGAAAATTACTGACAGTGCTATCAACTAAAAAGCAAGGGCAGTCATATCACTTGTATTCAGAAAGAAGAAACATCAGAGGGTGGGGCTGTCTGTGTACAACCCTGGACAGCAGGCTGCTATGGAGCCCCTAGAGATGACTGTAAAAAGGAGGATGCATCATAAAATGCAAACATAATAGCCCACCTTGAGCATCCTTTTTATAAGACAGAAGCTCAATAACAAATGTCTTTAGCCTGAGGCTCCTTCAGATCTGCTGCAACACAGACCACCACAGGAGACCCTTCTTTCTTACAGTTGTAACGATCTGTTAACGCTTTAAAGAAACGTAGATTTCCCTGCATAAATAACAAAGTATTATTGAATTGAAGCAAACTGCTTGCATGTGTTTCATTTTGTAGCACTTAGTGGCATGTTTGTCCAGCTAGTTTCAATACTAGGCTAGAATTGCAAGCAGTGATGAACGGGTTCCAAGCCCTTCCTAGCAAATCCACCCCTCCCAGCACGCCACGTCACACGCCCCCACCTACCTAGCAGGCCATTGTCATTTAATGTGACCACATTTGAGGCAAATGTGGCAGAGGTGGTAGGGGTTAGTCCTGTAACCAGTGGGTTGCCGGTTCGAACCACAGCTCTGTCTGTCTCAGTCTTTGTATCCTTGGGAAAGACCCTTCACCTGCCTTGCCTGCTGATGGTGGTCAGAGGGCACAGTGGCCCCAATTGTATGGCAGCCTCATTTCTGTCAGTCTGCCCCAGGGCAACTGTGACTACAATGTAGTTTACCGCTGTCAATGTGTGAATGTGTGCATGAATGGGTGGGGACTTGATAATCGCTATACAAGTACAGGCCATTTACAATTTACATTTTCCATAGGGTCAGGTTAGAACTTGCCTGCAGAAGCACTCAGACCTCCCAGGCTTAGCATTTAGCATTGTAGCTAATTTATAGCATTGGAGAAAAAAAAAAAAAAATCGAGTGACTCAAATTCTTAAAATGTTGGTGGGGAAAGCATATCATGACATGAAAATCCCATGTCCTTAGACCAAATATGTTTTTAAAAGAAAAATGTTAAATCCTATTTTGAGAGTAAACAGAGCATTTTATGTGAATTTCATAAAGTCCCCAGCCTCTGTTTCCACCAGTGACGACAGGATTGAGGAGATCCTCGAAGTACTCCTTCCACCGCCTGTTAATGTCCCCAGTCGAGGTCACCAGCTCCCCACCCTGACTGTAAACAGTGTTGGCAAAGCACTGCTTCCCCCTCCTGAGGCGCTGGAGGGTTTGCCAGAATCACTTCGAGGCCAACCGGTAGTGCTTCTCCATGGCCTCACAGTACCCGTCAGCCGCCTCAGCCGATAGGACTCCTTCTTCAGCTTGACAGCATCCCTTACTGCTGGTGTCCACCACCAGGTTTGGGGATTGCCGCCGCGACAGGCACCGCAGACCTTACGGCCGCAGCTACGGGCAGCAACATTGACAATAGATGTGGAGAACATGGTCCACTCGGATTGTGTGTCTCCAACGTCCCTCGGAATCTAATCAAAGCTCTCCCGGAGGTAGGAGTTGAAAACACCCCGGTCGAGGGCTCCGCTAGACGTTCCCAGCAGACCCTCACTATCCGCTTGGGCCTGCCAAGTCTGTCTGGCTTTCTCCTCCTCCAGCGGATCCAACTCACCACCAGGTGATGATCAGTGGACAGCTCAGCCCCTCTCTTCACCCGAGTGTCCAAAACATGCGGCCGAAGGTCTGATGATACGACAACAAAGTCGATCATTGACCTCCTGCGTAGGGTGTCCTGGTGCCAAGTGCACTGATGGACACCCTTATGTTTGAACATGGTGTTCATTATGGACAATCCGTGACTAGCAAAGAAGTCCAATAACGAAACACAACTCGGATTCAGATTGGGGAGGCCATTCCTCCCGATCACGCCTCTTCAGGTGTCACTGTCATTTCCCACATGGGTGTTGAAGTCCCCCAGCAGAATAATGGAGTCCCCGGGAGGCTGGGTACTCCGCACTACCGCTCGACCTGTAGGCCGAAACAGTCGGAGACCTGTCCCCATGCCACAGACACAGGGATGCGACCCTCTCATAATAATAATAATGCATTTTATTTGACAGCGCCTTTCAAAAAACCCAAGGACACTTTACAACATTAAAAACACAATTAAAACATTAGGGAAAATAAAAAGATAAAACCACAAAATAAAAACCTTTATTTTGGGTATAAATGCAGCTAACTTTAACAGATGAGTTTTCAATTGTGTTTTGAAACCAGGCGAGGGGTGTGTGTGTGATACCAATGGAAGAAAGTCTATGAAGCAGGATTGAATGAGAAATTGTGTCGACCAGACTGGAACTGTCAAAGACACAGGTATGCGACCCTCTCATCCACTGGGGTAAACCCCAACACGAGACGGCTGAGCTGGGGGGCAACAAGCAAACCCACCCAAGCCCACTGCCTCTCCCCGCGGGCCACTCTAAAGTAAAAGAGAGTCCAGCCCCTCTCGAGGAGATGAGTTCCAGAGCCCAAGCTGTGCGTGGAGGCGAGCCCGGCTATTTCTAGTCGATATCTCTCGACCTCCCGCACAAACTCAGGCTCCTTCCCCCCCAGCGAGATAACATTCCACGTCCCTAGAGCCAGCCTAAGCATCTGGTGATGGGGCCACCGAGGTCTGCACGTTCGTCCACCACCCAATCCTCTTTGCACCGGTTCCTCATGGTTCCCCCTGCAGGTGATGGGCCCACTGTGGAATGGCCTCGCATCTCTCGTTCGGGCTTCGCCCAACCAGGTCCCGTGAGGAGCAACCCGGCCACCAGGCGCTCTCTGACGAGTCCCGACGAGTCTCTAGGGTGGGACCGCGGCTCTGCCGTACCCAGCGACGTCACGTGCCTCAATTTCGTGGTCCTCATGAAGGTGTCTTGAACCGCTCTTTGTCTGACCAGTCAGCTAGAGCCTGTTTGCCATGGGAGACCCTGCCAGGGGAATTTAAGCCCAAGACAACATAGCCTCTAGGTTCATTAAGGTAGCGTTTCAAGGCGGCCAGATTTAAATATTCATTAAAAATCCATATTTCATCATAAAATTCCCAGCATATACTTAGATGACCATGACTGTAGAAGGAACCATTTAAGTGTTTATTCAAGTGCCTGAATTAATTGTCTTTTCAACCAAAAATTGCGAACTGTCATTTCCATAGTACTTGGCCAAATTCATAAAAAATATATGGTAATTCATAAAATTCTCTTAATATTCAATTCAATTCAGTGTATTTATATAGCGCCAATTCACAATACGTTGTCTCAAGGCACTTCACAAAAGTCAGGTACATACATTCCAATTAATATTCTCAGATAACCATATCTAAATATGGAATTATATACATTGTTTATCGTTTCCCTAATTTCAATGATTGATATATTAATTAACAATTATTTTTAAAGCAATTATATTAGTAATAATGACCAAATTTTAAAACTTCTCAAAATCCAGTGTCAGAAAAATCTGAAATTATTCACCAAGAACATTATTATGAAGAATATGCCTGAGTTTCTTTAGTCACCACACCTAAATTTTTTTCATCAAAATTATTTTATAATTGCCATTATTGATTAGCATATATATATTATAAATTAATTGTACACAAGTGGGCAGTCCAAATTGAACAGTGTTTATTGGGGATTATAGGCATTCTCTGCTTAAGCAGTGTACAAAATTTCACGGTGTTGTAATTTTGAAATATGTACCGTATCATTTTATTGGCTATCTGCAGTCTTATCGGGCCCAGGTTTACTTTGATTAACCTTGACCCTAAGGAGGAGTTAACTAAATTAGGTTTTGCATATTATGCAACATTGTTGCTAACCTAAGCATAACCTTATCTTTTTTTTTAAACTCACATGATTTAAAATGACTCAAAGAACATCCAGGAATAGAGATTTAGTCTTTGCAACCAGCAGTTTCAAAGAGAATCACCAAAACGCCTTTTACATTCTACCAGCCCCATCTAGTAGTGAAACATATGAATTATTTTTATTTACCTAGGTGGCACAATTCAATTTCCCCAACAAAATCTTTCAAATTCACTGAGTTCAAAGGTCAAATGTGAGATGTCATACGTAATAGCAACTCCTAGTTATTAGGGGGTCTGAATTTTAGTATCTGAGTAGCGTTCTTAATTTCTTACTAGGTTGCTATGTCAGTTTTCCTCCTGCATTTTCTGGTTCTTACGCCCAACAACTTTTAGCAGAGACCAAGAAGAAGAATACCTAGAACTGCAAGCAGTACTGACTGGTTCAGAGCCCAAACTAGCAAGTCCTTCCCTGGCCCTCTTCCCATGTACACCCTTAGCCAGCATTCTGCCAGCGTCGCCTGCCGTTCCCCATGTGGACCTTTTCTGATGCTTAGGAAGTCTCAAGGCTCAGGCTCAGAACTGGAAGAGACATACTTACACTAGCAGCTGTAATTAACCCAACAGTTCAGTAAATTTAATTTAATTCTTTATTTAATTATTTAACAGGGACAATGTACATTAATTAACATTGCTGTAAATGTACCGAAATTAGCCAATTGTCTATTTTTCATTCATTTTCCCTGGACAAATGAAAAGATTTGTCTCACTACAAACAACAGAAAGGTAAAACTGACAATAAAGTTTAAATGAACATAACTATACAAATTATGTAAATAAAAACAATACGTACAAATACAATAAATACAATAGATAAAGAAAACAGCACTACAAACACTATATAAAAGTCAAAACAGTCATGTGGAAGCTAAAAAACACAGGACACACTTTTCGGGTCTTTGTTAGTTTAACACCAGAAAACAATGTCTTTTAATCATTTATTTCACAGCATTAAAGTGGGTAAACATCTAATAAGTATGAATACTTTTTTCACTGCAAGTTGTGTTGGTTAATAAAGAGAAAATGTATTGAATTATGTGGTTATATAGCATTACATGTGGGAAAAATGCGTGGGGTATGAATATTTTTGGCTAGGTTGTTTTAAAGAAACATTTTTAAAATGTGTATTCAAAGCTCTTAGAGGTTTAAAGGGTATGTCAGCCCAATTTTCTGTTTACATTTTATTGTTTAAACACTAGTTTAATAGTGGCAAAAATATTCATACCCATAGATTTTTCCATGTGATGCTGTACAACCATCGAGGAAAAAACAGAAGTAATGACCCAAATTACTACTGTGCTTAGGGAGTATGCGTGTATCAGCTTTAACGCTGTAATATTCGTTCAGTCTGTAATTCTATGTAAACTAGATATTTTACATGATCCTGTGAAGATTCAGATATTATACAGCTGACTGTACTTCTTGAGGAAACTGAACTTCATTTAAATCAAGTTTATTCCTGTCACATACACTCCCCTGACATATAAACCACCTTTAAATAATTAAACAAGAAACTGATGCAGGATTTAAGCCTAAATGAATAGGTTTTAGTTCACAGAAAAATTTAATTAGATTCACATTCAAAATGATCGCAATTGTTCTGTCTTAGACTCTTTTGACAATATTTACCTGTTATTTCTGGGGGGCGACCGTGGCAATGGTGGCAGGGGGTCATCATTAACATGATGCTAGCATGCAAATGCCCAAATTGCTCACCAGCAACTCACCATTGTTTTCTTTAGCACACTGCGTCAATGTGAATCAGCATAAAACATAAACACAAAGGAATTTACCTTCCCTATGCTTGTCAGCCTGGTACTGGTGGGCAATTTCAGATTTAACCTTAGTATTGGACAGAACAAACCATAACAGAACAAGTCTACACCAAGCTGTGCAGTTTTCAAGGAATGTAGAACTAACAATGACATTTGAATAGTCTGCCAAAAACTCGTTTTTATTTAACAACAGTTTTATTTTAAACCCAAGCATAAAGCTTATAGCTTATAAAAATAACTAGAAATACTCTCATTTTGATCCACAGCATTGCTAGTTTTTACTTAAATACTGCAAACAAACAAAAAAACTGTATTTTTGACAGACCATTATGCTGTGGATTTACAATATAAGCTTTTGTCGCAATGCTAACGGCATTCCTGCGAACGGTTTCTGATAAGTTTCAAGTATGGCAAAAGTTAGCTCTCATTATCTTACTCACCAATAAGCAAGACAAACTCCTGGTTGTTCTGACAAGGCTGATGGTTGAATAAACACCAGTTTATTCGTGAAAATAAAGTCATTAGCTGCACTTGTTAGTATAAACACTGATATTTGGTTGTCTACTTCACGGCTATGCAGAGGAGCGGCCTGCATAGCAACCTCAGCTTTATTTCAGACACATAAAGACAGGATGCTTGAACCTGTGAATATTCAAATTCCAAAATACTTTATTAATCCCAAAGGGAAATTAATTGTTGTTGTAGCTCATATTATGAAGGTTTCTTCAAAGAGCCATTGTAGATGCTGATGGCTGTGGGCAGGAAGGATCTCCTGTACCAGTCTGTCTTACAGCAGATCTGAAGAAGTCTCTGACTGAAGACACTCTGTTGTTGTAGGACAGTCTGAGGAAGAGGATGCTCAGGGTTCTCCATAATGTTCTTCATTTTATGAAGAATCTTTCTTTCCACAATGATCTCCAGAGGTTCCAAAGGAGTCCCCAGAACAGAGGCAGCCTTCTTTATCAGCTTGTTGAGCTTTTTTAAGACCCTGGCTCTGATGCTGCTTCCCCAGCAGATTATGGCAGAAGAGGTCACACTCTACACAACAGACTTATAGAAGATATGCAGCATCTTGCTGGACTTTACTTCTTGAAGAAGTAAAGTCTGCTCTGTCCCTTCTTGTAGATGGCTTCACAGTTGCATCTCCATTCGAGTCTGTTGTCCAGATGAACACCCTAGGTATACATCAGTGGCGGATGCTGGTCTTTCAAGGAGGGGAAGCTCAATTTCAAGATCACTGATTGGCTCATTTCGCTGTCAATCAAAAAGGGATTCAGCCTCAGACAGATCATCCAATCATCATGCAGAAGCTGAGCGTCCGAGCCAGCCGAGGCCAGCCCACTGCCCCAAAGACCCCCAGAGACGCTGACCGTCCGATGGGCGGGACAAAGCCCAGCATTTTTGCTTCACTATTGAACTCACTGTTTAAAGCTGTGAAGCTGTGGGAATGAGTGAGAGGAAAGCCGCGTCGTTACCAGTGATAAGAAGCTGATTCTGAACAAAAGTTGAGCGCGTTGTAGCGCAAATTTAGCCAATGACATGAACACAACACAGTATATATTTGATCACTTATTTTTTGACATTTTAGGGGAAGCTGAGCTTCCCTTGCAGTCTTAGAGCAATCGCCAATGGTATACATACTCCTCCACAACCTCCTCTTATTCTCCCATGATGGAAATAGCGTTTGCTCTATTCCTATTTCTTAAAATTCAGTCATCTCCTTTGTTTTATTCAAGTTTGAGATGATTGTTTCCACATCATCCCACAAAGTGGTCCACCAGCTCCCTGTACTCAACTTCTTGTCCATCTCTGATACATCCTACTACTGCAGAGTCGTCCAAGTAGTTGTGCAGATGAGAGAAGTCTGTCATATACAGGGGTTGGACAATGAAAGTGAAACACCTGTCATTTTAGTGTGGGAGGTTTCATGGCTAAATTGGACCAGCCTCGTAGCCAGTCTTCATTGATTGAACATTGCACCAGTAAGAGCAGAGTGTGAAGGTTCAATTAGCAGGGTAAGAGCACAGTTTTGCTCAAAATATTGAAATGCACACAACATTATGGGTGACATACCAGAGTTCAAAAGAGGACAAATTGTTGGTGCACGTCTTGCTGGCACATCTGTGACCAAGACAGCAAGTCTTTGTGATGTATCAAGAGCCACGGTATCCAGGGTAATGTCAGCATACCACCAAGAAGGACGAACCACATCCAACAGGATTAACTGTGGACGCAAGAGGAAGCTGTCTGAAAGGGATGTTCGGGTGCTAACCCGGATTGTATCCAAAAAACATAAAACCACGGCTGCCCAAATCACGGCAGAAATAAATGTGCACCTCAACTCTCCTGTTTCCACCAGAACTGTCCGTCTGGCGATCCACAGGGTCAATATACAGGTCCTTCTCAAAATATTAGCATATTGTGATAAAGTTAATTATTTTCCATAATGTTATGATGAAAATTTAACATTCATATATTTTAGATTCATTGCACACTAACTGAAATATTTCAGGGCTTTTATTGTCTTAATACGGATGATTTTGGCATACAGCTCATGAAAACCCAAAATTCCTATCTCACAAAATTAGCATATCATTAAAAGGGTCTCTAAATGAGTTATGAACCTAATCATCTGAATCAACGAGTTAACTCTAAACACCTGCAAAAGATTCCTGAGGCCTTTAAAACTCCCAGCCTGGTTCATCACTCAAAACCCCAATCATGGGTAAGACTGCCGACCTGACTGCTGTCCAGAAGGCCACTATTGACACCCTCAAGCAAGAGAGTAAGACACAGAAAGAAATGTCTGAACAAATAGGCTGTTCCCAGAGTGCTGTATCAAGGCACCTCAGTGGGAAGTCTGTGGGAAGGAAAAAGTGTGGCAGAAAACGCTGCACAACGAGAAGAGGTGACCGGACCCTGAGGAAGATTGTGGAGAAGGGCCGATTCCAGACCTTGGGGGACCTGCGGAAGCAGTGGACTGAGTCTGGAGTAGAAACATCCAGAGCCACCGTGCACAGGCGTGTGCAGGAAATGGGCTACAGGTGCCGCATTCCCCAGGTCAAGCCACTTTTGAACCAGAAACAGCAGCAGAAGCGCCTGACCTGGGCTACAGAGAAGCAGCACTGGACTGTTGCTCAGTGGTCCAAAGTACTTTTTTCGGATGAAAGCAAATTCTGCATGTCATTCGGAAATCAAGGTGCCAGAGTCTGGAGGAAGACTGGGGAGAAGGAAATGCCAGAAGTCCAGTGTCAAGTACCCACAGTCAGTGATGGTCTGGGGTGCCGTGTCAGCTGCTGGTGTTGGTCCACTGTGTTTTATCAAGGGCAGGGTCAATGCAGCTAGCTATCAGGAGATTTTGGAGCACTTCATGCTTCCATCTGCTGAAAAGCTTTATGGAGATTAAGATTTCATTTTTCAGCACGACCTGGCACCTGCTCACAGTGCCAAAACCACTGGTAAATGGTTTACTGACCATGGTATCACTGTGCTCAATTGGCCTGCCAATAGTGTGCAATGAATCTAAAATATATGAATGTTAAATTTTCATCATGACATTATGGAAAATAATTAACTTTATCACAATATGCTAATATTTTGAGAAGGACCTGTACACGGCCGGGCTGCTATAGCCAAACCTTTGGTCACTCAAGCCAATGCCAAACGTCAGTTTCAATGGTGCAAGGAGCGCAAATCTTGGGCTGTGGACTATGTGAAACATGTATTGTTCTCTGATGAGTCCACCTTTACTGTTTTCCCCACATCCGGGAGAGTTACGGTGTGGAGAAGCCCCAAAGAAGCGTACCACCCAGACTGTTGCATGCCCAGAGTGAAGCATGGGGGTGGATCAGTGATGGTTTGGGCTGCCATATCATGGCATTCCCTTGGCCCAATACTTGTGCTAGATGGGCGCGTCACTGCCAAGGACTACCGAACCATTCTTGAGGACCATGTGCATCCAATGGTTCAAACATTGTATCCTGAAGGCATTGCCGTGTATCAGGATGACATTGCACCAATACACACAGCAAGACTGGTGAAAGATTGGTTTGATGAACATGAAAGTGAAGTTGAACATCTCCCATGGCCTGCACAGTCACCAGATCTAAATATTATTGAACCACCTTGGGGTGTTTTGGAGGAGCGAGTCAGGAAACGTTTTCCTCCACCAGTATCACGTAGTGACCTGGACACTATCCTGCAAGAAGAATGCCTTAAAATCCCTCTGACCACTGTGCAGGACTTGTATATGTCATTCCCAAGACGAACTGATGCTGTATTGGCCGCAAAAGGAGGCCCTACACCATACTAATAAATTATTGTGGTCTAAAACCAGGTGTTTCAGTTTCATTGTCCAACCACTGTATCTGTCCAACTTTACCAAACCAGATACTGCTTTTTTTCATGCAGCTTCTTTTAAAGAATTTCAGAAACAAATGTAAACCTTATTGTGCGATAGTTGCAAAGTTCATGGTCAAGCTGTATGAATAATAAAGCACGGATTCATACCAAATTGACGAGGGTTACTAGACATTGTGGGTTGAAACAGTGTGGCCAATTTCATTAGGATTGTCAAACGATTGTGAGAGATACAGATTTCTTGAAAACACAAACTTTTGAAAAAGTAGAATGAGGGACTTTGAGATAGGTCAAAAAGAGTGTATGAAATGTTCAGCATTATCCAAAGGAATATATCATGCCTATTTGAGCTTATTAGGAGAAAAGGCTGATTTTTGGTCATTTGTTAAAATTTTGGAAGTCAGATGAAGAAATTTTCCAACTTTTGCTAACAGTTCCTGCCCACTTAAGTCAATCAATGCCATATTTAATATATCATCTAAGGGTTATATCCCAAAGCTATGTGGAAGATTTTTTGAGATATTTGTAATTTGGGTTAAGAAGGACATTTAAAATGTGTTAGGGTTTAGGAAATATGGCCAATAAAAACGTATGGCCGGCTAGTGTACGATATTTTTCTGCGTATAAATTTCCAATACAGAAAAAATATGGCTGGATAAAATTTTTCGGTTTCCTCCCTAGATGGTAGATTCTTTCTAATAACGCTCCCTAGTTATTGGGGTGTCTGAATTTTTGTATTTGAGTAGCAATATGGGTACGTAATCCGCGTACCAAATCAAACTGGACAAAGGTTTTGCAGTACGGGCTGCAGAATGAGCTTTAGCAGAGAAGAAGAATAATAATAATGGTAAAACGAACAGAAAACAATAGGATTCCCTGCTCCACCGGAGCAGGCGAGTTCTGCACGCTTGGAACCCTAATGAATCCTAATGAAAGAATTGCGCAAAAACACTTGCAAAAGTGGTTCAGTTCCCTAAACATATACCTGAACTCAACTGCAACCAACTACTTTTGAAATTTCCCTAACGGTAAACAGAGTCCAGCGTTGTATAATTGAATCTGGGTATAAATGCAGCTATTACGTTTTTAACCTCAGATGTTTTTGAGGAAAACTTTAGTGAACAGCATCATCAAGTGGCCCAGCAGGTTAGAGAAAGAGCTGTCATTATGTTTAAAGTGGTGTTATGCTGTAAAACCATATCTCAAGCTTCCAACATGTCACAGAGAGCTGCTCATCCAAAAACGGAAAGAGTGTGACACAACCACCTACAAGGACCTAGCCGTCCAGCTAAACTGGCTGGCTGGGTAAGGAGAGCACTGATTAAAAAAGCAACCAAGAGATGGTTACCATGGTTACTCTGCAGGATCTGCAAGGTACCACGGCTCATGGAGGGGAATCTGTTGACTTCTATCAGTTGTAAAATGGTAATTGGACTGAACTTATATAGCACCTTTCCAGTCATACTGACCACTCAAAGCACTTTACACTACAGCCACATTCACCCAGACGCACTTACTAATGCACACACATTCATACACTGATACGGCGATCAGTAGGCAATTTGAGGTTCAGTGCCTTGACACATTGACATGTGTCATCAATCCTGCAACCCTCGGATTGCAAGACAACCACTCAACCACTCTTCTCTCTTAGCCACAGTTGCCTCATCACGTAGTGCAAGTTGTGCATTCCACAAATCTGACCTTTATGGAAGAGTGTCAAGAAGAAAAGCTTTATTGAAAGAAGTCCCATTTGCCACAAACCATGTAGGGGATATAGCGTACTCGTACTCATTGTCTTCCGCTTATCCGGGACCGGGTCGCGGGGGCAGCAGACTCAGCAGAGACGCCCAGACGTCCCTCTCTCCAGACACCTCCTCCAGCTCCTCCAGGGGGAGCCCAAGGCGTTCCCAGGCCAGCCGAGAGACATAGTCCCTCCAGCGTGTCCTGGGCCGTCCCCTGGGCCTCCTCCCGGTGGGACGTGCCTGGAACACCTCCTGAGGAAGGCGTCCAGGAGGCATCCGGTATAGATGCAGGAGCCACCTCAACTGGCTCCTCTCGATGTGGAGGAGTAGCGGCTCTACTCCGAGCTCCTCCCGGATGGCCGAGCTCCTCACCCTATCTCTAAGGGAGTGCCCGGCCACCCTACGGAGGAAGCTCATTTCAGCCGCTTGTATCCGGGATCTCGTTCTTTCGGTCATAACCCAAAGTTCATGGCCATAGGTGAGGGTAGGCTCAGCTCTCTCTTCACCACAACGGACCGGCACAGGGCCCCCATTATTGCGGCAGCCGCACCGATCCGTCTGTCGATCTCCCGCTCCATTCTTCCCTCACTCATGAACAAGACCCCAAGATACTTAAACTCCCCCACTTGAGGCAGGAACCTCCCTCCAACCTGAAGAGGACAAGCCACCCTTTTCCAGTCAAGAACCATGGCCTCGGACTTGGAGGAGCTGATATTCATTCCAGCTGCTTCACACGGCTGCGAACCACCGCAGTGCATGCTGCAGGTCTTGGCTAGAGGGGGCCAGCAGGACCACGTCATCTGCAAAAAGAAGAGACGAAATCTACTGGTCCCCAAACCAGACCCCCCAGGAGCCCTTGGCTGCGCCTAGAAATCCTGTCCGTAAAAGTTATGAACAGGACCGGTGACAAAGGGCAGCCCTGCCGGAGTCCAACATGCACCGGGAACAGGTCCGACTTAGTGCCGGCAATGCGGACCAAACTCCTGCTCCGCTCGTACAGAGACCGGATGGCCCCTAATAAAGGGCCCCCGATTCCATACTCCTGGAGCACCCCCTACAGGGCATCACGAGACACACAGTCGAATGCCTTCCCCAAGTCCACAAAACACATGTGAACCGGTTGGGCAAATTTCCATGAACCCTCGAGTACCCTGTAGAGGGTATAGAGTAGAGGGTGACACGGGAGTGGATTTTCTCTCCTGTCCCATCCCAATCCCAGGCCAGCATAAAAAAAAAAAATCCTGTCCCGTCCCACTCCTGGTAAATTGATTCCCACTCCTGTGCCACTCCCATTTTTGTTTTCTTCATTTAGTCTTTTGGCAATTTCTTTCTTTGAAGGACCAGTTAGGTCCCTGTTTTTAGCTGTAGTAAAGGCCAGTTAAAGTAAAAAGAATAATAATGAAGAAATAATAAAATATCAAACAAGGAAACAGACCATGTCTATCTTAGTTGAATAAACAAAATGTACATAGTTGTATTTTACTCATTTATTAAGTGATTGTTTCCTTTGAACAATGACATCACTTTTATGTTTCAAGTTGCTGAAAAGAAAGAAAAATGCACCTAGTAAGAGAAATGTACTTGTTGAACAAAAGTGCAAAAAGGCATTACCTTCATAATTTAGAAACTGTACCTCAATGGTTCACAGCCCTGGTTCTCAGGGACCCCTTCCCTGCAAGTTTTAGATGTGTGTCTGCTCCAGAACATCTGATTCAAGTTCTGACATGACCTCCTATACAGGCATCAAGAATGGAGGGTCAAACTGGACAAATTTAATACAATAAAATCATCATTAAATAAATGAATGTTGTGAATGTCCCATAAGTGAAGTAAATGTAACATGAAAGAAATGTAACATTAAATGTGCCATTAAATTAAAGGTACCATTTATTTATTTAATACATCATTAGAAACAATAAATGTACCATTATATTATGAAATGGATTATTATGCAATTAAATGTGCCACTGAATAATTAAGTATAATTTTAAAGACGACATGACGTAATTAGTGGTACACTTAATATTTAATGATGTATTAAATAAATTGTACATTTAATGGTACATTCAATTTTTTCTATTTCACAACATATTTATTTAATATCTTCCCTTGATGAAGCCTTTCTACGGAGTCCGCGAGGGGACAAGGGGGGATTTTTTTCTTTTTTGTGTTCCCACGCAATAGTCTTTGCGTTATTTCGCAATACTTTGTGGGATAGTTTCCAAACCAGATAACTGCAAAAATGAAACAAACACTACACCCGTTTTGAGATTTATTGAGTTTTATTTTGAAATCAGCCTTAAATAAAATTATCTTCAAATCAGACTAAAAGACAGTTTTTATCCACAAGCTGCCAAACAAACTACTGAACTCTGGACAATAATGCTGCACAAAACCACATCTGTGACACTTTGTTTGCTTATTACTGCTGCATGATGTGTACTTTTTTTTTTGTACGCCATTAGTGTCTTTGTTTTTATCGTGATTTGAACGGTTCTTCTTATCCTAAGCATTTCATCGCATTGTTTACTGCGTGTTAACCTGCATATGACAAATAAACCATATCAATGACATATCAGTGTTTGTTTTATGAGCAGTTTATCATCTGTGCTGTTGCTCCAAAATGCCGAATGCAAAAGTATTGCGTTGGGACGCAAAAGTAATACATTTCCCCATGTCCCCTCACGGGCTTCCGTACCTTACCTCTTAAATCTTTAGAGCACATGCAGCAATTTTGTTGGTCAGATGAGACTTGACACATGATGGTACTTTTGGTTTGATGAATGAAGAGATGCAGGGCTGATTTAATCCAGAATTTGCCTTACAAGTGTCCCTTAATCACTGGTGAACTTGATTACAACTAAACACGTTTTACAAGCAGCAGACTGCGTGTTAACAGCGCTGCATTCAACTCTCCTGACGTTCGGTAATATTTGCGACTTTCCTGTCAGCTCTATGAGTTTAATAGATAAGTCCTTACTTCTGACTTTACGTTGCAAATCCAATTTTACCGCGTCCAGTTCTCCACCTGCGTTTGCTCCTCCATCCTGAACGCAGGTGGAAAACATCGAGCAGAAGCACTGTTGGCTTGTGGGTCGTGTAGTTTGTTTGACTCACATTATAGTATAGGCTTCTTGGAAAAAAACTACACAATGGTGGTGTCGATCCAAGTTTTTTTTTCTTAAAGTTTATAACAAAGTCTCAGTTTTACATTTCCTAGGACAATTGATCGTAGTTTATTTTCCCTCCTATTGGTTAGCTCTCGCTCCCGTCTGCTCCCGTTCATTTTTTATCCTGTACCGTCCCAATCACGTGATCTTTACTGATGCTGTCTCCCGTCCCGCGGGATTCCCGTGGGAATCCCGTGACTTGTGGGACTCTTGGAAAAAATGTCAGCCTCTAGTATAGAGCTGGTCCAGTGTTCCACGGCCGGGACGAAAACCACACTGCTCCTCTTGAAGCCGAGGTTTGACTATCGGCCGGACTCTCCTCTCCAATACCCTGGCGTAGGCCTTACCATATATAGCAAATGTGATAAATGTGCTCTGGTGAGTTGAGGCCACAATTTAACTTTTTGGCCTACATGCAAAAGGCTCTGTGTGGAGGCAAACATTGCACAACACCCTGAAGTAACCGTTTGTTTGCTAAAACATCGTGCAGCATCATTCCGTGGGGGTGCTCCACCTCAGCAGAGACGAGGAAGATAGGTGGGGTTGAATACAGGACAATCTTGGAAGAAAACCTGTTAGAAACTGCAAAAAACCCGACACTGATGTGGATGTTCACCTTCCAGCAGGATAACCACCCTAGACATAAAGGCAAAGATACAATGGATGGTTTAGATCTAAACTTATCCATGGTCCAGTCAAAGTCCTAACCTAAATCTAGTTGAAAATAGGTGGCAAGACCCGAGAAAACAATGTACAGACTTTGTATCCAGTCAGACTAAACCTGAACTATTTTGTGGGGACAAATGGGCAAAGCTTTCAAGCTGTAGATTTTAAAAGCTGGTGGAGAAGGAAACCTTTAGGTCGCATTGAATCGTTACTTCAATGCAGAGCCTCATTCAGGAATATCAAAAAGGCGAAAGCAGAGCAGAATGACCCCCCATCAGCAGGAAGAAACTTCTAGTAGTCTACTGTTTCGCCCCGCTTGGGGCCGAGAGGACATAAAATTTCAGGGCCAGGAATCCTATCTACGGTTAAAAAAAAATTTGAGAAAAGACGAAGAGAAGTCAACATCAGTTTTCTAACATGTCTGTGGGCCTCTGAACCAGACTGGGTTAGTTTGAGGACTGTTTGGGCTTCACTTGTAACCAAATTTGGCTTCCACAAGTCAAACTAGTTAATTAGAAAACTGAATCTGAGATCATTGAAGTTAGGTGGTTTAATCAAGAGGATTACTTGTGCACTAAACATTAATTGAGTTTTATGCTTCTGCATATTTAGTTTTTTCTGCACTTTTAAGAATACTGACATAGCACAGTATGGAAGGCTGAGGTGCTATGTCTCGCATTCACAGGGGGAAAAACACGAGACTAGCCCTGTTTCTCTTTACTCCTTGCATTATGGCATAGGGTGCTAACTAGCATCCCATCTTCAATCTGAACAAGAAGATCATTGAGAGTTTCAAGAGAAGCAAGAATAAGATAAACTTATTCAGTTTTCTGAGAAAAGCTGCTGGAGGACTACATATACAATATATGTGTTGGGAATACGCATGAAGAATGAACTAGGGGAACTGTGTTCGTAGAGGTTTTAGTGTTTTAAAATATTGCTTCATGATCCTGTGTTTCCTGCTTGTCAGTCAGTTTGTACTAGTCATGTTTAAAGCTCAATTCAACTGCAGCATTTTATTTTAAAATATTAGTGCTGCGTGTAATTTGAACAAAATGTCTGTCACTCACTTCTCTAACAATTTGGCTTGGACTTAGTAACTGTTGTGTCCTTTCAGGTCCTGAGCAGTAAGATACTGGAACAAGAGACCCGCTACCGTCAGCTCACTCAGGAACAGCTCGATAACTTCACTCTGGATATGAATGCTGCCTACGCAAGACTGAAGGGAGTGGAGGAGGCCATAGACAGTAAGATACCAACAAACAGAATAAATAGATGCCATTCTACTGAGCAGTATGGATTGGAACTACAGTGGATCTCACAAACAAGTGTACACATCCCTGTTGGAAAGCCAGGTGTCTGTTATGTAAACTAATGAGTACATGGCAATTCATTTCAACTTTTTTTCCTAACATACTCTTTAGAATTGTGGCCCAAAGGTCCACCAGAACACATTCTTCTTTGTTTTGAAGCTTTTAATGGAGTACTAGTTGCTTAAGTCTGACCCTGGTTTGTACATTTGGATCATTTTGACCCCTGTTTACCTCTCTGCAAGCCATGGCGGTAGGTAGCAAAAAAGATGCCGGCTGAACTTTGTCATGTTTTCTGGATTAACGCTAATTGTTGGCAGGTTTGAACTCTAGGAGACTGAATGCTAAAATTTGATTATTTTAATCTAGTGTACCTTAACAACATAGTTATTGCCCCTTTTTAAAATGTTGTCTTTTTTCCCAACTACCAGATGAGTGTTTTTCAGTTGAGGCGTACAGGTAGATGTTGCATCAAAGCTAGAAAAGGTTTTGAAATGATTTGTGATATTCTCACTTTTTATTTGGCAAGAGTGTGTAAACATTTCAGATCCACTGTATGTGGTGGTGGTGATGTGTGTGTCTATGAGGGTCCCTTTGGTGTTACTACACGTAATCAACAGAGAAGGAAAATATAAAAACGTTTTATCCATTTAACGAATGAAAAACTAGATCAACAAGAAAACGTCTTCAAGATTTCACAAACATTTACTGGTCTGAGATCAAACACAGACATTGTTAACAGAGTTGGAGCTTTGCTGCTGAATTAACTACAGATACCTTGTGAACTAATTGTAGTGATGCTAATGTCACAATGGAAACATCTTGTCCGGTTTCTGCTGTTGAATAGCTTTAACCCAGATTAGATGTAGATGTTCTGTGGATATTTCCAGTTTTGGGACACCAGATAAGATTTCTGCTACATTGTTCCCACAGCAAGACTGTTGTTTTAAACATGGCCAAAATGTTCTTCATGTTCAACCCAAACTTTGCTGTAACTGGGCTACAATTCTGATTTATTTAGGCGGATTGTCATTTCCTGGCTGTAATTTAGATATTTCTTTCTTCAACAATATCTGTTCTGTATTGAACAGATTCACTCTCAGAGAGGGAAGTCACTGGATTGGTTATGTGAAAGAAATGTTGAATGTTTTGGCCTTTGTGTAGGAAGCCAGCACAAACAGTAAAATCAGGATATTTTCTTGAACAAACCTGCAAATAGAATTTAGGTAGTGCTCTATAATATAAGACACCTTCAGCTTTTAGGACAGAGAAGGGAATTGAAACAGTCCTGATATTCTGTGTTTTCTTGTTTTTGTGAAGTTGATTTGTGCATCCTTCTCCCTGCGCTCTGACTGCAGGCCACATGGAAGCAGAGGAGGCGGCCCGTAAAGCTCATCAGCTGTGGCTCTCTGTGGAAGCTCTCAACTACACCTTAAAAACTGCAGGCACTGAATCTCCCAGCATGCCTCTGGAGGACGCTGCTGACGCTGTGCGCGCCAGCTGCGTTGACAATGATTTTGCCTTGGCTCTGGCATCAGCACTGCCCGAAGAATCGCTGAAGCGCGGTGTCCACAGTGAGGCTTCCCTTCGTGCTCGTTTCAACTCCCTGCGATCGCTTGCTCGTAGAGTTGCTCTCATCGATGAATCCCACAACACCTTGTACCAGTACTTTTTGTCCTACCTTCAAGCTGCATTGCTTTTTGAGAACCAACAGGAAGCCCCACCCACCCAGCTACGCAGTGAGGATTTAGATTCATTCAAGCTGCTTTCATATGCCAGCTATTGCCTAGAGCATGGGGATCTGGAGTTGGCAGCTAAACTGGTGAACCAGCTGCGAGGAGAGGCCAGGAGAGTGATCGAGGACTGGCTAACTGAAGCCAGACTCACACTGGAAACCAGGCAGGTGGTCAGTTTGCTTTCAGCTTATGCGAATGCCGTGGGCTTAGGAACCACTCAGTCTCCATAGCTGCCACGTTGACCAGGCAACATTAAAGGAAACTTTCCAGTACGTGTTTGTCTTTTCAGTTCTCACAGCAGGCCAGAAAGGCTAGAAAGGTAACTCTGTTGGTAGAGGAAGCCAGATGGAATGAGGTTGGATCTACAACAGCAAAGGAAAGACCATTATGTTTCAGCTGTGCATTCATTTAAGTTAACCCACAGATTAGTTTTAAAATCACAAAGAATATATGTAGTCTAGGTTTGTGTCTCAACTTCAGTAATTTCCTTTACTTTATTTGGCAACATGTCATGGTAACCTCATCCTAACATTAAATTATATTTCATGCCACACTGTTGTGAATATTACACATGTTAAATAAATAATGAAGAGGAATACTGTGTCTAATGCTTTTGTCCTCACACAGCGCTCAGATACAAGTCTTAATTTGGTCCTTAAAGTGTGAACTCCCTGCAGGTCCTCTAGTCTCCTTCCAGTGTGTGTGTGTGTGTGTGCGCACGCAAGCATGTCTATCTAATCTTGTCTGGATCGGTTCCAGAACACAAGCAATGTCTGGACATGTTGCCTGGTCCACACAAGGGGAAATGGGTTATGTGGGTTAATGGTTAGGTTTAGTACTAAGGTATGAATTGAGTTAAGGTTAGGTTTCGGGTCAGATTTACGCTATAGCAGTGAATGGAAATCAGCTCTATTTTTGTTCGTGTTGCTAGCAACTGTAACAGCAGTCTTACAACAATCCAAATACAATAAACACAGTTCTACGCTGCATTTAATGCACATAAAAAGCCATAAAACTATAAATACTGAAAAGTAGTAAAACTGCTAAAAACAGTCACAGTAAGAAAGTTTTACGTTGATGCAAGTAGCAGCCATGTTCAATGCGGAAGTCGGCTATGTTTCTGTTGCTCCGACTTAACGGCTTGTAATTCCGAATTTAGGGAAAATTCTAGTTGAAGAGTATAAATGAAGCGCACCATTAGATGTAGACAGGTGAGAAGGGTCCATCCAAGTGATCAGCTGTATTTCAGACTTCACATTGGCTGAAATTGAACTATCGGTGAAAGTTTCTTGATAAAAATATGAATAATGATGATGTGGAGCCCAGCTTGATGCATGGAATGCAGGTATGACAAATCTAAATCAGAGTGGAGGTTTGAATCTGATCATTGACTCTGACCCTTACAGCTAGCTGGTATAGTAGTAGACAGATGCACAGTTGTCTCAAAACAGGACATCTCAATTAAACATTCTGGTATTTAGAAGGAAATCTTTACATGGATGTCTTACTCCTATTTTTTTGTTTCTGAAAAAGAAAGTGCTTTATTGTATTTAAGCCATAAAATGGAACTTGTTTACTTTGTCTGACAAAAGTTGCCAACAAAAATGTGTTTTCTAGTTGAGGAAAAATGTGGGACATCCCTGCACCTTAATAGCTAATCCTTGGTTGTTAAAACAAACAAAACAACAAATGTGCTCCTGGTCATTAAAGGAGAGAAAGTAACCAATAATTGAATTTAGAATGGATTCTGAAATATGTCAATCATGATGATAAAACTTTGCGAGATTCATTTTCACACAGCATCAAAATGTTTCAACGTAGCTCATTTACATGCTTGTCATTATTTTTGATTTGCTTTTATTTACTCTCCATGCTGGTTGTTTTCATACTGCATCTATCCCATAATAATTCATTTTATATAACTATTAAAATATTCTTGTGTAACGTGGTTTAGTTTAGTAAAGTGACCAAAACTAAACAAAGAAAAAAAGTTGGAGAAAAGCGAAGTAAACAGAGGAGCAGAGCCTGCAGGTGGAGGAGAAGAGAGGAGTGTTAATGGTAGATTTGGTCCTGGGATCACGGTGGGAACCAACACACATTTCCAGCAGATCAATGCGTCGTTCCATCTGCTTTCAGCACCAGCTTGGAATGTGAGCAGCTCTGGTTCCTGCTGCATTCAGAAGCTAGAGAGGAGATAGCAGCACCAGAGAACTTCTCCACAGACGGGGAACGTTGGAGGTGACCATTTAGGCTTACGCTACTGACATGTACAATACAGCAAATACTTCTTCACCTCATTTTCATCTTTCTATTTAGTGCTTAGATTATTTTGTACTGTATCTTGTCTAGAGTTCGTATTTATATTTTTTTTCCTTGGATTTTTCCAAATTTATTTTTTGAAGCCATTTTACATTCTGTAAGTACAGTACAGACCAAACATTTGGACATACCTTCTCATTCAAAGAGTTGTCTTTATTTTCATGACTATGAATATTGTAGCTTCACACTGAAGGCATCAAAACTATGAATTAACACATGTGGAATTATATACTGAACAAAAAAGTGTGAAACAACTGAAAATATGTCTTATATTCTAGGTTCTTCAAAGTAGCCACCTTTTGCTTTGATTACTGTTCCGCACACTCTTGGCATTCTGTTGATGAGCTTCAAGAGGTAGTCACCTGAAATGGTTTTCACTTCACAGGTGTGCCCTGTCAGGTTTAATAAGTGGGATTTCAAGCCTTATTAATGGGGTTGGGACCATCAGTTGTGTTGTGCAGGAGGTGGATACAGTACACAGCTGATAGTCCTACTGAATAGACTGTTAGAATTTGTATTATGGCAAGAAAAAAGCAGCAAAGTAAAGAAAAACGAGTGGCCATCATTACTTTAAGAAATGATGGTCAGTCAGTTGGGAAAACTTTGAAAGTGTCCCCAAGTGCAGTCGCAAAAACCATCAAGTGCTACAAAGAAACTGGCTCACATGAGGACCGCCCCAGGAAAGGAAGACCAAGAGTCCCCTCTGCTGCGGACAATAAGTTTATCCAAGTCACCAGCCTCAGAAATCGCAGGTTAACAGCAGCTCAGATTAGAGAACAGGTCAATGCCACACAGAGTTCTAGCAGCAGACACATCTCTAGAACAACTGTTAAGAGGAGACTGTGTGAATCAGGCCTTCATGGTAAAATAGCTGCTAGGAAACCACTGCTGAGGACAGGCAACAAGCAGAAGAGACTTGTTTGGGCTAAAGAACACAAGGAATGGACATTAGACCAGAGGAAATCTATGCTTTGGTCTGATGAGTCCAAGTTTGAGATCTTTGGTTCCAACCACCGTGTCTTTGTGCGGCACAGAAGAGGTGAACGGATGGACTCTACATGCCTGGTTCCCACCGTGAAGCATGGAGGAGGAGGTGTGAAGGTGTGGTGGAGCTTTGCTGATGACACTGTTGGGGATTTATTCAAAATTGAAGGCATACTGAACCAGCATGGCTACCACAGCATCTTGCAGCGGCATGCTATTCCATCGGGTTTGCGTTTAGTTGGACCATCATTTATTTTTCAACAGGACAATGACCCCAAACACACCTCCAGACTGTGTAAGGGCTATTTGACCAAGAAGGAGAGTGATGGGGTGCTGCGCCAGATGACCTGGCCTCCACAGTCACCGGACCTGAACCCAATCGAGATGGTTTGGGGTGAGCTGGACCGCAGAGGGAAGGCAAAAGGGCCAACAAGTGCTAAGCATCTCTGGGAACTCCTTCAAGACTGTTGGAAAACCATTTCAGGTGACGACCTCTTGAAGGTCATCAACAGAATGCCAAGAGTGTGTGGAGCAGTAATCAAAGCAAAAGGTGGCTTCTTTGAAGAACCTAGAATATAAGACATATTTTCAGTTGTTTCACACTTTTTTGTTCAGTATATAATTCCACATGTGTTAATTCATAGTTTTGATGCCTTCAGTGTGAAACTACAATATTCAAAGTCATGAAAATATAGACAACTCTTTGAATGAGAAGGTGTGTCCAAACCTTTGGTCTGTTCTGTATTAAGATAATTCTGTACTATATTGTTTGTAATTTTGTTTTATTCATGGTAATTTATTATCGTTTCTATTATTTATTTATCCTCCCTGTTACCTTACTAGAGGTGCACCTTTAACCTGTCTTGCTGTTGAAGCTCTTTAATTTTGCCCAGGGGGATAAGGTTAATCTTATCTCTGTATTAATAATTGAATAATTGAATGATTATTATAATAGTTTATGTGGTCATTTATTCGACTACTTAGGGGGTGGACCCCTGAGCGACTGAGCTGGTAGCATTTATTAATTCATTGTTCGGAGAATATCTCTCCTTTCTTTCAGTCTTTTCACCATCTTCTCTGCTTACACACGTCAACAAAATTGTTGGTACCCCTCGGTTAATGAAAGAAAAACCCACAATGGTCACAGAGATAACTGGAATCTGACAAAGGTAATAATGAATACAAATTCTATGAATATGAACAAATGAAAGTCAGACGTTGCTTTTCAAACATGCTTCAACAGAATTATTTAAAAAATAAACTCCTGAAACAGGCCTGGACAAAAATGATGGTACCCTTAACTTAGTATTTTGTTGCACAACCTTGTGAGGCAATCACTGCCATCAAACGATTTCTTCATATGCCTCATTTTTCCATCTGCGAACATAGAGCTGATGTGCCTTGCCAAAAAGTAAAATGTTTGTCTCATCTGTCCATAGGACATTCTCCCAGAAGCTTTGTGGCTTGTCAACGTGTAGTTTGGCAAATTCCAGTCTGTCTTTTTTATGATTTGTTTTCAACAATGGTGTTCTCCTTGGTCGTCTCCCATTAAGTCCACTTTGCCTCAAACAACGTCGGATGGTGGGATCTGACACTGATGTTCCTTGAGCTTGAAGTTCACCTTTAATCTCTTTAGAAGTTTTTCTGGGCTCTTTTGTTATAGTTCGTATTATCCGTCTCTTTGTTTTGTCATCGATGTTCCTCCTGCGGCCACGTCCAGGGAGGTTGGCTACAATCCTATGGATCTTACATTTCTGAATAATATGTGCAACTCTAGTCACAGGAACATGAAGCTGCTTGAAGATGGTCTTATAACCTTTACCTTTAACATGCTTGTCTATAATTTTCTTTCTAATCTCCTGAAACAACTCTTTCCTTCGCTTCCTCCGGTCCATGTTGAGTGTGGTACACACCATGTCACCAAACAGCACAGTGACTACCTGTAGCCCTATATATAGGCCCACTGACTGATTACAAGAATGTAGACACCTGTGATGCTAATTAATGGACACACCTAGATTTAACATGTCCCTTTGGTCACGTTATTTTCAGGGGTACCATCATTTTGTCCATCTTAGGGATTTTGGATACTTCTTTTTGCATCTTGCAGTCTTCTTTCAGGATGAACTTGCTTGGATTTCTTTTTTCTGTACAGTGGAGTAGATGATTTCTTTATATTTCCAGGCGTCTTTAAATCCCTGACTAGCCTAGCTGCTACTCTCATGATTCGGCCCAAAGACAAAATGTCATGATCAAAAATAAACTACACCCTTTTTCAGTTTTTTTATGTGTGGATGTATTTAAATCTAATCTCCAGTGCATAAAACACCTGATTTTAATCATTGTTTAGTAAACCAAAACAAAGCCAAAATGGAAAAGCTCTGAATGTTCACCACATGATTCTGTGGTTTGTAGAACCACCTTTAGCAACAGTATCTCAAAGCAGCTTTCCTCTGTATGAATTTATCACTAATATGGAGAACAATGTTTGAATTTTGGTCCACTCTGCTTTCTAAAACTCAGTTCATGTAGATTTACAGAATGTTGGACCCACCAAATCATTTCAGCCTGGCTGAGGCCTAGGCTTTAAATGGGCCAGTACCTTGTTTCTATTCTTTTCAATTCAGTTCAGTTCAATTTGAAAATATTTTATTTATCCCAAAGGGAAATTAAATGTTGTAGCTCATATTATGGTTTCTTTAAAGAGCCGTTGTAGATGCTAATGGCTGTGATCTGCTCTGTCCCTTCTTGTAGATGGCTTCACAGTTGCATCTCCACTCTAGTCTGTTGTCCAGGTGAACACCGAGGTATTTATACTCCTCCACCACCTCCACTTCTTCTCCCATGATGGAAATAGTTTTTGACTTATTCCTGTTTCTCTTAAAATCTACAATCATCTCCTTTGTTTTAGTCACGTTCAAAATTAGATGATTGTTTCCACACCATGCCACTGTCCAAAGCTACCGCACCCTGTTGGTGGTCAGACGCCTCGGAGCTCCTCCAGTCCTTGGACCCCAGTAACAGTCACCTCTCTATCTAAAGACTCTCAAAGGAATGACTCTCAACCAGTTTCTAACGTTTAGCTCTTTTTAATCTAAATTAAGGCAGAAGAATGATTAGAGAGATCAGCGCTGAGGCTCCTGTCTCAGACCGTCATCGTCTGTTAGAGGATGACGAAGAGCCTCGATAGAAGGTCACATATAGTTTTTATATCTGGCACTCCAATGCAATGGATGTTCCCTCCCTCAGTGATTATCAGTAGACTATGTGTCACCATTGTGGTGTCTATCTGTTAGATTGTGTAGTAGCGGGTGTCCATCCTTAATCTAAGTGTGCTGTAGCTTTCTAAACAACCCAGTTATACCAGCTGCTCCACTATCTACCCCAGTGCCCCAGCTTCAGGTCATTTAGGACAATCATTGGGCCATTTATCCTTGAACTGTGTGTCTATGAGCTTCTTATCCTATTCTAACAAAAGAGAAACATTAGAACAGCTATGAGCAATATTAATAAAGGTTATTCCTAACATCCTCCCTGATACGGTGTCATTTAAAGGCACCTCACTAATTTAGATCAGTTAACCCCCTAGGCACTGGGTAGTGGACCACCTGTAAGTGGGTACCCACCCCCCGAACCAATCATTCAACCCTGTATGTGTGTTAAACCTATATATGACCAGGGAATCTCCTTCCAGCTGTCACATGGTCCCCCCCCCCCCCCCACCCAAGGAGGAACGCCATCTCTCCGGTAGACCCCTGGTTGTTTCTAACAGTTGATACATCTAGTGGACATCAAACCTGTATGTGTTGATTTAGAGAAAAGAGAGTGAAACAACAACAGCCTGAAGCACAGCAGAAAATTCTGTCTAACATCATGTGAATCAGTTAATCTAGACCCTAGGTGTTGATTGTCTTCGTCCATCTTCTCTGCCCCCTGAGCGACATCCCTAAGCATCTTTTGGCAGGTTCAGCTACCTGGAAAAGGTGGAATATAAAATCATATGTTCATACCGGGCCGCTTACACCCAATCGTAGGTAATTATCAACTACTATTACTATCATTAAAACAGGCCACATAGTGGCTTAATCAAATGGATATTAGTCAAACATATTTCATCATTATCAAAAACAAAGTACCTGTTTAACATAATTAGAAAAAGTTTTACTTTAAAGCAGTCTCCATTTATTACTTAACATGTCCTAAAAATCAACCTATGGAGAGGTGAACACATAACTAAAAATAACCTGTGAGGTTCTATTAATACTTTCATTCATGACAGGTGCTTAACTAATTTCATTTAATCAATCTGTCATTAACTTATCTGATTATCTGTACAGCATTCATACCATCAAATGAAATATTCTGATTCCTATAATATCAACATTATTCATTAAGTCACAGAAATCACTGTAAAGGATAACGGGTCAGACGGCAGCCCCCCTTTTCACTTATGGGTTATCCTCTGTTAATCTGGTGAGCCTGATCACCCTTGATTTGAGGGGCTCGACCCCTTAACCATCGGCATCTGACAGGCGGTTGTCACTCCCGGACCCCCTGAGTCCATGAAGCCCATGGTTTCAGTCATGCACCTAAGGATGTTGTGTCAGCTGTAGCAGTGAGCGGTGCGGCAGATAAGCAACAAGGGCAGATATATTTAATTAAGACAGCAAAGAGATGATTAGAAAAGGCCACAGAATCATACATCCATAACAATCCCCCTGTTGAGGTGGGAAAAACCCACCTCACATCAATCAATGTGTCCAGTGCATATGGACCTAAGCTAGAATATGCACTGGACACATTGATTGATGTGTTGCTTAACTCCGCCCCCCAAATGGAGCACCATCTCTCTGGTAACTGCCTGCAGCCCTCAGTGTGTGAACCTCCTCTGTTTCCCATAGAACAGTCCTATGCTGATGTGTGTCTGAAATTTAAATGATTAAAACATCGCAAATAGATAATAATGCCCTGTTGGAAAATTTAAAACAACTAAAATAATAAAAACCTAGAAGCACAGTCGAAATGAGCAGCACAACGTGTATCAGTATATTGTAGACCCTGAATGTAAACCCTGTTCAATTATCTATTGCAGTTGTCTGGTCCTCCTCCTCATAGCACAGTATCATAATTTCTCCAACACTTGGATTTGGTTCCATGAGATCCACATCATCACTTATGCTTAAATATTCAGTGGACAACATCAGTGTGTGCTCTGGCACCACATCCATTTAATATTCTGGTCATCTCAAACCTCTGGTATCACTGGAACCAATCGCACGATCAATACACCTGAGGATGAGAGCTCAAATGCACGTTGCACAAAAGCAAACACAACCAGCGATCAGCACAGCAGTCAATGACGTGAATATACTCACCAGTAGGTTTCCCTATTTTCTAAACCATGTCTCGAACATGTTTGTGAATTGTTCATCGATTCCTGAGTGCGATTTTAATTCAATTGACAGTGATTGTAATCCTTTTAGGGCCTTCGTTAGAGATCCATCAGGTGCTGTAATTGTTGGGAATAAAAGAACAACAAGCCTCTCCAAAAACACACACAACCGTCTTCTTTTGCTAGGATCATATCCAAAGCTATTCTAATTTGACAAGAAATAATTTCAACATCCTGTTTCCTCAGCCTTCAGCTGTCTCTCCTGTTTTGCCTTGGTGTCATTTAAAAGATTAGAATCGGTTCTAATAGGAAGTAGTTTGTATTCTAGCAGACATATTAAATTTAAAAACGCATTTTCTGAAAGGTTCCCCCTGACGAAGTAGGCCAATCGGTGTCAGGGCATCCTGGATGGAGAGAGAAACCAGGGCACATCTTTCCTGTCCAGGTAGTCACCCCCAAAGCAATTATTCTCCATAAATCAGTTCTGTTCAGCAGCAAGTAAAAGTTCAACGCCTTGTATCAAGTTAATTTACAATCTAAGTTGCAAACAACACCATCTATAAATAAATAACTCAGAAGCAAATAGGAAGTTATAATTTCTATTCATGAAGTTATTTGAATTGATTAAATAGTTGAACACTCCTTTAACCCTTCATGCAAATTATTCCACAATTTCCCACATTCACAGAAGTAAACATTTGTTTGATTATTCACACAGTTTTACTTTAGAAATCCTTCTCCTCTTTGTGATTTTTGATTTTGTGACCTTTTTTTCAAATTTACCAGGACATCCTCCTTCAAGCTTTAACCCAACAAATATAATTTTTATTGTTTAATCTTTATCATGTTCCCCAGCCCACTCAAACATTTATGGAACAGGTTCCACATTATTGTATTTTGTTAGTTGAAAGCAAAGAGATGGGTTAATCTTACCTTATGATGTTATGGCTACTGGAATAAATGAATTTAATTCCACAAGCACATTTTTGATGTATTACCTTAGTTTTTCCCTCATCCAGAGTTTGTTTCTCCTGTTGGTTCTTTGGTTAGAGCCTCCTGTGTGCTATGAGACAAAAACTTCACAGCATATTAAAATCTTTAAACATGTCAGTTGTTCTCTCTGTGAATCCAGACAGGGTTCACACCCCAACTGAAGAGAGGAGGTGAAAGGTCAGGGTATGGTTCTTCCTGCCAGCAGCTGATGGGGAGTTAAACCCATGAGCTCAATGGCTTGATGATCTAATGTAAAACATCACCAAGGGCAGCACATCTTCAGCACACTTCATTTTTGTATAACTTTAGCCAATGGTTTTTTGATTGTGTGATTATCTCTCTCAGCCGACCAGGTGAAAGTGTCAAGCATCTCTACATCCTTTCACTCTGTTGTCAGAACCCATAAAATTAATAACAGTTTCCTTTAGGGCTTGTTGGGAACAGGAAATGTTCCTGTTTTCATGAAAATCTTATATGTAGATAATATAATAGAGTCATCTTCTCACCTTTAACCCAAAATATCATATTTATATTGAAACCCAGTTAGTTGCTACTTTATTGTCCGTTAACTAGTAGCCAAAGTTAGATATGTTCAAACTGTTATTTTCCATAATAATTTTTGAAGTTATCCCCAGAACAAAGTATTTACATCATTTACCATGAAGGTGGACTGGCGACTTGTCTAGGGTGTACCCGGCCTCTCGCCCATAGACTGCTGGAGATAGGCACCAGCTCCCCCGCGACCCACTATGGAATAAGCGGTAGAAAATGACTGACTGACTGACCATGAAGGTGTCCAGTGTTTTGGACAACCTACTTTTCAAGCACATTCATAATTTGATTATATCTACCTAAATTAGACCATTATGGTCCTTCCACGTAACCTCTACCCCCAATACTAGATAAAAGTAATTTGCATATTCTGTACAACCTTAATCATATCATTATTTAGTTATTCATTCCTGTTAAACATTTGATCACTATAACCTGTCATTTTTTACCAATATATTAATTTCCATTTTTCCATGATTATGATTATTATTATTTCTTTTTCTTTTCTCTGAAGTCTAAAGGTTAGTCAGACAAACATTTGAGACAAACATTGGTCTATTTGGTTTTGTTCCCATCCCAAAGAGAATTTAGATCCAATTTCACCTCAAGAAAATTCATAAGAAATTTAAGTTTTCACCCTCTGAAACTAAAACCCAGAAAATTGTTCCAACTTGTGAGCATCTGAACACATATAGTGAACATCGACATTAGAGAAAAACACATGAAAAACAAACTTGGTGAACTCTAAAACGTTCATTAGTAGTCCGAACACAACTATGAATCAAAACCCAGAACAGAAATGAGCTCACAGAAACTAAAACATACCATTTGATCCATGAACCTTTCACTCATGTGGCCCACATCATTCATCATCCATACCTTGGGCCTTCATTCATTCCTGTCACACTCTTCTCAACCACACGTTTTCAACCCTCAAACACAATCTTTGGATTCCTGTGGTTCCTGAACCCCAGAGATCTCATGTTCTAAATAATAATGTGTCAATGGACCCATTTGTCAGGCTGGTCTCAGCCACCTTTTCAGGCCTTCTTCACCTAGGAGAAAAGTAAATGTTTAGGGTTATCGCTCACATCATCACCGGCAATGCCTGAAAATAACCAGTTTGATCATACAGTCATCCCAGTACAACAAATTAACAGAAACAAGAAATCACAAACTTGGGTAGTGAAATCAGCATTTTTCTTTCTTTCACCATCTTCATTTCACAAGACATGATCATATTTGTACATTGTTATTTCCATTATTATTATATACAAAGAAGACAAAAATAAATGACATTACAGTCTTGCTGTGTACCAGCTTATTAAGGAGTGAAAGAAGATAAAAAGCAAATAGATTAGTTATAAACAGAATCATTCAGAAAAAGGAAAGGATAGCCCACCTTTGTAGCACCTGGTGGTCTGACACAAAAACTATTTATACTTGGCCTCTTGTCACTCTTCTTGTAGCATCAAGTACTGAAAGTTGAAAAATTTATGTGTACTTCTGTCTACCTAAATAAACCTATTTATGCATAAATAATTACTCTGACATCTAAATATTATTAGTTAAGTTTTCAGTCCAAATTTCCTTTTCATTTTCTTATCCATCCTTCTATTCTTACCTCTGTTATTTGATTTTGTATCACTGCAATGTTCCTCCTTATGCACAGCATCCTGAGTGCCTTGTTGCTGGAAAGCAATAAATAAATTTGACTCAACATAAATTGGTAGGTACAATTCGCCTGGCATTTTATTGCTTTTAATTCCATCAATTAAATCAACTCTATCATTTAATGCATCTACCACTTTTGGTGAAAACCAAGTTTTAAACAAAGGACATTAATTTTAATCTTGACAGAAGGTAATGGTAGATTTATTCTGTTCAAATTATATAAAGTTAACAGCATTTTTCCTCCTGCTGTAAGTCTTAAATGAGTGAAAGTTTTTCCAAGTTTAATCACTGCAATTATTTCTTGTAAAGTTTTCGACAAATCATCTTTTAGAGTCTAACTGGTTGAGCTAAAATCCTAAATTTAAAATTGTTTGAAAGCCTGTTGCCTTAAAATTGTCACATTATCGTTCTGACCATGTTTTTCCCTTCCAGCTCGTAAAAGAGTTTTCCACAACTGGTGCTGCCGATCCTAGAACACACAGATGTTATTTATGGCCATGCCACAGAAACTAATCTTCATCCCCTCAAACTTTGAAATACTCTGTATTTAGAGATACTTAATCCAATTTAATTCACAATTTGGCCTGAAAAATACTGATCAGTTATCTTTTTGTGTTTTACACCAAGAATTAGGAAGATTTTTCTTCCTTTCAGTAAGAACAAAGGTTCATTTATTCTGGACTTAATCCTCACAGAGATATGAACATGAACTCTGCATCTATATGTGTTGTCTTATTTTGTGTCTTGTGATGTGTGTCATGTAGTTGCTATGCTGGTGGTTGTGATTTTGGTTGTGTGTGACTATGTGGTTGTGAGAGTGTGTGTTTGTGGGTCCTTGAGAATGTTGTGGGTATTTTTGTGTGATTTCTTTCATATTTGTTTGATTCGTTTTACAGAACATCTTCTGTTCTGCAAGGACCCTTTAAAAAATTAGATGGTACATCTCAAGAGGTCACCCTTGAAATAATCAGTTGTCAGTGCTGCCAATTATACCTTTTATTTATTTCCATACATAATATGTGTCATGGTAGTTAGGCTTAAATAAAGTCAAAATCAGGTCGAAGGACATTGGATCTTCCCTACAAATGTTTCTGTTTGGCCCTGATAAAGCTGCTCTCTTGTAATCATCTGGTTCCATAACAATGTTTGTGGTATTCATCAGCAAGATTATAATGGCTCTGGGTGTTCTATTCTAATCTTGCTTTATTTAGATCTATCTATATTTTCTAATGCAGTAAGTCCTTATTATATTTAAGAAGGGGTCACTAGTTTTTATTAGCATTATTAGAATAATAGCAACTAAGTGCTAATTTCATTAGTTCTAATGCTTATTTTAATCTCTTTCCATACCTCGATTGGTCTCTTCTTATGTGTAGTGTAGGCATCAAAAAGGGTCAGAGTATTGTGTTCATTTAATTGTGAATGTAAGTATTAAATCTTAACCATAGATACCATTTTTAAAATCTGGTTCAATTACATTTAACTGTAACTGAGTCTTGTGGAAAATCTTATCCGTTTAGAAGGCTTAATGAAATTGATGAACACAAAAATGAAGGGCATTTAATGTCTTATAATCTTAGTTTGTCTTACCCAGTTTTATAAACAAACCGTACAGTTTCAGTCAGCTATAAGTTACACTTTGTATTTATTTCAAGTAACTAAAGTTTGTTTCATTTAGCTAAAGTTTTCTCCATTTAGTCCAGTCCAGTAATTCTGTTAAGTTTCATTTCATCTTGTGTTAAATCTGAATCTAATTTGATCATTCTGAACCTGACTGGAAAAAGTCAAACCATCTGTTAAAATCATGTTTTGAGGGGAGAGGTTGTCCCTTTCTGGTGTTATCATAAAGAACTGGCCTAATATTATTATGGTACTGCTGAGGATCAGGGCGTCAAATAGTTTAAAATGTTTTTACCTTTCAAGCAGGCAGTCCATAGTCAGGACTGCTTCTCCAGACCTAAAAACTCAAAATTCCAATTAGTTTCATTTCAGAAAACAATTTAAATTAAATGTATCCTGCCACATATACCCTCATTTTTTACATAACATGAAACAGACACTCATTTCACAAAAACAGACAGACAAAATGGACAAACATTGGCCACATAAAAAGTTCGATTGCCCTGTAAATACAGCAATTTAGAGTGGAACCACTTTGTGTCACTTAATGGTTAAAATTATTTCTTGCCCTTTTCTGGTGAGTCGACAATTATTTCTGGAACCCAAACAAGCTCCATCAAACTGTTGTTTTAACTTGTTAAAATGTATTTGTGGTTGAAACTTGCTAATATGTTTCTCCTCCCTGTCTCCAAGTATGCTTCTACAGAACAAGCAGGGAGCTAATTTTCTAGTGATTCTCTCACTTCACACACACGTTCACACACTCAGGCCAACCAGGCGGTACAGCACCGTTTCCTGGTCCAAATGAGAGCTTATTTCGTTATCTCTCAGACACCAAAGCTTATTCACAATAGAGTTTATTCAGTGAGCTAGGATCTGTTAGCTTGGCATTTAGCAGTCAAGGTCCGTCAGTCTAATGTGTCCCCCGTCACTTCCGTCTGCTCACTGTTATGACTCACACACATCCACACTGGCCAGTTGATGTTACTCTTTTATCTTTATACGACTGTTCATTCACAAAGGAGCCAGCGGCTTTAAAATTTTTCTTATGGAAAAATTAGAGAGCTATTGAAACTCAAAACTCCCTCTCGGTGGTGGCTTTTGTGCTCTTTATGAGAGCAAACAGGAACCATCGAAACCTAAACTGAGGATGCGCATTCATCTCTGCGTGTTTTACTCACAAGGAAGTAAGCGGCTTTTAGGACTTTTAAAAAGTCCAAGGAGCTATTGAAACCTAATACATCCCCCTTGGCGGCGCTTTCGAATTCCGTTAAGCGGAACTCAGGACCCGTTCAAACCTTAACCAAGTATGGCGTGCCTCATTCAGGAAGGTAGCTTTTATGTTGTGTGCGAGGGAAACCGATCTTCCCTTGCATACAACAAAGGAACTCAAAACCTACTTCCTTAGATTTTAGCTGTCTTTTAGAAGAGTGTACAGTTCTTCCCAGGCTGTCACCGTTAAAATCGCACCGCCTATTAACACGTCTTATCACTTATTAATGCGTACGCAACAATTATTCTGAACCATTTTTCTGCCTCCAAGAATTACAAAAACAGCTCACTCAGGACTAACAACACAGCCAGACTGTTTTTACAGGAAAAACACTGGAGATTTTTAATAAGAGTTAACTGACGGCCAGTAAAGTTTTTCTACCTCAACACACTCCAATGCAATGGATGTTCCCTCCCTCAGTGATTATCAGTAGACTATGTGTCACCATTGTGGTGTCTATCTGTTAGATTGTTTAGTAGCGGGTGTCCATCCTTAATCTAAGTGTGCTGTAGCTTTCTAATCAACCCAGTTATACCGGCTGCTCCACTATCTACCCCAGTGCCCCAGCTTCAGGTCATCTATGACAAACCTTGGGCATTTATTCTTGTAATATGTGTTTATGAGCATTCTTATCCTCTTGTAACAAAAGGGAAACATTAGAACTTATATTTTATTTTACTATAGTATAAATGGGAAAAACAGCTATGAGCATATTAAGAAAGGTTATTCCTAACACCACAAAGTGGTCCACCACCTACCTGTACTCAGCTTCTTGTCCATCTCTGATCCTCCCCAAAACTGCAGAATCATCCGAGTATTTCTGCAGATGACAGGAGTCTGTCTTGTACTGGAAGTCTGAGGTGTTCAGAGTGAAAAGGAATGGTGAGAGTACAGTCCCCTGTGGTGCTCCTGTGCTGCTAACTACCTGGTTAGACTCACAACCCTTCAGTCTCACAAACTGTGGTCTGTTTGTTAGGTAGTCTTTAATCCAGGAGATTGTTGAGGCCTCCACCTGAGTCTTCTGGAGTTTCTGACAAAGCAAATTAGGTTGGATTGTATTAAATGTTCTGGAGAAACCAAAGAACATGATCCTCACAGTGCTGCTGGCTTTGTCCAGATGACAGTGGGTTTGTTGAAGCAGGTGTATGATGGCATCTTCAACTCCAACTCCACAGCAATAAGCAAACTGATGCTTAAATGAACCAAGTATTTTGTTATACAGGTCCTTCTCAAAATATTAGCATATTGTGATAAAGTTCATTATTTTCCATAATGTCGTGATGAAAATTTAACATTCATATATTTTAGATTCATTGCACACTAACTGAAATATTTCAGGTCTTTTATTGTCTTAATACGGATTATTTTGGCATACAGCTCATGAAAACCCAAAATTCCTATCTCACAAAATTAGCATATTATTAAAAGGGTCTCTAAACGAGCTATGAACCTAATCATCTGAATCAACGAGTTAACTCTAAACACCTGCAAAAGATTCCTGGGGCCTTTAAAACTCCCAGCCTGGTTCATCACTCAAAACCCCAATCATGGGTAAGACTGCCAACCTGACTGCTGTCCAGAAGGCCACTATTGACACCCTCAAGCAAGAGGGTAAGACACAGAAAGACATTTCTGAACGAATAGGCTGTTCCCAGAGTGCTGTATCAAGGCACCTCAGTGGGAAGTCTGTCGGAAGGAAAAAGTGTGGCAGAAAACTCTGCACAACGAGAAGAGGTGACCGGACCCTGAGGAAGATTGTGGAGAAGGGCCGATTCCAGACCTTGGGGGACCTGCGGAAGCAGTGGACTGAGTCTGGAGTAGAAACATCCAGAGCCACCGTGCACAGGCGTGTGCAGGAAATGGGCTACAGGTGCCGCATTCCCCAGACCTGGGCTACAGAGAAGCAGCACTGGACTGTTGCTCAGTGGTCCAAAGTACTTTTTTCGGATGAAAGCAAATTCTGCATGTCATTGGGAAATCAAGTTGCCAGAGTCTGGAGGAAGACTGGGGAGAAGGAAATGCCAAAATGCCAGAAGTCCAGTGTCAAGTACCTACAGTCAGTGATGGTCTGGGGTGCCGTGTCAGCTGCTGGTGTTGGTCCACTGTGTTTTATCAAGGGCAGGGTCAATGCAGCTAGCTATCAGGAGATTTTGGAGCACTTCATGCTTCCATCTGCTGAAAAGCTTTATGGAGATGAAGATTTCATTTTTCAGCACGACCTGGCACCTGCTCACAGTGCCAAAACCACTGGTACATGGTTTACTGACCATGGTATCACTGTGCTCAATTGGCCTGCCAACTCTCCTGACATGAACCCCATAGAGAATCTGTGGGATATTGTGAAGAGAACGTTGAGAGACTCAAGACCCAACACTCTGGATGAGCTAAAGGCCGCTATCGAAGCATCCTGGGCCTCCATAAGACCTCAGCAGTGCCACAGGCTGATTGCCTCCATGCCACGCCGCATTGAAGCAGTCATTTCTGCAAAAGGATTCCCGACCAAGTATTGAGTGTATAACTGTACATGATTATTTGAAGGTTGACGTTTTTTGTATTAAAAACACTTTTCTTTTATTGGTCGGAGAAAATATGCTAATTTTGTGAGATAGGAATTTTGGGTTTTCATGAGCTGTATGCCAAAATCATCCGTATTAAGACAATAAAAGACCTGAAATATTTCAGTTAGTGTGCAATGAATCTAAAATATATGAATGTTAAATTTTCATCATGACATTATGGAAAATAATGAACTTTATCACAATATGCTAATATTTTGAGAAGGACCTGTATATTGGGTGCTGTTTGCTATCATTGTCCTGTTTTCTGATTCGGTTTGGGCTGAGCTTCCATTGTCTAACACATGGTCTCACATTTTATTTTTCATTTAATTGAAACCAAGATGGCATCGACAATGGCAGCCTCGGAGCTTCGCTCTCTCTTTGTTTTTGTATTTTGTGTGTTTTTATGTTTTTTGAGCCACAGTTCTTTGGTCTCATTCAGTAGAGAGGAACTTCTCAACATCAGAGAGTCCTCTCTTGGGATTTTTTCACCATCTTTCATCGATCCGAGGTTCACTGAGCTCCTGGCAAGCGGAGCTGCGGCACTCTATGTGATACTGGGGCGAAAGCGTCGAAGGGGAAACCGTGCTGGCGCGCCGGTAAAGCTCCGCAAAAGAGGACTTTGTACACCACTGCCTTCAATCCACCTGGCAAATGTCCGCTCTCTCAACAATAAGATGGACGAGCTGCTTCTCCTCACCGGTAAAAACTCAGACCTCCGCGGATCAGCGGTTCTCTGCTTCACCGAGACATGGCTGAGTGAAAACATCCCGGACCGTGCACTGCTGATGCCGGACTTCTAGCTGCTCAGAGAGGATCGCAGCGTGGAGCTATTGGGGAAGAAGCGAGGAGGCGGAATCTGCTTTTATATAAATGAAGGTTGGTGCAGAGATGCAAAAGTGCTGGAGAAACATGTAGTCCTGATCTGGAGTCATTTTCCATAAACTGTAAACCGTTTTATTCACCGAGAGTTTTCCTCGTTTATAATAATCTGCTCATATTTTCCACCTCATGGCTGCACTTCTGCTGCTGAAAAACATCTTGCTGAGCTGATTACAGACCTGGAGAAAAAATACACGGACTCTTTCATCATAATACTGGGAGATTTTAACAGAACAAACCTCTCCCATGAACTCCCCAAATACAGACAGCATATTAAATGTCCCACCAGAGACCAAAACACACTGGACCATTGTTACACAGCTTTAAAGGACTCATATCATGCTGTTACCAGGGCTGCTCTGGGTTTTTCAGATCATTATCTAATCCACCTCATCCCAACCTACAGACAGAGACTAAGAGCTTCCAAACCCAAGGTTCACACTGTTAAGAAGTGGACTGAGGAATCAAAGCAGATGCTACAGGCCTGCTTTGAATGCACAGACTGGACTGTTTTTGAAACCTCAGCCACTGACTTAAACCAACTAACTGATGTGGTGACATCATAAATCAGCTTCTGTGAGGACATGTGTGTGCAGACCAAGACCTTCTGCACCTTTGGGAATAACAAGCCATGGTTTACTCCACATCACAGGAATCTGCGCAGGGAAAAGGAAGAAGCTCACAGCAGTGGAGATTGGGCGCGGTACAGGCAGGCCAGGAACAAACTAACAAAGGAGATCAAAAGCAGCCACGAGAAGCTATAGTGAGAAGCTTAAGAACAGCCTTTCTACTGGTGACACTTCAGCTGTATGGACTGGTCTGAGAAACCTGACTGCCTACAGGAGCCCCTCCACCCATCCTGAGCAAAGTTGTCTCCTGGCCCACCGTCTGAATGGCTTCTACTGCAGACATGACAAGAAGCCATTCACACCTCAAATCATCCCCTCTACATCCCATTCAGGAACAAATTCCTCCCATAAAGCAACCAACCCCCCACCATCAGATCCTCTGCCTGCACTAAAGATCTCCGAGGAAGAGGTAAACAGGCTCTTTCAGCGCATGAAAACAAAGAAAGCTGGAGGACCTGATAATGTCTCCCCATCATGCCTGAAAGCCTGCGCACATCAACTCACTCCGATCTTCACAAGGATCTTCAACAAATCACTGGAGAAATGTGAGGTCCCCTCCTGCCTCAAACGATCCACCATCATCCCGGTGCCCAAGAATCAGAATCAGAATTAGCTTTATTGCCAAGTTCGTACATACAAACAAGGAATTTGACTCCGGTACACTTTGCTCTTTGGTTTTGTTTTTGTATTACAGAATATACAAATGTACAATATACACATATATAATAAAAAGGTACATTTTCAACATCTGTATGCTGTTGTTCTGTACTCTATTGAATGTTCAACAGAGAAACAGCCTGGGGGAAGAAACTCTCTCTGTGGCGGCTGGTTTTAGAGAACAGTGCTCTGTAGCGACGGCCTGAAGGTAAAAGTCTGAACACTTTATGTGCAGGGTGTGTGGGGTCTGCAGAGATTTTAGCAGCTCTTTTCCAGACCCTAGACCTGTATAAGTATAAGAAACCCACCATCCTAGGATTAAATGACTACAGGCCTGTAGCCCTGACGTCTGTGGTCATGAAATCCTTTGAGCGGCTGGTGTTGAAGCACCTGAAAGACATCACAGGCCCCCTGCTGGACCCCCTGCAATTTGCTTACCGAGCAAACAGGTCGGCAGATGATGCTGTTAACTTATGTCTACACTTCATCCTGCAACACCTCGACCACCCAGGGACGTACGCCAGGATCCTGTTTGTAGACTTCAGCTCGGCCTTCAACACCATCATCCCAGACATCCTCCACCAGAAGCTCACACACTTCAACATCCCAGCCTCCACCTGTCAGTGGATCAACAGCTTCCTGACAGACCGACAGCAGCAGGTGAGACTGGGGAGCATCTTCTCCCGATCCAGATCAATAAGTACTGGTGCTCCCCAGGGTTGTGTTCTATCCCCACTCCTCTTCTCCCTGTACACAAATGACTGCACCTCATCGGACTCGTCCGTGAAACTCCTTCAGTTTGCAGACGACAACACTATCATTGGACTGATCCAGGACGGTGATGAGTCTGCATACAGACAGCAGGTAGATCGGCTGGTACACTGGTGCAGTCAGAACAACCTTGAACTCAACCCACTCAAGACTGTGGAAATGGTGGTGGACTTTCGGAGAACACCACCCCCATACAACCCCTCACCATCCTCAACAACACTGTATCGGCCGTGGACCACTTCAGGTTCTTAGGAACCACCATCTCTGAGGACCTGAGATGGTCTTCACACATAGACACTGTTCGAAAGAAGGCCCAGCAGAGGCTGTACTTCCTGAGGCAACTCAAGAAGTTCAACCTTCCACAGGAGCTGTTGGTCATCTTCTACACTGCCATCATTCAGTCTGTCCTGTCTTCATCCATCTCAGTGTGGTTTGGCTCATCCGCCAAACAGGACAGGTCCAGACTGCAACGAATAATCAGGACTGCAGAGAGAATAATCAGGGCTGACCTTCCCTCCATCCAGGACTTATACAGGTCTAGGGTCAGGAAAAGAGCTGCTAAAATTTCTGCCGACCCCACACACCCTGCAGATAAACTGTTTAGAGTTTTACCTTCAGGTGGCGCTACAGAGCACTGTTTACTAAAACCAGCCGCCACAAAGACAGTTTCTTCCCCCAGGCTGTTTCTCTGATGAACATTCAATAAAGTACAAAACAATGGCATACAGATATTGAAAATGCACCTTTTCATTTATATATGTTTATATTTGTAAATATGTATATTCTGTAATACAAAAACAAAAACCAGAGAGCAAAGTGTAACGGAGTCAAATTCCGTATTTGTATGTACGAACTTGGCAATAAAGCTGATTCTGATTTCTTTTCTGACTTAGTTCTATGATTTATATCTATGTTTGCTATAGTGTGGTGACCTTGAATGTCTTAAAACGTGTCTACAAATTAAATGTATTATTATTATTATTTGACTCTAGAATACTTTGGTATACAGAGGAGTTCCTGGTTGCCTTAATGACTTCAAGGTGCCCAGGTTCTGTAGTTGCAAAACCAGCCCAGATCATCAGTCCTTCACCACCGTGCTTACAAGTTGCTCTACGTTAGTGTTGATATATTGTATTTGGGTTCTGCCTTGGTCTCATCTCTACAATGGGCACTGTTACAGTAGTCTTGTGATTCTCTCAGATGCAGCTTGGCACAACAAAGTCATGCTTCCTTTTTTCAATTGGAATCCATTCCAAACAAGGCATTCCTGTTCAGTGTCATTCTAATATTCCTGTCATGAACTTGCTAATTGAAGCGTGCAGAGTCTGAGATAAATATTTTTCCATTTAAATACTTTTACCTCTCTGTAAGGATGATGGCTTTTATAACTCTTGCCAGATTGATTAGTAGCAACAGTTCCATTTCTTAGGTCTTTGCCGATGCCTTTCCTTCTTGGCATTGCTTCAGACCAGCAAGCTAGCCAAACTCTTGTTTCTAAAAACATGCCCACACTGATGAGTATCAGCTAACTGAACGCATTTGATGAGCATGTACTTTCACTGTGGTCTTAGTTTTGTACACAAAACACACTTTTCATGGCTAACTTCATTTTTGTGAAATCACAGTGTGGAATTTTGGTATTTGAAGTTTAATAATTTTAAAACCTGGTAAATGTGTCTTGCCCAGGGCCGGTTCTAGTCATGCATATATGAGAAGGCAGGCAGAAATGTTAAGGGGGCATCATCATGTGTACACATTATGCACATGCGAATGTTTATTGTTGTTGCTGATTAGTGTTTTCTTTATGGGATTGGGGTAAACTGTGTAATTTGTAATTTGCCAGACTGCACTGGTTTCCTCCCAGTTGGGCTTCTTTTGAACATGTTGGGCTGGCAAAAAAAAATAGCTTTGGGCGGGTTGTTAAAATTTGGGCTGCTTTTCACAACATTTGGAATGTTTTTATTAATTATTCATATCAAAATAGTTGTCCTTGGTGGCAGAAAAGTAAAAACCTGCACATCTCAAAATGTTGTCTTTTTACTCATTTATAGCTCATTTATTTTGAAAAAGAGAATCTTTTGAACATGGCATCATCAATCAGTGATGGTCATTGGTTAATGAACTGTCACTGTGAAATTCTATTGGTCAATTGTAAACGCCCAAATCGCTGTTAAGAGTTCATCTAATATACAGGTCCTTCTCAAAATATTAGCATATTGTGATAAAGTTCATTATTTTCCATAATGTAATGATGAAAATTTAACATTCATATATTTTAGATTCATTGCACACTAACTGAAATATTTCAGGTCTTTTATTGTCTTAATACGGATGATTTTGGCATACAGCTCATGAAAACCCAAAATTCCTATCTCACAAAATTAGCATATCATTAAAAGGGTCTCTAAACGAGCTATGAACCTAATCATCTGAATCAACGAGTTAACTCTAAACACCTGCAAAAGATTCCTGAGGCCTTTAAAACTCCCAGCCTGGTTCATCACTCAAAACCCCAATCATGGGTAAGACTGCCGACCTGACTGCTGTCCAGAAGGCCACTATTGACACCCTCAAGCAAGAGGGTAAGACACAGAAAGACATTTCTGAACGAATAGGCTGTTCCCAGAGTGCTGTATCAAGGCACCTCAGTGGGAAGTCTGTGGGAAGGAAAAAGTGTGGCAGAAAACTCTGCACAATGAGAAGAGGTGACCGGACCCTGAGGAAGATTGTGGAGAAGGGCCGATTCCAGACCTCGGGGGACCTGCGGAAGCAATGGACTGAGTCTGGAGTAGAAACATCCAGAGCCACCGTGCACAGGCGTGTGTAGGAAATGGGCTACAGGTGCCGCATTCCCCAGGTCAAGCCACTTTTGAACCAGAAACAGCAGCAGAAGCACCTGACCTGGGCTACAGAGAAGCAGCACTGGACTGTTGCTCAGTGGTCCAAAGTACTTTTTTCGGATGAAAGCAAATTCTGCATGTCATTCGGAAATCAAGGTGCCAGAGTCTGGAGGAAGACTGGGGAGAAGGAAATGCCAAAATGCCAGAAGTCCAGTGTCAAGTACCCACAGTCAGTGATGGTCTGGGGTGCCGTGTCAGCTGCTGGTGTTGGTCCACTGTGTTTTATCAAGGGCAGGGTCAATGCAGCTAGCTATCAGGAGATTTTGGAGCACTTCATGCTTCCATCTGCTGAAAAGCTTTATGGAGATGAAGATTTCATTTTTCAGCACGACCTGGCACCTGCTCACAGTGCCAAAACCACTGGTAAATGGTTTACTGACCATGGTATCACTGTGGTCAATTGGCCTGCCAACTCTCCTGACCTGAACCCCATAGAGAATCTGTGGGATATTGTGAAGAGAACGTTGAGAGACTCAAGACCCAACACTCTGGATGAGCTAAAGGCCGCCATCGAAGCATCCTGGGCCTCCATAAGACCTCAGCAGTGCCACAGGCTGATTGCCTCCATGCCACGCCGCATTGAAGCAGTCATTTCTGCCAAAGGATTCCCGACCAAGTATTGAGTGCATAACTGTACATGATTATTTGAAGGTTGACGTTTTTTGTATTAAAAACACTTTTCTTTTATTGGTCGGAGAAAATATGCTAATTTTGTGAGATAGGAATTTTGGGTTTTCATGAGCTGTATGCCAAAATCATCCATATTAAGACAATAAAAGACCTGAAATATTTCAGTTAGTGTGCAATGAATCTAAAATATATGAATGTTAAATTTTCATCATTACATAATGAACTTTATCACAATATGCTAATATTTTGAGAAGGACCTGTACACTGAGGTGCAGCCTTTACTTTGTTAGGCTTTGACTTGATGTTGTGAGACAGCTTCATGCTGAAGAGGAAAATACAAAAGATATTCAGAAAGCTAAAACCAGACCACAACATGCACATACATTTTTGGAGGCAGGTGCTTAAGCCAAAAAAGGGCATCCATTGCCAAATTTATTTATAAAATTATAATAAAAAAACAGGATATATTTACGCTTTTATAGCCTCCCTTTTCTTGGCATTATGCTGCCACATTTGTAAATGAAATAAATCAATGTTCTGCTATGCATCGTAATCAAAAGAGACACTGAATCAGATGAGAAATGTTGTAGAATATAAACTATCTATGTGTGTAACTGGAGTAGAGGATAGAGAGTGTGCAAGATTATAAATTGGTGAAGGACAGGGAAGGCCGGAAACAAGACAAGATAAGCTTGCTGGAAGAAATAACAAGAAGCACTCCTTATTTGGACATAAGGAACTGTTATGCTATACATGAGTGATATGATATATGTATATGTTGAACACACCCCTGAGACTTAATAAAACGAGCTGGAAGCAGAGAGAGACATGTGTTGTACTTTTATTCCCAATAACACATGATGCATGCATGTTGTATAATGATTTTCTCTTTTACAGGTGGTACAGTAATATTTTTGCATTATTTCTACTTATCTTTAGAAGGACATTTTAGTTTGTGAACTCTCTTATAAGAGTTCAAAAGGGGGAATTATAGAATATAAATTATCTATGTGTGTAACTGCAATGTGTGGAAATAGGGGGGTCAAGCTTAGGGAGTGAAGCATAGAAGGGGCCTAGGGGAGTGAAAACATAGGGAGTGAGAAGCATAGAGAGTGCAAGGTTATAAATTAGAAGAGGACAGGGAAGGCCCGAGACAGGGGAGGATGAGTTGCATGTTACAATCAGAAGTATTCCTTATTTGGACCTAAGGGACTGTTATGTTATGTTATACATGTGTGACATGATATATGTATATGTTGAACACACCCTTGAGACTGAATAAAACGAGCTGGAAGCAAGAGTTGATCAGAGTTGGGCTCGCAGATACTTGGCTGGAGTCTCCATCTGTCACTCTGCAGAGGCGAACATAAAGTAGATTGTACTTGTGTTTATTTTACTCTTTGAAACCTGTACCCAAATCAACGGACCCGGGGAAGCAGAAACGGCTTCAACAACTGGCAGATGGACTCCAGCCTACTCCTACGGTTATCCAGATACATTCAAACAAATTAGTCTAGTAAGGAATGCATTATCACATAACACGCCTGGAGGGGTGAATCCTTTACTTTTGTCCATGAAGTCATTGTCACATGGCTTACATGCACACTCACATTTTGGGAGCAGGGTAATTTATTTCATTTTGGGAGTAGAGGTACCAGGAACAGACCCCGGGTCAATAATAAAAGTTAACTTGAATAAAGAAACTTATCAGTTGCAGGCCACCAGGGCTCCTGCTGTGCCAGAACCACTGGTCCCACAAGGAGGGGTAGTAAAAGTAGATTACTCCACCTTGCAACCTTTAGAAATAATACAGATGGCCAAAGATTATGAAGAGGATAATCTGTGGTGGCAGTGGATGGCCCAAACTGCAAAGGAACAAAGTAGGTCTGACTGCATTGCATGTGCATCTGCAAGGCCACACTTAACCACTGACCCAGCCCCTTTATATCCGGAAGATGCTTGGGGGTACAGTTGCATGTTACAACTAACTAAAGAAGCCATCCCAGCCAACTGTACCATGCTAGCTAGCATCTTTCCACCCATCCCAAACAATACCAAGACAGGACCATTCACTCCCCAGAGGCTGAATGGGACATATTCTTGTTTCAAGTTCACCTCAAACACCCCAAAGGTGAATGTAGGACAAATTCCCTCGGACTGGTGTAATACCACCATGTCTGGAAAAGTGATAGGACTTTGGGCACGATCAGGATTATATTATTACTGTGGAGGATATAGACTTCTCACTAATATACCAGATAACACCATAGGAGTATGTGCAATGGTTAGATTGCAGGCCCCGTTGATTTTAATTGGTCCTAATATTACCTCTGTGACATATCAACAAGATAAGGCACTAGCACTCACTCGTAGGAGGAGAAGACATATTATGAGAAGAAGCGCTTCAACCACTTTTGACCCGAGTCAGGGTTTCCCCACCTATATAGATGCAATTGGAGTTCCGCGAGGAGTCCCAAATGAGTATAAACTTGCAGACCAAATATCAGCTGGATTTGAAAACATCCCTGTTAAAGCTGGCTAGTTCCCAGTAACGCCAAACAAAAATGTAGACCGCATTAATTATATTAATTATAATGTTTTGCATCTGGCCAATCTAACTCGAGACGCTGTAGAAGGTTTATCTGAACAATTGGCCCCAACTTCCCTCATGGCAGTTCAAATTAGGATGGCATTGGATATGCTGTTAGCTGAAAAAGGGGGCGTGCATGAACATTCTGGAATTGATAATCCCCTGGAGGGGTGGATGACAGGCATATTTGGACACTGGAAGGGTTTGATAATGTCTTTGATGATTTCTATTGCAGTATTTGTAGCTATAATGGTGACCTGTGGATGTTGTTGTGTACCATACATTCGTTCTCTGATGGTGCGCCTCATCACCTCTGCAATTGAGCAGAGGGATCCAAAGATAACGATGCCACTGTTGCAAATTGACTATAACCAGGATGAGAACTCAGAGTGTGAATTCATGGACGCATAATATGATGCATGCATGTTTTTAATGATTTTCTCGTTTTACAGGTGGTACAGTAATATTTTTACTTATTTCTACTTATTCTTAGAAGGACATTTTAGATTGTGAACTCTTTTTGAGAGTTCAAAAGTGGGTGTTGTAGAATATAAACTATCTATGTGTGTAACTGGAATGTGCAGATAGATGACAGGGAGCAGAGGATAGAGAGAGGGCAAGGTCGTAAATTGGTGAAGGACAGGGAAGGCCGGAGACAAGACAAGATAAGCTTGCTGGAAGAAATAACAAGAGGCACTCCTTATTTGGACATAAGGAACTGTTATGCTATACATGAGTGATATGATATATGTATATGTTGAACACACCCCTGAGACTTAATAAAACGAGCTGGAAGCAGAGAGAGACCAGAGTTGTTGCTCGCAGGTGTTTGGCTGGGGCCTATCTCTCACTGTGCGCAGAGGCAAACTTAAGTTGATTGTATTTTGTGTTTATTTCACTCTTTTGAAACCTGTGGCCAAATCAACGGACCCGGGGAAGCAGAGACGGCTTCGACACAGTGTAAATGTGATGTCCCCCTCTCTGAATTCAGACTGGTTTTAATAAACTTGTGGAAACTACAACTGATCTCTGACTGAGGATTGTCCTTTGGGGTTCCAAATAAAAAGAGTCGATGAGAGGTGAGAAGCAATGTAAGAGTTAACGGACGGCCAGTAAAGTTTTCCTACCTCGACAGTTTTTATCTTCTATTGTACTTTGTTGACATGTAGTGTGAAATACAATAATTTAGGAGGACTGGAGAAGCTTTACGTGAAAATTAAATCATTCAGTGGTAATTTGGAAATATCAGAATCTTATTTCAGTTCCACCAGCTAGTCTACAGGCATTAGGGAGCTCATGGCAAAAGCCATCATTTCTTAATAAGTGTTGGCAACCCTAAAGTGATGGTACCATTTATTGGATTAAAGTCAGTTATATTCAAGCCACCCTCAGCAGATCTTGCTCTTTTTTATGTTATCATGTTTGATTTTTCCATGTAAAATTTAAGTCATTGTAGGTTTTTATGGAGCTAAATTGGGGCCATAAAGTTTGTCCGAAAACATTTTTTTTGAAACTGAAAAAAAAAGGATTTGAAACTGAAAAATATTTTTGAAACTGAAAAGTATTTTGGAAACTGAAAAGTATTTTGGAAACTGAAAAGCATTTTGGAAACTGAAAAAAAAAGAAATAAACCTGAAAAGAAATGTACTTTTCAGATTCAAGTTTCTTTCAGTTTCAGATTCATTTTTCAGTTTCAAAAATATTTTCCTGTTTCAAATCTTTAATTTTCAGTTGCAAAAAATATTTTTCAGTTTCAAATCTTTAATTTTCAGTTGCAAAAAATATTTTTCAGTTTCAAAATAATTTTTCTGTTATAAATCCTTTTTTTTAAGTTTAAAAAAAAATGTTTTCGGACAAACTTTATAGTCCCAATTTAGCTCCAAGGGCTTTTTAAAACCACTTTGTTTGAAAACTGTAGTGAATAAACCGGATGAGACGCTTCTGTAGTAGGTTAAATTTCCTCCTACATAGCTGTGAAGTATAACTTTGCTTACCAGATTGTTTTTTTCTATCTTTAATATTTTTCTCAGTTCAAGCATTAAATAATATCATAGTTCGTTTCGTTTTTATTGGATTTACACTTAGTTGGCATATTTCATATTCTGGTTAAAACCAGAAGCTTAAAGGCCATTTCAGACAGGACGCGGTGCGCGTACCGCTCCGCTCTGAACCCCATTTTCCCAAGTTCGAGACTGAACAGGGAAGTCAGGAGGAATGCAATAGCAGGGAAACACATATCCTGCCAGGTCAGGTGTGTTTTTGGATCAAAGTGCTTCTTGTTCCGTAAAGATTGGGGTGGGTTAGGGTTATTCGGGGTGCACGCATTCTTGTTTTTGAGGAAAGAGTGCGTGTAAGGAAGCCTACTCATGTGCCAAAAGCACATCCACGTTACTCTCAGCCAGTGAGAGTAAAAAAAAAGAAAAAAAATAGGTCCATGTACTTATTTATTGGCTGATGGTAAGAAATGGCATGCCTCCAGGTCAATACAGACAATACACACACTACACCTGGACGTATGAGACGTCCTCCAAGATGGTTGCATGACTGCATCACTTGAAGTATTGTAACCAATGCATTCTGAAGTTAACGTTCTACATTTTGAGTAATGCTTGTTGATGGCTCAGACATAGATTATTATTCACTATGGATAGGACATGTTTATGAAGGTGTCAAGAAATGGTGAGCACATCTGTTAGTGTTTTTTCTGTTGCAGTTGACTGGAAAATATTGGTCACTGACTGTCACTGTTGAATTTGGTACTGCTATTACATATGCTGACTGCTAATGTTACATTCAGTTAACTATGTCGATCCTTCCTATGAAAAGGGGGAATTCCGTGTTCATTAAGTTACCAGCAGGTGGCGTAAAGATACGTTTTGTTGCTGGAGAGATGCAAGAGAGGAGAAGAAAAGAAAAATAAAGAAGAGTGGAATGGCGTCATGGCTGCTGTCCGTTACTACCGTCTTAGAGCTAGTTAGCTATTATTCTACTACACCTAAACAAAACACATACATGTGCAGATACCGCAATGCTGCCACTGTTCGGAACCGCTGTGTAGAACTTTCAACATTTTGGAAAATGTGGGGCTAAAAGCTAGCTAGAATAAAATACATTTAAAGCGACCTTCTGCTTCCGTCCAAGATGGACCAGTGTTGGAAGAAGTGACGGGATTTTGGTGCAAAGGAAGAAAAATATCTGTTGTTTTTTAGCTAAACTGTTAAACGTGGAGAGCTTTTGTGCGTCAACTGGTGACCGCCGTTGCTTCTGGATACCAGTTCTATTTGGATGCTGGAAGAACTGTCATCCAGACATGACTGTGAGGTAGAGTGTTTGGATCTGCTCTTTGACTTAGTAGCAATGTCAACGGGGAATAGCAGTTTTAAATGATATATGTCACTCTTCCTCGTTTCCTCCGATTTGTTTCTATTTCTGCACGTCTCGTTCTTCTAAACTACTTTACGACACTGAGTTACATCCTGCAGAAAAGGCGCTTCTGCAGCCGATCTCAGGGCAGCCTGGGCTTCTGGCCGTGATCTGCTGAGGCGGAGGATCTCTTCGTGTCTGTTGGACGCATTTTAGAAGCATAAACTCTCATAAAGCTTTGAATGTCAAGTAGTGAAAAGTATTTTTCAAAAGTCAATGAAAACACCCCCGTGTTACACTGATTGATAGACTGATCATCTATTTGTGAAAGCTTGAAATTAGTATCAGGAAGGCAAGCAGGTAGAACTCTGACGCCATGAAACTGTTCTTTGTTCACAGTTTATATTGCTTGGGATGGATCCCATTAAGTCAGAGATGGACAGACATCCTGGTCTGATGGCAGGTGATGTACACACACACACACACACACAGACACACACATTAGAAGAATCCAGCCCTAATTTCAACACAATTATTTATATTTATATTATATTTATATATTTAAATCCTTGTTGGAAAATACCTGGTTTTAACAAAACCACAGATGGCAAAACTATTATCACCATTAACAATCATTTCATTTATTTTAATATTTAAGTTGATTAGAGTTTGTATGAATTTCATATTATCAACCCCCACTGCAAATTAGGGTTACTGGATAACTACTGTTCAAGTGTTTCCATTTACAAAATACACATTACAAAACATTACAAAAGACCAGTTCTAATAATAAAACTAGGGTTATAAAGATTTTATTCAAATTCAACTTTAGATTCTACATTCAATGACTAGTTCATTCTCTAAATTCAACCCCATAACAGACTTGTGAGAAGTGTTTCACAGGCACACCTGATGCATGAGATCTAGGCCTGTATTAGTTGCATTAGGTGAACACCTCAGATACTCGGACTGTTGACGGTAATGTGCCAGGGCACGTCAGAAACATGGCTATGTTTTCAAAAAGTTCCGAGAGGAGATAGTTGCCTTGAACAAGTAAGGAAAACATACATAAAGACAGCAAAGGTACTTAAGTTAAAGAAATATTGCCAATAAAGCTGAGAGGCAGAAAGGGGAACATTGGTGGCAGCTGACCCACAGGTTTCAGTTTCCTCAGTAACACACATACTTTAGTGACTGAGCTCAGACACGTTCAACACTACTGACCCACAATTACAGAGAAAATTCACAACTACATAAATTAACCAAACAGGTTTAAGGATTATGTTCTTTGGAGCAATTAATCAAACTGGACATTTGTGTTCTGAGCAATTCATAGCATGAAAGCCATGCTTCTCAACAGATGTCAACACTCAAATCCTTTGCAGTAAAGGTTGCAGCTGACCTTTGAACTTTTTCCTAGTTAAGGGGAAAGCATTTGCTTGATGGTCGTCTGGCTGACTGTGGCAGGTACAGCCAGGGTTCAGATTATTACAGGTTATTACAGTGCAGCCTGTAAATGACGTTCCTTTAGTGCAGAGGGGGCAGGAGGTATTTCTTGCTCAGTCAGCGGCTCTAGTTTCTGTTATACGCTCAACACAAGCCATGAGGTCTGCCTTTGGTGCTCTTCAAAACCTGGTTATTAAGATAACCAAATTTTGTTAATGCATTCAGAATAATCTATTTCTACATCAAAATACATTGAAAACTAGATTTTCTCATCTGCTCCTACACTGTAATTGGTTATATTTTTCTTACCTCTATTAAAAAGAAGTCTATGCCTTCAAGAAAGGCTCGCTCATTATGAAAAATTGTAATGGCTGTTAAATACTTTTATTGTTGACCTCTTGGTGAGAACTCTAGTTGCAACACACATGAATCATGCTTGCAGCAGAACATCACAGTACAACGGTGCCCTACTAAGTAGTAACCATATTTGCCAAATAGCTGTTGGTTTGTATATTTTGCCAATAAACGTCTTTTGCAGTTGGGTTTGAACAGAACCAACTATGAAAGGTTCCAGTTTGCTTCAGAACAAAGGCTTTGAAGAGATGTTTGGAGAGCAAACACTAGTAGAAAACCTCCTGTCCAGGACTCATTTTTTAGTGTTGTGATTTTTCTGGAGTTGTAAATTGATTTGGGTTTTGTTTATCTCTTTGTTTCAGACTGGGAAAATCCAGAGTCCTGTTCAGAAAAGAAGCAGGTTAGCTATAACTCACCAAATGATTTTAATAAACATTTCCTCCAATCATGTGTAATCTGCAAAGCTCCCTGGTAGATGACTACAGCAAAGAGTCGCATCACAGGGTCACCAAATCCCCATACCAATAGTTAGACTAGCTACATGCTAACCAGTTACTAGCCATCACAAAATGCAAGTATGGAGCTGGTTAACTACTAACTGGAACTGTGTGCTTGGTCAGATGAGACTCAAGCCCCTTTCACATAATAGTTCCATAATAAATATGCAACAAAACCCCCAATTCGGATTACTTTGTACTTTCACATCATATAAGTCACTTGCTAAGATAACGTGCTTTGTGTGCTTTCAGAGCATGCAGTTGGGATTGTGGACCCAAAGGGGCATCTCCTGCAGCCTTCACCTGATCAATATGCATAAAACAAATCTTCTGCAAGAATTAGCTCAAGTTTCATGCATTCATTGATTTAAATACAAGCTTAGCTGTGCACCATCTTTGAAATCAAACTGACACAGGAAGATCAGGCACCTGCAGACCCCTGCTGCTGCAGCTGCCTACTTCACAAAGTTGGATGTAGTGATACGATCAATTCTACATTCCTCTATAACCGTTTATAGGGTTACAGATCTGTGACTACTTCCAGAGATAGATCAGGGGCATAATATTGGTGGGTTGACTTTAACCCCCCTATTCTGTGTTTAAGACTTAAAGAACATGGTAGGTCCCCGAACAAGAGGATGGTCTGAAAAGGGTTTCATATGAAGCTTTCTAGCAATAAATCGTCTATGTGGGGGTGAAGACTTATGGAATCATGGTGTTTATGATGGCTAGCTCTGTTTTCCTCTCACAGTTGCTGTCTACAAATTAAACATTCATAGAACTTGCAATTTAATTGCTTTTCCTATCAGGTGGGAATGGTTGTGTTTAAACAGGTCAAATATTATGGGAATCAGCCATGTTTAATGTTTCTACCAGATTTGAACACAGCAGAGCCAAATGAGAGGATAAATTTGCCTAAATCTCTTCTCTGCAGCTTCTACTTTCTGGTGGACTATAGATTGCATCACTGCTCCTGTTCAGTCCTGTTTGGTTTCACACTGTGAGCTATGAGATCCTTTGTTCAGTGCTATTATCTGCAAAGACAAGTTTCTCATCTGACAAACAGCTGTATGGTCTTCAGTTTGCACTGAGGACATTGTGATAATTAATGAATATGCATACATATTTATACAGTCAAAGCACCTGCTTTTTTTTACTATTAATTATTATAGATAATAAAGTTTACATGACATTGTTGCTGCCTGTCATTAGGTGCTATAGTTTGCTTAACAGGATTATATCCCTATACCCCAGTTTACCTCACCAACAGTTCTTTTAGACACAGAGCTAAAGAGGACACATTGAAAACAAAAGAGTAGGCCAGTAATAGTATATATTTCTTTTTCTTTATCTTCCAGAGGAAAATTCCTTCATGCACAGTGACGGACGATCATAGCGCAAGCGGTACGATACCAGATGTAAATGTGATACAAATTCACCCACAGAAGGTTAATGTATATATGGCATGTAGTAGAGATAAGCTGTTGTAAGATTCTCACAGTATGAGGAAAATATCCTCGTTTCATGGTATCAACACAGACAAAAACATCTAGTATGACCAAAATCATTTTCATTTAAATAGAAAAGCAACAATTGTTTGTACGGCTGCTACAGTCATCTATTATAATGTTATACATAAAAATTATTTATAGGAATTTTGTTTTTGAAACACGGACTAAAGCAAAGGTACAGCGTAAAACTGCAAGAGTTTATAGTGGTTTTCATGTGTTAATTGTGCAGAATATTATTCCTTCAGCTCTGCATAGAGTTGCAAGTATATCAAGCTGATATTAACTGGAACGTAATCTTGGAAAACCTTTCTATACCTTAAGGTGTATGGAGTTAAATTTGTCTCAATATTATTCAATCAAACAAAAATCTAATCTCAATCAAAAAATATTAAGTTGTGATCAAAACTTTCAGAGTTTTTTCTCACAAAGAGAAAAAAGTTATTTGCAAAACATAAACTTTTATTTGCGCATGTCAAAAATCTTTGGTTACGAGTCCTGCTTTTTTGGTTTTGACGATCTCTGTTTTTGGTTGAACTCAACGAATTTTGAGTTCTGGAAACATGAACATCCTGGGCGGGGCCTAAAGACGAACGATGTAAGACGTTTCCCTATTGGTTAGCGCTGACTAAAGCCGCAGACTCTGATCCCCGCATCTCTGAACTTCTGCTCAAACTGCAGGGCTTGCAGCGTCGCTTCAGTGAGGAGACATCACCTCTACAGAAGAAAACTGCGGTCACACCATCCGACACCAGCTCTTCCTTAAAGATTAGCGTCGGGCATACAAGGTGCATTAATGGAGCAGAAAGGACCCGATCCTGGCAATGGTTGAGAAAATAAGAGGAAAACAGAAAAGTAACCTACACAACATTTATATTAATTACATTTTTACAACTTTCACATTCATGTTTTATGTAAAATAATAAATATTTTATATTTTACTGTACAGTTTTGGAGAAATAACCATTATATGCATTTGTCCCACCTTCAGGAATTTATTTCTCCAAAACCATGAGGTGACAACACAATCTCTTCAGATTATATTAGAGGGTCGTCTATATTATAACCAGAATTAATATTTCATAATTTTACTGTAAAGGTTTGGAGAAATACACAACTACCCCAAGTGTAGTATAACACAGAATCTATGTCGGGCAGACAGCATCCCATAATCCTGTGTGTTGTCCTCACAACCCGTGATACTTCCTTCCTCTCCTGTGCAGTTCCCTCACCACACTGACCTGCTGAGACACAGAGTGCTTTCCACCGTGGCCCTGTAGATATCTGTAAGCAGCTGAGGAGATGAAGAAGAGCTGTTGTTGTACCTTCTTCAACAGGCGAGGGGCGTTTCTAGTCCAGGAGAGGTCAGAGGAGATCTGGATGCTCTTGCACTTTAAACTGTCCAGATCACTTCCCAGGTTCTCATCGACCTCACCAAAAAGAAGCGTTTGTGGTACTTTGTTGGGGTAGTTGTGTATTTCTCCAAACCTTTACAGTAAAATTATGAAATACTAATTCTGGTTATAATATAGACGACCCTCTAATATAATCTGAAGAGATTGTGTTGTCACCTCATGGTTTTGGAGAAATAAATTCCTGAAGGTGGGACAAATGCATATAATGGTTATTTCTCCAAAACTGTACAGTAAAATATAAAATATTTATTATTTTACATAAAACATGAATGTGAAAGTTGTAAAAATGTAATTAATATAAATGTTGTGTAGGTTACTTTTCTGTTTTCCTCTTATTTTCTCAACCATTGCCAGGATCGGGTCCTTTCTGCTCCATTAATGCACCTTGTATGCCCGACGCTAATCTTTAAGGAAGAGCTGGTGTCGGATGGTGTGACCGCAGTTTTCTTCTGTAGAGGTGATGTCTCCTCACTGAAGCGACGCTGCAAGCCCTGCAGTTTGAGCAGAAGTTCAGAGATGCGGGGATCAGAGTCTGCGGCTTTAGTCAGCGCTAACCAATAGGGAAACGTCTTACAGCGTTCATCTTTAGGCCCCGCCCAGGATGTTCATGTTTCCAGAACTCAAAATTCGTTGAGTTCAACCAAAAACAGAGAGCATCAAAACCAAAAAAGCGAGACTCGTAACCAAAGATTTTTGACATGCGCAAATAAAAGTTTATGTTTTGCAAATAACTTTTTTCTCTTTGTGAGAAAAAACTCTGAAAGTTTTGATCACAACTTAATATTTTTTGATTGAGATTAGATTTTTGTTTGATTGAATAATATTGAGACAAATTTAACTCCATAAAGGTGTATCAGTTTCAGGTGTCTTACAACCACGAACACTGCTGGTGAGGCCTAAAACGGTGATCATAAATTCCATTTAACTAAATGTGTGCATGTGACGTAAATCCCTGACAGTACACCAACAATAGGAATCCGGAGTTTAGTTTAGTCAGGGACTCTGAAACCGATTATTTCAACATGCCTTGACAGCCCTGTTAGTCAGTCCTGCTCCTTGCTTATAATCTTTTTACACCCGTTCAGGTAACTGGTCTCAGACATCCATCTCCCAGTCCCTGCAGCGAGCTGAGATTCTGTTCAAAAATACCTTTAATCCCAGTTTGAAATGGCTGTTCCATATTCCGAGTCAAGATGAAAAGGAGGAAAACCTTGTTGTGGTTGACAACCTTGTGTCCCAGTCCTCTGCACGTCTTCAGCAAGTGCAGCAGCATCTTTTGACTGTGGTGCTCCAGTGGCAGCTGGTGGGTGGGGGGTTTATAGGACCCCTCCCGGTAGGTTCAAGGACTTATTTTTAATTCAAAACTAAAAATCTTTAAAGGTAAAAGAAGAAGTACTCTAATATTATGTGCTTTTCTTAGAAAAGTTGTCATTTCTGTTTTGTTTCACTGTAACTGTCACACAATAAATCAGGCCCATGAGCTCTTCCATTTGTAAGTGGTCTTTTTGTCCTGTTTTCCTTTGTCCTTTAGGGGCAGTACAAAGCTCTGTGGAGGCTCTTTGAACAGCGATCTCTGCTGCTCTTCATACATGAATACACCAGAAGGGTCCACCTAACAGCAGCCTTCATAACCAGAGTCAACTACCTGCTGCAACATCAGCTCAATAAGCTTCACTTAATGCATACTCAGGTCAGAGGGAAACAGCAACATGAACACTTGAATACTCGCATTTTAAGTCTGGTGGGCAGATTGTTTCCAACCAATAAATTAAAATAGGAACCACTTTGAACTAAAACTAACTATATATGAAAAAAATATGAAGGTCGTGTGGAGTCGACATGGAGAGTGCATGCGCAAGAGATCATTTATGCACTGTGCATAAAGTATTTCAAACATTTTATGTTATGCAAATTGAAAAGATTTTTTTCATGTGTTTTGCTGTGGCAGTTTAAGCACATCATTGCTTAATTGACTTTATCAAATCTGGGGTGCATCTGGCAGAGACAAAGTTATAAACTTTACATTTATAGTTATAAAGTTTATGTTTATAACTTTTGAAATACGTTTTTTGATCAAGGCTAAAAGGTCTCAGACGAAGAGATTTTGACAACTATAAATGTCATCTGTAGTTGACAGAAGTTGGCAGCCTTGTCGGTAACTCATTAAATTTGTTAAAAATATTCTTTGGTCTTGTGATGAACTTAATGTTATGATTTCAGTGAAATAAATGTCATGATATTTTGTGCATATTCATTTCAATTCAGTTTTATTTATGTAGCTCCAATTAACAACACATGTCGTCTCAAGGCTCTTCACAAAGGGTCAGGAATGGTGCGGGGTTGTTGGGGAGGTTAGATTAAACTACTGAGAGTTAAGAGTTTGGACATTTTAGAATGGGCTATGTGTACGGGCACTAAGTAAAATAATAAACTGATAAAGTTTGTCCATGTAGAGCCCACTGATGGTCATTGTTATACTAAAAACCACAAGGATTGGGATACCTCTCTCTATCAGACTGATTATAACCATTGGAAAAGAGAAGGGGTCATACAGGTAGCAGAAATGGAGGGTGTGTTTGGACCTCAACCATAACTGAGCTGGTTTAGGCTAAACCTGACTCCCCCTTACTCCAACCAACAGGGAGGGAGGAAGGCTCCCTCCCTGATAACCTAAGCCACTCTAACTATAAGCTTTATCAAAAAGGAAAGTTTTAAGCCTAGCATTAAAAGTAGACAGGGTGTCTGCCTCATGGACTAAAACTGGGAGCTGGTTCCACAGGAGAGGAGCCTGATAACTAAAGGATCTGCCTCCCATTCTACTTCTAGAGACTCTAAGAACCACCAGTAAACCTGCAGTCTGAGAACAAAGTGCTCTGTTAGGAACATATGGACCAATCAGATCTCTGATGTATGATGGAGCTAGATCATTAAGGGCTTCATACATTACCGACCAAAAGTTTGGACACACCTTCTCATTCAAAGAGTTTTCTTTATTTTTATGACTATGAATATTGTAGCTTCACACTGAAGGCATCAAAACTATGAATTAACACATGTGGAATTATATACTGAACAAAAAAGTGTGAAATAACTGAAAATATGTCTTATATTCTAGGTTCTTCAAAGTAGCCACGTTTTGCTTTGATTACTGCTCCACACACTCTTGGCATTCTGTTGATGAGCTTCAAGAGGTTGTCACCTGAAATGGTTTTCACTTCACAGGTGTGCCCTGTCAGGTTTAATAAGTGGGATTTCAAGCCTTATAAATGGGGTTGGAACCATCAGTTGTGTTGTGCAGGAGGTGGATACAGTACACAGCTGATAGTCCTACTGAATAGACTGTTAGAATTTGTATTATGGCAAGAAAAAAGCAGCTAAGTAAAGAAAAACAAGTGGCCATCATTACTTTAAGAAATGATGGTCAGTCAGTTGGGAAAACTTTGAAAGTGTCCCCAAGTGCAGTCGCAAAAACCATCAAGTGCTACAAAGAAACTGGCTCACATGAGGACCGCCCCAGGAAAGGAAGACCAAGAGTCACCTCTGCTGCGGACGATAAGTTCATCCGAGTCACCAGCCTCAGAAATCGCAGGTTAACAGCAGCTCAGATTAGAGAACAGGTCAATGCCACACAGAGTTCTAGCAGCAGACACATCTCTAGAACAACTGTTAAGAAGAGACTGTGTGAATCAGGCCTTCATGGTAAAATAGCTGCTAGGAAACCACTGCTGAGGACAGGCAACAAGCAGAAGAGACTTGTTTGGGCTAAAGAACACAAGGAATGGACATTAGACCAGTGGAAATCTGTGCTTTGGTCTGATGAGTCCAAGTTTAAGATCTTTGGTTCCAACCACCGTGTCTTTGTGCGGCACAGAAGAGGTGAACGGATGGACTCTACATGCCTGGTTCCCATCGTGAAGCATGGAGGAGGAGGTGTGATGGTGTGGGGGTGCTTTGCTGGTGACACTGTTGGGGATTTATTCAAAATTGAAGGCATACTGAACCAGCATGGCTACCACAGCATCTTGCAGCGGCATGCTATTCCATCCGGTTTGCGTTTAGTTGGACCATCATTTATTTTTCCAACAGGACAATGACCCCAAACACACCTCCAGGCTGTGTAAGGGCTATTTGACCAAGAAGGAGAGTGATGGGGTGCTGCGCCAGATGACCTGGCCTCCACAGTCACCGGACCTGAACCCAATCGAGATGGTTTGGGGTGAGCTGGACCGCAGAGGGAAGGCAAAAGGGCCAACAAGTGCTAAGCATCTCTGGGAACTCCTTCAAGACTGTTGGAAAACCATTTCAGGTGACGACCTCTTGAAGGTCATCAACAGAATGCCAAGAGTGTGTGGAGCAGTAATCAAAGCAAAAGGTGGCTTCTTTGAAGAACCTAGAATATAAGACATATTTTCAGTTGTTTCACACTTTTTTGTTCAGTATATAATTCCACATGTGTTAATTCATAGTTTTGATGCCTTCAGTGTGAAACTACAATATTCAAAGTCATGAAAATATAGACAACTCTTTGAATGAGAAGGTGTGTCCAAACCTTTGGTCTGTTCTGTATTAAGATAATTCTGTACTATATTGTTTGTAATTTTGTTTTATTCATGGTAATTTATTATCGTTTCTATTATTTATTTATCCTCCCTGTTACCTTACTAGAGGTGCACCTTTAACCTGTCTTGCTGTTGAAGCTCTTTAATTTTGCCCAGGGGGATAAGGTTAATCTTATCTCTGTATTAATAATTGAATAATTGAATGATTATTATAATAGTTTATGTGGTCATTTATTCGACTACTTAGGGGGTGGACCCCTGAGCGACTGAGCTGGTAGCATTTATTAATTCATTGTTCGGAGAATATCTCTCCTTTCTTTCAGTCTTTTCACCATCTTCTCTGCTTACACACGTCAACAAAATTGTTGGTACCCCTCGGTTAATGAAAGAAAAACCCACAATGGTCACAGAGATAACTGGAATCTGACAAAGGTAATAATGAATACAAATTCTATGAATATGAACAAATGAAAGTCAGACGTTGCTTTTCAAACATGCTTCAACAGAATTATTTAAAAAATAAACTCCTGAAACAGGCCTGGACAAAAATGATGGTACCCTTAACTTAGTATTTTGTTGCACAACCTTGTGAGGCAATCACTGCCATCAAACGATTTCTTCATATGCCTCATTTTTCCATCTGCGAACATAGAGCTGATGTGCCTTGCCAAAAAGTAAAATGTTTGTCTCATCTGTCCATAGGACATTCTCCCAGAAGCTTTGTGGCTTGTCAACGTGTAGTTTGGCAAATTCCAGTCTGTCTTTTTTATGATTTGTTTTCAACAATGGTGTTCTCCTTGGTCGTCTCCCATTAAGTCCACTTTGCCTCAAACAACGTCGGATGGTGGGATCTGACACTGATGTTCCTTGAGCTTGAAGTTCACCTTTAATCTCTTTAGAAGTTTTTCTGGGCTCTTTTGTTATAGTTCGTATTATCCGTCTCTTTGTTTTGTCATCGATGTTCCTCCTGCGGCCACGTCCAGGGAGGTTGGCTACAATCCTATGGATCTTACATTTCTGAATAATATGTGCAACTCTAGTCACAGGAACATGAAGCTGCTTGAAGATGGTCTTATAACCTTTACCTTTAACATGCTTGTCTATAATTTTCTTTCTAATCTCCTGAAACAACTCTTTCCTTCGCTTCCTCCGGTCCATGTTGAGTGTGGTACACACCATGTCACCAAACAGCACAGTGACTACCTGTAGCCCTATATATAGGCCCACTGACTGATTACAAGAATGTAGACACCTGTGATGCTAATTAATGGACACACCTAGATTTAACATGTCCCTTTGGTCACGTTATTTTCAGGGGTACCATCATTTTGTCCATCTTAGGGATTTTGGATACTTCTTTTTGCATCTTGCAGTCTTCTTTCAGGATGAACTTGCTTGGATTTCTTTTTTCTGTACAGTGGAGTAGATGATTTCTTTATATTTCCAGGCGTCTTTAAATCCCTGACTAGCCTAGCTGCTACTCTCATGATTCGGCCCAAAGACAAAATGTCATGATCAAAAATAAACTACACCCTTTTTCAGTTTTTTTATGTGTGGATGTATTTAAATCTAATCTCCAGTGCATAAAACACCTGATTTTAATCATTGTTTAGTAAACCAAAACAAAGCCAAAATGGAAAAGCTCTGAATGTTCACCACATGATTCTGTGGTTTGTAGAACCACCTTTAGCAACAGTATCTCAAAGCAGCTTTCCTCTGTATGAATTTATCACTAATATGGAGAACAATGTTTGAATTTTGGTCCACTCTGCTTTCTAATGAGAAGGTGTGTCCAAACGTTTGGTCTGGACTGTATATAATAAAGAGAATTGGCCCAAGTACTGAACCCTGTGGTACTCCACCATTAACCCTGGAGTTTAAAGATGATTTATCATTTACATGAACAAACTGGAATCTGTCAGACAGATAAGATTTAAACCAGCCTAGCGCTGTTCCCCTGATCCCTACAGCATATTCCAGCCTTTCTAAGAGAATATTATAATCGACTGGATCAAATGCAGCACTGAGATCTAACAGAACCAGAACAGACACAAGTCCATTATCTGAGGCCATAAGAATATCATTAGTGACTTTCAGCAGAGCTGTTTCAGTGCTATGATGAGCTCTGAAACCTGACTGAAACTCTTCAAACAGGTCATTGCTGTATAAATGTTCACACATTTGATTAGCAACTATTTTCTCAAGAATTTTAGATAAGAATGGAAGATTGGATATAGGTCTGTAATTTTTCAAGTCATCTCGATCAAGCAAAGGTTTCTTAAGTAAAGGTTTAATTACAGCTAACTTAAAAGCTTGTGGTACATATCCATTTACTAAGGATAGATGAATCATATCTAAAATTGGTACTCAGAGGGAACACTTCCTTAAATATTTTGGTTGGGATTGGGTCTAACATACAAGTTGATATGATATATGATATGACACTTCCACTGTACAATAGCAAATGGTTTCAAATACTGATGTTTGCCAAGTGCTTCCTTTCCATTGATTACTATGACTTATTGGGACCTGCAGGGAACCAAGAGAGCAGAGGAGGTAAAATCACCAGGAATGCCAGAGCAGGAGTTGCTCTGTATTCTGTGTTCTAATAGATTTAAATTAGCTAAGAGTGGTTTTAAAGCTAGTGTACATGTAAGTGTTCACAAGTGCAAACCACTCTGGTGTTGTCTTCAAAGAAAGGTTATTGAAGAAAAAAACATATTAGAACAGAAACTCAGACTCTATGTGTGTGAATTTATGACCTTTCTGGGGGCAACTGATACTATCAACTAAATATTTTGTGTACCTATTCTTAACCATTGTCACTTTCTTTTCAGGTTCTGCCCAGCTCACTTTCATCCAGAATTGGTCTGGTCTCTCTAAGTCAGGAGCTCCGACTTCATCTGAACCACTGGCGTTTTCTCTACAGTCGAGTCCATTCTGACCACTATCTGAGAAAGGCACTTGGTCCACAGAGCAAAATGCTGGAGGAAATGAAACAGACCCTAGACTTGCTTGGTTTACAGCTTTTGGTCTTGATGGAGCAATATGTATATTGCATTCTGTCTGCAATAGGAAAGACGGCATCTGACTCTGTACCCAGAGATGTTCTGGAGGACATTTTATCAGGTACAGACCTGTATAATCAGGTAGTGAAGGAGCATAAAAATAAAATGAATGCTTCCCAGCCAAGGATGTTGGTTTTACAGGAGGCACATGAATCAAAATTCTTTACCAGTCTTCCAAAGATTACAAGATATCATGCTTCTGCAGTGTCGGTCAAAAGTCTGATAAGTGTTTTGGCTGTCCATCATGCAGAAATGCTTGCCAGGCAACTGGACCTTTGGATATCTGAGGAGAGCTGTCATGTTTGTAAGATTCATTCCAGTCACAAATCATGCTCTGATAACTTCATTAGTCAAGTGTCTGCATGCAGCTGTGGCTCTCCCAAGTTGACCTGGGAACAATTGTGGCAAACGTACCTGACTTCATCTCCTCTCCTGTTCAATAATCAACCCTTTGCACAGATATTGTCTCTGCAAACGTACAATGAACCCTGCCGTACTCATACCTCTAATCACCATTTGCACAGTTTTGCTTTAGGGAATCAACTCCCTGTTTTGGTGAAACTGTCAACGTTCCAATATAAAAAAGAGAGCTTAGTAAATAAAACCAGCCAGTATCAAACATGCAGAACTCAGTGTGGTCTCACTCAGCTCAGTGCAGAGGGAGCTAAGTCTAACCTAGAAAGAAAAGGAAGTTTTGACAACTGTGACCCTCCTTCATCCCCTGCAACCTTCTCCCATCATGTTTCAACCCTGTCTCCATATCAGTTAGACCATTCTTCTGTTGAACCATTTTTCCAAGTGCTTGTGACCTCCCCCGATCTCCTGGCTCCCCAGGCATTTCAAAGGCCAACAACAAAAGAACCAACTGATCAGCTCGTCCCTGTTGCAGTACCGGGTGTCGCTGATTGGAAGGATGGATCAGTTGGTTTAGATCCTGCAGCTCATTCAGAGAAACTCAGTAAGCAGACTGTGAACGTGACCAACATTCAAGAAGTGGAAGTAACTAAACCGGATTGGACTGAACTGAAAATAGCAATGGGGGCAGCTGCTACTGTGAGGTGAGGACAAAATAAGCAGCCCTTAATTGTTTTCACTTGGAGCCTGCTTTGTGTAGATGTCCACAATATTCTGAAGAAACTTTAAACCCATTGTTGTTTGCATTATACTAATCTTTACCCAAGGATTGAGGCTTTCTAACCATCTGAAACGATGTGTGAACATGTCATGGTAATTAAGAATTTCAATATAAAAGTATTTAAAACTCATCTGAACTTCCATGATCATACAACACCTGATGAACAACAACAACAACAACTGAGATATATATCAGTGTAATTAATGATTAATATATATCTCATTCCCACCACACCATCTCAGTCAGCCTGAGAAATTAACTGGGGCTTAGCTACACCGTGATCCTTTTCTGTTTTTTGTTTTTTTATGCTGTGTCATCGTTGCCCTTCTGATGACCCAGTTTGAACCAAGTTTCAGTCATTGGACCAATAGCCCCACTTTGACTGTAGAATACTTTAGTGTACATTGGATTAGGTGAATCAACCCTAATGACTGGAAGGTGCTCAGGTCCTGTGGTGGCAAACCAAGCCCATATCACCACTACTCTACTACCATGTTTGATAGTTGTTCACCAAGCATGACTGTGCAGTATAGTCAAACATATCTCAAAGTTGGGCTGCTGAGTCTTTCGCCTGACAACCCTTTCAAACAAGCCATACTCTTTCAGTCTTGTTTGTGTCATGAACTTCAACATTTAACTTGCTAACTGAGGCCTTTGTATCAGAGCTACAGAATCCGAATGAGCTTTATTGCCAGGTTTGTTCAGACAAACAAGAAATTTGACTCTGGTTCTCTTTGCTCTCAATAATAACGAATATCTGTTTTAATGTACATATATACGCAGTTGACTTTACAATGGAATATAACGTGGGATCAGTCCAAGTATGCATGGTATTATTCTGGAGCTCTGACTGTCAATAATTCATCAGAGAAACAGCCTGGGGGAACAAACTGTCTCTGTGGCGGCTGGTTTTCGTGAACAGTGCTCTGTAGCGCCACCTGAAGGTAAAGCTCTGAACAGTCTATGTGCAGGGTGTGTGGTGTCTGCAGAGATTTTAGCAGCTCTTTTCCTGACCTTTGACCTGTATAAGTCCTGGATGGAGGGAAGGTCTGTCCTGATTATTTGTTGCAGTCTGGACCTGTCCTGTTTTGTGGATGATCCAAACCACTTGGATGGATGAAGACAGGACAGACTGGATGATGGCAGTGGAGAAGATGACCATCAGCAGCTCCTGTGGAAGGTTGAACTTCTTGAGTTGCCTCAGGAAGTACAGTCTGCTATATGATCAAAAGTCAAAGTAACAAAAATTAACTTGACATGAATTGAAGGTGTGAAATACTGAACATGGTAAAAACCAACACATGATTAATTTCGTCTCTGTGAAAATTAGAATCCATAAATTTGGAGGTCATTAAAATGATAACATGGTAAATATTAATGTTATGAATTTTAGGGTTATCAAATTTAGCGTTGCCCGATTTCCTTCACTACCTTGATTTTAGCGCCTCCATTTTTACCACTTCAGTTTTATCATTCACTGCGTTCACAGTGTAATTTTTGTTACTTTCGTTAGTTCGGAATGCAGCACAACACACATTTGCCGGTGGATTAAAGGCAAGGGTGAGGGTGGCCCCCTCTGTCAGAGCTTCACGAGCACGCTGGCTCCCCTTCCTCTTCGCCGTCTCCGGCGGTATAGCTCATAAAGAGCCGCCGCTCCACTGTCCAGGACCGCCATGAAGCTCGTCAATGAATGATAGTGAAAAAATGCCAAGAGAGGACTGTCTGATGTTTAGAAGTTCCTCTCTGCTGAAAGAGACCATAGAATGGTGGCAGAAAACATCACTAAAACACAAAGTGTAGGGTTGTCATCTGAAAGTCTTTTTACTGCAGACTAATTTAACATTGGTTTCTGTTAATGATGTTTTTTCTTGACTTAACACAGGATTATGACAGCTGGAGACTCTTTGTGTTTTTCAGCTCTGGTGTTCTGAAGGATGAGAACCTCAGGAAAGAACCCAATGTTGGAACCAGGGCAACTACAGCAGAGCCAGACCCTGTTGACGGGCCTCACTCTGTGCAGTGGATGGATATGGGCCGATTACGGCTCCTTGCTGATCCACTTGAACGGTATCAATTTCAGCTGTTGAGTTTCTGCACAAGTGCCCTGAGTCTAAAACTACACGTAGCATCATCAGGAACCACTGCACGCAGCATCAACCTTCAAGATGACCACAGGAGCTTCCAAATCCTGCACAGTGTCAATCATGCTTTAGAGACGGGTAATCTACACATGCTTCTTCATGTGCTTTCCTCTCACCTAAATGCATTGCACACACAGTACTGTGGTATTATTTAGTGTTAGGAGACTGAATTTCTGTCCCCTTGATGTTGGTCAAAGTGTCTGTTTCTACAAAATTCATTTCAGTTTATTTATATAGCACCAATTCTCAACACATGTCGTCTCAAGGCTCTTCACAAAAGTCAGGTTCATACATTCCAGTTAATCCTAACTATTGAACAGTTCAGTCAGATTCAGTTATTTATTCAAATTGGATAAAAAGTTTTTCTATCTAAGGAAACCCAGCAGATTGCATCCAGTCAGTGACTTGCAGCATTTACTCCTCCTGGATGAGCATGTAGAGACAGTGGACAGTCACTGGCGTTGACTTTGCAGCAATCCCTCATACTGAGCATGCATGTAGCGACAGTGGAGAGGAAAAACTCCCTTTTAACAGGAATAAACCTCCAGCAGAACCAGAACCAGTGTGAGCGGCCATCTGCCACGACCGACTGGGGGTTTGAGAGAACAGAGCAGAGACACAAAAAGAACAAAGAAGCACTGATCCAGGAGTACTTTCTATGAGAAGGAAAAGTAAATGTTAATGGATGGAGCTCCTTTAGTCGTTTCATCTAGAAAGAAAGAACAGATCAACTCTGAGCCAGTTTTCAAGGTTAGAGTCTGAAAGAGAGCACATAGAGTTAGTCACAGTAGAAGCTCAGTCAGTAGCCATGTCTAGGAGAGAGAAAGGGTTAAACACTAAAAGACAGGGTCATGTGGATCATCTGTAGAGGGTGAGCATTAAGTTGTTGCCAGCAGAAGCTCGGACGATTCCCCTCTCCAGAAAGGTGTCACAGGTAGACACAGAGTCAGGCCAGGTGTAGCTTCTAGGAAGTGAAAAGAGAGAACAAAGTTAAAAGCTGAAATAACAGCAAATAATACAAAATTGGAGAGTAGTGTGAGAATGTAGCGAAGAGTGTGAAAGTGGTCATTATGTAATCCAGCAGCCTAAGCCTATAGCAGCATAACTACAGAGATAGCTCAGGATAACCTAAGCCACTCTAACTATAAGCTTTATTAAAAAGGAAAGTTTTAAGCCTAGTCTTAAAAGTAGACAGGGTGTCCATGTAGAGCCCACTGATGGTCATTGTTATACTAAAAACCACAAGGATTGGGATACCTCTCTCTGTCAGACTGATTATAACCATTGGAAAAGAGAAGGGGTCATACAGGTAGCAGAAATGGAGGGTCTGTTTGCACCTCAACCATAACTGAGCTGGTTTAGGCTAAACCTGACTCCCCCTTACTCCATCCAACAGGGAGGGAAGAAGGCTCCCTCCCTGATAAACTAAGCCACTCTAAGCTTTATCAAAAAGGAAAGTTTTAAGCCTAGCCTTAAAAGTAGACAGGGTGTCTGCCTCACGGACTAAAACTGGGAGCTGGTTCCACAGGAGAGGAGCCTGATAACTAAAGGATCTGCCTCCCATTCTACTTGTAGAGACTCTAGAAACCACCAGTATACCTGCAGTCTGAGAACGAAGTGCTCTGTTAGGAACATATGGACCAATCAGATCTCTGATGTATGATGGAGCTAGATCATTAAGGGCTTTATATGTGAGGAGGAGAATTTTAAATTCTATTCTGGATTTAACAGGGAGCCAATGAAGGGAAGCTAAAATAGGAGAAATATGATCTCTCTTTTTAATTTTCATCAGAACTCTTGCTGCAGCATTTTGAATCAGCTGAAGGCTTTTAACTGCATTTTGTGGACATCCTGATAGTAAAGAATTACAATAGTCCAGCCTTGAAGTAACAAATGCATGGACTAGTTTTTCAGCATCACTCCTGGACAGGATATTTCTAATTTTGGCAATGTTCCGGAGGTGAAAGAAGGAAATCCTAGAAACCTGTTTAATATGGGATTTAAATGACATGTCCTGGTCAAAAATAACACCAAGGTTTTTTACTTTATTATCAAAATCAAGTCATATCACTCTGGTTTTAAGAAGTAGATATTCTGCTATGTAGGCTTCCTCTGGGACACAGTAGAAAACAAACTTGAGAAGATTGTTGGATTATAAGCCAACCCCTCACACAATATTAGGAAATTTAACTGGACTGAACTGGAATTGTGAATATAGTCATTTAAAACATAACAATAAGCAAGAGACACTGTTAAAATTTCTCCCACAGTGGCACAGACCAAAACTGGAAAAAGAAACACCTGGTTGTGGACAACAGCCAATCAGAGGTTTGTGTTGACCCTGCCTGTCTCCTAAAAGGTTCATGTCATGCTGTTAGAAATACCTAGGCATACACCTGGCGCATGTTACTTTTCTCATGCTCTTTAACTCTTGGACCAAATTGCTTCCTGTCCATTATTCCACTACTTCCAAGTAGGAGACTAGTTTGTTCCGCCTGGCAAAATACAGACAAACTGTACAATACAGTTTGCAATTATCTCACAATGGTGTGTTTCGACCGAACGTGAATGACGCAACAGGGGTGAGTGATTTACATGTTAACCCTATGTAAAGGCATGTTCAGGAGCGAAGCGACACAAAGGACGCGACACGAATAGAGCAAAGCGAGAGTGCACCATTATATGTACCCTTTGGTTTTACGTGTAGAGGTAAACATCTCTGTGAAGACAGGGTTTTGGAGTGGGTCGGATCACGGTAGTTCTACAGCGTGACTGATTTTGGGGTATTTAAAATATTGTAACATAAAGCTTCTTTGTAGCTCGTTCCTTCCCTCTTCTTGAGGTATTACTTATATATATCCCTTAGTATAAAGTGTTGTCCTTTGCTGCCTTTACATCCATGTCAGAGAGGTGCTGGTTGATTATACTTGACAACATTTAAATGCCTGTTTTTCACTATATCCATCATGCAGACTCAGTTAAAGCTAGAAGCTGACTGAGAAAGTCCTGCTGTTTTTCACATGGAATTTCCTGTGTTGTCTTAACAGATTTAAAGAAGACATATCATTCAAAATCCACTTTTATAGCCTTTCTAAATACGTGTTGTGTACTTTTAAGTTTGTAGGAATGCAGAAAAGTTTAATTTAGTCTCTCTAGGTGCTGCGTAGATATCTTTATAGTCTATTTGGGTCATATTCACATTGAGTTTTATCTATCATCTGTTACGTTTTGAACTATTACGTCACAGTATTTGCTGCGGAACAGCTAAACAACGTCCTGGACTCCCGGCTAACCAGTTCGCGCATCCGGCATTTTTGTTTCCCGCTGCAATTTTGTAGTCCAAGCTCAACTATGCCTATGCTGTTGTGTACTCGTACTCGTAGTTGATGTCTTCTGCTCTATCCGGGACCGGATCGCGGGGGCAGCAGACTCGGTAGAGACACCCAGACGTCCCTCTCCCCAGACACCTCCTCCAGCTCCTCTGGGGGGAGCCCAAGGCGTTCCCAGGCCAGCCGAGAGACATAGTCCCTCCAGCGTGTCCTGGGCCGTCCCCTTGCCCTCCTCCTGGTGGGACGTGCCTGGAACACCTCCCGAGGAAGGCGTCCAGGAGGCATCCAGTATAGATGCCCGAGCCACCTTAACTGGCTCCTCTCGATGTGGAGGAGCAGCGACTCTACTCTGAGCTCCTCCCGGATGGCGGAGCTTCTCACCCTATCTCTAAGGGAGTGCCCGGCCACCCTACTGAGGAAGCTCATTTCAGCCGCTTGTATCCGTGATCTCGTTCTGTCCGTCATGGCCCAACGTTCACGACCATAGGTGAGGGTAGGAACGTAGACCGACCGGTAAATTGAGAGCTTCGCTATTCGTTTCAGCTCTCTCTTCACCACAACGGACCGGCACAGCGTCCCCATTACTGCGGCAGCCGCACCGATCCATCTGTCGATCTCCCACTCCATTCTCCCTTCACTTGTGAACAAGACGTCAAGATATTTGAACTCCTCCACTTGAGGCAGGACCTCCCCTCCAACCTGAAGAGGACAAGCCACCCTTTTCCGGTCGAGAACCATGGCCTCGGACTTGGAGGAGCTGATCTTCATCCCAGCCACATCACACTCAGCTGCGAACCGCCCCAGCGCCTGTTGTAGATCTTGGCTAGAGGGGGCCAGCAGGACCATGTCATCTACAAAAAGAAGAGACGAAATCCACTGGTCCCCAAACCAGACCCCCTGTGGCCCTTGGCTGTGCCTAGAAATCCTGTCTATAAAAGTTATGAACAGGACCGGTGACAAAGGGCAGCCCTGCCAGAGTCCAACATGCACCGGGAACAGGTCCGACTTAGTGCCGGCAATGCGGACCAAACTCCTGCTCTGCTTGTAGGGGTGGCCCCTAATAAAGGGCCCCCGACTCCGTACTCCTGGAGCAACCCCCACAGGGCACCACGAGGGACACAGTCGAATGCCTTCTCCAGGTCCACAAGACACATGTGGACCGGTTGGGCAAACTCCCATGAACCCTTGAGTACCCTGCAGAGGGTATAGAGCTGGTCCAGTGTTCCACAGCCGGGACGAAAACCACACTGCTCCTCCTGAAGCCGAGGTTCGACTACCAGGGAGGCTGAGGAGTGTGATCCCCCTGTATTTGGAACACACTCTCCAGTTCCCCTTCTTATGAAGGGGGACCACCACCCCAGTCTGCCAGTCCAGAGGCACTGTTCCCGAACGCCACACAATGTTGAAGAGGCATGTCAGCCATGACAGCCCCACAACATTCAGAGACCTGAGGTACTCAGGGCGGCTCTCATCCATCCCCGAAGCCCTGCCACCATGGAGCTTGTTAACCACCTCGGTGACTTCAGCCTGGGTGATGAAAGTGTCCAATCCCGAGTCCCCAGCCTCTGCTTCCACCAGGGAATGCATGATGGCAGGATTGAGGAGATCCTCGAAGTACTTCCACCGCCCGATAATGTCCCAAGTTGAGGTCAACAGCTCCCCACCCACCCTGTAAACAGTGTTGGTGAAGAACTGCTTCCCCCTCCTCAGGCCAACCGGTACTCCTTCTCCATGGCCTCACCGAACTCCTCCCAGGCCCGTGTTTTTGCCTCTGCCACAGCCCGGGCCGCAGCATGCTTGTCCTCACAGTACCCGTCAGCCACCTCAGGAGTCCCACAAGCCAACCACAGTTTATAGGACTCCTTCTTCAGCTTGACAGCATCCCTTAATGCTGGTGTCCACCACTGGGTTTGGGGATTGCTGCCGCGACAGGCACCGCAGACCTTATGGCCGCAGCTATGGGCAGCAGCATCGACAACAGATGCGGAGAACATGGTCCACTCGGACTCTGTGTCTCCAACATCCCCCGGAATCTGGACAAAGTTCTCCCGGAGGCGGGAGTTGGGAATTGAATACATCCCTGGCCGAGGGCTCTACCAGACATTCCCAGCAGACCCTCACTATGCGCTTGGGCCTGCCAAGTCTGTCCGGCTTTTTCCTCTTCCAGCGGATCCAACTCACCACCAGGTGGTGATCAGTGGACAGCTCAGCCCCTCTCTTCACCCGAGTGTCCAAAACATGCGGCCGAAGGTCTGAAGACACGACAACAAAGTCGATCATCGACCTCCTGCGTAGGGTGTCCTGGTGCCAGGTGCATTGATGGACACCCTAATGCTTGAACATGGTGTTCATTATGGACAATCTGTGACTAGCACAGAAGTCCAATAAAGAAACACCACTCGGATTCAGATTGGGGAGGCCATTCCTCCCGATCACGCCTCTCCAGGTGTCCCCCAGCAGAATAATGGAGTCCCCGGGAGGGGCAGTATGCAGCAGCAGTCAGACACCTGTCCCCAACCCGAGGATGCGGGTATGCGACCCTCTCATCCACTGGGGTAAACCCCTACACGAGACGGCTGAGCTGGTTGGGAACAAGCAAACCCACCCCAGCCCGCTGCCTCTCCCCATGGGCCACTCCAGAGTAGAAGAGTCTCCAGCCCCTCTCGAGGAGATGGATTCCAGAGCCCACGCACTGTCGAGGTGAGCCCGACTATTTATCTCTCGACCTCCTGCACAAGCACAGGCTCCCCCACCAGCGAGGTGACATTCCACGTCCCTAGAACCAGCCTAAGCATCCGCAGAGCGGGCCGCCAAGGTCTCCACGTTTGTCCGCTGCCCAATCCTCTTTGCACCGTTTCCTCATGGTTCCCCCCGCAGGTGGTGGGCCCACTGGGGGATGGCCTCGCGTCTCTCATTCGGGCTTGGCCCGGCTGGGTCCCGCGAGGAGCAACCCAGCCACGAAGCGCTCTCTGACGAGTCCGACCCTAGGCTTGGCTCCAGGGTGGGACCCCAGCTCTGCCGTACTGGGCGACATCACATGCCTTGATTTTAATGTTCCTCATAAAGGTGTCTTGAATCGCTCTTTTTCTGACCCGTCACCTAGAGCCTGCTTACCATGGGAGACCCTCCCAGGGGTATTTAAGCCCCAGACAACCTCTAGGATTATTTGAGCACTCAAACCCCTCCACCACGTTAAGGTGGCGGTTCAAGGAGAAGAGCTATTGTGTATTAACCCACAAAATTCATAACACTGTCCCCCAGCATCAAAACTTCTTTCAAAGTGCCTGGTTACATTTTATTTTTCATGGAAATATTTCCAGATCAGTGGGGAAATTCCTCTTTGTGTGCGTGTAGCACATTAAGGATGAGTGCCTTCAGAAACCTCCGCTAATATCAAGAAGGATTTGCTGAAAGACTTTGCCTGCCCCTTAATCTTTCAGGAAAGATTAAGGGGTCAGTTCCTTCTGTCTATAGAAATGACGGACACAGCAAAGCGGTAAGCTGCAAATAAAGATAAAATGACAACTATTTTAGTCATGAATTTATTGTGTGTTGATATGACTTACTGGCCATTGTTCTGATTGCAGTAGCATCATGCCTTCTGCTTATGTTAGCGCTGTGTGCAGACTTTTATCTCATTGAGGACAGAACTGTACTGGGTGTTTTGAATGTTATTATTATATAAACAGTTTCGCATGGTTTTGGCCATTTTTGTCTTGTTTCTGTGCCGCTAGATAATTGTATCCCTGGAACGATCTTTGACCTGGGGCGGGGTGTGACGTGCCTCAACAGCATTTAAAGAGACGTCACCAAAACGAGTTGCTCTCAGACGCACCTCAGAACAGGGGTAAAAGAGGGGCCTGTGGAGCTACAATTACAAGGAATTCAGACCAAAAGATTGCATTTCAAATTTATATAGACCGCAACTGAATGATTTAAGTGTGAAAACGAAGGATTTAAAAGCATATGTCTCCTTTACCTTTGATCTGGTGTCTTGTTGGATGAATCAGTCTTTTGCTTTATGTATATCGCTGCTGCTGCTGGAGCAAAAAAGCTCTGAGGTTTTTACATGTCGATGCATCATTTTTTAGCTATTTTTCTCTTTACAACTTCCATATCCACATTTCTTCTTATGTTTACTGGTCTTTATTCTTCTCATAAATATTGGTTTATTTTTTTTACATCTGTGCTAACCTTACCCCTTCAACCTACACACTGTGATTGAAATGCTTCTGTTAGGAGCCAAAGCTGCTATTTACTTTGTGGTGAGGGTTCACCACAAAGTAACCTATATCCTTGCACAGTAGGACTTGGGGCCTCAGTCTGATGAGATATAGCATTTGTTGCTAACTTACAGTCTTAAAAGTTTTGCTTGCGCTCTCATTCATTTCACATTCACACCCACTTCTCACAAGCTTCAGTGGAGCCATATCTCTGTGTCCTGTTGTTGACTCAGACTTTAAGGTTAACAAACGACTGCCATGGTGTGGAATTTTCCACAGTGTACAAATTACCTGTCTGCGCCTACAGGCCTTCAGAAATCATCATAATCATCAAGCAGCAAAAAACTACAGTGATCCAGCCCAAATGGAAGTCATGCCTAGTAGAACTGTCACCCAGGATGTTAAACTGAGTTATTACAGTGATGGGCAACAAAACAGTTTCAATAATTTATTGAGAGACAGAAAATGTCAATATCAATGATGAAGTTAGGCTTTAAAATGAATAAGTCTGACAACAGGCAATGTGAGGCTACTACTATTTAAGCATTTTGTAAACAGTAATGTGAACTGGATTTGCATAATTTTCTGTTGTACTCAAACACATCTCCACTTCTAAACAGTACTGCAAATATGATTTGTATATCAATACATTGCTAGTTGTGGGTGTCCGTGGCTCAGTGGGTGGACTAGTTGGCTTGCAATCTGAAAATTATGGGTCCGATTCTAGCTTCCTCCTGCTACATGTTGATATGCCCCTGGGCAAGACACTTAACCCCAAGTTGCCTACTGTGTGGATGTATGAATGTGTTGGTGTGTCAGTGAGTGTGATTGGGTGAATGTGGCTCTAGAGTAAAGTGCTTTGACTGGCCATATGACTAGATGAGCGCTCTATAAATTCATTTCATTTACCATATAGTTGAGGAATGGTAATTTATCCATAAAGTCCTGCAATTCTTTTTTTTGGATACTTTTATTTTATTAAAGAAAAGGTTTTTACAAGAAAGAATACAAAAACAACATATCAAAATAGTAGTAAAGCATAAGAAAAGTAAAATAGCAACAAAAACGCACAAAAAAATCAAATCAATATGGTAACATGGGGGTGGCATCTATTACAAATGTGTGTAACTTCACCCTGATCTCAGATTAAGTCTCCTAACCAGCTCGTCTGTGGTGTCATTCCCCTGTTTTTTTTCTTTTAGTTCTTAAGTGAATTCAGTGTGTTCTTTGTGTTTTTATTTAAACAGATACTATTTTTAAACTTGATTTTTAATTTGAAGCACATGATAATATTTTTTCGCCCAGGTTGACACCATCAGACCCTTTTTCCTTTGCTACCTTGTATTCTTTCCATCAGTCGGGGTCAATCCATATAATCCATCAGCCTTAATTTAGTCCATAAATAACTATGGTTTTATCAGTACAAACAAATTCTCCCAGAAAAGTGCCGGTTCTTTCTAGTTTCTATTTTACAGCAATATTAGACTAAATGGCGCTAAGGTTTTAAGACACTTACCTAAGGGCCTTCTTGACTCAGAAATCTGTTGGCCTCCATATTCAGCTTGTTAAAGCTCACATGAAGAAGCAGGAAGACTGCTGGAAGCATCTTCTGACAGTGGAGCAGTTGACTCCTGCAGAATCCGTACAGAGAGGACCCTGCCATAATTCCAACTGGAAATGTTGTTGCCATGAGGCTACAGTGCTAATTACTACACCAACCAAAATCAAACCTTTTAAACAATAGATACCTGTATGAAGCAAACAGTCACATTTCAGTCATCTAAACGTGGTGGTGGAACGGTTTGGTTGCAGCTGGGTCAGAATGGCTTAAATGATTTATTGGGTCTATAGCTACTAACAGATGTGAGATCTCTCCCTTCAAAAACTTTGGTGGTTAAGGCACCGGCTTCCCCGCAACCCACTGTGGAAGAAGCGGTATAGAAAATGACTTACTAACTGATGACTGACTGACTGACAGATTGATTTATTATGTTTCACAGAAACCTGGCTGCAGCAGGTTTGTTACTATGTTACTATAAATATTGGTTACTATAAATGAGTCAACTCTGCTAAATATTAAAATTTTCACATACCTCGAAATACTGGGCGAGGAGGAGTAGCAACCATCTTTCAGTCTGATTTATTGATTAGTCCCAGACCAATTAATATCTACAACTCTTTTGAATATTTAATCCTTCATTTTCCTCATCCAAATAGCAAAGCGCTAAAACCACTTCTGTTTGTTATCCTGTACCGTCCACCAGGTCCTTACTCTCAATTTTTAGATCAGTTCTCTTATCTGATTTAGTGTTAAATATAGATAAGGTTATTATAGTAGGGGATTTTAACATTCATGATGACACTGAAAGTGATAGCCTAAATATAGCATTTAATGTTATCTTAGACTCAATTGGCTTTGCTCAAAACATTAACAAACCTACCCACCTTTGTCTTCATTCTCTGGACCTTGTGCTGACATATGGCATTGAGTGTAAAGACATAATAATATTTTCTCATAATCCCATCCTGTCTGACCATTTTTAATAACCTTTGAGTTTAATTTAACTGATTTCTCCACACCTGAAAAAAAAATTCACTATAGTAGATCATTATCAGACAACACTTTAACAATAATCTGTTCCATTTTTAATTTCCTCATTATCACAGAAAACATACAGGTCCTTCTCAAAATATTAGCATATTGTGATAAAGTTCATTATTTTCCATAATGTAATGATGAAAATTTAACATTCATATATTTTAGATTCATTGCACACTAACTGAAATATTTCAGGTCTTTTATTGTCTTAATACAGATGATTTTGGCATACAGCTCATGAAAACCCAAAATTCCTATCTCACAAAATTAGCATATCATTAAAAGGGTCTCTAAACGAGCTATGAACCTAATCATCTGAACCAACAAGTTAACTCTAAACACCTGCAAAAGATTCCTGAGGCCATTAAAACTCCCAGCCTGGTTCATCACTCAAAACCCCAATCATGGGTAAGACTGCCGACCTGACTGCTGTCCAGAAGGCCACTATTGACACCCTCAAGCAAGAGGGTAAGACACAGAAAGAAATTTCTGAACGAATAGGCTGTTCCCAGAGTGCTGTATCAAGGCACCTCAGTGGGAAGTCTGTGGGAAGGAAAAAGTGTGGCAGAAAACGCTGCACAACGAGAAGAGGTGACCGGACCCTGAGGAAGATTGTGGAGAATGTCCGATTCCAGACCTTGGGGGACCTGCGGAAGCAGTGGACTGAGTCTGGAGTAGAAACATCCAGAGCCACCGTGCACAGGCGTGTGCAGGAAATGGGCTACAGGTGCAGCATTCCCCAGATCTGGGCTACAGAGAAGCAGCACTGGACTGTTGCTCAGTGGTCCAAAGTACTTTTTTCGGATGAAAGCAAATTCAGCATGTCATTCGGAAATCAAGGTGCCAGAGTCTGGAGGAAGACTGGGGAGAAGGAAATGCCAAAATGCCAGAAGTCCAGTGTCAAGTACCCACAGTCAGTGATGGTCTGGGGTGCCGTGTCAGCTGCTGGTGTTGGTCCACTGTGTTTTATCAAGGGCAGGGTCAATGCAGCCAGCTATCAGGAGATTTTGGAGCACTTCATGCTTCCATCTGCTGAAAAGCTTTATGGAGATGAAGATTTCATTTTTCAGCACGACCTGGCACCTGCTCACAGTGCCAAAACCACTGGTAAATGGTTTACTGACCATGGTATCACTGTGCTCAATTGGCCTGCCAACTCTCCTGACCTGAACCCCATAGAGAATCTGTGGGATATTGTGAAGAGAACGTGGAGAGACTCAAGACCCAACACTCTGGATGAGCTAAAGGCCGCTATCGAAGCATCCTGGGCCTCCATAAGACCTCAGCAGTGCCACAGGCTGATTGCCTCCATGCCACGCCGCATTGAAGCAGTCATTTCTGCCAAAGGATTCCCGACCAAGTATTGAGTGCATAACTGTACATGATTATTTGAAGGTTGATGTTTTTTGTATTAAAAACACTTTTCTTTTATCGGTCGGATGAAATATGCTAATTTTGTGAGATAGGAATTTTGGGTTTTCATGAGCTGTATGCCAAAATCATCTGTATTAAGACAATAAAAGACCTGAAATATTTCAGTTAGTGTGCAATGAATCTAAAATATATGAATGTAAAATTTTCATCATTACATTATAGAAAATAATGAACTTTATCACAATATGCTAATTTTTTGAGAAGGACCTGTAGATGAAGGCAATAATTTTATTTCTTCTCATTCACAAATTGATTCTTTTGTTCAAAGTGTTACTTCCTGACTGCATGGTGCATTGGACAGTGTTGCCTCACTGAAAAAGAAGGTCATTATTTATAGGAGGCTAGCTCCCTGGTTTAATTTAGAGCTACGTGCTTTAAAGCACAGTGTTAGATAATTGCAGAGAAAATGGCTCTACACACCTAGACGATTCCTACTTAATCTGGAAAAATAATCTACTGTTGTATAAAAAGACACTTCGCCAAGCTAGAACAGCTTATTTCTTATCATTAATAGAAGACAACAAGAATAATCCTAGGTTTCTCTTTAGTACAGTTGCTAAACGTACACAGAGTCATAGCTCTGTTGAGCCATCCATTCCCCCAGCTCTCAGCAGTAATGTTTTTATCGGATTCTTTTTTAATAAATAAATTAATAAATTATTTTATAAAACTGATTCTATTAACTTTGAAATGCCAATGATTTTATTGTTAATAGAATCAATTAACAATAAAATCATTGGCATACTCCCAAACATGATTACCTTATCCTTAGTAAGTGAGACAGTATTGGAAATAAAAACTGATCTGTGTTTGGACTGTTTTGATCCTCTGGAGCTTCCTAGAATAGAATAGAATAGAATAGAATAGAATAGAATAGAATAGAATAGAATAGAATAGAATATGTGGTACAAAGAAATTGAGTGTGCTCGCACTGAGCTACCATACAGCACAGTAGGATAAACAAAAAATAAATAACACGGAAGTGTTCCCTTTGATTACCAACCCCATTTTGATTTATTTATGATTTATTTATGATTAATCTATCCTTAGTAAATGTATCAGAACCACAGGCTTTTAAGGTAGCTATAATTAAACCTTTATTTAAGAAACCTTTGCTTGATCAAGATGACTTACTTAATTACACACCTATATCCAATCTTCCGTTTTTATCTAAAATTCTTGAAAACATTGTTCCTAATTAAAATGTGAGCATTTACACATTAATGATCTGAATGAAGAGTTTCAGTCAGGCTTCAGAGCTCATCATAGCACTGAAACAGCTCTGCTGAAAGTCACTAATGATATTCTTATGGCCTCAGATAATAGACTTGTGTCTGTACTGGTTCTGTTAGATCTCAGTGCTGCATTTGATACAGTCGACCATAATATTCTCTTAGAAAGGCTGGAATATGCTGTAGGGATCAGGGGACCAACACCAGGCTGGTTGAAGACATGAAAACTTGGATGACTTTACATTTTCTGCTTTTAAATTCAGACAATACAGAAGTTGTCATCTTTGGACTGGAATCTTTGAAAAAGAAACTGCTTAGTCAATCTCTTAACCTGGATGGCATTAAATTGACCTCCAGTAATAAAGTAAAAAACCTTGGTGTTATTCTTGAGTAGGACATGTCATTTAAATCCCATATTAAACAGGTTTGTAGGATTTCCTTCTTCCATCTCTGGAACATTGCCAAAATTGGAAATATCCTATCTAGGAGTGACGCTGAAAAACTAGTCCATGCATTTGTTACTTCAAGGCTGGACTATTGTAATTCTTTACTATCAGGATGTCCACAAAATGCAGTTAAAAGCCTTCAGCTGATCCAAAATGCTGCAGCAAGCATTCTGATGAAAATTAAAAAGAGAGATCATATTTCTCCTATTTTAGCTTCCCTTCATTGGCTCCTTGTTAAATCCAGAATACAATTTAAAATGTTCCTCCTCACATATAAAGCCCTTAATGATCTAGCTCCATCATACATCAGAGATCTGATTGGTCCATATGTTCCTAACAGAGCACTTTGTTCTCAGACTGCAGGTTTACTGGTGGTTCCTAGAGTCTCTAGAAGTAGAATGGGAGGCAGATCCTTTAGTTATCAGGCTCCTCTCCTGTGGAACCAGCTCCCAGTTTTAGTCCGTGAGGCAGACACCCTGTCTACTTTTAAGGCTAGGCTTAAAACTTTCCTTTTTGATAAAGCTTATAGTTAGAGTGGCTTAGGTTATTCTGAGCTATCTCTGTAGTTATACTGCTATAGGTTTAGACTGCTGGAAGACATAATGACCACTTTCACTCTCCGCTACATTCTCATACTACTCTCCAATTTGCGTTATTTGTTGTTATTTCAGTTGCCAACAACTTAATGCTCACTTTATACAGATGATACACTATGCCTTGTCTTTCAGTGTTTAACTCTGTCTCTCCTAGACATAGCTACTGGCTGAGATTCTACTGTGACTAACTGTGTGTGCTCTTTTACATACTCTAGAAAACTGTCTCAGAGTTCATCTGCTTAGCTGTCTTTCTTTCCTAGATGAAGCCAGTAAAGGAGCTATAACCATTAATGTTTCACCTTTCTTTCCTATACAAAATACTACTGGATTAGTGCTTCTGTGTTCTTTTTTTTGTCTCTTCTCTGTTCACTCAAACCCCCAGTCGGTCGTGGCAGTTGGCCGCTCACACTGAGCCTGGTTCTAGTTCTGCTGGAGGTTTCTTCCTGTTAGAAGGAAGTTTTCCTCTCCAATGTTGCTACATGCATGGGATTGCTGCAAAGTCAATGCCAGTGACTGTCCACCTTTGCTACATGCTCATCCAGGAGGAGTGAATGCTACAAGTCACTGACTCGATGCAATCTGCTGGGTTTCCTTAGATAGAAAACCTTTTAACCAATTTGAATAATAAACTGAATCTGTCTGAATTGTTTGATAGTTAGGATTAATTGGAATGTATGTAACCAGCTTGAAATCTGTATGATTGGATTGAATTGACTTTGGTAAGTGCCTTGAGACAACATGTGTTGGGAATTGGCGCTAAATAAATAAAACTAAATTGAATTGAATTTATTGTAATTAAAATCTTTACCTACAAGCAAAATGTTAGAAGTGAATGTAACTAATGTAGCTAAAGAGGATTCCTAAATGGCTGATTGCAAGCTAAAATTTTGGAACAGTAAAGTCCTCCTACTTTCTTCCTTCATGTAGCCATCATGGGTGATGCTCAGTGTATGCATACAGTAAAGTACTCACAAATATTTAACATTGAATAAGTGCAATGAAACATTCATACCAAGTTTAATTTGTTGTCTCCCCTTTATTAACTTGACTTTCCTTGAATACTTATACTAATACAAGTCACATGTATTCAGAAATGGTAAGGTAAAGTTAGGTAAGTTTATTTATATAGCGCTTTTCAGTAACGAGACACTCAAAGCGCTGTATATACAATTACAATACAATCACAAAGAAAACAAACACAGATACAGACACAGAAAAACAAATCAAATGATACTACAATTCTTTTAAGAAATCTAAAAATCTAGGAATCCTGAGAAATCTAAAAATCTCTGGCCAACATTACAATGATACAGATAACAATAATAATCCTTTGGGTTTTACTAGTAAGAGCTGGTTCTAAACCAATCTTTCTAAAGAGGTAATTATATCATTAAGTCCTCTATGTAGGGGAAGGCATCTTGTGCTAAGAAAGAATGATCCTTGGGTTCGCTGGTATAATGCAGTTGTAATTCAATAATAACAGTCATTTGCATCCATTGAAATCTAACTAAGCAATCACTGAGTTCTAACTAAGGAAGCTGGGTCACGGGTGTACAAACAGCTTTTGTTAAATTTTTTAAGAAACTATTATTATTTTCCTTTCACTGGTAAATCTAAAAATCTATGAAAAGGAGAAGAAATGAAATCCACATTTAGGTAAAAACAAGAAGCATGGGAAAGCAACACACATAAGCAAAGATTTTGCAGGGGCATGGTGGACTCGTGAGGGTGCCAATATTTAAGTATGATCATGTGTGCAAAGAATTTGACTGTCAACACTGAGGAAGGTGTCATTGTCTTTGAAAAAGAAATGGAAGTTTTATCAAACGGCCATACAGTTCAGTTCACAGATGAGGGGGGTTGCTGGGGCAGAGCGTCATATTTACAGAACATCCAGGAGAAATGTTTTGATAAGAAGCCTATAAAGACCATCTCGGGGCGCCTGAATTAGACAAACAATAAATGTTTTGGTTCAGGCTGGCTGTGATTTTCCACCTGCCTTCAAAGTCTTACTGGCATTCTCAATTTCAAATCCAAATAGCCAAATTTCTGGTACATTCAGTAGAGCAAACAACTTTCTTCAAGATTAAATCATATCACCTTTGAGTCCGGGAAACGCAACCAGCCTGCGATTCTGTTCAAGGATCGCGTCCAGCTTGCGATTCTGCTCTCTTAACATATCAGTCTGAGTGCTGAGAGCTCTAAAGATCCCTTCAGACATCCCAGGCAGCGTTGGAGTGCTTTGAACAGCTGCCGATGTTTTACAAATCTTTCGATAAGCCAGGTTACCGCCAACTCCAAAAAGCAGAAATCCTGTTATCAGAAATCCAATTATGTACAAATCTTCCACGTCCTCGACTGACATTGTTGTCAGGCACACAATCTTCCACTGCTGCCAGGAATCCATTGCGTATACGGAGAAGAACGTCCCGCCTGGACAAAAGGGTTCCCCTTTACCCTGTCTTCCCGTCGAGAAAATTTGATCGATTGCGTTGAGAGATCAGCTGACCAAATCCATAATGAACAAATTAGGAGGATATGCGAAAAGAGGCTCTAAGAAAAACATAGACAAAAAGCTGAAGCAGGGAAAAAAATGGGGGAGGATCAAGGAGAGAGTGGAAAAGCGTCTGACCCCACCAAGAGCAGAAGAGAAATCTCTTAACAAATGTCGGTTAAATTACTTTATGTCACCATTTTTGAAAATGAAGACTATTGTAAGTTTTATATTATCTATTATGTCCCTCTGAATAATGTTTATTTAACCAACACTATTTATTTTGTTCTGTATGTTTTAGGTCTGTTTCCAAAGGAGTTCAGAACCATACTGGAGCACTTTAGGCTGTATTTGTTTGTCCAAGCAGCACATGCTCACTGGGACTCTGGTTAGTACTGCTCACACAATCTGATTCTGCCAACTATTCATTTTCAATTCAATTCAGTTTTATTTATATAGTGCCAATTCACAACACATGTTGTCTCAAGGCACTTCACAACAGTCAGGTACATACATTCCAATTAGTCCTAACCATTGAACAGTGCAGTCACAGTTAGTTATTTATTCAAATTGGATAAAAAGGTTTTCTGTCTAAGGAAACCCAGCAGATTGCATTCACTCCTCCTGGATGAGCATGTAGAGACAGTGGACAGTCACTGGCGTTGACTTTGCAGCAATCCCTCATACTGAGCATGCATGTAGCGACAGTGGAGAGGAAAAACTCCCTTTTAACAGGAAGAAACTTCCAGCAGAACCAGAACCAGAACCAGGGTCAGTGTGAGCGGCCATCTGCCACGACCGACCGGGGGTATGAGAGAACAGAGCAGAGATACAAAGAGAACAAAGAAACACTGATCCAGGAGTACTTTCTATGGGAAGGAATAGTAAATGTTGATGGATGTAGCTCCTTTAGTTGTTTCACTTAGAAAGACAGAACAGATAAACTTTGAGCCAGTTTTCAAGGTTAGAGTCTGAAAGAGAGCACATATAATTAGTTACAGTAAAGCTCAGTCAATCGCCATGTCTAGGAGAGAGAAAGGGTTAAACACTAAAAGACAGGGCCATGTGGATCATCGGTAGAGGGTGAGCATTAAGTTGTTGCCAGCAGAAGCTCGGACGATGCACCTCTCCAGAAAGGTGTCACAGGTAGACACAGGCCAGGTGTAGCTTCTAGGAAGAGAAAAGAGAGAACAAAGTTAAAAGCTGAAATAACAGCAAATAATGCAAAATTGGAGAGTAGTGTGAGAATGTAGCGAAGAGGGTGAAAGTGGTCATTATGTCCTCCAGCAGCCTAAGCCTATAGCAGCATAACTACCCAGATAGTTTCAGTTCAGATTATTTGGTTAAACGGCGCTTATTTACAACAAAGTCGTCTCAAGGCACCCCACAAAGGGTCCCAGTGATGGTCATTGTTATACTAAAAACCACAAGGATTGGGATACCTCTCTCTGTCAGACTTATTATAACCATTGGAAAAGAGAAGGGGTCATACGGGTAGCGGAAATGGAGGGTGTGTTTGCACCTCAACAATAACTGAGCTGGTTTAGGCTAAACCTGACTCCCCCTTACTCCATCCAACAGGGAGGGAGGAAGGAACATTTGGACCAATCAGATCTCTGATGTATGATGGAGCTAGATCATTAAGGGCTTCACATGTGAGGAGGAGAATTTTGAATTCTATTCTGGATTTAACAGGGAGCCAATGAAGGGAAGCTAAAATAGGAAAAATATGATCTCTCTTTTTAATTTTCATCAGAATGCTTGCTGCAGCATTTTGAATCAGCTGAAGGCTTTTAACTGCATTTTGTGGACATCCTGATAGTAAAGAATTACAATAGTCCAGCCTTGAAGTAACAAATGCATGGACTAGTTTTTCAGCGTCACTCCTGGACAGGATATTTCTAATTTTGGCAATATTCCGGAGATGAAAGAAGGAAATCCTAGAAACCTGTTTAATGTGGGATTTAAATGACATGTCCTGGTCAAAAGTAACACCAAGGTTTTTTACTTTATTACTGGAGGTCAATTTAATGCCATCCAAGTTAAGTGATTGACTAAGCAGTTTCTTTTTAAAGACTCCGGTCCAAAGACGACAACTTCTGTCTTGTCTGAATTTAGAAGCAAAAAATTTAAAGTCATCCAAGTTTTTATGTCTTTAAGACATGCTTGTAGTCTATCTAACTGGTTGGGTTCATCAGAATTTATGGATAAGTAAAGCTGAGTATCATCAGCGTAACAGTGAATATTTATCCTATGCTGCCTGATCATTTGACCTATTGGAAGCATATATATAGTAAAGAGAATTGGCCCAAGTACTGAACCCTGTGGTTCTCCACAATTAACCCTGGAGTTTAAAGATGATTTATCATTTACATGAACAAACTGGAATCAGTCAGACAGATAAGATTTAAACCAGCATAGCACTGTTCCCCTGATACCTACAGCATATTCCAGCCTTTCTAAGAGAATATTATGATCGACTATATCAAATGCAGCACTGAGATCTAACAGAACCAGAACAGACACAAGTCCATTATCTGAAGCCATAAGAATATCATTAGTGACTTTCAGCAGAGCTGTTTCAATGCTATGATGAGCTCTGAAACCTGACTGAAACTCTTCAAACAGGTCTTTGTTGTGGAAATGCTCACACATTTGATTAGCAAGTATTTTCTCAAGAATTTTAGATAAGAATGGAAGATTGGATATAGGTCTGTACTTTTTCAAGTCATCTCGATCAAGCGAAGGTTTCTTAAGTAAAGGTTTAATTACAGCTAACTTAAAAGCTTGTGGTACATATCCATTTACTAAGGATAGATGAATCATATCTAAAATGGGGCTGGTAATCAGAGAGAACACTTCCTTAAATAATTTGGTCGGGATTGGGTCTAACATACAAGTTGAAGGTTTAGATGAAGCTAATATTTCTGATAACTCAAGAAGCTCCACAGGATCAAAACAGTCCAAACACAAATCAGGTTCTACAGTTACTTCCAATGTTGTCTCACTTGCTGAGGATGAAGTAATAATCTTAGGGAGTATGTCAAAGATTTTAGTTTTTAATAGAATCAATTTTATTTAAGAAGAATCCCATAAGGTCATGACTGCTGAGAGCTAAGGGAATGGATGTCTCAACTGAGCTATGACTCTGTGTAAGTTTAGCAACTCAACTAAAGAGAAACCTAAGATTATTCTTGTTCTCTTCTATTAATGATGAGAAATAAGCTGTTCTGGCTTAGCGAAGTGTCTTTTTATACCACAGTAGGCTATTTTTCCAGATTAAGTAGGAATCCTCTAGGTGTGTATAGAGCCATTTTCTCTCCAATTTTCTAACATTGTGCTTTAAAGTACGCAGATCTAAATTAAACCAAGGAGCCTGCCTCCTATGAATGATTACCTTCTTTTTCAATGGGGCTGCATTGTCTAATGCATCACGCAATGATGAAGAAACACTATGAACAAAAGAATCAATTTGTGAAGGGGCAGAAACAGAATTATTGCCCTCCACTGTGCTTTTCATTGATAACGAGGAAATTAAAAGTGGAACAGATTCTTTAAAGGTTGTTACAGCATTGTCTGATAATAATCTACTATAATGAAATTTTCTTTCAGGTGTGGAGTACTCGGTTAAATTAAACTCAAAGATTATTAAGAAATGGTCAGACAGGACAGGGTTATGAGAAAATATTGTTATGTTTTTACACTCATTGCCATATGTCAGCACAAGGTCCAGAGAATGAAGACAAAGGTGGGTAGGTTTGTTAATGTTTTGATCAAAGCCAATTGAGTCTAAGATAGCATTAAACGCTATATTTAGGCTATCACTTTCAGTGTCATCATGCATGTTAAAATCCCCCACTATAATAACTTTATCTGTATTTAACACTAAATCAGATAAAAGGTCTGAAAACTGATCTAAAAATTGAGAATAAGGGCCTGGTGGACGGTACAAAACAACAAACAGAAGTGGTTTTAGTGCTTTGCAATTTGGATGAGGAAAACTAAGGATTAAATATTCAAAAAGTTGTAGCTATTAATTGGTCTGGGACTAATCAATAAATCGGAATGAAAGATGGTTGCTACTCCTCCTCGCCCAGTATTTCGAGGAATGTGAAAATTTAAATAATTAATAGGAGTTGACTCATTTATAGTAACATAATCCTCTTGCTGTAGCCAGGTTTCTTTGAGGCAAAATAAATCAATCTGGTTGTCACAAATCAGGTCACTAGCTAGCAATGTCTTTGAAGAGAGAGATCTTATGTTCAGTAAGCCACATTTAATTGTTTTATTTTTCTTTTCGGTCTGAGTTGTGTTTATTTTTATGAGATTTTCCTGATTTCCTCCTTTTAGATTATTTTTTAAAACTAGTTAGTTTTTTAAAACTAGTTAATTAGCATTTTCATACAGCAACTACAAAGTGCTTTACATAAATCAGTGTACATGGGGAGAAACCAAATGAGGCTCCTTCCATTGATGTACTGTATATATCACTGGATTGGACATCACATGTATGCTGCTTGACACACATGCTCCATTGCTTTGCATTGGGTCAGGATGGCTGCAGAAGCAGTGTCAGATGTACGCAAAACTGGTTCTATTTTAAGGCAAAGTTGTAGGAGTAGAATGACAAATTGCTTTGATCGTTTGACTTAATTTGCAAAGAATTCTAGAAAAATAACCGATGTACACAGGTATGCCATGAAAAATAGTACAGTCTTTAAAATACTAAAAACATTTTATCTGGTTAAATTAGGATTAAATAAAATAATATAATACAAGGATTTCAATATTTATATACAGTAACTAATTAGTGGAGTTTATGAAGAGTACAATCTGAATTCATGGCAATTTTAGAATTAAACAAATATTTTTTCCAGATTCTGTTTGTTCACCATATTCTAAAACTTGCAATTTCCTTCGTAAAAACGTAACATTTGTTTTTTTACATTGTTTCTGCTCCCTTAGGTTGCTCAAAGTGGAACTAACCTCCTCATTAAGCTACTTCTGCTGGATGGGCTATGCTAGCGTTTTCACTTTTCACCACTAGTGTTTATGTCTAACCAGCTCCCTTATGAACAAATATTAATTTACAGCACTTAGCTGCATCAGGGGCCAGTGCTTTCTTATTTTGTATCCTCTCCTGCTGTACTCTACTCTTTTCTCTGGCTGTCTCTGTGTGTCTCTGCACAGCTGTGACAGAAAGTCTCAGAAAAAGAAAGGAGGGGGTGAGGGGGTGTCTGTCTTCAGTCTGGAAGCTTCAGTAAGGCAGATACCCAAGTGAACTACACAAACAGCATGGATGGTTTATTTTTTTTTTAAATCAAGCATGATCAGAATTTAGCCTTTGGACCTGCTCCAGGAATTGCAGAGCGATCCAGGCCAGTGGTCAGACTACCACTCCTGACCCTAGGTGACAGGAGTCACATGAACCCTCTTTTAATACATCAGTTCATAAATTCCAGAATCAAGGCCAGAAACCAACAAACTGTGACGCAATAATAACATCTATGCTGCTTGAGGTGTTAAAAACAAATGGACAGCATGGCGATCTTTATGGCACAGTAGGCATACCTGTCATCACTAAAATGCACAGTTCCAACATGGCTTACAGATTTCTGTTTAAGGTGCGTATGTATTGCTATGTGTCATAACATTATTCTGCTGGGGGACTTCAACGCCCACGTGGGGAACGACAGTGACACCTGGAGAGGCGTGATCGGGAGGAATGGCCTCCCCGATCTGAATCCGAGTGGTGTTTTGTTATTGGACTTCTGTGCTAGTCACGGATTGTCCATAACGAACACCATGTTCAAACATAAGGGTGTCCATCAGTGCACTTGGCACCAGGACACCCTAGGCAGGAGGTCGATGATCGACTTTGTTGTCGTATCATCAGACCTTCGGCCGCATGTTTTGGACACTCGGGTGAAGAGAGGGGCTGAGCTGTCCACTGATCATCACCTGGTGGTGAGTTGGATCCGCTGGAGGAGGAGAAAGCCAGACAGACTTGGCAGGCCCAAGCGCATAGTGAGGGTCTGCTGGGAACGCCTGGCGGAGCCCTCGGCCAGGGATGTATTCAACTCCCACCTCCGGGAGAGCTTCGACCAGATCCCGGGGGATGTTGGAGACATAGAGTCCGAGTGGACCATGTTCTCTGCATCTATTGTCGATGCTGCCGCCCATAGCTGCGGCCGTAAGGTCTGCGGTGCCTGTCGTGGCGGCAATCCCAGAACCCGGTGGTGGACACCGGCAGTAAGGGATGCTGTTAAGCTGAAGAAGGAGTCCTATCGGCTGTGGTTGGCTTGTGGGACTCCTGAGGCGGCTGACGGGTACCGTGAGGCCAAGCGTGCTGCGGCCCGGGCTGTGGCAGAGGCAAAAACGCGGGCCTGGGAAGAGTTCGGTGAGGCCATGGAGAAGGACTACCGGTTGGCCTCGAAGCGATTCTGGCAAACTGTCCGGCGCCTCAGGAGGGGGAAGCAGTGCTTTGCCAACACTGTTTATAGTGGGGGCGGGAGACTGCTGACCTCGACTGAGGACATTATCGGGCGGTGGAAGGAGTACTTCGAGGATCTCCTCAATCCTGCCATCACGCATTCCGTGGTGGAAACAGAGGCTGGGGACTCGGGGTTGGACTCTTTCATCACCCAGGCTGAAGTCACCGAGGTGGTTAAAAAGCTCCGCGGTGGCAAGGCTTCGGGGGTGGATGAGATCCGCCCTGAGTACCTCAAGTGTCTGGATGTTGTAGGGCTGTCATGGTTGACACGCCTCTTCAACATTGCGTGGCGGTCGGGGACAGTGCCTCTGGACTGGCAGACTGGGGTGGTGGTCCCCCTTTATAAGAAGGGGGACCGGAGGGTGTGTTCCAACTACAGGGGGATCACACTCCTCAGCCTCCCTGGTAAGGCCTATGCCAGGGTATTGGAGAGGAGAGTCCGACCGATAGTCGAACCTCGGCTTCAGGAGGAACAGTGTGGTTTTCGTCCCAGCCGTGGAACACTGGACCAGCTCTATACCCTCTACAGGGTGCTCGAGGGTTCATGGGAGTTTGCCCAACCGGTTCACATGTGTTTTGTGGACCCGGAGAAGGCATTCGACTGTGTCCCTCGTGATGCCCTGTGGGGGGTGCTCCAGGAGTATGGAATCGGGGGCCCTTTATTAGGGGCCATCCGGTCCCTGTACGAGCGGAGCAGGAGTTTTGTCCGCATTGCACATTGGGAAGACAGGGTACATAAAGACGGATGAAAATTAGAAGCATAGGTATGGTGGCGCCTTTTTGCCGCAAACGCGCAGCAAAAAGGCGCCACAAAAGGCAAAAACGTGCTGCAAACACATGAATGATGCAAACTCCAAAAAACACAAACACAAAAACACAATGCAATACAAAAAGCTGCAAAAAAGTGCTGCAAATAGCAAAACAACAGCATATTTAAAGAAGCTGCAAACTCGCTCCACAAATGGAAGTGCACCAGACCGCTAGGGGGTGTTGACCACTATATCAGACCAAAAGCTTAGTAAAGACATTAATGGGATGCCCAGTTAGTTTCTTCCTTCATGTCATCTTTAAACAAGTGGTTGTAATATTTTACAATATTATAGAACAGCAGTATATTTGGGTCGACTCCCCCTAGTAAGGTAAGGTAAGGTACGTTTATTTATATAGCGCTTTTCAGTAACGAGACACTCAAAGCGCTGTACATACAATTACAATACAATCACAAAGAAAATAAACACAGATACAGACACAGAAAAACAAATCAATTGATACTACAATCCTTTTAAGAAATCTAAAAATCTATGAATCCTTCTGAGAAATCTAAAAATCTCTGGCCAACATTACAATGATACAGATAACAATAATAATCCTTTGGGTTTTACTAGTAAGAGCTGGTTCTAAACCAATCTTTCTAAAGAGGTAATTATATCATTAAGTCCTCTATGTAGGGGAAAGCATCTTGTGCTAAGAGAGAATGATCCTTGGGTTCGCTGGTATAATGCAGTTGTAGTCCAATAATAACAGTCATTTGCATCCATTGAAATTTAACTAAGCAATCACTGAGTTCTGACTAAGGAAGCTGAGTCACTGGTGTAAAAACAGCTTTTGTTCAAATTTTTAAGAAACTAGTTTTATTTTCCTTTCACTGGCAAATCTAAAAATATATGAAAAGGAGAAGAAATGAAGAAATGAAATCCACATTTAGGTAAAACTAAGGAGCATAGGAAAGCAACACACATAAGCAAAGATTTTGCAGGGGCATGGTGGACTCGTGAAGGTGCCAATATTTAAGTATGATCATGTGTGCAAAGAATTTGACTGTCAACACTGACAAAGGCGCCATTATCCTTGAAAAAGAGATGGAAGTTTTATCAAACGGCCATACAATTCAGTTCACAGATGAGGGGGGTTGCTGGGGCAGAGCGTCATATTTACAGAACATCCAGGAGAAACGTTTGGATAAGAAGCCTGTGAAGGCCATCTCGGGGCACCTGAATTAGACAAACAATAAATGTTTTGGTACAGGCTGGCTGTGATTTTCCACCTGCCTTCAAAGTCTTACTGGCATTCTCAATTTCAAATCCAAATAGCCAAATGTCTGGTACTTTCAGTAGATCCTGAGCAAACAACTTTCTCCAAGATTAAATCATATCACCTTTGAGTCCGGGAGTGGTCTGGTGCACTTCCGTTTTGTGGAGCGAGTTTGCAGCTTTTTTGTCTTGCTGTTGTTTTCGGATTTGCAGCATTTTTCCTTTTGCTTCTATCTATTTTCTGTGATTGCAGCATTTTTCCTTTGCAGTGTTTTTCTGCTGGATTGGTTTTTCATGTTTGCGTGTTTTGGAGTTTTTGCAGTGCTGACAGCCATTGTATATAGGCGCCTGAACAGAGCAGCAAGGGAAGCAGTTGCTCGTCCATTTTTAAGTGGCGTAAAATTATATTTCTGTTCTCTCATGTTTTATAATCAAAAAAATCTGATCTCACCCTTCATTATGAAAAAAATCACATAGTCTCAGGTAATGCTATTTGGAGTTATAGATGTACTGTGGAGGACCGATCTTGCCATCAATACAGAAATAAATAAATGACATACTGGGCCAAAAAGTAGCTAGAAATATAAATTAGTGTGCCATTAAATGCAACAAAATTGTGATAAGATCAAGTACTTTGATACAAGGAATTAAAACTGGTAGTAACAAACAGAATAGCTTTTTTCGCGGATGATGTCTCATTTCTTTAACAATTAAATACCTCCTTGCCAGCTCTCTTAGATTTAATAAAGCAGTTCTTTCTTTTTTACTTTATAATTCTTTCTTTACTTTATAATCTTTCTGATTATAAAGTAAACACTATGAAATCATCACTCATGCTATTTAAGGCAGAGGACAGTCAAAGTATAAGACAAAGTTTAAATACTTTTAAAATTACTTCTGGGATTACATAATCAGGTATTAAAATAGTACCACAACTAGAAAATGTTGTATTAACAAATATGAGACATTGGTAGAAGCAACCTCAAAAGAATTAGAATGATTGTCATCTTTCCCAATATCACTTATTGGAAGAATAAATATTATAAAGATTAATGTATTACCTAAACTTGTGTATATATTTCAAAACATTCCCTTGGTGCCACCTCCAGGAATGTTTATTAAAATGATAAACTACATATACTACAATATATACAATATGAGACAAATAATCCTATAGTTCGAAATATGATAGATATTTGGTTTGTGGTAAAAAAGTGGATGAATATAAACGATAATACTTCTCAGTTTAGCCCTGTTTGGGGAAATACTTCATTTAAACTAGGAAATATGGATGCAGGATTCCAGATCTGGGCAAAAAAGGGTTTATGTAAAACAGACGATCTTTTCAATTAGGGGAAAATTATGTCTTTTGAAGAAATTGTTTCAAAATTTGATATACCAAGAAATCAAGAAAAGAAGACCAAGAAAAATATTTTTTACAAATAAGAAGAGTAGGAAATCGTATGCCTTAAAGTGCAAAAACAATCAATAAATACTAGCGCAAAATTACTTCAATACAATTGGTTAATGCAAACATATGCAACTCTGGTGAGGTTGAATAAATATAATAATAAAATACCTGATACTTGCTTCAAATGTAGAGTTGCTAGAGGAAAATTTTTCCACTGTGTTTGGGAATACGATTTCTGGAAGAAAGTGATGAATAAAATCAAAAAACGTCTGTCTATAAACATGCCCTTTGATGCAACAATGATATTATTACACCTGTACCCTAAAAAGTCTCAGTTGAGTTTTCATCAAATTAAGTTTATAGATTGTGCAGTGCTGCAGGCCAAAAGGTTGATAGCTTGTAACTTTTTTTTTTTACTTTTAAATAAAAGGGGTAAGAAAAATAAAACAGAAAAAAATCCACTTGTATTAAATAAATAAAGGAAAAATATAGAGTTCAAGAAAAAAATATCAATGAAAGAAATATTTGAAAATTAGCAATTTAAATAAAAATAGTGGATTAAAATAGAAATATATATATTTATATCTCATTAATTGATCAATAATTTAATAAATATCTTTTGTTGCATTTAATGGCACACTAATTTATATTTCTAGTTACCTTTTGGACCAGTAATTATTTTGTTGAGACATTTATTTAACATTTAATTTTCCTTCGGGATTAATAAAGTATTTTTGAATTTGAATTTATTTATGTATTTATTCTTAATTATGGCAGGATCGGTCCTCCATACCGCGACCCACTATGGAATAAGCGGTAGAAAATGACTGACTGACTGACGGTCCTCCATAGTTGTCTAGCTAAGTCAAGCTGGTAGGAGATGACTATTTTTAAATTTGCTGGCCCATTTATCAACATAAAGAAGCATGTATGATTAGAAGGATGGGTAGGGAGAGTAGATCTACAGAGGTATTGTTAAACTGAAGTTTTGCGGCATGATGAACCCAAAGAAAGTTGACATATTGATTAGATGTATGTAAGCCCTGCTATGACAATGTGTTGCTTTGTTGTGTGTTTTTAGTGGTGTGCAATGGTTTGGGTTCAGCACTAAAGGATAAATGTCTCAGAAGTGAGAGCAACAGCTTTGCAGCAGCATCTTCAATCCAGGAGGGAAGTCTAATGATGTCACAGACGATGGAACACTTACTCCAGCTCCTCTCACCCCTGCTGTCGTCTCTGTGGTGTTGTCAGTCAAACAGCTCAGTGTCCGGTAAAAAAAATCAAGAAGGAAAGAGGTTGCTCCTCTGCATGTCCACAAACGTTATTGTTTTATTTACTGGATGTGTTTTTTCTCTGAAGTTTTATATTATAGATGTTCTCACTTTACCGTGGGATGAGTAAATAGAAACATTATATAAAAATTTTGTTTATTGGTCTGAAAGGATGAACTTTCACTTATCTGTAAAACAGAATGTTTTTTGACTTTTGAAGATTTTTGGTAATTATACCAATATTGGTAATTTACGGCCTATGTTTTTTTTTTTTTTTTTCCTTTTTAGAATTTTTTGTTTTAAGTTTTCTACTTTTTTCTTCTTGCCAATCTTGACTATTTTGTATAGAGCCTTCTTAGGAAAAATTATTTTTCCTGGCCAGGTTAAACTAATCCAAGGCAACTTAAAATGCAGACTCTTAAGGTGTATTTCTCCTTCTCCCTCCAGAATGTTTTGGCCTCCTTCTGCCCAGTGGTGTACTGCAGAGACGGACTCTTGGTTTGCTGTTAGCTTCAGTCCAAATCTCTACAGTCTGGGTCATGTCAAAAGCATACCAGTTCCTTTCCTCATGGAGTCCAAATAAGTTCCTGCTCATCACACAGGGAGATTTCAGAGTAAGTTGCTCACTGATGGCAAAAATTTTGTTGTCGCAGTCATTGGACTCTTAAAAGAATTTTGTTGCACCTTTTAACAGACGTGTAGTTCACTAACAAGAATTTGCACCACTTTTAGCATATTTTATCAAATATTACACATGGTATCAAATCCATTTTGTCGCTGGCATCTTTATCTTCCTGAGTTGTATATGGCTAACACATCTGAGTACCAAAAGTGGTGCACACTCATAATTTTAACTATAAAAGGCTCCACCAAAATTCACTTACTACAAGTACATTACCAGCAACAATTCCCCAAATGCCTTTTGCACAAATACTTTTAGTTTTACAGCAACTTAAACACATGCGATGAAATGTAAAAATCCCTCAGACATGGCTGACTCTGTAAACAAAACTGTACAAAAGCACCTCTCTTTTTGACACCCCCCAGGTTGCTGCACACACTCCCCGCAGCTAGCTTGCCATCTGCTCTGTTAGCTCCTAGTGTTGTGTTATTTATGGATAATTGGTCACTAATTATGTCCAATAAATACCTGTTTGGAAGTTTTGGACAACATTTAGCAGACCAGTGGCATGAAAATGGAATATTCTTCAGACAGACAGCTGCTTCGAGTAGAATGAGGAGGATGATGATGAAGGTTAGCTTCTCTATAGAAACTATACACGTGTGTGTGTGTATATATATATATATATATATATATATATATATATATATATATATATATATTCTGTTTAAATAGCTTTTTTTTTTTTTTTTAAAAAAAGGCTATATTAAGATTTAAGCAAGTCACTAGTAAGTAACATTGAGGTTCACCTATCTTCCGGTTAACAGGTCCAGGAGGGAAACCCAGTAGTGCACTATCCAGTTTATTCTAGGGGATTAAAGAGATATCTGATTTTCTAGGTCATCCTCAGGGTCTTCTCCCTGAGGGACATATCTGGAAAACCTTCAAAGAGGCATCATCATTAGATGATGCTGAGGAGCTGCAGCTTTACTTCAGTCCCAGCCCCCAGGTTTTTTTGCTTTAAAAACTTGTCAGTGGTGTAGAGTTTATGTTATAATATGGTATTTTGTTAAGGTGTTCTTTTTACTTTCTACATTTAGCTTTATTTTTAGCAAGTGCTTCTGATATCCAGTGTTTATTATAAATCTAGAATCGAACCATGTACCAAAACCACCCTTTAAGTGCTCACTGGACAGTCTATGTTTGTGAATTAAATTAAATTCAATTCAAAAATACTTTATTAATCCCAAAGGTAAATTAAATGTAGTTGTAGCTCATATTATGAAGGTTTCTTCAAAGAGCCGTTGTAGATGCTGATGGCTGTGGGCAGGAAGGATCTCCTGTAGCGCTCCGTCTTACAGCAGATCTGAAGAAGCCTCTGACTGAAGACACTCTGTTGTTGTAGGACAGTCTCATGTAGAGGATGCTCAGGGTTCTCCATAATGTTCTTCATTTTATGAAGAATCAATTTTTCCACAATGATCTCCAGAGGTTCCAGAGGAGTCCCCAGAACAGAACCAGCCTTCTTTATCAGCTTGTTGAGCTTTTTTAAGTCCCTGACTCTGATGCTGCTTCCCCAGCAGATGATTGCAGAAGAGATCACACTCTACACAACAGACTTATAGAAGATATGCAGCATCTTGCTGCATTTTGATTTTGATTTATTTTTTTTGGATTTGCCAGAAAAAAGTGTCAGAAACTTCCAGATTTCCACTGTCATCCAGTATGTGTAACAACACATGTAGTTTGGGTCAGCACTGCTTTGTGTCTCTCCAGGGGAATAATGCCTAACCACCACATGCCTGAGAATATTTTCAGTAGAAAATTTCATGCCAAGCAGTGCATGCATAAACAGTAACTACTTAAAAAATTTTTTGAATCAGAATCAGAATCAGCTTTATTGCCAAGTTCGTACATACAAACAAGGAATATGACTCCGGTACACTTTGCTCTTTGGTTTTGTTTTTGTATTACAGAATATACAAATTTACAATTTACAATGTACAATATACACATATATAATAAAAAGGTGCATTTGCAACATCTGTATGCTGTTGTTTTGTTCTCTATTAAATGTTCATCAGAGAAACAGCCTGGGGGAAGAAACTGTCTTTGTGGCGGCTGGTTTTAGTGGACAGTGCTCTGTAGCGGCGGCCTGAAGGTAAAACTCTAAACAGTTTATGTGCAGGGTGTGTGGGGTCTGCAGAGATTTTAGCAGCTCTTTTCTTGACCCTAGACCTGTATAAGTCCTGGATGGAGGGAAGGTCAGCCCTGATTATTCTCTCTGCAGTCCTGATTATTCGTTGCAGTCTGGACCTGTCCTGTTTGGTGGATGATCCAAACCACACTGAGATGGATGAAGACAGGATAGACTGAATGATGGCAGTGTAGAAGATGACCAGCAGCTCCTGTGGAAGGTTGAACTTCTTGAGTTGCCTCAGGAAGTACAGTCTCTGCTGGGCCTTCTTTAGAACAGTGTCTATGTCTGAAGACCATCTCAGGTCCTCAGAGATGGTGGTTCCTAAGAACCTGAAGTGGTCCACGGCCGATACAGTGTTGTTGAGGATGGTGAGGGGGGTGTATGGGGGTGGTGTTCTCCGAAGGTCCACCACCATTTCCACAGTCTTGAGTGGGATCAGACTGTTTGCACCTATTAAACCTCTTTTGTATTCTTGTATCGGATTGTACTGTATTGCACCGACTACGCCAAAACAAATTCCTTGTATGTCCAAAAACGTACTTGGCAATAAAGCTTTTCTGATTCTGATTCTGATTCTGATTGTTGTTTTGTTGTTGACATATGCTACCCTGTCTTTCTCGTCCGGGGTTAGTTGGGGCAGTAAAGTTAATATCACATTCTAACCTTCATCTGGAGTTTAAAATTGATATCATAAAGACACATGCATTTCATCAATTCTTTGGACATGGATCAGCAATGTATGTAGTGTATATTGTGATTAAGCAGTGTGTAATTGCTGTTATTTTCTCTTTGTAGATGCTGATGGAGTCTGTGCATAAGACAATTCATCAGACAAAGTCCCTACTAATGAATTTAGACTCTGACCATCATTCCACTCTGCAGAACCACAATCAGCATCTACTGAGGCACCAACTTGAAGCTCTTGATGGGGCTGCATGTGAACTGCAGGTGAATTCTATGTAGAAAATGTTGATTGATTAATTGATTGATTTCCTTCCCCTATGCGTGTGAGTGGATTTGAGCTTTCTAAAAGGTTCCTTTTGTAACTGGGTGATTAGACCCTTTTTTGTACTGTTATGTAGCTGTAGTTCAATAAATGCAGTAGTTTATATTGAAATTATAATTGACATGTTTATCTTTGATTTTAGCAAATCACCTTGTTTTTTAACATTTTACCCATCAGAGTCACTTGATAAAAATAAAAAAGGGACCTTTTACAACATTTTTTAACAAACAAAATAAAGGTGCCAAAGATCACAGTTTTAAAGAGGCTGCATTTATTCTAGGAAACTCCATTCCATATTTAAAAATTTCAGGAGTTAGATTTTTCAAGAGGTGGTCTACGTTTTTCTAAATTCCAAAAAAAGCAGTGAAATGGCCTGAAAACAGACTCTGAAAATAGGACTTTGATTTTAGCTTTGTAATTTTCCATTATTTGTGGAACATGCAGGTTAAAGGACTTGACTACTATTTAGGTTCAGTGGTAATACTTTGTATTCAAATACCTAGAATTTTATAAAAATGCAGGAAATAAATGTAGAACTTTATGTCTGAAAAGGTATGGAGTTGTTTAATGAGAAATGTGTAGGAACCTGGTGAAAAGGGGTTCATGTAAAGCAAATTATCTTGATGGTTTCTCAATATTCTGGTCTATCAGGCCTTCTTTTCTCTAGTCTTGAACAACTTTTCTATCGATTGCAAGCGGATGTCAGGGGAGATCATTGAACGCACCATGCCCTCTGCAGTACACTGGAGATTGAGCCAGAGGACAGGTAAAGATATGCTATGTCCATCAGTACAGCGCAGAGTAGGCATTATTGCATCCATTGCATATGTTTAGAACAAGTTGCTATTTGTGTTAGGGTATCATTGCACTTTGCTCATATGCTTTGTTCTATTGGCTCTGCATGAAACTCTGCATGAAACTCCCCTAATGCTACCATCAACAGTTGCTACAGGGTTTTGAGCTGGGGCACATTTCTTCATACAGGAGACTGGAAAACACTGCTCTTCCAGTCTTTTTTTGTCACGGTGCTGGAACCAACTGTTGGAATCAGTTTCATTTAAATGGCCAAGCTGAAAATATCCATGGTAACATTTAACCAGAAGAATTAGGCGCATGGAGAGCAGCCATCTGCTGAAGGAAGAGAGGAAGTAGATCCTTAGAATTCCTTCAGGAAACAGAAGCTGTTGCAAATATGATCTATCATAAACGCTGCTGTGTCATCCACTTTAATTCTTTCTGATCATCTCTATATTTGCTATGATGAGAATACCTTTCTTTGTTTCTTTAGTATTAGCTTGAAGAAAAGAAGTTCCCTTCCTTTAGTTAGTACATTATCTGAGAAGTTTCCAGTTTTAACTACACGGGACAACAATAGTAATCAACATCTTACTTTAGAAATCTCTAAAAACATTTGACAATGCATAGATAATGTGAATGTTTCTTATGCTGGCAGGTTTTCCCAGCAGTCCCAGTGAATATGCATCTTTGGCAGCTCAAAATGTGATTGGCCAGGTTCTAGAGGCTGTTGCTCCATTGTCAGAAGATGCTCGTGTTGAAGCACTAAGTGTCACGATGACAGCTTTCATGGAGGCATGGATGGAACACATCTTGAGGCAAAAGATCAAATTTAGGTTTGTTTTGAGTCATTTGCACTGGCACAACATATCACTGTTTACTGGTGCTATCTTCTGTACCTTTTGTTGGTTGAACCAGAGCTTCTCTGTGTGTTGCTGGTTTTTGAAATAAAATAAATATTACAATGAAAACAAAAATATAGTTAGAATATTTATGAGTCACCTGGATGTGTTTTGATAAATAACGAAAGAACACCCACCTCTCACCCAGGTGGGTGTGTGTCAGGGAAGAGCTTAGAAATGCAAAAAAAGAATGTAGCTAAATAATACAACAGAAGAAGAAATGAAGAGGCAGAGTCTGAACTTTAAGTCACAAATCTGGACAGACACGGGTTTTCAGGGTATTTACAGTCAGATATGTGAGCAATTTGGTTGACAACACATTTTCTATAAATATAACAACATCATTATAACTTAGTTACATAAGAAAAGAAAGCTGCTGTGATGTTAAATGCTAAGTGTAAATCTGTGTTTTAGTGAAAAACCATAGACATGTTGCACTTGCAGAAAGGAACAAAAAGACTTCCAGTATCCTGCTGGTAAATCAGGGTCTTATGGTGTGTTCCATTAACTTCGGAAGTCAGAACCGCGAAGACAGAATTGGCGTTCAAGCGATCCAGTTTCCTGCTTGTTTTTGTGCTAGCAACTGTAACAGCGGTCCCCCAACAATGACAATAAACTCTGTTCTATGCTATTTCATGCAAACAAACAGCAATAAAACATCACGTCTTGCCTGGGCTTCCGGAATCAAATGGAGTAGACGGGTGCGTCAGAGCCTCTCTCCCACCTTAATATCAAAATATCCCGTTCAAAACACGTTAATCTGCTCACTGTTTCGACAAAATAACTTATGAACGGGAGGAGAAACATGTCGAGCCATAAAAAATTGATAAAGATGCCCAAAGCTCAGGACAAAAGTGCCCAGATCACTAAAGCTAACACGTGTCTGAATCAAGCTAGCGACAGCGTGGCTAGCTCGGAGGCTGAGAGCACTGGAACGAACATGGACTCAGAAGGAATACTTGAGGCTATTGACGATATGAAGAGTGTCTTGAAGGGAAATAATGCGAAGCTACAACAGAATATTGACCATCTGGGACATGAGATCAATGGTAAGCTGGACAGTATTGCCACTGAGGTACAGGGCCTGGCAGAGCGGGTTGACGAGGCGGAGGCCCGCGTTCACCAAGTGGAGAATTGGGCAAAGGAGGCAACTGAGGCGCTGTGCTTCTGCATCGAACAACAGAGGAAAACACAGCTTAAAGTGCTTGATTTAGAGTGCCGTTCCAGAAGAAACAACGTACGTGTGTTTGGGTTACCAGAAGGTTAGGAGGGGAACTCCACTACGCAGTTTATTGAAACGCTTTTGAGAAACCAGCTACAACTACCGGAGGACCTTGACTGAAAATACAGCGCGTACATCGCACTCTGGCAAGTAAACCCCCGCCCGACTCACCACCGAGGGCTATTATTGTCAACGTTTTGGAATTTTCCACAAAATAAAAGATCTTAAGAGAAGTGTGGAAAAAAGGCAAGACCTGGGCTCCTCAAATATTCACTTCGACCACGATTATGCACCTGAGATAGTGAAGAAGCGCAGAGAATATAACGCTATCAAGAAAGGGCTCAAGGTAAAAGGCATACGCTTTCAAACACCTTTTACCAACATAACGATTCAATGGGAATCAGGAACTCGCACATATTCCAGCGTTCGGGAAACCTACAGCGAGCTGAAGAGACGTGGAATCCAGGTGGAGGAAACGGCGACAGCTGACGGTGGTTCCAGAGTGGAGTCGTGTCTTCGGGAGCTACTGGGCTGGCAGTCGGCGAATAACAGCGGTGCTGCTGTGGGGCTGAGAGCGAAGAACAAACTGCATGATTTCCAGCGGAGCATGGCCGAGTAAAAATAGGCAGAACAACATGACATAACGCAGTATTATTTTGACTGGGGTCTGACCTACTATTTCGTGGGAGAGGACACTGTTTTTTTTTTCTACAATGGACTAAAAGGATGGACGTGTTTTTTCCTAAAGGCGCTTCTACGGTCCTTTTCGGGCCCTCTCAGTTTGAGAGGTTTAACCCTCGACTTTCAAACGAGGTCACGAGTGAGAAGAGGGAGCTTCTTCTCACCTTGAAAGTCAGTTTGATATTTCTTTGTTCTGTTACAGTTCGTGTTCTGGATTTAGGGGCCAAATCAGTCAAGGTATTTCTGTACATTACTGTCATATAATTTAAAAATCGCTTCCTTGAATGTAAACGGACTGAGTTGTCTATTGAAAAGAAAAAGGGTCTTAGCCAAATTGAAAAAAGATGGGATACAAATTGCTCTTTTACAAGAGACACATATGTCTAAACAAGAACATGACAAGTTTAAGTCATTTGGTTACTCAAATACGTTTTATAGCTCTTGTAGAAATAGTAGAAAGAGGGGGGTAGTCACCCTAATTTCTATTTCACTTAACTTTGAATTGATATCTGAGAAGGGAGACAAAGAGGGCAGATTTGTTATTATGAAGGGGAGAATTGATAATGTTGTTGTCACAATTGCTAATATATATGTACCGCCAGAGAGTGACAGGACTTTCTTAAAAACGTTCTTTGACACCATTATCTCATTTAGTGAAGGAGTTGTTGTTTGCGCTGGAGATTGGAATACAATCCCTAATTATGCTCTAGATACAACAAGCTATAAGAAACAAAAAACTGGTAGGTCAAAAGATCTAAATATTCTGATCAGGGAGATGAGCCTGTTTGATGTCTGGAGGGGTCTCCATATTAAAGAAAGATAATTTACACATTACTCTCCTGCCCACAAGGTTCACTCCAGGATCGACCTGTTTCTGATGAGCACCATTGATAGATCTAAAGTGAAGGAATGCTTAATTGGAACATCTGATATTTCAGACCACAACATTATCTATCTATCCATCGGTTTGTCTAATAGACCTAAAACAACATTATGGCGCTTAAATATAGGTATCCTTAATAATGAAACCACAACAAAGGAGATTAGAAAAGAAATAACGGAATGTATAACGGACAATAATAATGGGCAGGTAAATCCCACCTTGGTCTGGGACACAGTTAAGGCAGTAATGAGAGGGAGACTAATTTCTATAACTGCTTATCTTAAAAAAATAAAAAGGTTAAAATATGATGAATTGGACAAAACATTGAGGAAATTAGAATTAAAACGGCAAATGACCAACAATGGAGAATTTTCAGAACAAATAACGAAAACTAAAAACAATATAAATGATATGATACTCGAGGATCTTGAGGAAAAATTATGATTCTCCAAACAAACATTTTATGAATCAGGCCCAAAAGCTACACGAATCTTAGCTAAGCAACTTTGTAAACACCATTTGAAGCATTCGATTACCAAAATTAGAGAATCCTCAACTGGTAACTTAACCTATGACATGGATAAAATACATAAGACCTTTGAAAATTACTTAAAAACACTATTCTCTGCCCCAGGACCAGTTAACATAACTGCTATTGACAATTATTTGGCAGCTTTGGACCTAGCTTCACTTGGACTAATCCAAAACAAAGCTTTATCTGCTCCCATTACCCAGAAAGAATGAGATACCGTTATTGGACAAGTAATAAGTGCCCAGGTGGTGATGGGTTTCCAAATGAATGGTACATAATGTTCAGGAAGGAGCTTTCTCCTGTCCTGCTTGATTCTTTGAACTGGACATTGAGCAGAACTGAGATCCCACCATCTTGGAGAGAGGCTGTAATATCTGTCCTCCCTAAAGAAGGGAAAAATGTTGAATACTGCGAATCATATTGCCCAATCTCAATTCTGAATGTCGATTATAAAATTTTTACATCAATAATTTCTCGGAGTGTTACTTGTCAGATCTAATACACAAAGACCAGACAGGATTCATCAGGGGCCGACAAACTCATGACAGCATAAGACGAACATTACATATACTAGACCAACCCAAAAGGCAGGGCCTCAGTGCCGCATTAGTTAGTCTAGACGTAGAAAAGGCCTTTGATCGGGTCAACTGAGCATCTGGGCTTTAATAACCAGTTTATTAGTTGTTTGCAGTCACTTTATGATGAACCACGGGCCAGGGTAAAAATCAATGGGCACCTAACAAGTAGCTTCCAACTACACAGAGGAACCCGCCAGGGATGTTGTCTGAGCCCGTCGCTTTTTGCAATATTCATTGAACCCTTGGCACAGGCCATTAGAGAAGATGATGGGATAAAGGGTGTTAGTTTTGCAAATATAGAACACAAAATTGGCCTTTTTGCAGATGATGTAATCACATATCTCCAAAATCCAAATATAATGCTCCCCTGAGTTATGTCGGCTCTAACTGAGTTTGGTCAACTGTCGGGCTACAGTCTAAACATCGCAAAAACACAGGTTCTGACGATTAACTACTCCCCTAGTAAATTTATAAAAAAGACCTATGGGTGGGATGCCAAAAAGCTAAAATACCTAAGAGAATTTATTTCCCGAGATTTGGATGAGTTGTTTAGTTTGAACTTTGGTAATCTTACTAAAAACATACAAAAAGACTTGACAGCCTGGGCAAGGTTACTGTTGGATTTCACAGCTAGAATGGAAATAGTGAGGATGAATCTGCTTCCTCGATTTTTATATCTTTTCATGTCATTGCCTATTAGAATATCTAGCGCACAGTTTCCTGCCTGGGACAGGTTGATCTCCAGATTTATTTGGTCCGGGACCAGACCAAGGATAAAATTTGAAACACTCCAAATTAATTGGGACCAGGGGGGTCTGGCCCTTCCAAATTTGAGGGAGTACTATTACGCATCTCAGATGAGATTCATGGTCTGCTGGTGCTCTTCGGAAATAGAGACTGGATGGGAACAGATTGAACTTATGCAGGGTGGGGTCCAACGCCAAACACGACTGGGAGGTAAAATAGTTCAGACAAAAATGGGAATGGTATAGTTGAAAACACGTTGTTAATCTGGAAAGAAGTGGTCGATAAGTACAGATTGGCAGATGTCACTGGACTCCTGATGTGGCCCTCCTGTAACTCAAACTGTCGGCCAGGAGAATTAGATTCCTCTTTTGTGGGCTGGAGAGATAGAGGACTTGTGGCTTTGTGCCAGTTTGTATAAGGTAACACCTTTAAAACATTTGAGCAACTGAAAAGGGAATATAATCTTGAGAACAGAGATTTATTTAATTTTTAGGTAAGACATTTTTACAATACCAAAATAAAAAAAGGTGTTCCTCCAGAAGGTAATACTATTGTGAACATTTTTACAAATGCTTATACTCGCCTCCTGTGTAAAACTGTTTCCAAACTATATAAAGGGTTGCAGAAACATAATGGAAATAACACCTTGAATATTAAGTCTAAATGGGAAAGGGAATTGGGTGTAGAAATTACAGAGGGTGAATTGCTTTCAATGTGTGACACAACAGACATCTACCAGCTCTAAAAGATGGAGGGAATTCGGATAGAAGTGCTTAATTAGATATTTTATTACACCTCAAATTACTAGTAGACATAAAGGAGAATAACAGCAATGTTGGAGACAATGTGGCCATCAGAATGTAAATTACTCTCATGTATTTTGGTCCTGCCCAAAGTTGGCAACTTACTGGGATGGAATCTTTCAGACTACTGGGATAATTTTAGGGTATGTCATTTCCAGGGATCCCAGAGTTTTTCTGCTGGGGCTGATATCTGGAGAAGTGTTTCAAAAAGAAGATGAGTATCTTTTTAAAGTTCTATCAATTGCAAGCAAAAAGGCAATTACACGGTCTTGGCTAAAGAAGCTCTCTCCCCAGCTGGACCATTGGCGGGAAGTCGTGGAGGAGATTCACTCTATGGAAAAACTGACATATCTTTTACATATAAAAGGACATTTTTATAACAAACGCTGGTCTAAATGGCATATAACAATGACATACAAGAGCAAGGAAGCATAACTAGGTGTACCACCTCGTAATTATTTTTTTTTTCCTTTCTCTCTTCCTACTTAACTAAGAATCAGTGCCTCAAGTTCTGTGTGTATTGTATGTCTCATTGTAATGAAAAATGTTAAATAAAGAGTATAAAAAAAACAAAAAACATCACGTCTTACAAATACTGAAAAGTTGTACCTGTACGACTGACTACATGTCATATAAAAAATTAAAAACTGCTAAAAACAGTCACAGTAATAAAGTTTTACACTGTTGTCGCAAGTAGCAGCCATCTTGAATGCGGAAGTCGGGAATGGTCCTGTTGCTCCAACTTTCCAACTCGTAATTTTGACTTTGGGGGAAGTTCCATTTATAATTTCCTGCTTGACACAATGCACCATTTATTAGTCGTTTAACGCAGGGAAATCTTTCATTATGTCAGGTTCCAGGTTTTTTTGTGCAAGTGCTGACACACACATCCCACAGCGGCTGGTCTGAACAGTGTGCATTTGTTGTTTGTCCTCAGTGTGCAGGGGGCGCTGCAGCTAAAGGAAGATTTTGGCTATATCAGAGAGATGATTAAGTCTGACAAGTATGGTCTGTCAGCTGAACTTCACCATAGACTCCTCAGCCTAAGGTATCACCATCCCTGGTACACTTCCCTCATTTACTAATTACACATATTCTTTGCAGCGTTTACATATAGCTGAATTGCCAAGAGTGAAATCTTAACAAACTCTCTTGTGAAAGCAAGATAGAATTAAAGCAATCAAATCCTAAGTGATTGTGACTGTGTTCTGAAACATTGTATCAGGCATAGCAAATGTCCTTGAACACAACACTGCAGTGCAATTTGGGTATTTGGTTGCTGCCTGGCAGGTATGCTAAAATGCAGAATATAACCAGCAACTGAAAAGAGAGCTAGAATCAAGAAGTGATGGAGACAAAAAGAGACATAGAAGTAGAGAATATAAAACATGAAAACAAAGTGTTCCTTATTAATAGTGAGAGGATAGGTTTGTTACCAAGACGGACTTGAATGCCTGTGAGATTCCTGACAAATACTTATTTTTAATTTGCATGTTCTCTTCTCATGAGTTGTACCAGTTGGCAGTTTTGGGATTTGTTATATATAAAGTGATGTTATCCCTTTTTTGGTTGGCCCCTGGGGACACATCACATCTGTCAATTATGTCGATGTCAAAACAGATCATTAACAGATCATTCTCACACAACACAAATATAAATGAAGAGGAACAAACATTTTAAAGAGTTTGGACCGAGATAAGTAGCCAAAAAGCTTTTTTTAATCATATTTTCACCCAGAGGGTGAAAATGCTGATCCCTACCATTTATGAAAAATTAAGTTTCATCAGGATAAAATCTGCTTTGCTGACATCGAGAGATACATGGATGGGTTGTGATTTTTTCATAGCAATCCACAAAAAGGTATTTTTTCCTGCTTCCTTGTTAGTTTTTTTGGAAATATGCCAACGCCTTCTGCTATGGAGTTTTGTGGGAACATTAAGAAAAATAGCGTGAATATACATGAACTAATCAATATCTGTCACATTATGCCAAAGCAGCATCCCGTCAATTTGGGTTTTGGCTGTGAGATGCACCACAAATCCATGGTAGGCAGCAGGGCTTGACATTAACACCCGCCAAACGCAGGTGAATTTTAGCAGTAACACAGCCACTCCAACTAGCCACGTTGGCGGGTTGAATTATATATACAGTAACACCCACCCCAACATTCGAACAACTCCCAGAACACATGACATTAGACACCCAGGTTGACTCCGCCCCACCCCTTCCCACAGATCCTCCTTGAATTATATATACAGTTTTAATTTTTAGTTTTCTCAAATGGGATCTGAAATAATAAGCAAGTTGAAATGCAACACTACGACACTACAACTTCCATCAGCCCTGCCTGCGTACAGTGTTTGCTCTCTGGTCTGTTCATGACCGACGTCGCTTTAGACAGGCGGTCCCTGTGGAGAACACAGTTGTGTCGCAGTGGAGGCGGTAATGTGGTAATGTCTCACATGCTCAGTGCAGAACAACAGACTGTGTTGTAAAATGTTTCATTTATTATTTTTGGCATCCAAATTTCTTGAGAAGTGGAATGAAGGGCTGAAACGATGGCGGTAAAAGAGAACAGGTTCATAAAAGAAGGAACAATTTTAATGAAATGTTTCGAAAGGTCTTAATTAAAATAAATAAATATGTTTTAGGATTTTACCATTTGACTAAGATTTAATAAAAATCTACTTTATACCACTTTCTTTTTTTTAAATGTAAGAAATTAAGACAATGGAACCTTAGGAGTGGAACACTTTCATGAGAATGTATCGTTTAAAAAGATAATTTATGTAGATGACAAAACAAGCACATTTATCTGACCCATAGTAAACATCTCTGAGTTTAAGAAAAAGTTTTGTCATCAAAAATTCACATTGTTTTTTTATAAATACCTCAAAATGTGTCTTTCTTTGCTTCAGCAAAATGGTTTTTCATCAGGCCTAAACTCTGTTTCTTCTTATCCTTCATTTAGCTTCTAACAAAAATAAAAAACAAGTAAATTATTGCAATACTTTTTTGTTTGATTCACAATAACTTACATTCAGTCTAAACCCTGCTGAGACAGAGAACTGGTACAATATGTCCTATGATATTTTAACTTTAAATTACTTATAAACTGTCTTATGGAAATATAAATATTTTGGGTTTGGGCTAAAGCCCCCAATATTATTTAAATATTTCTAATAATGACCTGAAGTGGTAAATATTTTATGTAGTCTTGATATGATTGCGTAGAAGGGTCATTTACATTTGAAAATGTTGTAAATCTAGTTGAGGTCAACTTTAGCATGCTATAGTCAGCTTTAATCATATTAATCTTAAATGTTCAACAACAACATTGTGGCTGGTGAAAATGCTGAGTGGCTAGTAACTTTGGAAAACCACTAGCCACAGTGGCTGGTGAGCAAAAAAGTTCATGTTAAGCCCTGGTAGGCAGACAGACATGCTGTGAGCATATTTCCAATCTGTCCTGCCATCCTCAAAATAAACGGGAGTGGACGAAGAGTTGAGTTGATACAGCAGCATTAGTAGAAAAAAACAGTGCTTTGCTCCTAACTGTCCTGGCTTATGGCCATGTTATTCACAAAATTTTTTTACGATAGGAGTATGCTGTAAGTACCAAGGCATGATTACCTTTAGAAGGCATTAGTAAAAATTAGCATTTAAAATAAAGACTTCTCAGCAAAACACCTGCAAAATTCATATTTTTCCAAACCCCCAATCGTTAATGGCAGCTGGCCGCTCATACTGTCCATTGTCGCTACATGCACATCCAGGAGGAGTCAGTGACTCGATGCAATCTGCTGGTTTTCCCTAGATGAAAAACCTTCAAACCAATTTGAATAATAAACTGAATTGGACTGTATTGTTTAATTAGGTTAAATTGGAATGTATGTAATGGATTTTGATCCTGTCTATATGATTGAGTTGAACTGAATCTTTTTTTAGACAGTGCCATGAGGTGACTTTTGTTCTGAATTAGTGTTATATAAATACAATGGAAATTAATTGAATCTCGTTTTATACATTACTCAGAATTATTACAAATGACACAACAGACCAATCTGCGTCACCAAGGTGACAGTATTAAAGGCAGATCCTTTTTTGTCCTGAATAGTGGCTTTAATTATTTCAGTTATCTAAAATTCCATGGTGCTGAATCATCATTAATGATCACAATGTTTCTGGTTTCCTGGCATGAAATTCCATCTTAGGCTTTGCTACTTCTGCCTTTGTTGCAGTTGAGGAAGATATTCCTTTATCCGCCTTTTCCAGAATAGATCCAACATTTATTGAACCTGTCTCCATCTGCAGCAATCATATATGTCATCCTTCTGAAAACATCCTGGTGGAAGCGATGGTTCTGTCTTGAGAAGCAACAGGTTGTTTGGTGTAAGTGCTTCAAGGTTGTTTGGATAAGTAGAAGCTTTTGTAATAGGTCTACTGTTTAGAATAGCTACAGCTACACATAAAACTGTCCTGAGACCATCTTCATCCATACTCTGCACATTCAAGGTGGAATTAAGAACTTTCTATCACAGATCTCATAAGACTTTCCCATACTCCATAATGCCAGCCAGCTGGGGGATGGAAAGTCAATTTATTGTTCTTCTAGAGAAGTGTTTTGTGTATACAACTTTGATTCCAACCTTTATTCATTTCCTTCAACTACGATGGGCTCCCACAAAATTGGTACACGTTTCAGATGGCAGTTCTTTTACTTGGCCATGTTTGGCAGTGAAGCAACAAAGGGAATTGATAAAGGAGTCTGTGTCCAGTGATGATGCTGCTTCAATATGAATGGTTCTTCAGACTAAACTTGTGAATATGACACCATAGCATTTTACAGTAGTTCTTCCACGTTTTACCGAAAATGGTCCGAAATAGTCAACATAGGTGAAAGGAGGTTTATCAGGCATTGCCCTATGTAAGGGGAAGCCTGTCATTTGTTTTTGTCCTGGTGAAGCATTCATGTGCTGACACACAACACATTTAGCCTCAAATTTTCTTGTTGGTACTGTGACACCTGGAATCCAGTTTAGACAGCATATGGTTACAACCTCCCTGACTGACCTGTTCATAGATATGTCGAAGGATTAGATTAGAAATATGAGAGTTTTTGCAAGAATAACAGTATGTTTTATCTCTTCTGGCATCACTGTTCTGGTAAGTCATCCACCAATTCTCAGTACACCATCTTCCAGGTTGGGATTAAGTTTACAAATGTGACTGGTCTTCTTGCATCCATATAGTCCATTCCTGTATGACTGCATTGGGAAATGCATTGTCCCATCCAATCTTTCTTCAACACAAATTCTGTGACCGCAGAGAGAATCCCACGTCTGTCAGGGGTTGAGCTTTTAAAATGATTTTGAACATGAAACATCTGACTCAACACACCATTGAACTCCCACAACTCTTTCCACTGGAAGCTCATCATTGTTTAAGTCCAGATCTTTTATTTATTTTGCTCTGTTAGCTTCGGGTATTACAGACAACACCTTGCGACTATTACTTATTCACTTGTTCAGTAGAAAGCATCCTTTGAAGCACATTACACTTAGTTCTTGATAGAGAGCTTTTGCATTTTCCCCTGAAGCTGTTGAGACAAGGCAGTCATCAGCATAAACGTTGTTCAAGATTGTATGCATGGCTTGAAAGCAAAACTGTTGTTTATGGTCTTCAACACATTTCCTTAGTGCAAATTTTGCAATACTGGGAGATGATGTTGCTCCAAACATGTGTACTCTATATTCAACCATGTTTTGGGTGTAATCTCCATCAGGCCACCAGAGGAACTTCAACAAATCTTGATCCGCTTCTGGTACTCTAACTTGGTGAAACATTGCTTTGATGTCTATGCTTTTGAACAGGCTCTTTACGAAACCTAGTCAGGACTCCAGTCAACGTCCTGGTCTAGTCAGGACCTTGTAAGAGCTGACTATTCAGTGAAACTCCTTGGTACATGGCTCCACAATCAAATGTAGTTTGGCAGTACTGGAGACGTTATCCAAAAATTGCTAATCTTCATTGGAAGGTTCCTTTTCATCTCTGGCACAACATACTGGAAAATCTGTTTTAAACTGCTGATTCCAAAGCTCCTCAAGTGTCTTACAGATAATCAGTTGACAGTTATTTCTGGTTGCTCTTGAGCTTCAGTTTGAATCTCACCCAAAAGTCCGTTAATTGTCCAACCAAGCACATGTCTCACAGCATACTGTCCATCTGCAACACTTCTGATGACATCCAGTGCTTTAGAGCCTTTGGGATATTTGAGCCGATTTGCAAATTAATCTTAGAGTCAATTTCAGATAGATGTACAGACTTCAAATAAGCCCGCAGAATTATATCGCTCCGCTGTGGAATGTTTCCTTTATGCATAATGAAATAATTAATAAAATAATAAAATTAGTGTCATCAACCATTTCTTGTCACATTGTTCTCTTTTTTTCCCCTCTTTTTTTCTACCGTTCTGTCTGGCAGAGTAGAGCTCAGAATTGTTTTCTGAGTGTCAAGAAAAACCCCAACAGATTTACTTTCACAAGTGGAGCATTACAGCTAACGCTTTAAAGCTCTGCTTGATATTCATAAAAAGAAACTTTATTAGAAACTGCTTTGGGATTATTTTAATTGTTATAGACATGGAGACAGAAATGAAAAGGAAAAAAATAAAAGGAACGAAAGAGAGAGAGGGTGAGCAAAAAGGAGAAGGGGAGAGAATGAGAATAGAATGGAGGAAAGAAAGAAGGATGAAAAGAATACCAGATTACACCCTGCTTGCTTCTACACCTGCAGACATTCATATTACCAGCATTTTTACGGAAAAGTGCACGGTACTTATGAATGCAAGATGTATTTAGTGGCAAATGCGGCTCAATATAGAACATTTGTGTATCTGTTAACACCTGAATCTAAACACCTGTGGGTCTGAGTGTGAGCACGCTTGTGTATACAAGGTTTCTCCATAAAAATATGCAATAGTGAGTGTGAGGAGTCACAGACCTGCCCCCCTGGACCCAGGACAGGGCATGCTTGTGAGAGCTTCTTGGATTTTGGCTACAGTCAGTGGTACATCCAGGGCCGTCGCTTGATTATCTGATAATTTAGGAAGTGTTACTTTATGCAGAAATTGATCAGTGTAGTTATCTGACGGATCTATCTGTTGTGTGTATAAAGCTTGGTAGAAATCTCTGAAAGTGCTGTTTATTCTTTCAGGATTATAAACTATATTCCCTGTCGAGTCTTTAACAGCAAATGTAGTTGTTTTTTCTTTATTTATTTTTAACTGGTTAGCTAAATAGCTAATATGCGATGGTGGAAGCGGTAGTCGGAGATTGTCCTGTAACTGGTGGGTTGCCGGTTTAAACCCCCATTCCAACCATCTCAGTTGTTGTGTCCTTGGGCAAGACACTTCACCTGTCGTACCTGCTGATGGTAGTCAGAGGGCCCAGTGGCGCCGATTGTATGGCAGCCTCACTTCAGTCTGCCCCAGGGCAGCTGTGGCTACAATGTAGTCTACCATTGTCCGTGTGTGGCTGTGTGTATGAATGGTTGGATGACAGATTGTGATGTAAAGCACTTTGGGGTCCTCGGACTAGATAAAACGGTACACAAGTGCAGGGCTTTACCATATGCCGCCTCATCTGGGCAGGTGCAAACCCAAGAGTGATGATATTAAAATGCAGAGGAGGCTTGCATTGCTACACCAGAGAAAATACTGTTGTACTGTTTCAATGAGATGCAGTGTTTATTTGTGCTGCCCTGAGTAGCAACCAAAATGGAAACTGGTTGAAATAAAGCCAGGGTACACTCAACCTCTGGCCAAATTACATGGAAAAGATTATATGGATCTCCAAGAAGGAGTGTTTTTTTATAGCAAATACCCTAAAAGGGTGGAATAAGCCTGAAAGGTATAATATGACTAATGTCTTCCAGCCAATAGTTTAAACCCGGACACTTTGACAATATATTTCTGATACAGAAAGAAAAAGTAATGGCTGCTATTTGGTCATTGACCAAAAAGAAACCTTCATGCTCTTTGGAAAAACTTAAGGCGAAGACTAAAGACTTAAATTACCAGGATCTGTTCAGAGACAGCAATTCAGTTCAGTTCATGTATATAGCCCTAATTCACAATAAATGTCAACTTGAACCACAGATCCAATTCACATTCATTAATATATAATCAAGTCAATCCAATCATATACACAGATTCAAATTCAATAAAATACATTCCAAATTGATTATAGTTACAACAGAATCCAGCCATTAGATGTAACACGAACTGGTTGTTATCTATCTAAGCAAACCGCCACCAAAACTTTGTAGCAATTCCTCCTCCTCAACAGCATGTGGTGACAATGGAAAGGAAAGCTGAGGATATTATCAACAATAGAAGAGATTTCTTTAAAAGTGTTGCAACTTTTACTATGATAACATTTTCTTTCAGGGACAGTGTATGCAGTTACAGTAAACCCAAAGGTTATTCAAATGGTCAGACAGGATAGATTGGCACACTCTCCATGCCATATGTCAGCACAACATCAAGAGCATAGACACAGGAGTGTGTGCTTCTGTGAATGTTTTGGGTAAGGCCAATTGAATCTAAGATGGCATTAAAGGCTAGATTTAGGCCATCACTTTCAATGTCAACACGAGTGTTAAAATCCCCCACTATATTGACCTTATTAGTATTTAATACTAAGTCAGATGAGAAATATGAGAACTGATCTAAAATTGAGGGAAGGGCCTGGTGTACGATATAAAACTGCAAACAGAATTGGATTTAGTGCTTTGCAGTTTGGATGAAAAAGACAAAGAGTTGGATACTTGACTTAGGATTAATCAACAAACCAGCGTAACCAATGTCCTTCATCTGCACCCAGGTTTCTGTGAGACAAAATAAATCAGTCTGATTATCACAAACCAAGTCATTAACTAACACTGTTTGAAGAGACAACAATAACCCACATTTGTTAGATTTTTTTTTTTTTTTGTTCAGTTAAACTATTTATTTTATTCCTATTAAAACTTGTTTTTAACATGGAAACCTCCTGCAGAACATGCAAAAAACACAGAATCACTGGTCCAGGAGTTACTTTAAGTGTTGAAAGAAAAAGGTTCATATAGTTTGAGGCAGTAGTAGGTCCTTGACGTTGTCTTGGAGAGAGACAGGAGGTTTCATAGCTACAAAGAAATGCCAGGCAAGATGTAGCTGATGGGAAGAGAAGAAACTCTTGATAACTTTAATGTTCTTGCTATTGCATGTCCCAGGAAAAGTTGGTTTAAGGAACTGGCTAAAATGTGAACCCCCAAAGTCAGAAAACTGACAGGATGAAGTAGAAAAGATTAGCTTCATGGATAAATGGAAATTGAAAACTTAAAATTGACAAGAATATTTTCTGCAACACATGTGATTGACATTGACTAAACTGTTGACTGTCTGCAGCGTTTTTCAGCAGGTAGATTCAGCACTGCTGTGTTTGCTGCAGCAGCCACAGGCGAAACCATACCTGCAGCGCAGAGCCTGGGGACCCTTCACACGCTGCTGTGAGTGTCACACATTTCTATCAGAAAATCCTTTAAACCCCTTCATTTTACAGTTCTGACCTTCTGAATGAAACACTAGCTGCAGCCTGGCATACGCTGTGTTTTCTGTTCATGGAACTGACATCTGTTGGTTTTCCATGTTTTCTTTTCCCTTCTACAAGACTACAACAATCCTTGTACATTTTAAATTAACAAATCTATTTACTGTTTGCCTTTGATGCCTCCAATTTATACAAGTGATGTAGTTCATATTTTTGAAAAGTGTTGCTGCAAAGACAACTTTCGTCATATTCCCTCCAAGATCATTTTCTTTTCTTCACTGATAATTTCTTTGCTCTGTTGCCACCTTATGATCAACATTGTATGTTGACGGCATGACTTTTATTTACCTGAGTGACTGACTTATAAGGACTTGGTAGACAATCAGAATTTGCTTCTGACAGTAATTTTTAAATGTTTGAAAAGCTCCTGTTCCAGTTTACGTAGGCCTTCTAGGTCTACTTCAGATGAAGCAGCCTGAGAGCGACCCTGCTGAAGGATCCAAGATAACGTTTGACTTATTGCTGTACACTAGTCTGTTGTCAGACCAGCAGATGTTTGTCATGTCTGCAGATGGACATTTTTAAGAAGTTGGATCCAATCAGCTCTTATAGATGGACCAGAGTGAAATCTTTCAGTCAGTCAGTCATTTTCTACCGCTTATTCCATAGTGGGTCGCGGGGGAGCTGGTGCCTATCTCCAGTAGTCTATGGGCGAGAGGCGGGGTACACCCTGGACAGGTCGCCAGTCCATCGCAGGGCAACACACAAACAACCACACACACACATTCAAACACCTAAGGGCAATTTAGAGTTACCAATTAACCTAACAGGCATGTCTTTGGAAATCCCTTAGGTCCAGTTAAAGGCAGCAGAGACAGCGTGGTTGCTGCTGTGAGCAGTAATATAACCAACCTGGGCTGTGTGGAAGGTGCAGAGCCAACTCAGTCTGATCTGTCAGTTGCGACCTCTGTCCTCTCCCCAGTGGACACATCCACACCTGCAGAGCCTTACCTTGCTTCAAGGTAAGGCTCCACATAAAGTAACATTATTGTTTGGTGATAGTTCGAACAGATCATAGCATCTGTTGCACTCCTCAGAGCAGCTCACATTGTGTGTTGTAAAGAGAATACTAATGCCAGTTGTGTAGTTGTTAGAGATGTAATCTGTTTTTGTGCTTCCAGTACAGCAGTAGGTTCTGCACACCAGGAATGGTTGGACCTCCGGATCCACAGCACTACTCGTCGCTGGAGGCTGCCAGGTCTACAGTGTCTAAGACAGAACCATGAACAGACCTCAGTCTGGCTGTAGAGATGGAGATATAAAGTATTCAGTTAAAACTATTGTTTTTATGCCTGAGTTACATTATTTTGAATGGGGAAACTGTTCATGTTTGTATCATCAAAACGTGTTGGTATTTTTTTTCCTGAAATAGATTTTATATTCCTTCACTACATACATGCCTTTGGGATTACTAGGCTGCATAAAATAGACTGTTACTTATCTGGTATTAATGGAATGCACAGTATTATAGGTTCAAACTGAGTGTCAAACATTTGATTCAGGAGGAGCAAATGTTGAGGGGAACTAATCTTGTGGACCTCCTCAACGTATCTGATATATGTCTTTTTTTCTATCTCAAATTTACTCAAAAATATTCCATCATGGCAAACAGAAGATTGGGTCAAAAATCTGGTGGAGAGAGTAAAGTACAAAGAAGAGACTTTAATTCAGTCTAAAAACAAGGTTACAGGCAGTAGAAAGCAGTGAGGAAACACCAGAGGTTGGCTACGTTTGACCTCTCCTTATATACACTTCTCAAGAAATGTAAAGAAACACTTTTTAATCAGAGTATAATTGCAGGTCAGTTAAATTTGTTGAATATTGATCAGGTTAGGTCAGTAGTAGAGGGGGTTGTTAATCAGTGTCACCTCTTTTAGTGTTATTGAAATGAACAAGAGAGGCACTACAGGGGAAACAATGAGACAACCCCAAAAACAGGAATGGTTTTGCAGGTGGAGGTCAGACATTTTCCCCTCCTTATTTGTTTCACTGCTTTTCAGTAGTTTTGCATTATACCAGGATCATCATCACTACTTGTGGCAATACGTATACCCTACAGAGGTTGCACAGACAGTCCAACTCCACCAGGATGGCACATCAATCTATTACTCGAAGGTTTGCAGTCTCAAGAGCATGAGGGAGATTCCAGGAGGCAGGCAGTTACTCAAGGAGTAACAAGTTACGGAGGTCCTTAACCTGTGAAGCCCTGAGAGGTTTTAGAACAAATTCTGCCTGCTATGACATAACTTAAATAAATCAAGTAAAGGTACGACATAAAAAAATGTTTTTCAGTGGAACCACTATTGTCACTGTGTCTGATTTATCTGTGATTTTACAAAAAATAAACATTTTTGAGCCTTGCCAAAATCTTTTTCTAAATGAACATTGCAAAACAGCATTAAAATTCTTTTAAAATCCTAGGAGAACCCTCTGGTTTTATCCATCAACATTTTGACTATAAATGCAGCAAATTCAGACTGAATGAGTTGAATTACAGGGGTTGGACAATGAAAGTGAAACACCTGTCATTTTAGTGTGGGATGTTTCAAGGCCAAATTTGGACCAGCCTGGTAGCCAGTCTTCATTGATTGCACATTGCACCAGTAAGAGCAGAGTGTGAAGGTTCAATTAGCAGGGTAAGAGCACAGTTTTGCTCAAAATATTGAAATGGACACAACATTATGGGTGACATACCAGAGTTCAAAAGAGGACAAATTGTTGGTGCACGTCTTGCTGGCGCATCTGTGACCAAGACAGCAAGTCTTTGTGATGTATCAAGAGCCACGGTATCCAGGGTAATGTCAGCATACCACCAAGAAGGACGAACCACATCCAACAGGATTAACTGTGGATGCAAGAGGAAGCTGTCTGAAAGGGATGTTCGGGTGCTAACCCGGATTGTATCCAAAAAACATAAAACCATGGCTGCCCAAATCGGCAGAATTAAATGTGCACCTCAACTCTCCTGTTTCCACCAGAACTGTCCGTCAGGAGCTCCACAGGGTCAATATACACGGCCGGGCTGCTATAGCCAAACCTTTGGTCACTCATGCCAATGCCAAACGTCGGTTTCAATGGTGCAAGGAGCGCAAATCTTGGGCTGTGGACAATGTGAAACATGTATTGTTCTCTGATGAGTCCATCTTTACTGTTTTCCCCACATCCAGGAGAGTTACGGTGTGGAGAAGCCCCAAAGAAGCGTACCATCCAGACTGTTGCATGCCCAGAGTGAAGCATGGGGGTGGATCAGTGATGGTTTGGGCTGCCATATCATGGCATTCCCTTGGCCCAATACTTGTGCTAGATGGGTGCGTCACTGCCAAGGACTACCGAACCATTCTTGAGGACCATGTGCATCCAATGGTTCAAACATTGTATCCTGAAGGCGGTGCCGTGTATCAGGATGACAATGCACCAATACACACAGCAAGACTGGTGAAAGATTGATTTGATGAACATGAAAGTGAAGTTGAACATCTCCCATGGCCTGCACAGTCACCATATCGAAATATTATTGGGCCACTTTGGGGTGTTTTGGAGGAGCGAGTCAGGAAACGTTTTCCTCCACCAGTATCACATAGTGACCTGGCCACTATCCTGCAAGAAGAATGGCTTAAAATCCCTCTGACCACTGTGCAGAACTTGTATATGTCATTCCCAAGACGAATTGACGCTGTATTGGCTGCAAAAGGAGGTCCTACACCATACTAATAAATTATTGTGGTCTAAAACCAGGTGCTTCAGTTTCATTGTCCAACCCCTGTAGCTTTGTTCCACAAAGGTTTTAGAGGGCAATGTGAAAGGTGGAGCTGGGATTTTAGCATAATTTAGCCAAATGTGTCAAAATTGTGCCAGACTCCTAAAAAGGAATCTGATCAATTAAAAGTGCTGATTTCCATTGTAGGATTTCTGCATATGACATAACCTTTGGTCGTGACATTTACTCTGTGTATCATCAAAATGTGCCATTATGCACAGCATAAAATCAATATAATGAAAACAATAATGAAAAATTGTATCCTTTAGTCTCCAACTGGAAGATATTCTATAGAATTTATTCTATAAAAAGAATATTCTATGAAAAGCTATTTAAACCATGAAAACCTGTTCTCTGATAGTCAGCTACTCAGTTGGAAAAAAATAAGCATATTGCACTATCACAACCTGCCTTCCCTATTACCTAATTTATATATGGGATGCACCCCCCACACGTGTACATACTATTTTTTTTTAATCTCTAAAATGTTTTTAAATATTGTGATGAGCTGGAGGTCCTGTGGCTGCTGCATAGAACTTGATTAGTGATTGAAAACACTTGTAGGAAAGGAGATAAAACGGAACAGTAGTAGAGACACCAGGAGGGAGGGTGCCATTTGCAGCGGTTAGCGCTGCAGGTGTTACGTCGATTTGCGTTTCCCCATCAGATACTGTTCCCCCTTCATTAAACTGGGAAACAATTCCTGATGGGTCTAAACACCAATCACACAAAATGTAGTTTTTTAACTACTGATCAATGGGTCCTTGGCAGACATGTGACCTTTACACACCCAGCTGCCATGTTGTGGGGTGACAAATGAACCCTATCAAACGATAAAGTTCATCTGATTTCAACCATTCAGCGATGACTCCAAGATCATTACATCAGTAAAATGGACATTCAGAATAAAAACGAGAGGAAGCCTTGTAGAGAGAAACTCGAGAGGCCGGTATTTGGCGAAGCGGAACTCAATTAGCAATGACAATCTATATGAGTTAGCAGCTAAGGCATGGACAACTGACCCCATGCTATTTCCACCAACAACAAATATGGACATAATTTGCTAACTTGTTAATGGTGTCAGTGACTATACATTTGAAGAATTACATAACTATAAATCCTTGGAGGCTCATGGACTTTTTGCCCATGGTTGGGTGCAAAATTTATATTCATTTCAACCAGAAGGATGCACTGTCACAGCAAGTAAGACACCAGTAACATAAAATGTAGTCAAACTTGTATAAAAGTCTTAACTTCACAGCTTTTTTAAGTTTATAACATAGCATGCTTGAGCATAATTACAAACAGTTGTATATAGATTTGTGCATATATTGGAGGTCAGAAGGTGTTGGGGGTATGCATGGCAGTATGAACTCAAATTTCAACTAGAAAACAGTATTTTTTTTAATAATAGTAATATATCAATGGAAAAATGTATTTGTAGTTAGAGGAGCCATGCTAAGTCTGTATTTTAAGCACTTTCTTTTTTGTCTTTTTGATGTAGGTGATGCACTCACAATGCCTGTGAGAAGCACCACTCAAGCCCTGGGCCATCATACAATCATCTTGGGCTATAGTCACTGCTCACTGCATCTGTATGGCCGGCCTAGGAGAATCATGCACACATGTTGCTGCTATGCCGTTTAAGTTGGAGGTAGATGTCAGGTGCAGAGAGACAGTGACTTCTGTTTGGAATTACACAAAGAAGAGATGGGTCTGAAGCCAGAACACCCCTACTACAAACAGATGCAAACTCAAGATTTTTGTCACAGAGATTGAATGTTGTGACTTTGTTCAATGGACAAAAAAAGACTTTGTGCGTGTTGCTCGAGACCTGGATCCTTGGGCAACTATCCTTGAGAAAGCGAAGCAATTTGTTGAATGTGTGAGTCTTCCTAAACTTGTAAGCTGCTATTTCACAAAGGTGGTAAACAAGCCAACACTAAATGGAATTCCCCTTCAGCCTGTAACAACAAAAGATGCCAGAAATCAGACACAGCATCACTGAAAAGATTTAAGCGAAAAAGTGTAGAAAAATGTTGCCGTATTTCTTAGTGTCCACAGAGTGAAGATGACATGGTTGCCTGTAACAAGGAAAACTGTAAAACTGTTTGGTTCCATTTAAGTTGTGTGGGTCTGCAGCTTCCACCTGCATAAGAAGAGATGTGGTTTTGTTCATCATGCACCACTAAAATGTAATGTACGTTAGTTGGCTTAATAAAGATGGATCTAATGGACTAATAACTTTTTTGTCTGATTTTTTGTGTACATAATAAATGTTAAAAATGACCACTCTTATTTTTTTTAAAGCAAAAGTAAACTCAGGTGTGTGGATTAAGGTAATCTTGTTACACAACTGTTCAGCCATTTTGTTGACGGCTTCACAGTTGCATCTCTACCAAGTCTGTTGTCCAGGTGAACACTGAGGTTATTAATATTCCACCACATCTTCTCCCATAATGAAAATAGTGTTTGACCTATTCGTGTTTATCTTAAAATCTATAATCATCTCCTTTGTTTTAGTCACGTTCAAGATGAAATGATGTTTCCACACCATGTCACAAAGTGGTCCACCACCTTCCTGTACTCAGCTCCTTGTCCATCTCTGATCCACCCCACGACTGCAGAATCATTGGAGTATTTCTGCAGATGACAGGAGTCTGTCTTGTACTAGAAGTCTGAGGTGTACAGAGTGAAAAGGAATGGTGAGAGTACCGTCAACTGTGGTGCTCCTGTGCTGCTGGTTAGACTCATAACCCTTCAGTCTCACAAGCTGTGGTCTGTTTGTCAGGTAGTCTTTGAGCGCCCCCTAAAGTGAGATAGGCCAAACCGTAAGTCTTAGAGATCTGAAATTTGGCACACAGGTAGAGCTCCTCAAACCAAGAGAAAAAGTCTCTTGGGGGTATAACCTAAAACACACAGGAAGTCGGCCATTTTGGATCAAAGGCTAATTTTTGGCCGTTTTTCACTCTTACTCACCTCGAACTTTAACGACCTCCTCCTAGGGATTTTGAGCTATCGACTTCATATTTCGTCAATACGCAGTTAAGGCATGGGGGATTAAAAGTTATCAAAATCGTGAGTTTTCGGCCATGTTTACGGGGCTTGGCCGGGCAACAAACTTGGCGTTCGCGCCCAGACTAAAAAAATGCAATAACTTTCCCAAAGAAACGCCAAATAACACCACATTTGGCATGAAGGAGGACCTTTGGGTTCCCGACGATCCTATGGGGTCATATGCTGACATCATCCAAGCCCGCCCCCTCAGACCAGGAAGTGTCTTTTTTTTACTAGGAAAGGTCGCCATCTGGCTGTCTACACTCAATCAACTTGAATCTGTGCCAGGTAACTAATAACTAGTGGGTCTACCTTTGTTTGAAGCACAGTGACTTTTCATAGAAGGGTGTGGTTGTGGTGGCGAGGCGAAGCTGGACATCACGCCATGGCCATACGTTGGGCTCTAATTTCCACATACATCATCTGATCTGCACCAAATTCAATATGGTTGATCCTAGTCCAGTCTCCAACAGAGATCTGATGACATATTTGGTGGGCGTGGCCTAATTCGTCCACAGCGCCCCCTAGAAGATTTAAAAAAATCAGCCCCAAGCCATGCTTTGACCGAGGATTGTGAAATTTGGTACACATATGTATCTTGTCAAGATCTACACAAAAGTCTCATGGAGCATTGGTCCAAACCCCACAGGAAGTCGGCCATCTTGGATTGAAGTTGCCACGCCTCAAAATATGACTTCTCGCCATAAAAGACGAAATTGATATAGCTCCTACAAGGAAAGTCACAGAGACCTGAAACCTTCTGGGATTGATCTGCCTCTAGCCCTGAACAATATTCACTGATCAGATGCTGACATCATCAAAGCCCCGCTCCCTGAGAACAGGAAGTGTCATGTTTTCCTTTTGACGGCCCATATTTAGTGTCCTTCACCTAATCAATGTGAAACTGTCCCCAATGACAGATAACATGATGGTCTAAGAGAGTCGCCAGTACTGACTGGTTTGGCTGGAGGGTGTGGCTCAGCGAATTCTGAGGTCACACCACAGCCATACGTTTGGCTCTAAATTACACATGCATGGCCCGATTCACTCCAAAATAAATATGGAAGATCTTTGACAACCCCCAAACAGCTCTATTGGATTACATTGAGCTTTAGATCAACTGCGCCCCCTAGGACATTTCAAGTGCTCTATCTCCCTCATACATCATCGGATCCACTTCAAATGTAGTATACATGATCATTAGTTAATGATGGACACGTTGACACAGTTAATTGATGACATCACTTTAGCCCCGCCCACTAATAAACAAATGAGTGCAGCTTCCATCAGGAAGGTCCGATTTACTCCAAACTGAATATGTTGATCTTTATCAGCCCCCAAACAGCTCTATTGGATTACATTGGGATTTGGATCAATAGCGCCTCCTAGGACATTTCAAGTGCTTTATCTCTCTCATACATCATTGGATCCACTTCAAATGTACTATGCATCATCAGGTATTAATGCTGAACATGTTGACGCAGTCAGTTGATGACATAATTTTAGCCCCGCCCACTAATAAACAAGTGAGTGCAGCTTCCATGTGGAAGGTTCTCCCCCAAAATTTGAATGCTTCTCGCCAGACCAGAACTCTGCATGTCCAAAGATCATATGACATGTCGCTCACAGTCCCACCTAGTGGCGATGTGTGGAATTGAATGGCAGCCTCATTGGTGGCATGGTAGGCGGCTATGCCAGGCTCCAGCGGTCGCTACACAGGCCGAGTTGCGCTGAGCTGCAAAGGACCTTCAATGCTGCTTGCAGCTTTAATTCCCAGTTTATTTTTCCCCATCCCATCTACGCTCATACATAGAAAAACCAACACACCAACAAAGTTATAACATATTTCATTTGACGTTACACATTCCATTAATTTTGGCTCTGAATTTGTATTATTTATTAATTCTAACATAATCGAATCAAATTCTCATCACTGTTCTTCTGTTCAGCTCGGTTTAATCTGCAGCACATATATATATAAACCGCACCATTCCAAACCCTTTGTGAAATGCCTTGAGACAGCATGTGTTGTGAATTGGCGCAATATAAATAAAACTGAATTGAATAAAACTGAATATAGTGATTTTATGTCAGATTGGCTTATTTTCTAAACACGAAAAACCCCTTTTGAACTGTCCCTCATAAGCACTGTCCCCTGGTTCTGTTTAAAAACATCATTATCCCAGTCATAAATCTGGCCTTAATACTGAACCACTGCTGTTTTTGTTAAACACCGGATCTATTATTAATACCACTGACTCCATTAGTTCACTAAATCCCCAGTCAAAGTTTCGATTTCGTCAACCTGAACGAATGCCCAGAAAGAGTAATTTTGTTTTAATCAGAAACCAATGTAGTTTGAATTTAACTGGTAATAGTTAATAAGCCCAATAATTTAATCATATATCCTCCATTATTTATTTCAATGTATTTAATCTGGATATTATTTTAGTATTCTCCATTAGTGCAAATTTCGTAATCCCTTTTAAAGAGTCTGACCAAAATGTATGTCCAAATTCCTGTTGCAATCAGATTGGTTAATTTATGCAACTTTTAATTCATTCTTTCATTTATGACATTTACGGTACTCAATTTACTCATTTCACATAATTAATTAGTAATGTAATTAATCAAAAAAGTATTCATACATTCAATCAAGTGTTCTGTCTCTTTTACTCATTTGTCATTAAGGCACAGAAATCGTTGTACATGACATCAGTCCAGAAGGCAGTCTTTATCTTTGATCATGGGTCATTCTCGGTCACACCTGTTACTCTGATCGACTTCCTCCTCATACCCATTCAATAAAGGAATCAATACCTAAGCCATTGACATTTGCTAGGTGGTTGGAACTCACAGTCCTCTTGCATCCAGGGAGTATATATGTGCCTAAGAATGAGAGCTCGTATACATGGTGCACAACAGCATGCACAAACTGTGATCACTACAGTCACAACAAATGAAGTGAATATAGGTTTCCCCATATTCCAACGCAGATTGCAAAAATATTTGTAAACCGTTCATCAAAATTCCTGAGAGCGATTTTAAGTCAATAGATAGTGATTTCAGTCCTCTTAGGGCCTTCATGATTGCACAGTTCTTCCTGTCAGCAGCTCATGTGGTGCTAAGCCCATGTGCTCAGTGGGGGATGATTTCATAGAAAACATCACCAAGGCAGCATATCCAGCTATGTCATGATGGCATCAGCACAAACTTTAGCCAGTTGTTCTTTGATTGTGCATTTAGCTCTCTCAATCCACCTGGTGAAAGTGTCAACTGTCATCCACTCACTTTTAACCAGAATCATATTTATTGTAGCCCAGTCAGTTGATAATTATTGTCTTTTTGTTTTTTCTGAAGATTAAAAGGTAGGTCAGACAAACACTTAAGACAAATACTGAAACACTTAAGACGCACAACACATGCCGGCTTCAGCCTCCCCTCTTAAAGAAGATGGGCGGCCAAATCTTTTACCATCAAATCATTCAGTCATAAACCTTTGGTTTTGTTTCCACCTCAAAGAGAATTTAATTCCAATTTCACCTTAAGAAAAGTTTTCATCCTCTGAAACTAAAACCCAGATAATTATTTCAACTTGTGAGCATTTGAACACATATATTAAACACTGACATTAGAGAAAAACAAATGAAAAACAGAGCTTGGTGTACTCCAAAATGTTCATTAGTTGTCCTAACACAACTATGGATCAAAAACCAAAATAGATAATGAGCTCACAGAAACCAAAACATACCATTTTTCACACAAATTTTACTCAGGTGGCCCAAATCAATACATAATTCATACATTGGGCCTTCATTCATTCCTGTTACACCCTGTTCAACCACACTTTTTCCATCATCCAAACCCAATCTTTCCAGCCATACCGTTTCTGAACCCAAGGGATCTTATGTCCTAGGCAATACTGTGTCAAAGGACCCATTTGTCGGGCTGCTCCCAGCCACCTTTTCAGGCCTTCTTCTCCTAGGAGAAAACTATATGTTTAGGGTTATTTCTCACATCAGCAGACAATATATTGTGGGGCAACTCTTCATCAACCTTTCCAGAAAAAACATTAATCTGAGTATTGTGACCTGCACAACCTAAACATAAACAAGTTGATTTTACATTACAACAACAAAAATCAAAACTAGCGAAATCAGCATTTTTTTTCACCTTCTTCACTTGACAACATATAATTATAATTGTACATTGGTAGTTGCACTATTATTATATACAAAGAAGACAAAAACAAACAACTTTCCAGTTCTGTTGCATACCAGTTCATGAAGGAAAAAGGAGATGAACGGGCAGAAAGATTAGTGATAAAGGGAATCATTCTCTTTAGAAAAAGGAAAGGGTATTCTGTCTAGCAGTTGTTAAACTTTTTATCCAATTTGAATAAAAAGCTAACTCCGACTGCACTGTTCAATTGTTAGGATTAATTGGAATGTATGAACCTGACTGTTGTGTGTGAAGTGCTTTGAGACAACATGTGTTGTGAATTGGCGCTATATCAATAAAACTGAATTGAATTAAATTAATATCCAATGGTCTGATACAAACGCTTTGGATAAAAGTCATCTCATTACCCTTTGGCACCATCAAGTAGTGAAAGTTATAAAAATGAATTCAGTCTGGGCTGGTGCTGGGGCGGTCTGCTTGTCTCCACTCCAAAGGGAAGAGGACCACCTCGTGGGTCTGGTTGGCCCCATGGGGTATCGGTACCTGGACCTGCGAGTATACAGTATGTATGGGGAGTGTGAGTGAGTGAACGACATCCATTGTTGTGTGTCTTTACAGTAGGTACGTGGGTGTGAGTGTTTTTATGTGTACGCATGAGGGTTGGAATGTGTGATTGTGATTGTGTGTGCCTGTTTTTGTGTCAGGTTAGGTCTTGGGCTGCTCCCTCTCCTGGATCAGTTTAGGCCCCATCAAATGGGGGCCCTATTTCCTCCTGCCACACTACCTGCAGGAGGCTGGTGTTTCTGCCCGCTGGTGTACTTGTGGTTCTCGGTGTCCAGGACTGGGTGCTACGGTGTGTGCCAGCTCACTCCTGATGGCTGCTTGCTGGGGCCTGGCCCCTGGGCTCTGTTAGGCCTGTGCTTGGGGAGTGATGTGTCCCAGGGTCTCAGGTCTCTGGGTCCATGGCTGGATCTGCAGCTCCCTGGGGCTTCTGCACTGTGGCTGCTGGGTTGTTCCCCTGGGATTCTCCCCTGCTCCTCTCTGGGGGGGGGGTTGCGGTAGTCCCAGCAGTGGTTCTTCTTGGGGTTTCCGTGCTCTGGGGGGGCCTTTGGATGTCTGTGGGTCGGATCTCCTCCGTGTCTGTCTCAGGTCCAGGGGGGGACGTCTGTGGCTCCTCACACTCGCTATTGCATATTGTTATGAAGAAACCTTTTATATACAAGCATCCTCACAATCAAACCTACAGGTGTTTAGATTCAGGTGTTAACAGATAGACAAATGTTCTATATTGAGCTGCAATACATCTTGCATTCATAAGTACCGTGCACTTTTTGGTAAAAATGCTGTTATTATATATGTTTCTCTAGGTGTAGAAGCAAGCAGAGTGTTATCTTGTAATCTCTTCATCCTTCTTTCTCTCCTCCATTATTTTCTCTTTCTCCCCCTTTTTCCTTTTCATCCCACCTCTCCCTCTTTCTTGTTTCTTATTTTTTTCCTTTTGTTTCCGTGTCCAACAACTGAAATAATCCCAAAGCAATTTCTAATAAAAATTCTTTAATAAATATCAAGCAGAGCATTAAAGCGGTAGCTGTGATGCTCCACTATTGGGCTTCTTCTTGGCACTCAGACAACAATTCTGAGTGCTACTTTGTCAGACAGGACATGGTTAAAAAAAAATTATGATTTGTATTACTGTTTATATTCAACGGGTTGCCCTCAAAATAAACAAACTACTTGTATGGCGTTGTGTTACATAGGGTTAGATAAAGTCAGAGGCCAGGCCGAACTGACACGCTTCATTCCTACAACTTTCTGTTTGGCCATGATAAAACTGCTCTCTTTTAATCGTCTGATTTCATAACAATTTGAGCGATATCCATCACCAAGATTGTAATGACTCTGGATGTTTTTATTCTAATTTAGCTTTATTTATATATGTTTTTCTAATGCAGTTAGGCATTATTTTGAAGAATCGGGTACCTAGTTTTTATTAGTTGCTATTATTTTAATGTCTTTCATATCTCAGTCTCTTTTCAGGTGCAGGATTCAAAAAGGGTCAGAGAATTGTATTTATTCAATTGTGAACGTGGACCACTTCAGGTTCTTAGGAACCACCATCTCTGAGGACCTGAGATGGTCTTCACACATAGACACTGTTCTAAAGAAGGCCCAGCAGAGACTGTACTTCCTGAGGCAACTCAAGAAGTTCAACCTTCCACAGGAGCTGCTGGTCATCTTCTACACTGCCATCATTCAGTCTGTCCTGTCTTCATCCATCTCAGTGTGGTTTGGATCATCCACCAAACAGGACAGGTGCAGACTGCAACGAATAATCAGGACTGACCTTCCCTCCATCCAGGACTTATACAGGTCAAAGGTCAGGAAAAGAGCTGCCAAAATCTCTGCAGACCCCACACACCCTGCACATAAACTGTTTAGAGTTTTACCTTTAGGTGGCGCTACAGAGCACTGTTTACTAAAACCAGCCACCATAGAGACAGTTTCTTCCTCCAGGCTGTTTCTCTGTTGAACATTCAATAGAGTACAGAACAACAGCATACAGATGTTGCAAATGCACCTTTTTATTATATATGTGTATATTGTAAATATGTATATTCTGTAATACAAAAATAAAAACCACAGAGCAAAGTGTACCGGAGTCAAATTCCTTGTTTGTATGTACGAACTTGGCAATAAAGCTGATTCTGATTAAATCTCAACCCTAGATACCATTTTCAAAATCTGGTTCAATTACAGGTCCTTCTCAAAATATTAGCATATTGTGATAAAGTTCATTATTTTCCATAATGTCATGATGAAAATTTAACATTCATATATTTTAGATTCATTGCACTCTAACTAAAATATTTCAGGTCTTTTATTGTCTTAATACGGATGATTTTGGCATACAGCTCATGAAAACCCAAAATTCCTATCTCACAAAATTAGCATATCATTAAAAGGGTCTCTAAACGAGCTATGAACCTAATCATCTGAATCAACGAGTTAACTCTAAACACCTGCAAAAGATTCCTGGGGCCTTTAAAACTCCCAGCCTGGTTCATCACTCAAAACCCCAATCATGGGTAAGACTGCCGACCTGACTGCTGTCCAGAAGGCCACTATTGACACCCTCAAGCAAGAGGGTAAGACACAGAAAGAAATTTCTGAACAAATAGGCTGTTCCCAGAGTGCTGTATCAAGGCACCTCAGTGGGAAGTCTGTGGGAAGGAAAAAGTGTGGCAGAAAACGCTGCACAACGAGAAGAGGTGACCGGACCCTGAGGAAGATTGTGGAGAAGGGCCGATTCCAGACCTTGGGGGACCTGCGGAAGCAGTGGACTGAGTCTGGAGTAGAAACATCCAGAGCCACCGTGCACAGGCGTGTGCAGGAAATGGGCTACAGGTGCCGCATTCCCCAGACCTGGGCTACAGAGAAGCAGCACTGGACTGTTGCTCAGTGGTCCAAATTACTTTTTTCAGATGAAAGCAAATTCTGCATGTCATTCAGAAATCAAGGTACCAGAGTCTGGAGGAAGACTGGGGAGAAGGAAATGCCAAAATGCCAGAAGTCCAGTGTCAAGTACCCACAGTCAGTGATGGTCTGGGGTGCCGTGTCAGCTGCTGGTGTTGGTCCACTGTGTTTTATCAAGGGCAGGGTCAATGCAGCTAGCTATCAGGAGATTTTGGAGCACTTCATGCTTCCATCTGCTGAAAAGCTTTATGGAGATGAAGATTTCATTTTTCAGCACGACCTGGCACCTGCTCACAGTGCCAAAACCACTGGTAAATGGTTTACTGACCATGGTATCACTGTACTCAATTGGCCTGCCAACTCTCCTGACCTGAACCCCATAGAGAATCTGTGGGATATTGTGAAGAGAACGTTGAGAGACTCAAGACCCAACACTCTGGATGAGCTAAAGGCCGCTATCGAAGCATCCTGGGCCTCCATAAGACCTCAGCAGTGCCACAGGCTGATTGCCTCCATGCCACGCCGCATTGAAGCAGTCATTTCTGCAAAAGGATTCCTGACCAAGTATTGAGTGCATAACTGTACATGATTATTTGAAGGTTGACGTTTTTTGTATTAAAAACACTTTTCTTTTATTGGTCGGATGAAATATGCTAATTTTGTGAGATAGGAATTTTGGGTTTTCATGAGCTGTATGCCAAAATCATCCGTATTAAGACAATAAAAGACCTGAAATATTTCAGTTAGTGTGCAATGAATCTAAAATATATGAATGTTAAATTTACATCATGACATTATGGAAAATAATGAACTTTATCACAATATGCTCATATTTTGAGAAGGAACTGTACAGCTGACTGTAACGGTGTCCTGTGGAAAACAAAAACCCACTCCACATCAGTTTACAAGGCTTAATAAAAACGATAAACACAAAAAATGAAGGCCATATGTCTTATAATCCTAGTTTGCTTTAGCCAGTTTTATAAACACACCATACAACTTTAACTATAATAGGTCTGTCCAGTAAGTCTGTTAAAGCATGCGTGTCATCTTGTGTTGCATTTGAGTCTAAATAATCATTCTGAACCTGGTTGGAAAAAATCTCTGTTAATCAAAATCCTGTTTTGAGGGAAAAAGTGTCCCTGTCTGGACTTCCTTTTGTTTTACCATAAAGAACTGACCTAATGTTATTATGGTACTGTTGAGGATCAGACCTGCTTTGTAGTCTCTAATTGTTATTGTGATACCAATGAGTTGGCATAAAGACAAGTCCTTATTTAATAAATAATGCTGGGCATCAGACAGTTTAAAATGTTTTTACCCTTTAAGTAGGCGGTCCATGAGCTGGCCAGGACCCTCCCGACCGTGGGAGCCTGACATCGCTGTCTACAGGCCACTTGACAAGGCCGCCTTTCGATTCTACACTTTGCCACTAGGCGGCACTGTGAGCAACATGTCAAATGATCTTCAATCATGCAGAGGTCCTTTTACAGAGGATAACCGGTGATGTAATAAATCAACCACAGTACCCACTTTTACCTGAAAAAGTTGAGGGTATAAGAGGAATTATTTCTGGCCTGTTGTCATCTGACGTTTTGATTCTGTGTGGTTCCACCTTACAACATCCCTATCTCACCTGTTGCAAAACCCAGTAGAGAAAGTTATCGCTTAGTGCATGACTTGAGGAAAATAAACGCAAGGCTCCAAAGCACCCATTATGACACACCTAATCCTTACTCCATGCTCTCAAAGCTAGAACATGATTACAAATGGTTCATAGTCATGGATCTTGCCAATGCGTTTTTCTGCATACCCATTCAGGAAAACTGCCAGAAACTGTTTGCTTTTTCCTTCGAGGGTCAGCAATACACTTAGACCAGATTACCACAGGCTTTGACAGACAATCCGTCACTTTTTAATCATGTTTTGCAAACGTTGAAGCAAAAATGTCATCATCCTCTTCTGGACAGGTGCTGTGTACTACAGTACATCAATAATATCCTTCTGGACAGGGCCTGATTAACACTTTGCTGTACCCTGGGCAAAAATATTCAAGGGCCCCATCATCACAACCCCAGGATCACCACAATCTCGCAAAATACAAAATAAATTACCATAATATACAGTAAATTTACTCAATACTTCAAATTCTAACTGTCACGAAGTGTATTTTGATGTTCAAATGCTCATCGAACTACAAATGCTCTACTATGTCCTCTTGTCAAGGACACTCACTCACTTATGATGCTTTGAAAACATGAAGGCATCAGTATAATCTGGTAAAATCGACCCACTACATTGAGAGGGAGGGAAGTGTCTTCCATTTTCACAAAAAATAAACAAGAAACCATATTCAAACCATCCAATTTTTATTTAACAACACTTATCCCCAATACAAATGGCAAAATACACAATTTTAATCCTAAATAATGGGGAAATGCATGTTTAAACTTGACAGATTCAATTGGCAAACACATCTGACACTGGCTTTTTCTGGACTTTGACTGTGCAAACTGGTGTATAATATCTTCAAAATCAAGGCCACTAACAAGTTCATGTTCGATGGCCAAGAGAGAAAGTGCAGAGAGCCGTGTCTGTGACATTGTGGTCCTCAGCTCATTTTAACCCGTTTCAAAACAGAAAACGACCTCTTACCCTCACAGTTAGACACAGGCAAGGTTAAGTCTTAGTGCAACATAATCATTTGGAAATTTTGTCTTAAGTACATGACTCTCAAGAGCCTCCAGCAGCTGTACAGATAAAATCTCATTATGCACAAAGTGCCTGAACTGAATAAGTTCATCTGACAAGGAACTATCCAGATCCATTGGATAAGTGGAGCTCAGCTTAGCAGCTCTTTCATGCGCATCACAATCATTACAGTCCCTCTCAAATAAAACCCCAAAGAGGTCACACATGTGTGTGTAGGCTTCGATGCGCTTGGATAGGCATGAACAAAGTTTTTCAATGATCACATAATATGTTTCAATTGTAAATCTCTGACTACTGTCAGTAAAAGCTACTTCACTGTCATCAACAGACTCATCTGCAAATTCTTTTTCTCACATGTTGAGTGTCAAACTGGTACTGCTGTGTAGCACTGACAGCGCGTGCTGATTCTTTGAGCTCTGAAAACTGTTCTCGTAGAGTGCCAACATATGCTCTTGGTCTTTTGCATTGAGCACCAAAGACCAAGAGCAGTAGCTAAATCCATATTGCTTTTTTGGAGTTGGTCACTTGTTGCCTTAAAACTATGCAGTACCCAGTCCCACAACATAGTCATTATTACTGTCTCCAGTTTATCAAGTTTTGCGACCAATGCAGCAGCTTCAAGTTTGGTTTGTGTTTTCTCATCACAGTCTGAAGATATTTTGCCTGATATATCTCTAATTGCCCTATAATTTTCATTCAAACATTTTGTGGACTCTGCGCTGCAATTCCATCGAGTGGTGCTGAGGAATTAACAGTGTATTTAATGTAATGTTCGCTGTTATGGAGAACTGTACTCCAGCAATGTGTTTATGCATTACAAAATGTATACAGAGTCTAGAGCAGTCAAAAAAAAGATTTAACCTCCTCACAGCAATTATCAACGCAGTTAACACCTACGAGGTTCAGCGAATGGGCAGCACACAGGGTATAATGAATTAGTGGGTTTAGTTTTTCAAGTGCGCCTGGAGGCCGTTGTATTTGCCAGACATGTTGCTAGCATTATCATAACTTTGGCCACAACCGTTTGACAAGTCTAACCACAAGCCTCGCACCATTTCAATTACAGATTCAGCTAGGCTCACACCTGTGTGGCTGTGAATGGGCTCAAACCCAATGAATCTTTCCACCATTCTGCCATCTGCACTGACAAAACAAAAAACAAATGTGAGCTGATCTACGTGTGCTAAATCTGGTGCTCAATCTATGATTACAGAGAAATATTTTGCATGCCTGATTTCCTCAGCCATCACTTGCTTAGTTTTTTCACCCATTAATGAAATAAATTCTTCGCACACAGTTCATGACAGGCAAGATGTCATGTCATCTCTACCCTTATTGCCATGCTTCGCAAAGTGCTCCTTTAAAAAGGGGTCAAACTCCGCGATCAGTTCAAGCTTTGTTACGCAACCCGCTCAGTGCACATTGATCGGCATCACCTTTGACCCGCCTCATCCATGTGGACTGACCAATGAGGAGAGGGTCTCAACTCACATTCACAGTCACAGGCAGTGTCTCTTTGTGCAGCGCAAGGGCTCCAGTGGACAGTTTAACGTAAAGCAGGAGATAACCAGACATTTTGCTTGTGCCCTCACTAACTTGTGCCCTTTAGAGGCTGTGGGCCCCTGGGCAATTGCCTAGTTGCCCATATGGTTAAACCAGCGTGCCCCAAAGAACAAGAGGTCAGTCAATTAAGTGCAGATTTCCTTGTTCGGCTAGATTGAAAGGGTTTCACGGACTCTGGAGATAGGTTACAATGCTGTCGCCCTCAAGTTGTTTTTTCGGGAGGGTTATCACCTCTGCTGGCGTTGGAATTACAGAATGTCATAAACGGAGCATTCTCACACACCCAAAACTGCACACTGTTTGGGCATGGCTAATTACAGCAGAAAATATGTGCCTAATGTGGAAGCAATTTATGTGGTTAAAACGTGTTTGTGTGTCTGAGACAGCATGTTCCTGGAAAGAGGCCCGGGTTGAGTCTTATTGGACCAAAAAAAGGGAAAAACAGCGCTTCAGTTCAGCTTTGGAATGAGGGGTTGATAAGAATAATGAAATTGTTATTGTACAACTGTCACATAGACCGGTTTGATTTCTTGCAGATGCGATGCTAGTCTTGTATTCCCGTAACTGTGCCTGAGAATCAATGTTGTGTGTGCCAAAAACATGTGCGTAAATGGAAATGGTACATTGGATTGGACAAGAGTTTCACATATACAACAGTGATATGACTTTTGTATATATTGTTGTGGAATTTTCTTATCAAAGTGGGTAGAGGTTGACTCATAACAAGAGAAAATCCAGACTTTGTCTTAATAAGTTTTATTCAAAGGCCTTCAGCGTTTGAAGACCCTGACACTGAGGTTAGTCAGTGAAACAGAGCCCCGATCAACATTTACACACAGTATTTATACCAGAACATGACAGTGTTATCTCAACTTCAAAGAGTCTGTGTTTTACGACCCTAGACCCTTCTCGGGTTCAAAGGTGACAAGGTTACCTAGGAACAACCATCTACTCTCCCAAAGGCATCACCCTAAAAAATGGCCTTAACCATTAAACTTCTGATAATGACTTTTACAGCTTCCTCCAATAACATAGAGGTTCAGGGGAGTGAGGTAACCCAAAGGTCATACATTGTGGAATGCCTACTGAAAGAATTTCCATCACACTCCTTTCTTCTGATTACAAGATAATCACCACTAAAGGAAAATTAACAAATTATAAACACAACTTAAAAAACAAAAAAAAACTAAAAATCCTGCTGTCTCTCCTGAGTGGCTTCAAGCTGCCCTATTACCAGTCTGGTACAGGTGGGCGGTTGTAGGAAGCTCCTCTAGAAATATATTTAGAAACAGGAACTCTAACCTGCTGGAAGTTAGGCTTCCATAGTCCAACTGAACAACGGTGGAAATGAACACATTCAAACTTGTAATAATACCATAATGATAAATATCAAGCAATAACCATGAAAGTTAGATAAAAGCATCCGAGATATCCTCCTCAGAGTCAGTCTCACTGTCAAAGTGGGAGGAAAGAATCTCTCACTGTGGTGTGTGCGCAGTGAGGCAAATGACCTTCTGATTTCTAACTTTCAGGCAATGCGATGGCCTTAAGTAGATTCTGAAATAACGTTGCACTGCCCAAGGGATTATTGTGCCCTTGTAAGAACAGTGTTCTTCAACCACCTCTTCAATCACTCGCCAATGATCAGCTTACAGTTCTTTGTCTTGTGGTGGTCCGCTGTCCTCACACCTTTCAGGCCATGGATGATCCAGTTGGAAGATGACTTGTCCTGGAAGCCAGATGAAGCTGGAGGAGCTGGAGCTTTCCTGCAGCTTTCCTGGGTGTCTAGTAGGATCTGATATGGGCCATTCCAGCACCTGGACTTCCTGTGTTTTCTCCTAAATTCTCTGAGCAGAATCCAGTCGCCAGGAATAAAGGACTGGAGGGTGGAAGTGGCTGTTTCTGGTAATGCAGCCTTCACCGTCTGTGAAACTTGAGAAAACACAGTGGACAGGTTTTGACAGTAAAACAACATCCTATCTTCACACAAAGATGTGGAAGAAAATTTTCTTGGCAATATCCCCATGTCCAAATTAGGAGACCTGCCACACAGCACTTCAAAAGGACTGAGATTTGCCTGTGTCCTTTGTCTCAATCTCATATAACTGAGAACAATAGGTAGAACCTTCACAACGCTTGGCTAATTTTCAATTCAAAGTCCCATTCTCAAACCTAAGTGCTTAACTACATGAACTTCATCAAAACATCCAACAAAATCCAAAGAATTGATCTTCTGACTTCACCTGATATACTAGCAATGACCATCAGCTAAATATTCTGAATATCAAAAATGTGACATGATGTTTGAGGAAGGTCTGATTACAGGTCAATATTTCATAGTTTCAGAAAACCCACAAAGAATTTCAAAAATGGTCTAATCTGTGGAGATATAAAATTTCACAAAAGAATCAACACCTTAATTTCAGACAGGTTTTCATAATGTGGTCTTAGGGAGCTATGCACCATTTATATAACAAAGTACAACGTCTCTCTCGCATTGTCACTAAGTCCTCACTGGAGGTCTGAGCTACCCTTTTTCCCATGAGTGCTAAAACTTTTGGAACCCCATGTTACTTTATTCTGACATTCCCCTCTTCTGGCGCAGGGTCCAACCCATGCAACAATCCAGCAAAACGTTTGTACAAAAATGTTCTAGTAACCAAGATTACATTACCTAGAACCAAAGAAATGAATTCTGACATAACCATGTGTCTCTATGAATTTAACAAAAGCAACATAAAGAAAATCCAGATGTTTTTAACTGCAATTCAGTTCCATCAACAACCAAACACAAACTTCAGTTATTCAGTTCATCAATGTCTCACTTAGAAATTAGTCACACATCATCCTGATTTGTCTTGTATGAAGATGAGTATTAGATTAATGGACATCTAATGTAATTCAGATGCATAAACCCTACAAATTGAATCTAATAAATAATTCCCACCAAATATAAAGTCATAACTCAGATTCTTTATCAAAAATATATCCTTACTTTTGGCATATCTTGAATTGTCAGCTAGTTTAATGGCACCAGGGAAACTTTCAATCTAATAAATCACCAATGATTCTGCATGCAAAACTAATTCTTCAAACTAGTTTAAACTATTTAATTAACCTTTTAGTAATAAAACACATAAATCTAAAAGTCATGCTACATCCTTAATTATTATACAAAAAAAAAACATGTTATTAAGGCAACAATCACTACAAGCATTTTGATTCTATTGTCTCTTAAACAGTGTTAAAACTCAGGAAGGGAGGTGCTGAGCGTTACCATGACAACAAAGACATGAACCAACCTAGTAGGTGGGCGGAGTCAGGCAGAACTAACCTCTGATTGGCAGCCTATGGGCGGGACCCACAGTTTCTTCATCCCATCCCACATTAGTGTAACTTAAACTGCAAAACTGTTAACATGAACCTACCTCAGAAACAAGCTGCTTCTTAACTCTCCTGAAAACTCAAAGTTTTAATCAATCTGGGATTTAGAAACATTATTCTAAACATGGATTATTGTTTCATGCAACATATAAACAAACATTTATTCCAACAAAACAAAGACAAAACATCAAAGACAAACAAATGAACAAATTTGAAGCTTCAAGAATTCAAAGAAATTTTTAACAATCTCTTTTCAGAATATGTTTTCTCAGCCATATCTTTTAATGCTATAATTGATCAATTTTGTTATGACAATCGTCAGGATCCTTTTTAAGATAAGTGCACATAGTCCAAAGACATCTCAAAGTATTTAGAAGCACAGCAACAGTTTTCTCTTAAATGAATCCAAATTTACTGATGCTGAAACCTTTTGCTAATTCTTTGTGCTGTAACTCTGTAATAATAACTACAATCCTGAGAGTTATTGTTATAATTCTCTTTTTGTTTCTCAATTTGATCGCAGCTGCATTGCAGAATTTCAAGTTAAATGCAAAGAAGTATTTTAATTTAATTCAATTCAAATTCAAAGATACTTTATTGATCCCTGAGGCGAAATTAGAAAAGTCGGCATTGACATTTTTATGGTATATCCAAACTAAACAAAACTGCAGTGTTTGACTTAATCAGAAATTAAGATAAGAAGCTTGTCTCCAAACTGGACTTTTCCCCACATAATGTTTCAAAAAAGAACAAACATCATTTTCTTTAATTTGGCTATTTAAATTTTGAGAGTTGGGGAGAAAATTATTACTAGAACCCCTCTTTAATAATCCAAATGCTGATAAATGTTCCAATATTTTATCTCTTAGTAATCTGAAATTACCTTGTGTACCTTTGTACTCCTATGTATTCCTTTAATCTTTAAACCCTAAGAAATCAAACAAGGAGACTGGAGTTTGAGCCGACCATCCTCTTTAGTATTGAGAGAAACTTTATTTCTTTTCTTTTCCTAAAATAAAGGATTTTACTTGTCTTTATTCCGTTATAAAAATCCTAACCTTGGTTCCAAAACTAAACTCTTCAACCCCAATCTGTGTCCCCAGAGTAGAAATTTTTTGAGTATTATTGCATTTCAAAGCCACCAAATGACTGGAACTCATCATTGGCTTAGATCTATTTTAATAAGTAATCAGCCTACCTTTAATTAAATATTATAATTTTATGGACCCAAAATCTATGGCTTACAGGCTTCAGGAGTCCAGGAACCACAAGTTGAGTACTACTGCAGCGAACAATGGTGTTAACTTTCTGCAGAGATTGAAGGATTGGCTAAATATATTATTTCTGCTTGGACAATAATCAGATTTAAAATTATTAGTTCACAGCTCCTAATTTACCTCAGATCATATTTGCTTCTAACCCAGTTCATAAGAAGCTTCAGACAACATTATGCTAAAAAAACCAAGAACAAAAACCAGATCTGTTTTAAAATAAAGAAAAAACATGCTTAAAAAAAACTTGATACTGTGGTGGAAAATAACTCCACGGTTCTGAAGGCCTTTTCATGCAGAGTCTTTTAGGAAACATGAGATTAGTTTAATTTTTGTGTGGTACCACTGTCCAATCAGATTCTTTCTAAATAACCCCATTTTTCATACTCATTTTAAAGGTTTGTTTTACCAAGGAAAATGTGTTTAACAAAACCAATTACTCTCAAAAGTTTTAAAAGTTTTTAGCTGGTGATATCTTAGAAAACAACAAGTGTTTTAATATTTCTATGCAGCACAGAACTGATCAGGTGTCCTTTCCTTCTCCAAAGGGAGAAAAAAGAACCTGCAGAACCAAATCTTTCATAGTTTTTGTCAGGACCTGATATAAGGTACAGTGTAAATCAACACGCTGCATGAATCAGAAGAGGGAAGAAAAAAAACCTAATATAACCTCATCCCAGCAGCTGCTGTGAAAAACAATTAATTTGTACTTTCCACAAGCGTCAGTTAACACTTGCGGACAAAAACTGCACCAAACTGTAAGTACTGTGTCAGAGACTGTATGAAGACCATCTGCAGTAAAACTAAGCCTGTTTTAATGAGGTCTCTACCCATTAGATTTATGGGATACAAAATCTGACAACAGAAAATAATATCTGAAGGAGAAACCCATCAGGTTTTACGCATGCGCTTGGTTTTAAAAATGCTCCTTCATGAGATCTGTCCTGAGAATAACATAGAAACACATGGTTACTGCTGAGTTTTGGTGATGTTGTAACTTCCTCTACTTTTAATAACTTTTAATAACTAGAATAATTGACCCTGAATATTCCACGATGAAAGAGAACTTGTTTCTCTGAAAGAATTAACTGGAAAGTATCAAATGAGTTAAGTTATCACCCTTTTAAAGATACTTTTCTAACCCTAAAATAATATTTTAACCCGCTATATCTGTCAACGTCAAGCAAGCGTCACATGAGCAGCGGTTAATAAGCGTTCTTCGTTGCAGAAAATAGGAAAAGATTTATGCAAATGTGTGTGTGTTTGTACGTTACCCCATCAGTTTCTTAATCGCTCCAGAGTCAGACTGTCATGGCACACAGTTCTCTATCAGTCCAAAAAACAACCAGGCCCTTCCCCGGTCTGTTGGTGAGACATTTAATCATTCTTTGTCCACTTTAACTTCTCCAGGAGGGAGAAAGAAGAAACTTTGCTCCGGTTTCTCTGCCCGCATAAGATGCTTTCAATATAAATCCAGTGTATCGTTCTTCTGGCTCTGGCAAACAGCATGGATCGTTGTCCATCTCAGTGGGTCCAGACTTCTTCTGAGTTTTGTTTTTTTGTAGAAAGTCACGCTGCGATTTTCAACATGCAGGAAGGCAGATCTCTCTCTTTCAGGCCGTTCTGGAGAAGTGTCTCTGGCGGAGTAGCCATGGGAAGGGCAGGTTTCTAAAATCCAGACTCAAAAACGCAGATGTTGAACTCAAAACCCATATATGTGTGTATATGTGTGTGAGAGAGGCAGAAGAAAAAGTTTAGTATAGGTTCAGATTTTGTACAAATACATATTATCAGTCAGTCAGTCAGTTGTCCCCCTGCCTGTCACTTCCTTCCACAACATGAACTATACTCCTTTCTAAAACAACTTTCTTTTCGCATCTCTAATGTCCCTTTTCACTTTTACCTTCTTTTCCGACTGATCGCAATATTTAAGACAAACAAAACTTCCTTCAGGAAAGTTTTAACTCTTTAACCCCTTAATTGATGCACTCTGTGCTTTTTAATATTCTTCTTATGTTTTTTTTATTTATTTTTCCATCAACTGTTTTACTTGAAACTTTTTAAACTATTTAACTTATTTACACTCAAACGTCCACGCTGTGAAAAACCAAACTTATCTTCCATATTAAAGCACATTTAACACAATCATCCCCACTTTTTCCTTTCATTATTTTATAAATCAGAGTATGAAGAAGGAGACACCCCTGATGCCTCAAGGTTCCGGAACCATTTTTTTTTACCTGTTCAGCGGCACGTCTGCCCACTGGCTTTTCTCCTTTATGAGGTGTAGAAAATTGCTAAAAACCACCCGCAAAACCCTGTGTTTTGCTTTATCCCATTGTTACCAATGAGAACCTCCCTGCAATTCCTTTTGCAGGGTAACCGGGCCCTCAGCTGATGTCCTCCCTCTCGCAACTCTGGAACCTAATTAATTAGTTAGGAGATGATGGTTAATGTGTAATAAAAATAATAATATACATTATATCATACAGAGCAACTTCTCACCCAGATATATTTGACGACAAATTGTTTGGATCTAATCAGCCAGAAGCCGCAGGCGGACATGAGGACTCCACTACCGTAATATGGAGGTGGACTGAGGACAACGTCTCCAGGCTGGCCAGGCGTCCGTGTCCCCGTCCTGCAGTCTTCTCTGGCACGTTAGATCCTGTTCGTGACGCTAAAATTGTTGTGGAATTTTCTTATCAAAGTGGGTAGACGTTGACTCATAACAAGAGAAAATCCAGACTTTGTCTTAATAAGTTTTATTCAAAGGCATTCAGCGTTTGAAGACCCTGACACTGAGGTTAGTCAGTGAAACAGAGCCCCGATCAACATTTACACACAGTATTTATACCAGAACATGACAGTGTTATCTCAACTTCAAAGAGTCTGTGTTTTACGACCCTAGACCCTTCTCGGGTTCAAAGGTGACAAGGTTACCTAGGAACAACCATCTATTCTCCCAAAGGCATCACCCTAAAAAATGGCCTTAACCATTAAACTTCTGATAATGACTTTTACAGCTTTCTCCAATAACACAGAGGTTCAGGGGAGTGAGGTAACCCAAAGGTCATACATTGTGGAATGCCTACTGAAAGAATTTCCATCACAATATACGCCCTGACTCGTGTCAGGGATTTAGGAAAAAAGTAAAAGTATTTTTGAATTGAATTTTGTTTTATGAAGATGTATTCAGAGATATGTTTTGAAGAAAAGGTCCTCTGCGTCGGCTTTGAGAGGAAATCAGTTGTCTTTTCATCATTTTTATATTAGTAGACTTTCTTTCCACATAATTGGCGGCCCGTACTGGGAATCTTTTTGCTGAGGGAGAAGAGATAAGTGGCCAGTCCAGGTGGAGGGACACAAACTGCTGAAACGGGCCCGTTGAACCAGAAGGGGTAATACTATCTGTCTCTTCTGTTACACTTTAGAAATACGGCTGTCCGTAGGCCCTCCGCTCTGGTTATTATTAATTCAAGTGAATTAATCAGATGTATCCCTTTCAAATTAGACAAGACATCTGGGTTTCCTTAATGCATCAACGCATGCTTGCGTGTGCAAGGAGGCTAACAGTCAAAAAACACAAAATTGGAATTGGCTACCTGGCAGTTTTGAAATAAGTAATATTTACGTCCCAGCTGGAGTTGTGGCCTAGGAATAATCCTAACATTATAGTGTGTCTGTCCAATACTATTTTTTCTCCTGGGAAATAAGTCACCACTGCAGGAAATTATAAATATTTGATATACAGTATATAAGAAAAATGTTATAAAAGAAACGTAGTTACCTTGAGATTAAGTAGCCGGTGGACTTAGATGAGGTGAGTTGAAACCTGTTTAAAATGCCTGAGGGGCAGAGATTTTAAGAGCTGAGTAATATTTGACTGAAAGGCAAAGAGAAATTGTAGTTAAGCGAGTGCATGTGCACAGGGTTTTTTTCTAGGGGCATTTGAGGATGACCCTTTGGAGAGTTGAAGCCTGAAACTGAGATAACTGCAGTATTTTTGTTTTTGAGATCTCTGTGGTGAGTGGAGTTTGGTGTTCTGCAGAAATGTTAAATTGATCCTGTTAAAGGGATTGGAGTCAATAATATAATAATTAAAAATGTAAGCACACAATTTTGAAATTGACTTGCTAGACCATCAACAAACTATTAATCAGGTCAGTGGACCCCAGGGGCATGAAAAAGGATGAAAAAGTGTGTGTGAGATGTATGAATGAAAAGGCTTGGATCCGCAGCGTATGGCAGATAGATGAATGGGTGAATCTCTGAATGACGTATGAACATTGGTGTTTTGTATTCATGTGAGTTGTATGCGATGTCAGACTGCACTCTGTATGAGTGTGGCCATTGAAGCGAGTTGCATGTGATGAGAGACTAAAACTGCATGTTCAGATTTTGATAACCTTAATTGCTTTCTAAGTTTCATTTGCTGTGGTAAAACAATAGATTAGATTTTGTGGTGGCACCAGAAGTTTTGGTTTGATTTGTTTATGGTTCCTACAAGTATGGGTTAAATGTTGAGTTATGCCCAAGTCAAATATTGGTATAGCTGTGTTACTGGTTAAAACTACTGCTTGAATTTTTTTTCACTCTTGAAGGGATAGACGTAAAACTCCTTATGCACTTGGATTAGAATGAAAGCATCCTTTAAATAGGGGAAGGCGTTTCTGGTAGAAGTTGACACTAGAATAAAACCTTGACTAAGAGCGAGAAAAAACAGGAAAAAGGCTCTGCAGGCTTAAGGGAAGGAATTTCTGGTTGCAAGTGTGTGTGTGTGTGTGCCTGCACACATGCCGCGTCTTGCCTTCCAACAGCGCATGACGAAAAGAATCGAAAAGAGTGTTCTTGTGTGACACACAGCACCCACCCACGCACGCACGCACACACACGTACACATGCGTAACACAAACACCTACAACACACATACACACGCAAACACAGAAACAAACAACAGACACACACAAATGTGGGGAGCAAAATACAGAAATGATGTAAAAAGGAAAGTATGAATATCAAATGCCAGCATATGTCTGTCTAAATGTTTGTCCATGAGTTCATCTAAGTGTTTAGCTAAGTGTTGAATCCGTCTGTTATACATGTGGGTTTATTTGTCACTAACATTTGATTATCCAAATTTTTTTCCCTTTCTTTTTGAGAAGAAATAGTTTCACAAAAGAATGACATATTTTTAGTAACTCCTTGGGGTTGTAGGCCTCTTAGTGCTCACAAAGTCCGGACTTATGATTGAATAATTGAGTAGTTTAAATTCAAGTGAGCGCGGTGTGGTCTGCAGTTACCTTACAGTCTAAATTACCTTTTTAAAATGGGCAAGAAAGAGAGATCATATTTCTCCTATTTTAGCTTCCCTTCATTGGCTCCCTGTTAAATCCAGAATAGAATTTAAAATTCTCCTCCTCACATATAAAGCCCTTAATGATCTAGCTCCATCATACATCAGAGATCTGATTGTTCCATGTGTTCCTAACAGAGCACTTTGTTCTCAGACTGTAGGTTTATTGGTGGTTCCTAGAGTCTCTAGAAGTAGAATGGGAGGCAGATCCTTTAGTTATCAGGCTCCTCTCCTGTGGAACCAGCTCCCAGTTTTAGTCCGTGAGGCAGACACCCTGTCTACTTTTAAGGCTAGGCTTAAAACTTTCCTTTTTGATAAAAACTGAATTAAATTGAACTTTAAAGCTGGTACACCTGAATTTCCACGTGGGCCAAAAAGGATACTTCCACTTTATTCTATTCTGAGATTCTCATTCAGTTTTCTACATATACAATTTTATTAGGCCCGAGCAGGAAAACAGCAAGGGCCTATTGTAATCGTAGGATTTCTTATTCTTTCTTCCGCTGCGTCTTTGCGGGGGCAATTTGGGGACTTTTCCATGCACAAAAACTCACAAGATTTTACCCAAAATTGGTCCCCGCGTGAAATTCTTGTTCCTTAATGTCGTTGTCAGTGGGCGTGGCCAAACGGCTCTACAGCGCCCCCTAAAGTGAGATAGGCCGAACCGTAAGTCTTAGAGATCTGAAATTTGGCACACAGGTAGAGCTCCTCAAACCAAGAGAAAAAGTCTCTTGGGGGTATAACCTAAAACACACAGGAAGTCGGCCATTTTGGATCAAAGGCTAATTTTTGGCCGTTTTTCACTCTTACTCACCTCGAACTTTAACGACCTCCTCCTAGGGATTTTGAGCTATCGACTTCATATTTCGTCAATACGCAGTTAAGGCATGGGGGATTAAAAGTTATCAAAATCGTGAGTTTACAGCCATGTTTACGGGGCTTGGCCGGGCCACAAACTTGGCGTTTGCGCCCAAAGTGAAGAAATGCAATAACTTTCCCAAACAAACGCCAAATCACACCAAATTTGGCATGAAGGAGGACCTTCGGGATCCCGACAATCCTATGGGGTCATATGCTGACATCATAAAAGCCACGCCCCCTGGGAACAGAAAGTCACTTTTTTTACTTGGAAAGGTCGCTATCTGGCTGTCTACTTTCAATCTGCTTCAAACTGTGTCAGGTGACTGATAACTAGTGGTCTAACTTCGTTTGAAGCACAGTGACTTTTCATAAAGGGGCGTGGCCATGCCAGCACGACGAAGTTGGACGTCACGCCATGGCCATACGTTTGGCTCTAATTTCCACATACATCATCTGATCTGCACCAAATTCAATATGATTGATCCTAGTCCAGTCCCCAACAGATATCTGATGACATATTTGGTGGGCGTGGCCTAATTTGTCCACAGCGACCCCTAGAAAACTTAAACAAATCAGCCCCAAGCCATGCTTTGACCGAGGAATCTGAAATTTGGTACACATACGTAACTTCTCAGGACCTACAAAAAAAGTCTCTTGGAGCATTGGTCCAAACCCCATAGGAAGTCGGCCATTTTGGATAGAATTTGCCATTTTGACCCCGGTTTTGCCCTTTCTAGCCCACATATCTGAGCGAACTCCTCCTGCAGCTTTTGACTTAGAGACATGAAAATCACTCAGTTTACTCTTAAGGCATTGGGGATCAAAAGTTATCCAAAGCTTTTTGATACATGAAAGCGTGTCGGCGTGGCCATGCCTCAAAATAGGACTTCTCGCCATAAAAGACGAATTTGATATAGCTCCTACAAGGAAGGTCACAGAGACCTGAAACCTTCTGGTATTGATCTGCCTCTAGCCCTGAACAATATTCACTGATCAGATGCTGACATCATCGAAGCCCCGCCCCCTGAGAACAGGAAGTATAATGTTTCACTTAGTCTGGTCCATGTTTGATCTCCTTCATCTAATCAACATAAAACTGTCCCAAGTGACAGATAACATGATAATCTAAGTTTGTGTCTAGTACTGACTGGTTTGGCTGGAAGGTGTGGCCGTTGCGGCGCGGCGAACTCTGATGCCCCACCATGGCGATACGTTTGGCTCTAAATTTCACATGCGTGGCCCGATTTACTACAAACTCAATATGGTTGATCTTTGACAACCCCCAAACACCTGTATTGTATTACATTGAAATTTGGATCAACAGCGCCCAAGTGTTCTATCTTCCTCATACATCATCGGATCCACTTCAAACGTAGTATACATGATCATGAGTTAATGATGGACATGTTGGCACAGGCAATAGATGACATCACTTTAGCCTTGCCTACTAAGAAACAAATGAGTGCAGCTTCCATATGGAAGATCCGATTTACTCCAAATTTTGAATGCTTTTTGCCAGACAAAACTGCATGACCGAAGATCCTATGACATGTTGCTCACTGTGCCACGTGCTGGCGACGTGTTGAAGTGAAGAGGTGTCATTGTTGGTGGCGTGTAGGAGGCGATGCCAGGCTCCCGCGGTCACTGCACAGACCGAGTTGCGCTGAGGTGCGAGGGCCTTCAAGGCTGCTTGCAGCTTTCTAGTTTCCTTTGCTTTCAGACAGTCAGTCAGTCAGTCATTTTCTACCGCTTATTCCATAGTGGGTCACGGGGGAGCTGGTGCCTATCTCCAGCAGTCTATGGGCAAGAGGCAGGGTACACCCTGGACAGGTTGCCAGTCCATCGCAGGGCAACACACAAACACACACTCATTCATACACCTAAGGGCAATTTAGAGTTACCAATTAACCTAACAGGCATGTCTTTGGACTGTGGGAGGAAGCCGGAGTACCCGGTGAGAACCCACGCATGCACAGGGAGAACATGCAAACTCCATGCAGAAAGACCCCAGGCCAGGAATTGAACCCAGGACCTTCTTGCTGCAAGGCAACAGTGCTACCAACTGCGCCACCGTGCAGCCCGCTTTCAGACATTTCTTTTCAATTGGGGCTCTATACACACAAGGAAGTATTCTGTAGTTTTTCCTTTCATACACACTTGATGTAAAAGGACTGACTGGAGAGCATTTCACTACGAAGAAACGATTAAAAAATAAAAAGAAGGGTTGACAGTGACAGTGGATCTGACCACAGATACTCCTTACCTAAACAAAACAAAGGTTTTATTTAGGAAGGAGGAAATGCTCTTATTTTTTCATTCAAAATATCCTTCATTTCATAATTAGCTTGTTAAGATCAATGCTTTGCGCAGCCAAATTTATCATCTTAATTTATCAGTTATATACCTACTATGTGATAGTATTGTTTTCTCATAAACTTTCTAAGATCCTAAGGTAATAAAATCATGAAGTTATTAAATCAACATGGATTTACTGCACTCAAATGAATAAAAATCTTTGACTAATTTGTTTTTAAGCCACAAGACAATTTGTGTAGTATAAATATATTATCTAGAAATATCAACTAAAAGGCAGCCAAGGTTTTTGCTCTGGCCAGAAATTACTTTGTATTTTATTTTATTCATTATTCATTAGTGACTCACCTTTGGTTGTGATAACTCATTTATTGTCCTCATTACAATCTGTGTCTCACATCACTGTGGAGGAATTCTGGCCCCTTTCCTTTACAACATTGATTCAGTTCACTGAGTTCAGCCCAGACCCCCACTAATGTTCTGCCATGGGAGTTTTGGTTGAGTGAAGAACTGGACTTGGTAACAGCTTGGGTTTTCTTTTGGCTTTTCTGTTGTACAATTGGGATCATAGTGTGATGTTAATAAACCAGTTTGGGCAAAGCTTCACCTGTCAGACATATTTGACTCAGAAGAGTTGGTGGCTGACTTAATGCTGATTATACTTAGTACCAGAAACAAAGCCATTTATAGTAAACATTTTCTAGTAGAAATATAATAAGCAAAATGTCAAATCTATAAAATTATTTAACCAGAAAGGGCCCAAGATACACCTTCTTCTAGGCAAGTCCTGATCAGGATTGCTGCCTAAAAAAAGACTTAATACCGTTTTAAGGAAAACGAAATGTCAGAAATTTTAAAAGAAAATAGAGAAACAAAGTGACCAGAAAAACAGTCAAAATAGACAAATATGAATAAAATATTTTCAACAATTCCAATTAATAATTTCACATAAGCTAAAAAAAAGTAGTTTCCAGAAAACCCTAGAAAATGTGAACTTATGTTTTGATAGTTAAGGTCAATAAAGACTGCAAGAAGAGATAAATTTGCTCTCCATATCAGAGCTGTGTGGACAAAATGAAGTTATGATTTTGCAGCTTGTTCTTGACCCATATTCTGGTCAGAACTTCTTCCTGTTTCTTCCTGTCAGAATTTGGTCAGAAGTTTGAAGAATGTGGTCACTAAACTGACAAATGCTGTAGTTGAGGGACTTATGAAAACTTTCCAGGAGTTCTTGTTAAGTATGAAATGTTCTGGCCAGAAAGAAATTTGAGGAAAACAAGTGTGTCTAAGTTCATCAGATGTTTATGAACTTCAGATATAAAAATTGGTGGAAATAAAAAAATAAATAAAAAAATGTAAGAGTTCACTTCAGCATGTGCTGGAATAACAGAATCATTAAAATGATCCAGTAAGGATAAAATGTTAAAAAAGGTTTTGCTGAATTCAAATTGATTTTTTAAGATCAGGAAAATGATTTGTCTAAAAAGGGTTTAAACTATCTTCCCAGACTGAGCAGGGTAGTTTAGATCATTACCCATCATATCAAGGTAAAAGGTGCATTTTGAGCCTAATAAGTTAGTATATTTGTTTTGTAATGATCTATATAAGTCACAGCCTATAGCCATGTTTTTTAATTTACTTTGGTCTTTGTCTTAGACAGGGTATCTGCAGGTTTCAGCAAGTCAAATTTCAGACTTTTTAAGACCTTTTTAATGCCAGCTTGAATTAAATTTAAGGCCCTAAAAATCTGTAAATATATCCTGCTGTATTACAATCAAGAATAGCATGTGTATCACACAATAAGACACATTCATGTTTAGTTTTTGTCTATTTATGAATACAACTGAACCAGAGAGGACTTTTATCACTTTATGCTCAATAAAGTGATAAAGGTGCTCTCTGGTTCAACTGTTGTATGAACAAGTGCAAATAAAATGTGCTCGCCATTTGTGAGTCAGTTAACATCAAAAACACATCTCCTCATCCCCTCATTGGAGTTGTAAGACTGTTGCTTGCCCACTGTGTATAAAATCCACAAAACCTCTTACTTAAGAGTTTGTGTCGCACCAAGTGCTGCTCTTAGATCAGTGCTAGTAGTAGCAGCGGTGGCCGTTTTCTGAGGAGTTTTAGCCACGCAAGGAGAGCAAAACAGTGACATTTCTGGGGTCTTGATTTGACCATCCTCGACTCCACTTGGCTTGCTTTGCGAGCGTTTCCATTACAGTTTTTTTCCATACCGGTACTTTTTTGTCTCTGCTCCTGAGCAAGTAAGATCAGGGCTGAGTAGGGACTACATGTGAGATGAACTGTTCAGTTAAGAGAATCAGTTCACTTATTGGCCGTGGGACCAGGAAAAATAAGGTTTTCACTGAGGTAGTACAGGGAAAAGTTAATAAAACTCAAAAGCGATTACAAAAATATTAGGGACCACATTTGCTGGAGCAGGTTAAATTGAAATACACTTTCAGCCTGAAAGAAAAAAAAAAAGGAATCATCAGCTTTCTGAATTACATGGAGGTGGGGAGCTTTGTTTAATAAATTCCTAAGACACAAACATTTCCCCCAAAACACACAAACCAATACCACCTTGAAACAGCGTGCTTTAGCAAACAAGCGTCTAAATGAGGAGGGAGCAGGCAGAGAGCAGCTGCCCGTAATCAGACTGCCTGCATCTGATCAAACAGGAAGAAACCTATGAATCTGCAGATCACGAATGTCCTATATCTAACCTTAAACTTCAGCGTGCTCAGAAGTCCTTGGTTTTGTGCTTCAAAGTCCTTGTCCTTGTTATTGCCATGGCTGAGACAAAAACTTCCTCATAAAGCCCAAAATGTTAACTTCTTCAAATCAAACTTTGGATCTTCACCAGTCTAGACAGCAGCGTCTCTCCTGCCACACCCCCTAACATCAGAACCCCTGTACCGTATTTTAGAAGTTCTGGCTGGGTTGTGGTCCAGATAATTATCCCAGTGGATCATTTTATACATGAAAAAATATATATAAGAAATTCTTGCATATATAATAATACAAGCAAAGTCCTTCGAGAAGAAACTACGTAAATGAGAATATACGAGATTTAAATAGTCCGGCCACAATCAAAATTTAAGACGTGTAAATAACGTATTTAAGGCCAACTTATATTTTTGCCCTGAATTCAAAACATTTTAAGGCCTCAATTTTAGATACATGAATTTCAGACTTGTGCGGACACCCTGTTAGAAGACCTGACATCTAATCACTGAACCAGGATCAGGACCAGCTTATTTCATACAATCCAGGTTCCAGGGTATGATGATCCTGAATCTTCTAAATTATAGGTGTCAAACTCAGGCCTTCAGTATAATTACATTTGGCCCCTACTAGATAATCCCTACTGTCAACTACAGCTGAGTTCGAATCGGCAACCCACCGCTTTCAAGACGAACCACTACCACTGCAGCCATCATCACCGTGCATAAAGAATGATTGTGTTCTTTATGCACTTTTCCTTGCTGTTCTAAGGCATGGACTTGAACAGTTGGCTCTTCATTATAGAAAATTATCATTATTTGTAGCCTTCAGAAAAAGGTGTACTTGCTTAGGAATTTAATTCTGAATGCTACAAATAGAGAAATATGCAAAACATTGTCATCCATTTGATATTTGATTTCACTTGTGCTTATAGTAATAGGCATTGCTTGCTTTCATATTAAAAGGTTTGTCATGACATCTCAGAAAGAAAAACCTTCTGAATTGCAGACAGTTTTTCAACAGATATCAATTTTGTCCAAGTTATTAATTTTGTCCCAATTTTAGACACTCCTGTTCTACATGGAGCATTTAAAAAAAAATCAGAAATAGCAAAAACTCTAGATTTAAAATGCATCCAAGCTAACTGAACATCAGTTATCAGAGAGAAAATATTCACATCACTATACCTAAAATCATTTAAAGGGGCTTGTTCTGTAAAGTGATCACATATAAAATATCTTCTGAATAAAATGTGGTTTACATCTGAGCATCTTGCAGGTTTGCACACAGACAACTACACAATGGTTACTGACATCATTACAAGTAACTGCAGAATGTCTGTGCCGTGCATTTGTTAGAATCACATCAGGCAATGAGCTCTGGCTCGATGTTTCTTTGTGTTTGGTTGAGTTGGTGAATGTACTGCATGACCTACACCAAACACAGAGAGTCACTGTAGCAATTTTGTTTTAAAAAGGAGGTGGTACCTAACACATTACACACTGACAAAATTCTTTGCTCAAAAGTACCATATCTTGTTGCTTTTAAGTGGCAGTAAAAAAAACTAGACAAACTCAGAAAGGAAAGAAGGAAAAGAAAACCCAAGGCAACAGCACTCAGCTCAATTATATTTATGAAAAAAGATACAAAAGGTGAAATATCTGGTAAAATATTCAGATTGCAGACAAAACTCAATTTTAATTGATTCAATTGACTCGTAATAGAAAGGCCATCATTGCTGAATTAATACTTCATCTGTTGTGATTACACTCCCACATTCATGGTTTCAGTGGCTTATTACTGATTTATCTACTTGTAGAATCTAGAGATTTCCAGGTTAGGAGGAAAGGTGGAATATTGTAGGACATACCCAAGCAGTGACACTAAAAACAGGAGATGACCAGCGTTCCATGGTTACTACAGGACTCTATTAAAATAAGGCCGAAGATCCTCTTTGATGACCACACACTGGCAAACAAATCTACTACATTAGTTTTGCTTTACCCAAATCAGGAGGAGGAAATAAAAAAGTGACAGTGCTCAGCTGCCACTGTTGGTTGGATAAACTGAAAATTAGACATTTGTGATTTTTGCTGCCACCTTTGCAGTGAGCCTTGAAGGCATTGTCATTTCTTCTGTCCAGTCAGCCATAGTGCCTGTTCACAGGTTAACAGGGCCTCCCATGGCTACTGTGAGCTTGGATACTTCAGGCAAAATCTGTTAAATGCATCATAAATGGCCAGTCTGGGGGAAAAAAACATCAAATAATCATTTGGTTAACATGATGCCTGAAGATACAGATAAATTATATAAATGATTTTTAAACAAAAGACAATAAAAATTATAACCACAAATGAAGTCCGATATTTGCAAAACAAAACAGTGGAAATAGTAAATATTTAAAGTACCATATAGAAAAACAAATATAAAAATACAAATGAAAATCTTGACAGACATGAACTGATGAAATAACCTTTAAAATTTGTGGGAGAGTGGCAGTAAAAGTTATGTTTTCAGTCCTCTAAAGGAACCAACAGTTTCAGGGAGTTTGTTCCAGAGGTGAGGACCATCGAAAATAAAAGCTGCCTCATCTTGTTTACTTCTGGTGCTGGGAACACAGTAAGCAGGTCTCTGAAGACCTGAGAGGGGGCTTTCAAAATGTATGATTCAAACATCTTGGGTGTTCTTTCACAAGCTTTTTGCAATTCTTTACTGGAAGTTTACCCAATTCCTCCTGTTAGAACTAAGTAACTGGGTCCGATATGCAGGGCCACCTGGCTCACACACTCACCTTTTAACAATTTTTCTGTGGTAATGATATCACACCTTTGTGATGGCCACAACAAACATTCACTTTGTTATCCTTAAACCACTTTGTAACTAATTTGGCAGTATGCTTAGGGTCAATGTCCATTTGGACGACTGATTTGTGATCAAGCTTTAAAGTCCTGGCTGATGTCTTGAGATGTTGCTTTAATATTTAATATTTGATGCTTTCCTCATTATGCCAACTTCCATAATTCACATTTGGGATGTTGTTCTCAGATTTGCAAGCTTCCTCCAAATATGAACATAGAACATGTATTCAAAAATTTACATATTTCAGCCCATGTTCTGTATAGGACTCATTTCATTTTGGATAAGCACATTTTCTTACTAGCTTCACCAAGCATCTTCACAAGGTCTTTTGCTGTTGTTCAGAGGCTGATGCGTACATTTCTAAACATGTTCATCTCTGGAACACAGAACCTGTGTCCTTACTGAATGGTGGGATGGCTGCACATTTCATGCCGTTTATCCTTATGTATAATTGTTTGAACAGAGTAACGTACCCTTTCTGTTTCTGCTCTCGGTGGAGGAGGACGCTTTTCTCCAGTCTCCAGCACCCTCCCCTGTCTGCCCTGCTTCTGCTCTGTGTCTTGTCTTCTTTCGGAGCCTCTTTTTGCATATCTCCCGAATTATGAATTATGGATCTGGTCAGCTGGTCTCTCAACGCAATTGATCAAATTTTCTCGATGGGAAGACTGGGTATGGAAGAGCCCTCTTGTCCAGACAGGACATTCTTCTCCGGATACACAATGGACTCCTGCCAGAAGTGGAGGATTGTGTGTCTGATAATGAATGTCAGTCGAGGACGTGGAAGATGTGTACATAATTGGATTTCTGATAATAGGATTTCTGCAGATACCTGGCATATTGTGAAATTGGGGAAACGTTGGCAGCGGTTCTTGCCCTTACAAGGCTGCCTGGCTTATGTGAAGGGATCTGCAGAGCTATCAACACTCAGACTGAAATGTTAAGGGAGCAGAATTGCAAACTGGATGTGATCCTACAAGATCGCAAGCTGGCTGCGATTCCTGGACTCAGAGGTGAAATGGGATAATTCTTGGAGAAGTTGTATGTTTGGATCTGGCGAAAGACCAGGAATTTGGATGTTTGGATTCGCCATTGAGAAGCACCGGCGAGACTCTCAAGGCTGACGGAAAATTAAGAGTCAGTCTGACCCAAATAATTGTTGTTTTTCTGAATCTGGCTCCCCTGCACAGCTTTGAGGGCTGGCTATCTTCAACTTCTTCTGGAAGTTTTGTAAACATGACGCTCTGCTCCCTGTGCCCCTTCCCTTCCCTGAGGACCTGCTCAGAACCGTGTGGCCGGTTGATGAACACTCCATTGTACCATCAAGGACAATGGCCTCTGTGACAGTGCTTCATGGACTTACTTTGCACACACGCACATGCTCATTTAAACATACCCACCCCTGACACACAGTCTTCACCGTATCCCTGCAATATGTTGCCTCGTGCTGAGGTTTTTGTTTGATATCTCAAACTGTATCCTGCTAAGGATAAAGTGTAAAATATGATTTTTTCCCCTCGTCTTACCTAATGTGGTCTTTCTTCTTATTAGATTTTTAGATTTCTTAGAAGGATTGTATTACAACTATTTCATACCAGTGAAAGCCAAACATTATTAGTATTTGAAATTTTGGACTAAAACTGTTTTATACCAGTGAACCCAGCTTCTCTACTTAGACTTCAGCGAGTGCCCATGACTGTTACTATTTGAATGATGGTACCACAACTGCCTCATACCAGTGACCTCAAGGATTAATATTATCATTTTTCTTCTAGCACAGGATGAATTCCTTACCACAGAGGACTTAATGATCTAATTACTTTATTAGAAAGATTGGATTAGAACCAGCTCTTACCAGTAAACTCCCAAGGATTATTAGTGTCATTTGATGTGTTTTCTGTGTTTGATTTTCTGTATCATTGTAATGTTTTTCCTCATGTACAGCGCTTTGAGTGCCTTGTTGCTGAAAAGCGCTGTATAAATAAACTTGACTTGACTGACCTTCAAACTTCTGGAAAATGTACCCAAGGATTAACCATACTGGCGGAGGTCCATAATTTTATTCCTGATATCTTGGATGATTTATTTTGACTTTTGATAGAACACTTCGGTGCAATTAATTCCAAACAGTTAAAAAAATTATTTTTTATGTTTTATCAGACATGCCATTGGTAATTCATATGTACATACTATGCTTAACAAAATTGTATTTTGTACTGTACCAATTTGTCATATACCAGTGATTTCCAGATAGTTGCAAAGAAACAAAATAAAAGTAATGCCTTCAAAAAAGACTGTAAAGGTACATAAATGGCAGTAGGAGCCAAAGCCTTGTGGTACTATAAGGAACTTCATTGGTTTTGTCAAAAACCTATAATGTGGCATGCCACACAAAAGAAAAACACCATGTGTGTCCCAATTAGTTTGTGAAATTTCTGAAGATTTACGTCAAAATCCAAGCAAACTAATTTTCAACAGTTTAGCTTACCTAAAGAAATTCTGTTTGAACAGGTATGCACTGATGTGTCCTCCATTGAGATATCTGACTTCACATCCAGGCCAAATCTCCTGCAGACTGAGGACTCCTGTTCGAGGAATGTAGGCATCCTCTCTGGCCTGTACCACGATTATGAGACTGGTGTCTACAGGTACTGGAAGAACGAGGAGGACAATTCTTTACTTTTCTGTACATTGTTGCTATTTCAAGACCTTGTACAAATATATACTTATATATTCAGCTGCATGATATAGCATGGCAAACAAATTGCAAGGGGACATTTTGTGCTCGTTTATTTAGAAGCAAATACAACAAATTCTATTCAATACAGTTTGTTTATACAGCAACAATTCACAACAAATATTGTCTTAAGGCCATCTACAAAAAAATTTAATTTCATATATTCACACAGTCAAACGTTGCTTGCATTGTGTCTTTCAGCAATCCCTCATACTGAGCATGCATGTAGCAACAGTGCAAAGAAAAATTCCCCTTTAACGGGAATAAACCTCCAGCAGAACCAGGCAGTTAATGGCAGTAGCAGCACTTTTAGTGGCTTCATCTAGGCCCCTAATACACTTAGACTGAATAAGGGAAGGAGAAAAGGAATTCAAGAATTCTGTATTTGCTGTACATAGGTTTTGTCTTATTTAATTTGATTGTTATATTTTTCAACACACAATTATCTTAAATGGTTGAAGAGGTCATAGAAACACAGGGTACTATAATATCAGTGTGGCCTGCCTGCTACCTTTTTCTAAATCTAATCGGCCCGGCCAAATGTAGGCAACCATCTGCTCTATATGACTTTGTAAAGTACCTTGAGACGACGTGTTGTGAATTCGCGCTATAAAATTAAAACTGAATTGAATTGAATAATATGCCAGAAACACCGCAAAAGGACACGTTAAAAAAAATTAAAATAAAATAATAGTTATTTTATTTCTGCCACACTTAATATGGTAACATTTAAAACGTTATGGAAAACTCAGAGATGTCTGACGTAAGAGTAGTGTGATGGAAATTCTTGCAGTAAGCATTCCACAGTGTATGATCTTTGGTTTACCTCACTCCAGTGAACATCTGTGTTAGAGGAGGAAGCTGTAAAAGCCATTATCAGAAGTTTAATGGTTAAGGGCATTTGTTAGGGTGATGCATCAGGGAGAGTAGATGGTTGTTCCTAGGTAACCTTGTCACCTCTGAACCCGAGAAGGGTCTGGGGTCATAAAACACAGACTCTTTGAAGTGTTGAGATAACACTGTCATGTTCTGGTATAAATACTGTGTGTAAATGTTGATCGGGGCTCTGTTTCACTGACTAACCTCAGTGTCAGGGTCTTCAAACGCTGAAGGCCTTTGAATAAAACTTATAAAGACAAAGTCCGGATTTTCTCTTGTTATGAGTCAACTTCTACCCACTTTGATAAGAAAATTCCACAACAGTAACAAGCTGGAATATCAGGGTACCTAATAGGCTTGCCAAAAAAAACGGTTATGAACAGACTTAAAGATTTGAGATGCAAAATACACTTCCTCCAAGAAACACACTTAACAGTCTCTGAAATTAGGCATATACAGCATAGGTGGCTTGAGCAAGTTATACATGTAACATATTACCAATTATGCTCAGGGGGTATCAATACTTATTCACAACATAGCTTTTCTACTTACTACTACCAATCAAGACCCCAAAGGGCAGTATGTGTTAACAAGTGGAAACATACTTTTCTTTTCACTGAATATGGTTAGTGTTTATGCTCTTAATGAGGACAATCCAAATCTTTTTTAGGATTTCTTCCTAACCTTATCTTCTTTGATGGGCCCATATATTATTGGTAGTGATTTAAATTGCACTCTGAACCCTCTACTGGATTGCTTAAAAAAATCTGATCCTCACAAGACACAATCTAGAAAATGTCTAACACAATATATGATAGCTTTAAAATTGACAGAAATTTTGAGAAAACCCAACCTTGTTGTCTATTAACATTGAGAACCTTGTACACTTTTTAGAATTGACGTCTGCTAGTCAGAAGGGTAAAAATCCCAGAGCTTGTTAAACTTATGGAAAACTAAATACTAAACTAAAAACATCAGAAGGGAAAGTATTAGTTTTACAAGTACTCGTACTCGTCGTCTTCCGCTTATCCGGGACCGGGTTGCGGGGGCAGCAGACTCAACAGAGACGCCCAGACGTCCCTCTCTCCAGACACCTCCTCCAGCTCCTCCAGGGGGAGCCCAAGGCGTTCCCAGGCCAGCCGAGAGACATAGTACCTCCAGCGTGTCCTGGGTCGTCCCCTGGGCCTCCTCCCGGTGGGACGTGCCTGGAACACCTCCCGAGGAAGGCGTCCAGGAGGCATCCGGTATAGATGCCCGAGCCACCTCAACTGGCTCCTCTCGATGTGGAGGAGCAGCGGCTCTACTCCGAGCCCCTCCCGGATGGCCGAGCTCCTCACCCTATCTCTAAGGGAGTGCCCGGCCACCCTACGGAGGAAGCTCATTTCAGCCGCTTGTATCCGTGATCTCGTTCTTTCGGTCATGACCCAAAGTTCATGGCCATAGGTGAGGGTAGGAACGTAGACCGACCAGTAAATTGAGAGCTTTGCTTTTCGGCTCAGCTCTCTCTTCACCACAACGGACCGGCACAGCGCCCCCATTACTGTGGCAGCCGCACCGATCCGTCTGTCGATCTCCCGCTCCATTCTTCCCTCACTTGTGAACAAGACCCCGAGATACTTAAACTCCTCCACTTGAGGCAGAAACTCCCCTCCAACCTGAAGAGGACAAGCCACCCTTTTCCGGTCGAGTACCATGGCCTCTGACTTGGAGGAGCTGATCCTCATCCCAGCCGCTTCACACTTGGCTGCGAACCGCCACAGTGCATGCTGTAGGTCTTGGCTAGAGGGGGCCAGCAGTTTTACAAGTACTAAAAATAAAATATGTGGCCCAGCCTAAAATATTAATTTCAGATTAATAAGGCTAAAATTTAAATGCTATGCTATCACTGGAATTTGTTATTCTAAATATGTTGTAAATATATTAAAAAGCCGAATTAAAAGGCAGTAACTATAGTTAAAAGCACAATAAAATTTAGCTAATTAATCTGTTAGAAGTGTTTGTAAAAACTGTTTTAAGCAACAAAAGGTTTTGCTCTTTAGGTGGGTAACATACTGTTTGTGTTTGCTAAAAGCTTGATTAAAATGTATATATCTTAAATGCACGCTCTGTCAACAACCTAACTGGTTGTGTTGTCAATCTTCTATTTTCTTTTATTTTATTGGTTGATGTAAACCTAATGTGCAATCACGTGTATGTTGGTGGGACTTAAGTGAGGTAAGAGTAAAACCATCCAGGTGTACGGTATTCGGCTGCTACTGTTTGCCAGAAGGAAGCTGAGAAACAAAGCTAAGGTCATAAAATTCTCATGGATGCAGAGTCTGCGTTCTTGTTTTGAACTGTTTAACCTTGTAATGAGGGAGTACTTGATGTATATGATTTTTGTGTTAAAGCGATGTGATATATGTTGAAGTGCATAGTGTGATGCTAATTGCGAGCTAGCATGTTTGCATTTTAGCACAAGCTAATGGTAACTGTATGTAGAGTATATGAGCCTTGGCCGAATATATGAACTAAATAGAGACTTCTAATACACATTGGACCAAGAGGAATTTTTTGGACTTTTCTGCTGTGGGGAGAAAGAACCTTGAGTGTATTCCATATAACCTGTGGTGTGAAGCAAATTACAACGCTGCTGTCGAGTGGGACCCACCTGGTGTTAGACAAGGCCTCATCCATTCCTCATACTGAACTAAAAGGATCTGTAAGTAGACTAAAGCATGTGCATTTTATTTTATGCTTGTTTACAACTGAAGCGACCATTTGTGTTTTCTGGTCTCCCGAGCCACATCTCAGGCCAGCAACAGTTTTCTTTATCTCAACAATTCCCTTTCTGTCACTGGCATCACTGGTCAAACCATGTCTCAAGTGAAATTTAAAGTGCCTCAGCTTCACATCATCACCTCTGGTAACCATCATGAATGGCGTGAGTTCTTTGTTGTCTCTTCCATCTCTCCACAATTAGTTTTGGGGTTTCCCTGGTTGCAGAAACATAATCCCGCTATTAATTGGGTGGAGGGCAGAGTAGAGAGATGGAGTAATCTCTGTCTCCAGAACTGCTTAAGAACTGCTGTCTCTCAAACAACTCAAACCTTCTGAGCCTGTTGATCTGTCCAAAGTTCCACCTGAATACCACAATCTCGCACCTGTGTTTAGCAAACAAGGGGCTCTTTCTTTACCTCTGCATCGCCCCTATGACTGCCCTATTGATCTCCTCCCAGGCGCTCCGCTACCATCCAGCAGACTCTTTAATCTCTCCGGACCCGAGAGAAAGGTCATGAAAGAGTACATTGAGGATTCTTTAGCATCTGGGATCATTCGTCCGCCTACCTCCCCTGTTGGCGCCGGATTCTTCTTCGTGGGTAAGAAGGACGGCACATTAAGACCCTGTATTGATTATAGAGGATTGAATCAAATCACTATTAAAAATAAATACCCACTACCACTTATTGATTCCATACATGAACAATTACATTCTGCCAAGATCTTCACTAAACTTGACCTGCGCAATGCTTACCATTTGGTCCAGATCCGAGAGGGTGATGAGTGGAAAACGGCTTTCAAAACCCTCCTGGGACATTTTGAGTATTTGGTTATGCCTTTCGGGTTGACTAATGCACCCGCTGTTTTCCAGGCTCTTATTAATGATGTTCTTCGTGACTTTCTCAACCTCTTTGTTTTCGTTTATGTGGATGACATTTTGATTTTTTCCCAGGACATAGAACAACATCGCCAGCATGTCAGAACAGTTCTCCAGAGGCTTTTTGAGAATCAACTCTTTGTTAAAGCCGAAAAGTGCGAATTCAGTGTCACATCTGTGTCTTTTTTGGGTTTTATTTTTGAGGCAGGCAGGTACAGAACTGATCCCGAGAAAACCAAGGCAGTGGCAGAGTGGCCTACTCCAACTGATCGCAGGCAACTTCAAAGGTTCTTGGGATTTGCAAATTTTTATAGGAGGTTTATAAGGAACTACAGTCAGGTCACTGCACCTCTCACTCAACTCACCTCCTCTCTGAAAACGTTCCATTGGACTCCTGAGGCAGAAAGGGCATTTGGGGAATTAAAGACTATTTTCTTCAGCACCCATATTGACCCATCCTGATCCATGTGCACAATTTATTGTAGAGGTTGATGCTTCTGACATTGGAGTAGGGGCTATTCTTTCTCAACGGTCTCCTCTGGATGATAAGGTACATCCATGTGCCTATTTTTCTCGTCGCTTGTCTCCAGCAGAGCAAAATTATGATGTGGGCAACCGTGAACTGTTAGCCATCAAGTTGGCGCTTGAGGAATGGCGGCATTGTTTAGAGGGTACTGAAGTCCCTTTTCTCATTTGGACTGATCATAAGAAACTCTCCTACATTCAAAATGCCAAGAGACTTAACCCCAGACAAGCCCGTTGGTCTCTGTTTTTTGCTCGTTTTCATTTTTCTACCTCCTACAGACACGGTTCCAAGAACATTAAGCCTGACGCTCTCTCTCGCCAGTTCTCTCATTCTGACCAACTCAAGACTGAAGCTTCCATCCTACCGGATTCTTGTATTGTGGGCTGTTGGAATAATTGAATATAGATTTATCTTATAGTTTCTCCTATTCTGTAACTTGACTATTTGATCTCATAACCTTTCATTATTTATGTGTGAGAAAGGATGTGATGAGTTTGTCTGCAGGATAATAAATGGAGCTGAGCTTGCAGAGAAGGAAGCAGTCCAGTTGAGGAGGTCATAAAAATGAAGGCTGATTGCACTGAACAAAAGGCACAACTGATCCTGGGAAGATGGAGGAGACTGTGGAAATGTGTTGTTAAAGGATAAAGCTGTTTATGACCTGTTTGCGATGCAGCTGTTGTTTTCCCATCCTTTAGAGAACAATGGTTTTGTAAACTAGGGACCCCCAAAGACAATAAAAAAGAGGAGGCGGACAGATGCTGTTCAGAGCGGTGCGAGATCTGTAACTGAGCAAATCTTGACCGTTTCTCCTCGCAAAGCGAGTAAAAGAAACTAATACTTTGTCTCTCTTTTCTTTTTGTGTTGTTATAAGTATTGTTAGGTTGGTTAAACCTGACATGGGCGCCCTCACCTGGGCCATTGAAAAGGACATCAGGGAGGCACAGAGGTCCGAACCTGACCCAGGTACTGGCCCAGTGGGCAAGCTGTTCGTTCCCAACTCTGTCGTCAATAAAGTTCTGGATTGGGTGCACAACAATAAATTGACTTGTCATCCTGGGGTGACTCGTATGATCACATTTACCAAAAGGTTTTTCTGGTGGCCGACAATGAACCTCAACATTAAAGATTTTGTTGCAGCTTGTCCCACATGTGCTCGAAACAAGAACACTAATCAACCCCCTGCTGGTCTTCTTCAACCTCTGCCCACCCCTAGCCGCCCCTGGTCCCACATTTCCGTTGATTTCATCACTGGTCTCCCGCCATCTGACGGTAGCACAGTCATCTTACTGTTGTTGACAGATTCTCTAAAACAGCCCATTTTGTTCCTTTACCCAAGCTTCCGTCTGCATTGGAGACTGCCCAACTCCTGGTTCTCCACGTTTTCCGCATCCATGGCGTACCTTTGGACATTGTTTCTGACCGAGGCCCGCAGTTCATCTCGCAAGTTTGGAAGGAGTTTTGCAAAGCTCTTGGTGCCTCTGTAAGTCTTTCGTCTGGATACCTCCCCCAATCTGATGGACAGACAGAAAGATGCAACCAGGAACTTGAAGTCGCCTTGAGGTGCGTACTAAATGACAACCCCTCTTCTTGGTGCAAACATCTCACATGGATCGAATATGCTCACAACACACATACTTCCTCTGCTACTGGTTTGTCCCCCTTTGAGGCTTCACTGGGCTATCTACCCCCGCTGTTTCCCAGTGTTTAATCTGACATCCTAGTCCCCTCTGTTCAGCATTATGTTTCCAGGTGTCGTAGGATCTGGCAACATACCAGGAGGACCCTCCTACGCACCCTGGAACAAAATAAGAGGTTCGCTAACCGTCACCGTTCTGCTGCACCTGTCTACCGCATCAATCAGAGAGTCTGGTTTTCCATCAGGAATATTAAATTAAAAGATACTTCTAGAAAGTTGGCCCCCCGTTTTATTGGCCCTTTTCTCATTGAGAGGATCATCAACCCATCTGCGGTGAGACTCAAACTACCATCTTCCATGCACATTCACCCTACTTTCCATGTTTCCCAGATCAAGCCAGCCTCGGAAAGTCCCCTGAGTCCTCCCACCAAGCCGCCTCCTCCTGCTCGACTCATTGATGACCACCCTGCATATACGGTCAATCGTATCCTGGATGTTCGCACCTCACTATCGTCTCCCCCTGGCCTGGGCTTTTAACATGGAGGCGCATGCTCCCGAACTACCGCCCATAACTCGGAAACCGTAAGGGCTATCGACGTCATTCCTGGACCGTTTTTCTCAGAACGGACAGGGGAACGAGAATATTAACACTTTTTTCTTGAAAATATAATATTAAAGGCACAACACTAGGTGAAAAGAAAGGGAAAAATTGAGAAAAACACAAAAGTGCCTGAACAAGCTCTCGAACATAGTCCAATAACTCAGAAACTATAAGGGCTATCCATTTGATTCATGCACCGTATGAATAAACGGGCCTTGCTGAACATTCATGGAGCTTCCCAAGTTCCTACAAAAATGTGTCTGGGAGGTGTGACCCTGTGAAAAAGTGGATAATTTTGACCATTTTTTACCCGAGTGAAGGTGAATTTTTCACTCTCAAACCTACTTCATGAGAAAATGATAAAAGGTATCCAAATATTTTTTAGACCATAGGTATCAGCAGGGATCGGTGAACAATCATGAAGATTTCCGTGTGTCTACATAAATCTGTGTGGGAGATGTGACAGTGTAGAAAAGTGGATAATTTTGAAATTTTTCAATTTTAAGCAATTTTGGGAAGGACAGATTTGGTACTAAACAAACCTTTTTTATGACAAAACGATAAAAGGTATCAAAACAATTCCTTCACTGTGAGCGCCAGCAAGGTCTGAAGATAAATCTCCACAAAGCTCATGTCTCTACCTCGAATGGTTTACGAGAGGCGGCGATTCAAAAATGTGTGAGTTTAAGGATTTTTTGCTCAGATTTTTTTCTGAAATTCCTATAGATTTCCTATACAGGGTGTGTTGACTTTGCATTGCTTTGGGGCGTGTTGCCGGAAAACTGTTAGTCCCACGTCCAAGAGAGTGACATTTTCTGAATCACGAAAGAGCATCCTACGCTTTGATGTATAATTTGTATAGGTAGAGTGAAAATTGAGCGAGTGAAGAGAGTTTGTTTGTTCCTTTTCAGGTTATTCAAAAACCTAGAGCATACACTCTAGCGGCACGAACATTCCGTCATTGGATTACATTATAAAACTGAAAATCTGAAAACATTGTAATAAAGTTTGAATCAAAGTTGTAGAAACACTTTAAAAGATATCAAAAAGTTGAATTAAACAGTAATAGCAGAAGGTTTTAAAAGTTGAATGGTGTTTCTAGCTGAAAGTATGCAGAAGTAGTTAAATGGCAAAAACAGTGAAGTTTTAGCAGAATTTTTGCCGTTTTCCATTCATTGTAATGGGAGCAAAAAATTCATAAAAAGCTGAAAATTTTTAAAAGTATAAAAGATATAAATACCAAAAGTCATAGCCGGAAAGAGCAGAATAAGCAGAATATTGTAAAAGTTGAACAGCAGAAATAGCACAAAGTATGCAGAAGTAGTAGCAAATCAAAAAGTGTACGGAAGCAACCAGAATAAGAAGACGGAATAATAAAGAATAAAGTGAAACAGGATCTCAATAGTGTGAATGCCTACTGCATTCACACTAATTAAATATTATAATTGACTGACAGCCTTAATATTAAGAAGTTAATTTGGAAATAAGGAGAATTGCACAGACAAATACTGTGTTATTATTTATTTTCAGGGGGGCACCACAAAGCATTTGTGCTTAGGGCATTTAAATGGCTGGCACCGCCCCTAGGTACAGGGTCCATCTCTTAAAAAGCACAGCACAGAAACTCAAGGATGTTGTGCCTGAAGGTAATCCAGCACAGGATTTTAGGTGCTACCATATTGCTGGAGGACAGCCTCTTCTTGTTCCTTTGTTAGTCTTCTTACGCTGGTCTCTTTTGCCCCTCATTCACTGTCCTGATTTTTCCCTACTCCCCTCCACTCGGCTCACTTTGCAAGTGTTTCCATTACCCCATACTGTTTTTTCCATACCAGTACCTACTTTTTTAGGTTACATGTGACCTCAACAGATTGCTGTTCACTGACTGGCCATGGGACAAAGAGAAAAAGGAAGGTTTTCTAGGAGGTAGTGCAGGGAAAGGTTAATAAAACTCAAAAGCAACTACAGTAATTTTAAGGACCAAATGGCCCGAGTGGGTCAAACCAAAATATGATTTTACTATTTACAAATCATAAACCATGCCTGAAGGCAGAAAGAAAAGTAAAAGGACTTTCAGCTTTCTGAATTACAGGCAGGCGGGGCACTGTATTTAATAACATCCTAAATCAGCTGTTCAGGTGCACATACATTTCCCCCACAACAAACGACAATACCAACATGAATCGCCATGTTCGGTTAGGAAATTTAATGATGGTCCTTAAGCAAATCAGCGTCTACAGGAGGAGGGAGCAGGCAGAGAACATCTGCCCGTGATCAGACTACCTGCATTGGACCAAATAGGAGAAAGTCCCTGCTGAATAAAGCTGAATAAAGCGAAGCATGAAAATCCAACCTAAAATTTATGGTCAAAAGTCTGCGGTTTTGAGCTTTAAAGTTATTTAAAGCTGAGAAAAGAACTTCCTCATAAAGCCCAAAATTGTAATTTCTTCAGGCAGTGTCTCTCCTCTTTGCTTTTCCTGCCACCCAGCAGTTCTGGCTGGGCTGTGGTCCAGATAATTATCCAAGTGGATCATTTTATACATGGAAAAAAAATGACATTCTTGCATAAACAATAAGAAACATTATTTGTATTTATTTATTTATGTTTTAAACTTTATTTTTATTAGTTTATTTTTTTATTGTTTTCACAGAGATTACTGTAATGTGAGAATGTCACACTGTAATGTAAATGGCGCCACAGCACAATACAATGACGGAGGTGGGGCTTCAGCCGTCAGTGGAAATATAACAGGTACTGCATCCTGTAGAGAGAGACCAAGTCCCCCAGCAGAATAATGGAGTCCCCGAGATGGGCAATATGCAGCAACCCTGAGAGGGCCAGGAAGGCGGGGTACTCCGCACTACCGCTCAGCCCATAGGCTGAAACAACAATCAGAGACCTGTCCCCTACCCGGAGGCGCAGGGATGCGACCCTCTCCTCCACTGGGGTAAACCCCAACACGAGACGGTTGAGCTGGGGGCAACAAGCAAACTTTTAATTTGCTGTCTACTAGTTTTTTGGACTCTGCACCTTTCAGTTCTAGGCCCCCCATCACACTTCCAGAGCCATAGCTAAATGACTCCATCCATGCCACACAACATGTCTGTTGGTGTGTTAAGGGAGAGTGGAAAAAATAAGCTCCCATCTCTTTTATTTTTTTTATGCTTTTTTAGGTTCGCATCTCTAAAGAAATCCTCCACAAAAGCCTCTCTGTTTATCAGAGAGCTGTCGAGGCTGCAAACTTGGAGTACATCTTCTCTGGTCTCCAATAACATTCACAAGCCTCAAATTCTTTGGTAAACCTGATTAATACCACTCCTGAGGTACCAGTATCCTTTCTTTGGGATGCTTTTTGTAAAATTTTAATTGAAAAGAATTTCCACTCAGAAAGAGTTTAAAAGCAATAGCCTATTAACTACCCCTTGGATTTCATCTGTGCTTATCTTCTGAAAGACATCTTCTATGCTGTTGGACCAACCCTGCTGGCTCTAATAAATAAGAGTCTTGGTTCAGGATGTATTTCATCTTTGTTTAAATATACTATAGTGCAACCTCTTATCAAAAAGAGAAGCCTGGACTCTTTAGTTTTGTCAAATCTTACACCAATTAAATTCTCATCCCCCTCTCTTCTGGTGTGCCCCAATGGAAAGGTCACTTTGAGCAGCATGCAAGCCGTCTGGAAAGAGATTACATTAGGGAGAAGTTCTTGGTGTGAGGAATGATTGATGGGCTTGTTATTGTAGTTCAGCCAGGAAATCTCATGATACACTGACTCCTGCCAGGTCACTTTGACATTAGTTCAGCAGTCCAGTTTAGCTCAGGAATGAGGAGTTGACCAAAATCATGAGATTGTTATTGTGTAACTGTCACATAGACCAATCTGATCTTTTCCAGATGTTTGGCTGGATTTGTACTCCCGGAAATGTGATTGAGAATCAATGTTGTGGATGCCAAAAGTTTTACGTAAATGAGTATGATGATTTCAATTGGTCAAGAGGACCCCATACACACCAATGCTTTGTATCTGTATAAAAAAACACCCTGTAAGGACTGAAGGCAGGGAACTTCTGGAATTTTTGATGAAGATGTTTTGTGCGTTGTAAGAAATAAAAGTTCCCCCCGTGAAGGCTGGGAAGAGAGAAGACTCTGAGTTTTGTATTAATTGCTTTTAGCTCAGTAGTAAGGCTGCCCTCTTCCACACGATCTGGACAGAGTGATCATCGTCTATTATGGTATTATCTGCAAGTAGTGCAGAATGCACTTGTTAATCACTGCTCCCGTCCTTGTTGCTGGGTTCAGAGCCCATTCCTGTTACAGAATTTAAGTTAAATTTTTATCATGCAGATGATCATTTTCCATACACCTGACAACAAGGAAGCTGTGCACTCAAGTAGAAAAAAACCTACCAGAAAAGTTGGCCATGTGTGTGCATTCATCCATCACTCCCTTCATGAAGCTTATCGACTCTGTGTGCAGTGACGGCCGACAGCATTTCAGTGAGTTAATCTTCCTTCCTTGGCCCATACTGTGAGCAGTGTGGGTTCTGAAACACAGAAAGAGAAACTAACTCTTTAACTTTAAAATCTAGGTGCTAAAACTTTGGCAGAGGAAGTAAGGACAAACATTAGCTTAAAATACTGAAAAGCATTTGTAAATACACATTAAATACACATACTGAGGAATTGTTTTGAGTTTTGGCCTGTTATTTTGGAAGCAGGTACAGCTAGGAGAACAAGTATTTGATACACTGCTGAATGTGAAAGTTTTCCCACTTGCAAAGCATTTGTAGAAGTCTAAATTTTTATCATCGGTACTCTTCAACTGTGAGTGACGGAATCTAAAACAAAAATCCAGAAAATTACATTGTGTTTTTTTAAGTAATTAATTATATAATTTTATTGCATGACATAAGTACCGTATTTTCCGCACTATAAGGCGCACCGGATTATAAGGCGCATCTTCAATGAATGGCCTATTTTAGAACTTTTTTCATATATAGGGCGCACCGGATTATAAGGCGCATAGAATAGAAGCTACTGCAGTCAAACGTTTGACTGGGGTTGCGTTATGCATCCACTAGATGGAGCTGTGCTAAAGAGAATGTCAACAAAACAGATAAGTCAGTCAAACTTTATTAATACACTACAAATCAGCGTTCTGATAACTCCATTCACTCTCATGGTAAGGTCTCCTCTACATAGAATTCTATTGAATAGAGCCAACCGCACGTTAGGAATGCATTGGAGTCTATGAAGTTGAAATCAAACGTTAGTTAAAACGTGAAAGGGAACTTTTCCCTGATTCAGTAAACACGTAAAAGAAACAGTTTGATGCACTAAATCAAACGTTAGTACTGTTAACCTTTCCTGTTTCTGTCCCCTGACCGTAGTCTGATGACACAGGGGAGACGCTTTCTCCAGGGCCGAAGTTACTAGTTTCCTCGGGGTTAACTCCCTCACTCATACGTTGCTGAGTTGAGCATGAAGAAACAGCATCAAAACACTGAGTTGTTGACGAGATTCGGGGTTCTTTTTAATGACTTTGCAGCACGTAAAAACACAGGGCTTACAGACTCATACAACGCTGCTCCGGTCGCCGTCTCTACCCACCCCACACACACAATAATACCGACGTCACTCCTTCACTCTTGATTCTCAGCTACGGCAGCACACAGCGCCACCTCTGTCCGGAGGAGTAATGTCAACATCTTCCATACACACACACGAAACATACACCCCACACACTGAGCTTCTAATCCCATATAGTTCAGGCAATTCCTGCAACAGTACATTCAAATGTTATACACACACAAGTGGTGTTGGACTAGGAGTAAGCACAGTACAGGTGTTTACCGCTATTACTTCGGCGACACCCCTGACTACGGTAGCCGTAATGCTGCAAGCGGTGCGGCTTTGTAGTTTACCAGTCGTACTGAAACATTTTGACAGAGCGCCGTGTACAACCAGTATGGATCAACCAATTAACCAATTGATCCATATATAAGGCGCTCCGGATTACAAGGTGCACTGTCATTTTTTGAAAAAATTAAAGGTTTTTAAGTGCGCCTTATAGTGCGGAAAATACGGTATGTGATATTTAAAAAAAAAAAAATATATATATATATATATATTTGGTACAGAACCCTTTGTTTGCAACTACAGATATCAGACGTTTCCTGTAGTTCTTGACGAGGTTTGCACACACTCCATTCATGCCCCATGAGGTGAGATCTTTCATGGAGCCCCAGACCGAGGGGATTGACCGTCATCTTGAACTTCTTCCATTTTCTTATAATTCTGCCAGCAGTTGTTGCCTTCTCACCAAGTTGCGTGTATGGCTGTTGTAAACAATTATTTTAGTATTTGAGTATTCTATCGATTATTCTGATGATTAATCAAGTAATCGAAAAAAAAAAAAGTTTTGCTGTAGCAACTTAAGTACCCTGCCTCTCGCCCATAGACTGCTGGAGATAGGCACCAGCCCCCCCGTGACCCACTATGGAATAAGCGGTATAGAAGGTGAATGAATGAATAAACTTAAGATAGTAGAATGTATGAAAGAAAATGCAAGTAAAAATTTTATTTGTTTTTAAATAACATTTTATTGCTTAAATGCAATAAGATTCAAACATCACCTTTGTTTTTAACTCTTTTTAACAGATGAGAAATAAAACATTTCACATTAACTTTAACATTATTGAGGCATATTAGTAAACCCTGCCTTTTACAGATATTTCACTAGACTAAGTCTGAAGTTAGAAGTATGAAAAAAATTGTACATTTCTTCTTCCTACTGCAGTAAAAGTAAATAAGTGATTCATGTATTTTAAGCTTCAATTAGTTTATTTTTTATTTATATGTAAGGTTCGAAGTTGCATTAAATACAAGCATTTTAGCATGACAAAAGAATCAAAATCTTGTATATTGTTTTTACAGATTACAAAAGTAAATGTGATCTTTGTGATTTTAGCAACTGGTTAAGTAAATAGGTGTAGAAATTTGGCTACAAAGAACTGAGTCTTGTTGAGTTATTGTAAATAGCAAACGGCAGATCATTTGCTTCGAGGAATTTTATAAATTGAGGTCCTCGAGTTATTTGAGGAATCATTTTAGCCCTAGTTGCTTGACTATTTTCCTATAGCCCTTCCCAGCCTTGTGCATGTCTACTATTTTACCCCTGATGTCCTTATACAGCTCTCTGGTCTTGGCCAGCGTGGAGAGGTTGGAGTTTGTTTGATTGAGTGTGTGGACAGGTGTGTTTATACAGATAACAAGTTCCAACAGGTGCGGTTAATACAGGTAATGAGTGAAGAACAGGAGGGCTTCTAAAAGAACTAACAGGCCAGTGAGAGACGGAATTCTTACTGGTTGTTAGGTGATCAAATACTTATGTCAAGCAATAAAATGCTAATTAATTGCTGATTCTGTCACTCTCCGTTGAAGAGCACCTATGATAAAAAAATTGAAGACTTCTAAATGCTTTGCAAGTGCAAAAATCAGCAGTGAATCAAATACTTGTTTTCCCCACTGTAACTTGACATGTTAATTAAATCCGTTAAATTTGAGAAAAAAACATTTTTCAAAGGAAAGAATAAAGGATTTTTTTTTTAGAAATGAAAGACATTTTACTGCAGGATACATTCACTAAAGTGTTATTATTCACTAAAGATATGTTGTAGGAATGGTCTTAAACAACAGATTACCTTGGCTGATCACTGCTGTTCACTGAGGATAGAGCCAAGCCCTTTTCATCGACTCGACCAATCTCAGACTGCGTCTCCACTTTCAAGAACTGACCTTCTAGTATTCGGAGACCTCCAGGCAGGCCAAGCAGATTCTCTGAAGAGTCCATATTCCTCTGCAATTCTGTTCCCATCTTCAATGAATCAACCTAGCGGAAGAGGAAAGCAAGAGGAAACAATAACAATTACACACTTCTGAAACACAGAAAGCCCTATGCTGTGGGATGAGACATATGTGTATTTCTATTTGATGAAAGTACTAATCTACTAACTGATTTCCTACCATTCCAATTATATGAACCTTATAATAAGCATTATGGAAGTTCTGAATTACTGCAAGCATCATATAAAGTTGAAAGGTTTTGATTTCTTATACAATGAAATTCAGCAGTGTTCAAAGAAACATGATAAAAGAAATGTACCCCACAGTACTCCAGCAGATTGATGATTTCCTTTTCATACACTGAATTAACTGCATACTGCTTTTCCAGCTCTGCCCAGTTTACCGCTCTACTCAGCACACCCTAGACTCACAAACACAAACAAAGACATTATACCACATAATTCTTATTTTGATGGAACAACAGACAGAAAACACAAATAATACTTGCCAGTGTCTTGCCTCATTAAAATCTTTTACATTTAAGCACAGGTCTGATGTTTCTGGGCGTTCTAATGTTCTTTCATTGTTTCTTTTTAGACTCAAGGTAGTTTTAAAATTATTTTCATATCTGACCATTTCAGCCTACAGTGCACCGCTATATCACAAGTAAACTACATGGTCTGGATAGCTGGTTGATAGATAGTAAATGGCAAACATGTAGTTTGAAGCTAAGAAAATGCTGTGGAATTCAGCATCAAACTTGCTTTGTGTTCTTGTAGACTTGTTCGTCTTGAGATAAGTGAACACAGTTTACCAGAGAAGTCAATAAAAAATAGACTGCTTGGTTCAGCTATAAAAGATTTGCATTGGACATTAGTGGAATATGTGCACAAAGCCACAAAATTTGTGTTTGGTGGATAATTTCTTTGTTGTAACAATCCTTTTCAATAAATTTTGTTGGAAGGTCTTTTTATCGCCATTAAAAAATGGTGCACTATTTGTAAGGAAAATGCATTCACTCAGTTTTGTAGAAAACCTCACCAGATCCTCTCTGTCTATGTTAAACAGTTTATTCTGTTGTTTATCTGAATGGATGTTTAATGATGTCTTTCACCAACTGCTGTGGGATGGCATTCCTTTCTTCAACCAGCATTTGTTGCAACTTGGTTTATGTACATGGGTTGTTCACTGTGGCACTAACACTCCTGAGCGGATCCCACCAGTGTTCATTGGAGATGTGGTCAGGGTTGCAGGCAGGTATTTTCATCCTCGCCGATCCCAAATTCTTGAGGTAATCTCTAATAAATCACACACCGAGGAGGTGAACGTTGACATCTTGGAGGACAGAGTTTGAGTGGATATATGGGATTGCCAATGGTTGCAGAATTTCATCTTGATATCTTTCTGCACTGAGATTGCTTCCAATGATGACAGGCCTTGTTTTGCACTGAGGAGATGATGCCCCACAACATCAAACTGCCTCCGAAGCAGAAGAGGCAGAAAGGATTTGGAAAGGTTTTCATGGCTACAGCATAATCCAAATACTCAATTCACAAATGCATTTTCTTCATGAATGTGGTAACATTTAAAGAGACTTTTAAAGAGTATAAGATTTATAGAATAACATTGCATGAAATAAATATTTAACCAAATAGTTTATCTACAGGATATTTTACTATCGTTTAGAAACAGTGTATTACCGTGGTGAACACACTGGAGGCAGTGGACCATGACAAACAGGGAATAAGAGGAATAGGTTTGGGCCAGTTGGTCACAGCCAGGGATGCCATCTAGACACAAAGACACAAAAGATCATTGCACAACACATCACATTCTTCTTTTAGTTTTATAAATCAATTTGATTTTTGTAACTTCACAGAAAGACAATGGCAAATGACTATGGATGACAATGGTATAGAAAAACCATCTAGGATATAGCGTGAGAATACAACGACCCCCATCTTAATCCGGAGAGGGGGGCCATGTACAATAGAGGGGTCTACTAGTTCCAAAACCAGCCCGCCAACCAGAGCCGCCACAGAATAAAATAGTCCCAACCCCCCAATAAATTCCAATCCCAACCCCATGAGCACCCCACCCCCAATGAACCCCGACTTGAATTTCCCCACAGGGCCACCCCCAACCAGGACACAGATATCAAACACATGACCCCGAACCCAAACGCCATGAATCCCCTCCCCACTGGGGCACATGCCCACAGGTAAGCTCCATCCCTGAAAAACAGACAAAGACACACCCACACAGCGCAAGCTCCACACACAGCCCCGCTCCAAGCACCCCAAACACAGCACGCCGCAACGGCAAGGGAAGGGTCATGCGCAATGCGGGACACCACCGAGCACCATGCTCACAATGGAACCCCCAACCCCACATCAAGATGGGACAAACTCATCCGGCAAGAGGTCCCCCAGGTGCTTGCAGCTGGCCGGGGACCTCTTGCCCCACCACGCCTCTCACAACCACACAAACCTCACCGCCACTGCAACGATAGCCCAGGGAGAGACATTAACCAGCTCTACCATCACCCACAGCTGATTCAAATGCCAGTGATCTCCACCCCCCGAACACGACAACCAGCAGAGCAGCACACCGCCAAGCCTGCTCAACCATCCGGCCAACGCCAGCAGGCCAACCGCTCCAGGCCAAGCACAACCCGCTAGCTGTCCCACTGCAGGCACTAGACAAGATCCACCGCCCCACCCACCCGACCACCAACCGCAGCCCGGCGCCTGACCAGGGGCCAGAGCCACAGAAAGAAGCATCGAAGGAAGGCCACCACAGCATGCTGAGGACCGGGTGCCCTGCCAACCTTACTCCCAGACCATGGAGGTGCCCCAGCATGCCGGCCACCCACACTCCCGCACGGCAAACCCCTCCACCAAAGCGAAGCCACACCCAATCAACGCCGCACACTGCCTGGCCAAGACCCCCCGGGGCCCGTCCAGCTGACGGACTGGGCACCGAAGCCAGGGACTGAGATCCAAAGAAATCCAAGCAATCCCAAGACAGCCTAAACGCCAGTCCCGGCACCAATCAACCCCCAAGACCCAAACCCCAAACCCCGACCAGAAGGCCTGCTCCATCTATGTGGGATGTGCATGTTTTATGTTTTATCTACTTACATATCCTCCCATAGAGATGCCAGTCATTCCTAAGGGCCAGTACCCTTCTCTCTCCAGCCAGCGGAGAAGCACAATTGACTCCAGGATCAAAGCCCCTCCCATCACAAAAAGGTCCGACACATTCTTTAGACAGGATCTCCTAAAATATGAAGATAATTTAGTTTTGAATGAGCAATGAAAGACTATTGATGAACTAATGCTGTGTTCAGTTGTCCTTTTCTTAAACCTCATACTCAACTTCATTAATACTATGGTCCAGGCAAGTATTTCCTAATGTTACTCTGAATTATTCATTTTATCCAACACATTTTGCTATCTGCTGATTTGTTTTTTTTGTAAGAATTGTAGAGGATTTTTGTTAAAATATTTACTTATCTAGCAGAATATTTGAAACAAGAGTTATGCTGTTCAGATATTGTGAAATTAGGCCACCTTTGAGCAAAACCTCTTTGGAATACACAACAATAGGTTCTCCTGTTACTTAAAGCCAGCATTTTTCAAAGTGTAGGGGATTGCAAGGGGGGACGAGAGACAGCTCCCGTATGAATTTCTTTCCCCTCCTGGACAGAACATATTAGTATAATGAGCCCAACCAGTTAGATTACAGGCATGTCTAGAAGCCATAAAAACCTGGATGACTAAATTTTCTGGTTCTAAATTCAGACAAGACAGAAGTTGTTGTCTTTGGACCAGAATCTTTGAAAAAGATACTGCTTAGTCAATCAATTAATTTGGACGGCATTAAACCGACATCAGGTAATAAAGTAAAAAATCTTGGCGTTATTTTTGATCAAGACACGTCATTTAAATCCCATATTAAACAAGCTTCTAGGATTTTCTTCTTTCACCTCCGGAACATTGCCAAAATTAGAAATATCCTATCCTGGAGTGACGTTGAAAAATTAGTCCATGCATTTGTTACTTCAAGGCTGGACTATTGTAATTCTTTACTATCAGGATGTCCACAAAATGCAGTTAAAAACCTTCAGCTAATTCAAAATGCTGCAGCAAGAGTTCTGATGAAAATTAAAAAGAGAGATCATATTTCTCCTATTTTAGCTTCCCTTCATTGGCTCCCTGTTAAATCCAGAATACAATTTAAAATTCTCCTCCTCACATATAAAGCCCTTAATGATCTAGCTCCATCATACATCAGAGATCTGATTGTTCCATATGTTCCTAACAGAACACTTTGTTCTCAGACTGCAGGTTTACTGGTGGTTCTTAGAGTCTCTAGAAGTAGAATGGGAGGCAGATCCTTTAGTTATCAGGCTCCTCTCCTGTGGAACCAGCTCCCAGTTTTAGTCCGTGAGGCAGACACCCTGTCTACTTTTAAAGCTAGCCTTAAAACTTTCCTTTTTGATAAAGCTTATAGTTAGAGTGGCTTAGATTATCCTGAGCTATCTCTGTAGTTATGCTGCTATACAGGTCATTCTCAAAATATTAGCATATTGTGATAAAGTTCATTATTTTCCATAATGTAATGATGAAAATTTAACACGTCTTAATACGGATGATTTTGGCATACAAGCTCATAAAAACCCAAAATTCCTATCTCACAAAATTAGCATATTTCATTTGACCAATAAAAGAAAAGTGTTTTTAATACAAAAAACGTCAACCTTCAAATAATCATGTACAGTTATGCACTCAATACTTGGTCGGGAATCCTTTAGCAGAAATGACTGCTTCAATGCGGCGTGGCATGGAGGCAATCAGCCTGTGGCACTGCTGAGGTCTTATGGAGGCCCAGGATGCTTCGATAGCGGCCTTTAGCTCATCCAGAGTGTTGGGTCTTGAGTCTCTCAACATTCTCTTCACAATATCCCACAGATTCTCTATGGGGTTCAGGTCAGGAGAGTTGGCAGGCCAATTGAGCACAGTGATACCATGGTCAGTAAACCATTTACCAGTGATTATGGCACTGTGAGCAGGTGCCAGGTCGTGCTGAAAAATGAAATCTTCATCTCCATAAAGCTTTTCAGCAGATGGAAGCAGGAAGTGCTCCAAAATCTCCTGATAGCTAGCTGCATTGACCCTGCCCTTGATAAAACACAGTGGACCAACACCAGCAGCTGACATGGCACCCCAGACCATCACTGACTGTGGGTACTTGACACTGGACTTCTGGCATTTTCTTCTCCCCAGTCTTCGTCCAGATTCTGGCACCTTGATTTCCGAATGACATGCAGAATTTGCTTTCATCCGAAAAAAGTACTTTGGACCATTGAGCAACAGTCCAGTGCTGCTTCTCTGTAGGTCAGGCGCTTCTGCTGCTGTTTCTGGTTCAAAAGTGGCTTGACCAGGGGAATGCGGCACCTGTAGCCCATTTCCTGCACACGCCTGTGCACGGTGGCTCTGGATGTTTCTACTCCAGACTCAGTCCACTGCTTCCGCAGGTCCCCCAAAGTCTGGAATCGGCCCTTCTCCACAATCTTCCTCAGGGTCCGGTCACCTCTTCTCGTTGTGCAGCGTTTTCTGCCACACTTTTTCCTTCCCACAGACTTCCCACTGAGGTGCCTTGATACAGCACTCTGGGAACAGCCTATTCGTTCAGAAATTTCTTTCTGTGTCTTACCCTCTTGCTTGAGGGTGTCAATAGTGGCCTTCTGGACAGCAGTCAGGTCGGCAGTCTTACCCATGATTGGGGTTTTGAGTGATGAACCAGGCTGGGAGTTTTAAAGGCCTCAGGAATCTTTTGCAGGTGTTTAGAGTTAACTCGTTGATTCAGATGATTAGGTTCATAGCTCGTTTAGAGACCCTTTTAATGATATGCTAATTTTGTGAGATAGGAATTTTGGGTTTTCATGAGCTGTATGCCAAAATCATCCGAATTAAGACAATAAAAGACCTGAAATATTTCAGTTAGTGTGCCATGAATCTAAAATATATGAATGTTAAATTTTCATCATTACATTATGGAAAATAATGAACTTTATCACAATATGCTAATATTTTGAGAAGGACCTGTAGTCTTAGGCTGCTGGAGGACATAATGACCACTTTGACCCTCTTCGCTACATTCTCATACTACTCTCCAATTTTGCATTATTTGCTGTTATTTCAGCTTTTGACTCTATGTTCTCTCACTGTTGTTTTCTGTTTCTAGAAGATACATCTGACCTGGCTCCAAGTTTAGCTGTGGCACCTTCCTGGAGGGGGACATCGACTGAGCTGCTGCTACCAACAACTTAATGCTCACTTTATACAGATGATACACTAGGCCTTGTCTTTCAGTGTTTAATCCTTCTGAGAAATCTGAAAATCTATGAAAAGTAATGAAATCACACATTTAGGTAAAGTAAGATAGGAGGGGGAAGAAAATCCTATTTCAGACTATTCTGAGCAGAATAGAGTCTGAAATAGTACAAAAAACCTCAGCAGGGGTAAGCAACACACACATAAGTAAAGATTCAGCAAGGGTACGGTGGAATCTTGAGGGTGTGAATATATGTGTTTGCAAGAATTAGACTGTCAACACTGATAGAAGCGCCATTGTCCTTGAGAAGAGAGGTGGAAGTTTTATCAATAGGCCACATAGTCCTATCAGCACACAGCTGGTAGGGGACTGCTGGGGAAGAGCGTCGTGTTTATATAACATCCAGGAGATATTATGTCGATAGCCAGTTAGCAGAAGTTGCCAAGGCCACATTGGGGCGCCAGATTTAGAAAAACAATAAATGTTGTGGTTCAGGCAGTTGTGAATTTTCAACTACCTTAAGAGTTTTACTGGTATGTCTCAATTGCGAATCCAAATAGCCAAATTTCTGGTATTTTCCGCAGATCTCGAGCGTACAACTTTTCCAAGATTATATCCTTTAACCTCTGAGTCCAACCGCTGCCAGGCTGCGAATCTGTTCTAGAATCGTGTCCAGTTTGCGATTCTGCTCTCTTAACACTTCAGTCTGAGTGTTGACCGCTCTAGACTCCATCTATTATCGCAGGAAGCTTTGGAATGCTTTGAACAGCCGCCCACGTTTTGCGAATCACTTGATAAGCCAGGTAACCACCATCTCCAAAAAGTAGAGATCCTGTTATCAAAAGTCCAAATATGTAGACATCTTCTATGTCCTCAACCGACATCGTAGTCAGGCACACAATCTTCCACTGCTGCCAAGAATCCATTGTGTATCCAGAGAAAAATGTCCCGTCTGGACAAGAGGTTCTCCTTTACCCTGTCTTCCCGTTGAAAACAAATTTGATCAATTATGTTGAGAGTCCAGCTGACCAGATTCATAATTTACAAGTTTGGAGGATATGCAAAGCAAGGCTCTGAGAAAAATACAGACAAAAAGCAGAAGCAGGGATCAGCAGGGAGGGAGGGAGAGAGAGAAAAGAGTGCTGCTACTACCCACTGCTCTGAATATGGTAGCAGTTATGAATAATGAACACAGCGCTGCGAAATGAAAACCTGTCTCCCTGTTCAAAGACTCAATCGCAAGATGCAAATATAATATATTGCAGGACCTAGAAGAACAGTTCCTAGAGGAGTGCCAAGTGTGCCACTGCCCGGGCTGTGGCAGAGACAAAACCCCGCGCCTGGGAGGAGTTCGGTGAGGCCATGGAGAAGGACTACCAGTTGGCCTTGAAGCGATTCTGGGTATCCGTCCGGCGCCTCAGGAGGGGGAAGCAGTGCTTCGCCAACACTGTTAACAGTGGGGGTAAAAGGCTGCTGACCTCGACTGGGGACATTATCAGGCGGTGGAAGGAGTACTTCGAGGATCTCCTCAATCCTGCCATAACACATTCCCTGGTGGAAACAGAGGCTGGGAACTCGGGGTTAGACTCTTTCATCACCCAGGCTGAAGTCACCGAGGTGGTTAAAAAGCTCCGCGGTGGCAGCGCTTCTGGGTGGATGAGATCCGCCCTGAGTACCTCAAGTCTCTGGATGCTGTAGGGATGTCATGGTTGACACGCCTCTTCAACATTGCGTGGCGGTCGGGGACAGTGCCTCTGGACTGGCAGACTGGGGTGGGGGTCCCCCTTCATAAGAAGGATGACCGGAGGGTGAGTTCCAACTACAGGGGGATCACACTCCTCAGCCTCCCTGGTAAGGCCTACGCCAGGGTATTGGAGAGGAGAGTCCGGCCGAAAGTCGAACCTCGGCTTCAGGAGGAGCAGTGTGGTTTTCGTGCCGGCCGTGGAACACTGGACCAGCTCTACACCCTCTGCAGGGTACTCAAGGGATCATGGGAGTTTGCCCAACCTGTCCACGTGTGTTTTGTGGACCTGGAGAAGGCATTCGACTGTGTCCCTCATGATGCCCTGTGGGGAGTGCTCCAGGAGTATGGAATCGGGGGCCCTTTATTAGGGGGCATCCGGTCCCTGTACGAGCGGAGCAGGAGTTTGGTCCGCATTGCCGGCACTAAGTCAGACCTGTTCCCGGTGCATGTTGGACTCTGGCAGGTCTGCTCTTTGTCACCAGTACTGTTCATAACTGTTATGGACAGGATTTCTAGGTGCAGCCAAGGGCCGGAGGGGGTCTAGTTTGGGGACCAGTGGATTTTGTCTCTTCTTTTTGCGGATGACGTAGTCCTGCTGGCCCCCTCTAGCCACGACCTACAACATGCGCTGGGGTGGTGCGCAGCAGAGTGTGAAGCAGCTGGAATGAATATCAGCTCCTCCAAGTCCGAGGTCATGGTTCTCGACTGGAAAAGGGTGGCTTGTCCTCTTCAGGTTGGAGGGAGGTTCCTGCCTCAAGTGGAGGAGTTCAAGTATTTCGGGGTCTTGTTCACAAGTGAGGGAAGAATGGAGCAGGAGATCGACAGACGGATCGGTGCTGGAGGAGGTGTCAGTGGAGAGGGATGTCTGGGCATCTCTGCTGAGTCTGCTGCCCCAGCGACCCGATCCCGGATAAAGCGGAAGACGACAACGATGACTATTCATCACAGTATTTGCTGCAGAACTGCTAAATAGGTTCATGGACTTCTGGCTGACCTATTCGTGTATCCGCCATTTTAATTTCTTGCTGTGATTTTGTAGTCCAAGCTCATGTATGCCTATGCTGAAAGAGGATAAGTCTAAATGTTCAGTTGTTGGGTGTATTAACCCACACAATTCATTACACCGTACCCCAGCATCAGAACCTCTTCAAAGTGCCTTTATAAATTTATTTATTAGTGGGGAAATTCGTATTTCCCCACTTCAAGGAGCCTCTGCCTGTATCAAGGAGGATTTGCTGAAAGACTTAATCTGATTAAGGGGTCTATAGAAACGACGGACATAGCAAAGCAGCAAGCTGCAAATAACGCTAAAATGAGAGCATACATTATATGAGGTCCTGGCCATTGTTTTGATAACAGTAGCATCTCTGCTGATGTTGGTGCTGTGTGCTGCTTTTAGCTCTATGAGGACAGAACCATACTGCGTGTTTTGAATAATATTACATAAACAGTTTTGCATTGTTTTTGCCGTTTTTGTCTTGTCCTGCGACACTAGATAATTTTATCCCTGTTATCAAACTACAAAAATGGCTAATCGGGTTAAAGTGGAGTGCTCTTTGACCTGGAGGAGGAGGGGTGTGAAGTGCCTCAATAGCAATAGTTGCTCTAGTATTTTAGTTGACCCTCAACCTCCGCATATTCTAGCCACACATTAAGTAACCCAAGAAAGTTATTAAATTATCTGTTTCTATAAAAAGTTTTTACAAAATATTAGTCAATCACATGCTTGAAGCGTTCACTTACAGTTGATCTTTGGGTTTACGATAGCCATGTGAATTGTCAGTCAAGGAACATAAAAGATTACACACAGTACAAATGTACAAGTACATCTACTAAAAACAAAGAAGACAAATTTGGGCTGGAATTTACACTTAGATGAAACTTAAATTCCTGACAATGCTCTTCCTAGAAGCTACACCTGGCCTGGCTCTGTGTCTGCCTGTGACACCTTTCTGGAGAGGGGAATTGTCCGAGCTTCTGCTGGCAACAACTTAATGCTCACCTTCTACAGATGATCCATATAGCCCTGTCTTTTAGTGTTTAACCCTTTCTCTCTCCTAGACATGGCTACTGACTGAGCTTTTACTGTGACTAACTCTATGTGTTCTCTTTCAGACTCTAACCTTGAAAACTGGCTCAGAGTTTATCTGTTCTTTCTTTCTAGGTGAAACGACTAAAGGAGCTACATCCATTAACATTTACTTTTCCTTCCCATAGAAAGTACTCCTGGATCAGTGCTTCTGTGTTCTCTTTGTGTCTCTGCTCTGTTCTCTTAAACCTCCAGTTGGTCGTGGCAGATGGCCGCTCACACTGAGCCTGGTTCTGGTTCTGCTGGAGGTTTCTTCCTGTTAAAAGGGAGTTTTTCCTCTCCACTGTCGCTACATGCATGCTCAGTATGAGGGATTGCTGCAAAGTCAACGCCAGTGACTGTCCACTGTCTCTACATGCTCATCCAGGAGGAGTGAATGCTGCAAGTCACTGACTGGATGCAATCTGCTGGGTTTCCTTAGATAGAAAAACTTTTTATCCAATTTGAATAAATAACTAACTCTGACTGCACTGTTCAATAGTTAGGATTAATTGGAATGTATGAACCTGACTGTTGTGAAGTGCCTTGAGACAACATGTGTTGTGTATTGGCGCTATATAAATAAAACTGAATTGAATTGAATTGAATGTGTGCTCAGTTTGCAGGCAAGAGTGAAGGGAAGACAACAACTGTCTTCTTAATTACAGTTTCCAATGCATCTGTATGGTCAGTTTACAAAGTGCTCTTTAGCTCTTGATAGCATGGAGAGGAGGTAATGCAATCATTTAAATTAGGTGTAATGGCGCCGAGACTAATTTAAAAGATGGAGGATGGTGAGAAACACTTCTCTAAAGAACCATAGCTAGGTAATGTGTGAATATCAAACAATATAATAGGTGCAACCCTCAAACACTGGCATAGTAACACACCACTAAAGCAGTTTAACAAAGAAACAATAATCAAATATGTTTACTTTTGTACAGAGATACAGTTCCTGCTGTTCAAAAACAAAAAAGGATATAATATGGATTTTCCAGAAGTAGAGAAGCCATTCCTGCCTCCTTGATCATAGGCCTGGCCATCAGGGTCCGACGACGCCAGAAAAACTACAAACATGAGTTAGACAAACAGAACTGTATTAGAAAAGTTCATATTAGTCCGTAATGAACAGTGCTCTAAGGTGTTGGTGCTCCACTTGCAACATAAATATGCCTGCTAAAGGTCACTCTTAAAACATCAACCGCAACAGTTTTGTGATAATGATTTCTATGTCTGTAAGGTTATGCAGCTGGAGATGTTTCCAAACCAGCTCTTTGTGGAAAAATGGCAAGCCTAAGAACTTGCTGAGCGAAGCTTAGTGAATTTTAAAAGCATTATAGAAAACCAACAGCTATGTTCTTTCTTTTTCCTGTTCTGAGGTTTGAATCTTAAACTCTATAAAATAAACACATATGGCAACAGGAAAGGATTTTTGGTCAACGTGTATCATATTATGAGCTAAAATAAAATGTAAAAAAACCAAGAAAACAATTTTTTATTGTGATATCATACTTATTTTTTTATACAAATCTGCAATGCAAGTCTATGCATAGAAATCCTGTGAACAAAAAAAGGATTTTTTAGCTTAACTGACCATCCCCTAATCAATCAATTAACTTACTTATGCCATACATCCCCTCACAATAAGTTAGCAGGTAATACTACAGTATTTTTAAGACAAAAATAACACTGGTTTACATGATTCTCATTTAAAAACAAAAAGAAAGTGACATTTCCTTTAAGCAAACAGTTCAAATCAGCGCCTCAAAGACAACGTCCAGTTTAGAGGTGGAGAGTAATAGATGCCTCTTTGCATTGCTATGGCAGGCCCCACTACAAAATGTCTGAAGAAAGGGGGCCACACCAAGGGGCTGGCCTCTTGGTGCGTGCTTCTCTGACCAGAGCCAAAGTTCTGTGGCTGAGGTAGAGAACCTAAGCAACATCAAGATTGAGGGTAGATGGTAAAGATGTCTACCTAGACATGTTCTTGTTTCACCAGTAATCATGCGTCCTTGCATTGCTATGGCAGTCGCCAGTAAATAAAGAGTCCAGTTTAGAGGTGGATAGTAATAGGTGCCTCCAGGCAATTGCATGGGAGTTCTTCCTTCATTGCCCAACTAAAAAATGTTGAGGCTTTAGTTTGGAAATATCAGTGAGTTTATTTTGAAAGGATAAAGTAGAACCATTTCCATCACTGAGTCCCAGCAATAGTATTAAGAGCATTGCTGCAATTATCGCTGTGTGAAGACTTTTATTTTGTAGGGTGTTGGGACCCACAGCCATGGTTACAATGTGAAAGGCCAGTACAGACTTTCCTGGAACTTTCAAAATAAATTGCATTAACCTACTTCCGGCACAGCCAGGAAACGGGGTAACTGCGGACTTCCTGTCCAAATAAAAGCACCGCTCTTGCTACATCCTGTCTCTTCCACCCGGGACTCCGCTGCGAGGCTGGCTGGAGAGAAAAGCGCGCTAATGTCTCTTTGCTGGCAAAAAGACATAAACTGGATCCAAGGGTGTCATACGATCATCGATCATATGCACAAGTTAAGTACTGATCAATTACTGTTGAAAGTATCCGGTATTCATTCATAAAAGGGAGATTAATGTATAAGCATTGCTTTACTTTCTCTCTGAGGCCTGCAGAAGCAAACTGTGTTCCAGAGAATATCCTGCGGAGACGCGACCTCTACGAAGCAGAGTGGAGCGGTTTTTCCCCGGTCTGAGAGGACGACAACAGGAGCCGCATCCCGTGGTAACGTGCAGTGTGGTCAGCGGACAGAATGAGCCGTCTTCCGTTATCAGCTTCTTTGTTAGCTTTAACTGCTAACAGCTTGCTGCTAAATAATATTTACCCAGAAAGATTGTTAGTTTTTAATCCAGTAAATAATCAGAATCAGAATCAGCTTTATTGCCAAGTTCGTACATACAAACAAGGAATTTGACTCCGGTACACTTTGCTCTTTTGTTCTGTTTTTGTATTACAGAATATACACATTTACAATGTACAATATACACATATATAATAAAAAGGAGCATTTGCAACATCTGTATGCTGTTGTTTTGTACTCTATTAAATGTTCATCAGAGAAACAGCCTGGGGGAAGAAACTGTCTCTGTGGCGGCTGGTTTTAGAGAACAGTGCTCTGTAGTGGCGGCCTGAAGGTAAAGCTCTGAACACTTTATGTGCAGGGTGTGTGGGGTGTGTCCCTAACATCATTTTATTAAATATGTTAACTAAGTAAACACCATTAAGCCCCATTTCTCCAGAAAGATTTGGCTCTTTTGCAAAATATTCACTTAAATATTTTACCATTTTCTTTAATAATATTTCTTTAAATATTATTTCAATAACTAAAGGCAGCTAATTAGACACCGTTGAGAATTAGTCATCCAGAAGGTTGGTTTTATTCAGCGGATCATTCTTTAAAACATTATTTTCTTAAAATAATATTTTATCTGATCTTGCATTGTGAACGGTTGTCTAAAGGTATGCTGATTACTGCCTGAGTTGGTTCCAAGACTAACTTCACTTCCAGGTTCTTCAAGATAATCCTTGGTTCTCAAATATAAATAACATTGCATGGTAATGTTGCATCACTCTTTTTGGTCATGATTTTCAATCATCTTTAATCAACTTGTTTATATTGTACATAGTCCATTAGTCTTCCTTATTCTTTAATTCTGATTGGTAGTTTAGTTGGATTGTTTTAGCATAGTAAAGAGTTTGTTGATTGAAATATGTTTGACTTTGAGTTGACTTATTTTTGTTAATAAGTTCTTGTATTTTGAGAAATTGTGTGAATTCATTCCATATATGTGCAGAGTTTATGCTGTTCAATAATGTCAGAGCTTGTCTCGCACCTTTCTATTTTGTCCTAATACCATCGACTTACTGGGCTGGTATTCACAGGAAAACCCTTAACAGACCAAAATATTATTTGATAAAATATTAAAATTAAATATTAAATAATATTCTCAGATGCATAGTCACAACAAGGGTATGTCCAGGTCTTATTTTGAAAATCCAGCATGGCTGTCCTTTCAGATCTGGGTTAGTTCCATTTGTTATGTGGAACCTGCTGTCTATGCTATTATCACCTTAAAAAGTCAATAGTAACTATGGAGGATTGAGGCTTTTATTTTGAAAGTTTCAGTAAGCCTTATTTTAAAGGGCCAATTGGGGTCCCATTTCCAACACTGGGCAAGCTCCAACAGTAGTGTTAAGCTCAGTGCTGCAATGATTTGTTGATTTAAATATTAAGGCTTTTATTTTGTAGAACATATTTTGTCTTATTTTGAAAATCCAGCATGGTTGTCTTTTAAGCACTGGGTTGGTTGCATTAGTTATCTAGAAACTGCTTCCTATGCTAAATTCCCAGTGGACTATTTTATCAGCTTTATATATAGAAAGCATAGCTAATTTAAGCTTTTATTTTGAAACTCCTAATGACTGAAAGTGTGGAGCTCTGTTGTAGGCCCACTTGGAACAGCTAATACATTCATTATTTGACAAGTATATAAAGATGATGCTGATATTAATTTATCCCATCTACTATACAAAAAGTAATGTATAAGCTAAAATGCTAATGTTTACTACAGCCTGTATTCAAAAGTCTATGAAATTGCCCTTTAAAATGATTCACTCTTGTTCAGGTGTTGGAACAGCAGTAGAAGCTGTTTAAGTAGCTGACATCAAATGATTGCTGTTTTTATGCTCCCCTGGGACCTATGAAGATGGTCTTATCATCATAAGTCACAGAGTAGTGGTTTCATTCTGGTTCTGATAGAGATTGGAACTGGTTCTGATGGGAGCTGGTTCCTGATTCTGACAGAGGGTTCCTCCTGGATCTGGTGAACATTTGTACCTGATTCTGATAGTTTGGACTTGTTTCTGATGGGTGCTTGTACATGGTTCTGGTGTAGATTTGTTCAAGGTTAGAGAGACATTAAGGACATCCTTCAATCAAACAAGGTGTGAAAATTTTGACAGGTGGGCGGGACTTCCGGTGGCTGGGACATCCTAGGACGTAACCGGATATCATCATTAATCGGAAGTTGTCATTACAAGGAAGCGAATCTTTCTAATTGTATGTTTTTAGATGTTTTTTACATCTAAAAACAAAACATGTAGTTTCTCCACTTTAAAAGGTCACTCAATCACACGAAATTCTGATAAAAAGAGAGAACCTGACAGATTATAAATTCATTTTGTTTTAACACAGGGGGTTATTTAGATGCTATTTAGAAAAGAAGGATGAATTGGCTTCTGTTGTAGAGATGAACTGAAAAAATTAAAAATAAAGGTTATAAAATCCTCAGACATGTCACTGTTTATTGAATTAAAGCAGACAACTTGTGTATTGTCTCAGACAGTCTTCACACCAACTGTAGTCAAAAGTAATCAAGAGGAAAATAGCACTTTCATGGCTATAAGTCTGGAGCATTGTCTGACAATACACATCCACTGTTTAATGAATTAACGCGTCTGCGCTGTTGCTGAGGTGTCTCGGGGGGGTATGGCCAAGGGGCGTAACTAAGCGCGCTGAAGGTGGAGCAGTCAGTCATCCCTGGTTCTATCGAGAGATACAGCGCACTGGGAGATCGGCTTCAAATCTGGTAGCTAAAAGTTTATTTTTAACCAGTCAGTCAGTCATTTTCTACCGCTTATTCCATAGTGGGTCGTGGGGGAGCTGGTGCCTATCTCCAGCAGTCTATGAGCGAGAGGCGGAGTCACCCTGGACAGGTCGCCAGTCCATCGCAGGGCAACACACAAACAACCATGCACACACTCATTCATACACCTAAGGGCAATTTAGAGTTACCAATTAACCTAACAGGCATGTCTTTGGACTGTGGGAGGAAGCCGGAGTACCCGGTGAGAACCCACGCATGCACGGGGAGAACATGCAAACTCCATGCAGAAAGACCCCAGGCCAGGAATTGAACCCAGGACCTTCTTGCTGCAAGGCAACAGTGCTACCAACTGCGCCACCATGCAGCCCTAATTTTAACCAATTACACTGAAATATTTTTAGAACACTTGTAAGGAGAAGCTGAAAAAAAAATGCCGGAAAATATTTCAGAAAACGAAGAAGGTGAACATTCTGCTTCTATCGAAAGATACAACGCAATCTTCAGTAGTAAGTATTCATCTTTAAGAATTATTTAAGTGCTTGTGAATGCTCGTTGGATAATAATAATGTTTAACTTATATTCTTTAGAACCCACGAGTGATGAGCTGGATGGTATCGTTTTTACACAGTCTGACTATGGTAATTATTAACTGCAATAACAACATCTAGTTTAGTCAACTGGTGAATGCTATTTTGTGATTTAAAAAATAAATGAGATAAATTCTACTTACAGATTTAACAAGAGACATATTCCTGAACGTTGGAGAGGTCAGCGTTTGTAACCGTCTGCCTCCGAAAAAATCAAAGTTGAGACGGAAACTTGTCTTTAAAAAAGACAATCCGATCCCAGCTAAACATGAAATAGAGGGCGAAACCATTCATGTACCACAGTCACCTGACAGTGCGCCGGAAAAATTAACAGCTCCAGAAGAGGAGAGTAAGTAGAAAAAAAAAATATATACATACATATATATATATATATATATATATATATATATATATATATATATGTATATATATTTCTAAGCATATGTTTTCACAAGTCTATGCGATATTGCAGACTTGTTTTAACCCCTGATAAAATATTTTACAGATATATCGAATGATTTAATCCAGAACCCAAGCCTGGATAACATTCAGCAGAACTGTAGCAGTTCAGTGCAGGAAGAGTTGGAACCACCCGGAACCGTTCAAATACCCCGTGTACGGAGTAAGTTATAGTTATATTAAAATCTTCACATAAACAAGATTTTTTTTTTTTCAAAAGACCTGCATTGTAAGGTAACTTTATTTTGTTTCACAGAATATCTTAAATTGAGGAAAAGACGGCGACTCTGTGCTCTTTATACCAGGGCAAGGCTTGTTAGAGGTTTATTGAATGGTAAGTTTAATTCTTCTTATACTCATTTGCCTACTGAATTAATTCGCATATTTCATTAATTTATTTTTTTCTTTATCTTTCCAGAGGCAACGTTGATGGTGGAGCAGATTTCATCGAGACCTGGACAGCAACAGTGCAGACAGAGAGTTTCTCTATCCTTATGTGACCGTTGTAATAAAGAATCATGTTTAACGCTTCTGGCTACATGTCAGACATTGTTAGTGAAACATTGCGCTGATATCAAGGTAATTTAAACTGATCCCTGGGTCTTCTTCTTCTTCTTCTGGTGTTAATATGGAAAGCCAGATCACACATGCGCTGAATGAGATAAGGAATGTTGTTGCTCATCTTAATGAAATTCCTGTTAATGCTGATATAGCAGATAACATCGGGTTAAATGCATCTCCTGCTAACAGTGAAAATGTAATAAATCAAAATCTGTACGGTGACTTTTTTAGCTCATTAGAACAGACTGTTGAAGATTTAATTAGAACACCATCTCCATCCAGCCTTCAGCAAAATAAATCAGCTGAATTACAAATTCCTTCAACGTCACACGCCGCTGATCATACTGGGCAGCATGGCGGCAATTTAAATCCAGAGGTTGCAGTCAACCCTGATCAGATTGAGGGAGATCCTCCTGTGACTGTTGAACGTGAACGTTTTAATAACATTGAAATAAGGAGACCTTTTACCACTCCGCCTCCCTGCCCTGGTCATGTTCCTGATCTTGCTACAATCTACAGGTCCTTCTCAAAATATTAGCATATTGTGATAAAGTTCATTATTTTCCATAATGTCATGATGAAAATTTAACATTCATATATTTTAGATTCATTGCACTCTAACTGAAATATTTCAGGTCTTTTATTTTCTTAATACGGATGATTTTGGCATACAGCTCATGAAAACCCAAAATTCCTATCTCACAAAATTAGCATATCATTAAAAGGGTCTCTAAACGAGCTATGAACCTAATCATCTGAATCAACGAGTTAACTCTAAACACCTGCAAAAGATTCCTGAGGCCTTTAAAACTCCCAGCCTGGTTCATCACTCAAAACCCCAATCATGGGTAAGACTGCCGACCTGACAGCTGTCCAGAAGGCCACTATTGACACCCTCAAGCAAGAGGGTCAAACACAGAAAGAAATTTCTGAACGAATAGGCTGTTCCCAGAGTGCTGTATCAAGGCACCTCAGTGGGAAGTCTGTGGGAAGGAAAAAGTGTGGCAGAAAATGCTGCACAACGAGAAGAGGTGACCGGACCCTGAGGAAGATTTTGGAGAAGGGCCGATTCCAGATCCTTGGGGGACCTGCGGAAGCAGTGGACTGAGTCTGGAGTAGAAACATCCAGAGCCACCGTGCACAGGCGTGTGCAGGAAATGGGCTACAGGTGCCGCATTCCCCAGGTCAAGCCACTTTTGAACCAGAAACAGCAGCAGAAGCGCCTGACCTGGGCTACAGAGAAGCAGCACTGGACTGTTGCTCAGTGGTCCAAAGTACTTTTTTCGGATGAAAGCAAATTCTGCATGTCATTCGGAAATCAAGGTGCCAGAGTCTGGAGGAAGACTGGGAAGAAGGAAATGCCAAAATGCCAGAAGTCCAGTGTCAAGTACCCACAGTCAGTGATGGTCTGGGGTGCCGTGTCAGCTGCTGGTGTTGGTCCACTGTGTTTTATCAAGGGCAGGGTCAATGCAGCTAGCTATCAGGAGGTTTTGGAGCACTTCATGCTTCCATCTGCTGAAAAGCTTTAAGGAGATGAAGATTTAATTTTTCAGCACGACCTGGCACCTGCTCACAGTGCCAAAACCACTGGTACATGGTTTACTGACCATGGTATCACTGTGCTCAATTGGCCTGCCAACTCTCCTGACCTGAACCCCATAGAGAATCTGTGGGATATTGTGAAGAGAACGTTGAGAGACTCAAGACCCAACACTCTGGATGAGCTAAAGGCCGCTATCGAAGCATCCTGGGCCTCCATAAGACCTCAGCAGTGCCACAGGCTGATTGCCTCCATGCCACGCCGCATTGAAGCAGTCATTTCTACAAAAGGATTCCCGACCAAGTATTGAGTGCATAACTGTACATGATTATTTGAAGGTTGATGTTTTTTGTATTAAAAACACTTTTCTTTTATTGGTCGGATGAAATATGCTAATTTTGTGAGATAGGAATTTTGGGTTTTCATGAGCTGTATGCCAAAATCCTCCGTATTAAGACAATAAAAGACCTGAAATATTTCAGTTAGTGTGCAATGAATCTAAAATATATGAATGTTAAATTTTCATCATGACATTATGGAAAATAATGAACTTTATCACAATATGCTAATATTTTGAGAAGGACCTGTATATAAACATCATGCATATTCTCACTGAATTAGCCGATACTGCAAGATCGTTAGCCAGACGTAACGATGTTGTGCAGCTAGAATTAGTCGGGGAAAATCTGAACCGTAACGTCACGTTTACCATTAACGACGATGGGAATATGATTCTGCCTGCTTTTGAGAATTTTCTGGATGAGTTAGTACAGTCCAACGCTGAAATGCCTGCAGATAATAACCTGGAATTTGTTCTACAGGTAGTTAATGACCCTGCAGGAGGGCAAAACGTAAGGTTAAAGGAACGTTAGACTGTGAACTGATTAATAAGAAAAAGCGTCACCTGTATATTGTAGATAATACCGGTAATCAGTTATGCTTTGCCATAAGTCTTGCTCACGTCTCTGACTCTAACCTTACTGATAATCAGGCTTTAGAGCTGGGGAGGGAGTGGCAACGCAGGGCTGGTTTAGATGATCAGACAGCAGTAACTTTCAGCGACATTGGTAAATTTGAAAACATTCTAAAGAGAAAAACTGTAGTGTTTCACAGAACCGTTACAGACTCTGCAGCTCTGTGTAAATTTGAGACCAGTTTCCCTGATCGATCAAACCCTCTCTTTCTGCTGTTATTTCAAGGTCACTACTATGGGATAAAAAATCTCAAGGGTTTTATAGGATCGAGATACATCTGTGCATATTGTTATGGGAGCTATGAAAAGCCAGACACACACCATTGTGAAGGCTATTGTCCGGTGTGTCACTCATACCAGTGTATGCGTGAAATTAACGAACCTGTCGCCTGTGCAGGTTGTCACAGAATCTGTCGTAACTCTTCTTGTTTCAGTAGACACAGGGAACCCCGCAAAAGACCAATGCTGACAGGCCCATGAGTGACTGTGAGTTGGTAAAACTGTGCAAGGTGTGCAAAAGGATATACGTTATTCCAATCAGCAAGCAGGATAAACCACACGTGTGTAATGTAAAATGCCGTATTTGTGGTGAGAATATACCTCCTGATTTAGATGTGACGTGCGATGGTCATCTGTGTTACATTCAAACCGCCCAAGCCTGTAATCAGTTAGATGATAAACTGGTCTTTTATGATTTTGAATGCTTCATTGACGAGAACGGTGTGCACATCCCCTATCTGGTCTGTGTTAAAACGCTGAAAGGTGAGGAATGGCATGCTTATGGATTGAATTGCACCCAAAAATTACTTCTCCATTTCAGGAGACCGATGTACAGAGGCTTTACCTTAATAGCTCATAACGCACGTGGGTATGATAGCTACCTGATTATCACAGCTATGCTGCAGTTAGGCATTAAACCTCATCTCATCATGCAGGGAAGTAAAGTTCTCTGTTTAACCGACCCTGATTACAGGTTAAAATACATTGATAGCCTGTCCTTCATGTGTATGAAGCTTAGTGCGATGCCGAAAGCATTAGGTTTTAGAGATAAGACCAAAGGTTTTTTCCCCCGACCTATTCTCGTCTGAGCAACATCTCCAGTATGTGGGGTCTTTTCCTCCTCCATCCTCCTACACTGTAGAACGCATGAGTCTTCAAGAACAACAGGTGTTTAACAGATGGTACAGAGAAGCGAGCAAAGGGGTCTTTGACTTTGAGAAGGAAGCTCTTTGTTATTGTAAAAATGATGTGGACATTCTTTATCAAGGTTGTGTTAAATTCAGGGATGAGTTCTTTAAGGAGACAAGTGTGGATCCGCTTAAATGCGTCACGATAGCCTCAGCCTGCATGAAGGTTTTTGTAACCAATTTCCTTCCTCCTAAAACCTTGGCCATCCCCTCACCTCTGGACTACAGACGTAGTAGTAAGACATTTTCCATCACGTCCATTCAATGGCTTGGCTGGATTTCAGACAGCAGAAAAATTGACATCGAACATGCATTAAACATGGGGGAAAAGAAAATTGGTCCATATTCTGTGGATGGGTATGCAGAGATTAACGGTGTCAAAGTTGCGTTTGAATTTTACGGCTGTTTTTCCCACGGCTGTAAAAAGTGTTACATGCCTCATGACAAATGTCCTTTGAGATGGGTCGCATTTGAACAGTTTTATGCAGCCACTGTTGAGAGAAGCAAGGTGTTACAAACTGTGTACGGCCTTCGTCTCGAGGTCATCTGGTAGCATGAGTGGACTGAAATGAAAAAAATCAGACCCGGGGTTGATCAGCTTTCTTGAGAAAGTTAATGCACCCGAACCGCTATCACCCCGAGATGCTCTGTATGGTGGACGCACCTGTCCTATGAGGTTGAGGTACACAGCGGGGGCAGGTGAAACTGTACACTATGTGGATTACACATAGATAATAAAGATCAATTCAAACATTGCAATCTTTAAAAAAAAAAAAAAAACTGTTATATATGTATACCAGTAGAAAGCTGAGAGAGAATACAGAAAAGACAAAACAAGTCATCAATCATCTGAGATCGGATCGCAGCACTCTGAGACAGAGTTAAGCTGCTTGAGACAATTATTACCGCTCATCTTATCGTACATATCAGTGATTGCACTATGGAAGCCTTGTACCGATTTCAGTTCATATAAAACCGTCTCAGCAATCGTTTTTACTCTGAAGTCATCTGCTTGTATGCGTCGAAGTGTCAGAAGTTTCCGAATAGCAGGAAGGAGCTTGGGGTTTACGAGTCGTCGCACGATGCGTTGAAAGTTGACTTGGTAATACTCCTCCTCCAATATCTCCAGGCACTGATGCTGTCGTTGGCTCGGGTGGTTCGTAATGCACCCATAACAGGTTTCTTTGACATAGTTCAAACAAGTTATGTTGAATAAATGAAGTATTGATGAGAGCGCTTGAGATCCAGGCGTCAATTTCATCACCCTGATTAGTCTCCTCCTCCTCTGGTGAAGGCTGAGGGGCGGGTATCGGGTCTTGAGTTTGTGGGGAGGGTGAGTAGCTGATGGTTTCCTCGTCCTCCACGATCACCCTCTTGTCTTCAGGTTGGATATCTGTGTGTACAGACTCAGCCATGCATAGTGGTGAATAGAGGCCGGGTGAAGGCGGATGATATGATCTGAGGTTGTATCCTGTCGGTGTCCCTGAACTGAATAGGGACTCAAAGAGCTGCGACGATGAGGCGGCTGGTGAGTAGAGGTCTGGAGAAGGTGGATGATACGGCCCGGTGTTGAAGCTTTTATCATCATGATCAGGAGAGAAGACGGTCTCTTCTTGCTGGCTGTAGAGGTCCCAGTATGGTGTTTTCCCGTACACTCCATACATTCTCAAGGTCTGCCGCCCGCCGTTATGAAGAAGAGTCTGTGAGCTCGCAGTTAGACCCTGATATATAGCGCAGGAAGGTGGGAGAGTCCTCAAGAAGGGGAGTGGGTCCTCAAAAGATGGTGGGCTTTAGATCCACAGCAGGGAACGTCAGGATTCTTTTCACTGACATAACATCAATCCAGCAGCGTGAGTTTTCGAAAAGGTTGGAAAGACGCTGTCCAATTTCATTCATCTTCTCAACCCAAGCATCATACGGTAGAGCCAGCACAGTCTTGAATACACCGCAGTTCTGATTGAATGCCTCCAACACAAACAGATCTGAGGGGGTCGTCTGGTTATTCTTGCGTTTGCTTGCCTGAAAAGACCAGCGGCCATTTGCTGTGGTTTTTGACCCCCACAATGCACTAAAGAGAGGTTCTCTCGCAGCTATTTCAACATCGGAAGGACACATTCTCATCCTTTTTGCTGGTCGAGGAGAGCTTTCATCTTCATCCTCCCTTTCGTACACTGAGACTGATTCAGGGTTATCGTTAAGGTGTGGGATTGCCAGCCGTAACACAGCCCAGTCGTTGTGGGTGAAAGTACACAGAGCCAATGATCCATTAAATACCTCGTCTTGATCCAATTGATACAGGCAGAGCTCTCCTATTTCGTACATGAAAATATACCCCCAGCTACCGCTCAGTCCATATGGTTCCAAAGACCACTCTTCCTGCAGAGTGTCGAACGGAGGCCTTTGTACCTTGCATAGGTAATATGTTAATTTCTTCGGGGCATCCATTTCACGGCGCGTATGCCTGTAGATGGTTACTGGGGTTTCACACAGAAGAGATGTACGTCTTAGCTGACCTGAGGCCTGTTTTTCATCCATTGTTGTTGGTGAAGTTGAATCATCATCTGCAGAGTATGTTACGATAGGAATTCCGATAGGTATCTCAGACGAGGAAATAGATGATGTAGATGGTTGTTCATCATCTTGGCACATCTTGCTTTTCTCCCCGGTTTGATGAAAAACTCTCTTAACTCTAACCATTGTTCAACAAGCGTTCTTTTCCAGCGAATGCTGCAGGTAAATTGTTGCGTTTTCCGCTAGTATTTAAAACAAACAATGAAGAACGCCCCTCTGTTTTTTAATTTGTTGATTCTAGATTTGCCCCCTAATGACAAAATCCTATTAGCGCGCTTAGTTACGCCCCTTGGCCATACCCCCCGAGACACCTCAGCAACAGCGCAGACGCGTTAATTCATTAAACAGTGGATGTGTATTGTCAGACAATGCTCCAGACTTATAGCTATGAAAGTGCTATTTTCCTCTTGATTACTTTTGACTACAGTTGGTGTGAAGACTGTCTGAGACAATACACAAGTTGTCTGCTTTAATTCAATAAACAGTGACATGTCTGAGGATTTTATAACCTTTATTTTTTCAGTTTCTTGTTACGTTTTACATAGACATACTGGTTACAACCTCTGGCTCCCACGTGGAATGAGGAGAAAACTGTTTTCTCTAAATCATCAATAACTATTGCTCTAAGATGAAAAAAAGAAAAGCTTAAGGTAACTAAAATTATCATCCATTTTTCCAAATGGAGTCTCTCATGATTCCAAACAAAGTCTTTTAGCTGTAGAATCCATTTCTAATTTGGAAACAGGATGCTGAGCACTCATAACCATTTTTTTCAGTTCATTGGTTTCTCTGTTTTAGATCATCTCTACAACAGAAGCCAATTCATCCTTCTTTTCTAAATAGCATCTAAATAACCCCCTGTGTTAAAACAAAATGAATTTACAATCTGTCAGGTTCTCTCTTTTTATCAGAATTTTGTGTGATGTGCCTGCATTAAATTGAGTGACCTTTTAAAGTGGAGAAACTACATGTTTTGTTTTTAGATGTAAAAAACATCTAAAAACATACAACTAGAAAGAGTCGCTTCCTTGTAATGACAACTTCCGGTTAATGACAACATCCGATTAATGATGATATCCGGCTAATGACAACATCCGATTAATGATGATATCCGGCTAATGTCCCGCCCTAGGATGTCCCAGCCACCGGAAGTCCCGCCCACCTGTCAAACTTTTCACACCTCGTTTGATTGAAGGATGGCCTTAATGTCTCTAAGGTTCTTATGGAGATTTTTGCCAGGTTCTGGTGGAGTTGCGAACTGGCTTTGATTAAGATTTCTTCCTGGTTCTGATGAAGATTTATACAATGTTCTGATGGATGTTTGTTCCTGGTTCTGATAGGTTTGACCTGGTTCTGATAGACGTTGGACCTGGTTCAGATGGATGTTTGTACATGGTTCTGATGAAGATTTGTACCAAGTTCTGATGGAGTTTGGACCTAGTTCTTATAGAGGTTTATTCCTGTTTCTGATGGAATTTGGATCTGGTTCTGATGGATGTTTCTCCCTGGCTCTGATAGAATTTGGACCTGGTTCTGATACAGGTTTGTACCTAGTTCTTATACTGGTTTGTACCTGGTTCTGATGGAGATTTTTTCCTGGTACTGATGGAGCTTTTTGGCAGGTTTTGATGGAGTTTGGACCTGGTTCTCATAGAAGGTTCTCCTGGTTCTGAAGGCAATTTGGACCTGGTTCTGGTGGAGGGTCCCTAACTGGTTCTGATGGAGATTTCCTCTTGGTCCTGATGGAGTTTGGGTCTGGTTCTGATGGAGATTTTCTCCAGGTTCTGATGGATTTTGGAACTGGTTATGATAGAGGTTTCTTTCTGGTTCTGATTGAGTTTGGACCTCTATGAAATTGCATTTTAAATTTAATCACTGCTGTCTAGGTGTTGGAACAGCAGTACATGCTGTTTAAGTACTGAACACAAAATGGCCGCCGTGTAGCTGCTTCCTCTGAAGACGGTGAAAGGGTTAGGGGTTGGGTCAGGTTTAGGCCATAGAAATGAATGGAAGTCAATGCAAAGTCCTCACAAAGACAGTAAAACAGGAATGTGTGTGTGTGTGTCAGGGCTCTTGGGTGTGTCTGAGTGTGAGACAGAGAGAATAGATGCAGAAACAAAGACAGAATCACATCCAGACATATACAGTGCAAGATACATAGAGCTATAAATAGAACAGTGAGGAATGAATCAGCCAATCAGCAAAGAGCGTCAGTGTAACTTGACACCTGCTGTTTCTCACTCACGCAGCACCTCACTCTGTGTCTCCCCTGGTCTAGGCTTTATAACATGGAGGCGCATGCTCCCGAACTACCGCCCATAAGTCGGAAACCGTAAGGGCTATCGACGTCATTCTTGGACCGTTTTTCTCAGGACGGACAGGGGAACGAGAATATTAACACGGTTTTGCTAAAAATATAATATTAAAGGCACAACACTTGGTGAAAAGAAAGGGAAAAACGGAGAAAAACATAAATGCCTGAACATGCTCTCGAACAACGTCTAATAACTCGGAAACTGTAAGGGCTATTGATTTGATTCATGCACCGTATGAATCAGCAGGCCTTGCTGAACAATCATGGAGCTTCTCAAGTTTCTACAAAAATCTGTCTGGGAGGTGTGTCCCTGTGAAAAAGTGGATCATGTTGACCATTTTTAACCCGAGTGAAGGTGAATTTTTCACTCTCAAACAAACCTACTTCACGCGGAAACGATAAAATGGATCCAAACGATTTTTGGACCGTAGGTATCAGCAGGGATCGGTGAACAATCCTTGAGATTTGCGCGTGTCTACATAAATCCGTGTAGGAGATATGACAGTGTAGAAAAGTGGATAATTTTGAAATATTTCAATTTTAAGCGATTTTGGGAAGGACAGATTTGGTACTCCTAAACAAACCTTTTTTATGACAAAAAGATTAAAGGTATCAAAAAAATACCTTCACTGTGAGCGCCAGCAAGGTCTGAAGATGAATCTCCAGAAGGCTCATGTCTCTACCTCGAACGGTTTACGAGAGGCGGCAATTCGAAAACATGTGAGTTTAACGATTTTTTGCTCTGATTTTTTCTGAAATTCCTATAGGTTTCCCATCCAGGTGTGTTGACTTTGCGTTGCTTCGGGGCGTGTTGCCGGAAAACTGTTTGTCCCACATCAATGAGGGTGACATTTTCTTAATCGCGAAAGAGCATCCTACGTTTTGATGGGTAATTTGTATAGGTTGAGATATCAAAAAGTTGAATTATACAATAATAGCAGAGGGTTGTGAAAGCATTTTAAAAGTTGAATGGCGTTTCTAGCTGAAAGTATGCGGAAGTAGTTAAATGGCAAAAACAGTGAAGTTTTAGTGGAATTTTTGCCGTTTTCCATTCATTTCAATGGGGCAAAAATCAGCAGAAAAAGCGGAATATTTTAAAAAGTATAAAAGGTACAAATACCAAAAGTCATTGCCGGAAAGAGTAGAATGAGCAGAATATTCTGAATTTTCAACGGTTGAAATAGCACAAAGCATACAGCAGAAGCGGTTCAAAAAAATGGAGTAACTAGAAGAATAACTAGAAAAATGTGCATTTCCCGCGAAAATGCAGCGTGAATGCTGAAAGCTGAATTTTTTAGCTGAAACCTGGCAGAAACAAGCTGACATTGACTGCAGACAATCTGCAAAAATTTTATGAATTAGAAGAAAACAGAAATCTAAACTCCTGTTGAAAGCTGGCAGAAAGTGGCTAAGGTTGACAGCAGAATATCAGCTGAAATCAGATTAGTAGAAATAGCAGAAACAGCAAAGAAAAACTGTCATCTGATCTGTTTAAGCAGGAAGACTATTAGCTATAAAACAGCATAACAAGGTGAAGTTACCTCAAAACTGCTTGTTGAAACAGTTGTTGAAATGCAGGAACTGAATTAAAAAAGCAGGAAAGAGCTGCCCATTGATGAGCTGAAAAAGCATAGACTGAAGCAAAAATATAGCCTAAGAAGTTGAAGTCAGTGCTAAAATATATAAAAATTTACAGAAAATTCAGAAAAAGAATGAACTAACAACAAATACGCTGAACAAAAACAAACAAGAAATTGCCTAAAAAAGGCAAAAGTGTTCTTTAGCTAAAAAAGAATCTGAAAATGCTAACATTAGCATATTGGCTATCACTAGCATGAAGTCTGATATTAATTTACCCCATCTACTATGCAAAAAGTAATATATAAGCGAAAATAAGCTACAATGGTAATGTTTACTACATCCTATATTCATAAGTCTTTGAAATTGCCCATTAAAATTATTCCCTCTTGTTCAGGTGTTGGAACAGCAGTAGAAGCTGTTTAAGTAGCTGACATCAAATGGTCGCTGTTTTGATGCTCCACTGGGACCTATGACTTATCATCATAAGTCACAGAGTAGTGGTTTCATTCTGGTTCTCAGAGTTTCTGATTGGGGTTTTGTTCCTGATTCTGATAGAGGGTTCCTCCTGGATCTGATGAAGATTTGTACCTGGTTCTGATAGAATTTGGACCCGTTTCTGATGGAAGCTTGTATATGGATCTCGTGTAGATTTGTTAAAGGTTCTTATCGAGATTTTTGGCAGATTCAGGTGGAGTTGGGACCTGGTTTTGATTAAGGTTTCTTCCTGGTGAAACAGTGAATTTTGAGGATTCCCCCCCTCCCTTGACTCCATTCATTTCTATGGGGTTTTGGGGCATCGTTTTTCGTCAATAACTCGAAACGCCAATAAAAATAATAGCACACATCTTGAGACTGAGACGTTTTGATATGTTTATTGTGGGGTGTGCGCTATGGTTCGGGCAGCATTAATTCAGGCAGAAGAAGAATAAATAAAGAGTCCAGTTTAGAGGTGGATAGTAACAGGTGCCTCCATGTGGTGGGCCACTGAGGACACACCTTCCTTCAAATCTGGGGAAAAGAAGGACACATTTGGAGGAGCCTTCGAAGTTGGATAGCCTTCGTTGCCTAACCATTACGTAATCGACCTACAAATGCGACCTTTGAAAGGATGCAGCCCCTGAATTTGGACAGAGCAATAGTGAATGACATCCATCAAATCAATAAATCTGTGTTTGATTAATCTTTGGCTTCAAGAACCCAAATGTGTGACACAAAAAAACTGAATTTTAGAGGTGAAATTGAATTTCAGACCTGAAAGTGACAGTAGTCAAACTGAATTTTTAATACAACGAAACATTTAAAAAGCAAATGAATTCAGTTTCAGACCACTAATTTCGGTTTCAGTTTAGTGAAATTCATTTTCAAACTAATGCATTTAATTTCAAACTACACAAATACAGATTCAGTCTGAGCAAATCAAATTCAATTTATGATGGCACAAGTTTCTTCCCATGATGTCCTACTCGAACATACAGGTCCTTCTCAAAATATTAGCATATTGTGATAAAGTTCATTATTTTCCATAATGTCATGATGAAAATTTAACATTCATATATTTTAGATTCATTGCACACTAACTGAAATATTTCAGGTCTTTTATTGTCTTAATACGGATGATTTTGGCATACAGCTCATGAAAACCCAAAATTCCTATCTCACAAAATTAGCATATCATTAAAAGGGTCTCTAAACGAGCTATGAACCTAATCATCTGAATCAACGAGTTAACTCTAAACACCTGCAAAAGATTCCTGAGGCCTTTAAAACTCCCAGCCTGGTTCATCACTCAAAACCCCAATCATGGGTAAGACTGCCGACCGGACTGCTGTCCAGAAGGCCACTATTGACACCCTCAAGCAAGAGGGTAAGACACCAAAATAAATTTCTGAACGAATAGGCTGTTCCCAGAGTGCTGTATCAAGGCACCTCAGTGGGAAGTCTGTGGGAAGGAAAAAGTGTGGCAGAAAACGCTGCACAACGAGAAGAGGTGACCGGACCCTGAGGAAGATTGTGGAGAAGGGCCGATTCCAGACCTTGGGGGACTTGCGGAAGCAGTGGACTGAGTCTGGAGTAGAAACATCCAGAGCCACCGTGCACAGGCGTGTGCAGGAAATGGGCTACAGGTGCCGCATTCCCCAGGTCAAGCCACTTTTGAACCAGAAGCGCCTGACCTGGGCTACAGAGAAGCAGCACTGGACTGTTGCTCAGTGGTCCAAAGTACTTTTTTCGGATGAAAGCAAATTCTGCATGTCATTTGGAAATCAAGGTGCCAGAGTCTGGAGGAAGACTGGGGAGAAGGAAATGCTAAAATGCCAGAAGTCCAGTGTCAAGTACCCACAGTCAGTGATGGTCTGGGGTGCCGTGTCAGCTGCTGGTGTTGGTCCACTGTGTTTTATCAAGGGCAGGGTCAATGCAGCTAGCTATCAGGAGATTTTGGAGCACTTCATGCTTCCATCTGCTGAAAAGCTTTATGGAGATGAAGATTTCATTTTTCAGCACGACCTGGCACCTGCTCACAGTGCCAAAACCACTGGTAAATGGTTTACTGACCATGGTATCACTGTGCTCAATTGGCCTGCCAACTCTCCTGACCTGAACCCCATAGAGAATCTGTGGGATATTGTGAAGAGAACGTTGAGAGACTCAAGACCCAACACTCTGGATGAGCTAAAGGCTGCTATCGAAGCATCCTGGGCCTCCATAAGACCTCAGCAGTGCCACAGGCTAATTACCTCCATGCCACGCCGCATTGAAGCAGTCATTTCTGCCAAAGGATTCCCGACCAAGTATTGAGTGCATAACTGTACATGATTATTTGAAGGTTGACGTTTTTTATACAGCACCCCCGACAGGGACGCCAAGAAGGCCGGGTACTCTGCACTACCACTCGGCCCGTAGGCTGAAATGATAGTCAGAGACCGCTCCCCAACCCGAAAGCGCAGGGATATGACCCTCTCATCCACTGGGGTAAACCCCAACACGAGACGGCTGAGCTGGGGGGCAACAGGCAAACCCACACCAGCCCACCGCCTCTCCCCGTGGGCCACTCCAGAGTAGAAGAGAGTCCAACCCCTCTCAAGGAGATGGGTTCCAGAGCCCACGCTGTGCGTGGAGGCGAGCCCGACTATTTCTAGTCGATATCTCTCAACCTCCTGCACAAGCTCAGGCTCCTTCCCCCCCAGCGAGGTGACATTCCACGTCCCTAGAGCCAGCCTAAGCATCCGGGGATTGGGCCGCTGAGGTCTCCACCTTCGTCCGCCACCCAATCCTCTTTGCACCGGTCCCTCACGGTTCCCCCTGCAGGTGGTGGGCCCACTGGGGGATGGCCTCGCGTCTCTCGTTCGGGCTTGGCCTGGCCAAGTCCCACGAGGAGCAACCCGACACCAGGCCTGGCTCCAGGGTGGGACCCCGGCTCCGCCGTACAGGGCGACGTCACGTGCCTCGATATTTTTTTCTTCATGAGGGATTCTTGAACCACTCTTTGTCTGACCCATCACCTAGAGCCTGTTTGCCATGGGAGACCCTACCAGAGGCATTTAGGCCCCAGACAACATAGCCTCTAGGACAATTTGAGCACTCAAACCCCTCCATCACGCATTCTGTGGTGGAAACAGAGGCTGGGGACTCGGGGTCGGACTCTTTCATCACCCAGGCTGAAGTCACCGAGGTGGTTAAAAAGCTCCGTGGTGGCAGGGCTTCGGGGGTGGATAAGATCCGCCCTGAGTACCTCAAGTCTCTGGATGTTGTAGGGCTGTCATGGTTGACACGTCTCTTCAACATTGCGTGGCGGTCGGGGACAGTGCCTCTGGACTGGCAGACTGGGGTGGTGGTCCCCCTTTATAAGAAGGGGGACCGGAGGGTGTGTTCCAACTACAGGGGGATCACACTCCTCAGCCTCCCTGGTAAGGCCTACGCCAGGGTATTGGAGAGGAGAGTCCGACCAATAGTCGAACCTCGGCTTCAGGAGGAGCAGTGTGGTTTTCGTCCCGGCCGTGGAACACTGGACCAGCTCTATACCCTCTACAGGGTGCTCGAGGGTTCATGGGAGTTTGCCCAACCGGTTCACATGTGTTTTGTGGACCTGGAGAAGGCATTCGACTGTGTCCCTCGTGATGCCCTGTGGGGGGTGCTCCAGGAGTATGGAATCGGGGGCCCTTTATTAGGGGCCATCCGGTCCCTGTACGAGCGGAGCAGGAGTTTGGTCCGCATTGCCGGCACTAAGTCGGACCTGTTCCCAGTGCATGTTGGACTCCGGCAGGGCTGCCCTTTGTCACCGGTCCTGTTCATAACTTTTATGGACAGGATTTCTAGACGACCAAGGGCCGGAGGGGGTCGGGTTTGGGGACCAGTGGATTTCGTCTCTTCTTTTTGCAGATGACGTGGTCCTGCTGGCCCCCTCTAGCCAAGACCTACAGCATGCGCTGTGGCGGTTCGCAGCCGAGTGTGAAGCGGCTGGGATGAGGATCAGCTCCTCCAAGTCAGAGGCCATGGTACTCGACCGGAAAAGGGTGGCTTGTCCTCTTCAGGTTGGAGGGGAGTTCCTGCCTCAAGTGGAGGAGTTTAAGTATCTCGGGGTCTTGTTCACGAGTGAGGGAAGAATGGAGCGGGAGATCGACAGACGGATCGGTGCGGCTGCCACAGTAATGGGGGCGCTGTGCCGGTCCGTTGTGGTGAAGAGAGAGCTGAGCCGAAAAGCAAAGCTCTCAATTTACTGGTCGGCCTACGTTCCTACCCTCACTTATGGCCATGAACTTTGGGTCATGACCGAAAGAACGAGATCCCGGATACAAGCGGCTGAAATGAGCTTCCTCCGTAGGGTGGCCGGGCACTCCCTTAGAGGTAGGGTGAGGAGCCAGTTGAGGTGGCTCGGGCATCTATACCGGATGCCTCCTGGACGCCTACCTCGGGAGGTGTTCCAGGCACGTCCCACCGGGAGGAGGCCCAGGGGACGGCCTAGGACACGCTGGAGGGACTATGTCTCTCGGCTGGCCTGGGAACGCCTTGGGCTCCCCCTGGAGGAACTGGAGGAGGTGTCTGGAGAGAGGGACGTCTGGGCGTCTCTGTTGAGTCTGCTGCCCCCGCAACCCGGTCCCGGATAAAGCGGAAGACGACGAGTACGAGTACGAATATAATATATAATTACATCCTCCATCCCTCTCTGAAAACAATTCCATATTTTTTTTTAGAAAGCAAATTATTTTTCACTTTTAATATAATTTGTGCTGTTTTAAATTGAACCAAGTCTAGAAATTTCATAGCCCCCATTTAAAAAAAAAAGTTTGTCTGTGTGCTCTTTGTAACTGTCTTGGTTAATTAATCTAATTGCCCTTTTCTGCATTGTAGTTATAGTTTAGATATTATTTTTCTAGGTGTTTCTCCACACTTCTGGACAGTAACTCAAATATAGTAAATGTACAATATATTGCATGAAAAGATTTCTGATCGAGAATGTGCGTAGGTTTCCACAGCATAGCAGGTGCCAAGCTAACTTCCCCAAAACATATTTGATGTGTGGTTCCCAGCAGATGTTTTGGTTTAACATCACACCAAGAAATTTCCTTTCATTCACCCTTTCAATATTTACATAATCAATTTATAGATTTACTACTACATTTGGTTTATATTTACCAAATAGCATAAATATAATTTTATCCAAACTGAAGGACACCAGTTTTTTAATGCATGCACTTCTGTTGTAATCACTTTCCAAGACCTGCTGTAAATCCATCCCAGAACACAAAACACTCGTATCATCTGCATACAGAACAAACTTCAATACATTTGATGCCCTACAAATATCATTAATATATATTATAAACATTTTCAGGCCCAAGACTGATCCTTGAGGTACCATACTCTTAAGTCTCAACTTATGTTGATTCATTTGAACAAAATGCTGTCGTTTAGTCATGTAGCTCTTTAACCAGTCCAACACAACACCTCTGAAACCAAACTTCTCCTGCTTTCTTAATAGTATATCATAGTTTACAGTATCAAATGCTTTGTTTAGATTTAGAAACATTCCATGTGCATATTTATTTCCTCTACGAAGTCAATCAATGCTAAAGCTGTTGATATATTATTCCTAGACCCATATTGACTGTATGTCAGCAACTCGTGTTTCCCATGAAAGATGTCAAATCTTTTAATAAATTGTTTTACTGGGCAGTTTTTAATCATACAGTCTTGTAAATATACTAAAAAACATTTCATATGCTTTATTCAAATCAGTTTCTTCATATAATATATTCCAGTTTTGCTATAATAATTCAGTTTTAAAGATTTCTAATGTCTTGTCTGTTCTAATTGTTTTCTACCAAATCTTACTTTCATTTATATAATTACACTTGTAGACTGCAAAAACTGGCAAATGATCACCGATATAATTGATGACAACCCACTTTTCATACGGTTTTCCATGACATTAGTAAATAAAAGTATTCATTATATATAATTCTTTTAAATATATTTTTAAAGCCAGAATGTTGAGCTGTTTGTTGATGTCATGTAACACAAAAAACGGAATAAGTGAATTAATTTCTCCAGGATTGGGACAAACCTAATTTTTGCTGGCGTTATGAAAAAATTCAGATTTATCAAAGAAAGAGGTCAATGATTGTCACTCAACCAGCTTTATTATATGCTTGTCAAGGGATAGCAGTTTTACAGCGTGAGACGAGTTGAGGAGCCCTGCCAAACTGTTCTGACTAGACAAAGTAAGAGAGTTCTATTATAACACCTTCAAGCAAATTTCCATGAAAACAGAGCTCACTCAGGAGGGACAGAAGTAAGGCCTGTTGTAATTCCTTCCTAGACATGTTGATTACAGAATTTTAATCCTACAAGGTGTGGCATAAATCTTACCTTATTCTTAGACTAAACATAGCCATCTGCCCTGAACCATGCCATAGATCAAGCCTGCTACACAAATAAAGGGGTACTTTCTAATTTTTTCTCAACACTAGACGTTGCTATAAATGTGTGAAAAAGATGACACGTTGTAATGTTTTGTATTTTATCAAACCCAGTGAGCATCAAATGATTATTGTCATGACCTGACACAAGAAAACACACTCATTTAATAATGTTGAGGTAAAAATGCAGAGAGCTTACATGGTCTCCAGTCCCAGCTAACTGGATACATACTGGTCTGTTCTTCTGCCACCTCTTTGGAACAATGAATTGGAATCTGAAAGTACACACAGTGTAACACAGACTGCTTACACATTTTCCAAGAACATTTCTCAGTCTGTTATTTACGTGCAACTATAAGGAGTTTGAATTTTAAATAAAAACTTTTCAAGTGGTCCCAAAACTGCTTTAAACTTTTCATTTTAAAAACAGCTCTATACTGCAGATACACTGGATCTTTCTATCACAATCTTTTAGAGCAGCTTTATTACAGCTGATGTAAAATCAGATGGTAAACCAACAATAGAGATTGGGAGTTAAAGCTAATAAGCAACTGATCTTTCAAAAAATGTCTTCACACAAAATACTAAGGGTTGGATCAGATCACCCCCACATTAATTATTTTTTTTCCTAATGTCTCGTACTCGTCGTCTTCCGCTTTATCCAGGACCGGGTCGCGGGGGCAGCAGACTACGCAGAGACACCCAGACGTCCCTCCCCCCAGACACCTCCTCCAGCTCCACCGGGGGGAGCCCAAGGCGTTCCCAGGTCAGCCGAGAGACATAGTCCCTCCACCGTGTCTTGGGCTGTCCCCTGGGCCTCCTTCCAGTGGGACGTGCCTGGAACACCTCTTGCGGAAGGCGTCCAGGAGGCATCCGGTATAGATGCCCGAGCCACCTCAACTCTCAATGTGGAGGAGCAGCAGCTCTACTCCGAGCTCCTCCCGGATGGCCGAGCTCCTCACCCTATCTTTAAGGGAGTGCCCGAAGATAGAATTCTGCTTATTTATATAGCACCAAATAAATTTTTTAGACATAAAATGCATATCCAACAATATAGAATCAAGTCAATACAATGCAATTCAATCGTATGACACATTCAAATTCAATTATGCTTCAATGAAATTAAAATCACACCCATGTACAATGGGTAGAATATGTATTGAACACATCAGCAACTCTATAAGTAAAATGTTTCCAAAGGTGCAACTCACATGAAATTCTCACCAGATATAGATAACAACCCATCCAGTCTACACATGCAAAGAAATAGAACAATAGCTGGGCATCAATTAAGAAATGTGTAATTAAACTGAATAATACAGGGAAAAACTACTGAACACAAGAACAAAAGGAGATGCAAAAACACAACTCAACACACCTCATTATGAAACAATGGAAACATTTTTTTTTACTTTGCAAATATCTTTAAAAAAGACACTAAGACATAACATTTATTTCTCTATTCACATTCCTTTGGTCAATACTTTGTTGATGCACCTTTGGCAGGTCTTCCTGAATATGATGCCACAGGTTTAGCACATTTTTCTTTGGGGAATTTGGCCCATTCCTTTTTGCAGAACCTCTCAACGTTGGATGAGAAATGTCTGTGCACAGGCATTATCAGACCTATGCAAATAGGCTCTGGCTGGGCCACTCAAGGACATTCACACAGATTTCCTAAAGCCACTCCTTGGCTGAATGGCTTGGGGTAATTGTGCTGGTGAAAGAAAAACCGTTGCCTCTGTCTAAGGTCAAGAGCGCACTGAACCTGGTTTTCATTAAGTATGTCTCTGTAGATTGCTTCATTCTTTCCTTCGATCCTGACCAGTCTCCCAGTTTCTGCAGCTGAAAAAAACAGCACCACAGCATGATGCCACCACCACATTGCTTCTCTTAAATGATGTTATGCCAAATTGTTAAATCTTTGTCTCATTTGACCAGATAACCTTTATTTCCTGTGGCGTAAGAGTCTTTCAGGTGCCTCCTGGCAACTCCAAGAGGGCTGCCATGTGCCTTTTACTAAGGAGGGGCTTCCGTCTTACCAATGTACCATACATTCCTGATTGGTGGATTGTTGCAGAGATGTATGACTTGACAGAGCATTGCTGGCTCTGACAGAGTGACCATCGGGTTATTCCGCCTGACTGCCTTTCTTACCGGTTGCTCATTGTAGATGGCCAGCACTCGGAAGAGCCATGGTGGTTCCAAAACATTTTCTATTTACCAATGACTTACTGTGCTCATTGGGACCTTCAATGCATCAGAAATGTTTCAGTACCCTGTCCAAGATTTGATCCTCAACCCAATTCTTTTGACTGCATGCTTAGTTTATGCTCTGACATGCACTGTCACAACTGTGTTATATATGTATAGGCCTATGTCCCGTTCCAAATCCAGTCAAATCAACTGAATTTACCACGGGTGAGTTCCAGTTAAGCTGTAGACACACTTAAGAATGATCAGTGAAAACAGGATGCACCTGAGCTCATGATAAAGGCTTTGAATACTTGTGTACGTGTGATTTCTTACTTTTTTCTTTTCTTTTTTTCTCTTTTTTTTTTAAGATATTTGGAAAACATTTGTATTTGTTCATGTTATTTTAATGTTGATTATATTTTTGTGTTAATATAAGATTAACCTTGATAATTATTATTTCAACAAACAAATCTTAATAGGCAAAATTAAACAATGATTCATTTAATTTCAATTTTATGTAATCATAACTAAAAATGGCTTGGCATTATTTCAAACCTTTTAAAAGCTCCTGTTTTACAGATGGTAAAGGTTTTTATTTTAGTTTTTTTTACAACTTCCAAGATAACAAGACTCATTACAATATAAGCAGTGGTTACAACAATGTTTTGCACCTTGCTTTGACGGCCTCTGGTGGCAGGATTCCTGGCACCAACTGATCCAGTGGAGAGATGAAGAAACCATCATGGATGTAACAGTCAGTGAGCTCCTCTGTCTGGACAACATATAGAACAAAAAGATGCTGAGATTGCAAAAACTTTGCACATCAATAAAGAAAAACACAACAAACCTTGTTTATGTAAACTGGATAGTCCACAGGCACAAGTGTCCTGCACTTTTCTCTGTCTCCAATGATCTTTCGAAACTCAAAGATTCTGCAAAACACAAAACAGAAGAACACATGTTACAAATCAGTGTATATTAAGTGTTAGGAGGAGCAATGGAAGCTGTTTGTAAATTGTTCTAGACCCATCCATCCACTGTTGTCCGCCTGTTCAAGATCAAGTTACCATGACAGCGGGTCTAAGAGGGACACAGTCCCCCCTTGAAACAGACCCATGCTCAGGTGTTCATTAGACTTTAGTGGTGAGGCTCCCATCTCTCTCAGTGTGCACCAGAAAATCCAAAAAAGGTAGCATTGTTGTCTTTGGTGGCCTCCCTTATAAAAATAAGATGGCGACACTGTGCAAGAACAATGGTATGTTCATTGTTTTCATTTGCATAAGTTCAGCATCCACAAGTGTAATGGATATGCGTAGTTATACAATGCATGTTTAGTGTGTTTTTGCAATTATTTAAATGTTTATATGGTATGTTCTTCATCGCCATACTTGTTGCTTCTGTTGTCTGCAGCTTCAACTCACTTACCAGGCACTTTACAGCTCACACAGAAGAACTAGGTATTCTCAGTTGTCCAAGTTAAACCAGAGTTCATTCTCTGGAACCTCTTGTTGTTGTTGGAAACAGACGTCACCGTTTTGAAATCACGTTTGGAAACCAGAACAGGTCTCATACATTTTTTCCACTAGCCAGGAAAAAGGGTATGAAACCTGTTCCAGTGTCTGAGAATGTTAAACATGTCAAACCCTGAAGGGTTTCAGAACCATTTCTGCCTGAAATTATACATCCAGGGATGAAAATCCCATTTCATTTTTGGGGGGGTCACAATAAACAGGAACCAAAAAAGGTTATTTCTGGGGGGACATGAAAAAAAAGCTCTCTCTTTCCTGCTCCTTTGCAACTTTCTTTGTATGGTTGAGCCTTTGGCATGTTAAATAATGTTAGTAAAAGTAATAATAGTAGTTATAGCATTGTTCTTTATTAGTCCATATTATACAGGTTTTTCTATGTTTAACCAGCAAATCAACAATGGTTTTAGGTGGGAGTCGGCAAAAGTACACGTTTATGATTATATGTAATTTATTTGCATCCTGCTCCAATTTCCACTATAGTTAGTCAAAGTATTTTCACAAGAAATTGTAGCTCAAAGTAAGTTCCAACCTTCCTTGAACCGCCACCTTAACGTGGTGAAGGCGTTTGAGTGCTCGAATGATCCTAGAGGCTATTTTGTCCAGGGCTTAAATGCCCCTGATAGGGTCTACAATGGCAAACAGGTTCTGGGTGATAGGTCAGACTATAACCCTAAGCCTCAGCAAGAGTGGTTCAGTAGCCTTCATGAGGACTACCACATCGAGGCAAGTGATGTCGCCCGGTACTTCGGAGCTGGGCTCCCACCCTGGAGCCAGGCCTGGGGTCGGGCTCGTCGGCAAGCGCCTGGTGGCCGGGTTACTCCTCGTGGGACCTGGCCGGGCCAAGCCTGAATGAGAGACACAAAGCCATCCCCTAGTGGGCCCACCACCTACAGGGGGAACCATGAGAGATTGGTGCAAAGAGGATCGGGCAGCGGACGAAGGTGGATCCCTTTACGACCTGATCTCTGGACGCCTAAAAAGGCTCTAGGGACATGGAATGTCACCTTGCTGGGGGGGAAGGAACCTTAGCTTGTGCGGGAGGTGGAGAGATATCAGCTAGCATAAACCCAGCTCCTTGAGAGAGGTTAGACTCTCTTCTACTCTAGAGTGGGCCATGGGGAGAGGTGGGGGGCTGGCGTGGGTTTGCCTGTCTCTCTCCAGCTCAGCCATCTCATGTCCACTGGGTTTACCCCGGTGAATGAGAGGGCCTCATCCCTGCGCCTTCAGGTCGGGGACAGGTCTCTGACCAGGACACCTTAAGCAGGAGGTCAATGATTGACTTTGTCGTCGTGTCTTCGGACCTTCATGCTGAGTTGTCCACTGATCACCAAGGATAGGTCTAGGTCACCTGGTGGTGAGTTGGATTAACTGGAAGAGGAGGAAGCTGAACAGACTTGGCAGGCTCAAGCTTATAGTTAGGGTCTGCTGGGAACATTTTGTGGACCCCTCAGCCAGGGATATGTTCAACTCCCACCTTCAGGAGAGCTTTGACCAGATTTCGGGGGAGATTGGAGATATAGATTCCGAGTGGTCTACATTCAAGAAGCTCTGCGGTGGCAAGACTTCGGGGGTGGATGACATCTGCCGTTAGTACCTCAAGTCTCTGGATGTGTGTGGCTGTCGTGGCTGACATGCCCCTTCTACATTGCGTGGTGGGTGGGGACGCTCCAGGAGAACAAAGTGAGGGGCCCTTATTAGGGGTCTGTGTACAAGCAGAGCAGGGGTTTGGTCCGGATTGCCGGCACTAGGTTGAACCTGTTCCCGGTGCATGCTGGACTCTGGCAAGGCTGCCCTTTATCACCGGTCCTGTTCATAACTGCTATGGACAGGAATTCTAGGCGCAGCCTAGGGCCAAAGGGGGTCTAGTTTGGGGACCAGTGGACTTCGTCTCTTCTTTCCGTAGAAAACGTGGTCTTGCTGGCCCCCTCTATCCAAGACCTACAGCATGCACTTGGGCGGTTCGCACACTGAGTCGGTGCACCCGCTGCAGTAATGAGTACGCTGTGCCAATCCATTGTGGTAAAGAGAGAGCATAGCTGAGCTGAGGTAAAGTGAAGCTCTAGATTTACTGGTCGGGCTACATTCCTACCCTCCCCTATGTGTATGAACTTTGTACAACTTTGAGAATATTTCATTCATTCAGATCTAGGATGTGTTATTTGAGTGTTCCCTTTATTTTTTTGAGCAGTGTATTTTCAGCGTAAAGAAGAACAAGAATTACTGGAAGTAGGTACCGGCAGTGATAAAAATGTATTAAGATTTTTAGTATTCTAAATGCATTTTTATATTCAGTGTTTTAAGACAAAAAAGCGGAGAAAATGTTTTTGAAAACGGTTTTGGATATATTTAGGGGTAGGGGTACCTCACACCAGGTCTACTTGAATTGAGAAAGAGGGGTTTTTGCATGCCAATTACTCAAAGATTAAATCAATTTGACACTTCTTTGTTATGCAGGTCTTTAAATATCTTTCCAGCAGATTGCAAAACAAGAAAATCCACACTATACATAGCTTAATTTTAAAATGAAAGTTGTTTCAAAATGTCATTAATTAAAAAACATAAAACAAAATCATTTTTAAATTTTTTTTCAAACAGCAAACATGGCATTTTAGGGATCCCACGGTTTAAAAATCATGCTCAAACCAAGTCCCAAAAGCCTTTTTCCGCAGCCTACTATATGGTCTTAACAAGCTACGTTTTTCTAGAGGTCTAGGACTCTCAAAGATTTATTGGGCTGCAAAAACGCTTCCAGACCTAATCTGACTGAAGCAAAAAAATGGAAAATAGACAAAATAGGGCATTATTTGATTACTCACCAGGTTTTTATTTGTCATAAAAAATTTTGTAATTAAACTTTTGTTCTATAGGTAATTTTGGTTGCTGAATAACATAAAATCATTCACTTTTGGCTATCTTTAATAGTTTCCTTGAAATTGGTAGAAAACAGAGATTTCTTGTTTTTGTTTTCCAAAAATGTCCTATTAGAGAATATCTGACATGTCCCAAACTTTTTGTTTATTAATGTATTTTACTGACACCTCTTTCTTAGATGTAAATTTGGATGCTGCATCAGGTCACAGCATTTATTTTTTGGCTATCTTCAATAGTTTTCTTTATGTTGCTGGTAGAAAATAGGACTTTTTTTTCATAATGGAAAATTCCCAATTATTGGCCATCTTAATAAGTGCCACAGAATGTACAGTTTTCTATAAAAATGTCTAGAATTTATTCCATTAGGATTCATTCAGTCACTTCACCAGCAAAAGCAATCAGTTTTACAATTGACATGAGTTGAACCACTGGACTCTGAAACATAAGGTAGGGTAAACATTTGAAAATTACCTCACATTGGACCAGGTCAGCTTAGATATACAACTTAGAAGTAAAAATTAAGATACTCCCTTGGAGCGCATCTTAATGTCCTTTATCCGCTGAACTGTCCAAATTCTCCCATTGGTAGTGGTAACTAAAATGTTCCAAGCAAAAACAAACTTGCTTTTGACCTTGGCATCAAAGTCTGTGCAATCTGGATCTTTGAACAAAGTCTCTCGAACTCAACATTGTTGGAGATAGTTCACACTTTCCTCGGTCTTGCCTAAAACCTCTATCACCTCTCCAACTACGAGGTATGGTTTGCCGTCTTGATCTGTGTAGAAGACCACAATCCATTCACCAGTCTGTGAGAAGTTGTATTCAAAATCTATTTTGGCTGTCTTTGACACGTTTCATTTTCAGTGTCTGTGTTTTCTGAAAAAGAAAATGCAATAATAAGATTACTATACCTTTAAGTTAACCATACATGTAGTTACTGCCTCGTTATAACCTGATTTGAAATTAATACTTGTCACTCTTACAGACCAGAAGCGGGCAATCCTTGTCCTCAAGGGCCACTATCTTGCACGTTTAGGTTTCTCTGCCCCAGCTGACCTGATCACAGGAGGAGCTAGGAGGGAAGCCGAGGGGCACTGGCCTCCGGTTGATATTGGATTGGCCCCTCAGGTGCCCCCGAGATGATCGACATATCACTGCACTGGGTCATGTTGCAAGCCCTGTCCCCCACCAACAAAACAAATCTAGCTCTGCCACTGGACCTGATTTGAATAAATAAGTGATTACCACCATGCTTCTACACAACTTGAAGAGGTAATTTAATTGCAGAGTCTAGCGTGTTGAAGCAAAGAAACATGCAGGATAACAGCCCTCTAAGAACAGGATTGCCCACCCCTGACATAGACAGTGAGGCAGTTACAATATCCAGGGATGTAGCATTCAACTGTACATGAAAATTAACTTAGTTTTGTCATGCATTCATTGTAATGTACAGGTGATTAAAAAATTTAAAACTGTGACTGTTTTTCAAAATATGCATCTTACCAAGATCTTCATCAGTGTCAGCATCTTCAGTTTTGCTTTCAGGCTCGCTCTCCGAGGATGGTGACTGAAGGGATGGTGTCGTAGGAACTGGACTGGCAAGTATCACGTCTTTGTCATGACTATCAAGATATGCGAACTGTTCTTGCTCTGCACTGCATGGAATGGCCGCATCTGAAAAGATTAAGACAGGACAAAATGGTTTGTTATGTGTGATGTGAAATGTACTGAGTGGGACTGAAACTTATGCAAAAATCTGCAAGTCTTATGAAATTACATACCTGTGTTTTCTTTTTGGTGGGAGTAGTTGTGGAGATTTTCTTTAAGATCTGCCACACAGCCTGTCACTCTCAAGAACTTGCTTTTCTGGTTGAGGACAATTTTCTGATACTTGGTCTCTGCTTTCAGGGCAGACGTATCAACCTCAAAAAGCAGGGAATCCACATCACCAAGCATGAGACAAGGACCACCATGTTTTCTGACTTCCTTCACAATGTCCTCTTTTCTCATTTGAAGCTCTATGAACTTGTTGTCCGCCTCATCCTTGGCATCTTGGAGCTTTCTCTTCAGGCTTTCTTGGATGGATTTGACCTCAAGACTATTCTTATTTCTGATCTTCAGGGCTGAACAGAAGGATTTTTTCAGAAGCTCTTTTTGTTCATAGGATGGCATGCTTTCGCTCATGGTCTCGTTTCTCTTTAGCATATTAATTGCCACATGATGATGAAGGGAAGCATTCCGCCGCTTGACAAGACTAAAATCAAGATCACCAAAGCATGGTAGATTATGTAGATTATGAAGCCTGCTGTGCTTCATCTTTGTTCTTAATGGTGAATCCTGGGGAATGTTGTGATACATCCCACCCCGAAGGAAGTCATGCAGTTGTCGTTCCATCACAACCACAAATGAAGCTGACATCTTCTTCAGCACCAGGTTTACTGTGAGGTCTGGGTGTGTTGTAGAAGTCGATTGTCTGTCATAGAGCAAGTGGAGAACTTCATTCATAGGTAGGCTGAAATCTTCAAAAACCTTGGTTTCAGGCTGCAACAAGCTGCTTGGGTCATCAGACCAATTATTTAAGGAAATATACTCTCAACATATTTGTAGAACTCCGGGTATAGAACCTCACAAGCATCCAATAAGGTCTTGTTACTTTGTGGTAGAGAATGCCCAAAGCGCTTATCAATATGTCTATTTCGTCACTTTTTGCATCAGCCACCACACTTTTGAACTTCAGATTGTTCTTTGTGTGATATGTGCTGAAGAAGGTGATGACATCATCAGAATCAGCTTTATTGCCATGTTCGTACATACAAACAAGGAATTTGACTCCGGTACACTTTGCTCTTTTGTTCTGTTTTTGTATTACAGAATATACAAATTTACAATTTACACTATACACATATATAATAAAAAGGTGCATTTGCAACATCTGTATGCTGTTGTTCTGTACTCTATTAAATGTTCATCAGAGAAACAGCCTGGGGGAAGAAACTATCTCTGTGGTGGCTGGTTTTAGTGAACAGTGCTCTGTAGCGCCACCTGAAGGTAAAACTCTAAACAGTTTATGTGCAGGGTGTGTGGGGTCTGCAGAGATTTTAGCAGCTCTTTTCCTGACCTTTGACCTGTATAAGTCCTGAATGGAGGGAAGGTCAGCTCTGATTATTCTCTCTGCAGTCCTGATTATTCGTTGCAGTCTGGACCTGTCCTGTTTGGTGGATGAGCCAAACCACACTGAGATGGATGAAGGCAGGACAGATTGAATGATGGCAGTGTAGAAGATGACCAACAGCTCCTGTGGAAGGTTGAACTTCTTGAGTTGCCTCAGGAAGTACAGTCTCTGCTGGGCCTTCTTCTGAACAGTGTCTATGTCTGAAGACCATCTCAGGTCCTCAGAGATGGTGGTTCCTAAGAACCTGAAGTGGTCCACGGCCAATACAGTGTTGTTGAGGATGGTGAGGGGGGTGTATGGGGGTGGTGTTCTCCGAAAGTCCACCACCATTTCCACCGTCTTGAGTAGGTTCAGTTCAAGGTAGTTCTGGCTGCACCAGTGTACCAGCCGATCCACCTGCTGTCTGTATGCAGACTCATCACCGTCCTGGATCAGTCCAATGACAGTGGTGTCGTCTGCAAACTTCTGGAGTTTCACGGACGAGTCTGATGAGGTGCAGTCATTCGTGTACAGAGAGAAGAGGAGTGGGGATAGAACACAACCCTGGGGGGCACCAGTACTTATTGATCTGGATCGGGAGAAGATGCTCCCCAGTCTCACCTGCTGCTGTCGGTCTGTCAGGAAGCTGTTGATCCACTGACAGGTGGAGGCTGGGATGTTGAGGTGTGTGAGCTTCTGGTGGAGGATGTCTGGTATGATAGTGTTGAAGGCCGAGCTGAAGTCTACAAACAGGATCCTGGCATACGTCCCTGGGTGGTCGAGGTGTTGCAGGATGAAGTGTAGACCTACGTTAACAGCATCATCTGCCGACCTGTTTGCTCGGTAAGCAAATTGCAGGGGGTCCAGCAGGGGGCCTGTGATGTCTTTCAGGTGCTTCAACACCAGCCGCTCAAAGGATTTCATGATCACAGACGTCAGGGCTACAGGCCTGTAGTCATTTAATCCTACGATGGTGGGTTTCTTGGGAACCGGGATGATGGTGGATCGTTTGAGGCAGGAGGGGACCTCACATTTCTCCAGTGACTTCTTGAAGATCCTTGTGAAGATCGGAGTGAGTTGATGTGCGCAGGCTTTCAGGCATGATGGGGAGATGTTATCAGGTCCTCCAGCTTTCTTTGTTTTCATGCGCTGAAAGAGCTTATTTACCTCTTCCTCGGAGATCTTTAGTGCAGGCAGAGAATCTGATGGTGGGGGGTTGGTTGCTTTATGTGAGGAATTTGTTTCTGAATGGGATGTGGAGGGGATGATTTGTGGTGTGAACGGCTTCTTGTCATGTCTGCAGTAAAGCCATTCAGACGGTTGGCCAGGAGACGACTCTGTTCAGGATGGATGGAGGGGCTCTTGTAGGCAGTCAGGTTTCTCAGACCAGTCCATACAGCTGAAGTGTCACCAGTAGAAAGGCTGTTCTTAAGCTTCTCACTATAGCTTCTCTTAGCTGCTTTGATCTCTTTTGTTAGTTTGTTCCTGGCCTGCCTGTACCGCGCCCAATCTCCAGAGCTTCTTCCTTTTCCCTGCGCAGATTCCTGAGGTGTGGAGTAAACCATGGCTTGTTATTCCCAAAGGTGCAGAAGGTCTTGGTCTGCACACACATGTCCTTACAGAAACTGATGTATGATGTCACCACATCAGTTAGTTGGTTTAAGTCAGTGGCTGAGGTTTCAAAAACAGTCCAGTCTGTGCATTCAAAGCAGGCCTGTAGCATCTGCTTTGATTCCTCAGTCCACTTCTTAACATGGTGATGAAAGTGAAGTGCTGCAGCTCCCTGGAAGAAATTATTGAAGTTATTTGATCGAAATTTTGTTGACTTAGCTTCTCCATGTGCACAATAGGCTTCCGATTAATCTCTGCATGCACTTTTGTCGTCCCCATGTGGTCTAAGGGAGCAGCAACCCAGACAAATATAATGGTAGGCATAAATTTCACCGGCCCTTTTAAAACACCTGAGACTCTTGTCAAGATCCTGTCCTAATTTTTCACCCGTTCGTTAGTTCCTTCATAGCATTGTCCACTTCTGCGCTCAGTCCAAGATGAAAGTGTGCATTGCAATGCAGAAACTGGAGGATTAATCTGTATTTAGGATTTCCTGTCGCTTTTTGTCAAATTTCTGATCAAAATATTTCATGACTGAAGTTCTGTCATTCATTAGACCAATCATGTTTTTTAGCATTAGCTGTTTGTTTGCGTCGGCTTCTTCAGGCTCAAAGATATCAGCAAGTTCTTGAAAAAGTTTACATGCAACAGCCAACAGTGTAACTGCATCCTCAGCTGCCAGTACGGTGAATCCCAGACTCATTGATTTGCCTGCCTCCAGGGTGACTTGGTGGCACATATACTTTCTGTGATCTTTTGTGGTGCCATAACTATGAAGGGCAAATAAATGGTTCACCACTGACTGAAGAGATGTGCGTTCAGATGATAGTTGGCCTAGGGGAATTTCTTTGTGGAAGATATTACTTACCACAATTCTGATCAAATTCCCACACCTGGCAGCAGGCACTTCTGCTTCACCCACTAGTTCTATGGCTGTCTTTACGAGATGTGTTGTGTAGTGTGCACCATCTTTTGTTTTGATTTCTTCACCTTTCTCACCATTCATGATGTCATTAAGAACAACCTGATAGTCAAGTTCAATCATTTTTATTTTTTGTTACAAGGTCCTCTTGTCATTTTTTTAAGCTTCCCACAGGAAGAATAGAGTTAGAAACTTGGGTTTGTAAAACTTTGATTTGATGTTTGTAATCTTCAGTTATTTTCTGACAATTACCACTTTTATGTTGCTCAATTGCTATTCTGTCAGCTTTGAGGTATTCGTCTTTACGTGCTAGTCTCTTGTACCAGTTAGACCGGCAATTAGAACTGATTTCTTGACCTTTTTTAATCAAGATCGGATTCTCTTATGCAAAGTTGTTGTTGTTTCAGCTGGCCATTTTCAGAATTGAGTTTGAAAATTTCTTCTAGCAAAAGAGCTTTGGTTCCCTTCATGTCATGGATCAACTTGTCCTTGGTTTGACACTCAATTTCAAGAGTGTGAATTTTTAAAACTTGTGTCTGTAAACAACTTAGCGTCTCCTCAAATTTACCTTTAACACACCGTAGTTTAATCGCAAGTTCCTTGAATTTTTCCCTGTGCAGTGATTGCATTCTGACTTCTTTTATTTAATTGGGCTCCTAACTAATTTTGTTCAGAGAATAATTCAGACTTTTCAATTTCTTCTAAGTGACGCTGACAGTCAGTGATATTGTTCTCGTCTTTAGTCTCTGGCTCTGACAGCACACTTTGAGATAATCGTTCACTAGGTGTACTGTTTACACTTCTACATCAAGTTAAAGGCTCTGTACAGAAAGATATGTAAACTTCACATTTTGTTCGACCCATGCTATTTTTACTGTGTGCATTGAATAAATGCATAGTATTTGTCACGTTTTTTCAGATACTGCCTCAGGACAAAAGAGAAGATCCATATAAACAATGACTTCCACGGCAGTCCTTCCCTCTTCTGGAACATTACCAGATCAGCTACAGTTCCATTGGTCAAGGTAAGATCTGTGTGGACAGTACCAAATAGTAATTCTTCTTTGGTTATTCCAATGGTATCAAGTCTTTCACTGACAGACTCAAAATCTTTCACAACCTTGGAGAGGAATGTCTCGTAATTATGTCTCCAGTTGTTGTCTCCCATGCTTGTTCCAAACATTTCCCACGCAAAGCACAGAACTTGCTTTCTTTTCCAGAAAATATTTTGTTGAAGAGACTCGACGTATCTGCCCACCATGCATCGGTTTCAATGTGGAGGAGAACAAATTGTAGGATGGTGCGAAATGTGCATTGCAAAGATGGTGATTTTGGTCGACGCCCTTTTCCAGTAAACAGCAAGATGCGTTTTAACAAGTGGTAGTCATCAGTCACTGGAAAAGAAGGAAGCAGCTATGAATATTCACAAAATTGATGAATGTTTTTAAAATGTACATGTACTTTAAGTTCTATTCCTGACATTAAATATTATATGTATCATTGTTGCTAACATTTATCTTGATGATAAAGAATTGTACACATGTGTTATTAGAGGGGGGGTGATGGAGGAGGTAGAGACATTTGCAGAACAAACTATTATTAATTTATTATTATAAATTAATTAATTTTGTTTTAGAAAGTTTTAGAAAAATCCACCATGAAAAATGTTGGAAAACCCAATGAATTAAAATATTCGTAGATTTGACATGCATCTTAAAAAGTATGGATACATTTTTCTCAACAGGATTCCGTTTTACAGAGAAAGCCCAACCAACTCAGCTAGAAACCCTCGTGTAAATACAATCTTGACAAAATAACGCTAACTATGATTTTATATTGCTTAAAAATTATCTGGAGCAATAAAGTGTGTGTTACTTACCAGGTATGGAATTAATATGTCCGGAATAGAGTCCTCCGGACAGCCAGCAGCGAACACAGCTGGCGGCTCCATTTTGAATGATAGGAGGGGCAAGATCGGGTTCGTGGGTTGATTTGCGTAAGTGTTAAGCTTGTTCATTCTGCAGTTTAGGTACAAATATAATAAAAAATATAAAATAAGCTTTCTTTTGGTACCCAGTTTGTGAATTCGCAATAACAATGTATCCTAATCAGGTTTATGAAAAAATATATGCAAACTATTAGAATGCATTCTCTCCTATTCCTGAGTGGAAAGAGCATTAGTGCCTGTACCTGCTGGAAGTGATGGTATGGCCCCACAGAGCCCTAATCTCAACATCATCAAGTGTGTCTGGGATTACATGAAGAGACAGAAGGATGTGAGAAAGCCTACATCCACAGAAGATCTGTGGTTAGTTCAAGATGTTTGGAACAACCTACCAGCTGAGTTCCTTCAAACATTGTGTGCAAGTGTACCTAGAAGAATTGATGCTGTTTTGAAGGCAAAGGGTGGTCACACCAAATATTGATTTGATCTAAATTTCTATTTTGTTCATTTACTGGATTTTGTTGATTGATGAAAATAAATGATTAACACTCCCATTTCTGAAAGACTTCTTTGTTTACAGCATCTTTTCCCACCTGCCTAAAACCTTTGCACAGTACTGTATATTAGCACTACTAAAACGATGAACATGTGCCAACAATGGTTTTTGGTCGGTTCTCAGGGCCTGCTGCCTGTCCCTAGCCTTTCGCCCGATGGATGTGCCTATGTCTCCGCCCTTTGTTGAAGCTTAGCGAACGGGGGTGCCTATTGGGGTCAGCCGGGGCTCCCTGGGTGAGCATTTTGCCCCCCAGTCCTTCCCTCCCCATCCCCGGACACTTCCCTCTGCCCACTCCATCACACTACCACTCATGTAGGGCCTTGGGGTGCGTCATTGGAGCAAGGGTTTTCCATCTCTGCGGTCCCATGGCAGCCCGTGCCACAATGTTATTGTACAACTTAGACACTCTCATTTATAACATTTTCATGACATTCACATGTCTTTCTGTTTTTCTTTTTAAATGCACACTACAACAACACGCATCAACACTACATTTGAGTGGGAGAAGGTAGGCTTGGGGTCTTTCCCCACCCCTGTTTGCTGTTTGTCGTCTGGGGTCGGAGGCCGGGAGAGGGAGCGGGCCTTCTGGTCGGGATCTGGGCTGGGGTTCAGGTCTTGTCTGGTGCTGGCTTTTCGGCTCTCTCGGGATTGCTTGGATTTCCTTGGATCTCGGTCCCTGGCTTTGGTGCCCTGTCCGTTGGTTGGGGGAGGGGGGTGCCGGGCTCCGGCAAGGGGGTCTTGGCCGGGAAGTGTGCAGTGTTGATTGAGATGTGGCTTCGCTTAGGTGGAAGGGTGGCCAGCCTGCTTGGTGCGGCGAGGTGTACTGTGCGGGATGGTGGGTGGCAGGCATCCTGGGGCATCTCTGGGGTATGAGTGTGGGGTTGGCGGGGTGCCCCGCAGTGGTGGCCTTCCTCCAATGCTTCCTTCTGTGGCTCTGACCCCTGGTCAGGCGCCGGGCTGTGGTTGGCGGTGGAGCATGCCTTGTGCCTGCACTGGGGCAGCTGGTGGGTTGGGCTCGGCCTGGAGCGGTTGGCCGGCCCGGCTACCCGGCTGGTGTGTGTTTCCCTCACACAAACTGATGGGCTGAGCCTGCTGGCGTTCGGCAAACAGTTGTTGGGCTTGGCGGTGTGCTGCTCTGCTGGATGTTGTGTCCGGGGGGGGGGGGGATCGAGGCGGCAGGCTAGAGTGTGGCGTGGGGGGGCCGCAGCGTGTGGGGTGGGCAGGTTGTGTCTTCTTCTTCGATGTGGGTTTACCGGTAGAGCGGAGCTGGATAATATTTCTCTCTGACCTATAGTTGCAGTGGCAGTGATGTGGTGTGTCCGTGTGGTCGGGGGGGCGTGGTGGGAGATGCTGGCCCCAAGTGCTTGCTGCTGGCCGGGGACCTCTTGCCAGATGAGTTTGTCCCATCTTGGTGTGGGGTCGGGGGTTCCGTTGTGGCCGCGGTGCTCGATGGTGTGTACCATGTTGCGCCTGTGGCGGGGTAGCTGGGGTAGCGTTGCGGGGGGCCCTTGCTTTGCCATCGCGGCGTGCTGTGTGGTGGGGGTGCTTGGAGCACGGCTGTGTGTGGAGCTAGCGCTGTGTGGGTGTCGCTTCATTGGCTTTTCAGGGATGAAGCTCACCTGTGGGGGTGTGCCCATGTGCTGTAGGGAGGGGATTCATGGTATTTGGGTTCAGGGGCATGTGTTCGATATCTTTGCCCTGGTTGGGGGTGGCCCCCTGGAGAAATTCATGTTGGAGTTCCTTGGTGATGGGGGGCTCATGGGATTAGGATCGGAATTCATTGGGGGGCTGGGACTTTTCATTCTGTGGTGGCTCAGTTTGGCGGGCTGGTTTGGACCATCACAATGTGTGATTGCTGTGGGAATGGATGCCTCAAGATAAAGTACCCTTACTGATCCAGCAGGCCTTGGATGCAAAGGACAGGCACTTTTGCCTTCAGTTGTCTGGCGATGAACTTCATCTGAAGAAACAACATCCATATTATACACAAGTACAAACAGAGATTTTTTTGTTTAACATCAAACCACTGCAACCTTGTTGTGTGGACCCAGGAAAGGCATGGCTGTGGTCCATGTCTTTCCAGACCAGGAATTCTGGGAACCACGTCTACAGGAAGCACAAAGCTTCTTTAAAAATATTTGCCCTCCAGAGCTTGTAGGTCAATATTACTCAGAGCATGTTGCAAGTTGAGCTTCAATGGAGACATAACTATAACCTGTCATTTTAACAAGGGTTGACAGTCTTGAAAATCATACTGTTATACTTATATTTGCACTTCTGTTATATTGCTACACAAGAATAAGCTTTCTATATTTTACCTCAGTGGATGCACTTACCTCGGTCCCTTCTTATATTATATTTCAACTAAACTGTATCCTTTTGTGTCCAACTGGAGAAATTATACTGAAAAAAAAATAATCCAAACTATGTAAACCAGTGGGCAAAAAAGAATTATCAATGAAAACCTGTGATCTGATAGCTATAATGGAAATACTAGAACTACAAGCCGTTATGAACAGGTTCCAAGCCCTTCCCAGCAAGACCGATCCCAGCCCCGCCCCGCCCCTCCCAGTCATGTGCCCCGCCAACCCAACATGTTATCATCATTTAATATGACCACATTTTCCATAGGGTCAGGTTAGAACTTGCTTTAGACCTCACAGATTGCACCTAATAATTTGCAATGTTTATAATGTGCCTAGATGTAATGGTTTTACAACAAAAAAATGAAAAAAGTGGTTTATACAATACAAGCCTATAATGACCCAAATTTAAATATTCAATAAAAATCCAAATGTCATCATAAAATTTTAAAACTATTTTCAGATGACCATGACTGTAGAAGGAACAATACGAGTATTTATTGAAGTCCCTTGATTATTGCTTTATCCAACAAAAACTGTTAACTGTTTCTACAATTTGAAAAATTCCTTAAAAATCCAGTTTGTCAGAAAAATCTCTAAAGATTCACCAAGAACATGTTTATTATCAAGAATATGCCAGACGTTTCTCAGCCACCACACTTTAATTATAACACCATTATTAATTACCATGTATCTTTATAAATTAATTGTAAACAAGTGGGCTGACCATTTTGTGAAGAAGTAACATAGGTGATCCTCAGGGGCCCTGTCCTGGCCCCTTTACATGGCAGACTTCACACAAAGCTTTTTTAAAGTGTAGGAGGAGTTGTCGAAAATAGACTTTGCCTTTGTTGCGACGTAGCAAAAAATCTAGTTAGGCGGAAATGGGCGTGGCCAATTACAAAGTGATGCAGAATCATCCAAGGAACAAGTGGATATAAAGGTTTGGAGTGTGGGACTTACAAGCCAAGTATAGGAAGTTATAAGCCCAGATGCGTTGTCATACGTGATAGTGTCCCCTAGTTATTAGAGGGTCTGAATTTTTGTTTCTGAGTAGTGTTTGCAATTCCCTACTAGGCTGCTGTGTCAGTTTGTTTCCAGCATTTTCTGGTTCTTGCGCTCGACGACTTTTAGCAGAAACTTTCAGCGAAGGCCATGCCTTGCATACCATGCCATGCATGGCCTTTGCCTTTGCAGTCTTTTAATAAGCTGTTTCATAAGTTTCAGCAGAGTTTTCAACATTGTGTCCGCCTAGCAGGAGCTAACAGAGATTGAATACTGCCGAAAACCAGGCGTCTTCTGACAATGAGCAATGCATCCAGGTAATTGTTGGTATCCAGGAGGGCGTGGAGAAAGGAAGGCCGAATGAGTTTGTCTCTAACCTGATCCCTAAGTTGCTGGGGGACGATAACTTTACCAAACTGGTTGTTATTGACAGAGCGCACCATATACAACAGCCCAAACCACCAGTTTGATCCAGACCATGTATGATAATCCCACAGGTGCATCTAACAAAGGACAAGGAGAAGATTCTTCGACTTAGGAGGCAGAGCTCAATGGAACACGACCAGATCTTACTTTTCCCCAACTACACTGCGGTGATGGGGCAACTGCAGGGCTTCCAGGAGGTGCTACAGCTGCTGAGAGAGAATGAGATATGGCACTCACTGCGATTCCCAGGCAGACTCCACATCCACTACCAAATACAAGTAAAAGTATTCAACCACCCAGACGGAACCAAGGTTTTTGTGAACCGAAAGCTTTGAGCTCTCACTTTACATAAAGGACGAGGATCTAAACAAGTTTCCAGCAGACTTTTATTTTAGCCGTTTTTGATATTTACCTAGCCAATAAATTGTGTAATTTTTTTACTGTCTGCTAATAAAAGACAATCAGATGGAGGTGTTGTGTGCTTTTTCTCCCTGATTGGCGATTCCAGATGTGAATGAAGGTAACTATGCTTCATTTCGGGAAGCACTGAGTAGGGGGTTTGTTCTGGGATTTGTTAGTTGTTTGTCCTATTGTTTTTTGTTTGAGACTGGGTGCCAGACTGTGTTAAGTTTGTATCTTGTTTTAATGCAAAAAGTACCATATCCCACCCCACCCCAATTACCCACTGGCTCAGTGAGATGTTGTCCACAATTCAAATGGAAAGATTGCATCAGCTTAAGCCCAATGAACAGATCAAATTTGAGGGGACTTGGGGCCCTTTCCTAGCACAATGTCACTAAGAGTGAACAGCCCTTATGTGTTGTGACTCCAACCTGTAAGGCCTTAGGTGTAGTTGTGACACTGGACTCAGCAATCTGTTTTGTTTATGGTGCTTGCTTTGCTTTGTTTTCCACAACTATATTGTTTCTGTAAGTATAATATTGTAGGAGGCTGTCAGTCAGCTTCCTTGGTTTTTGTTTTTTTGTTTATTTTTTCTCTCGGGTTTGTCTGTTTTTCTGTTGATGTTGTCCACATTAGGTGTAGAATGTGCTGCTAAATCAAAAAATTGTAAATAAAATAATAAAAACAACTACTTCCAAACCAGTAATTTTCCTCTTCAGTCCCATCATAAATGACCGATTATCCAGAAATAACACAACACTGGGAGCTAACGGAGCAGAGCACAAGCTAGATGCAGAGGCCTGTGTATTTGCGCAGGCATAGCGCATCTGATACGTACACAAATTGCATGACCAGAGAAGGTGCTACAGAAACGAGATATACCTTGTTGGAAATTCAAATTCAAAAGGTGAGTTTCTCTAGCTTCTAATGATACCAGGCTTAACCAGTTTAAAATACACATGAGGGTATGAATTACACTGGAACCCTGGGCTTGGAAAATCGCTTTCTTCTGGTCAGTATACACTGCGATTTTGGGCCATTGCAGATGAAAGACGAGGATTGCAGGAAAATCATGGAGAAATCTTTGGTCGTGGCCCTGTGAGACAGGGTCACGCGACCAAAGATATCCTGCAAAAAATATATTTGACAGTGTGCATATTTAGAATGACTATCTCCGCTATGACCTACGTCTACTAATCATAAAATAGAACTGCAGCATAAAACCAGCATCCCAAATTGGCCTCTCTTGTTGTAGTTGTTGGCACAGATAATGGCATACGCTGATGCAGCGCAAGCTGATGACGTAGCCATACTTCGTAACCAATTCAGTAGTAAACAATAATCATACTGTGCAATGTGAACACATTAAACTTGACATCTTAACAACTTTTATTACATCCATGTTGCATAGTCTGTCAGGAAAGATTCTTATAAAATTGCTAAAAATGCACATTGTAAGAAGGCCATTAGTTTCTTGGATGCACCCAGTCACATATGGAATGACGCTTCTATCTGTGTTGGACCTGTTTGGCTAAAACAAAAAGGACCTAATCCGCTGTTCTGGTCTACGCACTCAAATTGAACAGCTGATGATGTCCACGTAACTGTCTATTTTCTACCTCTCATTTAATGTCATACTCCCTCTGTCTTCCACCAAGACACCATGTATCCTGTCTTTCCAAAACATTAAAGTGCCTGTGACATTAAATTTTCATGAAAAATCCAATTATATTTATGGAAAGGAAACATTGATAAAATATTTTAAAAAGTAAATTCATGCCACTGAAATAAACTGTTTTTATGACGTCAAAGGGGAACCCACACACGTAAACTGACTGCTGATAAATGGCAGCAACACAGAAAGCAGGGAAGAATCTGATATTTCTTTAGATTTCAGTCACTATCAGAGAGAGAGACACAGCAGAGTTGGGAGGAAGAATGTCTGCTTTCATCAGACGGCAGAGCACAAGTGCTGCAGCATGTAGACGGCCATGTAATTCAACCATCCTATTTTCTTTTCGAAGCAGTTTGCCAAAAAATACTGATCACAACTGGCTGTGCTTGGTTGGACTAGCCTATCTGTCCCTTGTCAGTTTTCCAGCTCTGATCCAGGCAGCTGTGTTGTTGTTTTGGAGATGAAAATCCATCGACTAGAAGTGAATGTGGAGGTGAATATGGGGTATAGCAATGATTCGTCTATGCCTGTGATCCCAAACAGTGACAGCCAGCTCAACGACTCAGCCGGCAAACAGAACACTGAGAATAAACCTACCAGCAGACCCTCCTGGCATGTTTAAGGCACATGCCTAAACAGTCTTCTCCTAAATTGCAAGAGAAAGAGAAATGATTAATAAGTGGTTGAAAAAAACATGTCCTACTACATCTGTGAACTTCATCGACAACTTTAATATTTTTGGGAAAAAAGACAACTCTTCAAGCAAGATGGTTTCTGTTTGAACAAGCCGGAAGCCAGACGTCTCACATCTAATCTCTTCTATTCAGTAAATAATCCACCAGCAGCTTCGACCTTCAGCAGAGAACATGGAGTATCAACCACAATGATAACGCTGCCTCAAACAGCTCCATCAGAAACAATCAGCCAGTTGGCTGAGAAAGAGAGGTCATCACAAGAGGTCTCCCCGTCAAAATCCACAGGAGAAGTGGACCCCCCCATTATTCCCCCATCCCCCCAAACCCAGACCCAGACCGACACCCCCGGTAAACCCCCCTTACCCCAGACCCTGACCCAGACCGCACAGAACTCCCCCATCTCCCCACTGAGCCCGCTTTTTGCTTTACTGGATTCTGATAACATGAAAGGAGCTCTTAAAATCGGGACCCAAATGGTTCTGACATCTTCTCCATTCAACACCCCCCGTGGCCGAGGTCCTGCTACTGAATCAATATCTTCCAAATGCCGCAGAGCCCCACCACCTCCTAATCTATCTCCTCCTAATCAGGACCTTCAAATCACTTCTCTGTGATACAGTCTGGGCCCCAGTGGTAACTGTCAGAAATGAACATGTCCAGGAAAAACTTGGGCCCCTAATAGGAGATAGTTGTAAAATCTCTGTGCTTGTAAGTGACAGAAAGAACAAAGTCAAAAGAATAAGAGACAGTAATAAACAATCAAAAAAAGCCATAAACTGTCAGGTACAACCAGACACAGAGTTAATATCAGCAACTAAGTCATATAAACTGGCTTTATTGAACCTTAGATCTCTGTCAGGAAAATCATTTTTAATCAATGATTTCATTACTGATCACGATCTTAATGTTCTGTTTTTAACAGAAACATGGTTACATGAATTTAATGAAGCTCCCATTCTGATAGAGGCGACGCCTCCTAACTACAATTTTCTTTGTGAGAGCAGACAACAAAGAAAAGGTGGAGGGGCCACTTTGTTTAAAGATTTACTAAAGTGTAAAAAAGTATTTCTGGGCAAATTTGACTCTTTTGAATATTGGGCTCTCCTGGTAAAGAGCCCGGTCCGAACCATGTTCTTGAATATTTACAGGCCTCCTAAGTCCAAAACAAACTTTATCAGTGATTTTAATTAGCTTTTATCTGTGATATGTGTTGATTATGACTGTTTATAAAACACATTATAATAAAAAACATCTTTAAGGACGGTGCTGCTGAAACCTTTAACCAGATTTACTCTTCTACCTCTACTTTGCCCTGTAACACTGTAGATGAGCTGGTAGAAAACTTTCATTCTAAAATCTCAGACATCATTGATTCAATTGCTCCAATTAAAGTGAATGTCGTTTCTGGGAAGAAAATTGCTCCAGCAGTCAGAAGTGAAAAAAGGTGTGTTGAAAAGCTGAACGCAGGTGGAGAAAGACAGGACTCCAGATTCACTATATTATCTATAAAGAGAGACTATACAGATATAACCTACAACTGAAAAATGCAAGGGAATCTTTCTTTTCTGAGATCATCAGCAAAAACATTAACAATGCTGTTGCATTATTTGCCACGGTCGACAGGTTAACAAACCCTCCTGTAACTGTAGCATCTGAACTCCCCTCTACCAGGGCCTGCAATGAATTTGCTAAATTCTTTACTGAAAAACCCAAAAGATCAGAGAGGCAGTCAGCACATCCACATCAACTCCAGTACCAATGTTGTCTCCAACTAGAACTGATTTTGACAAAATTTCCCAATTTCACCAAATAAACTACAAACACTTAGAATAAATTGTACAGCAACTAAGCTCTTCTTCCTGCTGTCTCCATGTTTTACCCACAGCTTTCCTTCAGAAAGCTTTGCCTGTAATAACATCTGATTTAACTCAAATAATTAACGCGTCCCTTTTGTCAGGTGTTTTTTCCCAGGCCCTGAAAACAGCAATAATCAAACCTCTATTGAAAAAAAGAGCAACTTGGACAAGTTGCTACTACAGAACTACAGGCCTATATCAAACCTCCCCTTCATCAGCAAGATTATTGAAAAAACTGTGTTTCAACAGTTAAACAACTTCCTAACAATGAACAACCACTTTGATGTCTTCCAGTCAGGCTTCCTGCTCACCACAGTACAGAGACTGCTCTTGTCAAGGTGTTCAATGACATCCATATAAATGCAGACTGTGGAAGAACCACAGAGCTGGTATTATTGGACCTTAGTGCAGCATTCGACACTGTTAATCACTCCATTTTATTAGAGCGCCTGGAAAACTGGGTCGGCCTTTCTGGTACAGCACTCAACTGGTTTAAATCCTACTTGAAGGACAGGGACTTTTTTGTGTCGGTAGATAACTTTACATCAGAGAGCACAAAAAATCACATGTAGCGTTCCCCAAGGATCCATCTTAGGGCCCCTCCTATTCAATATCTACATGCTCCCCCTAACTCAGATTTTAATAAACAACAATGTAAGTTATCATAACTATGCAGACGACACACAGCTATACGTTACGATGTAACCAGGTGACTATGAACCCATTCAAGCGCTGGGTAAATGCTTAGAAGAAATCAATGCATGGATGGGCCAAACTTTTCTTGAGCTGAATCAAAACAAAACTGAAGTAATAATCTTTGGACCAAAGAAAGAGCGTTTAAGCGTTTGAGCGTTAGCACACAGCTTCAGTTAATACAGCTAGAAATCACCAATCAGGCTCGAAACCTGGGTGTAGTGATGGACTCAGACATGAACCTTCAGAGACACATAAAGACAGCAACAAGGTCGGCCTTCTATCACCTAGAGAACATCTCCAGGTTTAAAGGACTAATGTCTCAGCAGGACCTTGAAAAACTAATTCATTTGTTCATCTTTAGTAGAATTGATTACTGCAACGGTGTCTTCACAGGTCTACCTAAAAAGTGGATCAGACAGCTGCAGTTGATCCAGAACGCTGCTGCCCGCGTCCTCACTAGAACTAAGAAAGTGGAGCACATCACCCCGGTTCTAAAGTCCCTACACTGGCTCCCTGTAGCTCAGAGAATAGACTTTAAAATACTTCTGTTAGTCTATAAATCACTGAACAGCTTAGCAACAAAATACATTACAGAGTTGTTGTCAGTGTATCAACCAGCCATACCTCTCAGGTCTTCTGGCTCAAAGCTACGCTGCAGAACCAGAACCAGAACTAAACATGGGAAGCAGCTTTTAGTTCTTATGCTCCACTAATCTGGAATGAACTGCCAGAAAACTGTAAAAGCGCTGAAACCCTAAATTGCTTTAAATCAAGATTAAAAACGTATTTGTTTAGAGTGGCCTTTGACTGGGCCATCTAAACATTAGCTAAGTTTTCAGTCCAACTTTCCTTACATTTTCTTATCCATCATTCTATTCTCTTTATTTTTTTAATGACCTCTGTTTGATTTTCTGTATCATTGTAATGTTTTTCCTCATGTACAGCACCTTGAGTGCCTTGTTGCTGAACAGCACCATATAAATAAACTTGACTTGACTTTAATATTATGATGCATTCTTTCAATTTCTGCATTTGTGGGAAAAGCATGTAATGGGCACTTTAAGGATATTAATATGGATATCCTTTCCACCAGCATCGATAATACTGATTCCCGACTCTTCTTCCACTCCTGATGTACTGGTTATTCAATATACTAATGGTTTAAACAATAGCTCTTATTTTGGTGCTCCAGTGAAACCTTAGTCTGTTACCTTCTCTCGAACTGCTCCCTGGTTTTCCCCTACAACCTGGCTTATAAAAAGCCAGAGGTTGACAGCTTAAACTCAACAGGAAAACTGGACTCAATGTTCATAAAGAATTGTACAAAATTCATGCAAACAACAATATAAAGAATCAATCATTGAAACCAAAGCTACATATTATTTCAGTCTAATCTATTCCAATGACTGTAATTCCTAAACTCTGTTTTCATTATAAAACCCTTATACTCCTTACCACCCCCATCTGTATTCAGGTGATCCCTGTAACTCCCTAATGCTGTTTTTGAAATTCACCAGCATCTCAGGTCTGACTCTCCACCTCTCATCTATTCTGGAAATTCCAACAAAGTTTGTAACATTTTACACATAATCCATAAATCTAAACTCCATACATCCCAGCTCGATCCCTTTATGAACCTGGCACAGTAATTTTGTATTCAGGTAGCCCGGTGTTGGGCTGTATTGTTTTTAAACATACAACGGTGCATGATGAAGAGTGTGAAATGGATATTCAGTTTTAACATAAGCCCCTCTTCCATTGCCAGTACAAGGCCCCAAGCTTTTGTAAAGCCCAGGTAGCAAACAAATTTACCCTGGTAATTTTATTTTGCTGGGGCTTTACTTTCGTGGGTAAATGGTCCTAGTCTGGGGTACATCTTTTTCAGCTTTCCCCAGGATTCTTGCAGGGGCGGGGTTCTGTGCTGTGCAGCAAAGGGTGCAAAGGGTGGACCCTTTCTGGCAGTGTTCCACTCAGTCCACTCCGCGCACCACCTGCCATATTTAAATCCTGCATGGTGGTGGTGGTGGTGTTGTTTTCTACTTGGCACAAGATTAAGCTAAAAGAATAATGGATCAGAGGAAGAAGACCAACGATCGGTGGACGGATGATGAGGTCCAAAGTCTTTTAAGCGTTTTTGCTGAAGACATTCAGCAGGATTTTGAGTTCGGTACATGACAGGATAGCTACAAGACAGTGTGAGATAAATGTTGTGCACACAGCAAAACAGGTACGAGACAAGCTAAAAAAGCAAAAGCAGGAGTACAAGAAGCTGAAGGACCACAACACCCGGAGTGGGTCAGACTGCCGAACAAACCCGTGGTACGATCAGCTCGACACCATACTAGGCCACAGGCCTGCTTATTCACTCGCTAAAGCAACAAACGACGCGGCCACAGCATTGCTAGAAGCTTTGTGCTAGGACGCGGAAGATGCTGAAAACAAGAACAGCCAAGGTTAGTGACATTACAGCATCATACATGCGTACATATTTCATGATGCTAACAGTGTACATGACTTTACTGTGACATCTGTTACAAATTTCAGCCGAAATTCAAGACGCACTGGTTCACTACTGTCATCGACCGTGTTTTCACCCCCCTCGGCCTCAAGCAGCCCCACTCCTCCTGAGGCTAATAATACCCACCAAGGTAAGTCTTCACATGTGACAATGTCCTGCAGCAGCTCTTGGGCAGCCAGAGGGAAAAGGGGGAGTTGAGCCAGCTCCACAGCGTGAAAGAAGAGGATAGGGAGTTCAGAGCAAACCTTTTTGCTGTCTTGGATCAGATTGCCCAAAAGCTGTGAAACTGAATTTTCTTTGTGCAGCTAATTTTGCACAGATCTGGTTTTGCTCGTTTGCACATTGTTGTTTTTTTTAAAAATAAAGACAGAAACCTCCACTTTGTGTTTTTTATTTGCATGTTGTTGGATGAATTACGGTAGTTAATCAAATTTAGCAGTTTATCACGAATTTCAAAACGGCATACTTCAGTCATATTTGTGATAAAAACATTCACCACTCTTTTTTTATATGAGCACAACATTTAGCCTAGTAAACTCCAAATAATTGTTAAAAGTTTAGCAGATGATTACACCCAAATGATCAACAGAGTGTTTTAGCCTACTCATACGTTCCATTCCTCCATTTCAGCAAGATCATGCAAAACGCAGCAAGTAACAACCATAGACTTAACCTTGATGAGGTCACAGTCAATGCATTTTAATAAGCACTGCCACCTACCCTTTATTCTTCTAAAAGCGTGCTCAACAGCTAATCCGGCCCTACTTATCTTGTCATTATATGAAATTTGCTAGGGTGTCAGTCTGACATTGTCAATGAAATGTTTCATCACCCAGCTTTTTAAAGGATATGCTGCATCACAAAGGAGATTCAATTCAATCCAAAAATACTTTCTTAATCCCAAAGGGAAATTAAATGTTGTAGCTCATTTTATAGAGGTTTCTTCAAAGAGCCGTTGTAGATGCTGATGGCTGTGGGCAGGAAGGATCTCCTGTAGCGGTCCGTCTTACAGCAGATCTGAAGAAGCCTCTGACTGAAGAAACTGTTGTTGTAGGACAGTCTCATGAAGAGGATGCTCAGGGTTCACCATGATCTCATTTTATGAAGAATCCTCCTTAAATGATCTCCAGAGGTTCCAGAGGGGTCCCCAGATCAGAGCCAGCCTTCTTTATCAGCTTGTTGAGCTTTTTTTTAAGTCCCAGGCTCTGATGCTGCTACCCCAGCAGATGATGGCAGAAGAGATAACACACTTTCTCAAAAAACACAGTCTGCTCTGTCCCTTCTTGTAGACAGCTTCACAGTTGCATCTCCACTCCAGTCTGCTGTCCAGGTGAACACCGAGGTATTTATACTCCTCCACCACCTCCACTTCTTCTCCCATGATGGAAATAGTTTTTGACTTATTCCTGTTTCTCTTAAAATCTACAATCATCTCCTTTGTTTTAGTCACGTTCAAAATGAGATGATTGTTTCCACACCATGCCACAAAGCGGTCCACCACCTTCCTGTACTCAGCTTCTTGTCCATCTCTGATCCACCCCACAACTGCAGAACCATCTGAGTATTTCTGCAGATGACAGGAGTCTGTCTTGTACTGGAAGTCTGAGGTGTACAGAGTGAAAAGGAATGGTGAGAGTACCGTCCCCTGTGGTGCTCCTGTGCTGCTGACTACCAGGTTAGACTCATAACCCTTCAGTCTCACAAACTGTGGTATGTTTGTCAGGTAGTCTTTGATCCAGGAGATTGTTGAGGCCTCCACCTGAGTCTTCTGGAGTTTCTGACAAAGCAAATCAGGTTGGATTGTATTAAACGCACTGGAGAAATCAAAGAACATGATCCTCACATTGCTGCTGGCTTTGTCCAGATGACAGTGGGTTTGTTGAAGCAGGTGTATGATGGCATCTTCAACTCCAACTCCACCGCAATAAGCAAACTGAAGGAGGTCCTGATGGTTCATTGTGTGCTTACTCAGGTGGGCCAACAGGAGTCTCTCTAGGACCTTCATGATGTGGGATGTCAGGGCAACAGGTCTATAGTCATTGAGGACTGATGGGTGAGTTTTCTTTGGTACCGGAACAAGACAGGAGGTCTTCCACAACACCGGAACCTTCTTCTGGGCCAGGCTAAGGTTGAAGAGGTGCTGCAGATTCCCACAAAGCTGCTCTGCACAGGCCTTCAGGACTCTAGGGCTGACATGATCTGTACCTGCAGCCTCATTTCGGTTCTTTCTTTCCAGTTGTCTCTTCACTTGACTTCTTGAGACACACAGGTGGAAGGGAAGGCAAAAGGAGCATCAGCATCTTCTGATATGGTTGAAGGCAAACATGCAAAAGCAGAAGTGTCAATGGCTGAGGTAGAAGATAAAACAGTTGAGGTGTAACAGAAAAACTGTGGGTCAAAGGAGAGTGGGATGTCTGTTTGGCTGTGGGCAGAAGAGGAGTATACAAAGCTTGTTTCTGAACTGAACCTATTGAAGAATGCTTTTAGTGTATTGGCTCTGTCCAGAGATCAATTGGTCAGAACTTCTTTCTGCTTGAACCCTGTGATCTTCTTCATCCCTGACCACACATCTATTAAAATAGTTTTGCAGGAGCTTGCTTTCCAGCTTCTTCTTGTACACCTCCTTGTTGTCTCTTATCTTGACTTTAAGTTGCTTCTGTATACTCCTCAGTAATTCACTGATAATATCCCATTTTATGCCCACAGATGCTCTCTTTTTCTAGAGGCTGCAGAAAAACTGTCAATAAGGTCCCACAACCCAGACAGGCGTAGCACCCTGGCATCATGCAGGCTGTTGAAATTTCCTTTAATTTCTTGCTGCTGGGCAACTGTACAACCTCACACAGAAGTATCATTGGTACTGCAGAATAAAAGTCATGCACACAGTGACATACCTAAATAATGCCAACTCCAAACAAATGAGAGATACTTCTGTGCTCTGAATTGGTCGCCAGTTTCCACAGAACTATAGCAACCTTTTTCGACAAAGAGACACAAAGGCAAAAGATAGAGTCGCTTTTCTGTAGCTCTGGTTTCAGAAGTCAGCAGAGAATATCAAAATTTGAAAATATCAAAATTCTGATGTTCTCTATCCAGTGGGCCTCCGTAAACTTCGGAACAACGATGTCCCACCAGTTCGTTGCTCTTTTCCGCCTCCAGGCGTCATGAGCCACATCCTAACAACAGAAGATGATCACATTAATTAACTGTTATTTTCTACGCATAGACTTGTAAGAAAACTTTTCTATATTTCGTGTTATTTCATACCTTTGCTGGTAGTGGTGTACACTCATCTCCTTCATCTCACTCTCATTGATGAAGAGGGCTTGTAAAAGTTGTTGGCGTGTTCTAAAATGTTGACTTCGGGGGATCGCCTGCTTTCTTTCCCTTGCAGATCGCTGGTTTTCCACTACAATTTGGTACAACAGCTCGAGAAAATTGCCAACTGTGCGTTTTTCCATCTTTTTTTTGTAGATATGGTTCTCTATTTGGCATTGCCCGTTTGGCTTTTGTTGTCTTAGTACCGCCACCTTCTGGATCGAAGGTCTATTGCAGTTCTTGTCACAGCTTCCCCATACGTCATTAGGCTCATTTAAATAAATGGTGTGCTGGCTTTCCCCGGGATTCTTTTTACCAGTGTAATACAAATCCTGGGGCTTTAAATCCAGGGGCTTCCCATGGAAAAGGGGCTATAGTGTATAAAAATTCATGGATTGGAATATCTAACCAACATACTTCCTGGAATGCAAGAAGACCATAACCGATATTTATAAAGATTCTCAGAGTCCTCTAAGAGAGCTCCTAACTTAACCTAAAAATTTCTGTGAAGGAGTCTTAGCTTAAGAGTGAATAAGCTAGCTGCTGATACCAATTCTGAGTGAAGAGGGGAGAGAAACTTTTATCTTACTGGGAGGTGTTTTTGATCCTGTTAATAGGTATGACTGTGTCTTCAAAGAGCTGTGTTTGATTGTTGCAAAAAACAAATGCGAATTTTCCAATCTTAGAATTTAGACTGGATTACTTGTGCTCATTGTCTTCTGCTTATCCAGGGGCAGCACACTAAGCAGAGAAGCCAAGACTTCCCTATCCCTCCTCCAGCTCCTCTGGGGGAAGCCCGAAGAATCCCCAGGGCAGCCAAGAGACATAGTCCCTCCAGCGTCCAGGGGCCATCCAAAACAGATGCCCAGGTAAAATCAACTGATTCCTCTCAATGTGGAGGAGCAGCGGCTCTATACGGAGCTCCTCCCGGATGGCTCCTCACCCTATCTCTAAGGGAGTGTCTGGCCACTCTGCGGTGAAAGCTCATTTCAGCCGCTTGTATCCGGGATCTCGTTCTTTTGGTCATGACCCAAAGTAGGAATGTACAGCGACTGGTAAATCAAAGCTTCACTTTTCGGCTTAGCTCTCTCTTCACTAAAGTGGATAAATAAATGTCTAAGTCATGATGATGAAACTTAGCAAAATAAATTGCCACACAGCGTCAAAATGTTTGAACATACCTTATTTACATGGTCATCATTATTTTGATTTGCTTATTCTGTTTACTTGCCATGCTGGTTGTTTCCCTACTTCATCAATTTCATATTAATGTGGACACTCATCTATCAGTATTTCACTGTGATTGCTTTCTTGTATAAAGCGGTTTAATTTGGTAAAACAACCAAAATAAAACAGACACAAAAGGTGGAGAAAACCAAATTGGACAGAAGAGCAGAGCCTGCTGTTGGCACAGCCTTAGGAGAATAGAGTGTTGAAAGGTAGATTTGGTCCCGGTATCAAAACGAGGGAACAAAGAGGCAGACTTGGAAGCGCATTGCCGAGCAGATTAATGCGTTATTCCCTCTGCTTTCACGCACCAGGTTTTGCGTTTAAAGTCCTTGTTATTGCCATGGCTGAGACAAAAACGTGACATAAAGCCCAAAATTGTAACTTCTTTAGGCAAACTTTGGAGCTTCACCAATCTAGACAGCAGCTCTATTCTCCGCTTCTCCTATCACAACCCCATCACATCAGAACCCCTGTTCCTTATTTTATGAGTTCTGGCTGGGCTGTGGTCGAGATAATTATCCCAGTGGATTTTGTGTTTAATTATTTATTTTTTATTGTTCCACGCTGATTACTTAAATGTGACATTTGTCACATAGTAATGTTAATAGAAGCACAGCACTACGCTGACAGCTAGAAGCGGAGCTTTAGCTGCCAGTGGGTCAGTGGAAACACAACTGGTACCACACCAAGTTGAGCGAAATTTGTGGAGCAGAGCCCCACCGCCATAACCAGCAAATAAAAGGGGCAAATGTGGGTGTTGGCAGCGGCTTTGTGCTTGTCACACTTCAAATGGCTCTCTACAGCCATAAACCCCATAGTGCAAAGCTCAAAAGCTTTTTTGCACAGAATGTACCGAGCCTCATATGGGTGGCAACCGAAAGGAGCCGGTGGCGAAAACGAACTTCGTCCAGCAAACTGGCGATAAATTTACACTTACCCATAATAGACTCAAAGAAGCTTGCTAGCAAGGGTATATTACATGTAGTTTCAACCGCCTCAAGTCCTAGAACGCAATGATGATGTCTAAGCGCAGCTCAAACTTGTTTCACAGAAACGTCCTTAGAGAAAAACCTACATATACGCAAAAATACAAGATTTAAATAGTCCAGCAACAACAAAATTTAAGAGTATTTAAGGCTAACAATGTTTTTTCCTGGATTTAAGACATTTTAAGGCCTTAATTTTAGAAACATGAATTTCAAGACTTTAAAGACTTTTTAAGAATGTGCGGACACCCTGGAAAAACTTACCAAGGGAAAATTCTAAGAAAAATCTTGGAAACAAGGAACTGTAAAATACTTCCTAAAAATGTTCAAATTCCAAGACTTTTCCTAAAATCACACCATTTAGAAGCTACTTTTTGTCTTAGGATTTTTTGTGAATAAGGACCCAGATCTACACCACACAACTAGTACACAAACAACTGTGTGGGTCACCAAAGATTATGTTACCTTTTAAGGTCCTCGGGCTTCCCCCATCCCCCAATGAAAAGTTTGGTGAGGAGAAGTCTTCTGTAAAACACATCCAGTCGACTCACACCCATGGACTAATCCCTGAGCATCTAAACACAGACACAAGCTTTATTCAGAAAGCAGATGAACTTGTGTGTGCAAGTTCAGAGCAGAAATATATTCTTAAAAAGGGCTTTCAATTCACACAAAACAGAACTTTTGTATAACCAAAAGAAAAACCACTGTATAACTATATTAATGTACTAATACATATAAACAGAAATGTATAACATGGTCTAGTTGCTTTTATTTAAAATAAAAAAGTAACAATTATTACATTGCTAGTAATAAAATAATATACCAATAATTAATAACCTTTTTAAAAAAACAATAAGTTGTTTCATGTGGCAGGATGGTGTTTCATAAATAGGTTCTTTTCAGCTAAAGGTATTTGGAAAAAATTTGGAATTAAATTCTACTTCAGTCACATGTAGTGACATAAAATTATAGTTAATGTTTAAAACAGTTTGTTTTTTAAAAAGATTATTTTCCAAATGTGCACAGTGGTGAAAAACTAAAGAAAAACTAGGCCATGCATTTGTTACTTCAAGAAGACTGGACTATTGTAATTCTTTACTATCAGGATGTCCACAAAATGCAGTTAAAAGCCTTCAGCTGATTCAAAATGCTGCAGCAAGAGTTCTGATGAAAATTAAAAAGAGAGATCATATTTCTCCTATTTTAGCTTCCCTTCATTGGCTCCCTGTTAAATCCAGAATAGAATTTAAAATTCTCCTCCTCACATATGAAGCCCTTAATGATCTAGCTCCATCATACATCAGAGATCTGATTGGTCCATATGTTCCTAACAGAGCACTTTGTTCTCAGACTGCTGGTTTACTGGTGGTTCCTAGAGTCTCTAGAAGTAGAATGGGAGGCAGATCCTTTAGTTATCAGGCTCCTCTCCTGTGGAACCAGCTCCCAGTTTTAGTCCGTGAGGCAGACACCCTGTCTACTTTTAAGGCTAGGCTTAAAACTTTCCTTTATTGATAAAGCTTATAGTTAGAGTGGCTTAGGTTATCCTGAGCTATCTCTGTAGTTATGCTGCTATAGGCTTAGACTGCTGGAGGACATAATGACCACTTTCACCCTCTTCGCTACATTCTCACACTACTCTCCAATTTAGCATTATTTGCTGTTATTTCAGTTTTTAACTTTGTTCTCTCTCTTTTCTCTTCCTAGAAGCTACACCTGGCCTGACTCTGTGTCTACCTGTGACACCTTTCTGGAGAGGGGAATTGTCCGAGCTTCTGCTGGCAACAACTTAATGGTCACCTTCTACCGATGATCCACATGGCCCTGTCTTTTAGTGTTTAACCCTTTCTCTCTCCTAGACATGGCTACTGACTGAGCTTTTACTGTGACTAACTCTATGTGCTGTCTTTCAGACTCTAACCTTGAAAACTGGCTCAGAGTTTATCTGTTCTTACTTTCTAGATGAAACGACTAAAGGAGCTACATCCACTAACATTTACTTTTCCTTCCCATAGAAAGTACTCCTGGATCAGTGCTTCTGTGTTCTTTTTGTGTCTCTGCTCTGTTCTCTCAAACCCCCAGTCGGTCGTGGCAGATGCCCGCTCACACTGAGCCTGGTTCTGGTTCTGCTGGAGGTTTCTTCATGTTAAAAGGGAGTTTTTCCTCTCCGCTTTCGCTACATGCATGCTCAGTATGAGGGATTGCTGCAAAGTCAACACCAGTGACTGTCCACTGTCTCTACATGCTCATCCAGGAGGAGTGAATGCTGCAAGTCTCTGACTGGATGCAATCTGCTGGGTTTCCTTAGATAGAAAAACGTTTTTTGTTTTTTTTTTAAGATTTGTTTCAGCACTAGAAGCTTTTATTTTTCATTTTTCGACAGTAGGCAGACAGGAAAGAGGGGCATAAAGAGGGGGAGACATTCGGCAAAGGTCAATGGGTCCGGGACTCAAAACCGGGACAGCTGCATCACGGACTATAGCCTCTATTTACAGGTCCTTCTCAAAATATTAGCATATTGTGATAAAGTTCATTATTTTCCATAATGTAATGATGAAAATGTAACATTCATATATTTTAGATTCATTGCACACTAACTGAAATATTTCAGGTCTTTTATTGTCTTAATACGGATGATTTTGGCATACAGCTCATGAAAACCTAAAATTCCTATCTCACAAAATTAGCATATTTCATCCGACCAATAAAAGAAAAGTGTTTTTAATACAAAAAACGTCAACCTTCAAATAATCATGTACAGTTATGCACTCAATACTTGGTCGGGAATCCTTTGGCAGAAATGACTGCTTCAATGCGGCGTGGCATGGAGGCAATCAGCCTGTGGTACTGCTGAGGTCTTATGGAGGCCCAGGATGCTTCGATAGCGTCCTTTAGCTCATCCAGAGTGTTGGGTCTTGTGTCTCTCAACGTTCTCTTCACAATATCCCACAGATTCTCTATGGGGTTCAGGTCAGGAGAGTTGGCAGGCCAATTGAGCACAGTGATACCATGGTCAGTAAACCATTTACCAGTGGTTTTGGCACTGTGAGCAGGTGCCAGGTCATGCTGAAAAACGAAATCTTTATCTCCATAAAGGTTTTCAGCAGATGGAAGCATGAAGTGCTCCAAAATCTCCTGATAGCTAGCTGCATTGACCCTGCCCTTGATAAAACACAGTGGACCAACACCAGCAGCAGACCATCACTGACTGTGGGTACTTGACACTGGACTTCTGGCATTTTTGGCATTTCCTTCTCCCCAGTCTTCCTCCAGACTCTGACACCTTGATTTCCGAATGACATGCAGAATTTGCTTTCATCCGAAAAAAAGTACTTTGGACCACTGAGCAACAGTCCAGTGCTGCTTCTCTGTACACACATACAGGTTCTTCTCAAAATATTAGCATATTGTGATAAAGTTCATTATTTTCTATAATGTAATGATGAAAATTTAACATTCATATATTTTAGATTCATTGCACACTAACTGAAATATTTCAGGTCTTTTATTGTCTTAATATGGATGATTTTGGCATACAGCTCATGAAAACCCAAAATTCCTATCTCACAAAATTAGCATATCATTAAAAGTGTCTCTAAACGAGCTATGAACCTAATCATCTGAATCAACGAGTTAACTCTAAACACCTGCAAAAGATTCCTGAGGCCTTTAAAACTCCCAGCCTGGTTCATCACTCAAAACCCCAATCATGGGTAAGACTGCCGACCTGACTGCTGTCCAGAAGGCCACTATTGACACCCTCAAGCAAGAGGGTAAGACACAGAAAGACATTTCTGAACGAATAGGCTGTTCCCAGAGTGCTGTATCAAGGCACCTCAGTGGGAAGTCTGTGGGAAGGAAAAAGTGTGGCAGAAAACGCTGCACAACGAGAAGAGGTGACCGGAACCTGAGGAAGGTTGTGGAGAAGGGCCGATTCCAGATCTTGGGGGACCTGCGGAAGCAGTGGACTGAGTCTGGAGTACAAACATCCAGAGCCACCGTGCACAGGCGTGTGCAGGAAATGGGCTACAGGTGCCGCATTCCCAGGTCAAGCCACTTTTGAACCAGAAACAGCGGCAGAAGCGCCTGACCTGGGCTACAGAGAAGCAGCACTGGACTGTTGCTCAGTGGTCCAAAGTACTTTTTTCGGATGAAAGCAAATTCTGCATGTCATTCGGAAATCAAGGTGCCAGAGTCTGGAGGAAGACTGGGGAGAAGGAAATGCCAAAATGCCAGAAGTCCAGTGTCAAGTACCCACAGTCAGTGATGGTCTGGGGTGCTGTGTCAGCTGCTGGTGTTGGTCCACTGTGTTTTATCAAGGGCAGGGTCAATGCAGCTAGCTATCAGGAGATTTTGGAGCACTTCATGCTTCCATCTGCTGAAAAGCTTTATGGAGATGAAGATTTCATTTTTCAGCACAACCTGGCACCTGCTCACAGTGCCAAAACCACTGGTAAATGGTTTACTGACCATGGTATCACTGTGCTCAATTGGCCTGCCAACTCTCCTGACCTGAACCCCATAGAGAATCTGTGGGATATTGTGAAGAGAACGTTGAGAGACTCAAGACCCAACACTCTGGATGAGCCAAAGGCCGCTATCGAAGCATCCTGGGCCTCCATAAGACCTCAGCAGTGCCACAGGCTAATTACCTCCATGCCACGCATAACTGTACATGATTATTTGAAGGTTGACGTTTTTTGTATTAAAAACACTTTTCTTTTATTGGTCGGATGAAATATGCTAATTTTGTGAGATAGGAATTTTAGGTTTTCATGAGCTGTATGCCAAAATCATCCGTATTAAGACAATAAAAGACCTGAAATATTTCAGTTAGTGTGCAATGAATCTAAAATATATGAATGTTAAATTTTCATCATTACATTATGGAAAATAATGAACTTTATCACAAAATGCTAATATTTTGAGAAGGACCTGTACTTGGCTGCTCACCTGAAGAAAAAATACAGTACTGATAGTCACGCCAGCTCTGGCATCACCGTGTCTGATGCTGTGCCAGCGTTGACCAGCTTCTTTCCGCAAATGCTGAATGACAGCTCGAAAAGAGCAATGAGTATCACACGTGCCATTTCATATTTCATTTGTAAAGACATGAGACCTTACAATGTTGTTGAAAATGACTGCTTTCATTTACTACTTCATACTCTGGAGCCGAAATATACAATACAGCACTTCAGTGAAACATGTACAGCGATATTCTACAATGAAATTAAAAATGAAAGGAAATGGGAGTTATTGAATGCAGAGTCGCCATCACCACAGACGGATGAACGTCATGTACAACAGACACCTGCGCAACCTAATTCCAGCATAGCTGACTGACATCTAGGCTCCCTACGTGTGGTTTTTATGGTGGTTATAGCTCATGCGCTGAATGTGTTCCTGCTTCCTTTCACCTTATGACCCTGTGTGACCGCTAACAGTAAAGCTTTCTAAAATCATGTAAGCTTCGAAGGGTGGGCACAAACGGCGCCATATCATGATGGGACTGCAGAAGAAAAGCGTCCCCACCATTCAAAGCTACAGGGGTTGGACAATGAAACTGAAACACCTGGTTTTAGACCACAATAATTTATTAGTATGGTGTAGGGCCTCCTTTTGCGGCCAATACAGCGTCAATTCGTCTTGGGAATGACATATACAAGTCCTGCACAGTGGTCAGAGGGATTTTAAGCCATTCTTCTTGCAGGATAGTGGCCAGGTCACTACGTGATACTGGTGGAGGAAAACGTTTCCTGACTCGCTCCTCCAAAACACCCCAAAGTGGCTCAATAATATTTAGATCTGGTGACTGTGCAGGCCATGGGAGATGTTCAACTTCACTTTCATGTTCATCAAACCAATCTTTCACCAGTCTTGCTGTGTGTATTGGTGCATTGTCATCCTGATACACGGCACCGCCTTCAGGACGCAATGTTTGAACCACTGGATGCACATGGTCTTCAAAAATGGTTCGGTAGTCCTTGGCAGTGACGCACCCATCTAGCACAAGTATTGGGCCAAGGGAATGCCATGATATGGCAGCCCAAACCATCACTGATCCACCCCCATGCTTCACTCTGGGCATGCAACAGTCTGGGTGGTACGCTTCATTGGGGCTTCTCCGCACCGTAAATCACTGGATGTGGGGAAAACAGTAAAGGTGGACTCATCAGAGAACAATACATATTTCACATTGTCCATAGCCCAAGATTTGTGCTCCTTGCACCATTGAAACCGACGTTTGGCATTGGTATGAGTGACCAAAGGTTTGGCTTTAGCAGCCCGGCTGTGTAGATTGACCCTGTGGAGCTCCTGATGGACAGTTCTGGTGGAAACAAGAGAGTTGAGGTGCACATTTAATTCTGTCATGATTTGGGCAGCCGTGGTTTTATGTTTTTTGGATACAATCCGGATTAGCACCCAAACATCCCTTTCAGACAGCTTCCTCTTGTGTTAACAGTTAATCCTGTTGGATGTGGTTCGTTCTTGGTGGTATGCTGACATTACTCTGGATAGTGTGGCTCTTGATACATCACAAAGACTTGCTGTCTTGGTCACAGATGCGCCAGCAAGACGTGCACCAACAATTTGTCCTCTTTTGAATTCTGGCATGTCACCCATAATGTTGTGTGCATTTCAATATTTTGAGCAAAACTGTGCTCTTACCCTGCTAATTGAACCTTCACACTCTGCTCTTACTGGTGCAATGTGCAATCAATGAAGACTGGCTACCAGGCTGGTCCAGTTTAGCCATGAAACCTCCCACACTAAATTGACAGGTGTTTCAGTTTCATTGTCCAACCCCTGTATGTAGTTGGAGCATTATGGTATCTCAGAGGAAGACTCCGTAAACTAAGAGAGATAAAACAAACGATGGCCCAGGAGCTTCAGCAACGATATGTGGATGTTGAGCAAGTCCTGCAGAGAGCATCTGCCTTAGACACAAGGTTCAAGAGGCTGCCATTTCTAAGGAAGGATGAGACAGATGCAACTTTCCAGTATCTCATTTGCGAGGCTGCAGGGCTGTTGTGCCAAAGAGTAAGATAATATTTTTTCTTTATTTGAGGTAAACAAAACTGTTATTCATGATAGCCATTGCTTTTATTGTTGCCATGACATCCAGTTGCCATGACATCCAGTCCCTGATTGGTTGACGCGACGCGAATTTAGGAAAAAGTTCCGATTTTTCAACTCGTCCATCGCGCCGCTCTGCTCCTGCTCCTGCTCCCGCTTCGCTTGCCGCGCCTTCTGCGCCGCGCCCTCCGCGTCCTTCACACCGTGCCGCTCCGCTCCACTCCTGAATGCGCCTCTACATAAGAATAACATGTAAATTGGCCGCTCCTTTCGCAGAAATCGCGTTTGGTGTGAACGCACCTTAACAAATGAACCTGCGCTGCAGGGCGGCCAGCTGAGCTGACAATGAAGAGCGGAGATCAGAAAAAAAGCCCGGGCTTAATTATGCAAGGGTATTCGGAAAATACCGGCTCGTTTTGCCTCTGGTTTCATACCGCCGCTTAGTCTGATGGTTCTTTTGCTAGATGTTGAGAGCATGGAAAATCTCCAACACGGACTTAAAATGCTGTGCTAATCTGTCAAGATCATATTTTCTCCTCTGAGATGCGTGTCGTGTATTCACGTAAGCTGCTTCTATTGGTGAAGCATGTTATCATTCAAAACCAATCACGTATGTATAGAATATCAATGATGTATTACAGATAATCCCAGTTCCCACGGTCCGTAAATGCAACAGCTGGGAACATGTTCTTCAGCCGCTGTGTTGAGCTGCCAGTCATGATTCTGCACCCCCGTGATCTGAGGCCCCGCCCCCCACGCCAAAACAGGGCCAGAAGTTTGAAGCCGAAAAAAATAAAATCTGGAAGTTCGAAAAAAAAAACTTGAATCTGAAAATAGTTTTGAACTTATTTTTTTCCAGTTTCACATCAGTTTTTTTTCAGTTGCAAAACTTTTTTTTCCAGTTTTCAAATTTTTTGGGGAGAGGTTCAAAATAATTTTTCAGGTTCAAATGTTTTTCGTTTGAACAAACTTTATGGCCCCAATTTAGCTCCATAGATGAGGTCTTAAATGATTAGTGATAAAAATATTATTAGAGCCATGGGGAGCCTCAGGGTGGGGGGTAAGGTTAAAAATCACATTATTGATAGAATAGATCCTGAAAGGAGAACAGGTGAGGACTGATGTCAGGTTGATTTTTTTAAGATAATGTTTTAGTCATTATTTTCACAGTACTATAAAGGTTTAGGTTAGGATATGAGGTTATCAGCTGCACAAGAACAAGTGTTCTGCACATTTATATGGTGAAATGCAACTCCATAGTAACCAAGAGTTGGATTTTTTCCCCCCATTTATTTTTAATATGTGCCACCTTTATACTCAAGAGTGGTACCCTAGACATGCATCTCTAAAGCTATTTTGTATATTTAGGAGCAGCAATGCAGCAGCACAAACACAGAGACAGTAGAGGATGGTACAGGGTTCGAGGTGAGGTCTTAGAAAAATCAGTGAACACTTTTAATGTCAGGGTTAGGCTATGCTGTTAACAGATTTGACAGTATGAGCCTAAACACACGTGCAAATCAGTTGTTAAAAATCTTTATGTATAAGAAAAGCCTCAACAGATGCTGCTTTTTTTTATCTTTTGAAAGTCAAATCCTGATACTGTATATTACCATATGTAATACCGTAACTGCATGCAGGGACATCAAGGGTTCTAGGCATTTTTGACCAATAAAACATCTTAAATCATTTACGGTTCTACAAGGTTTCCAATATGTGCCCCCCCGATGTTTGACTCGTTCCTACACCCTTGCCTGTAAGGTCATGAAAGGCTCTTTACGTTAACTAATGAAAAATGCTGCATCAACAATGTCAGACTAGTGTGAACAGGTGATCTATTTTTGTTATTTTTTATTAATTAGGAAGAATACTGATTTTGATTTAATTGCCTGATTCATGCAAGAGCTTAAAAATTACATATTCAAATCATATTTGAGTTGTTTTTTGTGTGCTGATATAAATGATTGTTAGATGGGCATATCACAATAAATCGATGGCAAGTCTGCAATCACATCGTGAGAGGCTTTGTTATACCAGCAAACATCTTCCATCATCCAAACAAATCGATATATCATATCGTGATAAAGCTGGTGATTTACACCCTTAACTGAAACGACAGCTAACAACCCCTCACCATTCCAAACCCTTTTTGAAGTGCCTTGAGATGACATGTGTTGTGAATTGGCGCCATATAAACAAAACTGTATTTTAGGTATTGTAGGGTTTCCGCTACATGTAATTGATTGTGGCACGGGATAAAGTATATATATATATACATGCACACACACACACACTCACGGGCCACTTTATTAGGTTCACCTGTCCAACTGCTCGTTAACACTAATTTCTAATCAGCCAGTCACATGGCAGCAACTAAATGCATTTATGCATATAGACATGGTCAAGACAATCTGCTGCAGTTCAAACCGAGCATCAGAATGGGGAAGAAAGGTGATTTAAGTGACTTTGAACGTGGCATGGTTGTTGGTGCCAGACGGGCTGGTCTGAGTATTTCAGAAACTGCTGATCTACTGGGATTTTCACGCGCTACCATCCCTAGGGTTTACAGAGAATGGTCCGAAAAAGAGAAAATATCCAGTGAGCAGCAGTTCTGTGGGCCCAAATGCCTTGTTGATGCCAGAGGTCAGAGGAGAATGGCCAGACTGGTTTGAGCTGATAGAAAGGCAACAGTAACTCAAATAACCACTCGTTACAACCAAGGCATGCAGAAGAGCATCTCTGAACCCACAACACATCGAACCTTGAGCCGGATGGGCTACAGCAGCAGAAGACCACACCGGTGTCACTCCTATCAGCTAAGAACAGGAAACTGAGGCTACAATTAGCACAGGCTCACCAAAATTGGACAATAGAAGATTGGAAAAACGTTGCCTGGTCTGATGAGTCTCGATGTCTGCTGCAGCATTCGGATGGTAGGGTCAGAATTTGGCATCAACTTGAAAACATGGATCCATCCTGCCTTCTTTCAACGGTTCAGGCTGGTGGTGGTGGTGTAATGGTGTGGGGGATATTTTCTTGGCACACTTTAGGCCCCTTTGTACCAATTGAGCATCGTGTCAACGCCACAGCCTACCTGAGTATTGTTGCTGACCATGTCCATCGCTTTATGACCACAGTGTACCCATCTTCTGATGGTTACTTCCAGCAGGATAACACGCCATGTCATAAACCACGAATCATCTCAAACTGGTTTATTGAACATGATAACGAGTTCACTCATTGTCGTTGTCACGTCGAACCTTGAGCCGGATGGGCTACAGCAGCAGAAGACCACACCGGGTGCCACTCCTATCAGCTAAGAACAGGAAACCGAGGCTACAATTAGCAAAGGCTCACCAAAATTGGACAATAGAAGAGTGGAAAAACGTTGCCTGGTCTGATGAGTCTCGATTTCTGCTGCGACATTCGGATGGTAGGGTCAAAATTTGGCATCAACAACATGAAAGCATGGATCCATCCTGCCTTGTATCAATGGTTCAGGCTGGTGGTGGTGGTGTAATGGTGTGGGGGATATTTTCTTGGCACACCAATTGAGCATCGTGTCAACGCCACAGCCTACCTGAGTATTGTTGCTGACCATGTTCATCCCTTTATGACCACAGTGTACCCATCTTCTGATGGTTACTTCCAGCAGGATAACGCGCCATGTCATAAAGCACGAATCATCTCAAACTGGTTTCTTGAACATGACAATGAGTTCACTGGACTCAAACGGCCTCCACAGTCACCAGATCTCAATCCCATAGAGCACCTTTGGGATGTGGTGGAACAGGAGATTCGCATCATGGATGTGCAGCTGACAAATCTGCAGGATCTGTGTGATGCTATCATGTCAATATGGACCAAACTCTCTGAGGAATGTTTTCAGTACCTTGTTGAATCTTACCGGGTCTAACCCGGTACTAGCAAGGTGTACCTAATAAAGTGGCCAGTGAGTGTGTGTGTGTGTGTGTGTGTGTGTGTGTGTGTGTGTATATATATATATAGATAGATATGTGTATGTGTGTGTGTGTATATATAGAGCCTATATTTGCGCACCTATACTAACCATAATCAGTTTGAATTTTAAATATCATGAAACCTTAAAATTTACTCTATTTTGAAAAACCAACACCGCTGGCTTCTTCCTGCCTGCGAAGCTGCTAAAGTGCATGCTGCTCTCAGGAAAACTAGAGAGGACAGTCTGGAGTAGAGGGAAAGAAAAGGTAAAGAAAGAAAGGTACCTGTGAAAACGACACCAATGTTCATGTATGTTGCATTTAAACGACAGTAACGTAGTTAATTAATATAACTTTTAGCGCTTTTAAGTTTCAGATTAATTTTGAATAGCACGACGTAGCTTAATGTCGGGTACTTTTTCCATTGAGACTCATTTCTGGTTGTATTTTCAGATGAGTTCATTAAAATATTTTCAAAAGAAGAGGAAGGGACCCAAGAAAGGCATTGAGCTAACGTTAGATGGAGATCCTCAATGTTTTTTATTGTGATGCAGTTCCCTCAAGTTCTGAGGAAGATAGTGATCTGTACCATGACACATGTAATATTTAAATATTCCTTACATGATATCGGTGATTGAAACAAATAAAGCACTTCCCAATTATATTAGACGAGTACACAGGCTGAAGTAGTGGAGGAGGTGAGAGAAGGCAAAAAAAGTGGAGAAGCAGAGCAGAAGGGTGCATCTTCCTGCGCAGGTGAAGCTGGATACCAAATTTACCGAGTAGATTACTTGGACAGACAAATGGGGACAGAGCACCAGAAGAACAATGTCAAGTCGCAAGCCTTGTTGGCAAAAGGTGAAGTTCCTTCAATTAAATTTCTACAAGATTAATTTAATGGCTACAAATGTCTTGGGTATATGTTTATGTTAAAATAGCCTTCAAACATTATGTTTATCTCTGCCTGTTTTGCATAGGTTCTTCAGTTATAGAAGCTTTTGACCCCATAGTAAATATGGAGCACGAGGCAATCCTGGGTGGGTTTAAATCTCTATATTATCTCACCAAGAGGGAACAGGCACACCGTACTAACTACCCAGCTCTTCTGGAGCTGGCAGAGGTGCTGGGCTGTGATTATTTCAATAAACTCAAGGTAATGTTAATGTGATTGGATTTGCATTTTCTTCATGCTGTAGATCTACTAATTCAGCTATTTCATTTGTGAAAAGAACAAATTACAGGTATCATGCAATTGTTGATGAGATGCTGGAGATTTTGGCCACTGTTGAAGAAGAGCCAATTCTAGAAGACATCCACTCCTCTGTTGCCATCGGTTTAGAGGTGGATGAAACTACAGATATTTCTGTGACAAGACAGCTGGATCTACATGTCAGGTAAAAATTTGGTGGGAATTTTTTCTGACTGAATAAAATTTCTTTATGTTTACATTATATTTGTTGTATCTGTTTTAAGATATATGGACAAGGAAGGGCAGCTTTTCAGCCAGTTTCTGGACCTGGTAAATATGACGGCTGAAAAAACAGATTGTGACAACTATAAAAGTACTGCACAAAATGAAGATTCCTACCCATAGCCTGTATGGATTAGGAACAGATGGAGCGGCTGTAATGACTGGTATGAACTAGTAACATAAGAAAGTAGAGTGTTAGTCAGGGTTCTGAGCATAAATTAGGTACTGCCTGTGCTGATTTAGCTTTATTCTTGAAACAGGGAGGTTGAATGGTGTATTAAAGCAGCTCCAGGATGACTTTCCTTGGTTGTTGCCAGGTGCATGTGCTGCACATAGCCTTGCCCTGGCATGCAGGGATGCCTCATCTGGTGTCACCTATATGACCACCTTCAGGGACCACTTGCAGCAGCTCCATCTTTATTTCCACAATAGTCCCAACAGAACTACTGTTTTAAAAACTGCAGTCTCTGGACTTGCCGGCCTTGAAAGTCATGGTGAGATCATAGAAAAACAATTCTCTTGTTACAGCCAGTGTGGCTCTCATAGTGCACAACAGATCCAGATGCACTTTCTTTGTCTTTATATTTTATCTAAATGTTTTTAAGGAAGCAAAAGACACCCGCTGGCTTTCTCAACACCTGGCAATCAATACGTTACAAAGAAACCTGCCAGCTGTCCTGGCTGCTTTGTAGCCAAGGGCCTTTATGGTTTCTGCTGTACATACCGCTTCGTTGCAGCAGTCTACCGGCAGGCAGACGTGCTGCCACATCTGGCTCAACTCTCAAGGATTTCCCAAAAGGAAAATGTAAACTTCCTGGCCATCAAAGACCAGGTATATTTATTCCTAGACTTTTTCAAAATTTTGAAAGAACTTATAGCTTATTCTGTCCTTTTATTGTATTTATAAACAAAAAAGCTTAGCATTGTGTGAATGCCCTTATTAGGTCCCAGTGACAATGACCTGCCTGAGGTCAGAGAGGCAGCTGATGAACAGCCACCAGACTCGTTCCTAGCCCGGCTCCATCAGGACTTGGATAATCCTGCTGGATTAGGTGCATTTAGCATCACACATGAGGAAGAGGGCGCAGGAGAGGCAGAGTCAGACCACCGAAGAGACAAGGGAGGGTCTCTGGTCCCGCTTCAGGACTCAGGTACATTTTGGATGGCTGTCAAGTTAAATACTGTAATCAGGGAATCAAAGAAAGGTGTACAATCTAACAATCCAAAGAGTTACTCATCTTCTTTTTAGTGCCATGTTTAAGTAATGGAGCCTTATCTGGATGGCCTGCTAGACAGCCTAGACCGAAGGTTTCAACATCTGGACATCCTGGGAGCCTTTCAAGTGCTGGGACCCCAGGCAGCCAAAGAAGATGGTGCAGTCAAAAAACTGCATCTTTGGACCCAGTCTAAAACGTCTTACTGAACCCAGAAAATCCTGCACTGCTGAAAGAATGGACATCTTATAAGCATCATCTGCTGGTTGGATCCTTCAAGGTAAAATGAGAATTTAATAAAAAAGGAGAAATATTCAGGGAGATGATTGAGGAACCCTGATGAGTGATATTCAATTCAATTCAATTCAGTTTTATTTATATAGCTCCAATTCACAACACATGTTGTCTCAAGGCACTTCACAACAGTCAGGTTCATACATTCCAATTAATCCTAACCATATTATATTATGTGTTTCAGAATATGGACCAGCTCAACATGATGAAGAAAATGGCATCACAAAATGATGAATGGGGACAGTGTTACCCATGCTTGAGCAAGCCTGCAGCCATTGCATTGACAGTGGCCATATCATCTGTTAACTGTGAGAGAGATTTTTCTAAAATGAACAGGGTAAAACATTAGGTTAACAGTAAACAGTAAGTCATGAAGAGATAGTTTGGTTTCTCCAATTTCCCAAACTTAAATTTTTTTTATGTGTAGGTGAAGACAGACCTGAGAAACAGGCTGCAAGGGGACCGTCTGGCAGCAATCATGCTACTCAGTATCAATGGGCCCCCTCTGACCAAGTTCCCATACAGTGGGGCGTTGGAGCTTTTCTTCCACAAACCCAAACCTAACCAACCCACTCTGACCCCCTTGGGAACTGTTCTATTTAATATAGCGAAAGGTGACAGCAGTTGTCTTGTTTTACTGTGTTATATTGCTTTAATTAAAGACCATTTGACCAAAACATCAGTCATTTCTATACTGATCACTTATGTCAATTGCTATAAAATTTGATCAAACGGTTATCAGCAAACCAGAACCCAGTCTTAAATTATATAGCTAATAAACCATATGTGTTAATTGTGATACTAATCTAAGGAAGCATTTTTTAATAATCGACAGACGGATCGGTGCGGCTGCCACAGTAATGGGGGCGCTGTGCTGGTCCGTTGTGGTGGAGAGCTGAGCCGAAAAGCAAAGCTCTCAATTTACTGGTCGGTCTACGTTCCTACCCTCACCTATGGCCATGAACTTTGGGTCATGACCGAAAGAACGAAATCCCGGATACAAGCGGCTGAAATGAGCTTCCTCCGTAGGGTGGCCGGGCACTTCCTTAGAGACAGGTCGAGGAGCTCGGCCATCCGGGAGGGGCTCGGAGTAGAGCCGCTGCTCCTCCCCATCGAGAGGAGCCAGTTGAGGTGGCTCGGGCATCTATACCGGATGCCTTCTGGACGCCTTCCTCGGGAGGTGTTCCAGGCACGTCCCACCAGAAGGAGGCCCAGAGGACGGCCCAGGTCACGCTGGAGGGACTATGTCTCTCGGCTGGCTTGGGAACGCCTTGGGGTCCCCCTGGAGGAACTGGAGGAGGTGTCTGCTGAGTCTGCTGCCCCCGCAACCCGGTTCCGGATAAGCGGAAGACGACGAGTACGAGTATTTTTTAATAACATTAAACTGACAGTTGAGTAGTCTACTATGAACTGCTGCACTATGGAGGTCAGGTTCATATTAGAATGGAAGACTGCTGGTGTTTACTGTGTGCAGTTAGTCTCTAGACTTAGGTACACTTAATGTATTTAAACGTTTCAATAAATTCTCAAATCCAATTTACAAAGAAAATTTACTGAGTACAGGAAATAAGCAGATTACATCAAATGCTGAGTCTCATCTTGTCACTCGTGTTGAGCTTCCTCATGCAGGTTTGAGCTGGAAGGTTGGTGGAGGGAATCTCAGTTGGTGATTATGGCAAAGCCAGAGATTGACTTTAAATATTTCTGCTTTAAAAAGTTGGAAGTAATAATTTTAGTGTTAACTGGTATCCTAGTGGAATGCAATTTCTTTAATGGGGCAGGGTGCTCCTGTCTTCTCTTCTGGGAGCTCCTCTGTTCAACCTCGCCACCTCTGAGGTTCGGGTTTGGTTATATCCGGGTTCTTGAACCATATACATTTCCACATATCCATGCATACTAATGTCCCTTTTCCACTGGCTTGATTTGGCCCTACTCTGCTCGCCTTGCGAGCGTTTCCATTAGTTTTTTTCCATACCAGTACCTAGTTTTTTGGTCCCTAAGTCCTGAGCAGGTCCGACCGGGGCTGAATCGGGCCCACATGAGACGTGAACAGACTGCTGGTAACTGATTGGCCGTGGGAGGAGGAGAAATTACAATTACTGCGAAAATGCAGTGTGAATGCTGTAAGCTGAATTTTTTTAGCTGAAAGCTGGCAGAAACAAGCTGAAATTGACTGCAGAAAATCTGCTGAAATCTGATAAATTAGTAGAAATAGCAGAAAATACACAGAAAAACTGTCATCTGATCTGTTTAAGCAGGAAGACTATTAGATATAAAAGAGCTTAAGAAATGTAAAGTTACCTCAAAGTTACTTGTTGAAAGAGTTGTTGAAATGCAAGAACTGACAAAAACTTTAAAAAAGCAGGAAAGAGCTGCCATAGATGAGCTAAAAAAGCATAGACTGAAGCAAAAACATAGCCTAAGAAGTTGAAGTCAGTGCTAAAATACATTAAAAAAGTGCAGAAATTTCAGAAAAAAATTAACTTACAACAAATACACTGAAAAAACACGAAAACAAACAAGAAATTGCCTAAAAAACGCAAAAGTGTTCTTCAGCTAAGAGAGAAGAGAGGAGAAAGAGAAGCTAAAATGCTAACATTCGCATACTGGCTATCACTAGCATGAAGGCTGATATTAATTTAACCCATCTACAATGCAAAAAGCAATGTAAAAGCTAAAATAAGCCAAAATGCTAATGCTTACTACAGCATATATTCAAAAGTCTATGAAATTGCCATTTAAAATTATTCACTCTTCAGCATTCACACAATAATAATAATAGTAATAAACTAGAACATTTCTGAAGAAATTTAGACGGAGCCTGACTCTTGGAGTGTGCTTTTCGGACCAAGCCAAAGGTTGTGGGGCTGAGGTACAAAACCAAAGCAACAGAACGATGTGCATCATGATTGAGGGTAGAAGGTTAAGATGTCTATCTAGACCTGTTCTTGTTTCACCAGTAATCATGCGTCCTTGCATTGCTTTGGCAGTCGCCAATAAATAAAGAGTCCAGTTTAGAGAATCAGGCCACTCACTGCTTTCCCTTCATTGTTATGGCAGGCCCCAACTAAGGAATGTTGAGACTTCTATTTTGTAAATATCAGTGAGTTTATTTTGAAAGGATAAAGGATAACAGAGTCCCAGCAATAGTGTTAAGACAAATGCTGCAATTATCACTGTTGGAAATATGAAGATGTTTATTTTGTAGGGTATGTCTAGGTGTTGTTTTGAAAGTCCAGTATAGTTGTCCTTTTAGGTCTGGTGTACTTCCACTAGATATAAAGAACGTGCTTGCTATTCTAAAATCATTGTGTATGCTATTATCAGCTTAAAAAATCAATACAAACTATGGAACACTGAGGCTTTTATTTTGAAAGTTTTAGTAAGCCTTATTTCAAAAGGACCAGCATAGTCCCATTTCCAACACTGGGTGAACTCCAACAGTAGTGTAATGCCCAGTCCCGAAATGATATACAGGTCCTTCTCAAAATATTAGCATATTGTGATAAAGTTCATTATCTTCCATAATGTAATGATGAAAATTTAACATTCATATATTTTAGATTCATTGCACACTAACTAAAATATTTCAGGTCTTTTATTGTCTTAATACGGATGATTTTGGCATACAGCTCATGAAAACCCAAAATTCCTATCTCACAAAATTAGCATATTATTAAAAGGGTCTCTAAACGAGCTATGAACCTAATCATCTGAATCAACGAGTTAACTCTAAACACCTGAAAAAGATTCCTGAGGCCTTTAAAACTCCCAGCCTGGTTCATCACTCAAAACCCCAATCATGGGTAAGACTGCCGACCTGACTGCTGTCCAGAAGGCCACTATTGACACCCTCAAGCAAGAGGGTAAGACACAGAAAGACATTTCTGAACGAATAGGCTGTTCCCAGAGTGCTGTATCAAGGCACCTCAGTGGGAAGTCTGTGGGAAGGAAAAAGTGTGGCAGAAAACGCTGCACAACGAGAAGAGGTGACCGGACCCTGAAGAAGATTGTGGAGAAGGGCCGATTCCAGACCTTGGGGGACCTGCGGAAGCAGTGGACTGAGTCTGGAGTAGAAACATCCAGAGCCACCGTGCACAGGCGTGTGCAGGAAATGGGCTACAGGTGTCGCATTCCCCAGACCTGGGCTACAGAGAAGCAGCACTGGACTGTTGCTCAGTGGTCCAAAGTACTTTTTCGGATGAAAGCAAATTCTGCATGTCTTTCGGAAATCAAGGTCCCAGAGTCTGGAGGAAGACTGGGGAGAAGGAAATGCCAAAATGCCAGAAGTCCAGTGTCAAGTACCCACAGTCAGTGATGGTCTGGGGTGCCGTGTCAGCTGCTGGTGTTGGTCCACTGTGTTTTATCAAGGGCAGGGTCAATGCAGCTAGCTATCAGGGGATTTTGGAGCATTCATGCTTCCATCTGCTGAAAAGCTTTATGGAGATGAAGATTTCACTTTTCAGCACGACCTGGCACCTGCTCACAGTGCCAAAACCACTGGTAAATGGTTTACTGACCATGGTATCACTGTGCTCAATTGGCCTGCCAACTCTCCTGACCTGAACCCCATAGAGAATCTGTGGGATATTGTGAAGAGAACGTTGAGAGACTCAAGACCCAACACTCTGGATGAGCTAAAGGCCGCTATCGAAGCATCCTGGGCCTCCATAAGACCTCAGCAGTGCCACAGGCTGATTGCCTCCGTGCCACGCCGCATTGAAGCAGTCATTTCTGCAAAAGGATTCCCGACCAAGTATTGAGTGCATAACTGTACATGATTACTTGAAGGTTGACGTTTTTTGTATTAAAAACACTTTTCTTTTATTGGTCGGATGAAATATGCTAATTTTGTGAGATAGGAATTTTGGGTTTTCATGAGCTGTATGCCAAAATCATCCATATTAAGACAATAAAAGACCTGAAATATTTCAGTTAGTGTGCAATGAATCTAAAATATATGAATGTTAAATTTTCATCATGACATTATGGAAAATAATGAACTTTATCACAATATGCTAATATTTTGAGAAGGACCTGTATAGTTTAAAATGTAAAGGCATTTATTTTGTAGAGCATGTTTTGTCTTATTTTGAAGGTTCAGCAAGGTTGTCCTTTCAGGTCTGGGTTAGTTCTGTTAGTTGTTCTAAAATCATTGTGTGTGCTATTATCAGCTTAAAAAATCATTAGTAACTATGGAAGGTTGAGGCTTTTATTTTGAAATTTTCAGTAAGCCTTATTTTAAAGGGCTGACCTGGTCCTATTTCCTACAATGGATGAGCTCCAACATTAGTGTGAAGCCCAGTGCTGCAATTACCTATAGTTTAAAATGTAAAGGCTTTTATTTTATAGAGCATGTTTTGTCTTATTTTGAAAATCTAACAGGTTTGTCCTTTCAAGTCTGGGTTATTTCCATTAATCATATAGAACATGCTTGCTTGTCTGAAATCATTGTTTATGCTATTAGCTTTAAAAAAATCATTTGTACATATGGAAGGTTGATGTTCAGTGTAATAAAAGGCTTTTATATTGTAAACTATGTGTAGGTCTTATTTTGAAAATCTATTGTGGTTGTCAGCTATGACTGACTTATTGTGATCACTCATGGAAGCTTCTGGCCTGAGCTCAGCCTCAGAGCCACTCTCTGTCAGAGGTTACTAAAGTTCACTGGCAGCTGTGTTCTGTTGCTATGGTAATTAATGAGCGCCCAACAGCTGCTGTTTCTCACTCACGCAGCACCACACTTTGTGTCTCATCATGGCCTGGCTTTATAACATGATGGGACATGCTCCTGAACAACTGCCCATAACTCGGAAACTGTAGGGGCTATTGACGTCATTCTTGGACCGTTTTTATCAGAACGGACAGGGAACAAGAATATTAACACGTTTTTGTTGAAAATATAATATTAATGGCACAACACTAGGTGAAAAGAAAGGGAAAAATTGAGAAACAGGATCTCTATATTCACACAACTACAATACTATTAAGGACCACAGTGGTTGGAACAGGTCATACATGTAATTTTACCATTTACAGATCAGAAATCATGCCTGAAGGCTGACAGAAAAGATAAAGAACACATCACCTTTCTGAATTACATGCAGGCAGAGAGCAGCCGCCCGTAATCAGACTGCCTGCATCGGACCAAACAGGAGGACGAGCCCTCTGAATCTAAGGAGAACGAATATGCAAGATCCAACCGATAACTAACTTCAAAAGGTCATAAGTCCACGGTTTTGCGCTTTTAAGTCCTTGTCCTCGTTATTACCATGGCTACTCATAAAAAGCCCAAAATGTTAACTTCTTCAGTCAAACTTTGGAGCTTCACCATCCAGACAGCAGCGTCTCTCCTCTCTGCTTCTCCTGCTTCAACCCCTTCACATCAGAACCCATGAGCCATATTTTATAAGCTCTGGCTGGGCTCCAGATAATTATCAAAGTGGATCATTTTAGACATAAAAAACATAAATAGGACTTTCTTGCATATACATATATATTAATACAAACGTTATTAGTATTTAGTTTATTTATGTTTTCTATTTATTTTGCATCATTTCACCAGATTACTTTAATGTGATAATGTAACGCAGCAAGTTAATAGCAGCACAGCTCTACACTCATGGCTGGAGGCGGGGCTTAAGGCACCATAGCTTCAGCCGTCGGCCGGTCATTGGAAACAACACTTATCGTACCGAGTAGAGCGAAACCGAGTGGAGTGGAGCAACGCAGGCTAAAACGAGTCAGTGGAAAAGAGGCATAACATTACAACTGATCAAACATATTGCTTTTTAGGTTTAAGTAAAATAAATATTTTTTTAAATAATACCAGCTCCAGTTGTCTTCCTGTTTGCCACAGTCGTTAGGCCAGGTTGTAACAAGTTACAGTCAAAACAACAGTAGGAAGTTGAGGAGGACGCGTTGCCTCAGTTTGACATTACTGTGCCGCCTCACTAAAAAACCAACAAGAAAACAATGTCAAGACTGAACGATTTAAACATAAACAGGCCATTTAACAATGAATCTGAAAGTAAGATCAGACTGAAGCTAAAGTGAATGAATGAAGGTCCCGGCGACCTCGCAACGGCACATAGCCTACCTCAAAAAGCTGACACTACCGCGTCTATTTCGCCTATTAAATGTCAACGAAGAGAAAGAGTGTTCCGACAGAGTAAATAAGCCCACACTACTGTCGCTCCCTGTGCCAATGACGGTTTGTACAGCACTTGTTAGAAAGTTGATCAAAGTCCAGCTCACTGTTGGAAGTATGAGATTAGCCTGTATGATTCACTGCAGTTAAATGATGAAAACAAGAAGGTCACACTACCTTAGAGCACTCTTACACGGTGGGAAGTCTGGAAGCGTTTAAGATTACAGTAAACCCTGTGGTCGTAGCTTCGCGGATATAGAAGAGGACACCGTGAATTCAAGCTCTGTCCAAATGGATTTCTTTCTTCTGACCGTTGGCAACCAATAAATTGAAGCATTATCGACACCTACTGGACTGGAGTATGAAACAGTTGAAGAAAAAAAAAATCTACATTCCATAATCGTTTTCGTTTTTAGAAAAAATATAACAATATTATAACAATATGCTGTGGAAGATCCAAATCGTTGTTGGACTTTTCACAACATATTGTTGTGTAGCATGTTTCCCCCCCACCCTCCTATTTACCATCCCTTTTTCTAATAATTCCACTACAGATATTATGCAGCTGCAAGATAGAAGTTGAACATTCCTTCCACTGCCTCCCAGTGTAACCCTTTGATCCAAAATATGACTCAGCGGTTTAACAATGATCTAATTTTTACATGTTTCCTCTCAGTTTTTGCTATCAATTCAATTTCATTTCAATTCACTTCACTTTAATTTACTTGAATAGCACCAGTACCCAACACATGCCCTATTGAGGCCCTTTACAAAAACGTATTTTCAATCCAATGATACAGATGGATTCCAATTCAGTTACATACATTCCAAATTGGTCCTAGTTATCAAACAACGCAGTCACATTCAGTTTATTATACAACTTGCTTGTAAGTTGTTGGTAAAATTCTAATATTCACTTTTACTTACTAAAAGAGAAAGGACAATACTCGACTCCTTGGAATACACAGGCAATTTTACTTGCGCAAGTTCAACAGATAGCACATAGCATGTACACTTTCGCCAAAAACACCGCAGTTAAACTAATACAGAGACAAAGGTTTAGTTTTCAATCCAGTAAATAATGTGTCCCTAACATCATTTTACTAAATCTGATAACTAAGTAAACACCATTAAGCCCCATTTCTCCAGAAAGATTTGGCTCTTTCCAAAATATTCCCTTAATAATATTTCTTCAAATATTATTTCAATAAATAAAGGCAGCTAATGAGACACCGTTGAGAATTCATCCAGAAGGTTGGTTTTATTCAGCAAATCATTCTTAGAACATTATTTTATTAAAATAATATTTTATCTGATCTTGCATTGTGATTGGTTGTCTAAACGTTTGCTGATTATTGCATAAGTTAGTTCCAAGACTAACTTAACTTCACTTCCAGATTCTTCAAGATAATCCTTGGTTCTCAAACATAAACATTGCATGGTAATGTTGCATCACTCTTTTGGTCATGATTTTCAACCATCTTTAATCAACTTGTTTATATTGTACATAGTCCATTAGTCTTCCTTATTCTTTAATTCTGATTGGTAGTTTAGTTGGATTGTTTTAGCATAGTAAAGAGTTTGTTGATTGAAATATGTTTGACTAAGAGTTGACTTATTTTTGTTAATAAATTCTTGTATTTTAAGAAATTGTGTGAATTCATTCCATGTGTGTGCAGAGTTTATAATGTTCAATAATGTCAGAGCTTGGCTCATCCCTTTCAATTTTGTCCTAATACCATCGCCTTACTGGGCTGGTATTCACAGGACAACCCTTAACAGACCCAAATATTATTTGATAAAATATTAAAATATTAATATTAAATAATATTCTCAGACTCATAATCCCAACAGAAGCAAATAGGAAGTTATAATTTCTATTCATGAAGTTATTTGAATTGATTAAATAGTTGAACACTCCTTTAACCCTCCATGCAAATTATTCCACAATTTCCCACATTCACAGAAGTAAACATTTGTTTGTTGATTATTCACACAGTTTTACTTTAGAAATCCTTCTCCTCTCTGTGATTTTTGATTTTGTGACCTTTTTTTTGTGCTATGAGACAAAAACTTCACAGCATATTAAAATCTTTAAACATGTCAGTTGTTCTCTCTGTGAATCCAGACAGGGTTCACACCCCAACTGAAGAGAGGAGGTGAAAGGTCAGGGTATGGTTCTTCCTGCCAGCAGCTGATGGGGAGTTAAACCCATGAGCTCAATGGCTTGATGATCTAATGTAAAACATCACCAAGGGCAGCACATCTTCAGCACACTTCATTTTTGTATAACTTTAGCCAATGGTTTTTTGATTGTGTGATTATCTCTCTCAGCCGACCAGGTGAAAGTGTCAAGCATCTCTACATCCTTTCACTCTGTTGTCAGAACCCATAAAATTAATAACAGTTTCCTTTAGGGCTTGTTGGGAACAGGAAATGTTCCTGTTTTCATGAAAATCTTATATGTAGATAATATAATAGAGTCATCTTCTCACCTTTAACCCAAAATATCATATTTATATTGAAACCCAGTTAGTTGCTACTTTATTGTCCGTTAACTAGTAGCCAAAGTTAGATATGTTCAAACTGTTATTTTCCATAATAATTTTTGAAGTTATCCCCAGAACAAAGTATTTACATCATTTACCATGAAGGTGGACTGGCGACTTGTCTAGGGTGTACCCGGCCTCTCGCCCATAGACTGCTGGAGATAGGCACCAGCTCCCCCGCGACCCACTATGGAATAAGCGGTAGAAAATGACTGACTGACTGACCATGAAGGTGTCCAGTGTTTTGGACAACCTACTTTTCAAGCACATTCATAATTTGATTATATCTACCTAAATTAGACCATTATGGTCCTTCCACGTAACCTCTACCCCCAATACTAGATAAAAGTAATTTGCATATTCTGTACAACCTTAATCATATCATTATTTAGTTATTCATTCCTGTTAAACATTTGATCACTATAACCTGTCATTTTTTACCAATATATTAATTTCCATTTTTCCATGATTATGATTATTATTATTTCTTTTTCTTTTCTCTGAAGTCTAAAGGTTAGTCAGACAAACATTTGAGACAAACATTGGTCTATTTGGTTTTGTTCCCATCCCAAAGAGAATTTAGATCCAATTTCACCTCAAGAAAATTCATAAGAAATTTAAGTTTTCACCCTCTGAAACTAAAACCCAGAAAATTGTTCCAACTTGTGAGCATCTGAACACATATAGTGAACATCGACATTAGAGAAAAACACATGAAAAACAAACTTGGTGAACTCTAAAACGTTCATTAGTAGTCCGAACACAACTATGAATCAAAACCCAGAACAGAAATGAGCTCACAGAAACTAAAACATACCATTTGATCCATGAACCTTTCACTCATGTGGCCCACATCATTCATCATCCATACCTTGGGCCTTCATTCATTCCTGTCACACTCTTCTCAACCACACGTTTTCAACCCTCAAACACAATCTTTGGATTCCTGTGGTTCCTGAACCCCAGAGATCTCATGTTCTAAATAATAATGTGTCAATGGACCCATTTGTCAGGCTGGTCTCAGCCACCTTTTCAGGCCTTCTTCACCTAGGAGAAAAGTAAATGTTTAGGGTTATCGCTCACATCATCAGGCAATATAGTGAGACGACTCTTCATCAACCTTTCCAGAGAAATCATGAGTATTGTGACCGGCAATGCCTGAAAATAACCAGTTTGATCATACAGTCATCCCAGTACAACAAATTAACAGAAACAAGAAATCACAAACTTGGGTAGTGAAATCAGCATTTTTCTTTCTTTCACCATCTTCATTTCACAACACATAATGATATTTGTACATTGTTATTTCCATTATTATTATATACAAAGAAGACAAAAATAAATGACATTACAGTCTTGCTGTGTACCAGCTTATTAAGGAGTGAAAGAAGATAAAAAGCAAATAGTGTCGAAGAGGGATTTTGGGTCGGACCAAAGTGCAGACAAGAGCTTGGCAGCCGCATCTTAGTTTATTCTCAAAAAGGTCAAAAACGTAACAAAATCACTGCAGGTACCTTGGCAAAACGTAGCATAAGTGAAGCATAAACAAAACAGTCATGGTAGGGAAAGGGGTAGTGACGAACACACAGAACCAGCGACGAACAGAGACGCCAAACCAACTAATACAGGTCCTTCTCCAAAAATTAGCATATTGTGATAAATTTCATTATTTTCCATAATGTCATGATGAAAATTTAACATTCATATATTTTAGATTCATTGCACACTAACTGAAATATTTCAGGTCTTTTATTGTCTTAATACGGATGATTTTGGCATACAGCTCATGAAAACCCAAAATTCCTATCTCAGAAAATTAGCATATTTCATCAGACCAATAAAAGAAAAGTGTTTTTAATACAAACAACGTCAACCTTCAAATAATCATGTACAGTTATGCACTCAATACTTGGTAGGGAATCCTTTGGCAGAAATAACTGCTTCAATGCGGCGTGGCATGGAGGCAATCAGCCTGTGGCACTGCTGAGGTCTTATGGAGGCCCAGGATGCTTCGATAGCGGCCTTTAGCTCATCCAGAGTGTTGGGTCTTGAGTCTCTCAACGTTCTCTTCACAATATCCCACAGATTCTCTATGGGGTTCAGGTCAGGAGAGTTGGCAGGCCAATTGACCACAGTGATACCATGGTCAGTAAACCATTTACCAGTGGTTTTGGCACTGTGAGCAGGAGCCAGGTCGTGCTGAAAAATGAAATCTTCATCTCCATAAAGCTTTTCAGCAGATGGAAGCATGAAGTGCTCCAAAATCTCCTGATAGCTAGCTGCATTGACCCTGCCCTTGATAAAACACAGTGGACCAACACCAGCAGCTGACACGGCACCCCAGACCATCACTGACTGTGGGTACTTGACACTGGACTTCTGGCATTTTGGCATTTCCTTCTCCCCAGTCTTCCTCCAGACTCTGGCACCTTGATTTCCGAATGACATGCAGAATTTGCTTTCATCCGAAAAAAGTACTTTGGACCACTGAGCAACAGTCCAGTGCTGCTTCTCTGTAGCCCAGGTCTGGGGAATGCGGCACCTGTAGCCCATTTCCTGCACACGCCTGTGCACGGTGGCTCTGGATATTTCTACTCCAGACTCAGTCCACTGCTTCCGCAGGTCCTCCAAGGTCTGGAATCGGCCCTTCTCCACAATCTTCCTCAGGGTCCGGTCACCTCTTCTCGTTGTGCAGCGTTTTCTGCCACACATTTTCCTTCCCACAGACTTCCCACTGAGGTGCCTTGATTCAGCACTCTGGGAACAGCCTATTCGTTCAGAAATGTCTTTCTGTGTCTTACCCTCTTGCTTGAGGGTGTCAATAGTAGCCTTCTGGACAGCAGTCAGGTCGGCAGTCTTACCCATGATTGGGGTTTTGAGTGATGAACCAGGCTGGGAGTTTTAAAGGCCTCAAGAATCTTTTGCAGGTGTTTAGAGTTAACTCGTTGATTCAGATGATTAGGTTCATAGCTCGTTTAGAGACCCTTTTAATGATATGCTAATTTTGTGAGATAGGAATTTTGGGTTTTCATGAGCTGTATGCCAAAATCATCCGTATTAAGACAATAAAAGACCTGAAATATTTCAGTTAGTGTGCAATGAATCTAAAATATATGAATGTTAAATTTTCATCATGACATTATGGAAAATAATGAACTTTATCACAATATGCTAATTTTTTGAGAAGGACCTGTATACTGGGGAAAGACAAAGGCAGGTAATCAAGGGAACTGAGAACAGGTGCGACAAGGAGGCAGGGAAGCAGCAGGAACAGGTGAAACAAATACAAAGGCTGAGGATCGGTGAAAGGACTAAATAAACAACAGAAAACACAAACTAAGCAAGAGAATAAATCAGAGGAGGAAAAAAGAACTAGAATAACTATGAACTAAAGTAAACAGAGAAACTAGAGGGGAACATAGAAACAATAACCTAAGAAATAAACAAAGAGTCCATAAGGAGAATCTAAGTTACAAAATAAACAAACCAAATGAAAACAATAACTAAAGTAGGACTACAATACATACTAGGAAATGATAGAGGGAGGAAAAGAAACTAATAAACATGAAGTCCAATCCAAAATGGAAACAACTAAACAAAAGTTTGTACAAAGCCACAAGCAAAGTCCAAAATGTCACTCCGTGACAAATAGATTAGTTATAAACAGAATCATTCAGAAAAAGGAAAGGATAGCCAACCTTTGTAGCACCTGGTGGTCTGACACAAAAACTATTGATACTTGGCCTCTAGTCACCCTTTTTGCAGCATCAAGTAGTGAAAGTTGAAAATTAATTTGTACTTCTGCCTACCTCAATAAACCTATTTATGCATAAATCGGTATGCATAATCCGCCAGGGATTTTCTTGTTTTTAATTCCATCAATTAAATCAACTGTATCATTTAATGCAACTACCACTTATATGAACATGAACTCTGCATCTGTATGTTGTCTTATTTTGTGTCTTGTGATGTGTGCCATGCAGTTGCTATGGTGGTGGTTGTGAGAGTGTGTGTTTGTGTGTCCTATAAAATGTTGTGGGTATTTCTGTGATTTTTTAATTTTTATTTTGTTTTATCTGTATTACTGTTGTTTATATTCTGTTCTGCAAGGACCCTTTAAAAAATTAGATGGTACATCTCAAGAGGTAACCCTTGAAATAATCAGTTGTCAGTGCTGCCAATTATACCTTTTATTTATTTCCATACATAATATGTGTCATGGTAGTTAGGCTTAAATAAAGTCAAAATCAGGTCGAAGGACATTGGATCTTCCCTACAAATGTTTCTGTTTGGCCCTGATAAAGCTGCTCTCTTGTAATCATCTGGTTCCATAACAATGTTTGTGGTATTCATCAGCAAGATTATAATGGCTCTGGGTGTTCTATTCTAATCTTGCTTTATTTAGATCTATCTATATTTTCTAATGCAGTAAGTCCTTATTATATTTAAGAATGGGGTCACTAGTTTTTATTAGCATTATTAGAATAATAGCAACTAAGTGCTAATTTCATTAGTTCTAATGCTTATTTTAATCTCTTTCCATACCTCGATTGGTCTCTTCTTATGTGTAGTGTAGGCATCAAAAAGGGTCAGAGTATTGTGTTCATTTAATTGTGAATGTAAGTATTAAATCTTAACCATAGATACCATTTTTAAAATCTGTAACTGAGTCCTGTGGAAAAAACTCACTTCTCATCCGTTTAGAAGGCTTAATGAAATTGATGAACACAAAAATGAAGGGCATTTAATGTCTTATAATCTTAGTTTGTCTTACCCAGTTTTATAAACAAACCGTACAGTTTCAGTCAGCTATAAGTTACACTTTGTATTTATTTCAAGTAACTAAAGTTTGTTTCATTTAGCTAAAGTTTTCTCCATTTAGTCCAGTCCAGTAATTCTGTTAAGTTTCATTTAATCTTGTGTTAAATTTGAATCTAATTTGATCATTCTGAACCTGACTGGAAAAAGTCAAACCATCTGTTAAAATCATGTTTTGAGGGGAGAGGTTGTCCCTTTCTGGTGTTATCATAAAGAACTGGCCTAATATTATTATGGTACTGCTGAGGATCAGACCTGCTCTTGTAGTCTCTAATTATTATTGTGATACCTTATTTAATAAATAACACTGACCGTCAGATAGTTTAAAATGTTTTTACCTTTCATGCAGGCGGTCCATGGCCAGGACCTAAAACCTCAAATTTCCAATTAGTTTCATATTAGAAAACAATTTAAATTAAATGTATCCTGCCACATATACCCTTATTTTTACATAATGAAATAAACACTCATTTCACAAAAACAGACTGACAAAATGAACAAACATTGGCCACATAAAAGTTGGATTCAGTTCAATTCAATTCAATTCAAAGACACTTTATTGATCCCCGAGGGGAAATTAGAATTCCAGTACAACCCATCCAAACATACATTATGACACACCTTTTGGATGGGTTGTACTGGAATTCTAATTTCCCCTTGGGGATCAATAAAGTATCTTTGAATTGAATTGAATTGAATTGAAGACAAGGGGGGGACGGGTCACCGAGGCTTTGTTGCCCACTCACAGGCGCTGCCCTTGCTAGATGAGAAAAGAGGCCACATTAGGTAAGTAGAGGGAAAAAAATCATATTTCACATTTTATCCTTAGCAGGATACAGTATGAGATTGCAAAAAACCTCAGAGGGCAGAGGGAGCAGAGTGTCATGGTTACATAACTTCCAGGAGAAGTTGAAGATAGCCAGCCATCAAGGCCGTGCAGGGGAGCCAAATTCAGAAAAACAATAATTATTTGGTTAGGCTGACTCTTAATTTTCCGTCAGCCTTGAGAGTCTCACTGATGCTTCTCAAAGGCGAATCGAAACAGCCAAATTCCTGGTCTTTCTGCCAGATCCGAGCAAACAACTTTCTCCAAGATTAATCCCATTTCACCCCTGAGTCCAGGAACTGCAACCTGCCTGCGATCCTGTGTAAGGATCATATCCAGTCTGTGATTCAGCTCACGTAACATCTCAGTCTGAGTGTTGATCGCTCTGAAGATCCAATCATACATGCCAGGCAGCCTCACAATGGCGAGAACAGCTGCTGACATTCTCCAAATTTCTCAATGTGCCAGGTAACCGCTGACTCCAAAAAGCAGAAATCCTGATATCAAACATCCAATTATATTACCCTGTTTGTAAAAGAATTGTGAAAAACTGAAGACAGGTCTATGAGCTTTCTTATTTTTATCAGAACCTTTCCTATCTTTATATGATTTCGGAAGAATTCTGGAAACCTTTTTGAGATAGAAGTTTGGCAATGATCATCAGAACATCAGACCTTTATTAGCGCTTTTAAGGTCCCTCAAAAACATTTTACAATGAAATCAGTCCTTCCCATTCATACACATTCAGACACTGACAACGTTTCCCCATGACTGTCATGAATATCTGCTTGATGGTTTTTATGATTTTGTGTGATGACTGATTTTGTCACGATGTGGTTTTGGATTGGACCAAAGTGCAGACAAGAGCTCGGCAGGATTATCTTTGTAATTCAAAGATTTATTTACAAGGTCAAAAAACGGAGCAAAATCACTGCAGGAAACGAACCAGAGCCTAAATACAAAGCTTACAAAAAATTACTGCAGGTTTCCCAAGGCAAGGTAATGCAAAAAACAAAGCATAATCATGAACGAGAACGAGGTGAGACGAACACAAGGAACCAGCAACGAACAAAGACACAAAACCAACTAATATACTGAGGGATAACAAAGGGCAGGTAATCAGAGAAAACAAGGAACAGGTGAAACAAATACAAAGACTGAGCATGGGAGAAAAGATTAATAAACAATAAACAGAAACACAGACCAAGTAAACCTATAGACAAAGATAAATAATCAAATGGGGAATAAGAAAACTAGAATAATCATGACTAAAGTAAACAGAGAAACTAGAGGGAACATAGGAACAACAATAACAACCTGAGAACAAACTAAGAACCCATAAAGAGAACCTGAATACAAAAGTCAAGAAACTTAACCACACTGACTGAAATAACTGGAAAGGAAACAGAAAATAAACTAGTAAACAAGAAGAGTGCAAAGGAACAAATAAAACACAATTAAACACAAAGATACTAAAGAGAAATAAAACTAGAGAATCCAGGGAAGACCAAGAACTATAATAATTACAATAATAATAATAACAATAGTAAACCATACAAAATAATAAGAAAACAACCATAAAAGAACTTAAGTAGTAAAAACTAGGAGGCGGAAGGGGGAGAAAAGAGAAACATGATACAAAAACCAAAATACAAACATCTAAGCAAAAGGTAAACAAACACAAAGCCACAAACAAAGTCCAAATCTGTCATGGAGTGACAGATTTGCTGTGTACTTGATTGATGTTTTTAATGATTTTATGTTTTTATAATGTAAAGCACTTTGAAGTGCCCTGCTGCTGAAAAATACAAATACATTTTTACTTTCTTACATCTCTGTCAGAGCAATTTTTATTTGCAAAAATGTGAATATAATTTTCGTTTTATATTCTTATAATACACATAATTTACATATAATCCTATTTGTTTCCAATAGGTCTGTTTTGAATGCTTGAATTCTTTTTTTATTCCACCCAGTGTCAGGGCTCTGTGTTGGTGCGCAGTGTGTGTGTGTGTGTTTCTTTCCACCCTCTGCTCTAGAGCGTTCCCTGGCAGGTGCTGCTTATCAGGGTCTAATTACCGGGCTTCTTAAGGAGCTGAGACCAGGAGGGAGACGTCAAGACAAGAAGATGAAGAAGTGTTAGCTCTCACTCCGCTCGGACACGGTTGTGAGAGCGGACGCGGATTCAGGAAGACGAAGGAAGCTATTGTGGAGATATATTATGTGTGTGCATTATTATTATTATTATGTTCATAACCATTGTGGGAAATAAAATGTATAACCTGTGTTAGTATAAGACATTGTGGCCTGCAGAAGTGTTGTTGTACAAACTTGGCCTTGAGTGTGGTGAAGCAGAAAAGTACTGAAGAACTGTAGGGGTGGGAAAAGGATGTGAACAGATTAACGGGCCAAGTACTCCCTTCTTATATCAGCAGAAAAGCAGAGTGCAGGTGCAGGATATGCAAGAATAATAACTTTCTTAATATGGTAAGCTGGAAAAGTTTGTACGTAACTATGTGTGTGAAAAAACTGTAAACAGGGGCACTGCCCATTTTCATGTGTGTTTTAATAAAAACTATGAGCCCAAGCGAGAAGCTCTGAAGTCATCTCGGTGTGTGTTCTGATCACATAAGAGAGAGTTTCCCCTGGGCCAGGTACTTTGAACTGAGTGTGTTATTTCAATGGGTGTGAATTCTTTCAGCTTATGGTGAATAAACGAACACACAGAAGATCCTCTTTAAAGAGGTTCTTCAACACTATCCTTAAGTTTTTTGTATCGAACGCCGGACTCCTTAGAACCCCACAATGTCAGAGATTATTTACTTTTGGAAGTGGCGGTAAAAGGCATAAACTGACATGTAAATGGTTCAGAATGGACACACAGGAGGACAATATGGACTTTAATGAATGGACACCAGTAAGTAGAGGGAGAGGACGCGGAAGAGGTAAAGCAGAAGAAGGGAAAATGTTAGACAGCCAAAGGAGTAAAAGAGAGCTGGAAGAAAACAGTTCTGAACAAGAGAGAGTAGTTAGGAGGAAAATTGGACGGGAGGAATGTAAAATAATATTAAAGATAAAAAATGAAGAAGAAAAAGACAACCTGAGTCCTATTTCACTATCTAGAGAAATAAAAAAAAAGATAGGAGATGTTGAAATGGTGAAGGTCTTGAGAGATGGAAACATACTGGTGTCGTGTAAAACCGAAGAACAAAGAAGAAAGGTTTTACAAGTTGAAACATTTGCAAGAAAACGGTGACAGAGAGGAAGATTATAGGAGAAGATAAAATCATTCGGGGGGTAATTTATGGCATTCCTCTGGAGGAAGATATAGACAAGTTAAAAAAAAGCATTGTTGGTGCAAAGATAAAAAATCTCAAAAGACTGACAAAAAATGTAAATGGAGAAAGAATAGAAAGCCTGTCAATTTTAATAGACTTTGAAGAAAAGGTGTTGCCACAAAATGTCAAAATAGGATATCTGAGTTTTCCTGTGAGGCTTTCATTCCTCCACCACTAAGATGTTTTAAATGTCAGAGATATGGTCATATAGCAGCTGTATGAAAAGGTTAACAAAGATGTCCAAAGTGTGGAGAAGATCACAGAATTGAAGATTGTGGGGAAGAAGTGCAGGAAAAATGTTGCAATTGTGGAGGGAAACATAGAGTTACATTCGGGGGATGTGAGGTAAGGAAGAAAGCAAAAGAAATTCAACAAATTAAAATGACTAAAAACATAAGCTATGCTGAAGCAGTAAAAAATGTACAGAAAGAAAGATCAAGGGATGAAGGTCAAATTAGGATTCCAGATTATCAACAAAGAAAAGCAGAATCAGAGGAAAATGTTACAATGTCTGTGGAAAAACTGATATTATTCATAGCTTATGTCATTAACTGCACTGAACAGGCTAAACACAAAACAGAAAAGATTAAAATAATAGTCAGAGGAGCAGAAAAGTTCTTAGGGTTTAAAGAAGGATCTTGGGAAAACATTAATAAAAAGTTGGAAACAGATGGAAGGCAAGGAGGAACCCCAGCTGATAGAAATATATGATAATATTACAGTGGAATGCAAGAAGTTTAATCGCTAATGGACAGGAATTTAAATGGTATATAGATGGAATTGAAGAAAAACCAGAAATTATATGTATACAGGAAACGTGGTTAAAGCCAAATCTAGATTTTGTGTTTAAAGGTATAATAGTATCAGAAGGGATAGAATAGAAGGAAGTGGAGGAGGATGTGGAATATTTATAAAAGAAGGGATACAATATCAGATATTAGGAAAAGGTAAAAATTTAGAATACATAGTAGTTGAAATTTACAATAAAAAAGAAAAATTTAAGATAATAAATTTTTATAATCCATGTAAAATATTATCATTTGAGTTGATGGATGAATTAATGGGATACTTAGAAGGAAAAGTAATCTGGTGTGGAGATTTTAATGCTAACAGCACATTATGGGAAAAATGTAATGATAAAAATGGACAAGTTATTGAAGAAATAATGGAAATGAAAAATTTGGTATGTATAAATGATGGAAGAGGAACAAGAATTAATGTAAAAACAGGTACAGAGTCTGTGATTGATTTAACAATAGTATCAAATTGTTTAGCCAATAACTGTGAGTGGGACATTGACAAAGATACAACATTAGGCAGTGATCATTATCCCATTAAAATCATAACAGGAATATTAATAAATAACAGGAATACAGGATTATATAAAAGATGGAACTTTAATAAGGCTGATTGGGAAACATTTATGTCAAAAGAAATTGGAAAAAATAGATGAGTCAATTGATATAAATAGTTTAAATATAAATATCTGTAAAAAAATCTTACTGGCTGCAGAAGAATCAATAAAAAAAGGAGGAAGAAAGAACGATAAAAAAATGGTGCCATGGTGGACAAAAGAATGTAGTGAAGTAATAAAATTAAGAAATAAAGCATTTAAAATGTTAAAAAGTAACCCAATTTATCAGAATCTAATTGAGTACAAAAGAAAGCAGGCAAAGGTAAGAAAGATTATTAAACATACAAAAAGAGAATATTGGAGAAACTTTTGTAATACCGTAGGGAGAGAAACAAAAATTTACCAAATTTGGAAAACAATTAAAAGAATGAAGGGTATTAGAAAAGAATATGGATATCCTATATTAAAAATAGATAATACAATTATAACGGAAGATAAAGAAAAAGCTGAAATATTAGTTAAAACATTTAGTAAAATTCATAGTTCAAATAATATTAGTGAAGAAGGAAAGAAAGGTAGGGAAATCACAAAGATGAAATATAAAGACTTAATGCGAAATAACGTAGATACGAATAAATTAATAAATGAACCGTTTACAAAAGGAGAATTGAACTTTGTAACCAGGAAAACAAAAAATACATCACCTGGAAAAGATCAAATGTACTATATGATGATAGAACATCTTAATGATAAAGAAAAATAAAAAATATTATAATTATACAATAAAGTCTGGGAGGAGGGAGAGCTGCCACAGAGCTGGAAGGAAGCAATAATTATTCCAATAGTTAAACCAGGAAAAGATAAAACAAAACCAGAAAATTATAGACCGATCGCATTAACATCAAATATTTGTAAAATAATGGAAAAAATGATTAATAATAGATTAACATATTATTTAAATATTAATGGATATATATCTAGAAATCAAAATGGGTTTCAAAAAGGGAGAAGCACAAATGACTGCATTATGTTTAGAATATGAAATTAGGAGAGCAGAAATAAACAAAGAAAATGTAGTAGCTGTATTTTATGATATAGAAAAAGCTTATGACATGATGTGGGTTGAAGGATTATTAATTAAATTAAATAAAATGGGTATTACTGGAAAAATGTTTAACTGGATTAAAGATTTTTTATCAAATAGAAAAATGCAAGTAAGAATTGGTCGAGAATTGTCAGGTAAATATATAATAGATAATGGTACTCCTCAAGGAAGTATTATAAGTCCGTTATTGTTTTCTATAATGATAAATGATGTATTTAAAAATATTGGTAAGGACGTCGGTTGTTCACTATTTGCAGATGATGGAGCTATATGGAAAAGGGGTCGTAATATCAAACTTATTGAAAATAAAATACAGGATGAGATTATTAGAATAGAACAATGGGCAAATCAATGGGGATTTAAATTCTCAGTGGAAAAAACAAAAGTAATAGTCTTTACACAGAAAAGGAAAAGAGAAAATATAAAAATAAAATTATACAATCAAGTTTTAGAACAAGTAAAAAATATAACATTTTTAGGTATATGGTTTGATGAAAAAATTATATGGAAAGTACATATAGAAAGAATCATAGATAAATGCGAAAAAATATTAAACATTATGAGATGTATGGCTGGTATTGATTGGGGAGCAGATCGAACATCATTAAAAAGAATTTATACAGGATTAATTAGATCAAATATTGATTATGGAAGTATAATTTATGGATCAGCAGCAAACACTCATCTTATAAAATTAGACAATATACAACATCAAGCTTTAAGAATTTGTACAGGAGCAATCAGAACCAGTCCAATAACAGAACTCCAGGTAGAGATGGGAGAGATGCCATTAGATCTAAGAAGGAAACAGTTAGCAATAAATGACTGGATAAACTTACAAAGCAATAATCCGGATCATCCCACACTTGATATTTTAAAACCATGCTGGGAAAAAGAAAAAAACAAGTTATAAGTTTTGGTTGGATTATCAATAATATAGCAGAAGAATTTCAAATATATGAAAAAGAAATAAGTTTAATGTTGCCTTTGCCAGTAGTGCCACCGTGGCTGTTACCAGAAGCAGTGATGGATATGGTGTTGATGGAAAAGAAAAAGGATACAAAATGTAGATTAGATTCAAGTATAATACAAGAATATATAAACAATTACTATCATTATGTCCAGATTTACACAGACGCATCAAAAACAGATGAGAAAATAGGAGTAGCATTTATAATAACAGAGTTTAAATTAAAAGTAGGAAAAAGAATTACAGATGGATTATCAGTATATCCAGGAGAATTATTAGCAATATTGTTAGCAGTGCAGTGGGTGGAGGATAGAAAACCATTAAAAACAATCATTTGTTCAGACTCAAGTTCAGCATTATTAAGTTTAAAACATAATCATTCAGAGGGTAGACCAGACATTTTGTTGGAAATAAAACTTACTTTATTTAGAATACAAAGAATGGGATTAATATTAGTGTTTTTATGGGTACCAGCACATGTAGGAGTTGGAGGGAATGAGAAGGCGGACAGGATAGCAAAGAAGGCAACACAAAACAACATTAGCTTTATAATAAATATTAGTAGGTCAGAGGCAAGAAATATGATTAAACAGAGAATCAGGAAAGAGTGGCAAAAAAGGTGGGATGAAGAAAAGAAAGGAAGATGGTTTTATAGAATCAACAAGATAGTAGGAGAAGTAAGAACTGGAAGAAGGAGTAGAAAAGAGGAAAGATTAATTACAAGATTAAGAATAGGACATACAGGACTTAATTCTACATTGTTCAAGATGAAGAAACATAATACAGGAAAATGTGATCATTGTGGAGAGAAGGAAACAATAGAACATGTCATATTCAAGTGTCAGAAATATGAACAAGAAAGAACAATTTTAAGGAGAGAATTTGTAGGTATTAAAGAAAATTTTATTTTGAGAGATACTTTGCAAAGAGCCCTGCGATGGACTGGTGACCTGTCCAGGGTGACCCCGCCTCTCGCCCATAGACTACTGGAGATAGGCACCAGCTCCCCTGCGACCCACTATGGAATAAGCAGCAGAAAATGACTGACTGACTTTGCAAAGAAGTTTAGGTAGCAAACATATTCAAATTATAATTAGATTTTTCAAGAAAACTCAATTAATAAATAGAATTTGATTGTTGTAATAATAAACAAGATTTAAAACCATGAAGAACCACACTCCATATCAGTCGGTGGCGGTAATGCACACCTCAAAGTTATTTGCCAACCACCAAAAATAATACAAGAAGAAGAAGAAGAAGAAGAAGAAGAAGGGAGATGTCAGCCTGTTGTTACATTTTGGTGGTAACTGACTGTGATGTGCAGTGCTTTTGCATACATTTTTGCTGAACCTAATTGGAATTTTCTCTTGTGTTTTTCCCCAGACCTTGCCTGATGGGTTTTTAAGGCTCCTAGTCCTGTGATCTGTTTCTGAGCGAGCTTAAAGGTTTGTTCCTCGTCTCCCACTGTGAGTCTCCCTGCCTCCTCAGCTTCTGGCCCTGGCCTGGGAGAAGTTTCTTTTGGAGAACCCTACTCCTGTTGTCACCTGCCTGTCCACCCTCCTATGTGGGAATGCTTAAGCTGGGTCATCACTTGAGAACTAAGGAGAAGGAAAACCTGCTGCCTACCACACTCATCCTGCCAACTTCCATCTCAGAGGAAGGACTTGCTTCACCAGCTAAATCACTACCACTCTGGCTGTAAGTCCCTGAATTAATCCTTCAGAAAGAAAACTTCTTTAAATTCTCCTGGGATATCCATAACCTTGTCACCTTCCTTTCCAGAGAAGAACCAGTCTCCTGCTGTTGTTGCCTGGGTCCCTGTCGTGCCCTGTTCATTTCTTTTCACAAAGTAAATCTGTGAAAACTATGTCCTGAATTTGGAGTTGTGTTCTCCCCAGAGTTTAAAGAAACACTCCATTATGACACCCAGGATCAATAAGGTGGTGTCAGTTGGGTCCACCTTGAAGGTGTTGTCTTTTGGGTCCGTCCAGTCTGGAGAAGTGTCAGGTTATCATTGTCAGGTCAGTGAGGTTCATAAGTCAGTCAGAACCTTGGTCATTTGGTCTGTGCACATAATGTTTCATAGATCCAGCCTATGATTAGTCAACAAACCTTCCACACAGTGTGATGTTATTTCTGCGGTAGGTGAAGTTGTTAGTGTATCATGTAGACTGACATATACTGTTGCATTTGGAGAGGATCTCAGATTAAATAAATCTAGTTAGAGCTTCAATCCAGGTTCATTTTATGTCTGCAGACTTTAGCCAATTTTTCTTTTTGTATACATAGTTCTGTTAGCTCTCCATACTAACCCATGAGTTGCTGGTTTGAAAACCTGCACCAATTAACGATTACTCTCATTTATCTTTCAACTTCCCCCGGATCTTTGATGAGTGCCATCGTCAGATCTCATGATTTCAGGCACTCCCATGGTGTCATTTTCTCCTCTTTCCTCTTTTAGAAGGAACGTTTTCCTTCAGTTTTGTGTTCTGCTCCCATGTTAGTAAAATCAATCATTATTTGCTTCCATGAAGCACTGTGGACTGGAACGATGCCCAGTCCTGCTTTTAATAAAACCTCTAGATTAAACTGATTGCAGATTTGACACAGTTGCACAAAATATGTTGTGACATTTTTCAAATTATCCTTCAATTTATGACTTTTGAGAATTGGGACCTGTTGCTTTGAACCAGCACAGTGACTTCTGCTGTTTTCCTACTTCCCCCTATTGAGAGAGAAAAGGTTATCATATCTAAGGTTTTACTTCTAGAGAATGACATAAACGTCTGGTGGGCCGGCTTTGGCCCTCGGGCCTTGAGTTTGCCACATGCAGGGTAGAGTTACAATCTTTATCAGACGTTTCAGCAGAGACAGGCTTCTGCTGTTTGCAGAAGTTTTATCTTTGTTTTCAGGCAGCTGCATGTCTGTGTCAAGTTTAATTCTGCAGTCATTTCAACAAGCTGAGGAGAGAATTTAACTTCTCTCAAAAGAGGAAAAATCAAAAATGCACACAATCTGGGTCTAATATGGAATTATTTCCCTGTAAAATGAATCTTCTGCATGTGGTTTTCAACTGGCCTCAGCATTATGGCTATGTTAGTTAAAGGTTGCTCTTGCTGTTCTCTGTTCTTTAATTTTCTATCTAGTCTGACATGATGCTTGAGTAGACTAGGTTTGTTTCGTTAGTTTTTTTTTAACAGAAAGAGGGGGAGGCGCACACTGAGTTATAAAACTATTTTCTTCGCCTGTTGTTTGAGCCACAGTGCCATGGCTGCTGAATGACAGAGTGGGAGAAAATAATTTACCAATAAAATCTCCATGAATTTCCAAAATATTCCCACAACCTGCATGTATTTGCACTAGCTGTTAAGAGTCCAAGTGTTGTTTTGTGGTTTTAGCTGGATTTATGATTCGCTGTTTGCTGTTTTCCAGCAGTGCCCCTTTAAGGACGCTGCTGGATAAAGGCTATTACTCTCACTCACTCAGTTTCTCATGGGGCCGCCCCCATGACTTGCTTTTTATTCACAACACTCAGTTCTGTATCGAGGACCGATCCTGACAAAATTAAAAATAAAAGCAGAAATATATATATTTTCTTTTTCCTTTTCTTACACGTCTTTTTTCTTTTGACATTTCCTCGTCTCTCTTCCTTTACCGTATACATTTCTCCTTCATTATGCAAATGAGGAGGGCTGCCTTCTTCTCTCCAGCTCCTCTCCTATTGGTCAATATACAGGAAGGAGGAGGATCCATGTGCAGGCCGAGGGTGTGTCCCAAGTCAGGGGCTGGATCCTTCCAAGTGTGTACTTGTGGACTGATTACGTCACTGTTAGGTCTGTCAGATGCTGCCGACAAATGTGTCCTTCTTTTGCCTGATTTGAAGGATGCGTTGTGAGTATCCTTCACGGTCCATCTTTTCCCATGATTCATTGCGGGTCTAATCGGTTTGGTCAAACAGGGGCAGCCATGGCGGACCACACTGGCAAAAGCTGTGAGTAAACTGTGAAAAATTACACTTTCTGTGACACAAATGAACTTTTACAATGTTTTTAGTGCGGGAATATAACTGTGTAGACGTGAAAAATCTGCTTGATTTATCAAGACATCGCTTAATTTCAAACGTGCTCCGACGTGTTCGGAGTTTTTCGTTTTAGTAACTGCCGGCTTGGCTTGCCAGCAAGCTAGACCCGGAGAGATCTGACCGGACTATCGGCACTGAGCTCCTGCTGGCAGACGGGCCAGTTTATTAAGCTCAGGGGTGAGAATGACCACCGTTTTACTGGAGCTAAAAACTCAGCCACCGTGGCTTGGACGATCTGAGAGTGCGAGAGGGAGTAGCAACGTTGAGAAGATGGGATAGATAAGGTGGAGCGAGATTATGGACAACCTTGAAAGTGATAAGAATGATTTTAAAGTCTATACGGAACTTGATGGGGAGCCAGTGGAGCTCTGACAGAACAGGAGTGATGTGACGGAAGGAAGGGGTTCTAGAGATGATACGGGCAGCTGAGTTTTGAACTAGTTGAAGCTTATGAAGAGATTTGTGTGGAAGACCGAACAGGAGGGAATTGCAGTAATCAAGACAGGAAGTCTTGAAATTAAGCGATGTCTTGATAAATCAAGCAGATTTTTCACGTCTACACAGTTATATTCCCACACTAAAAACATTGTAAAAGTTCATTTGTGTCGCAGAAAGTGTAATTTTTCACAGTTTACTCACAGCTTTTGCCACTGTGGTCCGCCATGGCTGCCCCTGTTTGACCAAACCGATTAGACCCGCAATGAATCATGGGAAAAGATGGACCGTGAAGGATACTCACAACGCATCCTTCAAATCAGGCAAAAGAAGGACACATTTGTCGGCAGCATCTGACAGACCTTCTGTGCCACGCTGTGATGTAATCAGCCCACAAGTACGGACTTGGAAGGGTCCAGCCCCTGAATTGGGACACACCCTCAGCCTGCACATGGATCCTCCTCCTTCCTGTATATTGACCAATAGGAGAGGAGCTGGAGAGAAGAAGGCAGCCCTCCTCATTTGCATAATGAAGGAGAAATGTATACGGTAAAGGAAGAGAGACGAGGAAATGTCAAAAGAAAAAAGGCATGTGTACGGAAAAGGAAAAACAAAATATATATATTTCTGCTTTTATTTTTAATTTTGTCAGGATCGGTCCTCCATAGCTCTGGCCAACCGGGACGTATGACACGCTATGTTCCGAACTCCCGATCCAATTGAAAGCGCTCTAATCGGCTTCCAAGACACCAGAACACATTCACTCCACCAGAGGATGGATTCAGCGTGCAGTCCTTGTTATCACCACTAGGTTTCCAGACTACACACTTCCTCAGTCCACCGATCTCTTTCACACAGTACAAGTGATGTAAGAACATTAATCATCATTCATAATACTATTGTTTACCTGTGCCTGTAAAAACAGATGGGGACTTATTTTTTATATCTTCGTACGCAAGTTTCCTGGAGTGTCAAGATCATTGAGTCATTAATCAATTAATCAACCAATCCACAGAATAAATCCATATAGATCAATTTACCAATTAATTCAACCAATCAATCAACCCTGAGGTTGACCGATCCCCGCTCCTCGGGCCGAATCCGCCATCTTATTCAAACCTTTCTTCGTTAAATCACTGATTAGTTTTTCTATCTCATGCATGAGTTCTCTACCTCTGACGTCTTTTTACCTCTTCATCTTTTTCACCATTTTCCCCAACAATAAAGACTAAGTGAATGTCACTCCGTACATAAATTTGGATCAGTGGAAGTCCAGAAGAAGAGACATGAGAACCGAGCCTTGCAGTAAAAGGGTCTGTCTACCAGCTATTTCTGCCTACGTGAGATGACCGCGGTCTGTACCGAAGGCTCGGTCCCCCCGCCGCCGCTGTTTGGGTCCTCCTTGCAGGGTTGGTCTCGTTTGGAACCTGGTTCTACGAGCCCCCACTATTGTAAAATGGGAGTTTTTACTCTTTTCTCCCTGTGCACCACCGGGTCCGTTTCTCTCCGGTTCCGAGACCCAACCAGTAAAACCAGCAAAGTATTTACCTTGTGAAATAATGAGAAATTGTTAAGTATAAAATCAAGATTTAATGCCAAAATGATCAGTGTACAGAGTATAGTATTGAACAGATACAGAATGACATTCACCTTCGGTACCGGGCCCCCATCAGCCCATCTTAGAGATGAACTGAGAGGAGCAAAGAATGGAGCGTGAGTCCTGCGTTTATCTTTGCCTGTTCTTAACCCTCCTAAAGGTCATCCTCTGGTATCAGTTTATCCTTGACTATGTGTTGCATCTTATGTGATATCAACAGTTATGTTGTGTAAGCTGTAGCAGTGAGCGGTGCGGCAGATAAGCAACAAGGGCAGATATATTTAATTAAGGCAGCAAAGAGATGATTAGAAAAGGCCACAGAATCATACATCCATAACAATACCTTAATGCATTAAAACAGCTGTCCACTTGATTTTGATTTTTTTTTGCGTCATGCCACTTTCTCCACACCGAATGGTGGCAGTAATGCATCAATACACTGTTTGCAAACCACCAATAACATCAAGAAAGAAGAAGAAAAAAGAGAAGCCGCAGCAGCCAATAAACAGAAAAGGTAGAAGAAGACGACGACAGCAGAGAATGTGGAATATTTATTAAGCAAGGGATACAATATCAGGTATTAGGGAAAGGGAAAGAACTTGAATATATAGTAATTGAGATATGGGAACACGAAGGTAAATTTAAAATAATAAATTTTTATAATCCATGTAAAACATTGTCAATTGAAATAATGGAGGAATTAAATGAATATTTGGAAGGGAAAGTAATTTGGTGTGGAGATTTTAATGCAAATAGTACATTGTGGGGTAATTGTAATAATAAAAATGGACAAGTTATAGAAGAATTAATGGAAATAAAAAATCTAGTATGTATTAATGATGGGAGGGGAACAAGAATCAATGTAAGAACAGGGATGGAATCAGTTATTGATTTAACAATGGTTTCAAATGGTTTAGCTGGTAGTTGTGAGTGGTGAAAAAATCAACTACAGGTAGTGATCATTATCCCATTATAATAAGAGTAGGATTAACTTTAAATAATAAGAATATAAGTGTCAATAAAAAACTAAATTTTAATAAGGCAGACTGGACTAAATTTAGATACTTGAGTCAAATAAACTTAGAGAAAGTAGATATGAGAATGGATATAAATGATGTAAATTTAAAAATTTGTAAGGTAATCATGGAAGCAGCAGATAATTCTATAAAGAAAGCAGGGTGTAAAAGTAATAAGAAAATGGTACCATGGTGGACAAATGAATGTAAAGAAGCAATAAAGTTAAGAAATAAAGCATTTAAGGTACTAAAAGGAAATCCAATTTATAAGAATTTAATTGATTATAAAAGAAAGGAAGCAAACGTAAGGAGAACTATTAAGAAGGTAAAAAGAGAATATTGGAGAAATTTCTGTAGCACAATAGGGAAAGAAACAAAAATAGAAAAAATTTGGAAAATAATTAAAAGAATGAATGGCATAAAGAGAAAGTTTGAATATCCTATATTAAAAATAAATAATATAAATATAGTAAAAGATGAAGATAAAGTTGAAATATTGGCAAGAATATTTAGTAAAATTAACAGTTCAAATAATATTAGTGAAGAGGGGAGAAAAGGAAGAGAAAATACAAAACTTATATATAAAGATGTATTACAGAGTGTTGAAGAAACAAATAATCTGTTAAATGTTGAATTTACAAAAGCTGAATTAAATTATGCACTTAGGAAGACAAAAAATACAGCACCAGGTAAAGATCAAATTTGATACAGAATGATAAGGCAACTTGGTGGAAAATCGAAAGATATAATATTACAATTATATAATAAAATATGGGAGGAGGGAAAATTACCACTGAGCTGGAAGTAATCAATTATAGTACTGTTGTGGAATTTTCTTATCAAAGTGGGTAGAAGTTGACTCATAACAAGAGAAAATCCGGACTTTGTCTTATAAGTTTTATTCAAAGGCATTTAGCGTTTGAAGACCCTGACACTGAGGTTAGTCAGTGAAACAGAGCCCTGATCAACATTTACACACAGTATTTATACCAGAACATGACAGTGTTATCTCAACTGCAAAGAGTTTTAGAAATATGGCCCCTAGACCCTCCCCGGGTCAGAGTTAACAAAGTTATTTATGAGGGCACCCATCTACCTTCCCTTGAAATATACACTTCAGGAAGTGTTAACCATAAAACTCTCCAGCATTTGAATTTAGAGTCCATCTGCTCTAAATAACAGAACACTAATAAAACACAGAGGTCAGAGGTGAGAGGTAGATGGAAGGTCACCTGTGGGTGATAAAAGACAGAATCAAATGAGAGAGGTGAAGGGAATATCAGAGCACTTTGAAATAATTTTCCATTACAGTACCAATAGCTTTAACATCAAATCTATGTAAAATAATGGAAAAAATGATTAATAGTAGAGTAGTATATTATTTAAATAATAAAGGATATATGTCAAAGTATCAAAGTGGTTTTAGAAAAGGGAGGAGTACTAATGATCCAATGCTTTGCTTAGAGCATGAAATTAGAAGAGCACAGGTAAATAAAGAAAGTGTAGTGGCTGTATTTTTTGATATAGAAAAAGCATATGATATGATGTGGGTGGAAGGATTATTAATTAAATTACAAATACTGGGCATTAAAGGGAAAATATTTAAATGGATCAAAGACTTTTTAACAAATAGGAAAATACAAGTTAGAATTGGGGAAGTGATCTCAGGAAAATATATAGTAGAAAATGGAACTCCACAGGGGAGTATTATAAGTCCGTTATTGTTTTCAATTATGATAAATGATGTATTTAAAGATATTGGAAAAGTAATGGGATGTTCACTTTTTGCAGACGATGGAGCTGTTTGGAAAAGAGGAAAAAATGTAGATTTCATTGTAAAGAAATTACAAGAGGTTATTATTGAAATAGAGAAATGGGCGTTACAATGGGGATTAAAATTTTCAGTTGAAAAAACCAAAGTAATGATATTTAATCAGAAAAAAATAAACAAGGAAATAAAATTAAAATTATATAACCAAGAATTAGAGCAAGTAAAGTATATAACATTTTTAGGATTATGGTTTGATGAAAAACTAAAATGGAATATACATATTCAAAAAGTTGTTGATAAATGTAAGAAAATGTTAAATATTATGAGATGCTTGGCTGGCAGTGACTGGGGAGCAGATAGGAAATCACTAAAACAGATTTACACAGGAATGATAAGATCTAACATAGACTTTGGTTTTATAGTTTACGGTTCAGCAGCTAAAACACATCTGGTTAAATTAGATATTATCCAACATCAGGCATTAAGATTATGTACTGGAGCATTTAAAACTACACCAACAGCAGCAATAGAAATAGAAATGGAAGAAATGCCGTTAGAATTAAGAAGAATAAAACTAGAAATAAATTATTGGTTAAATTTACAAGGTAATAACTTGGATCATCCAATTTGGGAAATTTTAAATCCATGTTGGGAAAAAGAAAAGAAAGAAATGAAGAGTTTTGGATGGACAATTGAAAATAAAGTAAAATAATTTAAAATAATTGATTTAGAAATTAGTCAAACATCACCAGTATCAATTATACCACCATGGATTCTACCAGAAGCAACAGTAGATATGTCAATAATGGAAAAGAAGCAAGATAAATCTTCCATAGTAGATAGTTATTCAGTACAGATACATTTAAATAATTATTATAGATATATTCAAATATATACAGATGCATCAAAAATAAAAGGAAAAGTAGGAATAGCTTTTGTAGTACCAGAATTCAATCTAAAAATAGGAAAATGAATTACAGACGGCTTATCAGTATACACAGGAGAAATATTGGCTATATTATTAGCTTTACAATGGGTAGAAGACATAAAACCATTAAAAACAGTCATTTGCTCAGATTCAAGCTCTGCATTATTAAGTTTAAAATATAATCAATCAGATAGTAGGATGGACATTTTATTAGAAATATTTCATACATTATACAGAATACAAAAAATGGGCTTGATAGTTATATTTGTGTGGGTTCCAGCACATGTTGGAGTAGAAGGAAACGAGAGGGCAGATAAAATAGTAAAGAGGATAATTCAAAATCCTATTCGTTTTACAGTTAAAACAAGTAAATCTGAGGGAAAGAGTTTTGTTCAAGGAAAGCTGATGGAAAAATAGCAAAAAAGGTGGGATGAAGGAAAAACAGAAAGATGGTTTTATAAAATTCAGAAGATAGTAGGAGAAAGAAGAAATGGAAGACGAAATAGAAAGGAGGAAAGAGTGATAACAAGGTTGAGATTTGGGCATACAGGACTTAATTTACAGTTTTTAAAATTCAAAAGCATGATACTGGTAAATGTGATTACTGTGGAAAATATGAAACAATAGAACATGTTATATTAGAATGTCATAAATATGAAAGAGAAAGACGATATATGAGGAGAGAGTTTGAAGGTATTAAGGAAAATGTTAATTTATTAGATATTTTGAGGAAGAATTTAGGGAGTAAACATATACAAATAGTGATTCGTTTTTTAAAGAAAACAAAATTATTTCATAGAATTTGATAATAGTAGATAAAATTGTGAAAGTATGGAGGATATAGAAGGGTAGAATACAATGTAATGTGTAAGTATGTCTATTTGTATATATACATATAGGTAAGATATATTTATTTATTTAATTTGTAGAATTAAATATATATATATATAAATAGATAGACCGACACGAACCACACTCCATACCAGTAAGTGGCGGTAATGCTACTAAAAGTTTGTTGCCAACCGCCAATAAAACCAAGAAGAAGAAGAAGAAGAAGACGACGACAGCAAGATGGCAGAAAGCAGAGATAATATCACTGTTGGACAATCATCAACTTCAGACACCGAACAGTTAAAATTATCTGACTTGTTAGAGCGTGGCTGGAAGATATTTGAGGACTTGGACAATTCAAACGAACCGTTTGGCCCCGACTCTGTCCACCGCGTTAAACGCGGTGTTAACATGTTGGAAGAAGCGTCGAGCATGGTTGCTCAGCTCGACCTGTTTAGTGGCAACGAAGAGCTGGAAGAGATCGCCACTGCTGACCTGAAGTACCTGCTGCTGCCTGCTCTGTTAGGGGCCCTGCACATGAAACAGAGCAGCCAGCACAAGCGTCTGGAGACCGTGCAGACAGCCCGGCTTTACTTCATGAATTTCTTGAAGACATGTCACGACTACAACATCTCCCAGTTTGAGCTGCCGAAATCATCAAATAAAAACGGCGTGTCCGAGGAAGCAGCGGAGGGCGGATTTTCCAAAGGCAAGGTAAAAACGAGCCTGAGACAGATGACACCATTGGCTGTCTCATTTGCAGGTTCATTACAGAGATGCATTGTGGGAATCCAGCGTGTTACTTGGTTGGTTTAAAGACGCCTCAGAAGTCCTTTGTGTAGATTATGTGCAGTGGTGTTTCTGCACCTACCTACCCTAAGAAATACGGTGTGACTTTTTGTATGTCAGTGTATAGGACGAGCTACTCTTAGTTTGTTAGGGAAACCCAGATTCCTTAGATCATATCAACATTTTACCAAAATTCAATGACATTGGGTGTTTTTACAGGAGATTGACCCAACAATGCAATCTGAACAAGGAACCCTCTGACTGCCATCATAGGAAGAGATATCACTTCAAAAATTTATTTGCAATGGTTTTTTGATTATTATATTGCTTTCGTGATTTTTAAAATTGAAATTCATGTCTCTAAACTTGGGCTGTATAGCGCACAAAGTAACACAACATTCCCCCGCCTACACCTGTTGCTTCACATTCTGTCTGCTGGCATAGGACAGCTAATTGTGGATGGGTACCGAACTCGATACTTTTATAGGTACCGACCGAATTCCATCGGTATTACTGAGTACCAATTCACGTAAAATCAAACGGTACCATGTTTCGGTAGGTAAATGCCTCATTGTGACACTGAGGTAGTGTAAGAGTGGGCGATTATCCATCGCAGACATGAACACAGCATTGCACGCACAAGAGCGTAATGACGTCAGTAGCCACTGGTACCGTCAAAAAAGCAAGCATGGTTGATAAAAAGTACTTGAAAGTATAGTTCCACTTTTCAAAATGTGATGCAGATTACGCTCGCTGTAATATTGCGAGCGTAATCTCGCAATATTACACATTGGATATTTGTGATCCAATGTGCAAGTCCAGCAATGGGAATACTTCTAATCTGAGGAAGCACCTGCAGCGTTTCCCCTATCACTATACAAGGGGGGCGCCCCGCCCTGCCATCCAGAACGCCCACCCCCCCAAGAGGGTCACGGGCATGTAGTAATAGTATGTTTTAACAGTTAATGTCATTCATTTTAATAGAACACGTCATGAAGGATTTCTGTCCCTGCTAGTTTGGCCATAGAAAGTTGCTACTCTACTTTCTATGGCCAAACTAGAAAAAAGCCTCCTCAAACTCTGCGTCACAAACGCTGACACACTGAGCTACGTGCGGTCGCACGCAGTTGAACACAAGCTCCTGACAGCGGACAGAAAAACATGCCACTAAAACCTAGAAAGCAGGCAAGGATATCTGCGGTTTTAAAAAACGCCAAATTTTGGTTTTAAGGCAGCACTTCCTCTCCTGCGAGCAGCAGCAGAGCTAACTCTCCCACTCCTGGTACATATGGTGAAGGTACAAGTACACAAGTTAGCCCAAGTGTTTCATGCCTGCCTCTGACACGCAGCTAAAGTCCAGTCACCACCGAATAAAAGTTCTTAACCTGGCTTGGCTGTCGGAGGTGAAATAATACCCCTGGATCTATAAGACTGAGCTTGGTACTTAAATACATACATGATAGATAGAGAAAAGATGGAAAGAGACAGAAACAGGTAAAAGATGTGATAAAGACACAGAAAAATGGAGAAATAAAAAAGATTGAGACAGTGAAAGATAAAGAAAAAAGATGGATAGAGACGTACAGGGGTTGGACAATGAAACTGAAACACCTGGTTTTAGACCACAATAATTTATTAGTATGGTGTAGGGCCTCCTTTTGCAGCTAATACAGCATCAATTCATCTTGGGAATGACATATACAACTCCTGCACAGTGGTCAGAGGGATTTTAAGCCATTCTTCTTGCAGGATAGTGGCCAGGTCACTACGTGATACTGGTGGAGGAAAACGTTTCCTGACTCGCTCCTCCAAAACACCCCAAAATGGCTCAATAATATTTAGATCTGGTGACTGTGCAGGCCATGGGAGATGTTCAACTTCACTTTCATGTTCATCAAACCAATCTTTCACCAGTCTTGCTGTGTATATTGGTGCATTGTCATCCTGATACACGGCACCGCCTTCAGGATACAATGTTTGAACCATTGGATGCACATGGTCCTCAAGAATGGTTCGGTAGTCCTTGGCAGTGACGCACCCATCTAGCACAAGTATCGGGCCAAGGGAATGCCATGATATGGCAGCCCAAACCATCACTGATCCACCCCCATGCTTCACTCTGGGCATGCAACAGTCTGGGTGGTACGCTTCTTTGGGGCTTCTCCACACCGTAACTCTCCAGGATGTGGAGAAAACAGTAAAGTGGACTCATCAGAGAACAATACATGTTTCACATTGTCCACAGCCCAAGATTTGTGCTCCTTGCACCATTGAAACCGACGTTTGGCATTGGCATGAGTGACCAAAGGTTTTGCTATAGCGGCCCGGCCTTGTATATTGACCCTGTGGAACTCCTGATGGACAGTTCTGGAGGAAACAGGAGAGTTGAGGTGCACATTTAATTCTGCCGTGATTTGGGCAGCCGTGGTTTTATGTTTTTTGGATACAATCCGGGTTAGCACCAGAACATCCCTTTCAGACAGCTTCCTCTTGCGTCCACAGTTAATCCTGTTGGACGTGGTTCGTCCTTCTTGGTGGTATGCTGACATTACCCTGGATACCGTGGCTCTTGATGCATCACAAAGACTTGCTGTCTTGGTCACAGATGCGCCAGCAAGACGTGCACCAACAATTTGTCCTCTTTTGAATTCTGGTATGTCTCCCATAATGTTGTGTGCATTTCAATATTTTGAGCAAAACTGTGCTCTTACCCTGCTAATTGAACCTTCACACTCTGCTCTTACTGGTGCAATGTTCAATCAATGAAGACTGGCTACCAGGCTGGTCCAAATTTGGCCTTGAAATCTCCCACACTAAAATGACAGGTGTTTCACTTTCATTGATCAACCCCTGTATATGTATATATATATATATATATATATATATATATATATACACTGCTCAAAAAAATAAAGGGAACACTTAAACAACACAATATAACTGTTATATATAAAGGTGTCACAGGTAGACACAGAGTCAGGTCAGGTGTAGCTTCTAGGAAGAGAAAAGAGAGAACATAAAGTTAGAAGCTGAAATAACAGCAAATAATGCAAAACTGGAGAGTAGTGTGAGAATGTAGCGAAGAGAGTGAAAGTGTTCATTATGTCCTCCAGCAGCCTAAGCCTATAGCAGCATAACTACAGAGATAGCTCAGGATAACCTAAGCCACTCTAACTATAAGCTTTATCAAAAAGGAAAGTTTTAAGCCTAGCCTTAAAAGTAGACAGGGTGTCTGCCTCACGGACTAAAACTGGGAGCTGGTTCCACAGGAGAGGAGCCTGATAACTAAAGGATCTGCCTCCCATTCTACTTCTAGAGACTCTAGGAACCACCAGTAAACCTGCAGTCTGAGAACAAAGTGCTCTCTTAGGAACATATGGACCAATCAGATCTCTGATGTATGATGGAGCTAGATCATTAAGGGCTTTATATGTGAGGAGGAGAATTTTAAATTCTATTCTGGATTTAACAGGGAGCCAATGAAGGGAAGCTAAAATAGGAGAAATATGATCTCTCTTTTTAATTTTCATCAGAACTCTTGCTGCAGCATTTTGAATCAGCTGAAGGCTTTTAACTGCATTTTGTGGACATCCTGATAGTAAATAATTACAATAGTCCAGCCTTGAAGTAACAAATGCATGGACTAGTTTTTCAGCGTCACTCCTAGATAGGATATTTCTAATTTTGGCAATGTTCCGGAGGTGAAAGAAGGAAATCCTAGAAACCTGTTTAATATGGGATTTAAATGACATGTCCTGGTCAAAGTTAACACCAAGGTTTTTTACTTTATTATCAGAGGTCAATTTAATGTCATTCAGGTTAAGTGATTGACTAAGCAGTTTCTTTTTTAAAGACTCCGGTCCAAAGACAACAACTTCTGTATTGTCTAAAATTTAGAAGCAGAAAATTTAAAGTCATCCAAGTTTTTATGTCTTCAAGACATGCTTGTAGTCTATCTAACTGGTTGGGCTCATCAGGATTCATGGATAAGTAAAGCTGTGTATCATCAGTGTAACAGTGAAAATTTATTCTATGCTGCCTGATAATTTGACCTATTGGAAGCATATATATAGTAAAGAGAATTGGCCCAAGTACTGAACCCTGTGGTACTCCACAATTAACCCTGGAGTTTAAAGATGATTTGTCATTTACATGAACAAACTGGAATCTGTCAGACAGATAAGATTTCAACCACCCTAGTGCTGTTCCCCTGATGGGGGGCCTAAACTGATCCGGGAGAGGGAGCACTGCAAGACCCAACCTGACACAAAAAACAGGCACACAGTCACAATCACACATTCCCACCCTCATGCGTACACATAAAAATACTCACACCCACGCACCCAATGTAAAGACAAACAACAATGGATGTCTTACACTTACTTACACTCCCCATGCATACTCTATACTCCCAGGTACAGGTGCCGATATCCCAGAGGGGCAACCATCCCCGGACCCAGGAGATGGTCCCCTTCCCTGCGGGCGTGGAGACAGACAGACCGCCCCAGCACCAGCCCAGATTAGTGTCGGCACTGCCCGAACCAGAGCAGCCCGGACCCTGCCCCAACGACCACCATCCTCATCCAGAGAGGGGGCCATGTACAAAAGAGCGGTCTACATGGACCAAACTAGCTCGCCAACCAGAGCCGCCACAGGAAGAAACGGTCCCAACCCCCCGACAAATTCTGATCCCAACCCCACGAGCCCCCCACCCCCAATTAACTCCAACATGAATTTCCCCACCGGCCGCGCCCCCAACCAGGATACAGATTTCGAACACATGCCACCGAACCCAAACACCATGAATTCCCTCTCCACAGGAGCACACCCCCACAGATGAGCTCCATCCCCGAAAAGCAGAGGAAGCCTCACCCACACAGCGCAAGCTCCACACATAGCCCTACTCCAAGCAGCCCCGCCGCATCCTGCCCCCCACAACACAGTGTGCCGCAAGGCAAGGGCCCTGTGCAACGCCACCTCAGCCTCCGCCCACAGGCACAACAGGGTAGACACCACCGAGCACCGGGCCCACAACAGAACCCCTGACCCCACACCAAGACGGGACAAACTCACCGGAAAGCGCCCAAGGCCGGCATACCCCACCACTTCCCCCGCAACCACACAAACACACGACATCACCACTGCAACAATAGCCCAGGGAGAAACATTATCCAGCTCAGCTCTACCATCGCTGCTCAGCCAATCCAAATGCCGGTGACCCTACATCCAAGAAGAGGACACAACCCCCCAAACACACACGCTGCAGCCCTTCCATGCCACCCTCTAGCCAGCAGAGCAGCACACCTCCAAGCCCTTCCAACCATCCAGTGCCAGCATCCCCAGCCTGCCAGTTTATGAGAGGGAAACATGCACCAGCTGGTTAACCGGGCTGGGCAGGCCAACCGCTCCAGGCCAAGCATAACCCGCCAGCCACTCCAGTGCTGGCAAAAGACATGCTCCACCGCCCCGACTGCCAACAGCAGACCGGCGCCTGGCCAGGGGCCAGAGCCACAGAAGGAAGCATTGGAGAAAGCCACCACAGCACGCCAAGGACAGCTAATGTTAATTCTTAAAATTTATATGATTAGAACCGACAACTAGTAAAAATCCCAAATTCAGTATCTCAGAAAATTAGAATATTACTTAAGACCAATACAAAAAAAGGATTTTTAGAAATGTGGCCAACTGAAAAGAATGAACATGAAATGTATGAGCATGTACAACACTCAATACTTAGTTGGGGCTTCTTTTGCCAGGATTACTGCAGCAATGCGGCGTGGCATGGAACCTTGATATTCAAAGTAAATGCAAAATGTACTTCAGAGAACATAACTTTGGACCACTCAGCAGCAGCCCAGTCCTTTTTGTCTTTAGCCCAGGCAAGAAGCTTCTGCCGCTGTCTCTTGTTCAAGAGTGGCATGACTCAAGGAATGCAACAGCTGAAACCCATGTATTGCATACGTCTATGGGTGGTGGTTCTTGAAGCACTGACTCCACTCTTTGTGAATCTCCCCCACATTTTTGAATGGGTTTTGTTTCACAATCCTCTCCAGGGTGCAACTATCCCTATTGGTTTTACACCTTTTTCTACCACATCTTTTCCTTCCCTTCGCCTCTCTATTAATGTGCTTGGACACAGAGATATGTGAACAGCCAGCCTCTTTGGCAATTTCCTTTTGAGTCTTGCCCTTCTTGTGCAAAGTGGCAATGGTCGTCTTTTGGACAACTGTCAAGTCACCAGTCTTCTCCATGATTGTGTCCCCTACAGAACTAGACTGAAAGACCATTTAAAGGCCTTTGCAGGTGTTTAGAGTTAATTAGCTGATTAGAGTGTTGCACCAGGTGTCTTCAATATTGAACGTTTTCACAATATTTTAATTTTCTGAGACACTCAATTTGGGATTTTCATTAGTTGTCAGTTATAATCATCAAAATTACAAGAAATAAACATTTGAAATACATCAGTCTGCCTGTAATGAATCAATATAATATACAAGTTTCACCTTTTGAATGGAATTACTGAAATACATTTTTTCATGATATTCTAATTTTGGCACCTGTACAGTCAAACTGAAAATAAAAAAAGGTTGTGGTTCATCCTAATCTAGTACTCTGTTAGAAATAAATTAATAGACTCTGACTTATTTATGTACCTTTGGTGTCAGTCTTTTTCTCCAGATCCATCAAATCTGGTTACCATGGCAGCAAAGAGACAAACGAAAATAGAACGGTATCGACAGAGAAAGGAGCTGGAGGCTAGACTGTTGGATGTTCGCAGAGTTATGGAGGGTGGACAAGCCGATGATGAGGTCAGCAGAGATTTTTATCTTCTGAATGTCCAGAGGTGGATCACTGTTTGTCTGGAGGAGATCGAGGCCATTGACCAGGAGATGAAGATACTTAAAAACATGGATGTTCTGAAGCAGGGCCCTGCTCATCAACCAGCTCAGCCGTCCAGACATCCAATGAAACCCTTCATCCTCACTAGAGATGCTTTACAAGTGAGTTTGTGTGATGATGGCAACACATTTACTAGCTGCTTTAGTATGTGCAGGGACAGCCATCCTTAGGATATACAGTTGCAGTGAACTCAGACTTTATTATTTTATCTTAACTTGATAAATTAACTTTTTAATTTTAAGAGTTCACTTCCGATGCGGCGCTGATGGTGTAGGGATTAAAGCACACAACCATATGCAGAGGCTACAGTCCTTGAAGTTCGAGTCCCGGACCCGGCGACATTTGCCAAATGTCTCCCCCTCTCTCTACCCCTCTTTTGTGTCTGTCTACTGTCAAAAAAATAAAAAATAAAGGCCACTAGTGCCGAAAGAATCTCTTAAGAGATCACTTCCATATGCAGTGATACACATGCTGTACAAATAAAATTTGCCAATGCTAAAAATGACCAATATCCACATCTCAGATATCAAAATGACCAGACAAAACTCTGCTAAAGGCCTTCTCTAAGCATTTATGTGGGCATGTAATTAAAACACAATAACAGTGAATGATATTTTTTGCCTCTGCAGACATCACCATGAAAAGCAAATCGTATAAGATACCAAACAGATTTTTTTATTCATTATGTGAGATAACATAATGTAATGATGATCAGACAATCACCAGCATTGTTAAGTGTCTTTAAGAAACACGGACAATTTCTGACAGATACAATGTCTGCAGCCAGGTCTGTTGTACAAATTGGGTCACTGTGTAAATGCTGACAGTCAAGTGGATGGAAAATATGGGCCTTCATTGGCTGAAAACAGTGCAGATATGATCACAATGATCAGTCTGCTTTTAGCTCCAGTACAGGTTTTCTTTTTCCAAACATGCTGATTCATTGTGTGATGGATTTCATTTCCCTTGTCCACAGGCTCGTGTACTCGGGGCTGGGTATCCTAGCGTTCCAACCATGACAGTGGATGACTGGTATGAGCAACAAAAAAAACGAATCCTGCCTGATCAGGGCAGTCCAAGGAAAGTTGCTGTGGAAGACAACTCTGATGCAAAGGAGAGAGATGAAGAAGAAAAAGAGAAAAGTGCTGAAAATGATGATGAGGAGTCTTTGCTAAAAGCCAGAAATTGGGATGACTGGAAAGACAGTCACCGCAGAGGATATGGAAACCGCCAGAACATGGGCTAACCCTTCCCCAACACAGTCTTGATTTCACGTTCATGATGTAAACAAAGGAGTGGCTGTTCTTCACATTGCTGCTCCCAAACATTGAAGTATAAGATGGTCTCAGACTTTGGAGTTGCCTTTTCATGTTATGTTTATCCTCTGTGGTAAGGGTTGTTTCATTAAACTTTGGAGCACCAGTTAAAACAGCTGCAATGGTTTTAATGGAGTCCAGCCTTTGCATGTTCTTTTAATACATGTTCTGGTATACATAAAACAAATTCATTAGTGCCATGGTTTTAAAATGTACACATTAGGTGGTGATTGTATAATTAGGCTTTATCCTTTTTGTTTTTATTCTGTCACAGATTGAAGAAATCTTACTTTAGCCAAATGATGCAAGTATCAGCATGTGATGTCAACAGACCTGGAGATATCCGCAGATTAGTTTAAAAAAGCTTTCAGTAGATTTCTTGTATTGTGGAATATGAAGCGGTTGGAGTGGAGACCTCCTAATAAAAGTGCTCAGCTAACTCATGATCAGCCTGAAGGGAACCCATCATCTAGAACGTATCAAAACATTAAGCATTTTTTAGCAATTTTAATGTTGTAGATTTTTGCATCATATTAGTCTTGCATCAACCAATTATGCAGGTAGTTTTTATGTCACAAGCAAAAATCTCTGTCTGATTTGGTGAATAAAGCATACAGCATCTCCTTAATCTGATAAATTATATTAAAAGCACTATTAGTTTTTTTCTATGGTAGAAAAAGACTGAATCAAAATTCACAATTGAGTGTTTCTGCTCCTTTGTTTTCCACTTATAAAAAGAAAATCACTGTTTATAGGGCTCTTCCTTTTTGCATCCTGCACCCCAAAAACAATTTGGACAACCTACCCCTAAGAAATGTGGAGCTAGAGCTTCAAATGAGCGACAAATATTTTGAAGTTCTAAAGAATTGTTGTGCAACAATATATTTAGTTTGGTTATTAGCAACTATGCATAATTAACAATTATGAATTTGTCCCTCCAATTAAATCTACTAATGTTAGAATATTAAAGTTTTAGTCAGACTAACAAATCAGAGCACCAGTGTTGGGTAACAGTGATGGGTTTAACTGTTAGCAACTATGAAATATAATTATGAACAGAACAACGTAAAGTCAACAAATCAGGGCACAACCTGATCAAGAATCATTAGCCTAACCACTTTCATTCTGTCAGCTAATACAGGTCCTTCTCAAAAAATTAGCATATTGTGATAAAGTTCATTATTTTCCATAATGTAATGATGAAAATTTAACATTCATATATTTTAGATTCATTGCACACTAACTGAAATATTTCAGGTCTTTTATTGTCTTAATACGGATGATTTTGGCATACAGCTCATGAAAACCCAAAATTCCTATCTCACAAAATTAGCATATCATTAAAAGGGTCTCTAAACGAGCTATGAACCTAATCATCTGAATCAACGAGTTAACTCTAAACACCTGCAAAAGATTCCTGAGGCCTTTAAAACTCCCAGCCTGGTTCATCACTCAAAACCCCAATCATGGGTAAGACTGCCGACCTGACTGCTGTCCAGAAGGCCACTATTGACACCCTCAAGCAAGAGGGTAAGACACAGAAAGAAATTTCTGAACGAATAGGCTGTTCCCAGAGTGCTGTATCAAGGCACCTCAGTGGGAAGTCTGTGGGAAGGAAAAAGTGTGGCAGAAAACGCTGCACAACGAGAAGAGGTGACCGGACCCTGAGGAAGATTGTGGAGAAGGGCCGATTCCAGACTTTGGGGGACCTGCGGAAGCAGTGGACTGAGTCTGGAGTAGAAACATCCAGAGCCACCGTGCACAGGCGTGTACAGGAAATGGGCTACAGGTGCCGCATTCCCCAGGTCAAGCCACTTTTGAACCAGAAACAGCGGCAGAAGCGCCTGACCTGGGCTACAGAGAAGCAGCACTGGACTGTTGCTCAGTGGTCCAAAGTACTTTTTTTCGGATGAAAGAAAATTCTGCATGTCATTCGGAAATCAAGGTGCCAGAGTCTGGAGGAAGACTGGGGAGAAGGAAATGCCAGAAGTCCAGTGTCAAGTACCCACAGTCAGTGATGGTCTGGGGTGCCGTGTCAGCTGCTGGTGTTGGTCCACTGTGTTTTATCAAGGGCAGGGTCAATGCAGCTAGCTATCAGGAGATTTTGGAGCACTTCATGCTTCCATCTGCTGAAAAGCTTTATGGAGATGAAGATTTCATTTTTCAGCACGACCTGGCACCTGCTCACAGTGCCAAAACCACTGGTAAATGATTTACTGACCATGGTATCACTGTGCTCAATTGGCCTGCCAACTCTCCTGACCTGAACCCCATAGAGAATCTGTGGGATATTGTGAAGAGAACGTTGAGAGACTCAAGACCCAACACTCTGGATGAGCTAAAGGCTGCTATCGAAGCATCCTGGGCCTCCATAAGACCTCAGCAGTGCCACAGGCTGATTGCCTCCATGCCACGCCGCATTGAAGCAGTCATTTCTGCAAAAGGATTCCCGACCAAGTATTGAGTGCATAACTGTACATGATTATTTGAAGGTTGATGTTTTTTGTATTAAAAACACTTTTCTTTTTTTGGTCGGATGAAATATGCTAATTTTGTGAGATAGGAATTTTGGGTTTTCATGAGCTGTATGCCAAAATCATCCGTATTAAGACAATAAAAGACCTGAAATATTTCAGTTAGTGTGCAATGAATCTAAAATATATGAATGTTAAATTTTCATCATGACATTATGGAAAATAATGAACTTTATCACAATATGCTAATATTTTGAGAAGGACTTGTATAATAGAAAGCAGCAAACAAAAAAAATAAATAAATAGGAACATGTTACTTCGCTGTCTGTTTGATTTTATTAGTATAATAATCAAGCCAATGTTAACATTAACTACCTAAAGTAGGTTTGTGATTTGAAATGAAAGGTAGGTCTAAGTATGGTGAGTTATATTGATATTGGTAATGGTATATTATTAGTGTAATATTTCAACTCTGTCAAAGAACAGTCAAATAATACACACTTTTCTCATCTGATTCAGTGTCTCTTTTGATTACGATGCATAGCAGAACAATGATTTATTTCATTTACAAATGTGGCAGCATAATGCCAAGAAAAGGGAGGCTATAAAAGCGTAAATATATCCTGTTTATTTTAATTGTGGATGCCAAATTTATTTATTCACCCACAAGGACATTTTCCTCTTTGTTTTTGCTCCAGTCGACTTCTGATGGTCCGTCATATTTTTCCCCTTTTGCCAAAGGAGGGAAGCCGACCATCTTTGAGTTCGTTACGGATGCGTAACTAATGTCCCCTCCCTCTCCCCTGCTCCAGAGAAGACGGCAACAAGAAATCCCGTTTTGTTTGATTTCTATTAGAAATAGCTTGGGCAGGATAGAGTAGGATTTTCGGGCGATATAGAATCGCCACAATAAATTGTATGTGCATGCAATGTCTTATTGAAGCTTTGATTGTTGTTGGACTCTGAAAGCCGGTGTGCTTTGAAGCTGTGTGTGTCTCACTGTGTTTTGAACACCTGAGCGCAGACTCAGGTGAATGTAAAAGTTGGACTGCTAGACGTTCTCAGAAGCCTTGAAGATCCAGCTAGAACCTCATGGTGGAACACTCACTGTTCCATTGTCTTCACTCTTAGTGTTTTTCCACTGGTTGCCGCCTAAAGGTTTTATGACCCTTTGTGTTTCACTGAGCTCCAACTTTGGGGGTTTTATGACTGCAGGCTGGTGGAGGCCGCTCCCAAAGCTTTGTTCCATTACCATTTTTGCCTATAAACGTCTGGTTTGACTTTCATAGACTCTCAATGTTGTTTTATCTTTGTTTGGTTAGTTATTTTACCCGTTTTTGTGTAGAATGTTTGCATGCTTGATTAGGTGAAGATTATTGAATCAGAATAGCAGGGTATTAATAAATGTTCATGTAGATAAGGAGAAAACCTTTGTTTATTTTGAACAAGAGGGATTTATATGTCAAAATAAGGTCAAAGTTCCCCCACGTTCAGTGAAGCGGTTGATTAAACAGTGATATTTCACGTGGTTTTTGGTTAATATCAATTTTTAATGATAATTTACTAATCGTAATTGTTAAGGGCTTTGAGCCCATAACTACCACACCAGAAGACATTTCAGATTTTTATTCGTCAGTAATGATTTTTGGTTAAGAAATTATTTTTCTGAATTATGATTTTTAATTAATAGGAATGAAAGTAGGAATGAATTGCTGTTTGTGAATCCAGTATTCATTCATGAACGGGGGTAATTAAGGTGCAAACGTAGCTTGACTTTTCTCTCTGAGGTCTACAGAAGCAAACTGTGTTCCAGAGAGTTCCCAGCAGAGACCCTGTCTCTACAACGCCAAGTGAAGCGGTTTTCCCAGCCTAAAGGAAGGACAACAGGACTGCATCACCGTGGCTAAAGCAGTAACGGGCAGTTCGGTCGACCCGGCAGAAAGAGCCGCCCCACCCCACAGCTACGAAGGTTAGCTGCAAGCTAACCCTTTGTTTACCCACACGTGGATGTTTTCCTCAACGCCCAGGGCAACTTATCTTCAGCACGGTTCACGTAAGAGGTAGTGTTTGGGAAGAGATTAGTTTAGAGTTTAATAATCTAAATAATATCCGTTTAATGATATTTGTTTTGTTTGTGTTGAGAAACTGAGCTACAGTAAGTAGCTGAGTTTTTCAAAATAAATGAACTATTGATATGAGTAAAAAACTCACAACAATTTGAGATTTTGAGATGTGTAGGTTTTTACTTTTCTGCCACACAGTGACAACTATTTTGATAGAATTTTCCCATGAATCATTTCTAGAAACCTTCCAAATGTTGTGAAAGCAGCCCAAATTTTAACAACCCACCCAAAGCTATTTTTCTAGCCCAATATGTTCAAAAGTACCCCAACTGGGGGTTAACCAGTGCAGTTTGGCAAATTTCATAACACTACACAGTTTACCCCAATCCCTTAAAGAAAACACTAATCAACAGCAATAATAAACATCCCCTTTCTTGAACCTCCACCTTAACGTGGTGGAAAGGTTTGAGTGTTTGAATGATCCTAGGCTATGTTGTCTGGGGCTTAATTGCCCCTGGCAGGGTCTCCCATGGCAAACAGGCTCTGGGTGATGGGTCAGACAAAGAGCGGTTCAAGACACCTTCATGAGGAACGTAAACACATTCTCATACTGTGTTTGATAAACAAGGTTCTAAACATAGAATGCATTAACTGAAAAATGGTGATTTGTTTGCTGGAACCACTTTATCCAGTATACTGTCATGAGAAGGCCACCCATCTAGGCGGCCTCATCAGCAGGACCGCTACCTCCACCTTTGTGCAAGGAGGAACCAGAGGAGCACTGCCAGAGCCCTGCAAAATGACCTCCAGCAGGCCACAAATGTACATGTGTCTGCACAAATGGTTAGAAACCGACTCCATGAGGATGGTATGAGGGCCCGACGTCCATAAATGGGGGTTGTGCTCACAGTCCAACACCGTGCAGGACGCTTGGCATTTGCCAGAGAACACCAGGATTGGTAAATTCACCACTGGCGCCCTGTGCTCTTCACAGATGAAAGCAGGTTCACACTGAGCACATTTGACAGACGTAACAGAGTCAGCATGCAGCATCCTTCAGCATGACCGGTCTGGCAGTGGGTCAGTAATGGTGTCGGGTGGCATTTCTTTGAAGGGCTGCACAGCCCTCCATGTGCTCACCAGAGGTAACCTGACTGCCATTAGGTACCGAGGTGAGATCCTCAGACCCCTTGTGAGACCATATGCTGGTGTGGTTGGCCCTGGGTTCCTCCTAATGCAGGACAATGCTAGACCTCATGTGGCTGAAGTGTGTCAGCAGTTCCTGCAAGATGAAGACATTGAAGCTATGGACTGGCCCGCCCATTCCACAGACCTGAATCTGATGGAGCACATCTGGGACATCATGTCTCGCTTCATCCACCAACGTCACGTTGCACCACAGACTGTCCAGGAGTTGGCAGATGCTTTAGTCCAGGTCTGGGAGGAGATCCCTCAGGAGACCATCTGCCGTCTCATCAGGAGCATGCCCAGGCGTTGTAGGGAGGTCATACAGACACGTGGAGCCTCATTTTGACTCGTTTTAAGGAAATTACATCAAAGTTGTAAGTTTCAAATCCAGGCCTCCATTGATTAATAAATTTGATTTCCATTGATGATTTTTGTGTGATTTTGTTGTCAGCACATTCAACTTTGTACAGAACAAAGTATTCAATGACAATATTTCATTCATTCAGATATAGGATGTGTTATTTGAGTGTTCCCTTTATTTTTTTGAGAAGTGTATAGCGAAATTTTGAAGTAATTCTAATTCTGTCCTCTCTGTCCTCAGACCCAGCTCGCCTGTCCTTGAGCCCTCATCTGATGCTGCCAAGCCTCATCATCCTGTTTTCCAGCCATTAATTAAACCAGCAGAATTGCCTTTTGACTCTGAGTCTGCTTTTGGATCCCTATTTTGAACTGGTTGATAATTACGGCAACTATGGTCAGAGTAGGCACAGAGTCATAGTAGACAAAGTTCAGGGCCCGTGTTCACAAAGATTCTCAGAGTCCTGTGTTGAAGCCATCTCTGCTTCCCCGGGTCCGTTGATTTGGGTACAGGTTTCAAAGAGTGAAATAAATACAAGTACAATCTACTTATGTTCACCTTCTGCGCAGAGTGAGAGATGGAGGCCCCATGCAGCTGCAGGCCCAACTCTGATCAACTCTTGCTTCCAGTTCGTTTTATTCAGTCTCAAGGGTGTGTCTTTCTGCATGGAGTTTGCATGTTCTCTCTGGGTACTCCAGCTATGGAAGCAAATGTGTCCCAATATTCAAATTAAAATGTATTAATAAAATGCTTTTTCATTTTCAGAATGAAGCTGCATTTTTTGACTCATAAATAAAATTAAAAATAAATCATTCAAACTACATTTTAATTTTCTTCAAAAAGTGACCAAAATTCATTTTGAAATATCAAATTTGAAAATTAAAATGTATGAACAGAAATGTTTTTTCATTTTAAAGTCACAGCTGCATTTTTTGACTCATAAATGAAATTGCTAATAGATCTTTCAAACTGCGTTTTCATTTTCCTCTTCAAGACAGCTCATTATGTAACACAACTAAAGAAATAACTAAGAGGAAAATGGGTTTTCATTTTCATGCCCGTGCCTGCAAAAGTGTTCCATAAATCAATTTGACTTCGCAATTCCAAGCAGCGCAGGAGTGACGTCAGTGGCAACTCTTCTTCTCATGCCCCTGACCGCATCATTACGCATTTTGTACATTAGCGGTGTGCATTGCTCTCATGACGACATGAGAGCGCGAAGATTGTGTTCAGAGACGGTGGGAAATCACCATGTCAAAATCTGTACCAGGGAAGCCGGTACAGATAAGGGAAGCCACAGCTGCCCTGGAAAGGCAACAAAATCTAATAGTCCCAATACCCACACTACACCCTACACCCCTCTATGAAGTGTGTACTTTGTGCAAGCGCATGTAAGGGTTGAAGTGCGCAGGTTACAAGCGTGCAAAATTGGAGAATTGGGACAGTAGGGGTTATGTCATCAACTGGCACCTCTGCACCGTAACTGCAACATCAAAAAGGGCGGGAACCAGCGCTGTTTTCACAGTCTCTCTGCTAAAAAAACGATTTAAAACTGCAACAAGTAATTGTTTTGAGGAGAAGAAAGTGCAGGAAGCGACGGAGGCTTATACACCAGACTCTCGCCGCGCCAGTGTTTGTTTGAAAGGTAACTTCAGTGTTATGACCTACTGACTGCCCAGACTCACTCTGAAGCCAGTGGTATCTAACAATGTTGAGCCTGGAAAACCAGTAAAAATATATTTGTCAGCTTGCTGTCTAAAGTTTACGCAGTTCTTATTATTCTGATTTGATGGCTAGTTACGTTGACGGTTGTGATTGGTTTTTGCTCAGAATGTCATCTGCAGCAGTGAATTGTGGGTAATATACTTCGGCGAAGTTCGCTTAGATGCGGGCTTCGCCGAAGGGTGGATGTGGGGCACAAAGGCGGCGGGGCTAATGACCACTCTGGAGAATTGGGACACACTACGCACTCGAACCCATCAACGGGAACGCGCAATTCAGGGACACAAGGGTGGAAGTGCGGGTATTGGGACAGGGCCTTAGTCTCTGCAGACCGGTGTGCAAAATTCTGTTCCCCTGAAATAATCTGTTCCCCTTGTGTCGGGAGCGCGCACTGCAGCCAGAGAGGCGGATCCGACCGTCTTCGCAGCTTTTCTGATCGATTTGTCGGTAAAACGACAAAATGTATTCATGTCAATGTTCTTTATTTTCTTTATTCTTTATTTTTAATCAATAGCTCATAGAAAAAAATAAATAAATACAAAATGTACCTGGTCTTGTGAGGTTTTTTTTGCACAGTTTTGTGTTGTTTCGCCGAAAGAATCCATGTCTTTTCCAACCTGTGTCATGTTCACTTTAACCTGACGGACATCAGTCAGCCACCAAACTCTGTTTTCCAACACATTGTGTTTATTTCTACTTTTTTATTACTGATATAAGACAATGGATGCTCACTCTGTTGGACGCGAATAGTCAGGCTTCCTGAATAGATGAGAGTGTAGCTTATTTTTCTGGTAAATCGCATTCTAATGTAAAATGTGACAAAATACTGTTTTTATAAAAGATATTTCTACTTGCTAGTTTTTGATCATTTTTGATTATGGTAATGTCTGATGTTTTGTTTAAAATAATCAGCTCTAGTATTATTAAAGTACTTTACATATTCCTATATCAAACATACTGTCCCTGTCATGTATGAGAACATATTTCCTCTCTTTTAAAAAGAGGGAAAAAATGTTTATAGGAACATCAAAGGGGAACACAATATTTCAGCCTGACGCTCACACCTCGTGATGTTTTGTTACCCCATGGGACAGGGATTGAACAATCACCTTATATTTTGAGTTGGTCATTCCTCACATCATACACAACTATTCTTGTGAATGTGGACACATTTGCTCTTTATTTGCCAGAATTACATGGGGAACAAAATATTTCAGCCATCTGAAATATTCTGTTTCCTGCTCATAACATAGGAACAAAATAACTTACAGACAAGTGTTTTACTGTGTCTATTCCTCTTATCATAGACAACAAGTCCTGTGAATTTGGAAACATCTGCTCTTTATATGCCAGAGTTACAGGGGGGAATAGAATATTTCAGACAGCTGAAATAATCAGTCAGCCCTGCTGGAGTCCAACGTGAACCGGGAACAGGTCAGACTTAGTACCGGCAATGCGGACCAAACTTCTGCTCCGCTTGTAGAGAGACCTGATGGCCCCTAATAAAGGGCCCCTGACTCCATTATTCTGGAGCACCCCCCACAGGACACCACGAGGGACACAGTCGAGTGCTTTCTCCAGGTCCACAAAACACATGTGGACCGGTTGGGCAAACTCCCATGAACCCTCAAGTACCTTGTAGAGGGCATAGAGCTGGTCCAGTGTTCCACGGCCAGGACGAAAACCACACTGCTCCTACTGAAGCTGAGGTTTCGACTATCGGCCGGACTCTCCTCTTCAATACCCTGGCGTAGGCCTTACCAAGGAGGCTGAGGAGTGTGATCCCCCTATAGTTGGAACGCACCCTCCACAACTGCCTATCGAGAGGCTCTGTCCCTGACTGCCACGCAATGTTGAAGAGGCGTGTCAACTATGACAGCCACACAACATCCAGAGACTTGAGGTACTCAGGGTGGATCTCATCCACCCCCGAAGTCCTGCCACCGTGGATCTTTTTAACCACCTCAGTGACTTCAGCCTGGGTGATGAAAGAGTCCAAACCTGAGTCCCCAGCCTCTGCTCCCACCAGGGAATGCGTGACATCAGGGTTGAGGAGATCCTCAAAGTACTCCTTCCACCGCTCGATGATGTCTCCAGTCAAGGTCAGTAGATCCCCACCCTGACTGTAAACAGTGTTGGCGAAGCACTGCTTTGTCCTCCTGAGGCACCGGATGGTTTGCCAGAATCGCTTCGAGGCCAACGGTAATTCTTCTCCATGGTCTCACCGAACTCCTCCCAGGCCCGAGTTTTTGCCTCTGCCACCACCCGGGCCGCAGAATGCTTGGCCTCACCGTACCCATCAGCTGCCTCAGGAATCCCACAAGTCAACCACAGTCGTTACAACTCCTTCTTCAGCTTGACAGCATCCCTTACTGCCAGTGTCCACCACCGGGTTCTGGGCTACCACCGCGACAGCCAGCGCAGACCTTACGGCCACAGCTACGGGTGGCAGCATCGACAACAGATGCGGAGAACATGGTCTACTCAGACTCTATGTCTTCAACCTCCCCCGGAATCTGTTCAAAGCTCTCCCGGAGGTGGGAGTTGAATACATCCCTGGCCGAGGGCTCCGTCAGACGTTCCTAGCAGACCCTCACTATGCGCTTGGGTTTGTCAAGTCTGTCCAGCTTTCTCCTCTTCCAGCGGATCCAACTCACCACCAGGTGGTGTTCAGTGGACAGCTCAGCCCCTCTCTTCACCCGAGTATCCAAAACATGCGGCCGAAGGTCTGATGATACGACACCAAAGTCGATCAATGACCTCCTGCCTAGGGTGTCCTGGTGCCAAGTGCACTGATGTGAACACCCTTATGCTTGAACATGGTGTTCATTATGAACAATCCGTGACTAGCACAGACGTCCAACAATGAAACACCACTCGGATTCACATTGGGGGGCCATTCCTCCCGATCACGCCTCTCCAGGTGTCACTGTCGTTTCCCACTTGGATGCTGAAGTCCCCCAGCAGAACATCGGAGTCCCCGGGAGGGGCACTATGCAGCACCCCCGACAGGGATGCCAAGAAGGATAGGTACTCTGCACTACCGCTGGGACAGTCAGAGACCTGTGCCCAACCTCCCCGATGACTGTCCAGGGTGGGACCCTGGCTCCGCCGTACCGGGCAACGTCACGTGCCTCGATTTTGTGGTCCTCGTGAAGGCGTCTTGAACCGCTATTTGTCTGACCCATCACCCAGAGCCTATCTGCCATGGGAGGATCCTACCAGGGCATTAAAGCCCCAGACAACATAGCCTCAACTCTCCATCTCATAATACTAAATTTGGATCAATGGATGGGTTTAGCACAAGAAACTAATTGCAGCTTTGCAGATAAAACTTGGCCATTATCCAACCCTAACCCTATCTTGCCTTTTTTGAAAATTCCACCTCTACTGTTTTCAGTTTAACTTCACATGGTTCACTGCAAACTCTCAAGGAAAGCAGAGAAAAGCAGCATTATTGTATCTTTTTGTGACCATTTTTGTATCTTGACTTCTCACTGGCCAACCATGCGTATGCTCTCTTTAAATTATATAGCTTTTTGTACTGCTTTTCATTTCTCCATGAGTTTATGGTAATACAGAACAGTGTTTTTGGATAAAACAAATTTATTTCAAAATTAACAGAGGAAAAAACACAATGGAAAGCAAAATAGTGTCATGCATCGTTTTGTCAACCTTTCTCACTCAAAATAAACCCATTATAAAGAAAACAGAAGTGAAGGATATATGAGTTAAAATACAGTTCTAGTCAGATATTTTCATTACACTTATCACAAGTATAAATGTCAATAATTTGTAAATGTTTCTCTTGCAGGGTTAAAGGATAAGATACAATTTTCATATAATTTATAATTAAAAATAGGGTGCACAATTTGAAGTTGATTTTGTCTACAGGGATTAAATATATAAACAAAACAGTAACAATTTGGTTCAATGTCCCCTAGCAAGTTGCACTTAATCAAAACAGAGGTAACATCCTCAGGAGCCCCTGGGCACTGATACTCCTAGACCCAGTTTCATTTCAACATCTACATACCACAGCAAATCATTACAACTAAAATCTATACCAGATAATAATTACCATCATACTTTTCAAAGATCAAATAAGCAGTTCATCTGATGCAAAGCACGTTTTAGTGAAATACTAACAACAGTACTCCTAACAAACCAATAATCTTGGTCCAAAGTGTCCCAGAATGGAATGGACTTTCATAGCAATTCAGTAGGTAGTCAACTCGAGACCAGGATCCATTATTAGGCAAAGGATCCACACCTAATGTCCAGCACATGAGGTTGTAGATGTCCACTGCTCTAATTGGAGCTGCTCGAACATTCTTCTTGAAGTCTGGACATAAAACATAAATAGTATTACATTTTAGCTTTATATTCTCTTTTTCCAGTTTTAAGACAGTTTCATAATAACCTGACAAAGCACCAATACTTCACATTTCTTGTTTCTTGTATTTGACAGATTTTTCCTCTGTATAGTAGTGATTATATCAAGACAGTAAGGTAAAATAACATTTCATACAGTAGATGGACCCTGAAATATTAAGCATAGCAACAAAGGTAGAAATGTTAATAAAAAAAAAAAACAAGGGAGAAGATACAGCAAAGTTTTAAAGTAAAAGCAGGAAAAATAAAACCACTGAAGAAAACAGCTTAGCTCTTTTTAAAGTTTTTGATATTTCTCTAAAAGGATTGCTTTTCTTGAGTAGTTTTACTAAACCTCCAGCTAATTTCAGTGCACATCCATATTGTCTATACTCGCTTATATATATTATATTATTATATATATTATAGCGGGACACATGGGCTGCTGTCTATCTTCAGTGATTATTGGGCAAGGGATGGTTTACCCTGCACAGATCACCAGTCCATCACAAAGAGACACACAGGACAAGCATGCCTGTTTTTGGTCTGTGTGGGAGGAACTGAAGTACCAACAGACAGCCCATGCATCACATGTAATTTGAATGTATTGAGTCCTTTTTAGCTTACTTGACAAATCTGATGAAATGTTTCAAGATGACCTACTCTAACCTTTTTCTAAACCTTGCAACATATTTATTGGTACATTTATGTAAACAGCAAAAATGTGTTGTGGTTATAATGCCCTCCACAATTATGAACAGTTCTGTGAAGTTATGAAAACTTCATCTCACTCTGAAATATAAGAAGGATTTTTTTTGTTTTCTCATCATCTGAGGCATCATGTAGTGTGTACGCACAAAAACCTTGCGGAGCACTGTTTTGTGCACAACTCAGCATGTACAAAAATTAAAGTTGCGTGAAAGTGTGTGGAAACTTTTGAACTGCACTGAAAATGTGCAGCAGCCACACAAACGTTTTCAATCGACAACAATAAACTACAGAGAACTAAACCTCCCTTTAATAGACTGAAATATGACTCCATTCAGTTTTATTTAATTCATGGAGCATCAAACCTGATGTTTAAACACAAGCGATGAAACCGAATCACATTCAGTCACATACAATAACTAAACACACCTCAACAAATAATGGAAACAACCTCAGTTGGATGAAAGCTCTGTGCGTAAAGTTCTGCATAATTGTGGAATGATGGCAGGTTTGGCACAGCTGGAGGACATCGTCAATGGAAGAAGTCGGAGGGAGCGTTTTTTTTTCAGAGATTGCACTGATCTGCTGGGACATGATGACATATGGCTTATCAGCCGGTTTAGATTGGCCGGGTTTCTGGAATAATTTCTGCAATTATTGTGGAGCTCTGCATTAAGGTGGCCTCAGTTACAGAGGGAAACCAGGAGGAGCCGGGTGTCCACCAGTGGCAGTTCAAGTTCTCACTACGCTGCGGTCCTTTCAGCCGGGGGTTTTCAGAGGGAGCTGACTGACAGGTGATGTATTTAACAATCATCCGTGAACCAGGTCATGCCAGCCTTATGGGATGGCCACATCTGTATGTTGCTCAGATCTATAAAGTTCCCCTGAACTGTGGCTCTCATTTGTAGAGAGGAACCGATTTCCGAATGTAATCTGAGCTGCACTCAATTAAGTTCAAATTCAAAAGTCAAAAATACTTTATTAATCCTAAAGGGAAATTAAATGTTAGAATGAAAAGTAACAGAGCTACTCCAACCTGCTGCCACCTTTAGCGGCGCAATTCTTGAATTCTTATTACTATAAGGGGACCATCTGTAAGTGAATATGCTTTTGTGAATAGAAAGTGTTTTTGCTCAATATCATGCAACATATTTGTGATGCGCAAATGTGTCTCACTAATGCAATGGCAAGTTGACCTCCTCAACTCATGATTCCTTTAAACTATAAAATATTATTCTAATAGTTGTGTTGGGAACAAACAAACTGTTTTGGGAAAGCCGAAAGTGATACAGCGATATCAACACTCAAATTCAAAATTTAAAGGAGGTAGCTGAGGCAGCGAGCGGCATGTCGGATAAACGGCAGGAACAAGAAGACCCCTAATCCTTGTGGTTTTTAGTATAACAATGGCCACCAGTGGGCTCTAGATGGACAAACTTTATCAGTTTATTATTTTACTTAGTACCCCTACACATAACCCATTCTAAAACGGCCAAACTCTAACACTCAGTAGTTTATTCTAACCTCCCCAACAACCCTGCACCATTTCTAACCCTTTGTGAAGAGCCTTGAGACGACATGTGTTGTGAATTGGTGCTACATAAATAAAACTGAATTGAATTGAATTGAATTTAACCTGCGATGGACTGGCGACCTGTCCAGGGTGTACCCTGCCCCACACCCATAGATTGCTGGAGATAGGTACAAGCTTACGCACGTCCCACCATGGAAGAAGCGGTATAGAAGAGGAATGAATGAATGAATGAATGAATGATTGGCAGATTGAGCCCACAGAGCCCTTCGCAGACACCCAGGTGATAATGCGCCCCCCTCAACATCGACCGTTTTCCTTTCAGTTTGTTACGGATGCGTAACTACTCCCCCCCCTGCTCCAAAGACACAACAAGTAATCCCGTTTTGTTTTAGTTCTATTAGAAATAGCTTGGGCAGGATAGAGTATGATTTTAGGGTGATTTAGAATCGCCACTTATAGTGACTATGTGCATGCCATGTCTTATTGAGACTTTGATTGCTGTTGGACTCTGAAGCCGCCGCGCTTTGACGCAGTGCGTGTCTCACTGTGTTTGAACACCTGAGCACAGACTCAGGTGAACTTAAAGTTGGACTGCTAGAACCTCGTGGTGAAAACTCACTATTCCATTGTCTTCACTCTTCGTGTTTTTCCATTGATTGCCGCGTAAAAGTTTTATGACCCTTTGTGTTTCACTGAGCTCCAACTTTGGGGGTTTTATGACTGCAGCCTGGTGGAGGCCTCTCCCAAAGCTTTCTATTTTTTTTGCCATAACTGCTGATTTGACTTACACACTCAATGTTGTTTTATCTTGTTTAGTTTGTTATTTTACCCGTTTTGTGTAGACTTTTGCATGCTTGATTAGGTGAAGATTATTGAATCAGAATAGTGAGGTGTATCAGGGCTGTTGATTTAATAAATATTCACGTAGATAAAGAGAAAGCGTTTGTGTTTATTTTGAGCAAGAGGGATTTGTTTGTCAAAATAAGGTAAAAGTTCCCCCACCTTCGGTGAAGCGGTTGATTAAACAGTGACATCCAGTAATAGTTATCAATTATTACTGAGAATTTAATAATTGTAATTATCAAGGGCTTTGAGCCATAATTACAACACCAGAGGAGATCTCTGATTTCGATTCGTAAGTAATGATTTTTGGTTAAGAAATTAATATTTTTCAGATTATGATTTTAAATGATAATTCTTGATAAATATTAATGAATCAATAATCATAATTTTTACAGAAAGATACATTACTGCTCTGCTTATGAAGAGATAATGTAAAAGGTGTTACTTGCTAAGGACCTGTCATACAAGAACCAGCAAATCCGGATCTTCAGAGACCTTCACCCTGGAGTGGTGAAACCCCGAACTGCATTTACCCCAGTGAGGAGAATCCTTCGTGATAAACCTAAGGTTAAATTTGGACTGTTGTACCCTGCGATACTCCAACTGTCACACAATGGGTCGGGGCTGTGGTTTACAGACCGGGAGGAGGCACTTAAATATGCAGAAAGTCATTTCTAACCCTGTAGAGGGAAATGTTTTATATTGAGAAATTGGATGACCATCCCACATTAGAGTCCCAGCTGAGGGAAGGCTTCAAGGACAACACTGCATAGGTGACCATACAGCTTGTGCATTTCTGAAAACATAGGCCATCTGCCACAACCGACTGGGGGTTTGAGAGAACAGAGCAGAGACACAAAGAGGACAAAGAAGCACTGATCCAGGAGTCCTTTCTATGGGAAGGAAAAGTAAATGTTAATGGATGTAGCTCCTTTAGTCGTTTCATCTAGAAAGAAAGAACAGATAAACTCTGAGCCAGTTTTCAAGGTTAGAGTCTGAAAGAGAGCACATAGAGTTAGTCACAGTAAAAGCTCAGTCAATTGCTATATCTAGGATACAGAAAGGGTTAAACACTGAAAGACAGGGCCAAGTGGATCATCGGTAGAGGGTGAGCATTAAAGTTGTCGGCAGCAGAAGCTTGGACAATGCCCCTCTCCAGAAAGGTGTCACAGGTAGACACAGAGTCAGGTCAGGTGTAGCTTCTAGGAAGAAAAAAGAGAGAGAACATAAAGTTAAAAGCTGAAATAACAGCAAATAATGCAAAACTGGTGAGTAGTGTGAGAATGTAGCGAAGAGAGTCAGTGTTCGGAGAATTTTAAATTCTATTCTGGATTTAACAGGGAGCCAATGAAGGGAAGCGAAAATAGGAGAAATATGATCTCTCTTTTTAATTTTCATCAGAACTCTTGCTGCAGCATTTTGAATCAGCTGAAGGCTTTTAACTGCATTTTGTGGACATCCTGATAGTAAAGAATTACAATAGTCCAGCCTTGAAGTAACAAATGCATGGACTAGTTTTTCAGCATCACTCCTGGATAGGATATTTCTAATTTTGGCAATGTTCCAGAGGTGAAAGAAGGAAATCCTAGAAACCTGTTTAATATGGGATTTAAATGACATGTCCTGGTCAAAGATAACACCAAGGTTTGTTACTTTATTATCAGAGGTCAATTTAATACCATCCAGGTTAAATGGTTGACTAAGCAGTTTCTTTTTTAAAGACTCCGGTCCAAAGACAACAACTTCTGTCTTGTCTGAATTTAGAAGCAGAAAATTTAAAGTCATCCAAGTTTTTATGTCTTCAATACATGCTTGTAGTCTATCTAACTGGTTGGGCTCATCAGGATTTATGGATAAATAAAGCTGAGTATCATCAGCATTACAGTGAAAATGTATCCTATGTTCCCTGATAATTTGACCTATTGGAAGCATATATATATTAAAGAGAATTGGCCCAAGTACTGAACCCTGTGGTACTCCATAATTAACCATGGAGTTTAAAGATGATTTATCATTTACAGTGCCTTGCGAAAATATACGGCCCCCTTGAACTGGTCCACCTCTTGCCACATTTCAGGCTTCAAACATAAAGATATAAAATTCAAATTTTTTGTGAAGAATTAACAACAAGTGGGACACAATCGTGAAGTGGAATAAAATTTATTGAAAGTGTCAAACTTTTTTAACAAATAAAAAACTGAAAAGTGGGGCGTGCAATATTATTCGGCCCCCTTGCGTTAATACTTTGTAGCGCCACCTTTTGCTGCAATTACAGCTGCAAGTTGCTTGGGGTATGTCTCTATCAGTTTTGCACATCGAGAGACTGAAATTCTTGTCCATTCTTCCTTGCAAAACAGCTGGAGCTCAGTGATGTTTGATGGAGAGCGTTCGTGAACAGCAGTCTTCAGCTCTTTCCACAGATTATCGATTGAATTCAGGTCTGGACTTTGACTTGGCCATTCCAACACCTGGATACGTTTATTTGTGAACCATTCCATTGTAGATTTGGCTTTATGTTTTGAATCAGTGTCTTTTTGTAAGATAAATCTCCGTCCCAGTCTCAGGTCTCTTGCAGACTCCAACAGGTTTTCTTCCAGAATGGTCCTGTATTTGGACCCATCCATCTTCCCATCAATTTTGACCATCTTCTCTGTCCCTGCTGATGAAAAGCAGGTCAAAACCATGATGCTGCCACCACCATGTTTGACAGTGGGGATGGTGTGTTCAGGGTGATGAGCTGTGTTGCTTTTAATCCAAACATATTGTTTTGCATTGTGGCCAAACAGTTGGATTTTGGTTTCATCTGACCAGAGCACCTTCTTCCACATGTTTGGTGTGTCTCCAAGGTGGCTTGTGGCAAACTTTAAACGAGACTTTTTCTGGATATCTTTCAGAAATGGCTTTCTTCTTGCCACTCTTCCATAAAGGCCAGATTTGTGCAGTGTACGACTGATTGTTGTCCTATGGATAGACTCTCCCACCTCAGCTGTAGATCTCTGCAGTTCATCCAGAGTGATCATGGGCCTCTTGGCTGCATCTCTGATCAGTCTTCTCCTTGTTCAAGATGAAAGTTTAGAGGGACGGCTGGGTCTTGGTAGATTTGCAGTGGTCTGATACTCCTTCCATTTCAATATGACTGCTTGCACAGTGCTCCTTGAGATGTTTAAAGCTTGGGAAATCATTTTGTATCCAAATCCGGCTTTAAACTTCTCCACAACAGTATCTTGGACCTGCCTGGTGTGTTCCTTGGTCTTCATGATGCTCTCTCGCTTTGAACAGAACCCTGAGACTATCACAAAGCAGGTGCATTTATACGGAGACTTGATTACACACAGGTGGATTCTATTTATCATCATCGTCATTTGGGACAACATTGGATCATTCAGAGATCCTCACTGAACCTCTGGAGTGAGTTTGCTGCACTGAAAGTAAAGGGGCTTAATAATATTTCACGCCTCACTTTTCAGTTTTTTATTTGTTAAAAAAGTTTGACACATCCAATAAAGTTCATTCCGCTTCACGATTGTGTCCAACTTGTTGTTGATTCTTCACAAAAAAGTTGAATTTTATATCTTTATGTTTGAAGCCTGAAATCTGGCAAGAGGTTGAAAAGTTCAAAGGGGCCAAGTACTTTCACAAGGCACTGTACACGAACAAACTGGAATCTGTCAGACAAATAAGATTTAAACCAGCATAGCACTGTTCCCCTGATCCCTACTGCATATTCCAGCCTTTCTAAGAGAATATTGTGATCGACTGGATCAAATGCAGCACTGAAATCTAACAGAACCAGTACAGACACAAGTCCATTATCTGAGGCCATAAGAATATCATTAGTGACTTTCAGCAGAGCCGTTTTGGTGCTATGATGAGCTCTGAAACCTGACTGAAACTCTTCAAACAGGTCATTGCTGTGTAAATGCTCACACATTTGATTAGCAACTATTTTCTCAAGAATTTCTGATAAGAATGGAAGATTGGATATAGGTCTGTAATTTATTAAGTCATCTCGATCAAGCGAAGGTTTCTTAAGTAAAGGTTTAATTACAGCTAACTTAAAAGCCTGTGGTTCTGATCCATTTACTAAGGATAGATTAATTATACCTAAAATGGGGCTGGTAATCAGAGGGAACACTTCCTTAAATAATTTGGTTGGGATTGGGTCTAACATACAAGTTGAAGGTTTAGATGAAGCTAATATTTCTGATAAGTCAGGAAGCTCCCAAGGATCAAAACAGTCCAAACACAGATCAGGTTCTACAGTTACTTCCAATGTTGTCTCACTTGCTGAGGATGAAGTAATCATCTTAGGGAGTATGTCAAAGATTTTCTTTTTAATAGAATCAATTTTATTTAGGAAGAATCCCATAAAGTCATGACTGCTGAGAGCTAAGGGAATGGATGGCTCAACAGAGCTATGACTGTGTGTAAGTTTAGCAACTGTACTAAAGAGAAACCTAGGATTATTCTTGTTCTCTTCTATTAATGATGAGAAATAAGCTGTTCTGGCTTGGCGAAGTGTCTTTTTGTACAAAAGTAGGCTATTTTTCCAGATTAAGTAGGAATCCTCTAGGTGTGTAGAGCGCCATTTTCTCTCCAATTTTCTAATATTGTGCTTTAAAGTACGTAGCTCTGAATTAAACCAGGGAGCTAGCCTCCTATGAATAATTACCTTCTTTTTCAAGGGGGCTGCATTGTCTAATGCACCACGCAATGATGAAGTAACACTATGAACAAGAGAATCAATTTGTGAATGGGAAGAAACAAAATTATTGCCCTCCACTGTGCTTTTCTGTGATAGTGACGAAATTAAAAGTTAAACAGATTCTTTAAAGGTTGTTACTGCATTATCTGATAATATGTCAGCACAAGGTCCAGAGAATGAAGACAAAGGTGGGTAGGTTTGTTAATGTTTTGAGCAAAGCCAATTGAGTCTAATATAGCATTAAAGACTATATTTAGGCTATCACTTTCAGTGTCAACATGAATGTTAAAATCCCCCACTATAATAACCTTATCTGTATTTAACACTAAATCAGATAAAAGGTCTGAAAACTGATCTAAACATTGGGAGTAAGGGCCTGGTGGACGGTACAAAACAACAAACAGAAGTGGTTTTAAAACTAAGGATTAAATATTCAAAAGAGTTGTAGCTATTAATTGGTCTGGGACTAATCAATAAATCGGACTGAAAGATGGTTGCTACTCCTCCTCCTCGCCCAGTATGTCGAGGAATGTGGAAATTTAAATAATTAGTAGGAGTTGACTCATTTATAGTAACATAATCCTCTTGCTGCAGCCAGATTTCTGTGTGGCAAAATAAATCAAATTGATTGTCACAAATCAGGTCACTAACTAGCAAAGTCTTTGAAGAGAGAGATCTTATGTTCAATAAGCCACATTTAATTGTTTTATTTTTCTTTTTAGTCTGAGTTGTGTTTATTTTTATAAGATTTTCCTGATTTCTTCCTATTACATTATTTTTTAATCTATTCAATTTTGGCCGTGGCGAGACACTGTCTCTCCGGATCAGACTAGGTCTTCCCTAAAATGTTCTCCAATTATCAATGTAGCTCACATTGTTTTCTGGATACCACCTAGACAGCCAGCGGTTGAATGACAGCATGCGGCTAAACATGTCGTCACTGGTCAGATCGGGGAGGGGACTAGAGAAAATTACGGAGTCCGACATTGTTTTGGCAAACTTATACACCGAAGCAACACTAACTTTGGTGACCTCCGATTGACGTAACCAGGTGTCATTACCGCCAGAGTGAATAACAATCTTACGGTATTTACGCTGATCCTTAGCCAGCAGTTTCAGGGTTTCAGGAAGGATTTGATGTCGCCCGTTCTGGCCCCTGGCAGACATTTGACTATAGTCGCTGGTGTCTCTAGTGCCACGTTTCTGACTATGGAGCTGCCAATTACCAGAGTTGTCTTATAAGCGGGTGTGTCGCTGAGCGGGGAAAATCTGTTAGAAACGCAGACGGGTTGGTGGTGACCTGTGGGCTGGGATCTAGGACTATGCTTTCTACGTTCCGTCATCCAGCTTGCCTGAGGTCCCGGCTGCGCGGGCTCTGCTGGAGGACTGCTACGGGGAGCTACCCTCGGTGGCTCCGCGCTGGCTAAGGGGCCTCGGCTATCTGCTGGTTTTTCAACAGCGCCGAGCCGGGCCTCCAATTCCGACACCCTTGCCTCCAAAGCTACAAATATGCTACATTTAATACACCTACCATTATCACTAAAAGAGGCAGAGGAGTAACTGAACATCTGACACATAGAGCAGGAGAGAGGAGGAGACTCAGAGAAACCGCAGAACGGGTAGCCATGGTGGAACTAAAGCTAACGCTAAGCTAGCGACCCATTACCACTACTAGAAAAATCGTGTAAGAATCAGAGCTAAATGGATAAACCAAGTCTATCACTCAAATTTCACAGCTAAGACTAGAGGAGTAGCCATTATAATTCGTAAAAACTTCCCATTTGTGCTTAAACTGACAATTGCGGATAAGGAAGGGAGATATGTTTTGGTGGGAGGTGAAATACATGGCAGACCAATCAATTCAATTCAATTCAATTTTATTTATATAGCGCCAATTCACAACACATGTTGTCTCAAGGCACGTTACAAAGGGTTTGGAGTGGTATAGGGTTGTTGGGGAGGTTAGATTAAACTACTGAGTATTAGAGTTTGGACATTTTAGAATGGGTTATGTGTAGGGGCACTAAGTAAAACAATACACTGATAAAGTGTGTCAATGTAGAGCCCACTGATGGTCATTGTTATACTAAAAACCACAAGGATTGGGGGTACCTCTCTCTGTCAGACTGATTATAACCATTGGAAAAGAGAAGGGGTCGCACAGGTAACAGAAATAGAGGGTCTGTTTGCACCTCAACCATAACTGAGCCGGTTTAGGCTAAACCTGACTCCCCCTTACTCCATCCAACAGGGAGGGAGGAAGGCAGAGGTAAGAATATCACTGTACTCAATATTTATGGACCGAAATGGGATGACCCAGAATTCTTTAGGAGAGCTTTTGGTCTCATTCCAGATATCTCCAATACCAACTAGATTATCGGGGAAGAGGTCCGTCAGGTCTTAGTCACCCATCTAGATAGATCATCAACCCAGATAACGGCAACATCTAAGGGCTTCTAACTTTTGAAGAGGTCCCCGACTAGGTCCCCGACTTTTGACAAAGAAGGAATTCTGTACGTATCTGGAAGACCAGATTAAACTGTATTTTGAGGCGATTGATAAGGAAGTTTATGGACTCATCCCTAGTTTTTTCAAGTTTATGGGGGTACCCCTATTTTCCAGATTAAGCTATGGGATACATTCAAAGCGTATATAAGGGGATGTGCTATTGCCTTTCAGTTATCACAAAAGAAGCACAACAGCTTAGAACAATTACACTTGGAAGGTGAGAAATGAAGACTGGAAATAGAGAATGCCACCGTACCATCCAGTGAGAAATATAACAAAATTTCCACCCTCAAATACCAACTGAACAGAATCCTTTCTGAAAAGGTCTCTAGAGTCTTCACATTCATTAAACAAACACATTTTGAATTTGGAGATAAGCCACACAAACTGCTGGCCAGGCAGCTGTCGAGAGGACTATTGACACAATAAAATCTGAAGAAGGCACTCCCCTTACTTCACATAAAGATATTAACAACTCATTCCGTCAGTTTTATTAAAAATTATACAACTCGCAAGCCCATGCTCCGGAAACAATGAAGCGATTTTTAAACCTATGTAAACTCCCTTTGTTAACAGAGAGCGATCAAGGTTCATTAGAACTAGATATTACTCGAGAGGAAATAAAAAAAACAATTACCTCACTTAAAAATGGTAAAAGCCCGGGGCCGGATGGATTATGTAACGAGTTTTGCAAAACAAATTGCAACACTATTGCTCCATACCTAGTCAAGATGTACAGGAAGGCCTCCCAGCTACATTAAATGAAGCTACAATAGTTTTGATTCCAAAAGAAGGGGAAGGACCTAGAGCAGGTGGTGTCATACAGGCCGATATCATTGATAAATACAGATTTAGAAATTCTAGCTAAAACCCTGGCAAGAAGACTTAACCCTCATTTGGCTAAACTTTTTTACCCTGCCCAAACCGGGTTCATTCCTAACAGGCACTCATTCTAGAACTGCAGACGCCTTTTTTAATATCTTGTACTCACCCAGACAACCTAAAAAAGACGGACTTATTTTAAGCTTGGACCGAAAAGGCGTTTGATTGTGTAGAATGGCCTTCCCACTACGCTGTATTTAATAGGTTTAACCATTGAGGCATTCAGTATTATTTTAGGGTACAAAATTAACTGGGGCAAGAGCGAACCGATGCCTGTCCGCTGCGCAGACTCAACAGTACTACATCAAACACCATTTTCTGGCCTGGGATAAATTTAGATACCTAGGACTAGTCATTACAAAAAAATATAATTCACTGTTTGAATCAAATTTTATGGACTTACTTGATAAATTTCCAATTGACTAGATAGGAAGAATAAATGCGGTCAAAATGGTCTGTCTCCCTCAATTACTGTTTCTTCTCCAGAACATACCCGTATACCTTACTAAAATATTCTTTAAAAAATTGGATTCCATGCTCCTTCATTTATTTGGAATTATAAATCCCACAGACTCAGTAAGGGATATTTGTGTAAGCCTAAGGGGAGTGGGGGCCTAGCCCTCCCAGACTTTATACTTTATTAATTGGGTGGTTAACATATATTCTTTTTCCTACTGGCTAGATGAGACCGCTGTCCTTGAAAGCAGTCATCCCCAGCCCCTGGGCTGCGGACCGGTACCGGTCCGTGAATCAATTGGTACCAGGCTGCAGAAGAAATAATAAAATATTTATGTTTTATGTATTATCTTAGTCTGAACAATCTTTTATTTTGAAAAACCTCTCAGTTTAACCCACAAGCTAGCAAAATGAGTAAGAAACAGATGTCTTTGGGAAGTTTCTTTGTGAAGGGGAAAAGGCCCGGTGAAGAAACAGGAGAAGAACCCACTTCCAAGAAAAAGAAAGCTTTTAACAGACAATACCAGAAGTCCTACTTGAAATATGGATTTATCCCGGTAGGTGATTCCCACAAGCCCGCTCTGCATAATATGTGACGACCGGCTTGCGATTGAGGCAATGAAGCCTTCAAAACTGCTTCGCCACTTGGAGACCAAGCACCCTGGATTAAAAGACAAGCCCCTGGTGTATTTTGAAAGAAAAAAACAGGAACACGATGGACAGAAGAAATTACTGAGGGCCACCACATCAGTAAATGCGAATGCACTGAGAGCATCGTACTTGGTGGCTAACCGTATTGCTAAGGCTAAATAGCCATTCACTATTGGTGAAGAATTGATCTTGACCTCTACTAAAGACATCTGCCGTGAACTTCTAGGAGAGGCTGCTGTTAAAAAAATCACACAGGTGCCTCTGTCAGCTAGCACCGTGACTTGGCGCATTGAAGAAATAGCAGAAGACATTGAGACACAATTGTTGGAAAGGATTAATACATCACCGTGGTACGCCCTCCAGGTTGATGAATCTTTATCAATATCTTTATCGCACATGTGCATGAGGATATGTTATGTGCACTATCGTTGCCAACCAACACCATCGCCGCAGAACTGTTCAAGTTGCTGGATGGTTATATATCAGGAAAACTGAAATGGTCCTCTTGTGTCGGTATATGCACAGACGGAGGTGCTGCTGACCGGACGGCTGTCTGGTTTAACTGCTCGGATTAAGGAAGTTGCACCTGAATGTGAATCTACACATTGTATTATTCACAGGGAAATGCTGGCAAGCCGAAAAATGCCACCAGAATTGAAAAGCATATTGAAGGATCTTGTTAAAGTTATTAATCATACACAGAAATAAGATGATTATCCTGAGGGAAATCGATGGCCAGAGTGTTTGAATTACGAGAGCCGCTGCAAAGATTTTTCTCAGAAAAGAAGTCACCGCTGGCAGCACATTTCAGTGACGAGGAATGGGTCGCAAAACTGGCTTACCTGTGCGACATATTCAAACAGCTAAATGAACTCAATCTGTCACTTCATGGAAAAATGACAACTGTCTTCAAGTTGGCAGATAAAGTAGCTGCATTTAAAGCCAAATTGGATTTGCGGGGACGGCGCGTGAACAGAGCCATATTGGACATGTTTCAAACATGAGCGGGGATTTTGGGTGAGACAAAGCCCGAGCCGTCGTTCTCCCAGCTGGTGCACGATAGAGACATTAAGGACATCCTTCAATCAAACGAGGTGTGAAAATGTTGACAGGTGGGCCGGACTTCCGGTGGCTGGGCCTTCCTGTGACGTAACCGGATATCATCATTAATCGGATGTTGTCATTAGCCGGATATCATCATTAATCGGATGTTGTCATTAACCGGAAGTTGTCATTACAAGGAAGCGAATCTTTCCAATTGTATGTTTTTAGATGTTTTTTACATCTAAAAACAAAACATGTAGTTTCTCCACTTTAAAAGGTCACTCAATTTAATGCAGGCACATCACACGAAATTCTGATAAGAAGAGAGAACCTGACAGATTGTAAATTCATTTTGTTTTAACACGGGGTTATTTAGATGCTATTTAGAAAAGAAGGATGAATTGGCTTCTGTTGTAGAGATGATCTAAAACAGAGAAACCAATGAACTGAAAAAAATAGTTATGAGTGCTCAGCATCCTGTTTCCAAATTAGAAATGGATTCTACAGCTAAAAGAATTTGTTTGGAATCATGAGAGACTCCATTTGGTAAAATGGATGATAATTTTAGTTACCTTAAGCTTTTCTTTTTTTCATCTTAGAGCAATAGTTATTGATGATTTAGAGAAAACAGTTTTCTCCTCATTCCGCGTAGGAGCCAGAGGTTGTAACCAGTATGTCTATGTAAAACGTAACAAGAATCTGAAAAAATAAAAAATAAAGGTTATAAAATCCTCAGACATGTCACTGTTTATTGAATTAAAGCAGACAACTTGTGTATTGTCTCAGACAGTCTTCACACCAACTGTAGTCAAAAGTAATCAAGAGGAAAATAGCACTTTCATAGCTATAAGTCTGGAGCATTGTCTGACAATACACATCCACTGTTTAATGAATTAACGCGTCTGCGCTGTTGCTGAGGTGTCTCGGGGGGTATGGCCAAGGGGCGTAACTAAGCGCGCTGAAGGTGGAGCAGTCAGTCATCCCTGGTTCTATCGAGAGATACAGCGCAATCTTTACTGGGAGATCGGCTTCAAATCAGGTAGCTAAAAGTTTATTTTTAACCAGTTACACTGAAATATTTTTAGAACACTTGTAAGGAGAAGCTGAAAAAAAAATGTCGGAAAATATTTCAGAAAACGAAGAAGGTGAACATTCTGCTTCTATCGAAAGATACAACGCAATCTTCAGTAGTAAGTATTCATCTTTAAGAATTATTTAAGTGCTTGTGAATGCTCGTTGGATAATAATAATGTTTAACTTATATTCTTTGGAACCCACGAGTGATGAGCTGGATGGTATCGTTTTTACACAGTCTGACTATGGTAATTATTAACTGCAACAACAACATCTAGTTTAGTCAACTGGTGAATGCTATTTTGTGATTTAAAAAATAAATGAGATAAATTCTACTTACAGATTTAACAAGAGACATATTCCTGAACGTTGGAGAGGTCAGCGTTTGTAACCGTCTGCCTCCGAAAAAAATCAAAGTTGAGACGGAAACTTGTCTTTAAAAAAGACAATCCGATCCCAGCTAAACATGAAATAGAGGGCGAAGCCATTCATGTACCACAGTCACCTGACCGTGCGCCGGAAAAATTAACAGCTCCAGAAGAGGAGAGTAAGTAGAAAAAAAAATATATATATATATATATATATATATATTTCTAAGCATATGTTTTCACAAGTCTATGCGATATTGCAGACTTGTTTTAACCCCTGATAAAATATTTTACAGATATATCGAATGATTTAATCCAGAACCCAAGCCTGGATAACATTCAGCAGAACTGTAGCAGTTCAGTGCAGGAAGAGTTGGAACCGCCCGGAACCGTTCAAATACCCCGTGTACGGAGTAAGTTATAGTTATATTAAAATCTTCACATAAACAAGATTTTTTTTTTTTCAAAAGACCTGCATTGTAAGGTAACTTTATTTTGTTTCACAGAATATCTTAAATTGAGGAAAAGACGGCGACTCTGTGCTCTTTATACCAGGGCGAGGCTTGTTAGAGGTTTATTGAATGGTAAGTATAATTCTTCTTATACTCATTTACCTACTGAATTAATTCGCATATTTCATTAATTTATTTTTTTCTTTATCTTTCCAGAGGCAACGTTGATGGTGGAGCAGATTTCATCGAGACCTGGACAGCAACAGTGCAGACAGAGAGTTTCTCTATCCTTACGTGACCGTTGTAATAAAGAATCATGTTTAACGCTTCTGGCTACATGTCAGACATTGTTAGTGAAACATTGCGCTGATATCAAGGTAATTTAAACTGATCCCTGGGTCTTCTTCTTCTTCTTCTGGTGTTAATATGGAAAGCCAGATCACACATGCGCTGAATGAGATAAGGAATGTTGTTGCTCATCTTAATGAAATTCCTGTTAATGCTGATGTAGCAGATAACATCGGGTTAAATGCATCTCCTGCTAACAGTGAAAATGTAATAAATCAACATCTGTACGGTGACTTTTTTAGCTCATTAGAACAGACTGTTGAAGATTTAATTAGAACACCATCTCCATCCGGCCTTCAGCAAAATAAATCAGCTGAATTACAAATTCCTTCAACGTCACACGCCGCTGATCATACTGGGCAGCATGGCGGTAATTTCAATCCAGAGGTTGCAGTCAACCCTGATCAGATTGAGGGAGATCCTCCTGTGACTGTTGAACGTGAACGTTTTAATAACATTGAAATAAGGAGACCTTTTACCATCCCACCTCCCTGCCCTGGTCATGTTCCTGATCTTGCTACAATCTATATAAACATCATGCATATTCTCACTGAATTAGCCGATACTGCAAGATCGTTAGCCAGACGTAACGATGTTGTGCAGCTAGAATTAGTCGGGGAAAATCTGAACCGTAACGTCACGTTTACCATTAACGACGATGGGAATATGATTCTGCCTGCTTTTGAGAATTTTCTGGATGAGTTAGTACAGTCCAACGCTGAAATGCCTGCAGATAATAACCTGGAATTTGTTCTACAGGTAGTTAATGACCCTGCAGGAGGGCAAAACGTAAGGTTAAAGGAACGTTAGACTGTGAACTGATTAATAAGAAAAAGCGTCACCTGTATATTGTAGATAATACCGGTAATCAGTTATGGTTTGCCATAAGTCTTGCACACGTCTCTGACTCTAACCTTACTGATAATCAGGCTTTAGAGCTGGGGAGGGAGTGGCAACACAGGGCTGGTTTAGATGATCAGACAGCAGTAACTTTCAGCGACATTGGTAAATTTGAAAACATTCTAAAGAGAAAAACTGTAGTGTTTCACAGAACCGTTACAGACTCTGCAGCTCTGTGTAAATTTGAGACCAGTTTCCCTGATCGATCAAACCCTCTCTTTCTGCTGTTATTTCAAGGTCACTACTATGGGATAAAAAATCTCAAGGGTTTTATAGGATCGAGATACATCTGTGCATATTGTTATGGGAGCTATGAAAAGCCAGACACACACCATTGTGAAGGCTATTGTCCGATGTGTCACTCATACCAGTGTATGCGTGAAATTAACAAACCTGTCGCCTGTGCAGGTTGTCACAGAATCTGTCGTAACTCTTCTTGTGTCAGTAGACACAGGGAACCTCGCAAAAGACCAATGCTGACAGGCCCATGAGTGACTGTGAGTTGGTAAAACTGTGCAAGGTGTGCAAAAGGATATACGTTATTCCAATCAGCAAGCAGGATAAACCACACGTGTGTAATGTAAAATGCCTTATTTGTGGTGAGAATATACCTCCTGATTTAGATGTGACGTGCGATTGTCATCTGTGTTACATTCAAACCGCCCAAGCCTGTAATCAGTTAGATGATAAACTGTTTTTTTATGATTTTGAATGCTTCCTTGACGAGAACGGTGTCCACATCCCCTATCTGGTCTGTGTTAAAACGCTGAAAGGTGAGGAATGGCATGCTTATGGATTGAATTGCACCCAAAAATTACTTCTCCATTTCAGGAGACCGATGTACAGAGGCTTTACCTTAATAGCTCATAACGCACGTGGGTATGATAGCTACCTGATTATCACAGCTATGCTGCAGTTAGGCATTAAACCTCATCTCATCATGCAGGGAAGTAAAGTTCTCTGTTTAACCGACCCTGATTACAGGTTAAAATACATTGATAGCCTGTCCTTCATGTGTATGAAGCTTAGTGCGATGCCGAAAGCATTAGGTTTTAGTGATAAGACCAAAGGTTTTTTCCCCCACCTATTCTCGTCTGAGCAACATCTCCAGTATGTGGGGTCTTTTCCTCTTCCATCCTCCTACGCTGTAGAACGCATGAGTCTTCAAGAACAACAGGTGTTTAGCAGCTGGTATAGAGAAGCGAGCAAAGAGGTCTTTGACTTTAAGAAAGAAGCTATTCGTTATTGTAAAAATGATGTGGACATTCTTTATCAAGGTTGTGTTAAATTCAGGGATGAGTTCTTTAAGGAGACAAGTGTGGATCCGCTTAAATGCGTCACGATAGCCTCAGCCTGCATGAAGGTTTTTGTAACCAATTTCCTTCCTCCTAAAACCTTGGCCATCCCCTCACCTCTGGACTACAGGCGTAGTAGTAAGACATTTTCCAGCACGTCCATTCAATGGCTTGGCTGGATTTCAGACAGCAGAAAAATTGACATCGAACATGCATTAAACATGGGGGAAAAGAAAATTGGTCCATATTCTGTGGATGGGTATGCAGAGATTAACGGTGTCAAAGTTGCGTTTGAATTTTACGGCTGTTTTTTCCACGGCTGTAAAAAGTGTTAGATGCCTCATGACAAGTGTCCGTTGAGAGGGGTCGCATTTGAACAGTTTTACGCAGCCACAGAAGCAAGGTGCTCCAAACTGTGTACGGTCTTCGTCTCGAGGTTATCTGGGAGCATGAATGGACTGAAATGAAAAAATCAGACCCAGGGTGATCAGCTTTCTTGAGAAAGTTAATGCACCCGAACCGCTATCACCCCGAGATGCTCTGTATGGTGGACGCACCTGTCCTATGAGGTTGAGGTACACAGCGGGGGCAGGTGAAACTGTACACTATGTGGATTACACATCTCTGTACCCCTATGTAAATGCTAGCTGCGTCTTTCCCCTCGGGCACCCCACCATCATTTAGAAAGATTTTGATGACCCCAGCAGCTACTTTGGCCTCATCAGAGCTGTGGTCTACCCCCCACGAGGGCTCTTTTTCCCTGTTTTGCCTTACAGAACATCCCATGGTAAACTGGTGTTTACTCTCTGCCGCACATGTGCTGAAATAAATAACCAGTCAGGTCCCTGCAGGCATAATGATGAGGACAAAGCTCTGACGGGTGTGTGGGTGAGTGTAGAGGTTTGTAAAGCGCTGCAGTGTGGTTATCGCCTTGCTAAAATCACTGAAGTTTGGCATTTTGAGAAGACCAGCGACACAATCTTTAAAGGTTACATTCGTTGCTTTTTAAAGGGTAAGCAGGAGGCTTCAGGCTAGCCTTCTGAAGCGGTGGATGAGGAGAGCAGGTCAAAGTATGTAGCAGACTACAAACTCCCCCAGGGTATCCAATTAGACGCAGGCAAAATCGAGGTGAACCCTGCCAAAAGACAGGTAGCGAAACTGTGCTTAAACAGCTTTTGGGGAAAGTTTGCGCAGCGAAGTAATCTGTCCCAGACCACAGTCATCACTAACCCTGATGAGTTTTTCAGCTTCATGTTCTCGAGTAAATACAGGGTTAGCTATTTCCATTTCTTCAACCCTGAAATGTGTGTAGTGCAGTGGAACTACAGCAAACGTGTCATCTCCCCCCCAAGCAAGGTAAACAATGTATTTATTGCAGCATTCACAACCGCTTATGCGCGTTTAAAACTTCCCAGCAGCATGGAGCAATTGCAGGATAGATTAATTTATATTGACATGGACAGTTTGATTTATGTGACAAAAAGTGGTGAAACTCCTTTGGAGCTTGGAAATTATCTGGGGGATCTAACAGACGAGCTCGTGGGAGACAGCATTTCGGAGTTTGCATCAACAGGACCCAAGAGTTATGCATATCAAACCAAAAACCAGAAAAAGCTAGTGATACGTGCTAAGGGTATCACTCAGACACATGAATGCAGCGAGAGGGTCAATTTGGACAGCATCAAAGGGCTGGTCCAGGGCTACTTACAGGGGTCAACTGAGGGTGTCATTGAAATCCCTCAGCACACGATCAGGAGGGATAAAAATAGATTCCTCTTAAGAAATGCTGCATTTGTTAAAAGGTTTCGGTTGGTGTATGACAAGAGATGCCTTTTTTCTGACGGGACAACTCTGCCTTTCGGTTATTAGAGCATAAGAAGAAGAAGAAGAAAGATAAAATAAAAATGTTGCAATCTGCCAATTTACAGGAGGTTGATTTTGATCCTAGATTTAGAGCACCTTTCTCATGTATGATAATAGGACCCAGTGGTTGTGGAAAAACCTTTTTTGTAAAAAGTGTTTTGCAGAACTGTAAACATGTCATGGATGTTGTTCCAGAAAATATTGTGTGGATTTACACATCTTTTCAGCCGATGTATGCTGAATTGCAGAAGATGAATAAAAATATAAAATTTGTGGAAGGATTGCCTCATTCTTTTGAAGATGAAAACTTGTTTCCTCCTGATCAGAATCATCTGATTATTCTAGACGATGTTATTGCTCAAGCCTCAGATGATGAAAACGTGATGAAGGCCTTTACCCAGTTTCGTCACCATCGTAATATGAGTGTTATGATGTTGACTCAGAATGTTTTTCATCAGGGAAAGTTCAGTCGCACTATTAGTTTGAACTGTAATTATATGGTGTTGTTTAAGAACCCGAGAGATAAACTCCAGCTGAATATACTGGCCCGTCAAATGTTTCCATCTCAAAAGGGTCTCTTCTTGGAGAGTTTTGAAGATGCGACGAGAGAAGCTCATGGTTATTTAATCATCGATTTTACGCCTACCTGCCCAGAACATTTCAGATTGAGAACAGGCATACTTCCTCACCAGTGGCCTGCTGTGTACGTGCCCAAAACAAAGTAAGTCATCATGTCTGCACGTATAAAAAGGAATGTACCATTATTCAGAGCCTTGTTTGAGGCCACCCCGCAGAAGCACAAAGATATTCTTGCACACTGCTCTCCCGACTTTCTTCAGGCTCTGTGTGAGATTGCTCTGAATATCCTAAAAGGTAACATTAAACTATCTCCATCTCAACACCGGAAATTGAAGAAGCAAAGAAAAATCATCAGATTGTTGGGTGATAAAAGAACAATAAAAACTAAACAGCTGGCTCTCAAAAAGCAACGAGGTGGTTTTATTCTCCCCATCTTAACGGCTCTTGCTCCCTTGATCGGTGATCTAGTGGGTGGAATCATCAGGAGATAATGTCTCTCAGAACATCGCAGAAGATGTTTCTCATTTCCCCTCATCAATTCAAGCGTCTGACCCAGTCAGACACGTCCATCAGACAGACGGCGGAGGAGAATTTGGATGCTGAAATGAGAGCGATAATAAATGAGCCCGGTTTGACTTCTTATAGAAAAAATCAAGAAATATGATGCACTTTTCCAGAGGTATCTGACTCTACTCAAGCAAGGTATGAAAGAAGAACAGCGTGACACAGAGGTTCCTGAACAAACATGAGCGGTCCCAAGAAAAACAAGGCCCAGGGCAGGACGAGGCCCCTAAGGATCAGGTTGTTACGGATGTACTGAAAAGCCTACCGAAGCATAACCTCAAAAATGCTGAGTACATTTTGATGAAATTATCCGAAAGAAGTGAGAGTTGGACTTCGCGAGGTGAATTTGTATATAAAGGGAATGTTGTAAAGGGGTCCCACATGATTGACTTGTTGAAAAATCTCATCCTTCCGTTTAAAAAATCTGGAGCATGGCTACCCCAAGGGTGGTCAGACTTTCTACATACCTTGTCAGAGGTAAACATCCCCATATCTTCAGTCATTAACCCTTATGCTTGTGAAGAATATAGACAGTTCAAAACAGGGGGTACACCACCCAGCATTAAGCAGAGAAGAACAACAAGAAGAAGGCAGATAACTCATTCTCCCCATTGGTCGAGATCCGAGCTGGAAGATCCAAAAAATGCTGATGGGAAGTCAAAAAAGTCTCTTCGTAAGACGACACTACCACCCCGATGGATTACATTTTCACCATAAACCGTTATAAAAAAATGAAACATGTAGCCTATTTCTTTTATTCAATAAAATATTTATTGATTATATTTTCAAGTCTAGCTTCGTTCTCTACTTCACACACTAACATATGATGTCATTACACAAATATTATATCATAAGAAAAAACAAACAATGGAAAAAAAACAAAAAACAAAAAAAGACAATTTAAATTCCATAACAATCCAGAAACATCTCCAAAGAGCATGTTCCGTGAGTATAAAATGTACAACTTTGATTAATGACACATTTCTGATATTTTTTCACAAAGTTAGATACCATTAAATCATTCTTAATCACATCTCCGGTGTATTTTGACAACACTTGCTGCATTGATAATCCACACGCTCTATGACATAGATAAAAAATGCAATGGTGACCGCACACAGTGGACAGAGTGTTTTGAAGCTGATTATTATGATACAATATTTTTGAGGATCTGTCTTCTAAAAATGTTACGATGCTTGACGGGTAAAACTCGAAATCCAGAGAGAATCCATAAGAGTCAAAAAAGCTGGATTGACCATTCTCATCCAATGTCAGCGCTAGCCAGTGTTCTCCAGGCATGTGTGAAGGATGTGTGTTCACAATAAAGTAGGCCGGCCCTGGGAATTTGTCAGCTAGTAGCGGGAGCTGGTCGCACGGCCACACACCGCAAAACAAATCTCCCAGCAGATGATGCAGTATGTTCTCAATTTCATGATTATTCATGTCTGATTAGATTAATAATAATCCACCAGCACACGCCTCTTTAAATCAATCTCTAAAATAGAATCATAACAAGCGTAGATGATCAGCGTGGTGGTATGAGGCAACGGGTTTCTGAAACGCATTTCCAGTCTTAAATTCCCACTAGAAACTGGATATAGAGCATCTGTGTCCTCGCCCGGGTTAAGATTAAATGTGAATAGAGAGTATCCTTGATTAAATTCCTGACGTGTTATACTCAGTGGAAGATCTTTTAGATGTCGTCCTGTAGCCGTAAACAAGTTGTAATACTCTCTCACTGAATGACCTTGGTTAAAATTGGGCTGGAAGGCCTTAGCTGGAATTTGTCTGCCATCCTTACACAAAGCTAAATATTCCATATCAAAATGATTAAAGTCAAACGGATTGAGATTGCGTGTTCCTGTAAAAGCGTCATGATCCAGTAATGCAATCACCACATACTTGGGAAAGATGCCTAAGAAAAGATTCTCTTGGTTGCATACCCTTGAATTTTCAGGGATGGAATATGTTTTTACATTCACACGTGAAAGTGGATACAGAGCATTTGCTTTCATTAAAGCTGAAGCGTGACCCAGTCGTACAGCTGGAGAGACAGTAACTTTTTTGAGAAAAAGAGATGCTCCTAATATCCTGAGTTTGAAAGTAGAGTCTCTTGCGGCCATGAGACAAAAGGCATCGTTGGCTCTTGTAAGTTTAATTTTGAGGTCAACAGAGTTTAAAAGAAGTCTTTCACAGAAAAATATGTCTGCATGCAGGGGGCCTAGGAGATGTTCCTCCCTGGAATTTTCCGTAAAGCCTGCTCTGTTGTTAAGACCTTGATTAGGGCCGTTAGTTGTAACAATAGAGTTCAGAGCCCCTGCAGTGTCTTTATAAAAAAGACCAGAGCTAAACTGGCTTTTTAAAGAATCCTCAGAAAAGTTTAACAATGTCTCAATCATGGCTCTGTATGGATGTGTAGCGCTGGATTGTGAAATCAATCGATCTCCGAGAGTGACGTCACACTGACTGAAGATGGTGTTTAACGGGTAGTTGATGAGCCCTACAGGTGCATCATCCGGCAGGTTTGTTCCATCCTCGTTAGTAATTTTCACTCTGAGATCTAGATACTTTTCTCCATCTCCCGGAATGAAAAACTCGATCGGGCCTCCATCGGTGATTGCTGATAAAGGCTGGATCTCAGTGTAAATTTTATCTTCAATCGATAGCTGCGTCATTGGGGCAGAAAATAAGTCCAACTCTGCCAGCGTGCACTCTGATGATTTGTTATGTAAAAGAGCCATTATTTAAATATATCAAAACATGCGGATGACTTCCTTCCTCTTTGTTTGTCAGCTCCAACTGATCTCCTTTTTCGCGTTTGTCGTTGTTTTTTAACTGTCCTTAAACGATCACCAGGGGGTCTTGTTCTGGGTCTTTTGGATAAAACCATAATTCCTGAACCTTCTTGACCTTCGGTGCATGTAGAACCACTCATTTTACTCACGGCTCTACCGATGACATCCGAAGCGATATTTGATGCAGCCGTTTTAAGATGGGGTTTTGCAAAAGCAAATCCTTTTTTAACCAGAGGGGATACGAAGCGGAATAATTTCGAAAATAATGATCCGATTCCGCGTCCGTACATGACCAGGGCCCCATAAAACCCTGGCAGATTACCGCCTGATTGACTTACATAGTAATTTACAAAGCGATTTGGATCACGTCTCAGACTTAGATGTGCCATGTTCTCTCTTGCCTGCTTGATGCAGTGTTGAAGGACCAGGGTAATATGAATGATAATCAATCAATCTTAGAGGTTATATATATCTCTGTTTATACAAATAAAATTTATCTCAGGCTACGTTGTGATATCACCGGTTTGAAGTGTAGTCTTACGATGGTCTTACCATAGACGAAATTTACAGGAACATTTTGGTCCGATTTAATTTCTATATGGATATTTTCAATATGTCTTCTGGAAACTGGAAGGTAGTGGGCAGGGTTAAACGTCAGAGTAACCCTGAAGTCGCCTTGTACTTTGACGGTCCGCAGTAAAGGCGCAAAAGTGTCGCCTACTATTTGCGGGCTGACATCGTCGCTGTAACAGTATAGGTGATAGAAACCAGCCTTTATATCTGCCGGAAAAGGAGCCAGTTTTGGTTCAGATACATGAATCCATTCCCCTGGTTTCATGTAAGCCAGAGTGTTGAAGAAGCGTATTTCATACGGACCGCTTGCTTGAAATGCAAATCTCTTTTGAACTTTGCTGAATTTAATGCGGATACCCGAGTTCATTTTTTTGAAAAACAGTTCCATCTCTGTCTCGAGTTGAATAACGCTGTTATAGTAGCCACTTCTGATCCTTTGCATATTGATCTCCACATCGCCAACCTTCCTCCATTCAAAGTAGGCATCATAATCCGGTAAATTATGCCATGTATGAGGGTATGAAATCTCTGCTAATGCAACCATCCATTGGCCTTCTAAATCAATATGTTGAGCTAAATTTACACGGAAACTCGAACTGGTATTATTTTTAAACACTTCCATGCTAGCGTTAGAGGGAAGGGTAATGTAAAAACCGTCATCCTCTGCCTTGCGTTCCATGATGCTGTATGAATCATTAGGTTTTAGTACACACCTATTTTATACGTTTCGTAGTTCATCAAACTTGATCCAACTGTTGAATTTCTCAGGCCAATTTTTCCAGCGTACAAAAACCTGTTTGACACCCTTGACGGTGCGTTGATTTAATATTTTCTCCACTTGATACATCTTGTCCTTAAATATTTTTACTTTTTGAAGTTCCTCAGCGTAAAAAGAACCCTCAATAGGTTCTCCATCCAAATCTTTGAGTTTGTATACAGGAGGAGATCGGGGTATCCGCTCATACACTGTAAACACTTCATCCGTAAAACTCTGTTTGTATTTTTTGTCAAACACTCCACGTACCTTGGATATTCTGACAAGATCCCCCTGTTTAAACATTGTCACTGAGTCCCTGCAATATCTGTTGGAGGTAACATCGTACAGATTCTGAAACACTTGAAAGGCATTTTCTGAGGTCACTTCCATTGGGCCCATCTTAATGCTGGTGTGGTAGCTGTGGTTGTAGCTTCTAGTTAAATTTTGCAGGACGTCAATGTACCGCCGGGTGTTGTTAGCAGTAAAATATCTCCACATCCTTGTTTTTAACGTACGGTTAAACCTCTCAACCACAGAGGCTTTTGCTTCACTTGCTGTGGCAAAATGTTCAATACCGTGTTTCTCCATTAGAAGCTTAAATTTCTTGTTAAAAAATTCTCTCCCTGCATCAGTCTGAAGTTTTTTTGGGACCTGACTTTCTTTAAAAACTGATTCAAAAGCCTTTAGCACCTCTGCAGCAGTTTTCCTCTTCAAAACACGTACATACGCCCTCTTTGAAAAGATGTCAATGACTGTTAATAAATAATTGTAACCGTCATTTTCCTTGGCCAGAGCTTGCATGTCACAGAGATCGGCTTGGAACTGTCTCAATGGTCTGGTGACAAAAACTGTTTCTCGGGAACTTTATTCTTGCAGGTTTATGTAGAGTATAGGTATCTTCTCCCGATAAAAAATCTTTAACTTTTTCAACCGCTACCTTCTTCCCCGTTTCATCTTGTATAACCCTCCTCAACCTTTCTAAACCCCCTAAACTTCCAGGATTTGATGGGTTGTAATATACATTTTTCATGATCCTTCTTTCAGACATCCCAGTTTTATGCTCACTCTGATGACTACTTGTTAAATAATGAATAAAACAAACACCTGAGGGTATATTTATACTTCTTTTTTTATTTTATACCCGTATTTAATAGAAAAACTGAAAAAAAAAACACATTCAGATAATAAAGATCAATTCAAACATTGCAATCTTTAAAAAAAAAAAAAAACTGTTATATATGTATACCAGTAGAAAGCTGAGAGAGAATACAGAAAAGACAAAACAAGTCATCAATCATCTGAGATCGGATCGTAGCACTCTGAGACAGAGTTAAGCTGCTTGAGACAATCATTACCGCTCATCGTATCGTACATATCAGTGATTGCACTATGGAAGCCTTGTACCGATTTCAGTTCATATAAAACCGTCTCTGCAATCGTTTTCACTCTGAAGTCATCTGCTTGTATGCGTCGAAGTGTCAGAAGTTTCTGAATAGCAGGAAGGAGCTTGGGGTTTACGCGTCGTCGCACGATGCGTTGAAAGTTGACTTGGTAATACTCCTCCTCCAATATCTCCAGGCACTGATGCTGTCGTTGGCTCGGGTGGTTCGTAATGCACCCATAACAGGTTTCTTTGACATAGTTCAAACAGGTTATGTTGAATAAATGAAGTATTGCTGTTTTCACAGTATTGATGAGAGCGCTTGAGATCCAGCCGTCAATTTCATCACCCTGATTACTCTCCTCCTCCTCTGGTGAAGGCTGAGGGGCAGGTATCGGGTCTGGAGTTGGTGGGGAGGGGGAGTAGCTGATGGTTGCCTTGTCCTCCACGATCACCCTCTTGTCTTCAGGTTGGATATCTGTGTGTACAGACTCAGCCACGCATAGTGGTGAATAGAGGCCGGGTGAAGGCGGATGATATGATCTGAGGTTGTATCCTGTCGGTGTCCCTGAACTGAATAGGGACTCAAAGAGCTGCGACGATGAGGCGGCTGGTGAGTAGAGGTCTGGAGAAAGTGGATGATATGGCCCGGTGTTGAAGCTTTTATCATGATCAGGGGAGAAGACGGTCTCTTCTTGCTGGCTGTAGAGGTCCCAGTATGGTGTTTTTCCGTACGCTCCATACATTCTCAAGGTCTGCCGCCCGCCGTTATGAAGAAGAAGAGTCTGTGAGCTCGCAGTTAGACCCTGATATATAGCGCAAGAAGGTGGGAGGGTCCTCAAGAAGGGGAGTGGGTCCTCAAAAGAGGGTGGGCTTTAGATCCACAGCAGGGAACGTCAGGATTCTTTTCACTGACATAACATCAATCCAGCAGCGTGAGTTTTCGAAAAGGTTGGAAAGACGCTGTCCAATTTCATTCATCTTCTCAACCCAAGCATCATACGGTAGAGCCAGCACAGTCTTGAATACACCGCAGTTCTGATTGAATGCCTCCAACACAAACAGATCTGAGGGGGTCGTCTGGTTATTCTTGCGTTTGCTTGCCTGAAAAGACCAGCGGCCATTTGCTGTGGTTTTTGACCCCCACACTGCACTAAAGAGAGGTTCTCTCGCAGCTATTTCAACATCGGAAGGACACATTCTCATCCTTTTTGCTGGTCGAGGAGAGCTTTCATCTTCATCCTCTCTTTCGTACACTGAGACTGATTCAGGGTTATCGTTAAGGTGTGGGATTGCCAGCCGTAACACAGCCCAGTCGTTTTGGGTGAGAGTACACAGAGCCAATGATCCATTAAATACCTCGTCTTGATCCAATTGATACAGGCAGAGCTCTCCTATTTCGTACATGAAAATATACCCCCAGCTACCGCTCAGTCCATATGGTTCCAAAGACCCCTCTTCCTGCAGAGTGTCGAACGGAGGCCTTTGTACCTTGCATAGGTAATATGTTGATTTCTTCGGGGCATCCATTTCACGGCGCGTATGCCTGTAGATGGTTACTGGGGTTTCACACAGAAGAGATGTACGTCTTAGCTGACCTGAGGCCTGTTTTTCATCCATTGTTGTTGGTGAAGTTGAATCATCATCTGCAGAGTATGTTATGATAGGAATTCCGATAGGTATCTCAGACGAGGAAATAGATGATGTAGATGGTTGTTCATCATCTTGGCACATCTTGCTTTTCTCCCCGGTTTAATGAAAAACTCTCTTAACTCTAACCATTGTTCAACAAGCGTTCTTTTCCAGCGAATGCTGCAGGTAAATTGTTGCGTTTTCCGCTAGTATTTAAAACAAACAATGAAGAACGCCCCTCTGTTTTTTAATTTGTTGATTCTAGATTCGCCCCCTAATGACAAAATCCTATTAGCGCGCTTAGTTACGCCCCTTGGCCATACCCCCCGAGACACCTCAGCAACAGCGCAGATGCGTTAATTCATTAAACAGTGGATGTGTATTGTCAGACAATGCTCCAGACTTATAGCCAGGAAAGTGTCATTTTCCTCTTAATTACTTTGTGAGTACAGTTGGTGTGAAGACTGTCTGAGACAATACACAAGAAACACCTGTGGATGTTTAGAGGTCTGCCCATCTATTCATTAAACAGTGGATGTGTATTGTCAGACAATGCTCCAGACTTATAGCCATGAAAGTGCTATTTTCCTCTTGATTACTTTTGACTACAGTTGGTGTGAAGACTGTCTGAGACAGTACACAAGTTGTCTGCTTTAATTCAATAAACAGTGACATGTCTGAGGATTTTATAACCTTTATTTTTTATTTTTTCAGTTTCTTGTTACGTTTTACATAGACATACTGGTTACAACCTCTGGCTCCCACGTGGAATGAGGAGAAAACTGTTTTCTCTAAATCATCAATAACTATTGCTCTAAGATGAAAAGAAGAAAAGCTTAAGGTAACTAAAATTATCATCCATTTTACCAAATGGAGTCTCTCATGATTCCAAACAAAGTCTTTTAGCTGTAGAATCCATTTCTAATTTGGAAACAGGATGCTGAGCACTCATAAAAAATTTTTTCAGTTCATTGGTTTCTCTGTTTTAGATCATCTCTACAACAGAAGCCAATTCATCCTTCTTTTCTAAATAGCATCTAAATAACCCCCTGTGTTAAGACAAAATGAATTTACAATCTGTCAGGTTCTCTCTTCTAATCAGAATTTTGTGTGATGTGCTTGCATTAAATTGAGTGACCTTTTAAAGTGAAAAAACTACATGTTTTGTTTTTAGATGTAAAAAACATCTAAAAACATACAACTAGAAAGAGTCGCTTCCTTGTAATGACAACGTCCGGTTAATGACAACATCCGATTAATGATGATATCCGGCTAATGACAACATCCGATTAATGATGATATCCGGCTAATGACAACATCCGATTAATGATGATATCCGGTTACGTCACAGGAAGACCCAGCCACCGGAAGTCCCGCCCTAGGATGTCCCAGCCACCGGAAGTCCCGCCCACCTGTCAAAATTTTCACACCTCGTTTGATTGAAGGATGTCCTTAATGTCTCTCACGATCACCTGTCCTTGCTTTTAAAGGAGTTCGAGCGCTACTTCCCAACCACAAAAGACCCACGAACTAGCAAGGAACGGAACCACGACCCATTTGTCAACAAACCAGGTGAATCTAACAGGTCTGTACAAGAAAAAGATCAGCTGCTAGAGATCGCAAATGATGGGAGCCTTAAAAGTATGTTTGAGGCAGCAACTCTGCCGGTGTTCTGGATTAAAGTCATGGCAGAATACCCTGAGATCGCCACAACAGCACTGAAAACCCTTTGGCCATTTCTGACATCCTATCTGTGTGAAGCGGGGTTTTCTGTAGTGACAGCAACCAAAACAAAACAATGGAGTAGACTGGGCATAAGCAACACACTTCGGGTATCATTGTCTCCCATCACTCCCAGATGGGACCGCCTCCTTGCAGAGAAGCAAGCTCAGGGCTCCCATTGATTTTGTCGATATCGTGAGTAAAAACTTTCATGAAAATAAAATGTTCTTTATATTCGTTTTTGTGGCATATCTGTATCTTATTTTGAATGGATGTTTAAACATTACCATAGCGACCAGAGTCAGCGAGCGTTAGGGCAGTGGTAGAGAGGAGAGGAGTAGAGTTTGTGAGTCTCAGAGAGCACACCAACATGACGGTTCAACCCCCCCACACCCCGGGCCGCAGTAAAATTGTCAAGCGTTGAACGTGATATAAAGGTTGGGGACCACTGCTTTTAAGTACTCAGCTCTAAATTAAACCAAGGAGCTAGCCTCCTATGAATAATTACCTTCTTTTTCAAGGGGTCTGCATTGTCTAATGCACCACACAATGATGAAGTAACACTATGAACAAGAGAATCAATTTGTGAAGGGGAAGAAACAAAATTATTGCCCTCCACTGTGTTTTTCAGTGATAATGAGATAATTAAAAGTTGAACAGATTCTTTAAAGGTTGTTACAGCGTTGTCTGATAATGATTTACTATAATGAAATTTTCTTTTAGGTGTGGAGTACTCCGTTAAATTAAACTCAAAGGTTATTAAAAATGGTCAGACAGGACAGGGTTATGAGGAAATATTGTTATTTCTTTAAACTCAATGCCATATGTCAGCACAAATGCTTTTAAAACCAAACTCAGTTTAGATGCACTTTTGGTTATACTAGGTGTCTCAGAACAATCTATCACATTGAAAAAGTCAGAACAATGCCTTCTGTCATTTGGACTCCGCTGTGCAAAAAAACCCTCATCTTGTTGCTCAGGAAAAAGAAGGACGTTCCAACTTTTAAGTCCTGAATCACTGCACTAACCAACATCCTGCATCTGGAGAACATTTGGTATATACTCAATGACGAACTGGAGGAGTTTGAGTTAATCTAGAACCCAGTGATCTCATGTGTGGAAGAGAAGACCAGCTAGATTTGCTTAACGAACAGTCATCCTACATCATCCAGGTGGCACCACTGTGAGGGGTGGGGTAGGGGGAACGGGAAAGATGGTTTTTATCTTATTTTATTCCGTATGTCCTTGTCTTGGTTTTGATTTTATTTGCTGGTTTGTATTGTTCTATGCTTGTTCATAAAATGTGAAAGGTTGTTTTTTTCATCTCAATTTTTGTATTACTCTACTGGGACCTTTCAATAAAAAATATTTGAAGAGAGAATGGCTTAGGTTATCCTGAGCTATCTCTGTAGTTATGCTGCTATAGGCTTAGACTGCTGGAGGACATAATGACCACTTTCACCCTTTCTTCGCTACATTCTCACAGGTTAGGTAAGGTAAGTTTATTTATATAGCGCTTTTCAGTAACAAGACATTCAAAGCGCTGTACATGAGGAAGGACAATTACAATCACAAAGAAAATAAACACAGATGCAGACACAGAAAAACAAATCAAATGACACTGATAATCCTTGGGAGTAATAATAATTAATAATCCTTACGGGTTTACTTGTAGAAATTGGTTCCAAGCCACTCTTAATAATAAAACATCTTATGCTAAAAGACGATGATAATATTGATAGTCTCATCCTTCCACTGAATTCTAACTAGGGAAGCTGAGTCACTGATACAAAACAGCTTTAATCCACATTTTCAGGTGCTAATAATAGATTGCTTTTACTGGTACTGAAGTTGAACTAAGTAATAACAGTCCATTGTAGTCTAATTAAGAAAGCTGGGTCATTGGTGTAAGAGCAGCTATAGTCCAAATTACTAATAATATTTGGTTTTCACTGGTAATCCTTCTGATAAAACTAAAGATCAATGAAAAAGTAATGAAATCATGCAATTAGGGGCAGGGCTAAGCAACACACAAGCAGAAACGATTTTGCAAGAGTGTGGTGGAATCCTGGGGGTGCTAATATATAACTATGAGTGTGTGTGCAAGAATTAGACTGTCAACACATATAGAGCGCTATTGTCCTTGAGGAGAGAGATGGAAGTTTTCTCAATCGGCCGCAAAGTCTTATCTGGGTCACAGCTGTTCGGGGGTGCTGGGAAAGATCGCCATGTTTACATGACATCCAGGACATATTTTGTCGATAGCCACTTAGCAGAAGTTGCCAAGGCCACGATGGGGCACCAGATTTAGAAAAACAATAAATGTTCTGGTTCAAGCAGTTGTGTGGATTTCCAACCACTTTAAGAGTTTTTACTGTTATCTCTCAATTGCAAATCCAAATATCCAAATTTCTGGGACTTTCTGCAGTTCTGGAGCGAACAACCTTCTCCATGATTAAATCCTTTCACCTCTGAGTCCAAAAGCCGCTTCCAGGCTACAATTCTGTTCAAGAACTGTATCCAGCTTGCGGGTTAGCTCTCTTAATAATTCAGTCTGAGCATTGATCGCTCTGCAGATTCCATCCAGCATCGCAGGCAACTTTGGATTGCTTTGAACAGCTGCCCATGTTTTCCTACTCGATAAGTCAGGTAACCACCGGCTCTAAAAAGCAGAAATTCTGTTATCAAAACTCCAAATATATAAACGTCTTCTGCGTCCTCAACCGACATTGTAGTCAAGCACACAATCTTCCACTGTTGCCAGGAATCCATTGTGTATCCAGAGAAGAACGTCCCGTCTGGACAAGAAGGTTCTCCTTTACCCTGTCTTCCCGTGGAAAAAGATTTGATCAATTACGTTGAGAGACCAGCTGACCAAATCCATAATTTGCAAGTTTGGAAGATATGTAAAGTGAGGCTCTGAGAAAAATACAGACAAAAGCAGATGCAGAAGCAGGCAAGAGGGAGGAAGAGAAAACGCGTGCGTCCTCCACCGAGAGCAGAGCAAGAAGGATTAGTACTTCTGTGTTTTCTCAAATCCCCAGTCGGTCGTGGCAGATGGCCGCTCACACTGAGCCTGGTTCTGGTTCTGCTGGAGGTTTCTTCCTGTTAAAAGGGAGTTTTTCCTCTCTACTGTCGCTACATGCATGCTCAGTATGAGGGATTGCTGCAAAATCAAATCCTGTGACTGTCCACTGTCTCTACATGCTCATCCAGGAGGAGTGAATGCTGCAAGTCACTGACTGGATGTAATCTGCTGGGTTTCCTTAGATAGAAAAACCTTTAACCAATTTGAATAAATAACTAAATCTGACTGAACTGTTCAATGGTTAGGATTAATTGGAATGAATGAACCTGACTTGAAATCTGTATGATTTGATTGAATTGACTTTGTAAAGTGCCTTGAGACAACATGTGTTATGAATTGAGGTGACTGTGGCTCAGTAGGAAGAGTAGTCGTCTTGCAATCAGAAGGTTGTGGGTTCAAATCCAGTTTCCTCCTGCCATATGTTGATGTGCCCCTGGGCAAGGCACTTAACCTCAAGTTGCCTACTGATCAGTGTATCAGTGTATGAAAGTGTTAGTGAGTGCAATTGGTTGAATGTGGCTCTAGTGTAAAGTGCTCTGTATGACTGGAAAAGCGCTATATAAGTCCATTTAATTGGCGCTATACAAATAAAACTGAATTTAATAATTCTAATAGTTGTGTTAGGTACAAAGCAGGCCCTGTGTGCGATGGCTAGCTCCTAGGTAATTTTCTTTTATGTGATGTCCTGAAGAGTTTAAGTACTTCACATAGTGTGTATGGTAACAGTCTTCCTAATAGAAACATGGGAGACATATTCACGTCTTCACAGTGATCTGCATTGAGCTATAATTGAGCTCAATGCAGCAGTTAGACATTTAATGTATACACATTGTAGAACTTAACAAGTACAAGCCAACAAACGTTTTATTTTCAGTCATGTTTGAGTCGCTGATGTCATTCAAGATGTTGTTGGTTTGCTGTAATTTACTAAGAAATCCCTCATGGTGCGTAGACAAAGTCTCACATATAACATTTTAGATAGCGTTGTGTCTGCCACACCACAGTTGCCATGGTTATTTGGACATGTGGTGGGTGCCTTCCGGTTATTTATACTACCGGCTTAATTATACTGGCTGCAGAAACGACGTTTCTGAAGTTTACCATTCCAAAGAAGTTTACCTGGGTTCACACGGCCAAACTTCGTTCTTGTGGAAACATTTCGTCAAGCCTCAGTAATTATTAATTGCCTTTCAGGATTAATAAAGTATTTTTGAATTTGAATTTGTAACCGCAACCTCAAAATCAATGTGTACACTCACATCTGCCATGATGCAGTTACCGAGGCTGTACTGCTCAATGAAATGTTTCTGCAAGAAGGAAAGCTATGCAGGTCCTTCAACACGGGTTGCCAAGTTACTAGCTTGGGAGCTCACGCTTGCTGATAGTGCAATGACTTGGTGGTGCACAGATGAGTGAGTAAAAGAAGATGGCTTCATCTAAAATACGTAAAGTGGACTATGAAAATCACACATTTAAAGATGAATGGACAGAAGCATACGGTCTCTTAATTCAATTCAGTTTTATTTATATAGCGCCAATTCACAACACATGTCGTCTCAAGGCTCTTCACAACAGTCAGGTTCATACATTCCAATTAATCCTAACAATTGAACAGTGCAGTCGGAGTTAGCTTTTTATTCAAATTGGATAAAAAGTTTTTCTATCTAAGGAAACCCAGCAGATTGCATCCAGTCAGTGACTTGCAGCATTCCCTCGTCAGCACAACTCCTCTTACAGCACAACAGTGAGCATACGAGTGTTCACTGTGAGTACAGTGGAGTTTGGGAAAACACAAAAAGCCTTTCACTGACTGGGAAATGATCAAAGAGTGCATGGAAGCTGTGGCAGAAACACTTTAAGATGAAAAAGAAGAAAAACAACTTGTGGACAATGTTAAGCAAATTGCCATGCCGTTCACTAGCATAAAGAGCAGCATTATACCAAATTGCACAGACCCAGCTCGACTGAGCCATTCAAAGTGTGTTTAATATTGGTACTTAAGTTGGATTGCCCTTTTTGTTTAGCATATTCAGTTTTCCAATTCAATTCAGTTTATTTATATAGCACCAATTCACAACACGTCGTCTCAAAGCACTTCACAAAAGTCCAATTAATCTTAATCATTGAACAGTGCAGTCAGATTCAGTTATTTATTCAAATTGGATAAAACGTTTTTTCTATCTAAGGAAACCCAGCAGATTGCATCCAGTCAGTGACTTGCAGCATTCACTCCTCCTGGATGAGCATGTAGAGACAGTGGACAGTCACTGGCGTTGACTTTGCAGCAATCCCTCATACTGAGCATGCATGTAGTGACAGTGGAGAGGAAAAACTCCCTTTTAACAGGAAGAAACCTCCAACAGAACCAGAACCAGGCTCAGTGTGAGCGGCCATCTGCCACGACCGACTGGAGGTTTGAGAGAACAGAGCAGAGACACAAAGAGAACAAAGAAGCACTGATCCAGGAGTCCTTTCTATGGGAAGGAAAAGTAAATGTTAATGGATGTAGCTCCTTTAGTCATTTCACCTAGAACGTTTGATTAATCTAGAATCATATGATTTCATGGGCATATGAATAATTGATCAGTAGTTAAAAAAAACTAGTGTTAATAAAATTTTAAATGAAGATGCTATTTTAATTGGGGACCTCTGCAGTAGGCCGTGTGTATGAAAGCTTCTGTAGGGCTGCCACAATATTCATACTGGAATAACTGGACAACTACTCATTGAAATACTTTGGAAAAATATTAGTTTTATTATAATAAGAAAAGTCAACACCACTAACTGAGTAGAAACTAACAATGACATGGTAGAGGTAAACAATGTAGTAAAAATATAACAGATTCCCAAATAAGCATATTTTTATAACCTTATATCACAATTCTTTTAGAGTCATATTGGATACTCCTATGACAGAACACAGTTGTTAAAGCACTATGGAAAATTAAGTGTGTTTTACAGAGGAGGCAGAGAAACACTTGGAGGCAGGTCCTAACATTGGCCCATTGCAGGTGTGGACAGGGAACCAGACTGGGTGAAGGATGACGGACAGCATGACGTCCAGGCAAGAGAGACACTTGCATGAGCTGTAAAAGGACAACAATAAAAATTGTTTTAGCTGTAAATCTTGTAATTTGTTGCTTCCCTTTTTGTTATTTACACAACATATGAATCTGAAAAGAGAGGAAAGTGAATAAGTAGAAATGCAATTATGAAATGTTCAGAAATGTAAAAATAAAAAAGAAATATGGGAAGAACTTGTGCCATCAGAAACTGAATTTAAATTTCTCAGACTGAATCTGTATTTGCGTTATTTGAAATTAAATGCATTGGTTTGAAAATTTATTTCACTAAACTGAACCTGAATTACATGGTTTGAAACTGAAATTGTTTGCCTTGAAAATTGGTTTGCTTTGTATTTAAAATTCCGTTGGATTACTTTCTTTTTCAATTTCAGTTCCAAAATTAAGTTTTTTGTGTCACACATCCGGGTCCTTGAAGCCACAGATTAATCCAACACAGATTGACGGAGGTCATTCACTATTGCTGTGTCCAAATTTAGGGGCTGTAGCCTCTGAATGTCGCATTTGTAGGCCGATTACGTCATGGTGAGGCGACAAAGGCTATCCAACTCCGAAGGCTCCTTCAAATGCGGCCCACAAATGCGTCCTTCTTATCCCCAGTTTCAAAGGATGGGGCCAGTGTATCCTCCGTGTCCCACCCTATCTCATGATTCAATGCGTGTCGAAGTAGATTGTTCAAACAGAAGTAGCAGAGGACAGAGAAAAGCTGTGAATAAAATTGGATATATTGGGCATTCTGTGAAACAAAATGAACTTTTACAATGTTTTTAAATCTGAAATATCTGATCGGTTTATCAAGATATTGCTTAATTGCCAAGGTGCGCTGATGTATTCGGAGATTTCCGGTGCGTTGAGACCGAACGTGATTTGAGCATCAAGGGTGTCGGGTTTTCATGCAAAATCTACAGTGGACGCAAGTCCCGGGTGCCTTGAGAGGTCCTGCAGCACACTTCACGCATCTGGTGCGGCATGCTGTGATGTGTTTCAGCAGTTGAGTGCTGTGCGTTTTGAGACTTCAAGCGTCTGACGCGCGTTTCGCACGTTCAAAGCGGCAGACACTAGAGTTGAGAAATCTGAACATTTGGAGGTTTACGCGGCGCTTCAACCAATCAGAGAAGCTCAGCTTTATTGACTGTCCTTAACCGCGAACCAGCGTCTGCTGGAGGAGGGAGCAGGCAGAAGGCAGCAGCCTGTAATCAGACTGTTTGCCTCGGATCAAACGGGAGAAAGTCCCGCTGTATCCGCGGAGCACAAATATCCAATCTAAAACTAACTTTACCGCGGTCAAAAGTCAAGTCAAGTCAAGTTTATTTATATAGCGCTTTCAGCAACAAGCCACTCGAGGCGCTGTACATAAGGAAAAACATTACAAAGATACAGAAAATCAAACAACAGAGGTAATTAAAAAAAAATAAAGAGAATAGAGTGATGGATAAGAAAATGAAAGGAAAATTGGACTGAAAATCAACTAATAATGTTTAGATAACACATTCAAAGGCCACTCTAAACAAATAAGTTTTTAATCTTGATTTAAAGCAACTTAGGGTTTTGGCGCTTTTACAGTTTTCTGGGAGTTTATTCCAGATTAGTGGAGCATAAGAACTAAAAGGTGCTTCTCCATGTTTGGTTCTGGGTATTGTAATGATGCGATGCGAGGTTGGAGAGACAGTAACCTGTTGTCCACTTCCTTAATCCAAAGAATTTGGCAAACACCGAGGAGGTTCCACACGGTCTCTTTATTAAAGTTCCTCATACAGGATAGAGAACTCGTGCGTTAGCACCGCATCACAACTTATCCAGCTCTCTCTAAAAAACAGAAGAAGAGAAAGAAAAAGAGAAGGGGAGGAGGTGCCCCTTTTGGTTCTATACAAACGCCTCTAGGAAGTAAATACTGGCTGTTACATATGCCCCCGTCGTAGATAAAGGCTTTCCTTAGCCACCTTTGATTCTATGGTGTCTGACAAAATGTCCAGAGACATAACAGTCTGTTCAACCAGAAACTGTTCCAGAGTGTGGTCCTCATACTCATCCATCACAGGACAGGCACTGTCATCAATGAAAACTGACCTTTTGTGTATATGGATAGTTACAGAGGCTCTCATCATAAAATCCATCCCTAAAATAAAAGGAGAAGACAGGTTTTGGATGATTGCGAAACGCTGGTAGAACCATTTACTTTAATGAGATCAGCACATACAGCCGAAAGCGATGCGCCTGTGTCCAGGGTTGCCTCGATGCAGGTTCCATTAAATTTCAGCTTAGTTTTAAATGGAGTGTTCCAGGGAGCTGTAGAGTCATTGTCCTCCATATGTCCAAGAAAGTGGAATTCATTTGTAGAAAGGTGAGGCTCAGTTAACGTCTGGAGGGAGGATGGCCTCAATGAAACGTCCTCCCCCCCTTGAAGTTTCCATGGGGGCCATGGTGAAGGCCCGGGGGTACAGAGTCTGCTGCCGGGCTGAAGTCTCGATTTCCTATACCAGCTTCAGGTTTGTCCATAGCGGTAGCAGGATCGGGTTCATTATGAGACTGAGCTGACACACGTTTATTAATGCGATCTTGGTTACAGCTGGGACAAGTTTTAGACGTACATCCAGGGTGTGAGCATTTATAACACTGTGGCTCAGCTTTCTGTTGCTTCCAGTGTGTCTTTGGAAGGTCCTGGTGACTATCAGCTCCCAGCAGTGTATGTATTTCATGAGCCCTTAGCAGAAACTCAGTCGCAGAAGACAGGTGTGAGCCATACAGCGCCACTCTGCATTTTTCAAGTGAATGTTTACATATTATTTGAATACGCTCTTGTTCAGGTGGTGGGCACCTTAACTTGTTGAACTCACAAAGCATATGAGCCACAAATGTCGGGAGGGGTTCATCAGCTGTCTAGACGCGGTCACGTATGCCTCTAAGGATTCTTTCTTGGTTGTCAGTGGGCAGAAAAACTGTCCTGATGGCGCCGACGATGGCAGCCTCGGAGCTTCGCTCTCTCTTTGTTTTTGTATTTTGTGTGTTTTTATGTTTTTCGAGCCACAATCCTGTGGTCTCATTCAGTAGAGAGGAACTTCTCAACATCAGAGAGTCCTCTCTTGGGTTTTTTTTCACCATCTTTCAATGATCCGAGGTTCACTGAGCTCCTGGCGAGTGGAGCTGCGGCTCTATATGGGATTCTGCGCCGAAAGCGGCGGAGGGGAAAGCGTGCTGGCGCGCTGGTAAAGCTCCGCAAAAGAGGACTTCGCACACCACTGCCTTCAATCCACCTGGCAAATGTCTGCTCTCTCAACAACAAGATGGACGAGCTGCTTCTTTTCACCGGTAAAAACACGGACCTCCACGGATCAGCGATTCTCTGCTTTACCGAGACACGGCTGAGTGAAAACATTCCGGACCGTGCACTGCTGTTGCCGGACTTCCAGCTGCTCAGAGCGGATCACAGCGCGGAGCTATTGGGGAAGAAGCGAGGTGGCGGAATCTGCTTTTATATAAATGAAAGTTGATGCAGAGACGTAAAAGTGCTGGGAAAAACATGTAGTCCTGATCTGGAGTCATTTTCCATAATCTGTAAGCCGTTTTTTTCACCGAGAGAGTTTTCCTCGTTTATAATAATTGGATCATATTTTCCACCGCATGGCTGCACTTCTGCCGTGGAAAAACATCTTGCTGAGCTGATTACAGTCCTGGAGAAAAAGTACACGGACTCTTTCATCATAATACTCGGAGATTTTAACAGCGCAAACCTCTCAAATGAATTCCCCAAATACAAACAGCATATTAAGTGTCCCACCAGAGACAAAAACACACTGGACCATTGTTACACAGCTTTAAAGGAGTGTGAAGACCCACAGGCCTGCCCCATGGTCCCTGGACGGACACTGAGGAGATCCAAGCCACAGAGATCTAAAGGCCCTCCAAAGCACAGGAAGCCCAGGAGAACCACTGCTGGGTCTACCGCAACGCCCCCAGAGAAGAGCAGTGGAGAGTCCCAGGGGAACCACCCAGCAGCGACAGTGCAGAAGTCCCAGGGAGCCGCAGCAATGAGCCCACAGGCCCCGCCGGCTGCCGTCCACGCCCAAGCAGATCCAGCCATGGACCCAGAGGCCCAAGACCCCGGGACACACCACCCCCCAAGCAGAGGCCCGACAGAGCCCAGGGGGCCAGGCAAGCAGCCACCAGGAATGAGCCAGCACACACCAAAGCACCCGGCCCCGGACACCGAGAACCATAAGTACACCCACCAGCGGGCAGAGACTCCAACCACCGGCAGGCGGTGTGGCGGGGAGGAAGCTGATCCAGGAGAGGGAGCAGTCCAAGATCCAACCTGTCGCAAAAAAAAACCAAAACAAAAAACAGGCACACACAGTCACAATCACCCACTCCAACCCTCATGCATACACATAAAATCACTCACATCCAACGTAAGGATAAACAACAATGGACGTCATACACTCACTCACACTCCCCATGCATACTCTATACTCCCAGGTCCAGGCGCCGGTACCCCCTAGGGGCAACCGGTCCCCGGACCCAGGAGGTGGTCCCCTTCCCTCCTGGGCCAGAGGCAGGCAGACAGCGCCAGTACTGCCCAGACCCGGCTGGGTAGTGAACGAGGAATAGTGACGGAGGAACCAGCGGGGAACAAAGAACACAGACCAACTAATATACAGGGAGAAATCAAAGGCAGGTAATCACAGGAACTAAGAACAGGTGTGGCAAGGAGACATGGAGGCATAAGGGACAGGTGGAACTAATTAACAATAAAGGAAACCATAGACCTAAGCACGGTTAATACAAAAACACAAACCAAGTCCAAGGATGTCATACCATGACAAAGTCGACTCAATCAAGAGCTTTCTCAGCATCTAGGCTGAAAAGTACAGATGACACTTCTCTTGAGATAGCTAATAATTGTAGATTTAGAGCCCTTCTTAAATTACTTGAGCTATGCCGGGCATTGATAAAGCCAATCTGGTCTACTTTAACCAGTGTTTTTATATATTTAAAGAACAAGAGTGATGTGACTGCGTCTAGTAGTGTTTGTCAACAGCCGAGCAGCAGCATTCTGGACTAATTGGAGCCGATTGAGGGAACCCTGATTTATTCCAACATAAAGTGCATTGCAATAGTCAATACAGGAGCCGATGAAAGCATGCATAGCCTTTTCAAGGTCATTTTGACTCAGAAAGGGTTTAACCTTAGCTAGAAGCCAGAGCTGGAAGAAGCTGGCTCTTACAACACCATTAATCTGTTTGTCACATTTCAAACACTCATCAAACACTACTCCCAAATTCCTGTAAGAAGCCAAAATACTGAGATCCTGGACAAAATTTTAAAATATTGTAATCCCAAACAAAATACATTCTATTTTACTTTCATTCAAGTGCAGGAAATTTTGGGAAAGCCACTCCCTAATGGCCTTAAAACCATTCAGTATGGAGTCAAATGCACTTGTGTTGTTGGGGACAATTGGTAAATAGACCTGCAGATCATCTGCATAAAAATGAAACAGGAGGTTGTGTTTGGCTATGACTGAACTTAGTGGCAACATGTACAGAGAGAAAAGTACAGGTCTGAGGATTGAGCCCTGAGGCACACTAGTGGTCAGGGGAGCAGTGGAGGATACGAAGTCACATTGAATGCCCTGCCTTTCAAACAAGATTTAAACCACTGGAGGACAGTCCCCCGAAGCCCAACCTGTTGTGACAGACGTGTTATAAGAACTGAATGATCCACAGTATCAAAAGCTGATCAAATTATTTTGCACTTTTAGTAGGGCAGACTCAGTAATGTGTCGAGATCTAAAACCATACTGAAATATATCTAGAACAGTTATGTTCTAAAAATATTTGCAACTGAGTAAAAACATTTTTTTTCTAAAACTTTAGATAAAAATGATAAGTTAGAAACCGGTCTAAAATTAGATAAAACCGAAGGATCCAGGTTGGGTTTTTTAAGTATGATGGACAGCATGTTTAAAAGGAAGTGGAACTCTTCCAGAACTGAGGCAGCTCTTAATAAAAGGGAGTATGCATGGCCCTACGGTATAAAAAACCTTTTTAAATCTGAGTGAGAAGGGCGAGAGAGACCTGCTCGAAACTCTCAAAAACAGCAGATGGTGCAGGAGGGTGTAGAGGCTGTCAGAAACAATGCTACAGGCCACAAAGTTCTTTCTAATGGAAACCACCTTATCAGTGAAAAACTGAAAAAAGTTAATTGTGTCAAATAACACCCTAGGACAGTTGGAGTTATTCGAGATGATGCTTGAAAGATAATGACATTTTGCCTTTTTCACAGCATTTTGATATTCTGTTAAGCTGTTCCTCAGCATTTCCAAAGACACCTGAAGCCTGTCCTTTTTTCACCTGCGCTCTACAGCGCTGCCTGAAGTGGGTGGTGCCACTGAGCCAGGGATCCGGTTTGGTTTTGGTGGACCTACACTTAAAAGGTGGAACAGAGTCTAGGATCCCACAGCATGTGGAGTTGAAGGATGAGATGAAATCATCTAGACAAAGAGTAGAGGCAAACTCTTCAGTAGAATACAGGGGAGTCACGTTAAAGGCAGCTGCAAATTCCTCTGCAGTAGATGAGGTGATGGTACGGCGGGAATAGGCTAGAATGGATACCTTAAACGAGGAGCTGTGAATTCAAAAATGACTGGGAGGTGGTCCAAGATATGAATGACTGCTGCATCTCTAAGAGACAGGGAGAGTCCATGAGAGATGACCAGATCCAATGTGTGCCTATGTTGATGGGTGGTTCCATTAACTGATTGTGAAGGACCAAAAGAGTTCAGAAGGCTTTTGAAGTCATTAGCCAATTGGTTAGAGATGCAACAGACATATATATTAAAGTCTCTGGAAATGAGTATGTTGTCATAATTAGGCATAATGTCCAAAAAAAACTGAATATTCAGTTATAAAATCCTTATTTTATTTAGGAGGACGGTAGATGGCAGCACAGAGCACAGGAGAGGGAAAGTCAATTACACATGGTTGTAACTCAAAACTGGAGTAACTTCTCATTGGAATTAAGCGGCAGCTGAAGCTCTGTTTAAACACTGCTGCCACACCACCACTGCGCCCTGAGGCCTGTGGGACACTGAAGAATGTATAGCCAGAAGGGAGGAGTTCGGTAAAAGCACTGTTGTCACCTGCTTTCAACCAGGTCTCATTTAGTAAAATTAAATCCAAATTGTGTGTTGAGATAAAATCATTCAGAATAAAAGTCTTATTGGAAAGGGACCTAGTATTTAGCAGCACCCATTGTATAGAGTTAGAGCACTCGGCTTGCTGATCAGCACAGGTGAGTGGGCAGAGATTCCCCGGTGCGCAGCCCCGTTTCTGGATTCTAACGGGACGCAAACGCGGAAGCAGGCAGTTGGCATCAGGAACAATTTGTTGGAGCCAAAAGTAGCTGTCGTACACAAGAAGCTTGCAGTCCAAAACGCCATACTCCGCAAGAAAAAGAGACGATGAGCAGCGGGGAGGGCGTCCATAAAAAGCAGCCAGGTATGTCCTGAGTTTCACGAGAATTCCAACTCTCTTCCCGTGCCCCTATGGTGTTTATTATGTGGCAACGAGGTGAAAGGACGCCATGAAAGCGCTGGTACAAATGACAGGAAAGGTGGCCGTGACTTTGAATGTCCTTTGTAGTCAAAAAAAGAACAGTTGTCCACTGAGTCATGGATATTTAACAGCATTTGTCTATTGTACACATGTGGAGGAGAGACAAAAGGCGTGACAGTAAGAATAATCCATAAAAACATGAGCAAAACCAGGGGTGGTATATTGCCAATCAATATTCCTTTGCCTTAAGTTCTTTGACAACACTCCGGACCTGTGTCCTCCTCCTCCTCCTCCGCAGATCAGGAGAGTAGTCATGGTCGAAGTAGATGGGTTGATCCTCAAAGAAGGTCCTCCTTAGGCTTCATGCAAGTTTGCAGGACTTTTTCTTTAACAATTAAATCCAGGAATCTTACAATTATAGACCTTGGAGGCACGCTAGGATCTCTTAGTTTGGACATGAGTGCACGGTGAGCTTTCTATTTTGAGGTCCATTTCTGGCTTTCTCAAAGTTGTGCGTATTAAAGCGTGTATAAAGCCAATCATATCTTGACCTTCACTATCTTCAGGCAACTGGCATATCCTCAGGTTGTTGCGTTGAAGTCTGTTTTGGAGATCTTTACAGCGTGATGTGAGATCCACTTCTCGGTGTAGCAGGTAACGCAATGCTCACGCATTGCTCACTCTTGTCCTTACATCCTCTGCTGCACAAATTCTCTTCTCCGCCTCATCTAGCCTTTCATCATGTTTCAATATTTTAGACTTTAAATCCTAAACAGAAAGGTCTAGACGGTCCAGCGAGGCTTTGGTTTGCATGTGTCCTTCTTGGTTCCCACTTAGGACTTTCTTAGGCTCTTCCATAATTTGTGAACGGTCCCCCCGTTTTGTACCTGTGTTGCTAGATTTAGCATGATTAGCTGGAATGGGTGTTCTTCATCCATCTGTCTCCGTCCTTGTTCTGTCGTGTTTACTTGAGCTTTGGATGAGTTTACTTGTTGAGCTCATCTCACCCCACTACTTAACACTGAAATGCCAAGGTTAACAAATGCTGTCAAATATAGTTTTACAGTTATCAGACGGGAGCTCAAACTTTAGGCTGTCACTCCAAACATGTCGTCACCGGAAGTCTAGAAGGTGAATCATAGGTGCTCTTCAACTGTGACTGACGGTGTCATGGTATTACATCCTTGGTCTTGGTTTGTGTTTTTGTATTAACCGTTCTTAGGTCTATGGTTTCCTTTATTGTTAATAAGTTCCGCCTGTCCCTTATGCCTCCATGTCTCCTTGCCACACCTGTTCTTAGTTCCTGTGATTACCTGCCTTTGTTTTCTCCCTGTATATTAGTTGGTCTGTGTTCTTTGTTCCCCGCTGGTTCCTCCGTCACTATTCCTCATTCACTACCCCTGTTTATGCTCAGTTTTGCTACGTTACAGAACTATGTACACATGTAAGTTTTTGGCTCGACTCATGTTTGTACTTGCTGGATTATGTTACGTTTTGGAGACCTTTAATTGAAGAAAAGTCTTCCTCTTATCATGCGGCTGCCAAGCTCTTATCTGCACTTTGGTCCGATCCAAACCCAGAACGTGATATTAGGAACCAGCCATAAACAGGACCAAGCAGACAGAGCTTAAGAACTTAAAATGTGGATAAAGCAGCAAGAGGAGACGTTACAGGCTATGTATGGAGAGAGTGTTGAGATTTTACCTTCGCCTTTGTTGCTGGAGGAGATGGAGTGTCTCGGTGTATCTGACCGGGTCCCCATGGATGTATTACCGGATCGGAATCATACCTCTCCAGCTTGTTCCTCCTCCAGGCGATGTCGCCCTCGCGGCAAGCGCTCCACCCCAGCTGCAGCAGCTCCGGCTGAGCTCAACCTGCTCACAGCTGCTTTGCCGGAGCCATCCACGTCAGCAGCGGCTCCTGCGGAGCCATCCACGTCAGCAGCAGCTCCTGCGGAGCCATCCTCGTCTGCAGCGGCACCTGCTGCGGCCGAATTCCCCGCTGGTTTCGGCTCCCGCCCTGGACGACATCGTCGCCGTGGAACAGTCGCCATTGGGGAGGTTCGGATGGGCGCCACCAACCCTTCTACGGAGGGTCCATCTGCCATGGCCTCCTCGCGGCTATCTTCCCTGGAGTTGGTGGGGGGTCACCCAGCGCCCTCTGCAGGTCACCAGTCACCGGTGCAGCCTCCAGCCCTGAATTGGGTTCAAGCCAGGCTGGAGAAAATGAAAGAGGAATTCATGAAGGGACGTTGCTGTGATTTTGTGCTTCATCTAATGGATCATCCAGAGGATCTGAATCTGGTGCACTCTGTTCTACAGGCCGAATTCATTGTGGAGGGATGGCTCGACGCTCCAGCTCCTCTTTCTGCTGGAGGTCCTTTCGACCCTCTTCTTGTGGCCGTTAGAGCAGCACAGAGCTCCAAGGATTATGAGGCACAGCCATCCGCCATCAAGCTTCATGAGCCACAGCCTGCTGCCAAGCCTCTGGACTCACAGCTTGCAGCCAAGCCTCTGGACTCACAGCATGCAGCCAAGCCGCTGGACTCACAGCATGCAGCCAAGCCGCTGGACTCACAGCATGCAGCCAAGCCGCTGGACTCACAGCATGCAGCCAAGCCGCTGGACTCACAGCATGCAGCCAAGCCGCTGGACTCACAGCATGCAGCCAAGCCGCTGGACTCACAGCTTGCAGCCAAGCCGCTGGACTCACAGCATGCAGCCAAGCCGCTGGACTCACAGCATGCAGCCAAGCCGCTGGACTCACAGCATGCAGCCAAGCCGCTGGACTCACAGCATGCAGCCAAGCCGCTGGACTCACAGCTTGCAGCCAAGCCTCTGGACTCACAGCATGCAGCCAAGCCGCTGGACTCACAGCATGCAGCCAAGCCGCTGGACTCACAGCATGCAGCCAAGCCGCTGGACTCACAGCATGCAGCCAAGCCGCTGGACTCACAGCTTGCAGCCAAGCCGCTGGACTCACAGCATGCAGCCAAGCCGCTGGACTCACAGCTTGCAGCCAAGCCGCTGGACTCACAGCATGCAGCCAAGCCGCTGGACTCACAGCATGCAGCCAAGCCGCTGGACTCACAGCATGCAGCCAAGCCGCTGGACTCACAGCATGCAGCTGGGTCTACAGAGCCTCAGCCGGCCGCCGCCGGGTCTACAGAGCCTCAGATCCTAGTTCCTGAGTTTCCTGAGGGGTCTGAGGACGGACCGCCTCTCATCCTAGTTCCTGAGTTTCCTGAGGGGTCTGAGGACAGACCGCCTCTCATCCTAGTTCTTGAGTTTCCTGAGGGGTCTGAGGACGGACCGCCTCTCATCCTAGTTCCTGAGTTTCCTGAGGGGTCTGAGGACGGACTGCCTCAGATCTTGGCTCTAGGACCCACTGACTGTGCTCCTGGGCAGTCTGACACCACAACTGACTCAGGGCCAGACACACCACAGCCTGACCCAGGATCAGACATGCCACAGCTAGACACACCAGAGCCTGACTCTTTGCCTGACACTCCACAGCCCGACTATGTGATGACTGACTTTTTGACTGACCGTACACCTGACAATGCACCTGACAATGCAACTGACGACTCTAAGCCTGGGTCCACGCTGGACGCCAGGGCCAAGTCTTCAGGGTTTCTGCCTGGGTCCACGCCGGACGCCAGGTTCAAGTCTTCAGGGTTTCTGCCTGGGACCACGCCGGACGCCAGGTTCAAGTCTCTGAGGATCTCGCCACGTCACAGACCGCCTGACTCCTCGCTTCGTGGGCTTCCCGGGCATCTCTGCTGCCGGCCTCCAGGCAGCCTGCATCCTCGCCGCAGACCTCCGAGGCGTTTGCATCCTCGCCGCAGACCTCTGAAGACCTCACTTCTTGGATTCCTCTGGCCACGTCGCCGAACTCCTGACCTTCAGCTTCTTCGTTGCTGGCTTCTCCGCCGCTGGCCTCCGGATCATCAGCCTCTTTGCTGGCTACGTCGCTGCAGGCCTCCAGAACACCGGCTTTTTCGCCGCTGGCTTCGACGCTGCCGGCCTCCTGATCGTCGGCCTCTTCGCTGGCTACTTCACTGCAGAACTCTGTGGTGCAGGTCCGGTCACCCGCCTGAACTCTGTGCCTGTTGGGGATGACCTCCTGGTTGCCCACCTGAACTCTGTGTCTGTTAGGGACGACCTCCTGGTCGCCCGCCTGAACTGTGTGCCTGTTGGGGACAACCTCCTGGTCGCCCGCCTGAACTCTGTTTTTTGTTTCTGGCCCCCTCCGCCGACCCTGGTTGGAGTATTTTTGTGTTTTGGTCGTCTGGGATCCGACCTAGAGGGGGGGTTATGTCATGGTATGACATCCTTGGACTTGGTTTGTGTTTTTGTATTAACCGTTCTTAGGTCTATGGTTTCCTTTATTGTTAATTAGTTCCACCTGTCCCTTATGCCTCCATGTCTCCTTGCCACACCTGTTCTTAGTTCCTGTGATTACCTGCCTTTGTTTTCTCCCTGTATATTAGTTGGTCTGTGTTCTTTGTTCCCCGCTGGTTCCTCCGTCACTATTCCTCGTTCACTACCCCTGTTTATGCTCAGTTTTGCTACGTTACAGAACTATGTACACATGTAAGTTTTTGGCTCGACTCACGTTTGTACTTGTTGGATTATGTTACGTTTTGGAGACCTTTAATTGAAGAAAAGTCTTCCTCTCATCATGCGGCTGCCAAGCTCTTATCTGCACTTTGGTCCGATCCAAACCCAGAACGTGATAGACGGAATCTAAAACAAAATCCAGAACATCACATTGTGTGACTTTTAGGTAATTAATTGGCATTTCAGTGCATGACTGAAGTATTTGATACATCGGAAAAACCAGAAAAAAAATATTTGGTACAGAAACCTTTGTTTGCTATCACAGATATTAGATTTTCCCTGTAGTTCTTGATACGGTTTGCACACACTGTAGCAGGGATTTTGAACTGCCCCTCCATACAAGGCTTCTCCAGATCCTTCAGATTTCGAGGCTGTTGCTGAGCAATACGGGCTGATGTTTCCACCTCCATGCTTCATGGTAGGGATGGTGTTCTTGGGGATGTACTCATCCTTCTTTCTTCGCCCGGAGTTTAGACCGAAAAGCTTTATTTATGTCTCATCTGACCACATGACCTTCTCCCATTCCTCCTTTGGATCATCCAGATGGTCAGTGGCAACCTTCAGCGAGCCTGGACATGCTGGCTTGAGCAGGAGGACCTTGAATATGCTGCAGTATTTTAATCCATAATCGTAGTGTGTTACTAAAGGTCTTTGAGTCTGTGGTACCAGCTCTCTTCAGGTCATTGACTAGGTCCTGCCGTGTAGTTCTGGGCTGATCCCTCACCGTACTCATGATCATTGATGCCCCATGAGGTGAGATCTTACATGGAGCCTGTGGAAGCTTAAAGCTTTGTTTGGTAGATTAAAAATGTTACTATTGTTTTTACCATATGTGAAAATTAATTCTGTGTAGATTGTTCTGGGCATAAGGAAACAGTCACTCCGAGCAGCATGCAAGGCCTGTCTGGGAAAATGTTTAGATAAGGAAAAGTTTTTGACGTGAGGAAAAACTAACGGACTTGTTATCGTAGAAGCGAACTTGTAGGCTGTGTTGGGGTCATCCATTTTGGTCGCACATTTTGACACATGCAGCTCAACAGACGTTGCAGCTCTGACGTCTCTGGAGTTTCGTTGTCATTTCCCTCCTGTCTCACAGGACAGCGCAATGGAGGCGCATATCTGGACAGACAAAAGCTCGCAGGTGAACTTTTGCTCCACAAGGCCATTCCCGGAAGAGCTTGAAAGCTGGTAAATCTGTCTGATATGAGAAGATCAGAGGATTTATTCACCGATCGAAGACCACGCCAACACCCGGCGCAGATGGAAACCCACAGAGGTTCTATGTCCAAGGAGATGAGTTTTCCTCCTTGTGTATGCGGTCAACTAAACGGTTAATCTTTTCCCCTCCTGGACGGATGAGAAATTACAGTTTTTCTTCTTTAATTTGATCACAGACGCATGATTCCCCCTCCCCTCCTTTTTCTTCAGACCTGATCCCTCCTCAACCAGTGGAGAGCAGAAATCAACCTCAAAGTAATTTAGTTATTTTCTTATTAAACCGGATAGGTGCATTTAGAGGTCTGGGCAGGATGAGTTAAGGTGATTTAGAATCACCAGTAGTTAGTCTCAGGTATTAACTTGTTGCTTGCAATACTGATTGAATTATGTTATGCTGAGCTGTGTTTGGATTTGCTGCACAAGCACTGCTGAATTGTGCGTGGTTAATGTTTTGTCCGGCTGATCTCAAATCAGCCAGGAGTTAGAAGTTGGACTTTCAAAAGTTTTTCATTCAAAGCAACTGCGGTCTGGGCCTCGCCCAACCACTCTTTGTTCCAGTTTTATTGCTGGAGTTTTTCCACTGAGTTCCCACCTCAGAGTTTTATGACCCTTTGTTAAAGATTTGGGGCAATCAGCTGGTTGTGGCTAAAGGGGCGTGGCCCCACCGTTTTATCAGCTTATCGCTGCAAACGAGACATCAGCACAACAGGAGGATTTCTCTTTCCATTTAACCCAAATTACACATTTTGTCCATAAAACTACTGGTTTGATCTTCATAGACATTAAATGCGCACATATTATTCTTTTATTATTATTGTTAGGTAGTCATTTTTATTCCCTTTGTGTAGAATAGTGCTTGTTAGTTTGGTGAAGGTTTTTGGACCAGAATAATGGCATATCAGGATTATTTAGCTTCAATAAATCTTCATATATATAATTAAGTTTGTGTTTATTTCATGCAAGAGTGATTTATCTGTGAAAACAAGGTCGAAGTTCCCCCACCTTTGAGTAAACAGTGACAGTTTCAGCAGTGCAGATTTGGAGTTTGTTAAAGGTATAAAAAGCTTTAACACTGATAGTGAGACAGACCACTCGGTGAATCCAGCCCTAGCTTTGCTGACCCGAGTCTCTCCCTAAGGCGCCTCAGGTAATCTTTCATTTTTGTATTATTCTTTTGTATTCAATTATGCATTGGAAATCATTGGACTTATTTATCAAATTAAACTTGTGTTAATCTTAATTTCCTGCTCTTCTCTGTTCTTTCTCACTACATCTGGACTGGGTGAGGTTGAGGTTGTTTGTTATTAGTGGTGAAATTATTATACCTCAACAGTACCTATGATAAAAAAGAGTTCCACATGCTTTGCATGTGGGAAAACTTACAAAATCGGCAGTGTATCAAATACTTGTTCTCCCCATTGAACTTAGACACAAGTCAAGCACATTCTGATGATATAAGTAATCCAGCATCTCAAATAGTGATAAGATTTGAAGATGGAATGATACCTTTAATATAGAAAAAAATAAACAAAGTACTACAGTTTGTCTCAGCTGTATTCAATTTGCTGTCAATGTGGGTCCCTTTACCCAGAATATATGTAGAACGAAATCCTCAAACTCTTAAATCTGTTCAATATGTGTGACATGTACTGTCACAACAACCATCAATCATACCTCATCATGTGAATCATCCTTCTTGTCCTGTTGTTCCCCGACACTCACTTATTCTTCCTTCATCCAGTCTGGTTCCCTGTGCATACTTGCCATGGGCTAATCCCTGTCAAGTCTCAGTTATAGTCGTGCTTCAGGGTGTCGCTCCGCTGACGCGACACGAGCCTGAACAAGAGCTCTAAGCGATTATACCTGATGCTGACGTCGGTGCACTATTCTCTGAAAACACAGGGAGCAGAATGCTACATTACCAGTGGCAATGTAGTGAAAGAGAGAAGAAATGCTTTGACTCAGGCACAGTGGTTAAAACACGCGACCCATGTTCAGAGGCTTCAGTTCTCAACGGAGCTGTTGTGGGCCCAGTCAACCTTTGCTGCATGTCTTCCCACTCTCTTCACCCTTACTGTCTGAAAAATGTGAAAAATAAGGGCCACTAGTGCTGCAAAAACCAAAAAATTAAAACATTTTTTATAAACATGATTCTGTTTCCTGCAAAGTTTCAGAATCATAACAGTAAAACAATGAAACCGTTTTATGACCCCTGTAAAGGATCTAAAACTTTACCTAGATACAATGTCGGACTCTCAAAAAAAGATTCAAAATTCAAACATGGTTAATGCATTAAATTTAACCTTGTAACTTACATTTGTGTTTCTCTTACCTTTCTTGTTTGTTGATTTTTTTTTGTCACTCTTTTCCCTCTGTTCGAGACGAAGTGATTTATTTGTGCGTGAAAGGTTCGCATCGTTAACTTAGTTCATTCTGAATGGAGCACGGCATGCACAGTCTGCACCCAGTTACAAAAATTCAGAAATGCTGAGGATTTCAGAGAACAGGGGCGGGGATGACGTGGTTGTGTCATTGTTCAATGTGTCAATTATAAACCAATACCCAGTATTGTCGTCAGGCGACATCATTGTAGGAACATTGAAAAATATCTTTTTTTTATGCTTTCTCCATTTTTCTGCTCCTCTTTAATAAACTCGCTTTGTCTTTCTTCTGTCTGATCTTGCCTCAGGCTCAACCACTTTCTGCATTTTTTATGAGACAAATGTAATAGCCCATTTTAGTATGAGAACAGGGGGAGTTGATCATGCATTTTGTCAAGGTTTTGTTTTTGTTTTGATTGCAACTTATAATCAGTTTAACTCAAAGATACATTATTAACGTATGGGTTTTGTTTGGAGGTTGGGAAACCCTTAGTGGTTAGGGGCCCCAGGCAGTTGCCTAACTTTGCCTATATGGTAAGTTTGCGCATGCCACTTGTGAACAAGACATCAAGATGGAGTAGTCCACTTTTTACAATCAATACTTAGAGAAGCTGACTCTCATTCCAGCCCTGAAGATTCCTTTGTTATTCTGCATATTGTCTGTTTTTGGCAAATATCTCTATTATTACTTTGTTACACTTCAGGCCAAAGTAGTAAAAATGTGTTGCTATATCACAGGTAAAAAATTTTTAGTTTATTACCTGGTCCTGCTGCCAAGAAAAAGCCTCTCATGTCAAGGAACTCATTATCATAACCATGCCAGCCATTTTGCCACGCTGATGGCTCCCCTGAGTCATTTTTCCAATAGGGTAGGGTTGCCTTGTTCTGCAGAGAGCACAGATACACATTCACAATGATATGATTTAAGAAAAAGCAAATAGCATGTTGCTTAATATCATTTACAGTTGGTATAACTATATATTGGAGAAATACCAGTCCTTTATTAATAAAATCTGAAGCAAGATGTGTTTCAGCTTGTGTAGTCCCTCCAACATATTTTTGCAGTGACTTCATATACTACAGTCATGTACAATTTGTTTATTTTATTAACTGCAATTGCAAAAGATTTATCACCACCTGCCACTGTCTCTGCATTTTTGTAAGGTGTTTTTACATTCTATATAAGGCACGATATTTATTTAAAATATTTAAAATCATTAATTATTTTTACTTTGTAACTCTCCATTGGACAGCAAAATTCTATTATATTCTAAAGGTAGATACTCTGATTAAAATGACAATATAATAAATAAAAACTACATACAGGTACATAAAAAAATTGAATATTGAGTAAAAGTGCAATGTTTTTTGCCTTTTATTTCAGAAAGTAAAATGGTTATTTTATAGAGATTAATTCCACATAGAGTAAAATATTTCAAGCTTTTATTCCTTGTAATTGTGATGATTATGGCTTACAGGTAAAGAAAACCCAAAATTCTGTGTCTCGGAAAATCAATTCAATTCAATTCAATTCAGTTTATTTATATAGAGCCAATTCACAACACATGTCGTCTCAAGACCCTTCACAAAAGTCAGGTACATACATTCCAATTAATCCTAACCATTAAACTGTCATGGAGTGACATTTTGGACTTTGTGGGCTCTTTGATGGTTTATTTTGTAATTTTGATTCTCCTTATGGCTCTTTGTTTATTTCTTAAGTTATTGTTTCTATGTTCCCCTCTAGTTTCTCTGTTTACTTTAGTTCATAGTTATTCTAGTTCTTTATTTCCTCCTCTGATTTATTCTCTTGCTTAGTTTGTGTTTTCTGTTTTAGTCCTTTCACCCATCCTCAGCCTTTGTATTTGTTTCACCTGTTCCTTGTCACACCTGTTCCCTGTTTCTTTGATTACCTGCCTTTTGTTCCCCTCTCTGTGCTCTGTGTATATTAGTTGTTCTGTTTGCTTAGTTCCTCGCTGGTTTATTCTGTTATTCTGTTGATTACCCCTTTCCCTGCCATGACTATGTTTTGTTTTTGCTTCACTTATGCTACGTTTTGCCAAAGTACCTGCAGTGTTTTGAAAGTTTTGGATTTTGTCTCTGGATTCATACCTGCAGTGTTTTTGTTACGTCTCAACCTTTTTTAAGAATAAACTATGATGCGGCTACCGAGCTCTTGTCTGCGCTTTAGTCCGACCCAAGATCCTTCTTCGACATAAACAGTGCAGTCAGATTCAGTTATTTATTCAAATTGGATAAAACGTTTTTCTGTCTAAGGAAACCCTGCAGTTTGCATCAAGTCAGAGACTTGCAGCATTCCCTCCTCCTGGATGAGCATGTAGAGACAGTGGACAGTCACTGGCGTTGACTTTGCAGCAATCCCTCATACTGAGCATGCATGTAGTGACAGTGGAGAGGAAAAACTCCCTTTTAACAGGAAGAAACCTCCAGCAGAACCAGAACCAGGCTCAGTGTGAGTGGCCATCTGCCACGACCGACTGGGGGTTTGAGAGAACAGAGCAGAGACACAAAGAGAACAAAGAAGCACTGATCCAGGAGTACTTTCTATGGGAAGGAAAAGTAAATGTTAATGGATGTAGCTCCTTTAGTCGTTTCATCTAGAAAGAAAGAACAGATAAACTCTGAGCCAGTTTTCAAGGTTAGAGTCTGAAAGAGAGAACATAGAGTTAGTCACAGTAGAAGCTCAGTCAGTAGCCATGTCTAGGAGAAAAATAGGGTTAAACACTGAAAGACAGGTCCAAGTTTATCATCGGTAGACGGTGACCATTAAAGTTGTCGACAGCAGAAGCTTGAACGATGCCCTTCTCCAGAAAGGTGTCACAGGTAGACACAGAGTCAGGCCAGGTGTAGCTTCTAGGAAGTGAAAAGAGAGAACAAAGTTAAAAGCTGAAATAACAGCAAATAATGCAAAACTGGAGAGTAGTGTGAGAATGTAGCGAAGAGAGTCAAAGCCTAAGCCTATAGCAGCATAACTACAGAGATAGCTCAGGATAACCTAAGCCACTCCAACTATAAGCTTTATCAAAAAGGAAGGTTTTAAGCCTAGCCTTAAAAGTAGACAGGGTGTCTGCCTCACGGACTAAAACTGGGAGCTGGTTCCACAGGAGAGGAGCCTGATAACTAAAGGATCTGCCTCCCATTCTACTTCTAGAGACTCTAGGAACCACCAGTAAACCTGCAGTCTGAGAACAAAGTGCTCTGTTAGGAACATATGGAACAATCAGATCTCTGATGTATGATGGAGCTAGATCATTAAGGGCTTTATATGTGAGGAGGAGAATTTTAAATTCTATTATGGATTTAACAGGGAGCCAATGAAGGGAAGCTAAAATAGGAGAAATATGATCTCTCTTTTTAATTTTCATCAGAACTCTTGCTGCAGCATTTTGAATCAGCTGAAGGCTTTTAACTGCATTTTGTGGACATCCTGATAGTAAAGAATTACAATAGTCCAGCCTTGAAGTAACAAATGCATGGACTAGTTTTTCAGTGTCACTCCTGGACAGGATATTTTTTATTTTGGCAATGTTCCGGAGATGAAAGAAGGAAATCCTAGAAATCTGTTTAATATGGGATTTAAATGACATGTCCTGGTCAAAAATAACACCAAGGTTTTTTACTTTATTATCAGAGGTCAATTTAATGTCATCCACATAGCGTTTTTATTTTTTTTTTTGGTGAAATTAACTACAACTCAACTTTAATTATATAGTTTTTAGGAGTTTTTTGAATGTTTCTTAAAGAATAATTTGTTTGAAGTGTTATGTCGAGGGAGGATCTTGGGTCGGACCAAAGTGCAGACAAGAGCTCGGTAGCCGCATCATAGTTCATTTACAAATTCCAAAAACGTAACAAAAACACTGCAGGGATGAAACAAAGACAAGATCAAAAACTTGCGCAAACCTGCAGGTACTCATGGCAAGGCATAGCATAGACAAAACGTTGCATAGTCGAAGCATAAACAAAGCATAGACGTGGTAGGGAACGGGGTAGTAACAAACACAAGGAACCAGCGACGAACAGAGACACCAAACCAACTAATATACTGGGGAAAGACAAAGGCAGGTAATCAAGGGAACTGAGAACAGGTGCGACAAGGAGGCAGGGAAGCAGAAGGAACAGGTGAAACAAATACCAATCCATAACTAAACACAGATACTAAATAAGAATCCAAGGGTGAAATAATAATCATAATAATAATAATACCACAAAAAGTAATAAGAAAGCAACCACAAAAGAAACTAAGAGTTAGAGGAATACAATACATACTAGGAAATAATAGAGGGAGGAAAAGGGACTAATAAACATGAAGCCCAATCCAAAATGGAAACAACTAAACAAATGTTAACACAAAGCCACAAGCAAAGTCCAAAAATGTCATATCCTGACATGTTATGAGTAGCCTATGCCTTTTCTATGCAATGGCGGTTGTCACATGCGTGCAGAAAAGGGAGCATTCCACTACTGTAGGGCATGAAGTCGGTACATGACCAATATAGTCATAGTTGGACAATATTTCCCATCCCATGCATGAAGCTAGTAAAGAACTGGAGAGGTCCTTCAGCCTAAGTGAAGCTTCACCTTTATGGAAGCAAATTAAAATGTATTAATAAAATTCTTTTTCATTTTCAAAATGAAGCTGCATTTTTTGACTCATAAATAAAATTAAAAATAAATTATTCAAACTGCATTTTCATTTTCTTCTCCAAGAGTGCTCAATTTGTAAATTAATTAAAATGATTTGGCCTGATCATTTTCAAAAGATGTCTCAGCAAAAAGTGACCAACATTCATTTTGAAAAATAAAATGTATTAACAGAAATGCTTTTTCATTTTAAAGTCATAGCTGCATTTTGACTCATAAATGAAATTGCTAATAGATCTTTCAAACTGCTTTTTTATTTTCTTCTTCAAGACTGGCTCATTGTGTGACACAACTAAAGAAATAACTAAGAGCCCACAAAAAATGTTCCATAAATCAATTTGACTTTGCAATTCCAAGTGGTGCAGGAGAGTGACATCAGTGGCAACTCTTCTTCTCCTGCCCCAGACTGCACCATTATGCATCTTGTACATTAGGTGGCGGAGACAGCATGCAACATGTTGCTCCCTCATACCATTGCACAAGCCTTGTGTTTGTGGCTGCTTTTGTGAGAAGCATGTGTCTGCAGACTCGAAGACCGCAGTTTCAGACCTGCAGTTCTAGATCCCTTACGCAACATCTGTTTCCTTGTCCGAGTCAACATGGATGACCAACGGACAGTAAGTATTAAATGTGAATCAAATTGCTTATTTAATACTGTCAAACTATTGTTGTGTGTGTGTGTGTGTGTGTGTGTGTGTGTGTGTGTGTGTGTGTGACAAAAGTTTCAGACACACTTTCTCACTTAATGGGTTTCTTTATTTTCATGACTATTTAGATTGTAGATTCTCACCGCAGGCAACAAAACTGTGAATGAACTCATATGGAATTATAGATTAAACAAGAAGTGTGACATAACTCTAAACATTTTTATATTTTAGATTCTTCAAAATAGCCACATTTTGCTTTGATTAACTATAATAATAATAGCTCCCACACACATGGAGCTCTTCGGCAGTATGCAATGTAATGTCCCAGACCATCTTTAGTCAAGCTTCCCTTGAAAGCAATGACTCCTCTCAAAGAGAATGTCTTCCCTTGGAGAGCCACAATGGTGGGAAATTCACTCAAAGGAAATTGAGTTGTGTTTGCAAGGTCATTGTCAATCCATGCTATTTCTCCAATAGTGTAGCTGTGAGTAAAATTTCCAGCACAGAGCATTTTTCCTGAGATGCTGGCTCCTGTTTTGAATTCAACTGGACATTGTGATTCATTCTGTAGTGGGCGAAAGCAGGGAGACTCCGGAAGGAAGAGTCAGTTTTCCACTGAAGTTTCAAGCTGAGCCATGCCAGAGTCCATCAGCACAGAAATGTCAGGAGAAACAAATGGTACTCCCCTTGTTGTTCCTTTGTTTAGCTGGCAGTACTGTGAAAAGCAGTATTTTGAGAGGTAAACGCTTGATACATTTCTCATTGTTTTTCCAGTGACCTGGAGATATTGTACTGGGCATCGATTTGTTGGGCCCCAGATCTAAACTGGATTTTTTCAACCATTGCACTAGGCAGCTCTGCCCTCTGTGAATATATCTTTGGGGTCACACCATCTGTAGCAATGGCTTTTACCAGCAGCAAGATGGGGTTGTCACTGTTGTTCCTGACAACATTTTGAAATGCTGAGCTGTCACAGAAAGCACAGCATAAGCACTGACAAAACGCATCAAATGCACATGTGTTCAGAATAGAGATTGTTGATTTCACAATTCTAATCGGTTGATGCAGGTTTTCATTTTTTAATAGTCCCACTTTCACTCTTTTTGCCCCAAAAGATGGATCTGCATGGAGCCATTCAGTGCAGGAAGTGAAATAAGAAAGTCCTCTTCCTTTTTTTGGGTGGAAGAATTAGTCCCCTCCAGTTTTCAACCACGTCTTCATCTGTTAGAGGAATGTTTGTGGTTTCATCAGATTCCACAGAATGGTGAGAATCCATTCTTCTCTTGGCTTCAGCACTGTGGGTAGTCATGGATACAGAGTTTGTTTCGGTAACTTTTGCTAATCCAGATGTTTCCTCATCATTTTTTGCTTTTGCAGAACAAATCCGCATATTTCCTTCAATGAAAGAAAGATGACGAGAAATAAAGCGATCAACTCGAATGGGTAAGTTCTCATGTTTAAAAAGGCCATGTTTTACATTTTTGAATTCTGCTTCAACAATGGCTGAGCTTGCTGTGAGAATGGTGCTTTGAAGAGGGAGACCATTACACCTGTCCAAAGTGGTAAGTAACTTGCAAGTCATATTATGTGTGGAACAATATCAGGGAGGAAATGGATGTTATCCCTATCCCCATTGGTAACCTGCTCTCCTCGCATATGTTTGATACCTAGCTGCATAGGTCAGTCTGGATCTCATCAAAATGATCCACTTGATGCGCTTCCGTTGTGTCTTCAGCTGGAATGATGATGGAGTCTTCTGTAATCTGGGTTTTCAGATGTTTTTTGCACCTCTCTGATTGGAGAGGGACTCCAGAACTATCATTACCCTCTGCCTCAATGAGGGCCACAACAGTGATGGCATGCATTAGCTGTTTTGCATGGTCCAAGCACTGTGATTGAAGAAGCTTTGCTATTGCCCTGACAAAGAAGTCTTTGACACGGTGTGACTTGTTTTTCAGGCAGTCCCACTGACGGATCATCTTTATGCAGTGTGCCACATCAACCCTGATAAAACAAGGAGGACGTTTTGCAGACTTGTTCCCAAGTAGCAAACGGAAGCATTTGTTAATGTATGTCTTCAGATCGGGGTAAGGAGTGAAGGCCTTCACCAGAGCACCAAGAATAGCCAGAGAAAAGTCACTCACGGCTTCCTTTGGTACAGCAGCACCTGTAAGAAGCCATTCTGTCAGCCATGTTGCAATTGCATTAATGTCGGGTCTCTCTGACAGCATTTGCACAACTGGGACTGAGCAGTTGTCCCCTGTCAGAACGCCTGATATAAGAAGATGTGGCCAGATGTACCATTTGGTCTCACCAGTCTTCTCACAACTGAGCCAGTTGCATCAAAGCAAACTACTGAGGGGCATTTTTTGGACAATGCCTTATACACATGTAGCTGTGTTTGACTCCAATAGTGGCAGAACAACTTGTCTAGACCATCCACATCCACACATCCACACAGCTTGTCAGCAGAGGGCAGCATGAAATGCTCTAGAATTTCCTAGTAGATGTCTGCACTGAAAACACAGTGGACCAACACCAGCAGATGACATGGCACCCCAAACCATTACTGACTGTGGAAACTTCATACTGGACTTCAAGCAACGTAGATTCTGTGGCTCTCCACTCTTCCTACAGCCAGGGGGACCTTGATTTCCAACTGAAATGCAAAATTTACTTTAATCGGACAATAGGACTTTGGACCATTGAGCAACAGTCCAGTTCCTTTTCTCCTTAGCCCAGGTAAGACACTTCTGACGTTGTCTCTGGTTCGGTAGTGGCTTGACATAAGGATTGTGACATTTGTAGCCCATGTCTAGTATTCGTCTCCGTGTGGTGGCTCTTGATGCACCGACTTTAGCCTCAGTTCACTCCTTGTGAAGCTCCCCCAAATTCTTGAATGGATTTTGCTTGACAATCCTCCCAAGGCCTTTCCTTGTTGCTAGTGCACCTTTTCCTACCACACTTCTTCCTTCCACTCAATTTCTGTTAATATGCTGGGATACAGCACTCTGTGAACAACCAGATTCTTCAGCAATGACCTTTGTGGCTTACCCTCCATGTGAAGGATATCAATGACTGTCTTCTGGACACTCTGCACTCTTCCCCATTGATTGTGTGACCTATGACCCAGAGTGAGATACCTTTAAAGGCTTAGAAAACCTTTGCAGCTGTTTTGAGTTAATTAGCTAATTAGGGTGTGACACCATAGGTGTCCAATAATGAACTTTTTCACAGTATTCAAATTTTCTGATACACAGAATTTTGGGTTTTCTTTACCTATAAGCCATAATCACCGAAATTACAAGAAACAAGAGGCTTTGAATACACCACTCTATGTGTAATGATTTTGTATAATATATGAGTTTCCCTTTCTGAGATGACTGGCAAAAAATATTATTCTTTTACGCAATACTCTAATTTTTTTAGGTGCACCTGTTGTCGATACAATGGTATTCCATACCTTAGTGATAAACCAGCCTGGCTCAGCAACCAGCGTGAGAGGGGAAACAAAGTTTCCCTTTTTGTAATAGAACCGTTCAGGTATTTCCTGCCTGGCATATACATGCATGTTATGGACCTGGCTCAAGGCTGCGTAGACCTGGTAATATACATATAAAAAAAAAGAAACATTCACAGTCTCAAACATCAAAGTTTAAAAAGCAACTCTAAAATGGCAAACATTATTGATGAGTAATTGACACTCCTTAGCAAGTGACAATATGTTACAGGTGATCAATAGTAATATACCCTAAGTATGCGTAATATCATATAGTCATGTAGCTGACATTGCAAGATGATTTGTAGTGTTAGGTTTCTTCCACATATAGTGTTTTCTTGTAGGCCAAAAAGGTATGGTAACTTTGGTCACATCTTACTGGAGCACCTTCCTCCACACGTTTGCTGTGTCCAATACATAGCTTGTGGCAAACTGCAACTAGAACTTCTTATGGCTTTCTTTTTCCACTTTTCTAGAAAACACATTCTTTCGCCTGTTTGCTGTACCCCAACATCAAAATAATTCAGTTTAATTTTATTCATAAGTAGTTTATGAATCCAAAAGTAAAATTAATTATTAATTATTTTCTTAAATAAAACTAAAACAATCCTAGTTTCTTAAAAGAGTCCTTATAGACTGTGTATGTTGTGGTGGGGAAGGATGTCCTGTGGTGGTCAGTATTACAGCAGATCTGAAAAAGCCTCTGACATTCTATTTGTTGTATTATTGTCTTGTGAAAAGGATGGTCCATTATGTTCGTCATTCTATGAAGCCTTCATTATTTGACTATTCACTCTAAGAGGCTCCAGAACAGTCCCCAGAAAAGAACTAGCATTCTTAATCAGCTATTTTAGTCACAAGCTCTAATGCTAGTGACCAACAGATGATTGTAGGAGAAATTACATTCTCCACAACAGACTTGTAGAAAATCTGCAGGGTCTTGCTGTAAATGTCAAAGGGTCTAAGGCTTCCTCAAGAATTACATTCTGCTCTGTCCATCTTGTATAGACCTTCACTTTTGCATTTCCACTCCAGTCTGTTGTTTAGGTGAACAAAGAGATATTTACACTCCAGCACCCCATTACATAGTGGTGTGTTACACGTGTTGAGTCAAACTATAAACAGGCTTTTTTTCTGGCCAGTCTTCTTTAAATCTCACATTTGTGGAGGCACAACTAATATCTGTCTTCTCAGCCTATCATTTTTGAAGGGCGGCTGTGTCACTGTGCGATAGATATTGTTAGATTTTATCTTAGAACCAAACCTTGCTTTAAACCTGACCCAAACTTTTTTTACTTGTTTGCTGTGTTTCTTGGTCTTTATTATGGTGTATCTACACTAATATAAACTTAATTGATTCACAATGGAGAAGTTGTCCTCTGCATTTAACCCGTCACTTAGGGAGCAGTGAGCTGCCATTGGGCAGTGCCCAGGGAGCATTCAGGGGCTAAAGGTCTTGCTCAGTGACCCAGAGTGGCAGGCTGTGGGATTCAAACCAGGGTACTTGTGGCCTCTCCGGGACGCATATCTAACCACTAGGCCACCACTCCCCTATCTGCCATGTACTCTACATTATGCATTCTGGTAGAGTACACAAAGTTCTCCACCAAAGTTCTGAGGCCACAGAACAGCAACATTTATACAGAGTTTCTATTAAATCAAAGAAGGAGATCAACAGAAAAAGTGGTGCAGGGTTACCTTTTCATATGTGGTATTTTTAGGCCACAGGCTGACTACTGGTCCTCTGTCCATTATCTTCACAATGTCTGACATGTCTATAAATTTGTCCAGCTCTATTACCTTCTCCATCCACTGGATCTTTGTCATACCATGGTCTGAAAATAACAGCACATTTAGCTGGTTCACCATGTTGCTGTCCTGCAAAAACATAACGAACACAAATGCATGAAACTAAACCAACAAGAATTACTGGACGTGATGGTATGGCCCCCACAGAGCCCTGATCTCAACATCATCAAGTGTGTCAGGGATTACATGAAGAGACAGAAGGATGTGAGAAAGCCTCCATCCACAGAAGATCTGTGGTTAGTTCTCCAAGATGTTTGAAACAATCTACCAGCCAAGTTCCTTCAAAAACTTGATGCTGTTTTGAAGGCAAAGGGTGGTCACACCAAATATTGATTTGATTTAAATTTCTATTTTTATTCACTGCATTTTGTTAATTGAAAAAATAAATGATCACTTCTATTTTTGAAAAAAAAAAAAAAAAAAAAAAGACACAATATATATATATATATATATATATATATATATATATATGTGTGTGTGTATGTTATATACAGGTCCTTCTCAAAATATTAGCATATTGTGATAAAGTTCATTATTTTCCATAATGTAATGATGAAAATTTAACATTCATATATTTTAGATTCATTGCACACTAACTGAAATATTTCAGGTCTTTTATTGTCTTAATATGGATGATTTTGGCATAGAGCTCATGAAAACCCAAAATTCCTATCTCACAAAATTAGCATATCATTAAAAGGGTCTCTAAACGAGCTATGAACCTAATCATCTGAATCAACGAGTTAACTCTAAACACCTGCAAAAGATTCCTGAGGCCTTTAAAACTCCCAGCCTGGTTCATCACTCAAAACCCCAATCATGGGTAAGACTGCCGACCTGACTGCTGTCCAGAAGGCCACTATTGACACCCTCAAGCAAGAGGGTAAGACACAGAAAGACATTTCTGAATGAATAGGCCTTTCCCAGAGTGCTGTATCAAGGCACCTCAGTGGGAAGTCTGTGGGAAGGAAAAAGTGTGGCAGAAAACGCTGCACAACGAGAAGAGGTGACCGGACCCTGAGGAAGATTGTGGAGAAGGGCCGATTCCAGATCTTGGGGGACCTGCGGAAGCAGTGGACTGAGTCTGGAGTAGAAATATCCAGAGCCATCGTGCACAGGCGTGTGCAGGAAATGGGCTACAGGTGCCGCATTCCCCAAGTCAAGCCACTTTTGAACCAGAAACAGCGGCAGAAGCGCCTGACCTGGGCTACAGAGAAGCAGCACTGGACTGTTGCTTAGTGGTCCAAAGTACTTTTTTCGAACGAAAGCAAATTCTGCATGTCATTCGGAAATCAAGGTGCCAGAGTCTGGAGGAAGACTGGGGAGAAGGAAATGCCAAACTGCCAGAAGTCCAGTGTCAAGTACCCACAGTCAGTGATGGTCTGGGGTGCCGTGTCAGCTGCTGGTGTTGGTCCACTGTGTTTTATCAAGGGCAGGGTCAATGCAGCTAGCTATCAGGAGATTTTGGAGCACTTCATGCTTCCATCTGCTGAAAAGCTTTATGGAGATGAAGATTTTATTTTTCAGCACAACCTGGCACCTGCTCACAGTGCCAAAACCACTGGTAAATGGTTTACTGACCATTGTATCACTGTGCTCAATTGGCCTGCCAACTCTCCTGACCTGAACCCCATAGAGAATCTGTGGGATATTGTGAAGAGAATGTTGAGAGACTCAAGACCCAACACTCTGGATGAGCTAAAGGCCGCTATCGAAGCATCCTGGGCCTCCATAAGACCTCAGCAGTGCCACAGGCTGATTGCCTCCATGCCACGCCGCATTGAAGCAGTCATTTCTGCAAAAGGATTCCTGACCAAGTATTGAGTGCATAACTGTACATGATTATTTGAAGGTTGATGTTTTTTGTATTAAAAACACTTTTCTTTTATTGGTCGGATGAAATATGCTAATTTTGTGAGATAGGAATTTTGGGTTTTCATGAGCTGTATGCCAAAATCATCCGTATTAAGACAATAAAAGACCTGAAATATTTCAGTTAGTGTGCAATGAATCTAAAATATATGAATGTTAAATTTTTATCATGACATTATGGAAAATAATGAACTTTATCACAATATGCTAATATTTTGAGAAGGACCTGTATATATATATATATATATATATATATATATATATATATATATATGGAATAAGTTATATATATATGGAATACGTTGTTATATATATATATATATATATATATATATATATATAACAACTTATTCCAGTCAATAAAATGCAAATTAATAACTTAAATATAATTCAATGTGATTTTCTAAATTCATTTCTTAAATTCTGTCTCCCACTGTTCCCCGCTGTATTTACTCAAAATGTTTCATATTGTTTTTCTTTGTCATTCCAATTATTTACCCACAACTTCATCTGTGGATTATTTTGCTATTGTGCTGGGATATTAATTTTGATTTTGATTGCAGAAGAAGAAAACAATTTTATGCCACGCCTCTTCAATTCAACATTCGCAGCAACAGAAACTGAATGCTCATGATCTTGGCAGAGTGACTTGTATGATGTAAAAGGACAATGTGGTTTGTAAATGGGGTCATACCTACTGTTTATTGTGGAACTATGATGTGAAAGGGGCCTCTTTCACATCATAGGGAATCCCCCCACAAGCTAATAATCAAAATTAACGGGATAAATTGCCATTCGTATAAAACCTTAGTGAAAGTAACAGTGCCGTTATTACCCTGATTTTTTGGTTGAGTATCTGCATGGTGAGATCCAGGTGTCGCACAGCTGTCCTGACCTGAGGGGACTCTGGACCAAAGTGATGGCCTTCCACATCGATTTTCTCATAGTAAACAGCTGCCATGTCTGCTTGGCCAGAACTAAAAAAACAAAAAACAAAGGAATATTAGAGTTAATCATCAACCAATATAGTAAGATTATATAACTTTTAAAACAAATGAAGCAGTACCTTCAACATTCATCTGCATCCCTCGTTAAAAGAAATTGTAAAATGCCTTGACATAAAATTCCCAAATTACTTTCAGATGAACGTGACTGTAGAAGGAACAATATATGAGTGTTTATTCAAGCCCCTCAATGAATTACCTTTTCAACCAAAAATCGTTAACTATCATTTCAGTAGTACTTAGCCAAATTCAAATATGAACACATTTTCCATAGGGGCAGGTTAGAACTTGAAATGTGTGTGGATTAATGCTGAAGCAACCTTTAAAACGTAATACACAATATAGTGTTAGAAATCAGCATTTGTATCAGAAAATCACAAAATATAAAAAAAAACAGTCAATGTGGAGATTCAAACCGCCAACATCTCAAACCACAGGCTAAGCTCTTGCTCATGCCAAACCAATGGGATGATCAGAGGTAGAATGTTGTACGGCTATCCTGTTAAGGTAGTAATTATGGCCAAAATTGAAAAATTCACATAAAATGCATAGTTTGTCAGAAAAATCACAAAATATTCACCAACATCTTTAAAATATAGAATATGCATGGGTTTTGTCAGCCACCACACTTTAATTTTTCAATCCAAATTAATTTATAATCGCCATTATTGATTAGCATAAATCTTTATAATTAATTGTACAGAAGTGGGCAGTCCAAATTGAACAATGTTTATTGGGGATTATAGGCATTGTCCACCTACGTAGTGTTCAAAATTCCATGGCGTTTGGCTTAACAGAACTGGAGATACGGCTGCTAGCTTTATTACCAAATGTCGTATCTCGTAGTGACACGCTTTGAGATAGAACGTTAGTTAGAATAGGAACTTTTCAGGATTATGGACAGAACACATCCTGAAGGTTTGAGCTCTCTAGGTAGCACAAGTGATTTTTGGGGAATTTGTTTATGAGCGATAGGTCAGAGGTACATTTTTGCCAATAAGCCATGCCCACTTTGGCCGCTCCTTATCATATTGATAACATAGTCTGTAGGTGGTATCCTGAAGGAATGTACCAAATATTTTGAAAATCCATTCAGCTATTTTGGCTATATAAAATTATCTTGCTTATAGCACTCACTAGGCTTGGATTCCTCTGAAAATGAGTACATACCTTCAATGTGTTCTTATGCACTACTGGTATGAAAATTATTTTTACTTAATCTATGTTAAAATTGGGCCAAAAAAACTTTTTTGTTCGTGTATAACTCACAAACGGAAAAAATTTTTTGAAATCCATTCCTTATTGTTTTATCGGCTACATCTGCAGTCTCACCGGGCCTGGTTTCACTTCGATTGGCCTTGGCCCTAAGGAGGAGTTAACAAAAATAGGTTTCACTTATTATCAGAATCAGAATCAGAATCAGAATCAGAAAAGCTTTATTGCCAAGTACGTTTTTGGACATACAAGGAATTTGTTTTGGCGTAGTCGGTGCAATACAGTACAAATTAAACAGTACAAACATATCTACAATATAATATAAATATAAGTGCACAGTTTTAAGTGAGTGAGAGTAAATATAGAGCAGTATAAGATGCAAGAGCAATACAACAGTGCAGGTGATCATTGTGCAAGTAAAGCAGTGCAAGTAAGCAGGAGTCCAAGCTGAGCGTTAATGTGACGCATAGAGTTACAGGTTACAGGTGTCCTGTCAGCAAAAAAAGGGGGGGTGTGGGGGAAAGGGGGAATGTCAGGGTGGTTTCCGGGCTTTGTTAACCAGGCTGGTGGCAGATGGGAAAAAACTGTTCTTGTGGCGTGAGGTTTTGGTCCGGATGGACCGCAGCCTCCTGCCAGAGGGGAGAGTCTCAAAGAGTCTGTGACCGGGGTGGGAGGGATCAGCCAGAATCTTCCCTGCCCGCTTCAGGGTCCTGGAGGTGTACAGTTCCTGGAGCGACAGTAGACTGCAGCCAATCACCTTCTCAGCAGACCGAATGACACGCTGCAGCCTGCCCTTGTCCTTGGCTGTAGCAGCGGCGTACCAGATGGTGATGGAGGAGGTGAGGATGGACTCAATGATGGCTGTGTAGAAGTGCACCATCATAGTCTTTGGCAGGTTGAATTTCTTCAGCTGCCGCAGGAAGAACATCCTCTGCTGGGCTTTCTTGATGAGGGAGCTGATGTTTGGCTCCCACTTGAGATCCTGGGAGATGATGGTTCCCAGGAAGCGGAAAGATTCCACAGTGTCAATTGTGGAGTCACAGAGGGTGATGGGGGCAGGTGGGGCTGGGTTCTGCCTGAAGTTCACAACCATCTCCACTGTCTTTAGAGCGTTGAGCTCAAGGCTGTTCTGGCTGCACCAGTCCAACAGATGGTCCACCTCCCATCTGTACGCGGACTCGTCACCATCAGAGATGAGTCCGATCAGGGTGGTGTCGTCCGCAAACTTCAGAAGCTTGACAGACTGGTGACTGGAGGTCACAATTAACAATTAACATTGTTGCTAATTATTATAACTTTATAATTTTTTTTCAAAACTCTCATGATTTAGAATGACTCAAAGAATATCCAGGAATAGAGATTTAGTTTCTGCAAGCAGCAGTTTCAGAGATAATCACCGAAACGCATTTTATGTTACAACAGTGCCATCTAGTGTAGAAACGTAACAATTTTTATCGTGTACCTGGGTAGCACAATTCTGCATATGATCTGTGATTTTCCCAACAAAATCTTTAAAATTGTCAATGTCAAGGTCAAATGTGAGATAGCATATAAGCCACTTCTTAATCATATTAAAAGTATGTCCTCAGGCTGAGGTCTGGTGCACATGTTCCGAGTTGCATGTGTCAATCCGCCCATCCGTTATGCAGATATAAACTTTTGGTGCCTATAGCGCCCCCTATGATTGAATGTGTATCAAACTAAATGTATAGGCACAATAACTCATCCTGTATCAGGATCTCTAATCTTGTTTGGAAATCATGAAATATGGTAGAGGTATAGTCAATTAACTTTTGTACAAGCTTGCGATTAAAGTTTGTCCACACGAAGCTTTAACAACATTCGAAAATTTGAGAATGATTTTACACTACTTTGTCCCGCTAACTCTGTAGAAGGTATGTACAGAGTTTCACCTTGATCGGGCTTAAAATGTATGAGGAGTTATGTAAAATAAATTTTGCCTTTGTCGCGGCGTAGCAAAAAATCTAGTTAGTGTCGTGGCCAAGGGTGAAAGTGAGCCGGTACGGTCCAATACTGCGTACCACTAAAAGATTCTGCGCCGGTACACAGTACCAGGAAGAGGGAAGAACAGTTGTCTGCTATGAAGCTGTCATCCAGAACCAGTTATGGCTGCAAAAATTCATGAGCACACAAAGATCAGATCCGCTACCAACAGGCAGTCTAAAACACGACTTGATCTGTTTATAAATGTAGTTATTTTCCCCTCATTCCAAATTGTTTCTTAACTGTTCTGCTATGATGGAGCCTCAATGCTCTTGCTTTGCTTCTCACTGTATATATATATATATATATATATATATATATATATACATATATATATATATATATATGTATATATATGTATATATATATACAGTGCCTTGTGAAAGTATTCGGCCCCCTTGAACTTTTCAACCTCTTGCCAGATTTCAGGCTTCAAACATAAAGATATAAAATTAAAATTTTTTGTGAAGAATCAAAAACAAGTGGGACACAACCGTGAAGTGGAATGAAATTTATTGGATGTGTCAAACTTTTTAACAAATAAAAAACTGAAATGCGGGGTGTGCAATATTATTCAGCCCCTTTACTTTCAGTGCAGCAAACTCACTCCAGAGGTTCAGTGAGGATCTCTGAATGATCCAATGTTGTCCCAAATGACTGATGATGATAAATAGAATCTACCTGTGTGTAATCAAGTCTCCGTATAAATGCACCTACTCTGTGATAGTCTCAGGGTTCTGTTCAATGCGCAGAGAGCATCATGAAGACCAAGGAATACACCAGGCAGGTCTGAGATACTGTTGTGGAGAAGTTTAAAGCCGGATTTGGATACAAAAAGATTTCCCAAGCTTTAAACATCCCAAGGAGCACTGTGCAACCAATCATATTGAAATGGAAGGAGTATCAGAACACTGCAAATCTACCAAGACCCGGCCGTCCCTCTAAACTTTCATCTCGAACAAGGAGAAGACTGATCAGAGATGCAGCCAAGAGGCCAATGATCACTCTGGATGAACTGCAGAGATCTACAGCTGAGGTGGGAAAGTCTGTCCATAGGACAACAATCAGTCGTACACTGCACAAATCTGGCCTTTATGGAAGAGTGGCAAGAAGAAAGCCATTTCTCAAAGATATCCAGAAAAAGTCTCGTTTAAAGTTTGCCACAAGCCACCTGGGAGACACACCAGACATGTGGAAGAAGGTGCTCTGGTCAGATGAAACCAAAATCCAACTGTTTGGCATAAAAGCAACACAGCTCATCACCCTGAACACACCATCCCCACTGTCGAACATGGTGGTGGCAGCATCATGGTTTGGGCCTGCTTTTCGTCAGCAGGGACAGGGAAGATGGTCAAAATTGATGGGAAGATGGATGGGGCCAAATACAGGACCAACTAGAAAGCCAAATCTACAATGGAATGGTTCACAAATAAACGTATCTAGGTGTTGGAATGGCCTAGTCAAAGTCCAGACCTGAATTCAATCGAGAATCTGTGGAAAGAGCTGAAGACTGCTGTTCACAAACGCTCTCCATCCAACCTCACTGAGCTCCAGCTGTTTTGCAAGGAAGAATGGGCAAGAATTTCAGTCTCTCGATGTGCAAAACTGATAGAGACATACCCCAAGCAACTTGCAGCTGTAATTGCAGCAAAGGGTGGCGCTACAAAGTATTAACGCAAGGGGGCCGACTAATATCGCAGGCCCCACTTTCAGTTTTTTATTTGTTAAAAAAGTTTGACACATCCAATAAATTTCATTCCACTTCATGATTGTGTCCCACTTGTTGTTGATTCTTCACAAAACATTTGAATTTTATATCTTTATGTTTGAAGCCTGAAATGTGTCTAAAGGTTGACCAGTTCAAGGGGGTCGAGTACTTTCGCAAGGCACTGTATATATATGGTTGTGGCCAATTACAAAGTGATGCAGAATCATCCAAGAAACAAGGGGATATAAAGCTTTGGAGGGTGGGACTTACGGTTTGTAAGTTATAAGCCCAAACGCATTGTCATACGTAAGAGCACCCCCTAGTTATTTGGGGGTCAGAAAGTTTGTTTCTGAGTAGCGGTTGCGATTCCCTACTAGGCTGCTATGTCAGTTTTTTTCCCAGCATTTTCTAGTTCTGTCATTCTATTCGAAATAGCTCTGACCCACATACAGAGAACACTCAGGAGGAGGAAGTAAAATAAACACTGTTTTATTGATGATGAAATCAGGATCGAAATGGACGAAAATCTCACTGTAGGGAGAGAAGTGAAGAGAATGGATGAGTACGGGTAACGGAAGGTAAGACGAAACTAAGAACAAATAATTAACATGATTCTGAGATCGGCTTACTGAGTAATGGTGGACAGGTCGCCAGGTGGAATTAGACTCAGGATCCAGGTAGGGATATCCAGCAGGGATATCTGTAGAGAGTTCACTTAGTGCTGTTCTGTGTGAGCTCAGAACAAAGGAATTAGTTCGATGTGCGGTGGTTTACGTTGGAGGGTGGACAGGGTACGCTTGTGGCTTGGCTCAGGAGACGAAGAGAGCAGGAAGCTGCCAGCTTGATGCAAATCCAAATGAAGGCAGATGACAGGATAGGAATCCACCGTACGTAGATGGGCTTGATCATCCAGAATAACTCCCAGAAACGTAGTCAGAAACTCAGTGACATAGATCCAAAGCTTAGGCTTTCAAAATCTGCAGAGGAGCAAAAACGAAGTTAAACGAGGTCGAAGAATGAAGCATAAACTTAGAGTGTGGCTCGAGTTTGCACCACTAGTGGCAAAACACTCTGGCATTGAAGTGCTGGCAGCCTCCTGCTTAAGTACTCCTCATAGTAATCAGTGGAACAAGTCGCACCTGTCACCCAGCACACCTGAGAGCTCCAGCACAGTCTGAAACAGAGCACATGTAGCAACACTAAAACACAAACAGCCCAGATCCTGACAAGTTCTTGTGCCCAACGACTTTTAGTGGAGAATAATAATAATAATCATAATAATATTAATGAAAAAAACAAAGCAAAAACAATAGGGTTCCCTGCTCTGCTGGGAACAGGCGAACGGCCTGGCGAACATGCCTTGCATGGCCTTCGCTCGCTCCCGCAGGCTTGGAACCCTAAATTGATACACAAAAAAGAGGGCAGCTTATGTTTTATTAAAAAATGACTTAAATTGCAAAAGGATGATTTGAAATGGTAAAGATCAGAAGTCACGGATTAGCGGACCAGGGTCCAGATCCAGACCCACGTGCCGTCCAATCCGGACCTAACCTGATTTCTAACACTTATATATTACTACATGTTCTCCAACAGTGTCTAACTTTACTTGCGCCGCATCTCGTGTTAATATGCTATAGCCCTGCGGAGCGTCTGGCCCCCCAGGATGCACGTGATGCAAGTCAGGCAATGAGCTGTGTCAGGGCTGCTGCTTCTACCCTAACCGCAAAGCATTTTCTCATTTACTATGTAACATTTTATTCCTGCCACGTCTGACTTTCAAACAGACGGGCAGCTGTGTAGGTCAGCGACACTCTGATCCACACTCCAAGCCAGCTGGTGGCAGTAATGCACCACATCGTTGTATGACAACTGCCAGAAAACGACAAAGAAGAAGCTATGCAGGTCCTTCAACGCAGGTTGCCAAGTTTCAAGCTTGGGAACTCACGCTTGCTGATAGTATAATGACTTGGTGGTACGCAGATGAGTGAGTAAAAGATGGTTTCATCAAAAATAAGTAAAGTGGACTATGAAAATCACACATTTAAAGATGAATGGACAGAAGCATATGGTGTCTTACAGCACAACAGTGAGCATACGAGTGTTCACTTTGAGCACAGCGGATTTTGGGATAACACAAAAAGCCTTTCACTGACTGGGAAATGATCAAAGAGTGCATGGAAGCTGTGGCAGAAACACTAAGATGGAAAAGAAGAACAAGAACTTGAGGAAAAGGTTAAGCTAATTATCATGCCTGTCACAAGCACAACAAGGAGTGCAAAATTATAACAAGTTGTACCGACCCAGCTCGAATGAGCCATTCAAAGTGTGTTTAATATTGGTACTTAAGTTGGATTGCCCTTTTTGTTTAGCATATGATTTCATGGACATATAAATAATTGATCAGTAGTTAAAAAAACTAGTGTTAATAAAATGTTAAATAAAAATGAAAGAAAATATTTTTATCTCTTGATTTAAAATGTTCGGACCCCAGGTGTTTGGATGGGGGAGGGAGTGGTCCTCCAGCTATTTTAATTGGGGACCCCTGGTAAAGATATTCTGATGGTCATGGATCATTGTACATTATAGTTTAAAAAATATTATTCCATACAGTACCTTTATTAAAGTGCCACAGAAAGTGCTAAAGTGACTGGAATGTTTTTTTTAACTAGATCTGTTTTTGTCATAAAATTACAAAAGCCCAGAAAGGCAAATGAAAAAACGAGATGTTTTTTTACAGACTCATTTTCCATGTATGACCAAATTATCTTTTTCTCTAGAAAGACAATTTTACTAGGGGATTTTAATACACAACTCTGCTTTGATAGTTACCATTTCATTGTAGTGCCATCAGTATGTTTACAGATAGCGTTGTTTTCTGCAGGAAGGTAAGACATTGACCCAGTCTCGAGTCTTTTGCAGCCTCTAACACGTTTGCTTCCAGGATTGTCCTGTTTTTAACAGCATCTATCTTACCATGACATCTGACAAGGTAAATCTAAAATCTAGATTGAAACATTTCAAATTTTTATTTTTTCTGCCCTAAAAGGCAAGTGAGAAAATTGTTTTGAGAGGCTAAAGTATTACAAGTGTTTGTTCTTATAATACTTTGCTCTGCTACTAGAGGCACTGGAGTAAAACCACCAGCTTTCACTAATCGCTGTATTGCTCAAATAGATAGTCAATGGGCTGGTTTCCAAGAACCGATGTCCCATTTTCTAAATGAGATTGTTGTAAAGTGAAATAAAATACAACAAAAGCAGATAGATAGTGTATTTGTTGACCATGCTATGTTGTTATCATACCAAACTTGTGTATTCATGTGGAATATAGAATGAACTACGGTATTGAATAAGGATATTTGCAGGACAAATGGCAATTCCAGTTGGTAGCACTGTTGCCTTGCAGCAAGATCGTTCTGGGTTCGACTCCTGGCTGGAATCTGTTCTGTATAGAGTTGACATGTGCATGCGTGGGTTTCTCCAGGTACTCTGGCTTTCTCCCACAGTCCACAAACATGACTGTTAGGTTATTTGGTCTCTCTAAATTGCCCTTAAATGTGAATGGGTGTGTGCATGGTTTTGTGCCTGTGTGTCTCTGTGCTGATGATGGACTGGCGACCTGTCCAGGTTGTACCCTGCCTCTCGCCCATAGACTGCTGGAGATAGGCACCAGCTCCCCTGCGACCGAAGCTGGACAGTTTTCTCTGCAACGCTGTTGCTCTGTGGATTGTGGGGGCTTGTAGTGGTGAGAATGAAACCCCATGACTGAGCAAAATGCTGAAACTCACTCAAGCAGTAGCACGGACTGTTGTCACTGATCATCGTCTCAGCGATGCCATGCCTGGCCATGGTGGACTTCAGTTTGGAGATCACAGCTGCTGTAGTACAGCTGTATAGTCTTTCCAGCTCAAAAAATCTGCTGTAGTAATCCACAATGATGAAGTAGTATTTCAGGTTCCAGGTAAATAGACAGGTGCTGCCCACTCCACACAGTCTTTATGGTATGGCATGTGATACCTGGGGTTCTTTATGGTTTGCACAACATCTCTCCTGCCAATGCTGCAGGCTCCTACTGCTGCCATGATCTGCTTTCCCATACCGGGCAAAAACAGAAGGCCTTGTTCTATTGCAGCTACATCTCTTGCACTGCCTTCACTTTGTTTGGGTCTGGTTTTCACCCTTCATGAGACAGTATGTGTCCAAAATAACTGAACTCTGTTACGCAGATGCAGCACTTATCAGAGTTTAGCCGCACGCCCTCTCTCTGCTACCATGTAGCATGGTCTCAGGTTTCGGTCATGCTCTTGCTTGGCCTTCCCAAAGACTAGCATGTCATTGACAATGGCTGCGACGCTGTTGAGGCCTTCATAGGTCTTGTCCACACAACACTGGAATTCAACCACGGCCGAGGTATGCCTAATGGCAGCCTGAGAAAACGGTATCTGCCAAACACAGTGTTAAATGTTGTTAGCATTAAAGACTCATGGCTCAGCGTAATGGCCCAGTAGCCTGATCTGGCATCCAAAACACTGAAACACTTTGCCCCAACGAGTTTGTGGCGACATCCTCTAAAGTGGGTAAGGAGTAATGAGGTCTTTGTATAGCTTTGTTAAGGGATCCTTGGTCTAGGCACACCCACTATCTGCCCATTTTCAGCTTCTCTACAATGACAAGCACATTCACCCATTCTGTGGGTTCTGTAACCTTACAGATGATGCCATTCTCCTCCATGCTGTCAAGCTCATCTTTGAGCCGGCATCATTTGTGATGCTGTCAATGTAAAGGCCTCTCTGTTCATCACCTGTGTCTTGTTCAACTCTTTGACAGTGTGTATTGTCTGGCGGTGGAAACTTGCCTGTAAAAAATGCTTTGACTAGCATGCCTTAGCAAAGTGGTTCATCTTTTTACATTTCATACATTGTTTCCCTATTGCGTTATAGTCCTCTTTAGTACCGTGTTGCCCTGCACAGTAGCTGCATGCCTTGTATGATGTATCAGCATGTTTTTGCCGTGTTTATCTGGTCTGTGTGGTCTTCTGCTAATGAGGTCTGCACCCTGGCTGAGACGTTTCTCACATACATGGGGTGAATTTGTGGCAAATACAATGGGATCTCTAACCATGTTGTCACTATTTGGGTATCCATAGTCCTTAACAAGCAATTGTAGTTCAGTGACCAACTGTTCAAATGAATCATGCTCGCCCTGCATCTTCTGGTGAAACTTATATCTAGCATAGATGGGGTTTGCTTTGGGAATTGTATTATTGGTGCACTTATCATATGTCTGTTGTCAGGGTCTGGAGTTTTTGTGTGTGTGTGTTTTCTTTTGTTAACCATGTTCAGTTCTCAGATGGTGCTGGAGTTCCTAGGTGCGGTGGGTGACAGGTGCAACTAATCTACTGATTACTTGGAGGTGTACTTAAGCGGGAAGCTGCCAGCACTTTGTCGCCAGAGTGTTTGCCTTAAGTGGTAACAAGCTCAAGCCACAACAAATCCTTGCTTTGTTCTAAGCTCTAAGTTAACTTTCGTATGTGCTCCTTCGCAGGTTGTTTACCTGAACCTTTGGATAATTCTTGCTGATGCCTGACTCTGCTCTCAGCAGTGTTTGGCTGATTTGGATTACCGACTTCTGGAGAAAGGTCTCCTGTTATTGTGGGTTATGATCCCAGACTCCTGTTTCTTCATCTGGACAAGAATCAGCTGGCAGCTTCCTGTTTCACCGTCATCCGGACCAAGGCATAAACATACCCTGTCCACCCTCCAACGCCAGTACTTTCATCCTGAACTCCTCACCGTCCTTCGCAAATCTCTCAAGCAGCTTCAGAGAAACCTCTGTGTTCAGACGTTCAGACTCCAAATCCCTCAAGTCCCTTCTCCCCGATCCATAAAAGGAGGTAGCTACATTGTCCTCCTCCCCTCTCTCTCGCACGGGGCCAGTGAACATCAGCTCAGCATGTTGCTTGAAGCGCTGCCATGCTTCGGGTAGGTTTGTGGAATCCCAATCCATCCGTGCAATGGGAACACCATTGGCATCCATTTCTTTTAACGGTGGTTTGGCTCAGTATCCGTTTTCTATTCAATTCAGTTTTATTTATATAGCGCCAATTCACAACACATGTCTTTTCTAACACCATGTAATAATTCTTTCTTTATGCTTGGTTCAGACTGTATTACAATAATAACAAAAATAAAATTGCATTTCCTGCGAAAATGCAGTGTGAATGCTGAAAGCTGATTTTTTTTTTTTGCTGAAAACTGGCAGAAACAAGCTGAAATTGACTGCAGATAATTAGCAAAAATGTAATGAATTAGAAGAAAACAGAAATGCTAAACTCTTTTGAAAGCAGACAGAAAGTGGCTAAGGTTGACAGAAGAATATCAGCTGAAATTTGATAAATTAGTAGAAATTGTAGAAACAGCAAAGAAAAACTGTCTGATCTGTTTAAGCAGGAAGACTATCAGGTATAAAATAGCATAACAAGGTGAGATTACCTCAAAACTACTTGAAATAGTTGTTTAAATACAAGAACTGCCAAAAACATTAAAAAAGCAAGAAAGACCTGCTATAGATGAGCTGAAAAAGCATAGACTGAAGCAATAAAATAGCCTAAGAAGTTGAAGTCAGTGCTAAATAATACAAAAAATGGCAGACAATTTAGAAAAAGAATAAACTAACAACAAATAATCTGAAGAAACACAAAAACAAACAAGAAATTGCCTGAAAAAGGCAAAAGTGTTCTTCAGCTAAGAGAGGAGAAAGAGAATCTAAAATGCTAACATTAGCATATTGGTTATCACTAGCATGAAGGCTGATATTAATTTACCCCATCTACTATGCAAAAAGCAACGCATAAGCTAAAATGCTAATGCTTACTACAGCTGATGGAAAATATTCATGCTATGCTTATAGGATTGGTATAGCAATGCTTAAGTATGTTTAATAATGTGTGAAATAAAATGTATTGTGTAATTTAGAGGAGGTCTGCTAACAGGCTCCTGTGTGTGTTTGACTTGGATAACTTCTGCCCAGTGATAACAAGATATTTCTGTATGTAAGACTTACTTTTGCCCAGTGACAACAAGATATTTTTATATGCAAGACTTCTGCCCAGTAACAGATATTTTCATATTTCTACATATGTAAATAAAGGTCAAAAGTAGAAAAACAGGAAGTGTCGAAAAGTCAGCTGAATGGGTGTCAGCTCCAGATATGAAATCAGACAGTCGATTAAAATGTATGTTTTTTCATGTACAAGTATATGCCTGGCTTTTGAATAAAGACTGCTGTTCTTGGGGAAGTAATCAGAAGTTTCGGAAGTTTCAGAAGGATTCAGACGATCTTCTCCCTGTACAGGCATCTAAAGACTGCAGTCTATGTGCTTCTTTTATTACTTTGTTTTTTATTAGTAACAGTATAGGAGGTCTTAGCTTTACCAAACAAACAAGCATGCAGGAGTTTAGGGATAACTCCAACACAGCCTATATTAAAAGTCTATGAAATTGTCCTTTAAAATTATTCACTCTTGTTCAGGTGTTGGAACAGCAGTAGAAGCTGTTTAAGTAGCTGACATCAAATGGTCGCTGTTTTGATGCTCCACTGGGACCTATGGAGATGGTCTTATCATCATAAGTCACAGACTAGTGGTTTCATTCTGGTTCTGATAGAGATTGGACCTGGTTCTGATGGAGTGTTCATCTTGGTTCTGATGCAGTTTGAACTTCGTTCTGATAGAAGGTTCCTCCTGGTTCTGAAGGAGATTTGGACCTAGTTCAGGTGGAGGTTTGTACATGGTTCTGATGAAGATTGTAACCAGGTTCTGATGGAGATTTGTTTCCGGTTCTGATGGAGTTTGGGTCTGATTGTACTGTAGATTTGTTCCTGGTTCTGATAGAGTTTGGACCTGGTTCTGATGGAGGGTTATAACTGGTTCTGATGGAGATTTGTACCAGGTTCTGGTAAAAAGTTCTTCCTGGTTCTGATAAAGTTTGGGTCTGGTTCTGAGGGAGATTTGTTCCATGTTCTGATTAATTTTGGAACTGGTTCTGATAGAGGATACTTCCTGGTTCTGATTGAGTTTGGACCTGGTTCTGATAGAGGGTTCCTAACTGTTTCTGATGGTAATTTCCTCTTGGTGCTGATTGAGTTTAGGTGTCGTTCTGATGGAGTTTTCTTCTTCGTTCTGATTGAGTTTATGTCTGGTTCTGATGGAGTTTTCTTCCTCGTTCTGATTGAGTTTGCACCTTGTGCTGATGGAGGGTTCCTAACTGTTTTTGTTCAGATGGAGTTTGGGTCTGGTTCTGATGGAGATTTTTTCGAGGTTCACATTGATGTTGGACTTGGTTCTGATAGATGTGTCTTCCTGGCTCAGATGGAGTTGTGACCTGGTTCTGATTGAAGGTTCCTCCTGGTTCTGAAGGCAATTTGAACCTGGTTCTGGTGGAGGGTCCCTGACTGTTTCGGATGGAGAATTCCTCTTGGTTCGGATGGAGTTTGGGTCCAGTTCTAAAGGAGATTTGTTCCAGGTTTTGATAGAGATTTCTTCCTGGTTCTGATGGAGTTTGGGTCTGGTTCTGAAGGAGATTTGTTCCAGGTTCTGATTAATTCTGGACCTGGTTCTGATAGAGGTTTCTTCCTGGTTCTGACTGAGGGTTCCTAACTAGTTCAGATGGAGATTTTTACCAGGTTCTGATGGGGATTTCCTCTTGGTTCTGATGGAGTTTGGGTCTGGTTCTGATGTAGATTTGTTCCAGATTTTGATGGATGTTGGACCTGGTTCTGATAGAAGGGTTGTTCCTGGCTCTGATGGAGTTCGGACCCGGTTCTGATAGAAGGGTTTTCCTGGTGGTGATTTGAAGGCGATTTGGACCTGGTTCTGGTGGAGGGTACCTAACTGGTTCTGATGGAGTTTGAGTCCAGTTCTGATAGAAGTTACTTCCTGGTTCTGACTGAGTTTGGACCTGGTTCTGGTGGAAGGTTCCTCACTGGTTCTGATGGAGATTTCCTCTTGGTTCTGATGGAGTTTGTGTCTGGTTCTGATAGAGACTTGTTCCAGGTTCGGATGTGCTAACAGCCTATATGCAAAACTCTATGAAATTGCCTTTTAAATTTAATCAGTGTTGTCTAGCTGTTGGAACAGCAGTACATGCTTTTTAAGTACTCGACACAAAATGGCCGCCATGTAGTTGCTTCCTATGAAGATGGTCAAAGGGTTAGGGGTAGGGTCAGGTTTAGGCCATAGAAATGAATGAAAATGAATGGAAGTTGATCCAAACTCCTCACAAAGACAGTAAAACAGGGATGTGTGTGTGTGTGTGTGTCAGGGCTCTTGTGTGTGTCTGAGTAGAAGACAGGGAGAGAAGAAAGGCAGAGTCACATACAGACTAGAGGGTGACACGGGAGTGGATTTTCTCTCCTGTCCCATCCCGCTCCCACAGAAAAATGTCTTGTCCCATCCCAATCCCAGGCCAGCATAACGAATAAAATCCTGTCCCGTCCCACTCCTGGTAAATTGATTCCCACTCCTGTCCCGCTCCCATTCAGAACGACTCCCACTCCTGTGCCACTCCCATTTTTGTTTTCTTCATTTAGTCTTTTGGCAATTTCTTTCTTTGAAGGACCAGTTAGGTCCCTGTTTTTAGCTGTAGTAAAGGCCAGTTAAAGTAAAAAGAATAATAATGAAGAAATAATAAAATATCAAACAAGGAAACAGACCATGCCTATCTTAGCTGAATAAATAAAATGTACATAGTTGTATTTTACTCATTTATTAAGTGATTGTTTCCTTTGAACAATGACATCATTTTATGTTTCAAGTTGCTGAAAAGAAAGAAAAATGCACCTAGTAAGAGAACTGTACTTGTTGAACAAAAGGCCAAAAAGGCATTACCTTCATAATTTAGAAACTGTACCTCAATGGTTCACAGCCCTGGTTCTCAGGGACCCCTTCCCTGCAAGTTTTAGATGTGTGTCTGCTCCAGAACACCTGATTCAAGTTCTGACATGACCTCCTATACAGGCATCAAGAATGGAGGGTCAAACTGGACAAATTTAATACAATAAAATCATCATTAAATAAATGAATGTTGTGAATGTCCCATAAGTGAAGTAAATGTAACATGAAAGATATGTAACATTAAATGTGCCATTAAATTAAAGGTACCATTTATTTATTTAATACATCATTAGAAACAATAAATGTACCATTATATTATGAAATGGATTATTATGCAATTAAATGTGCCACTGAATAATTAAGTATAATTTTAAAGACGACATGACGTAATTAGTGGTACACTTAATATTTAATGATGTATTAAATAAATTGTACATTTAATGGTACATTAAATTTTTTTCTATTTCACAACATATTTATTTAATATCTTCTTGATGAAGCCTTTCTACGGAGTCCGCGAGGGGACATGGGGGAATTGTTTTTCTCTTTTATGTTCCCACGCAATAGTCTTTGCGTTATTTCGCAATACTTTGTGGGATAGTTTCCAAACCAGATAACTGCAAAAATGAAACAAACACTACACCCGTTTTGAGATTTATTGAGTTTTATTTTGAAATCAGCCTTAAATAAAATTATCTTCAAATCAGACTAAAAGACAGTTTTTATCCACAAGCTGCCAAACAAACTACTGAACTCTAGACAATAATGCTGCACGAAACCCCATCTGTGACACTTTGTTTGCTTATTACTGCTGCATGATGTGTACTTTTTTTTTTGTACGCCATTAGTGTCTTTGTTTTTATCGTGATTTGAACGGTTCTTCTTATCCTAAGCATTTCATCGCATTGTTGACTGCGTGTTAACCTGCATATGACAAATAAACCATATCAATGACATATCAGTGTTTGTTTTATGAGCAGTTTATCATCTGTGCTGTTGCTCCAAAATGCTGAACGCAAAAGTGTTACGTGGGGACGCAAAAGTAATACATTTCCCCATGTCCCCTCACGGGCTTCCGTACCTTACCTCTTAAATCTTTAGAGCACATGCAGCAATTTTGTTGGTCAGATGAGACTTGACACATGATGGTACTTTTGGTTTGATGAATGAAGAGATGCAGGGCTGATTTAATCCAGAATTTGCCTTACAAGTGTCCCTTAATCACTGGTGAACTTGATTACAACTAAACACGTTTTACAAGCATCATACTGCGTGTTAACAGCGCTGCATTCAACTCTCCTGACGTTCGGTAATATTTGCGACTTTCCTGTCAGCTCTATGAGTTTAATAGATAAGTCCTTACTTCTGACTTTACGTTGCAAATCCAATTTTACCGCGTCCAGTTCTCCACCTGCGTTTGCTCCCTCCATTCTGAACGCAGGTGGAAAACATCGAGCAGAAGCACTGTTGGCTTGTGGGTCGTGTAGTTTGTTTGACTCACATTATAGTATAGGCTTCTTGGAAAAAAACTACACAATGGTGGTGTCGATCCAAGTTTTTTTTTCTTAAAGTTTATAACAAAGTCTCAGTTTTACATTTCCAAGGACAATTGATCGTAGTTTATTTTCCCTCCTATTGGTTAGCTCTCGCTCCCGTCTGCTCCCGTTCATTTTTTATCCTGTACCGTCCCAATCACGTGATCTTTACTGATGCTGTCTCCCGTCCCGCGGGATTCCCGTGGGACTCCCGATAAAATGTCAGCCTCTAATACAGACATAGACAGTAGGAGATACACAGAGCTATAAATAGAACAGTGATGAATGAATCAGCCAATCAGCAAAGAGTGTCAGTGTAACTTGACACCGGCAGCATTTCTAATGCAGCACCTCACTATCGTCTCCCCCTGGCCTGGGCTTTTAACATGGAGGCGCATGCTCCCGAACTACCGCCCATAACTCGGAAACCGTAAGGGCTATCGACGTCATTCTTGGACCGTTGTTTTCAGAACGGACAGGGGAACAATAACATCAATCTTTTTCCTTTAAAATATAATATTAAAGGCACAACACAAGGTGAAAATAAAGGGAAAAGTGGAGAAAAAGACAAAACTGCCTGAACATGCTTTCAAACAACGTCAAATAACACGGAAACTATAAAGGCTATCGATCTGATTCATGTACCGTATGAATCGCAAGGCCTTGCTGAACAATCATGGAGCTTCTCAAGTTTCTATAAAAATGTGTCTGGGAGTTGTGACCCTGTAAAAACGTGGATCATTTTGACAATTTTTAACCCGAGTGAAGGTGAATTTTTCACTCTCAAACAAACCTACTTCACGAGGAAACAGTAAAAGGTATCCAAAAATCATTTGGACCGTAGGTATCAGCAGGGATCGGTGAACAATCCTGGAGATTTTCATGTGTCTACCTAAATCCGTGTAGGAGATGTGACAGTGAAGAAAAGTCACTAATTTTGAAATTTTTAACATTTAAAAAATGTTTACCAGCTGTCAAAATATTGTTCACCTCAAAACAGTGCCCTATTGGAATAAAAAGTGCTCCGTGGTGAACAAAGTGTTACTGAAATTCCCATTGGTAGCGAATGTAAGCTGTCATGATACACTGCTATTTGTGTTTTGGTTCTCACTTGTGTTTGTATTTGGTTTCTCCTGTGCCCACTATACTAACTTTCATTATTTTCCTGCTTAGATTTTCCACCCAGCTGCTCTGCATTATGTTGATTGTACTCACCTGGTTTCCATGTTTCTTATCATATTCCCACAGTATTTTAGCCTCTCAGTCTTGGTCATTCTTTGCTTGATTTTAATGTTTGCTCATGTCCTGGTTCCTGTGTTTATTCTCCTCGTGTTCGCTAAGCTCGTCATTTTTGTCATTAAATATTCTATCTCCACCATGTATCTAATTGTTGCCAATTGGGTCCTCAACAGCCTCCTAACATGACATGAGAAGCCAGCCAGACAAAGGACCCAGCAACTGGAGCTGAAGTAATTACTTGCACTCCTACCCGTCGTCTTCCGCTTCATCCAGGACCAGGTTGCAGGGGCAACAGACTCAGTAGACACCCAGAGTTTCCTCTACCCAGACACCTCCTCCAGCTCCTCCAGGGGAAGCCCAAGGCTTTCCCAGGCCAGCCGAGAGACATAGTCCCTCCAGCGTATCCTGGGCCGTCCCCTGGGCCTCCTCCCGGTGGGATGTGCCTGGAACCCCTCCCGAGGGGGGTCCTATGACAAAGGGCAGTCCTGCCGGAGTCCAAAATGCACCGGGAACAAGTCCGATTTAGTGCCGGCAATGCGGACCATCCGGTCTCCGCTTGTACAGAGACTGGATAGAACCTAATAAAGGGCACCAAATTTAGTTTTGATGGCAGCACTTTCTCTCCTGCAAGCAGCAGCAGGGCTAACTCTCCTACTCCTGGTACATATGTCGAAGGTAGAAGTACCCAAATAGCCCAAGTGTTTCATGTCCTAGCCCTGACACGCAGCTAAAGTCCAGTCACCACCGAATAAAAGTTTTTGACCTGGCTTCGCTGTTGGTGAAATTATTAGGTTGGGTCTTGGGCTGCTCCCTCTCCTGGAGCAGTTTAATGTGGGGCCTATTCCCTCCTCGCCACACTACCTGCCAGTGGTTGGTGTTACTGCCCGCTGGTGTACTTGTGAACCCCTGGACTTGGTCGGGCCTCTGCTTGGGGAGTTATATGTCCCGGGGTCTCGGGTCTCTAGGTCCATGGCTGGATCTGGCGTTGACGACTGCCGGCGGGGCCTGTGGGCTTGTCGCTGCAGCTCCCTGGGGCTTCTGCACTGTGGGTGCTGGGTGGTTCCCCCGGGATTCTCCCCTGCTACTCTCTGGGGGGGTTACGGTAGTCCCGACAGTTGTTCTCCTGGGGTTCCTGTGCTCTGGGGGGCTTTTGGATGTCTGTGGCTCGGATCTCCTCCGTATCTGTCGAGGGTCCAGAGGGGCGGGTCTGTGACTCCTCACACTCACTATTGCATATATTTATGGAGAAACCTTGTATACACAAGCGTGCTCACTCAGACCCACAGGTGTTTAGATTCAGGAGTTAACAGATACACAAATGTTCTATATTGAGCCGCATTTACCACTAAATACATCTTTTCCGTAAAAAAGCTGGTAATATGAACGTTTCTGCAGGTGTAAAAGCAAGCAGGGTGTTATCTTGTATTCTCTTCATCTTTCTTTCTTTCTTCCATTCTATTCTCCTTCTCTCCCCTTTGCCTTTTTGCCCCCTTTCTCTCTTTCGTGCTTCTTTTTTTTTTCCTTTTCATTTCTGTCTCCATGTCCGTAACAATTGAAATAATCCCAAAGCAGTTTCTAATAAAGTTTCTTTTTATGAATGTCAAGCAGAGCTTTAAAGCGTTAGCTGTAATGCTCCACTTCTTGGCACTCAGACAACAATTCTGAGCGCTACTCTGCCGGACAGGACACGGTAAAAGAAAAAATAAAATCTAAAACTAAAATACAACCACAGTTCAGACCTGGTTCTCTTATGTGGAAAAAAAGCCCTCCCCATCATGTTCTCACTGCTTCCTGCTTGTGTCTGGTACACTGTGTATGTTTAAACATAAAACACAGTTTCAGTAGGAAAGTGATCAAATTTGGTTTGAATGGTAAATAATTATAATATAGTTATTAAGAGTTAATAGATATTTGATCCCCAGATAATGCGAATATTTTTATTAGCATCGATGTGTTTATTGTGTTTAATAGTTATTAGAGGAATGGGTAATTTTTTTCAGATGAAAGAGAAAGAGGTCATAAAAATGCATTCCCTCAACCTTAGTACTAGTGACCGCTTGGGTTTGTATGGGTCGCTACTGTGTGCAAAACACATACCTCAGAAGATATCACCACCCTGGGGATGTCCTGGAAGTAGATTATATATGGGCTGCTTCTACAATAGATGTTTGCTCCAGCTCGGTCCAATGTTGTGACCATTTAGGGAGTGTTTTTTGCCAAGGAATGCAGGGGGCTTTGGGTACCTCAGGAAGCACTGGGGGTGCTTGGTTTTGGGGCTTTCTGTTTTCAGATCCTGCCCCACCCCCTAGTGCATGCTTGTATAAAGGAACTGTGTTGACTCTACTGTTTATCCTTTTTGGCTTTGAACAAGCTACCTGCGTTTAGTGAAGCGAAAAAGGTCACTGCATGCATACAATCTGTTAATAAACTTTTTTACTGATCTAATATAGTTTTAATGATTACATTTAATTGCCCTGTGATTTCTTTGCCAAATACCAGTCTTGCTCCCAGAATAAAAGATCCATCAGGAGAGGCGAGGGGTTTTCTCCAACAATATGAACAAGAGACACTATTTCATCAGTAGCACTCAGATTACAAACAACATACTTAAATATTCAGACGATTAGGTGTAATGTAAATTATGAAATGTGTTTCTTAATTATGTGTCTTTATGATAAGTAGTTGTATTTTACCAAATTGCCTTGAATTGTTTTATGTCAGACCTAATTTCTAAAATATTATTTTGTAACAGATTTTCTTACCTCAGGGCAGTGAGCGCACTGGTTATCGACCATATAAGATCTTCTTCTGATGGATTGTAAACATATTTCTTACAGTATGTTGGACGAACATTCAGAATTTCCACTTCACAGCCTGAAAACAAATACAGGAAATTACTGCACATGTTACCTGTCAAATACTGACACACATAAAATGGTTGTTACAAACTAATAGCACAATTCAGGAAAACATGATTGGGGGTCTATGTTGTCTGCCATGGCAAATAGGCTCTGGGTGACAGGTCAGACAAAGAACGGTTCTGAAGCCTTCATGAAGACTAGTACAAGGAGGCACATGATGCCGCCTGGTACGCCATCTGGACCTCAGCCCAGCCAGGCAGCTGACGTGTCCTTTTTCTTTTCTTTCAGCTTTCAGACACAATTTATAATTTGTAAATAGTAAAATTATATTTTGTTATTACCCGCTAAGGCCATTGTCGTCCTATATTGTTGTAGACGCACTGGAGTTTTATTTACTTTTCCCTACATTCCCTCAGCGCACACCTTCTCCTTTTTCCTAGTCCCATGGCCAATCAGTAAACAGCAGTCTGGTTATGTCACATGTAGTCCCTACTCAGCCCCGGTCATACCTGCTCAGGAGCAGGAACCAAAAAAGTAGGTACCGGTCTGGAACAAACAGTAATGGAAACACTCGCAAAGCGAGCGGAGTGAAGTGGAGCCAGGCTAAATCGAGCCAGTGGAAAAGGGGCAATAGAGTCTGTGGTCAGGGCGGTAGCAGAGGCAAAAACTTGAGTCTGGGAAGAGTTTGGTGAGGCCATGGAGAAAGACTACTGGCTGGCCTCGAAGCGATTTTGGTAAACTGTCTGGTGCCTCATGAAAGGGAAGCAGTGCTTCGCCAACACTGTTTACAGTGGGGGTGGGGAGATGCAGACCTCACCGGGGGTCATTATTGGGTGGTGGAAGGAGCACTTCGAGGACCTCCTCAATCCTGCCATCACGCTTTCCCTAGTGGAAGCAGAGACTGGAGACTTGCAGTTGGACCCGTTCATCACCCAGGCTGAAGACACTAAGGTGGTTAAAAAGCTCTGCGATGGCAAGACTTCGGGGGTGGATGAGAGCCACCCTGATTACCTCAAGTCTCTGGATGTTGTGGGGCTGTTGTGGCTGACAATCCTCTTCAACATTGTGTGGCACTCAGGGACAGTGACTCTGAGCTGGTAGACTGGGGTGGTGGTCCCCCTTCACATAGCCAATGCCAGGGTGTTGGGGAGGAGAGTCTGGCCGATAGTTTACCTTGGCTTCAGGAGGAGCAGTGTAGTTTTTGCTCCAGCCGTAGAAAACTGGACCAGCTCTACACCGTCCGCATGGTGCTCAAGGGTTCAGGGGAGTTTGCACAACCGGTCCACATGTGTTTTGTGGACTTGGAGAAGGTGTCCCTTATGGTGCCGGGCCCTTAACTAGGGGCCATCCTGTCTCTGTACACGTGGAGCAAGAGTTTGGTTCGCATTGCCGGCAATAAGTTAAACCTATTCCCCATGCATGTTAGACTCCAACAGGGCTGCCCAGTGTCATCGGTCCTATTCAAAACTTTCACTGACTAACCCTAGGCACAGCCAGGGGCCGGAGGGGATCTTGTCTGGGGACCAGTGGATTTCGTCTCTCCTCTTCGCTGGCCCCCTCTAGCCAAGATCAACAGCATGTACTGGGGCTATTCGAGTGTGAAGCGGCTGGGATTAGGATCAGCTTGAATGTGATATAGAAATTGTGGAAGGAGCTAAAAATTAGAGTGATGGCGGGGAGGCAGAAATATAATCATTTCAATCAAATCACATAGACAGATTCTAAGTCATTTACATTACATTCCAATTTAATCCAGTTATAATACAATAATGCAGTCAAGTTCTGTTTGTTTTGCCAATTGTCAAAAAGGTATTCTATTCAACACAACCTAGACAACTGCATAAAATTAAGGACTATGCAGCAATCACTCCTCCCAGTAAGAACACCTGCTTGCTGCTAAAGAGTATTCAACAGAAAGGTTGTTGGTTTTTAGGCTAGTGAGTAATAGTTCCTAAACATAATTTTCTAAATTTGATAACTAAGTAAACACCATTAAACCCCATTTCTCCAGAAAGATTTGGGTCTTTCCAAAATATTTCCTTAATAATATTTCTTCAAATGTTATTTTAATAAATAAAGGCAGCTAATGAGACATCGTTGAGAAATGGTAATCCAGAAGGTTGGTTTTATTCAGCAGATCATTATTTAAAACATTATTTTATTAAAATAATATTTTATCTGATCTTGCATTGTGAGTGGTTGTCTAAACGTTTGCTGATTATTGCTTAAGTTGGTTCCAAGACTAACTTAACTTCACTTCCAGATTCTTCAAGATAATCCTTGGTTCTCAAACATAAACATTGCATGGTAATGTTGCATCACTCTTTTGGTCATAATTATCAATCATCTTTAATCAACTTGTTTATATTGTACATAGCCTATTAGTCTTTATTATTCTTTAATTCTGCTTGGTAGTTTAGTTGGATTGTTTTAGCATAGTAAAGAGTTTGTTGATTGAAATATGTTTGACTTTGAGTTGACTTATTTTTGTTAATAAATTCTTGTATTTTAAGAAATTGTGTGAATTCATTTCATGTGTGTGCAGAGTTTATGCTGTTCAATAATGTCAGAACTCGTCTCACACCTTTCTATTTTGTCCTAATACCATCGCCCTACTGGGCTGGTATTCACAGGACAACCCTTAACAGACCCAAATATTATTTAATAAAATATTAAAATATTAATATTAAATAATATTATCAGATTAATAATCATAACACCTTAGACAAACAGGGAACAGCTCAAAGTCATTATGAGAGGTTGGTGTTGGAAGACATGGATGATGAAGACTCCCAGATCATAAGAGCTAGACTGCGCATGGATGGAGGTCAGCACCTTTTACTGGTGTGGCATGTGCTTAAGCAAACAATCTCACCAGCTAGATATGTGAAGGCCCTCCGAGAAGTAACCAAAGGGAGGAGAGGAGAGATCGCTTTTGCCAAAATGCCGATGCAGGGTACAACAGTTCCACAAATGGACCAAGCACTGATTTCTTATGATCTGGAGCAGCAGTTTTATGAAGAAAGAAAGAGACAGGACAAGGAGCCAAACCACCAACTAAGGCCAGTATGAAAGCTCCAGCCAACCCCCCTAACAGACCGCCGCTTCAGAGAAGAGAAGAATCACAAAGAAGATTTTACGGACCACCAGCATCGCAAGGCCCACAAAAGAAAAGCACCTTTCTCCCAAAGGAGGAGTACGACAAACTGTCCTCTGAAGAAAAGAAGGCTCTCTTCGAGTCCCGCAGATCCGGGACCGGGGGGCCAGCCAAGTAATGATGACACAGCCGCGAGTCACCCTGGAAAATGCCTACTGGAGGGGGGATGAAATCTACACGAAGGTGGAAGGAGAACCCTATCTAGTGGACACCGGGGCTGAGGTATCCATGACTCACAGAGGCCAAAAGACAACAGGATGCCTTACGGTCCAATTTGCCAATGGGACCGTAGAAGAGATGCCTCGTCACCGTCATAGACTTGAAAGAACTCAACAAACCATGGGGAGAGCCCCGCTCTCTATCTCAAAGGCTGAGCCAGCTACGGTCAAGGTCAAGGGGAATGCATCCACCTGTTCGACAGTACCCCCTGAACCCGGGTGCTGTTGAAGAAATGGATAAAATAGTAAAAGAATTGAGCGCTCCAGGAATCATCAGAGAAGAGCTAAATCCCATCACTAACAGTCCCATTCAAGCGGTAAAGAAACCAGAGTCAGCAGGAGGAGGTTGTAGGCCAGTAATCAACTTCAAGGCCCTCAATCGAAGAACCATAGCAAACCGAGCCAGCCTAATCAATCCCCAAGGAGCATTGAAGACGCTAAGAGTCAAGAAATCTAAATCCTGCATTGACTTAGCAAATGGATTTTTCTCCCTCAGACTCGCAAAGCAATCACAAGGCAAGACAGCATTTACACACAAAGGCAAGAGTTATGTATGGCAAAGGTTACCTAATGGGTACAGGAACTCCCCTAATGTGTTCCAGTCAGCTGTAATGGAAGTTTTGGGTGACCTAGGAGCTACAGTGTACATAGATTATGTGTTCATTGCAGACGACACAGAAGAGGAGCACCTAGAGAGACTGCAAGCAGTGGTGGAGAGAATCACAGCAGCAGGTTTGAAGCTGAATCTCAAGAAATGCCAGTTTGGACAGTTTCAGGTTAACTACCTAGGATTCCAAGTGACAACAGATTTGGGACTCTCAGAAGGGTATCGAGAGAAGCTGGCACAAATCCAGCCACCTGAATCTGAACATGATCTACAAAAGATTTTGGGACTCTGCAACTATGTAAGAGATCATGTTCCTAATTATCAAAGATAGGCTAAGCCATTATATGCCTTTCTAAAGAAACAAGAAGGAGAAGAAAAAATGACAAAGAAAAACTGGACATGGACTGCATCAAACCACAACGACCTGGATAAGCTCAAACGAGCATTCCAAGAAGCTGTGAGGTTGGAACTGAGGAGCTTGACAGAAAAGATGGTGGCTGAGATCAGCTGTGAAGATGAGGATTCCATGCTGAAAGTAAGCAATGAAAATGGGGGGTTAGTAACTTTGTGGAGTTACACTTTGTCATCTGTAGAGAAACAATTCCCCCAAGAAGAAAAAGAGTTAGCAGTGCTTGCTAGATACTGGAGCACCTTCAAAGACCTGGCACAAGGACAGCAGATTAAAATCATCACTCAGAGCCAAGTCTACAAGTATCTCAGAAAAGGAACAGAGGAAAGCACAAAAGCAACCAATACAAGGTGGGGAAGATAAGAAGACATCCTGCTGGACCCCGACCTTGAGATTGGCCCAGCACAACCAGCCAGCAAGAAAACACCCTTAGAGCCGTCTGTGAAAGAAAGGCCGCCAGAGTGGGTCCTATACACTGATGGGACGAAGAAAGGACTAGATCAGATGGCCTACTGGGGGTTTATTCTCAAACAGCACGGTCAAGAGAGGTGCCACCAGAAAGGTAAAACTCCCGGTAGTGCACAGGCGGGAGAAGTGACAGCAGTGCTGGAGGGAATGTTGGAGTTGATGAACAGAAGAATCAAGAGAGCAAAGATAATCACAGACAGCCACTACTGTGCACAAGCCTTGAACGAAGACTTATCCATTTGGGAAGAGAATGGATTTGAAAGCGCCAAAGGAAAGTTAGTGGCCCATCACAATCTGTGGAAGAAGATCGCCGAGTTGAGAATGAGCCTGGAGCTTGAAGTGGAGCACCAGAAGGCTCATACCCGAGAAGGGGCTCACTGGCGTGGAAACGATGAGGTGGATCGCTATGTTCAACAGAGAAAAGTTGTCTTTGTCGGGATCGAGAAGTGGGACAGAACGCCACAAGGACGGGTGGTCCCTGAAGAGTACGTGGATGAGGTGGTATGGAGCGTGCATGAGACGTTAGGACATGCAGGTGTGCTGCCTACCCGTAAAGAATTGGAAGAGCAGGAGCTATGGATCCATATGAAACACATCCGGCGTGTACTACGGGACTGTGAAGTATGTGGTCAATACAACGCAGGACGCCGTGGACAGCGGATGGAAGGTCTGACCATCAAGAGCACAAGAGAACCATCCCCTGGGGCTCAGTGTGCATGGATGTCACAGGCCCCATGGGGATAACAGGGAAGAAAGGTGAGAAATACCTCCTGGTGCTAGTAGACTCAATGTCAGGGTATGTAACTGTAAGAGCAGCAAGGAGAACCAACGGCAGCAGTGTCGTTGCCATGCTGGAGCAAGTCTGTGGTTCCCTTGGGGTACCTAAGGAACTGCGAACAGACAGTGGGACTCATTTTCGCAATGCACAGGTTGATCACTGGTGCCAGAGATTTGGGGTAATGAGAATTTACTCTCCACCATACACTCCCCAAGCAAACAGACTGGTGGAATGCACCATAGGTCTGGTGAAAAACTGGATAGCAAAGAATGCTAATTCTTGTGACTGGAGCGCCAAAGCTGTAGAAATAGGGCAAGCACTGAATGACAGACATCGAGTCAGTAGACCCTCCCCTGCAGCAGAACTCAACCAACGACCATTCTCTTCACAAAAAGCGGGGCGGAGCTCCAATGAGAAAACAGGAAAGCCAACGCCTAAGGTGCCATTCCGTGAGGGACGAGTTTGGGTGACAGTACGAGATCAACCTGTGTCGACAGCAGTGAAACCCAAGTACGATACCACTGACATTGTGAAGCAAGTATTAGATCGTAACACAGTGTTGTTACAGAAGAGAGGGATCCAAGGAGTTGAACAGCTCAAGCCAATTCTCAGCTAAGGATAACCAGAAACCGGAGAGATGGCCAGTGAACCAAGCACCATGCCACCCTACATCAGACTGGCCACTGTATATGGGGTGGTTGCCATTCAAAGAACCACTCCAGGGCTTTGGGCAGGAAGAGCCTTGAAGAAATTGGAACTTGCTAAAAGAGGATTCCTGTCAACAGAAGATGAAATGCTGTGGTGCCGAGAGGTCAAGAACTGTTGCGCAATCTGCACGGGCCCAAGTCAGCTCAAAGTCCACTGGGAGGGACCAAGACAGTGTGGTATTAATAGCTCAACCATTAGCTCCTCCACTTTATGAAGGGTTATGTGGAACCGAAGGATGGGGTCACCTGAATGATGGCCTGGATGGGGGACCAACAGATCTGCTGACAGCATCAATCAGGGAGTCCTGGCCATATGATCCAGCCTCTGGCCAGGTAAGCCGCCCACCTTTAACCACCACACAGTATCCCCTGGTGTTCCGAGTGTATAGAGACCAGTGTCACGAGGGTGTCGGCACTGCACTGGAACAAGCTCCTGACAATGAAGAACAACAGGCGCAGCCAAGTGGATGGTTTGGGCCCTGGGAGTTGACAACCTGGGGACAGTTAATACTAGAAGTTGTTGCAAATCCACACCTCCCCCTGGAAGACTTTCCTGACACTCCCAAGGAAAGGGGTGCTCGGGGTACAGGGCTATACTACTACACCACCAGTTTAGATGCCTGGGGTAGCCAGGGAGCCAGACCCAAACAGAAGGTGGGAGAGTTTATCATAACCTCTGAAAACTGGCATCGCGATAGGGTGCTACAGGTTCCAGGTACTGTGGCTCATTGGACAGACACACCCACTGACCCTGGCTCCACCCAGAGGGTACAACTGCCAGTGCAAATGGTTGTAGTCACATTTAGAGGTGTATACTCTGTCGGAGTAACAATAACAGTCATTCCAGAACAGCAAAAAGAAGACCCTGGAAAAGTAGAAGTTGCAGCTGCATACAGGAATAAACGCTCACATTCCTCTTTGCCACAGAAGTGGAAATGGACAAGAAAGGACAAAAACTGACGGTCCAACCGGAAAAAGGGACAAACGTTGTCAAGCATCAAAGGAAAAGAAAAACACAAAAGAAAGAATGTTATTCCCCATCGGGTTCCTACACTGACGACAGAGTTAAAATTGGGCCTGATACCTGGAATGGCCTGATGCAAGGAATCCCCTATCTAAAACTGCCATCAGGATTAGTTCTACTAAACAAACCGAGAGCGGATTTTGCCCCTTACTATCCATCCTCAGAAAGTTATGTTGTCTCCAATATTGAGTATCATAGAAAAGCAGATCTGCAAAAGCCTGACCATGCTGGAAAAAGCCAAGCCTTGCCATGGGATGTAAGTAACTTTTTACTCTCATATCGCACAATGTCCTGGCCTGGCAACGAAAGGCGTCACCTGCTGGATACTCAAATTATAATCTCACCAGAGGGGCCCAAAAGCCTGCCATGGATATTCAATACCGTCTACCTTGAAGTAAAAGGAGCAGTTCTGGGAATCAGATGGGGACCACATTATCAAGAACCATTACAAGGCATGTATTATGAAGTTTCAATGGCCGGAGCTGTAATTTGGCCACATCACCTTCTATGTCAAAAGAATTCAAAGGAAAAGAGCGCCAACCTGGCAGATATGTCTTCAACATCACCCAATTACCCATTTCAGTGAGAAGGAACGGTCTGCCCTAACCCTCCCCACCCACACTGTACCACTCCGGCTCGGCATGGCCGTCGGGTCGAACTCAAGATTCACGGCCACCCACTGTACACGTCAATCTGTACCCTGTCAGAAGTGGGGTTGGCTTAGGAGACCTATAGACAAAGGCGGGCCATAGACGGATACACCCTTGCAGGACCACAGATACAACCTGACTACTGAATAGTCTACCAGTGGACGTGGGTGTGGAAGGGGTTGGAACCTGGATTGCCTTACCCATCACCCATTTATCAAACCCTGCTCAAAGGACGAGTGGACAGAATTTTAGAAGCAGATCAACTGGAATTAGCGGGCTATTCCCGAGGATAACCATGCCAGAGACTCATTCAGACATGATTCCTCTCAGTTATTTAGCTACTTTTAATGCCCAAGACGAAGAGCCTCCCGACAACCCTGACAACACAAGTCCCTCTACTCAACCCAAGCTATGGAAACGGATAAAAGATTACGGATAAAGCGTCTTGTTTAAAGACTTTGCTCAGGCTTTTTGCTTTGCTTATCGGCATTATTCTTTTGTTAATTATACTTTACCAAGCTGGAGTGGGACCATGGAACTTAACCCATGTTAAGGTTGCTCATGTTTCTTCAAAATATGCCAACCAAAGTTGCTGGATCACAACCTCTCTGAATGTCTTTTTGCCTTGGACAGAATACCCTCCCGTAGAAAACCAGTCTGTGTTCTTTTGTGAAAGCCAAAAAACCAATTTCACCAGACTGAAGAAGGTTCTACAGAGAAACCCTGCATGGATTAACGACTCTACGACCCAACAACTTGTCAACCGCACCTGTCAGGATCTGGAGTCATCTGCTGCCTGTTGCTAACACCTTTCCAACACTAGGTGCCGCCAGTAGGAGAGTCCTGAGGCGACAGGTGTTGCGCATCTATTCATCAGCTGGGAAGCATAAAGAGGATGGTTGCCAACACTTCGTCGCGTGTTTTGCCTCCGTGGTAATCTTCTGGCCAGCTCTGAAAACTTTGCAAGAATTGCTGTGAAGGATTTTGAAGTATTTTTCTGTGTGAATTCTAACTTCCCCTGTTACCTCTTCCAGGTGCGATTTCTGTCTGACCTGTCCCAGTCCTCCGTTGTGGTACTGGCTACTTCCTGGAATTGGACTGAACCTAGCAAGCGGGGCTTATTTCCTGACACTTATCCTCTCCCTGGCGGTTTCCCTGGATTCTCCAGTAAGAGAATGTTTCAGTTAGGTCATATTCTGAGGTTCAGCCACTAATCATTTCTCTTTGTGTTTGTGTTTTTTCAGTGACGGGAGATTAGATCCGCCGCTTCTGTTGTGCTTGACCAAGTTTGCAATAAACTTCTTTATTTAACAAGTTCTCTGAGTGTCTCTGCATGTGGGTTAAGTCGGCTGTAAAAATCATGACAGCACCTGGTCTATCTCCAACCTTGAGCTCACTGACGAGGAAGTAATAATATGGGTGAGAATCTTGTACCGACTCATCCGCCATACAATTCGCTGCAATTGGTTACACCCTGACCGAGGGGTCCCGGAGTGGCACTGCCACTGGGCCTATCGGCCCTTGGTACAGTTTAAAGGCCACGGTTATTGGGAGCCTGAAGTCATCCACAGGGCTCCTTCAACAGTTGTGAGTTGCCCAGCCTGGTTATGAGAATGTGTCCACTAAACCAGACATATCCCAGCAGACCAACAACCACACCGAATGGGGCCTTGTTATCCCTGCAAGAGGACCCAACGCCACAGCGCAGAATCGCACACGCATTCCTGACACCCTAGGCCTAAAGACACTTTGTCAGCCAAGAATCGTACAAATTACCCGTTGGCTTTTCGGAATCGAGATGCCCTGCAGGAATGTATTACTACTATGTATTACTACTCAGATATTTGCCCAGCTGTTTTTGGAACATATTCACTCAATGCCGCACTCAGAACTATCTGCCTTTGGCCCCTCTTTACACTCATCGAGTCTATCTCTCCTTCATAACCTCGTGGTTGAAAACCATCTGGACTGAACACGAAGAATGGCTGAACACGATGTTTCCCTGGGTATGGATGGCTTATGGTGTTCCCCACTTCAAATGGAGACTTCCCAGAGGGTGAAAGCCGAACACATGAAGACGTTGATTTTCTCTGACTTTTGGGACTTTGGGCATGGATACGGTCTGATCTCAAGAAGGGGGTGTCAAAATAAGGTGAGATCTGTCCATGTAATCCATGCAACATTCATCAACTGCTCACAGTTAAATCCACAGAAATTACAATAAATATCCTTTTGTGTAATCCATGCAATAATTATTAAAATACACAGTTGAAGCAGTAGAGTGAAACAAGCATATTCTCATATTCTAGAACTGAGAGAGTGGAGAGGCCTGTGTACCATCACATATTAACCGTCTTATCTTTTGCAGAAGTATAACCAAGAAATGTAACCAAGGGAATAATGTATGATGATTTTCCATTTTCAACAAGTATTAAATGAAACAAGTAATCTTTGATTTTCAAGTTAAAACACATATGATTGAAATATGATTGAGAACTGATAATTAAAATAAAAAACATTAAGGTTTAGAAATTCTCAATCAGCTATATATGAAAGAAATAATGTTGTGTGGTGTATGAATAAAAAGGATGAAGTTTAAGTAATGGTTTTAAACTGTATATGAAGTAAACGCTGTAACTAAACGTTTGAGCAGCACCAATGTAAGAATTAAAGCCTCTGTTTAAGAGGAAGTGTAATGTTGAGTGAGACAGGAATAGAGCAGATGTTTAGGAATTGGAGAAGTGAGAGCTGTACCTTACAGTACAAGGCTGATGACTGAGGCGGGGGCGCAGGGCAAAGAAGAGGCCAGCAGACAGCTCAGGACTGAGGTGATGATGGCATGTCTGATATGGACACGACTCGGGAAATTCCAGAAAAAGAAGATCACCTTATGTCACGGGTGACCAATAGGACAGCCATGGCTACAACCACTGGCCAATGAGCACAAAGAGTTTGTTGAAAATGCACTATAAAATGGGCCAGAATAGAGGAACTAGTTGGTTGTTTCCTCGCAGAAGACCAGCGAACAAGATCGGAGAGACGCTACAGATGAATCAGAAGACCAGAGACACAGCCCAGCTGATCGACTGCATTAAAAAGAGGATCAACCCGTTTGGCTTAGAAGGACTGTGCACCAAGATTAAGAATCCGATTTCATCTAAAGCCTTTTTATCCAGACAACAGAAGTGAACTTGATCGGTGAACAGCTGATTGCTCTAAGTTTCAGGCTTCTAGAAGGCCTGAATCAACCTCATTTATGTCTCCGGGTTTCCTTCAACTCTTCGGCCTCTGGAAACTACTGTCCTCTGAGACATATGACAACAAAGTTCTTGTTTGACCATCAAAGCCTGGAGCATCAGTGCCTGCCACTTAAAGGAAGAAAACTGAAGATTAAGTCGTATTCCCTTCAAGAAACCACTCGTTGTTACCAGAAGAAACATCTCCATCAGGTGCATGGATGAGCCTCCGTCTTCAAAGCCTCTCCAACCTCATTAGTTTCAGCATCAGAGTAAGACAGAATGAATTGATTGATTTATTTCTGTTATTGAAATTATTACGTGTTGCCGAATTGAAGCTGATACTGACCCCTGAATAAGCATTGCTAATTAAAGAAAGCATATAAAATTCTAGTTAAATCGTGGACATTCAATTAATTGAGTCACCTTATTTTTGGTTTTTCATTGGTGGTAAAAAGTCTTGTTGCCTGGTTCTAAGAAATATTAAGAGGTTTTTATAGGTTGCCTTAGCCAGGTTTGTGAAAACAGTGCCCTTGGGGCTCATGCTGAGCCACTAAAATTAACCTAGCCCATATACCAAGAGCCCGTTGTAAAATTAGGGAATGAGCAGCCGTGAACAAAAGTGACTGTTGAAATGTGAATGACTGCTGTGGGCTACTCAGTCGTCCAGACCACCAGTTGAAGAAGGGCTAGACTTTTGTATGAAGGCTGTCAGAGGCTAGGCAAGTCATTTCCCGACACCAGCTTAAACAGAACTTTTAGTAAACCTGCTTAGTAAGGTCTTTCAGGTTTAGGGAAGTCCGGACCCGTTGGATGGAGAGCTGGGTTGAGCAATCCCTTTAGACATAGGGAAGTAGGAGGGAGGGGTTAGTTAATCGGACAACGAAAAGAGGGAGCGAGAGAGAAAGGAGTTGAAGAGTTCCACGCATCCGTGGATACTCAGCAAAGCAGTCCGTTTTTTGTCCTTTGTGATCTCCTTGGCAGAAAAGTGAAAAAATATGACGGACCGTCACTAGTCGACTGGAACAAAAAAAACAAGGAGGAAAAATTGCATCTCCTTGAAAACTCTGTGTTAAACCCATGTCTTCGATCGGTAAAGTTGAAAACTTACAACCCTTCTTATTCCTGTAAGCTTAATTTGTTTAGTTTTCTCGTTGGCCAACGAAGGAGAATGAAAAAAATCCACGTGGGACTTTTTCTCCAGAGTGATGCTCCAGTTGCAAGGTAACCGCGTCTCGGTCCCAAGCTGAAAGCAATGGTGGGCCGTCACATACTCTGTTATATAGTTGACAGTGGCCTCAGAGCTGCGACGCCCCTGTCCTATCAGCCGCGGTGGCCGCTGGGATTTGTAGTACTGGACTGTCCTGGGATACAAAATGGCCAATGAAGGCATCCTGGTGTCCAGCAACTTACAAATGGTCCAATATTAAGCAAAACATGGTCCAACAATGCTATCCCTGCTGGCCTGGACAGCCTGAAGTTTGCCTACAGGGAGGATTTCCCCACAGAAGATGCTGTCTCGTTAGCACTTCACACAGTCCTGACTCATCTGCAGGACCCTAACACCTGTTAGGATGCTATTTGTGGACTTCAGCTCAGCCTTCAACACCATCCTTCCTGACATAATGGCCATAATGGCCATGAAGCGTGTAGACAGCATAAAGTTCCTGGGCATTCATATTTCCTCTGACATCTCCTAGACTGAGAACACCTCCCACCTGGTAAAGAAGACCCAGCATCAGCTCTTCTTTCTCAGAAAGCTGAAACAGACTGGACTCTCTATTCAGCTGCTCACAAACTTTTACCAGGCCACAGTTGAAAGCATCCTGTGCCTCAGTGTGACAGTGTGGTATGGGAGTTGCACGGCACAGGAGAGAAACGATGGCACGGGTGGTGAAGACCGCACAGGGGATTGTGGGATGCCGTCTACCAGATCTGGACCCAATTAATGCTGCATGAGTTTGCACTGTTTGTCCCACTTCAGTCAGGAAAATGATTCAGGAACATCACAGAAATAAAAAAAAAATAGGCTCAGAAATAGTTTCTTTCCAGAAGCAGTGAAGCAGTTGTCCCCGTGCAGGCAGACACTTATCATACCTGCTGACAATCAAACAAACCACCAGCCCATCTTATAGAATGTTTCTGTCACGATGGTGTTTTGGGGTGGACCGAAGCACAGACAAGAGCTTGGCAGCAGCATTGTGAAGCGGTCTTCAGCTTTATTCAAAAGGTTATAAACTTAGCAAAAATGTAGCAAGTATCACTGCAGGTACAAGCTTGAGACAGTCCAAAACTTACTTGAGAACTCACTGCAGGAACGTAGCAAAAACTGAACTTAATCAGCGGTTGTGAATTGGAGGAACCAGCAAAGGACAATGAAACAAAACCAACTAATATACTGAGGGAGAAGAAAGCCAGGTAATCAAAGGAACTAAGAACAGGTGAGACAAGGCGGCAGGGAGGCTGAAGGGACAGGTGGAAGTCTATGCATTAGACAGGTTAGTCTAATGCATAGACTAACACATGGCGAAGGAACTAATAAACAATAAGGAGAAACACAGACCAAGCAAACTTATAGTCAAAGATAAATACTCAAAAGAAGCATAAGAAAACTAGAATAACCATGAACTAAAGGAAACAGAAGAACAACAACAACCTAGGACCTGGCAACCTAAGTATAAACAAAGAACCCATAAAGAACCCAGATTACAAAAGTAAACAAACCCAAAACCACACTGATGGAAATAAGCAGAGAACATGAGGACAAGAATTAATACAAACAAAATGTAAACGATAACTAAACCTGACCTAACAGGAGAGAGGACTAGAACTATAGAAACTAAACATAAAGAACCATACTAAAAGGGACTACAACTATAAAGGAAACTAACACAGAGAAAGTAAGACTAATAAACTAAAAAAGTGCAAAAGAGAACAAATACCTAACCGTAAAAAAAACACAGAGATACTCAACAGGAAACTGAACTAGGAAATACAAGGAAACCAGAGCACTACAATAATAAATAATAATAACAACAACACAGAGAAAACCATACTAAGTCATAACAAAGAAAGCAACAATAACCAAAGGAGCAATGAACGAGGAGAGTGACAACAAACACTAGGAGGAAATAAACAATCAGGAGTAAGAGGAAGTAACCAAAACAATCATGACTACCAAAATACAAAATATAAACATCTTAGATAAGAAGTAACTAAACACACACAAAGTCCAAACCCTGACAGTTTCAGCACAAGCTACACCTTATGTAAATGCCAAATACTACATGCCACATTCCATGCACATATGTTCATATTTTCTATAATTGTTTTTAAAATTTGCAAGTGTTTTTAATTTATGTCCGTGCAATACATGTGTATCTTTGTTGTGACATAATGACAATAAAGAATCTTGAATATTGAATAATGTGTAAAAGTACAAATTGATCCCCATTTCTTTGGTACACAGACAACAAAAATGGCATGTGCATGCAAATGTATTTTTCTTGGTCCAATGCAGGAAGAATGGTTCCTAGGAGGCAAAATATGGGAACCACTGACTTCTAATTGTGTCGTTTGCTTGCATATTGTCATGATTTGTGGATGTTTTGGGGTTTTTATTATTATTTCTTGATAGGTTTTGAATCATGTTTCTGTTTATTATTTTCCTGGTCCTGGTTTAGTTTTTATCTTCTAGTTCATGTTTTGTAAAGTTAGCTTTTTGGATCATGCTTCTGTTGATGCTTTAATTTCATGGTTTTCTAGTTGTGTTTCTATTAGTTTGTATTCCAGAATCTGTTTTGCTCCAGCCACGTTTTGCTCTCTCCTGTCTGTTTTCAATCAGCTTCATTCGGTTCACCTGCACTACGCATTCAGTCTCCTCGATTCACCTGGTTCTTCCTCCATATATACACATCTGTTCTGTTCATTCCTCGCGGAAACATTTCGGATCATGTCACCCTGTTTTCAGACAGTTGTTACGGATCATGCCATAGCTGTCTTGCCTGCCTTGTTATTGTTTTGTTACTGCCTCCTCTTATGAGTGAGTTTTTGTTTTTCTAAAGATTAAAACCTTCTAAATAACATCATGTTGCCTGTCCGTCTGCATTCCGGGGTCCTCCGCTACACAAGCCGTGACACATATATGTGCAAACATAAATGCACACACCTGTATGTCTGCCCACAAGTGTATACGCAAGCGTTACAGTGGTGGTAGAGGTGCAAATCTCTTTTCAGTGCAACAAGAGAGGGTCTTGCTAAATAGGTTAAGAACCACTGTTAGCCTTGGCAAAGGGCACAGATGATACGCATTCAGCCTAGTCACAATTGTTATTTTATAGTCATCTCACTGTTTGAGGCACATGGGGGAATATGGCTTATGGTTCTCAAACTCAGATGGTTGTGGTGATAATCATGTTAAATTTGCCATTGTTTGTAGTTAAACCTTGTCAAGCAAATTCCTCTTATGAATCCTGGAGCACAGGATACAATTTTTACTGCCATAAGTTTTGTTAATGTTAATGTACTGTTGCAATATGCATATTTTGTGCGCCATTAGGTAATTTATTGTGAAAAGTCTCTAGTAGGAACAGTTGTTGGCATTCAATTCAATTCAATTCAATTCAATTCAAAAATACTTTATTTATCCCAAAGGGAAATTAAATGTTGTTGTAGCTCATATTATGAAGGTTTCCTCAAAGAGCCGTTGTAGATGCTGATGGCTGTGGGCAGGAAGGATCTCCTGTACCAGTCTGTCTTACAGCAGATCTGAAGAAGCCTCTGACTGAAGACACTCTGTTGTTGTACAACAGTCTGATGGAGAGGATGCTCAGGGTTTTCCACAATGTTCTTCATTTTATGAAGAACATTTTTATCAGCTTGTTGAGCTTTTTTAAGTCCCTGGCTCCGATGCTGCTTCCCCAGCAGATGATAGCAGAAGAGATCACACTCTCCACAACAGACTTTGGATTGAGTTAAATGTTCTGGAGAAATCAAAGAACATGATCCTCACATTGCTGCTGGCTTTGTCCGGATGACAGTGGGTTTGTTGAAGCAGGTGTATGATGGCATCTTCAACTCCAACTCCACAGCGATAAGCAAACTGAAGGAGGTCCTGATAGTTTACTGTTTGCTTACTCAGGTGGGCCAACAGGAGTCTCTCTATGACCTTCATGATGTGGGATGTCAGGGCAACAGGTCTATAGTCATTGAGGACTGATGGGTGAATTTTCTTTGGTACCGGAACAAGACAGGAGGTCTTCCACAACACCGGAACCTTCTTCTGGGCCAGGCTAAGGTTGAAGAGGTGCTGCAGAATCCCACAGAGCTGCTCTGCACAGACCTTCAGGACTCTAGGGCTGACATGATCTGGACCTGCAGTCTTATTCGGATTCAGGCTTTCCAGTTGCATGTTCACTTGACTTCTTGAGACACACAGGTGGAAGGGGGAAGCAAAGGAAGCATCAGCATCTTCTGATTTGGTAGAAGGCAAACATGTAGAAGCAGAAGTGTCCATGGCTGAGGTGGAAGATAAAACAGGTGAGGTGTGACAGGAAAGGTGTGGGTCAAAGGAGAGGAGGATGCTGAGGTTGTTTTTCATAACTGAACCTATTGAACTGTGTATTTAGTTCATTGGCTCTGTCCTGTTGGGACCCAGCCATGGATTTCAACATTAAACTCCGGTACGAACTCTTCTGGAACTTTTCAAAATAAAGTGCATTAACCTTCTTCCGGCACAGCCGGGAAACAGAATAACTGCGGACTTCCTGTGACGCCACTACCCACATAAAAGCACAGCTGTTGCTACATCCGCTCTCTTTCCACACGGCCTCTAGTGGGACCTGTCAGGAGAGGCCCAGCGCGCTAATGTCTTTTGCTGGCAAAAAGACATAAACTCTTCAAACTGGATCCAAGAGTGTCATAAGATCACGCGATCATATGCATATGTTAAGTATGAGTGAAGCACTGTTTGTGTACCCGGTGATTTCATTCATAAAGAGGGGAAATTAAGGTATAAGCATTGCTTACTTTCTCTCCGAGGCCTGCCGAAACTGTGTCGCAGAGAAATCCCCAGTAGAGAAGCTGTTTCTACAAGCCGAGTCTGAAGGAAGGACAATGGCCCGCATCACCGTGGTTACGGTAATGAACAGCTGGTTGACAGACAGAACGAGCCGTTTTTCAAGCCACAGCTCCGGAGGTCAGGTTAGCTGATAGCTAACCGCTTGTTGACTGTGGACGTTTCTTCAAACTTCGCCCCTTGGACAACGTTCCCTCAGCATGGTCAGAGGTTAGGTTTGGGCAGAAAAATAATAGAAAGATTTAGATTGAAATGATCTAAACGTTTTTCATCTTATGAAGTTTGGTTTTGTTTGTGTGAAACTCAGCTATCTTAGTGCTAGCAAGCTATCTGCAGCACACGTGCCCTGTTTGTGTTCTTTGTGTGTTTTTAAAGTTAAGTCAAACTTTACTTCAAGGGTGATTTTAAACACAGAAGATTGCTCATAACGCACCGTCCGCGCTTATGCATTTTAACCCTTATATTAACCGAGGTATTTTAAAGGTATGTGTTTGTTTCTGGTGCTGAGCTATCAGCTTCTTTTGTTAACTTTAACTGCTAACCGGTAAGAACACATACTTGCTACTGAAGAGTATTTAACAGAAAGGTTGTTAGTTTTCAAGCTAGTGAATAATAGTCCCTAAACATTATTTTACGAAATTTGATAACTAAGTAAACACCATTAAGTCCCATTTCTCCAGAAAGATTTGGCTCTTTCCAAAATATTCCCTTAATAATATTTCTTCAAATATTATTTTAATAAATAAAGGCCGCTAATGAGACACCGTTGAGAATTAGTCATTGTGATGGAAATTCTTGCATTAAGTGTTTCAAAGTGTATGACCATTAGGTTACCTCTCACCTCAGAACATCTGTGTTGGAAGCTGTAAAAGCCATTATCAGAGGTTTAATGGTTAAAACCCATCATTTAGGGTGATGCTTCAGGAAGAGCAGATGGTCTGCTCGTAGATAACTTTGTTACCTCTGGCCTGAGGAGGGTCTAGGGCCATAAAGCACAGACTCTTTGAAGTTGAGATAACACTGTCATGTTTGGTATAAATACTGTGTGTAAATGGTGTTCGGGGCTCTGCTTAACTGGTTTGCTCAGTGACAGTCATTCATGAGGTTAGGGTTTGGGCAGAACAATAATAGAAAGATTTAGATTGAAATGATCTAAACGTTTTTCATTTTATAAAGTTTGGTTTTGTTTGTGTTGAACTCAACTATCTTGGTGCTAGCAGACTTGCAGCACACATGCTCAGTTTTGTGTTCTTTGTTTGTATGTTTTTAAAGTTAAGACAAACTTTACTTGAAGGGTGATCTTAAACAGAAGATTGATCATAACGTGCCCGCTGCGCTTATGCATTTTATCCCTTTTATTGGCGGTATTTTTAAAGGTGTGTGTTTGATTCTGGTGCTAAGCTATCGCCTTCCTTTGTTAGCTTCAACTGCTAACAGGTAAGGACACGTGCTTGCTGCCAAATAATATTTACCCAGAAAGGTTTAGTTTTTAGTCCAGTAAATAATGTGTCCCTAGCATCAATTTAGTAAATTTGATAACTAAGTAAACACCATTAAGCCCCATTACTCCAGAAAGATTTGTCTCTTTCCAAAATATTCCCTTAATAATATTTCTTTACATATTATGTTAATAAATAAAGGCAGCTAATTAAACACTGTTGAGAATTAGTCATCCAGAAGGTTGGTTTTATTCAGCAGATCATTTGTTAAAATATCATTTTATTAAAATAATATTTTATCTGATCTTGCATTGTGAAAGGTTGTCTAAACGTCTTCTTTCTGCTTGAAGCCTGTGATCTTCATCCCTGACCACACATCTCTGATATTGTTTTGCTGGAGCTCCTCTCCAGCTTCCTCTTGTACACCTCCTTGCTGTCTCTTATCTTGACTTTAAGTTACTTCTGTAAACTCCTCAATAATTCTCTGTCTCCCTCTCTGAAGGCTCTTTTTCTCTTGTTAAGCAGGTCCTTCAGGTCACTGGTGATCCAGGGTTTGTTATTAGGGAAGCATGTCACTGATCTGTTGGCAATGGTGTTTTCCACACAGAAGTTTATATAGGCGGCTACACATGTAGTCATGGTATTGATGTCCTCTCCTTGTGGCTGGCACAGTGTGTCCAGGTCTGTAGCCTCAAAGCAACCTCACAGGGCTTCTTCAGCTTCCTGTGACCATTTTCTCAGTCCTCTTTATTACAGGTTGCCTCTGAACAAGGAGCTTATATATGAAATAGAGACAAACAAGATTGTGATTTGATTTGCCTAGAGGAGGTCTTCCTTTAGGGATGTATGAGTCCTTGACATTTGCATAAACAAATCCAACATATTGTTTTCTCTGGTAGAGCAGCTCACAAACTGTTGAAACGTTATAAGTGAAGCAGAGAGTGAAGCATGGTTAAAATCACCAGATATTGCCACAAATGCATTGGCCTGTTGTGTCTGTAGCTTAGCAACAACTGAGCTGATGGCATTACATGCAGTGTCGGCAGAAACGTAAACTGTTGCCAAAATAACACTGGTGAACTCTCTGGGTAAATAATATGGACGAAAACGTACTGCTAACAGTTCAATATCTGGGCTGCAGAGACGACACTTCATAGTAACAAGTCCTGGATTACACCATCTGTTGTTCACAAGTACTGCCAGTCCAAGTCCTTTACATTTGCCGCTCCTGTTTAAATCTCTGTCTGCTCGTATGGTCAGAAAGCCTGACAGAGAGACGCTAGAGTCAGGGATATAATGCTGGAGCCTTGTCTCAGCAAAAAAAAAAAAAAAAAACACATAATACTGCATTCCCGGTATTCTGGCTGGGTCCTTTGTAGGGCTTGGAGTTCATCCAACTTGTTTCCCAACGATCTCACATTGCCCATCAGAGTCGATGGAAGAGATGGTTTGAACTTCCTCCTTCTCTCTCTTCTCTTAGCTCCTGCTCTGCATCCATTGCATCTCCTTTTCAACTCTTCAGGGATTTTGGGTTATAGCTGAAGTATTATTTGAGCTTTTGAGATATTAATCAGCTGGTCTTGGTTGTAAAAAAAAAACAACCCGGTTGCCATGGTGATGCATCATAACAAAACAAAACAATATCAGCAGAAATCCTTCCAGCTGCACAGCATCCGATAACAGAGGATAATCATCCAAAAAAATCAATTGAATCCACCACAACAGGAATTTGGGTTCTTAAAAATAATTAATCAGAATGAAAAGTAACAGCTACTCCAACCTGCTGCCACCTTGAGCAGCGCAATTCTAGAATGCTGGTTCCACTGGTGCACCTGAGAGAGATGCACGCCCATGGTAAAGTATGAGCATGGCAATATGCAGCAGGAAAGGCCAATTTTAGTCAGAAAAGGTTGAAGGGTGCTTAAGATTATCTCTTAAGTCCTCATTTCTACCTCAAGCATGGGTCAGCCTTCGAGGTATTTTTACTATCTCATTACATTTTATGTTGCATTTTATGATGGCGTAGTATTTTGATCAAGGTGGTGCTGTAACAATACCAACTTCAAGATTGTAGAACCCACATTAAAACTAACGTTATGGCATCAGTAAAAATAACTATATGACTTTAAGAAGAAATGGAAGTGATAAAGAAATTATTTCTTAGTCAATCATAGGGTAGGCTTTCAAAGTTTCCATACATTCCACTACCTCTCTGATAAGACTGGATTGTTCAATGTTCTCAGTTCTATACCAAACAACATTTCCATTGATGTTTCTCTACAATTGCAATAAATTAAAACAAGGCTAAGCACAATCTAGATGTGTAAAAATATTCAGCAGTTTAAGTAAATATGGCTTTTAAAAAAAATATCCAATCTAATCTGTACATATATATATATATATCTATATATATATATAAATGTATATATATATATATATATATATATATATATATATATATATATATATATATATATCTATATATATATATATATACATATATATATATATATATATATATATATATATATATATATATATATATATATATATATATATATATATATATATATATATATATATATCTATATATATATATATACATATATATGATTTTAACCATGCTTCATTCTCTGCTCCACGTCCAACGTTTCAACAGTTTGTCACCTGCTCTACCAGAGAAAACAAAACATTGGATTTGTTTTAAGCAAATGTCAAGGACTCATACATCAGATCACAATCTTGTTTTTCTCTGCTCGAAATATAAGCCCCTTGTTCAGAGGCAACCTGTAATAAAGAGGACTGTGAGAAAATGGTCACAGGAAGCTGAAGAAGCTCTGCAAGGTTGCTTTGAGGGTACAGACTGGGACGCACTGTGCCAGCCACATGGAGAGGACATCAATGCCATGACTGAGTGTGTAACCGACTATATAAACTTCTGTGTGGATAACATCATCCCCACCAGAACCGTGAGATGCTTCCCCAATAACAAACCTTGGATCCCCAGTGACCTGAAGGACCTGCTTAACAAGAGAAAAAGAGCCTTCAGAGAGGGAGACAGATAATTATTGAGGAGTATACAGAAGTAACTTAAAGTCAAGATAAGAGACAGCAAGGAGGTGTACAAGAAGAAGCTGGAGAGCAGCTCCAGCAAAACAATATCAGAGATGTGTGGACAGGGATGAAGAAGATCACAGGCTTCAGGCAGAGGGATGATCGGACCGATGAAGGTCTGGAAAGAACCAATGAACTGAACACATTCTTCAATAGGTTCAGTTCAGAAACAAGCTTTGCATCCTCCTCTCCTGCTCACAGCCAAACAGACATTCCACCCTCCTTTGACCCACAGGACCCACAGCTGTCCAGTAACACCTCAAATTTTTTATCTGCCACCTCAGCCCTAGACCCTTCTGCTTCTACATGTTTGCCTTCAACCATATCAGAAGATGCTGATGCTTCCTTTGCTTCCCCCTTCCACCTGTGTGTCTCAAGAAGTCAAGTGAACATGCAACTGGAAAGCCTGAATCAGAATAAGACTGCAGGTCCAGATCAGGTCAGCCCTAGAGTCCTGAAGGTCTGTGCAGAGCAGCTCTGTGGGATTATGCAGCACCTCTTCAACCTTATCCTGGCCCATAAGAAGGTTCCGGTGTTGTGGAAGACCTCCTGTCTTGTTCCGGTACCAAAGAAAATTCACCCATCAGTCCTCAATGACTATAGACCTGTTGCCCTGACATCCCACATCATGAAGGTCCTAGAGAGACTCCTGTTGGCCCACCTGAGTAAGCAAACAGTAAACTATCAGGACCTCCTTCAGTTTGCTTATCGCTGTGGAGTTGGAGTTGAAGATGCCATCATACACCTGCTTCAACAAACCCACTGTCATCCGAACAAAGCCAGCAGCAATGTGAGGATCATGTTCTTTGATTTCTCCAGAACATTTAACTCAATCCAACCTGATTTGCTTTGTCAGAAACTCCAGAAGACTCAGGTGGAGGCCTCAACAATTTCCTGGATCAAAGACTACCTGACAAACAGACCACAGTTTGTGAGACTGAAGGGTTATGAGTCTAACCAGGTAGTCAGCAGCACAGGAGCACCACAGGGGACTGTACTCTCATCATTCTTTTTCACTCTGTACACCTCAGACTTCCAGGACCAGACAGACTCCTGTCATCTGCAGAAATACTCGGATGATTCTGCAGTTGTGGGGTGGATCAGAGATGGACAAGAAGCTGAGTACAGGAAGGTGGTGGACCGCTTTATGGCATGGTGTGGAAACAATCGTCTCATCTTGAACGTGACTAAAACAAAGGAGATGATTGTAGATTTTAAGAGAAACAGGAATAAGTCAAAAACTATTTCCATCATGGGAGAAGAAGTGGAGGTGGTGGAGGAGTATAAATACCTCGGTGTTCACCTGGACAACAGACTGGAGTGGAGATGCAACTATGAAGCCATCTACAAGAAGGGACAGAGCAGACTGTACTTCTTGAGGAAGCTTAGGTCCTTTGGTGTTTACAGCAAGGTGCTTCATATCTTCTATAAGTCTGTTGTTGAGAGTGTGATCTCTTCTGCCATCATCTGCTGGGGAAGCAGCATCAGAGCCAGGGACTTAAAAAAGATCAACAAGTTGATAAAGAAGGCTGGTTCTGTTCTGGGGACTCCTCTGGAACCTCTGGAGATCATTGTGGAAAGACGGATTCTTCATAAAATGAAGAACATAATGGAGAATCCTGAGCATCCTCTTCATGAGACTGCCCTACAACAACAGAGTTTCTTCAGTCAGAGGCTTCTTCAGATCTGCTGTAAGACGGAGCACTACAGGAGATCCTTCCTGCCCACAGCCATCAGCATCTACAACGGCTCTTTGAAGAAACGTTCAAAATGAGCTACAACAACATTTAATTTCCCTTTGGGATTAATAAAGTATTTTTGAATTGAATTGAATTGAACAGCAAGCACAAAAATAAACAGGAGTCTGGCCGACGCAGTGCTCCTTCGGAGAGGATGTCAGCAGGGATGTCCCATTAGCCTGGCACTATTTGCCGTATTTGTAGAACCGCCCGCATAAGCAATTGGGGAGGAGAAAGAAATCAGTATTAAAGACAATGACTATGACTATGACATTTTTAAGCCTGGAAAAATTTGGTGATTACTCGGGAAACAAAATCAACATTCAAAAAACTATGGGCCATCATATGGGCCCCAGTGCACAGATCAAGGACCATTGCAAGTTAAATTGGAATAATAAGACTGTCAAATACTTGGGGATTAGGATCCCCAAAACATTGGTTGATATGTACAACATAAATTATTTGTCGATTGTTACGGCCCACAAAAAAAGGTCACAACTTATTTAATGAGGACATGGAGACAAAATACAGATTCAAACATTCTGTTTATTGATTACTTTGTTTCTTCTTTGATTTTCCTGAAATCCCACGAAGACCTGAACTTTAAACAGCTGTTTTTTAAAAAAAAGACAAACTCAGAACTTGTACCTCACCATGTCCAAAAACAAACCCAAAAGTACAAACAGAAAGATGGACCTGATGAGCCGGCCAAACAGAAACAACAGTGCGGCAGCGGGCCAACCCTATACAGGGCCATCGAAGCCACTACCAACACCAAACTAAGAAAAAAGAAATCCCAAAAAGAAAAAAAGGGAAAACATGTCAAACAGTCCCACCAGGCCAAAATCAGAACAAAAGGCTAAAGCTACAAACAAAAGGTACCGCATGGCCAACTGGTGCTGCGGCCTGCAGCACTGACAACCAGCTGGGAGCGCGCACACACGAGGCGCACCCCAGCAGCAGAAGAGAGAAAGTGAATGAGAGAGCGAGAAAGGGACAGACAGAGCGCCCAAAGTCCAGCCTATTTACAGGACAAACACTGTACTTAGGAAACACGCAAAAAAGATTTAACCAACACTAAACAAAAACACTAAGTGTTATGGTTTGCCAGATATAGGACCCCAGAATGCAGACCAGAAGGCAGCATGACGGTAAGTGTAAAATATTTAATAATAAAAAACTCACTCACTACAGGAGGCAGGAACAAAACAAACGGGCAGGCAAGACAGGCATGGCATGATCAAAAAACAAGACATGAGCATGAAAACTTGACATGAGCATGAAAGTGAAAACTGTTTCCGCTTAGACTACACAGAACAGGTGTGTATAAATGGAGCATGGTACAGGTGGAGCAACAAAACTGATTAACATGGTGCAGGTGAACCAAATAAACTTAATTGACACAACAAAACGTGACTGGAGCAAAACAGAGACTCTTGAACACAAACTAGAAAAACATGAAGCAAAAGCATAACCAGATCCGAAAACCAAACTTGACAAAATATGAACAAGATGACAAAACAAAAGCATGAGTCAAAACCTCAACTGTGAAAAACATAAGAAACCCGAAACCAAACACCAAACAACCCTACATCATGACACTAAGACTTAAGCCAGAAATACAAAAGAACAAATCTAAACAATAATAGTAATAATAATAATAATACTGTGCCCGGAGCACATAACACCCCCACCCAGAGTTACTGAATGGGATTGATGCAGCCAATAACAGCACAATACTAAAGACGTGAAAGCGCGTCGGCAACAATATTGTCCTTGCCACGAATGTGTTGTATGGAGATGTTAAAGGTCTGCAGCCGCAAAGACCAATTCAGAAGGCGACGGTTCTTGTTACACATACCATCCAAAAATACTAACGGATTATGGTCTGTAAAAACAATCACTGGATCATTGGAACACACTCAGGCTTATATATTCGCACCCTCAAGATTCCACCGGGGGGCCAAAAACAAAAACAGAGTTCAGGCGGGCGACCAGGAGGTCGTCCCGAGCAGAAGCAGAGTTCAGGCGGGCGACCAGGAGGTCGTCCCGAGCAGGCACAGAGTTCAGGCGGGCAACCAGGAGGTCGTCCCGAGCAGGCACAGAGTTCAGGCGGGCAACCAGGAGGTCGTCCCGAGCAGGCACAGAGTTCAGGCGGGCGACCAGGAGGTCGTCCCGAGCAGGCACAGAGTTCTGGCGGGCGACCAGGCCTGCACCAAAGACGTGGAGGCCGACTGAGCAGAGTAGAGGACCTCCCAGACGCTCTGTGGAACTCCAGAGGCGTGGAGCCTGGCGCACCCTCAGTGGCAGAAGCTGAGGCGTCAGCCGGACCCTCAGTGGCATGAGCAGAAGCAGAGGCGTCGGCCGGACCCTCAGTGGCGTGAGCAGAAGCAGAGGCGTCGGCCGGACCCTCATTGGCGTGAGCAGAAGCAGAGGCGTCAGCCGGACCCTCAGTGGCGTGAGCAGGAGCTGAGGCGTCGGCCTGACCCTGAGTGACGTGAGCAGGAGCTGAGGCGTCGGCCTGACCCTCAGTGACGTAGGCAGGAGCTGAGGCGTCGGCCTGACCCTCAGTGACGTGAGCAGGAGCTGAGGCGTCGGCCTGACCCTCAGTGACGTGAGCAGGAGCTGAGGTGTCGGCCTGACCCTCAGTGACGTGAGCAGGAGCTGAGGCGTCGCCCGGACCCTCAGTGACGTGAGCAGAGGCTGAAGTAGAGCCTGGCGAACCCTCATCTCTGGGTTCAAAGGCCAGAATGAAGACAAAACGTTCCTTAAATCCCTCAGGAACAGGGTCCAGCGGCGCTTCCTCCTCAAACCCCTCGTCGCAGGGTTCAGAAGCCAGAATGATGACTAGTTGCTCCTTGAACCCTTCCGGAACAGGGTCCAGTGGCGCTTCCTCCTCGAACCCCTCTTCGCAGGGTTCTGAAGCCAGAACAAAGACCAGTTCCTCACTGAACCCCTGCAGGCTAGGAACAGGAGCTGAGGCGTCGCAGACACCCTCAGTGACGTGAGCTGAGGCGTCGCCGGGGCCCCCGATGACTTGAGCCGGGGCGTCCCTTTTACGACTTCCTCTGCGATGTGTGTCTGGCCTGGAGTCAGGCTGTGGTGTGTCTGGCCTGGAGTCAGGCTGTGGTGTGTCAGGCTGTAGACCTGGCTGTGGACCTGGCATGGGCTGCTCTGCAGCAGCATCAGCAGCAACAGCTCCCTGGAGTCCTGGCGTGGGCTGCTCTGCAGCAGCTCCCTGGAGACTTGACGTGGGCTGCTCTGCAGCAGCATCAGCAGCAACAGCTCCCTGGAGTACTGGCGTGGGCTGCTCTGCAGCAGCAGCAGCAGCAGCAGCAGCAGCAGCAGCAGCAGCAGCAGCAACAGCTCCCTGGAGTCCTGGCGTGGGCTGCTCTGCAGCAGCTTCCTGGAGACCTGAAGTGGGCAGCTCTGCAGCAGCTTCCTGGAGATCTGAAGTGGGCTGCTCTGTATCAGCTTCCTGGAGACCTGAAGTGGGCAGCTCTGCAGCAGCTTCCTGGAGACCTGAAGTGGGCTGCTCTGCAGCAGCTGCCTGGAGACCTGAAGTGGGCTGCTCTGCATCAGTTTCCTGGAGACCTGAAGTGGGCTGCTCTGCAGCAGCTTCCTGGAGACCTGAAGTGGGCTGCTCTGCATCAGCTTCCTGGAGACCTGAAGTGGGCTGCTCTGCAGCAGCGTCCTGGAGACCTGAAGTGGGCTGCTCTGCAGCAGCTTCCTGGAGACCTGAAGGGGGCTGTCCTGCAGCAGCAGCAGCAGCTCCCTGGAGTCCTGGCTTGGAAGGAGGTGGACGGCAGTAAAACTGCCTTACTGCAGCCTCATAATCCCTCTCCATCTGCCTGATTCTGTCCATCAGCTCAGGAGAGGAATACATGAGGCTGGTCTTCCTGAAGCTCTTTATCTGTCGTGCGTAGAACCTCAAGCGCTGCTCCAGCTCAGGTGTTGCCTCAGAACACCGGGCTGGAGCGAGCGCAGACGGCATGGGCGGAGGTGCAGCGAGCCTGGCAGACAGTGCTGTGGCAGACGAAGATGCGGGCTTACTTGCCGCAGCCTTCACGTCGCCTGGCTGGGAAACCACCTCCTCGGCAGCCGAACCACAGGAAGGCGCTCCGCGCCGACGTCTCTTGCGGCGAGAGGAGGGCAAGGGCTTCACTGCCAGACCAGAGTGTGCAGCCAGGGGAGCAGGCGGAGAACGGCGACGACGAGGACCTGTCCCCGGACATGGAATCGTCAACCCAGATCCACCATAAGCCGACCGCGGCACAGACAGCCCTGCAGACCGGCACAGTGACTTCTCCGCCTCCCGAGACAGGAAGGTAAAGAGGTCCACCGCATCGCGGCCAGACCCAGGACCAGCAGGTGCGAGCTCCATCTCCTCCAGCAGAAGTGGAGAGGGCACAACCTCCAGATTGGTCGGCAGATTGCTCATAGCCTCCTCCTTCTGACGCTGAACGCAGCAATCCGAGGTGTCTGCCTTCTGCACACACGCGAGGTCCGTGGTTGGCGGAAACATACTGTTATGGTTTGCCAGATATAGGACCCCAGAATGCAGACCAGAAGGCAGCATGAAGGTAAGTTGACATGAGCATGAAAGTGAAAAATGTTTCCGCGAAGACTAAACAGAACAGGTGTGTATAAATGGATTATGGTACAGGTGGAGCAACAAAACTGATTAACATGGTGCAGGTGAACCAAATAAACTTAATTGACACAACAAAACGTGACTGGAGCAAAACAGAGACTCTTGAACACAAACTAGAAAAACATGAAGCAAAAGCATAACCAGATCCGAAAACCAAGCTTGACAAAATATGAACAAGATGACAAAACAAAAGCATGAGTCAAAACCTCAACTGTGAAAAACATAAGAAACCCGAAACCAAACACCAAACAACCCTGCATCATGACACTAAGACTTAAGCCAGAAATACAAAAGAACAAATCTAAACAATAATAGTAATAATAATAATAATACTGTGCCCGGAGCACATAACACCCCCACCCAGAGTTACTGAATGGGATTGATGCAGCCAATAACAGCACAATACTAAAGACGTGAAAGCGCGTCGGCAACAATGTTGTCCTTGCCACGAATGTGTTGTATGGAGATGTTAAAGGTCTGCAGCCGCAAAGACCAATTCAGAAGGCGACGGTTCTTGTTACACATACGATCCAAAAATACTAACGGATTATGGTCTGTAAAAACAATCACTGGATCATTGGAACACACTCAGGCTTATATATTCGCACCCTCAAGATTCCACCGTACCCTTGCTAAATTTTTACTTATGTGTGTGTTGCTTACCCCTGCTCAGATTTTCAGATTTCTCAGAAGGATTACCAGCAAAAGCCAAATATTATTAGTATTTTAAAATTTGGACTAAAGCTGTTTTTACACCACCTTTCGTTGTCCGATGAGCTAACCCCTCCCTCCTACTTCCCCATGTCTAAAGGGATTGCTCAATCCAGCTCTCCATCTAACAGGTCCGGACTTCCCTAAACCTGAAAGATCTTACTAAGCAGGTTTACTGAAAGTTCTGTTTAAGCTGGTGTCAGGAAATGACTTGCCTAGCCTCTCACAGCTTTCATCCAAAAGTCTCGCCCTTCTTCATCTGGAGGTCCGGGCGACCGAGTAGCCTCTCACAGTCATCCACACCTTCGACAGTCATTTTGTTCACGGCTGCTCATTCCCTATTTTTACAACTGGCTCTTGGTATATGGGCTAGGTTAATTTTAGTGGCTCAGCATGAGCCCCAAGGGCGCTGTTTTCACAAACTTGGCTAAGGTAACCTATAAAAACCTCCTAAAATATCTTAGAACCAGGCAACAAGACTTTTTACCACCAATGAAAAACCAAAAATAAGGTGACTCAAATAATTGAATGTCCACGATTTTACTAGAATTTTATATGCTTTATTTAATTAGCAACGTTTATGCAGGGGTCAGTAACAGCTTCAATTCGGCAACACGTAATAATTTTAATAATAGAAATAAATCAATCAATTCAGCCTGTCTTGCCCTGATGCTGAAACTAATGTGTTTGGAGAGGCTTTGAAGACGGAGTCTCATCCATGCACCTGATGGAGAAGAATTCTACTGGTAACAACGAGTGGTTTCTTGAAGGGAATACGACTTAATCTTCAGTTTTCTTCCTTTAAGTGGCAGGTACTGATGCTCCAGGCTTCAATGGTTAAACAGGATCTTTGTTGTCATATGTCTCAGAAGACAGTAGAAGAGTTGAAGGAAACCCGGAGACATAAATAAGGTTGATTCAGGACTTCCAGAAGCCTGAAACTTAGAGCAATCAGCTGTTCACCTATCAAGTTCACTTCTGTTGTCTGGATAAAAAGGCTTTAGATGAAATCAGATTCTTAATCTTGAGGCACAGTCCTTCTAAGGCAAACGGGTTGATCCTCTTTTTAATGCAGTCGATCAGCTGGGCTGTGTCTCTGGTCCTCTGATTCATCTGTAGCATCTCTCCGATCTTGTTCGCTGGTCTTCTGCAAGGAAACAACCAACTAGTTCCTCTATTCTTGCCCATTTTATAGAGCATTTCCACCAACCCTTTGTGCTCATTGGCCAGTGGTTGTAGCCATGGCTGTCTCATTGGTCACCTATGACATAAGGTGATTTTCTGGAATTTCCCGAGTCGTGTCCAAATCAGACATGCCATCATCACCTCAGTCCTGAGCAGTCTGCTGGCCTCTTCTTTGCCCTGTGCCCCCAGATCAGTCATCAGTCTTGTGCTATAAGCTACAGCTCTCACTTCCCCAATTCCCGAACATCTGCCTATCCCTGTCTCACTCAACGTTACACGTCCTCTTAAACAGAGGCTTTAATTCTTACATTGGTGCTGCTCAAACTTTTAGTTACAGCATTTACTTCATTTACAGTTTAAAACCATTACTTAAACTTAATCCTTTTTATTCATACACCACACAACATTATCTCTTTCATATATAGCTGATTGAGAATGTCAAACCTTAAAGTTTTTGTTTTTTGTTTTCCTCTAATTCTCAGTTCTTAGCCACAATTCAATCATACATCTTTTAACTTGTTAATCAAAGATTACTAATTTTATTCAATACATGTGAAAGAATAAAAATCATCATACATCATTTCTTTGGATATACTTGTTTATATTTTCGCAAAAGATAAGACAGATAACATGTGGCAGATAATATGTGCCTCCACACAGGCCTCTTCAGTCTCTCAGCTCCAGAATATGAGAACATGCTTGTTTCACTCTCCACTGCTTCAACTGTGTATTTATAATAATTATTACATGGATTTCACATAAGGATATAAGGATATTTATTGTAATTTTTATGGATTTAACTGTGAGCAGTTAATGAATGTTGCATGGATTACATGGAAAGATCTCACCTTATTTTGACACACCCCATCCACACCATCTTGTAAAAGGACTGCTCCGACGCCAAAATCATACCCATTGACAGCAGGCTTAAACGGCACATCAAAACGAGGCGCAGACAACAGGTGCATTGACAAGTAAAGATTTGGTTTGCTGAAAGGCAGACTGACACAGGTCGGACCAACAAAAGTCTACTTTAGAGCTAAGTAGGTCTGTTAACGGTGCAGCCACAGAAGAAAAGTTTTTACAAAAACCCCTATAGTAGCGCACCATTGCCAAATAGCGTCATAACTCTGTGCGATTTCTGGGTACAGGAACAGCTAATATGGCCTCTACTTTAGCCTGAACAGTACGCACCTGACCTCCCCCCACCCTTTTTCCAAGGTAAGTCACTGTCGTAATTCACATTTGGAGAGATAACGGTAAGGTTGGCCTCACTCAGATGTGCAAAAACAGTACTCAAATGCTCAACATGCTTAGTCCACGTAGCAGAACAAATTACCAAAACAGGAGCATTACACATTCCAAAAGCCATCACCGTGTACTGAAGGAAGTTATCGGGCATGACAAAGGCAGAGATTTCCTGGGTGCGTGCTGTCAGAGGCACCTGCCAATACCCCTTCAGCAGATTCAGCTTGGTCACAAACCGGCCAGCCCCAACGTGGTCCACACAATCCTCCATACGAGGCAATGGGTAACAATCCAGCCTAGTCACCCCATTTACCTTCCTAAAATCCGTACAAAAACGGTCCTCTCCATTGGCTTTAATAATGAGGAGACATGGCGAACTCCATGCACTGCTGCTTTTAACCGCAATGCCATGCTTCACCATATACTCAACCTGCGACTTCAAATGGCTCTGCTTGTCTGGATTTACTCTGTAAGGATGTTGTTTTATCGGTTTAGAATCACCAACATCAATATCATAGCTGATCACATGCATCTGAGTGGGAATATCAGCAAACAGTGACCTATAGGACTGAATCAACTTAATGACATCCGCCTGCTGGGTAACATTAAGATGGGACAACAAGAGAGGAAGGTTTTCTAACACCACTGAATTAGAAAATTTCCCTTGAGTCACGGCCGCGGAAAAAAACTCACTCTCAGGTTCAGCACTGGACAGCTACTCTCGCACATCAGTAGCTAAACTGACATGTGCCTTAAAATGCTCAGCATCAACATCCTTTGTAAATTTATGTGACAAGGAGTGTACACGCTCAACATAAGGCTTCAACATATTAATGTGACACAGACGGGACCTTCTTCTCCAATCAGGTGTAGCAACCAAATAATCTCTTTCACCCATTTTGTTCCTGAATCAGATACGGCCCACTGTAGCGCACTTGCAAGCTTGACCCAAGATTAGGCAGCAAAACTAAAACTTTTTCACTGGGTTCAAACGCTCGTCATAGCCTGTGCATTCTTGAAGTTTTCTCTGGCTATTTCAACCGCACGTCTTAATTTCAGTCTGACGTTACTGACATAATCCAATAGATTCTGCTCAAGGTTGTCGCCCAACCATTTTTCTTTTAACAGTTTTAAAGGACCACAAACCATGTGAGCAAAAACGAGATCCGCCGGGCTAAACCCGAGAGATTCCTGAACCACCTCCCGTATTGCAAACATTTGCAAATGCACCCCATTCATCCCAGTCCTTCTCAAACTCCAAACAATACGTACGAAGCATGGTTTTTAACGTCTGACGGAAGCGCTCAAGTGCGCCCAGGCTTTCCGGGTGATAAGCGCTGGAATGACAATGCTTTGGGTCAAGTTGCTTTAAAACCTGCGCAAACACTCTAGACATAAAGTTGGAACCCTGCTCAGTCTGCACAACACGAGGAAACGAAAAAAAACGTAGTCAGCGAAAAACCTCTGGAAATCGAGTGGATGCACACATCACAGTTACCAAAAACTTGTTCCCTGCCTTGGTTCTAGGTAACGGACCCACACAATCAATCAACACACGTTCAAAATGTTCAGAAATGGCTGGGATGGGACACAACGGGGCTGGATGGATCCCCTGATTGGGTTTCCCAGACAACTGGCAAAGGTGACACGAATCGGCAGCTCCATAGTCAGAAACATGGCACTAGAGACACCAGCAACCATAGTCAAATGTCTGCCAGGGGCCAGAACGAGGAACATCAAATCCTACCTGAAACTGCTGGCTAAGGATAAGCATAAATACAGTAAGATTGTTATTCACGCTGGCGGTAATGACACCCAGTTACGTCAATCGTAGGTCACCAAAGTTAGTGTTGCTGCGGTGTGTAAGTTTGCCAAAACAATGTCGGACTTATGCCGAATTTATTAGTTCTCCAAAACTCTGACAACCCAGGGTTCAGACCAGGAAGCAGGGTCGTAGTGTAACACTCCTCTCTGCAGCTTCTGTACTGCTACCCACCCATTACCCTATTAAGACAGTGTCTCGCCACGGCCAAAATTGAATAGATTAAAAAATAATGTAATAGGAAGAAATCAGGAAAATCTTATAAAAATAAACACAACTCAGACTAAAAAGAAAAATAAAACAATTAAATGTGGCCTACTGAACATAAGATCTCTCTCTTCAAAGACTTTGCTAGTTAGTGACTTGATTTGTGACAATCAGATTGATTTATTTTGCCTCACAGAAACCTGGCCGCAGCAAGAGGATTATGTTACTATAAATGAGTCAACTCCTACTAATTATTTAAATTTTCACATTGCTCGAAATACTGGGCAAGGACGAGGAGTAGCAACCATCTTTCAGTCCGATTTATTGATTAGTCCCAAACCAATCAATAGCTACAACTCTTTTGAACATTTAATCCTTAGTTTTTCTCATCCAAATTGCTAAGCACTAAAACCACTTCTGTTTGTTGTTTTGTACCGTCCACCAGGCCCTTACTCTCAATTTTTAGATCAGTTTTCAGACCTTTTATCTGATATAGTGTCAAATACAGATAAGGTTATTATAGTGGGAGATTTTAACATTCATGTTGACATTGAACGTGATAGCCTAAATATAGCGTTTAATGCTATCTTAGACTCAATTGGCTTTGCTCAAAACATTAACAAACCTACCCACCTTTGTCTTAATTCTCTGGACCTTGTGCTGACATATGGCATTGAGTGTAAAGACATAACAATATTTTCTCATAACCCTGTCCTGTCTGACCATTTCTTAATAACCTTTGAGTTTAATTTAACCGAGTACTCCACACCTGAAAGAAAATTTCATTATAGTAGATCATTATTAGGCGATGCTGTAACAACCTTTAAAGAATCTGTTCCACTTTTAATTTCCTCATTATCACAGAAAAGCACGGTGGGGGGCAATAATTTTGTTTCTTCCCCTTCATAAATTGATTCTCTTGTTCATAGTGTTACTTCATCATTGCGTGATGCATTAGACAATGTAGCCCCCTTGAAAAAGAAGGTAATTATTCATAGGAGGCTGGCTCCCTGGTTTAATTCAGAGCTACGTACTTTAAAGCACAATGTTAGAAAATTGGAGAGAAAATGGCTCTATACACACCTAGAGGATTCCTACTTAATCTGGAAAAATAGCCTACTGTTGTATAAAAAGACACTTCGCCAAGCTAGAACAGCTTATTTCTCATCATTAATAGAAGAGAACAAGAATAATCCTAGGTTTCTCTTTAGTACAGTTGCTAAACTTACACAGTCATAGCTCTGTTGAGACATCCATTCCCTTAGCTCTCAGCAGCCATGACTTTATGGGATTCTTCTTAAATAAAATTTATTCTATTAAAAATAAAATCTTTGACATACTCCTGAAGATGATTACTTCACCCTCAGCAAGTGAGACAACATTGGAAGTAACTGTAGAACCTGATCTGTGTTTGGACTGTTTTGATCCTGTGGAGCTTCCTGAGTTATCAGAAATATTAGCTTCATCTAAACCTTCAACTTGTATGTTAGACCCAATCCCAACCAAATTATTTAAGGAAGTGTTCCCTCTGAGTACCAATTTTAGATATGATTAATCTATCCTTGGTAAAGGGATATGTACCACAAGCTTTTAAGGTAGCTGTAATTAAACCTTTACTTAAGAAACCTTCGCTTGATCGAGATGACTTGAAAAATTACGGACCTATATCCAATCTTCCATTCTCATCTAAAATTCTTAAGAAAATAGTTGCTAATCAAATGTGTGGAGATTTACATAGCATTGACCTGTTTGAAGAGTTTCAGTCAGGCTTCAGAGCTCATCATAGCACTGAAACAGCTCTGCTGAAAGTCACTAATGATATTCTTATGGCCTCAGATAATGGACTTGTGTCTGTACTGGTTCTGTTAGATCTCAGTGCTGCATTTGATCCAGTCGATCACAATATTCTCTTAGAAAGGCTGGAATATGCTGTAGGGATCAGGGGAACAGCACTAGGCTGGTTTAAATCTTATTTGTCTGACAGATTCCAGTTTGTTCACATAAATGATAAATCATCTTTAAACTCCAGGGTCACTATATATATGCCTCCAATAGGTCAAATTATCAGGCAGCATAGAATAAATTTTCACTGTTACCCTGATGATACTCAGCTTTACTTATCCATGAATCCTGATGAACCCAACCAGTTAGATAGACTACAAGCATGTCTTGAAGACATAAAAACTTGGATGACTTTAAATTTTCTGCTTCTAAATTCAGACAAGACAGAAGTTGTCGTCTTTGGACAGGAGTCTTTAAAAAAGAAACTGCTTAGTCAATCACTTAACCTGGATGGGATTAAATTGACATCCGGTAATAAAGTAAAAAACCTTGGTGTTATTTTTGACCAGGACATGTCATTTAAATCCCATATTAAACAGGTTTCTAGGATTTCCTTCTTTCACCTCTGGAACAATGCCAAAATTAGAAATATCCTGTCCAGGAGTGATGCTGAAAAACTAGTCCATGCATTTGTTACTTCAAGGCTGGACTATTGTAATTCTTTACTATCAGGATGTCCACAAAATGCAGTTAAAAGCCTTCTGATTCAAAATGCTGCAGCAAGAGTTCTGATGAAAATTAAAAAGAGAGATCATATTTCTCCTATTTTAGCTTCCCTTCATTGGCTTCCTGTTAAATCCAGAATAGAATTTAAAATTCTCCTCCTCACATATAAAGCCCTTAATGATCTAGCTCCATCATACATCAGAGATCTGATTGTTCCATATATTCCTAACAGAGCACTTCGTTCTCAGACAGCAGGTTTACTGGTGGTTCCTATAGTCTCTAGAAGTAGAATGGGAGGCAGATCCTTTAGTTATCAGGCTCCTCTCCTGTGGAACCAGCTCCCAGTTTCAGTCCGTGAGGCAGACACCCTGTCTACTTTTAAGGCTAGGCTTAAAACTTTCCTTTTTTCATAAAGCTTATAGATAGAGTGGCGTAGGTTATCCTGAGCTATCTTTCTGATTTTTTACCTCTGTCTTCTTCCCTCCCTGTTGGATGGAGTAAGGAGGAGTCAGGTTTAGCCTAAAACGGCTCAGTTAGGGTTGAGGTGCAAACACACCCTCCATTTCTGCTACCTGTATGACGCCCTCTCTTTTCCAATGAATATAATCAGTCTGACAGACAGAGGTACCCCAATCCTTGTGGTTTTTAGTATAAGAATGGCCATCAGTGGGCTCTAGATGGACAAACTTTATCAGAGTATTATTTTACTTAGTGCCCCTACACGTGGCCCGTTCTGGAGTGGACGGGCTCTGGCACTTGGTGGTTTGGTCTGGCCTCCCGGGCGGCCCCGCGCCGTTCCGGACCGTTTGTGGGGTGCCTTGAGATGACATTGTTGTAAATAGGCACTATATAAATAAATAAACTGAATCTGAAACTATCTGTGTAGTTATGCTGCTATAGGCTTAGGCTGATGGAGGACATAATGACTTTCACCCTCTTCGCTACATTCTCACACTACTCTCCAATTTTGCATTATTTGCTGTTATTTCAGTTTTTAACTTTATGTTCTCTCTCTTTTCTCTTCCTAGAAGCTATACCTGGCCTGACTCTGTGTCTACCTGTGACACCTTTCTGGAGAGGGGCATCGTCCAAGCTTTCTCTCTCTCTCTCCTAGACATGGCGATTGACTGAGCTTTTACTGTGACTAACTCTATGTGCTCTCTTTCAGACTCTAACCTTGAAAGCTGGCTCAAAGTTTATCTGTTTTTTCTTTCTAGATGAAACGACTAAAGGAGCTACATCCATTAACATTTACTTTTCCTTCCCATAGAAAGTACTCCTGGATCAGTGCTTCTTTGTTCTCTTTGTGTCTCTGCTCTGTTCTCTCAAACCCCCAGTCGGTCGTGGCAGATGGCCGCTCACACTGAGCCTAGTTTTGGTTCTGTTGGAGGTTTCTTCCTGTTAAAAGGGAGTTTTTCCTCTCCACTGTCACTACATGCATGCTCAGTATGAGGGATTGCTGCAAAGTCAATGCCAGTGACTGTCCACTGTCTCTACATGCTCATCCAAGAGGAGGGAATGCTGCAAGTCACTGACTGGATGCAATCTGCTGGGTTTCCTTAGACAGAAAAACTTTTTATCCAATTTGAATAAATAACTGAATCTGACTGCAATGTTCAATGATTAGGATTAATTGGAATGTATGAACCTGACTATTGTGAAGTGCCTTGAGATGACATGTGTTGTGAATTGGCGCTATATAAATAAACTGAATTGAACTGAATTGAACTGTAATGACGCACTACATCACTTTTTAACCCCAGCCAAAAGAAATGTCACAAAACACGATCATAAGTTTTCCTCATGCCAAGGTGACCCGCTAGTGGATTGTCATATGCCAAGTGTAAGATTTGTGCACAATACAGAGTTGGAACAACAATTTGTGTAACAACATTCCACTCCACGGAGCACATAACATCGATTAATAAGGAAATAAAGGAAGATATCAATAGATGGACTTTACTACCGTTAGATTTATATAATGGAACTTACATAGTTATGATGAATAGTCTACCTCACATACTCTTTCTTTTTAGTGATTATCTGTGAAATACCAGTAAAACAATTTCCAAAGTGGAACAGAATGCTTTCAGCATTTATTTGGAAGGGTCAGAAGCCCAGAGTAAGATCCTAACATTACAACTGTCTAAGAAGAAAGGTGGGCTTTCCCTACCAGACTTACAAAGTTATTTTAAATATGCACAACTTTAATATTTTTACTACTGGTGCAACCATTTTAATAAAGCAGAATGGAAAAAGCTAGGCATGGCTAAATTAGATATGCCACTGCAAAAAATAATTGGAGATAAGAAATTACAGGAAAAAAACTTAACTGTTGGACAAGAATTCCCCTAAATATTTGGTTTAAAGAATGTGAAAAACTAAAGTTAGGAAACCAGAGGAAACAACTACGGTGGCTAGCATACGATAGAGACTTCGCTCCAGCCTAGCATGATGATCGTTTCATATAGTGGTCAGTCTGAGGTATTTGGACATTTAGTTCAATTGCAGAGGCAGGAGAATTATACAGTTTCAAAGACTAAAGGACAAATATGACTTGAAAAAGCAAGATTTCTTCCTATATCTCTAAGTTAGATCCTACTTTAACAGCAACATGAAACTTAGGCATGTAAGCACTAATGACCTAATTACTTTTCTAAATGATGCATTCAAATCTGAGATGAAAACAAAACTGATTGGCAAAATATACTCATACCTACAAACATTTAGGGACCACTCAACAAACAACATTAAAATAAAATGGGAAAAGAAGTAATATCATTACTTCCGAGGAACATTGGCTTAACATCTGCAGAACACAACTTGAGACGTTATGTGGAAATATTTGGTTAGATATTTTATTACTCCAAAAATAAAACAGAGGGGTCAATCTAAGTATGGTTGTTGCTGGAGATAGAGTGGACAATTGGCGGCTGATCACTTTCACATTTTCTGGGGTTGCCTTGATATTCAACCATTTTGGAGTGAAGTTGTAGAAGTAATCACACATTTGATATGTTTTATACTGACATACGATTTCAGTACTATCTATTTTGGAAATATTCTGATAACCATGTCCTACAGCAACCAATAATTCATATTCTGCTGGGAGCTGGTAAAAAAGCAGTTACCAGGAGGTGGTTAATGAAAGAACCACCGGTGAAAAAAGAATGGATAGAATTGGTAAAGGAAATATATAAAGTTGAGAACTTAACATTTTCCTTGAACCTTAAAATGGAACAGTTTATGAAATACTGGAAGAAATGGGAAAATTATATTGAACATGGGTGCAGTATGATAGAGAACGGGTATCTGAAACTAGATGTTAAGGTGGAAGGATATTGTTTGGCAGAAGGATGGAGTAGAAGGGTTTGTGTAGGTTGTCGCACACCTTTCTTGGAAATGATCTGACCATGCATCATGAGATTTAGAAAACATCTTAAAACCCATTCAACGGACAGCTGTATTGTAGATACATTATGAGGGGATAACTCTTTGAAAACAGGTTTTATCTTTTTGGGGAATGTATTTATAATTTTCAGATGTCAAAAGACACCCTGAATTCTTCTGTCCTACCTGGACACTTTGATTTTGATTTGCCAGATGTTGAACTTAGTTGCTTTTAAATGTGTTGTCTGGTCCTGTATTGTAATCCCTTTTCTATTTTGTTTCTATTTTGGTTCTTAGTTTTTCTTTTCCATTCTTTTTGTATGGCTGAAAATTTCAACTAAAGATCTGTATAAAAATAAAGTTTAAAGGAAAAGTGCCAGAGGACTCCTCAGGTTAACTGTGTGTACTCACCGGGCCAGAAGTACATAAAAACATTCTTTCCCAGGTTTTGCATTGTGACCCACAGAGGTTCTGATCCATTCCACCAAAGAGACAACCGACTGTCAGGACTGGTTCCAATAAGAAACTCCTTGTTTGAGACTTCATCCCACATGTAATTTCCAGTCATCTGATGGGTCTCACAGTGACGGCCTAAAAAAATGGAAACATTTAAGCATCTTTTTAAGATGTTGAAAAAACTACTCCCTCTAATTTAAAACAATAACAATGTGGCTACAATACTAACATAGCTAATCTAACATTCACACATTATGTGAAGTTTAAAACCTAATATTTACAAAAGTGTGAGAAACTTAACCTCTTGAGCCCCAAACCCAAGTAAAGGAATTTGACTGATATAAACCATTTCTATGAACACCAAACAGTTAAAACTACAAGCAGTTGAATCAGAAAATGAACAAACTCCACAAAATTGCATCATCGCAAATCTTGGTCTCGGCTGTTACCCCTGCAACAACACACAATCAGCATGGCTGCCAACAGCAGAGAGCTCACAGGTTCTGAAAATATAGGTTTTGTCACAATCCACCCAGGATTTACTCAACCAGCAGCAAAAAAAGACTGAATTATCACTCACAATTGAAAAACATAATCTAATCTAAGGGTGAAAAGGAGGGGTCATTTTTGCAATTCAGATCAACCAAACTCGAGTTATTGATCCGCGCTCCGATGTTGGTGAGTAAATATGCTCCAGGTGGACTGAAACAGAACAGTTTCTCATTGTTTTACAAAAAATGGAAAATAAATGTGGGTGATTTGAAAAATAACATTTAAAAATGAGCCATTTTAGGATTCAGACATGCAAAAAAAATGTATTAAGTTTGGGAAGTAAAATAACCACTATTGTCAATGGTGCCAAAATGTGTCACACTGCTGTGCCAAAAGGCAAAACTCCTAGGTATGTATTTACTAAAACATCTGTAACTGTGTTTTAGTTTACCTCAGCTGCATGAATCGTTGCACATGTAATGTCCACAACTGGATTTGGGTTTTCCAAAGGTTTGTAGCCTTATTCATGATATTTCTAAAATGTTTATATACTGTACAATGCAGGAAAACATCTGGTGAGGGAAGAAATCTTCCTTTTTTTCTGTGTTCCATCGTCATTATCTCTAAACCAATAGCAGCTGCTGTGATATGCACACTTCTGATGGAATCTCCTAAGTGTTAGCTTTATTTTGATACCATGATTATATAAATAGAGTTTGTAATTGTTGAGAAAATTAGATTTGGGCATGTTATTTCAAGCACAAACTTCACAAAAACTCCTGGTGGCTTAACCTCTTAAGCCCACAGGGTTTTAGAAAAATATACAACAGACTAAATCAAGAATAGCTCCAAAGTTCTAAAGTCTAAATGCAAACTTCTGTCAGTTAACACATAGTTTGTCGCTACATCTATCGAACTCATCAGAGATGGCCTTATGCAAAGTGGAAAACTGTGCTCTGTTCTTATGAGTCCACATTTTAATTGTTTTTGGAAATCATGGACGTTGTGTCTTTTCAGGCCAAAGAGGAAAAGGACAATCCAGATTGTTATCAGCACAAAGTTTAAAAGCTAGCATCTGTGATGGTATGGAGATGTGTTAATGCCCATGGCCTGGGTAACTTGCACATCTGTGAAGGCATCATTAATGCTGAAAGGTACATACAGGTTTTGGAGCAACATATGCTGTCGTCCAATCAATCTCTTCTTCAGACACGTTCCTGCTTTTTTTTAGCAGGATAATGTCAAGCAACATTCTACATGTGTTACCACAACATGCCTTTGTGGTAAATGTGGGTAACTGACTGGGTTGCCTACAGTTCAGACTTGCCTTCCACTGGCAATGGGTGGTGCAAAATACAAAAACAGATACCTCGGACTGTTGAGCAACTGAAGTTGTAAATCAAGCAAAAATTGGAAAGAACTTCACCTTCAAATCTTCAACAATTAGTGTCCTCAGTTCCCAAACGCTTAATGAGTGTTGTTAAATGGAAAAGTGATGTAACACAGTGTTAAACATGCCCCTGTCTCAGCTTTTTTGGATTGTGTTGCAAGCATCATATTTAAAATAAGTGGATATTTGCAAAACAAAATCAATAAAATGTATTAGTTTGAAAGTTAAATATCTTGTCTTTGTAGCATATTCAAATGCATATAAGTTGAACAAGATTTGAAAGTTTTTTTTGTTTTTTTTACGTTTTACACAACATCCTAACTTTATTGGAATTGTGGTTGTGCCCTGATATAATTTGGATAAAATTCTTGCAAGACTTTCTGTATTGTCCTCCACAACTTTCATGAACTGTGTAAGTAGCAACTCTCTGTAAGAGCATCACCTTGTTTGGAATACAAAGTTTGAAATTACTAAGGGTGTATTCACACTTGCCACTTTTGGTCCGCTTTAAACGGACCAGAGTTCGCTTCCCCCCTTGGTCCGGATCTTTTGAGCAGGTGTGAATACACTCAAGCGACCCTTGGTCCGGACCAAGCAACCGGACCGAGACCCACTTTTTGTGGCGGTCTCGGTCCGCTTCCAAACGGACTCTGGTGCGGTTCGCTTATGGTCTGAATACAAACCGGCCCCGATCCAAACCAACTACAAAAAGCGTACGTCTCTTTGGACATAAAAAGCCACCGTAGCCGGTAGCAAAGGTGTGTGTTGTAAGGTAATCATACCTGATAAGCTGTGTGTTGCTTAGCAATGCTACTGGCTTGTTGTGGGACAAGGCACGAACGTCGGCGTTCAGCACGCATTCTCCGACGGAGTTCCAACATTATAAATGGAACGTCTCAAAATCTGTGTTGAATGAGCTGTTCTTCACTCTCACAATGATATTGCAGCTGTAATAACGGCATAAATATGCAGAACAGAGGTGCTGTACGCAGCACGTCTACAGCTGTTTTCCTACATTTCTGCGTCTGTGCTCTGTCCCGCCCCGCCATTTCTGTCCAATGGGAACAATGATCATCACCCGCATGGCTTTGTTTACAAGTAATAGTTCACTTGCAAAAAGTACAATGTGAAAACAAACTGAACCAAATGAAAAAAATAAAGTTTGCTTTTGGTCCGTACCAAACAAGCGGACCAAAGGACTTTCCTGGTGTGAATACACCCTAAGACATCCAGAAAACTAAGCCAGAACAAAGATCCTTCTAGTCCCTAGGAGACCTTGTAGCTAGAATCTAAGCTGTGTTGCAAAGGTTCTCCCATCAGCCGACCTGAGAGAGTAAACTAGGGAAGCTGAATGAACAAAAAGTCCAAATGGGTTTTGTGATACCAAGCAATTCTGAACCAGACATTTTGACATATTGCAATATACACCCCTGACTTTGCAACGAGTTAGCAAATTAATTAGCTGCTTTCTCACTTGATGAATCACCTTGTTTGCTTCACTGAGAAAAATGTTGGTAGTGTTTCTTGAAAAAGCTCATATACACATATACACACGTATATCCTACACAACAGTAATTACAATTCAGACATAATGTAAATCTGCTGGAAATAAGAAGAAACACTGTAACCCATTCATGAAATAGCCCCTCCTTTCCGAAGCTAGCCTCCATCTTTGTCATTGGCCCAAGACCGAGGGAGATTGACCGTAATCTTGAACTTCTTCAGTTGTTGCCTTCTCACAAAGCTGCTTGGCTATTTTCCTGTAGCCCATCCCATCCTTGTGCAGGGTATTATTTTATCCCTGATGTCGTTAAACAGCTCTCTGGTCTTGGCCCTTGTGGAGAGGTTGGAGTTTGTTTGATTAAAGACTTGTACATGCTTTGCAAGTGGGAAAACCTGCAAAATCGGTAGTGTATCAAATACTTGTTCTCCTCACGATATAAGGTTTCTCCATAAAAATATGCAATAGTGAGTGTGAGGTGCCACAGACCTGCCCCCTGGACCCGAGACAGAGACTGAGGAGATCTGAGCCACAGAAGTCCAAAGGGCCCCCAGAGAACGGGAACCCTAGAAGGACCACCGCTGGGAATACCACAACCCTCCCAAATAGGAGCAGAGGAGAGCCCCAGGGGAACCACCCAGTAGCCACAGTGCAGAAGCCGCTGGGAGCTGCAGCGAGAAGCCCACAGACCTCGGTGGCAGCCATCTACGCTGGAACATATCCAGCAATGGACCCAGAGACCAGAGACCCTGGGGCACATCACTCCCCAAGCAGAGGCCTGACATGGCCAGTGGGCCCAGGCCCTGGCAAACAGCCACCGGGAGTGAGCTAGCTCACACTAAAGCACCCAGCTCCAGATACCGAGAACCACCAATACACCACCGGGCAGAGACACCACCCACCGGCAGGGAGTGTGGCGGGGAGGAAACAGGCCCCACATTTGAGGGGGTCTAAACTGACCCAGGAAAAAGAGCAGCCCAAGACCCAACCTGACACAAAACAGGCACACACAGTCACAAAAACACATTCCCACCCTCGTGCGTACACATAAAGCACTCACACCCACACCCCCAACGTAAAGACACACATCCATGGACGTCGTACACTCACTCACACTCCCCATTCATACTCTACAGGTCCTTCTCAAAAAATTAGCATATTGTGATAAAGTTCATTATTTTCTATAATGTAATGATGAAAATTTAACATTCATATATTTTAGATTTATTGCACACTAACTGAAATATTTCAGGTCTTTTATTGTCTTAATACGGATGATTTTGGCATACAGCTCATGAAAACCCAAAATTCCTATCTCACAAAATTAGCATATTTCATCCGACCAATAAAAGAAAAGTGTTTTTAATACAAACAACGTCAACCTTCAAATAATCATGTACAGTTATGCACTCAATACTTGGTCGGGAATCCTTTGGCAGAAATGACTGCTTCAATGCGGCGTGGCATGGAGGCAATCAGCCTGTGGCACTGCTGAGGTCTTATGGAGGCCCAGGATGCTTCGATAGCGGCCTTTAGCTCATCCAGAGTGTTGGGTCTTGAGTCTCTCAACGTTCTCTTCACAATATCCCACAGATTCTCTATGGGGTTCAAGTCAGGAGAGCTGGCAGGCCAATTGAGCACAGTGATACCATGGTCAGTAAACCATTTACCAGTGGTTTTGGCACTGTGAGCAGGTGCCAGGTCGTGCTGAAAAACAAAATCTTCATCTCCATAAAGCTTTTCAGCAGATGGAAGCATGAAGTGCTCCAAAATCTCCTGATAGCTAGCTGCATTGACCCTGCCCTTGATAAAACACAGTGGACCAACACACAGACACGGCACCCCAGACCATCACTGACTGTGGGTACTTGACACTGGACTTCTGGCATTTTGGCATTTCCTTCTCCCCAGTCTTCCTCCAGACTCTGGCACAATGATTTCCGAATGACATGCAGAATTTGCTTTCATCCGAAAAAAGTACTTTGGACCACTGAGCAACAGTCCAGTGCTGCTTCTCTGTAGCCCAGGTCTGGGGAATGCGGCACCTGTAGCCCATTTCCTGCACACGCCTGTGCACGGTGGCTCTGGATGTTTCTACTCCAGACTCAGTCCACTGCTTCCGCAGGTCCCCCAAGGTCTGGAATCGACCCTTCTCCACAATCTTCCTCAGGGTCCGGTCACCTCTTCTCGTTGTGCAGTGTTTTCTGCCACACTTTTTCCTTCCCACAGACTTCCCACTGAGGTGCCTTGATACAGCACTCTGGGAACAGCCTATTCGTTCAGAAATTTATTTCTGTGTCTTACCCTCTTGCTTGAGGGTGTCAATAGTGGCCTTCTGGACAGCAGTCAGGTCGGCAGTCTTACCCATGATTGGGGTTTTGAGTGATGAACCAGGCTGGGAGTTTTAAAGGCCTCAGGAATCTTTTGCAGGTGTTTAGAGTTAACTCGTTGATTCAGATGATTAGGTTCATAGCTCGTTTAGAGACCCTTTTAATAATATGCTAATTTTGTGAGATAGGAATTTTGGGTTTTCATGAGCTGTATGCCAAAATCATCCGTATTAAGACAATAAAAGACCTGAAATATTTCAGTTAGTGTGCAATGAATCTAAAATATATGAATGTAAAATTTTCATCATGACATTATGGAAAATAATGAACTTTATCACAATATGCTAATTTTTTGAGAAGGACCTGTATACTCCCAGGTCTAGGTACCGATATCCCAGAAGGGCAACCAGCCCCCAAACCCAGTAGGTGGTGCCCTTTCTTCCAGGGTGGAGACAGGCAGATTGCACCAGCACCAGCCCAGACTAGTGCCGGCTTTGCCCGAACTCAAGTCAGCCCAGCCCGGACCCTGACCCCCGCTTTGACCCCAGCCCCTAATGATCCCCGTCCCCATCTGGAAAAGGGGCCATGTACAAAAGAGGGGCCTACTTAGTCAAAACAAGCCCGCCAACAAGAGCCGTCCAAGAATGAAACATTCTCAATGACCTCTCACCTCAACCCCAGGAGCCCCCCCACCCTCCCTGAACCCCAACATGAATCTCCCCACAGGGCCACCCCCAAAAAGGACAGATATCGAACACATGCCCCTGAACCCAAATGCCATGAATCCCCTCCCCACAGGGCACACCCCTACAGATGAGCTCCAGCCCCAAAAAGCAGATGAAGACACATCCACACAGCGCAAGTTCCACACACAGGCCCACCCCAAGCACCCTCGCCGCATCCTGCCCTCCACCATACAGCACGCCAGCAAGGGCCCCCGCACAATGCCACCCCAGCCTCCGCCCACATGCGCAACAGAGCAGACACTGCTGAGCACCGTGCTCACAATGGACCCCCCAACACACAACAAGACGGTACAAACTCACCTGGCAAGAGGGCCCCGGCTGGCGGCACGCACCCGGGTCTGGTGGCCCCCACCATGTCCCCGCAGCCACACAAACATACCACATCACCGCCACTGCAACAACAACCCAGGGAGAAACACCATCCAGCTCAGCTCCACCATCACTGCTCAGCAGATTCAAATGCTAGTGAACAGACCCAAAAAGAGTACACAACCCCCCCATCCCACATACTGCAACCCCCCTACGCCACCCTCCAGCCTGCCACCTTGACAACAGCCAGCAAAGCAGCACACCGACCAAACATCCATCTAACACCAGCAGCCCCTGCCAGTACAACCATTGGAGAAAAAATGCCTCAAATGTGGTGTTGATGCTTGTTGTTATAGAGTGCATTTAAAAAGAAAAACAGGTGAAGTAGAAGGTCCGCCATGACTTCTCCAAAACCCAGTGCTCTCAATGTCTGCACACAACTTAATTCTTAGAGGTGTGCACAGGCACCAGAGGTGAGGTTAATAAAATACACAACCTCTGGATGCCATTGAGCGTACCAATCCCCAATTCCCTACATGTGTGTCACAAAAATGTTCTAAATTAGAGTGTCTGAGTTGTACATTAAAATTGGGGCCCAATTGGGGCTGCCATGAGACAGCAGAGATGGAACACCCTCACGGCACTCCAGTGACGCACCCGCACCCCGAGGCACCATATGAGTGGTAGTATGACTGAGCAGGCGGAGGGAGGTTTCCGGGGATGGGGTTCCAACAAAGGAGGGAGGTACAGGCACATCCACCGAGCCCAAAAAAACCGACAAAAAACCGGGACCAGCACCCTCTGCCACCCCAGAACCAACCAAACCCTCAAAACCCAGGAGTATGGGGTACCAGGCCCTTTGATATGGGCTGTTAGGTTCCTGTACGACCGGTGTCAGAGCTTGGTCCGCAATGCCGGCAGTAAGTTGGACTCGTTTCCGGTCAGGGTTGGACTCCGCCAAGGTTGCCCTTTGTCACCGATTCTGTTCATAACTTTTATGGACAGAATTTCTAGGCACAGCGAAGGGGTTGAGGGGATCCCTTTTGGTGGCCGTATAACTACGTCTCTGCTTTTTGCGGATGATGTGGTCTTATTCACTTCATTAGCTCGTGATCTACAATTCTCACTGGAGCAGTTTGCAGCCGAGTGTGAAGCGGCCGGAATGAGAATCAGTACCTCCAAGTGAGAGGGCATGGTCTTGAGCCGGAAAAAGATAGAGTCCCTTCTCCGGGTTGGGGGGGAAGTCCTGCCTCAAGTGGTGGAGTTCAAGTATCTTGGGGTCTTGTTCACGAATGAGGGAAAAATGGGGCATGAGATCAATAGACGGATTGTTGCTGTGTCAGCAGTGATGCGGGCAGTGTACCGGTCTGTCGTGGTGAAGAGAGAGCTGAGTCAAAGAGCAAAGCTCTCGATCTACGTTCCTACCCTCATCTATGGTCATGAGCTTTGGGTCATGACCAAAAGAACGAGATCACATACAAGCGGCCGAAGTGAGTTTCCTCCGCAGGGTGTCTGGGCTCTCCCTTAGAGACCCAGAAGCTCGATCACGCGAGAGGGACTCAGAGTAGAGCCGCTGTTTCTCCACATCAAGAGGAGGCAGTTGAGGTGGCTCGGGCATCTGGTTAGGGTGCCTCCTGGAAGGAGGCCCAGAGGAAGACCCAGGACACGCTGGAGGGACTATGTTTCTCGGCTGGCTTGGGCACGCCTTGGGATTCCCCCGGACGAACTGGCCCAAGTGGCTGGGGAGAGGGAAGTCTGTGTCTCTCTGCTTAGGGTGCTGCCCCCTCGACCCGACCCTGGATAAGCGGAAGACAATGGATTGATGGATACAAAAAATTTAACTCAGCACTAAGCATAAATGTTTATATTAATGTCCTTCATAGTGTCTTAGTAAACGGTGACCATATTTCTTCAAAATATACTCCCTTTGTACTCCTATATCTGACAATATAAGTGAGTTGTTACAGTACAATACATGATGCCATCTTCTTAACCCACAAATGACTTGAAGATAAATTTTCTTCCAGTACAAAGATATTAACTACCTGTCCTGCAGGAGTCTTAAGTCAATCTGTTTTAACTGTCTGGTTCTAAAAACACAATTATCTGGATATATACCTAACACACAACTTTTTTCCTTAACAGGTGCATTTACTTCAACAATCTTAGACAAGAGTTACATGACTGATTTCCAATACTGCTTTAATTTCAGACAATACCATACACAGTGAAACAGAGTATCCTTTCTGTCTAAACATTTACTAAAGCTATCTGGGATGTTAAGAGACCAGCGATTCTATTTGACCGGAGATATGCAAGTTCTCATCAACCACATACAGTATATTGGAAGAGTTTCATCTTTGTAATAATTGATTGCTTTTTGGCTTTTAAACATGCAATTTCGCAGTCTGCCTCTGGTGTCCCCTCTGAGTACTGATCTCCATGCGTCCAGTTTATGAATTGTGGATTTATTATCATATGTTAATTGAGATACATAGAATAAAGAAATAGATTTTGTAGTGTGATAGTCTCCAGACATGATAATGGTGGTCCAGACACATTCTGTTTATATTTTTATGTAATGAAATATTAAACTTCTTTGGAATGCTATGTGTTTGACATAAGTGGTGAAATGTGACATACCTCCATTGGGTATTCCTGCCTTAAAACAGGTGTTGGCTCAAATCAGTGAAAAACAAGAGATAGGACAATAGGACAATTTTCGTCCCATTGAAATGAATGGAAATTCAGCAAAATTCCGCATAATTCAGCTAAATCTTGCTCTTTCACAGCTACATACTTTCAGCTAGAAACACCATTCAACTTTTAAAATGTTCACAAGCCATTAAGCTATCTTCAAATAATTCAGCTTTTTCATATCTGTTACCGTTCTTCTACAATCGCGATTCAGATTTTACGCGAGATTTTAGAAGTTTTCAATTTTATAATGTAATCCAATGGCGGAATTCGGCAGTGGCTAGAGTGTACAGTCTAGGTTTTTGAATAACCTGAGAAAGAACAAACAAACGCTCCTCGCTCGCTTAATTTTCACTCTACTGGCACAAATTATTTATCAAAACGTAGGATTCTCTTTTGCAATTCAGAAAATGTCACACTCAATGATGTGGGACTAACAGATTTCCAGCAACACGCCCAGGAGCAACGCAAAGTCAATACACCATGAATGGGCCACCCATAGGAATTTGAGAAAAAATCTGAGCAGAAAATCCTTAAACTCACATGTTTTCGAATCATCGACTCTCGTAAACCATTCGAGGTAGAGATACGAGCTTTGCACCAATTAATCTTCAGACCTGGCTAGCACTCAATGTGAAAGAATTATTTTGATACCTTTTACTGTTTTGTCATAAAATAGGTTTGTTTCAGAGTACCAAATCTGTCCTTCCGTAAAAAGCCTAAAAATTCTAAATGATTGACTTTTTACAGTCACATCTCCTACACAGATTATTGTAGACACTTGAAATTCTCAGGGATTGTTCACCGATGTCTGCTGATATCCGCAGTCCAAAAATGTTTTGGATACCTTTTATCATTTTCTCGTGAAGTAGGTTTGTTTGAGAGTGAAAAATTCACCTTCACTCAGGTTAAAAATGGTCAAAATGATCCACTTTTTCACAGGGTCACACCTATCAGACAGATTTTTGTAGAAACTTGAACTCCATAATTGTTCAGCAAGGTCTGCTGAGTCATACGTTGCAAGGATCAAATCGATAGCCCTTGATCTGTAAGGAACAATGATAGGATCTAGAGCATAAAATTCTGCTGTACTCAGATGACCTTCTTTTAACTGTAACCGACCCCACAAAATCAATAACAGCGTTAATTAGGTGTGTTAACGAATATACACAGATTTTTTTGGTATAAGATTAATTTTTTTAAATCCTAAATTATGCCCGTGGCCATCATAAAAACCTATGAGCCTGACTTTGTGAAACCATTCAAATGTGCTCCTGAAAGATTCACATATTTGGGTGCTAAAATCACACGTAGGATCAGTAAACTTTATGTGGAAATGCTAACCCGTTAATTAAACATGTAAAGGAGAAAATGGCTAGTTGGATAAAGCTCCCGAAAATCCTTCCTAGGCAGGATTACCTTAATCAACATGACAATACATGACTAAAAGCAGGAAATCAGGAAAATCTCATAAAAATAAACACAACTCAGACCGAAAAGAAAAATTAAACAATTAAATGTGGCCTACTGAACATAAGATTTCTCTTTTCAAAGACTTTGCTAGTTAGTGACCTGATTTGTGACAATTAGATTGATTTATTTTGCCTCATAGAAACCTGGCTGCAGCAAGAGGATTATGTTACTATAAATGAGTCAACTCCTACTAATTATTTAAATTTTCACATTCCTCGAATTACTGGGCAAGGAGGAGGAGTAGCAACCATCTTTCAGTCCGATTTATTGATTAGCCCCAGACCAATCAATAGCTACAACTCTTTTGAATATTTAATCCTTAGTTTTCCTCATCCAAATTGCAAAGCACTAAAACCACTTCTGTTTGTTTTGTACTGTCCACCAGGACCTTACTCTCAATTTTTAGATCAGTTTTCAGACCTTTTATCTGATTTAGTGTTAAATACAGATAAAGTTATTATAGTGGGGGATTTTAACATTCATGTTGATGCTGAAAGTGATAACCTAAATATAGCGTTTAATGCTATCTTAGACTCAATTGGCTTTGCTCAAAACATTAACAAACCTACTCACCATTGTCTTCATTCTCTAGACCTTGTGCTGACAAATGGCATTGAGTGTAAAGACATAACAATATTCTCTCATAACCCTGTCCTGTCTGACCATTTCTTAATAACCTTTGAGTTTAATTTAACCGAGTACTCCACACCTGAAAGAAAATTTCATTATAGTAGATCATTATCAGGCAATGCTGTAACAACCTTTAAAGAATCTGTTCCACTTTTAATTTCTTCATTATCACTGAAAAGCACAATGGAGGGCAATAATTCTGTTTCCGTTGCCCCTTCACAAATTGATTCTTTTGTTCATAGTGTTTCTTCATCATTGCGTGATGCATTAGACAATGCAGCCCCATTGAAAAAGAAGGTAATTATTCATAGGAGGCAGACTCCTTGGTTTAATTCAGAGCTGCATACTTTAAAGCACAATGTTAGAAAATTAGAGAGAAAATGGCGCTCTACACACCTAGAGGATTCCTACTTAATCTGGAAAAATAGCCTACTGTTGTATAAAAAGACACTTCGCCAAGCTAGAACAGCTTATTTCTCATCATTGATAGAAGAAAACAAGAATAATCCTAGGATTCTCTTTAGTACAGTTGCTAAACTTACACAGAGTCATAGCTCTGTTGAGCCATCCATTCCCTTAGCTCTTAGCAGCCATGACTTTATAGGATTCTTCTTAAATAAAATTTATTCTATTAAAAAGAAAATCTTTGACATACTCCCGAAGATGATTACTTCATCCTCAGCAAGTGAGACAACATTGGAAATAACTACAGAACTTGATTTGTGTTTGGACTGTTTTGATCCTGTGAAGCTTCCTGAGTTATCAGAAATATCATCTTCATCTAAACTTTCAACTTGTATGTTAAAACCAATCCCAACCAAATTATTTAAGGAAGTGTTCCCTCTGATTACCAGCCCCATTTTAGATATGATTAATCTATCTTTAGTAAATGGATATGTACCACAGGCTTTTAAGTTAGCTGTAATTAAACCTTTACTTAAGAAACCTTCGCTTGATCGAGATGACTTGAAAAATTACAGACCTATATCCAATCTTCCATTCTTATCTAAAATTCTTGAGAACATTGTTGCTAATCAAATGTGTGAGCATTTACACAGCAATGACCTGTTTGACGAGTTTCAGTCAGGTTTCAGAGCTCATCATAGCACTGAAACAGCTCTGCTGAAAGTCACTAATGATATTCTTATGGCCTCAGATAATGGACTTGTGTCTGTACTGGTTCTGTTAGATCTCAGTGCTGCATTTGATACAGTCGACCATAATATTCTCTTAAAAAGGGTGGAATATGCTGTAGGGATCAGGGGAACAGCGCTAGGCCGGTTTAAATCTTATCTGTCTGACAGATTCCAGTTTGTTCATGTAAATAATAAATCATCTTTAAACTCCAGGGTTAATTGTGGAGTACCACAGGGTTCTGTACTTGGGCCAATTCTCTACTATATATATGCTTCCAATAGGTCAAATTATCAGGCAGCATAGAATAAATTTTCACTGTTACGCTGATTATACTCAGCTTTACAAAAAAATCCTGATGAGCCCGACCAGTTAGATAGAAGCATGTCTTGAAGATATAAAAAGTTGGATGACTTTAATTTTTTGCTTCTAAATTCAGACAACACAGACGTTGTCGTCTTTGGACTGCAGTGTTTAAAAAAGAAACTGCTTAGTCAATCACTTAGCCTGGATGGCATTAAATTGACCTCCAGTAATAAAGTAAAAAACCTTGGTGTTATTTTTGACCAGGACATGTCATTTAAATCCTATATTAAACAGGTTTCTAGGATTTCCTTCTTTCACCTCTGGAACATTGCCAAAATTAGAAATATCCTATCCAGGAGTGACGCTGAAAAACTAGTCCATGCATTTGTTACTTTAAGGCTGGACTATTGTAATTCGTTACTATTAGGATGTCCACAAAATGCAGTTAAAAGCCTTCAGCCGACTCAAAATGCTGCAGCAAGAGTTCTGATGAAAATTAAAAAGAGAGATCATTTTTCTCCTATTTTAGCTTCCCTTCATTGGCTCCCTGTTAAATCCAGAATAGAATTTAAAATTCTCCTCCTCACATATAAAGCCCTTAATGATGTAGCTCCATCATACATCAGAGATCTGATGGTTCCATATGTTCCTAACAGGGCACTTCGTTCTCAGACTGCAGGTTTACTGGTGGTTCCTAGAGTCTCTAGAAGTAGAATGGGAGCAGATCCTTTAGTTATCAGGCTCCTCTCCTGTGGAACCAGCTCCCAGCTTTAGTCCGTGAGGCAGACACCCTGTCTACTTTTAAGGCAAGGCTTAAAACTTTCCTTTTTGATAAAGCTTATAGATAGAGTGGCTTAGTTTATCTGGGAGGGAGCCTTCCTCCCTCCCTGTTGGTTGGAGTAAGGGGGAGTCAAAACACACCCTCCATTTCTGCTACCTGTGTGACCCCTTCTCTTTTCCGATGGTTGTGATCTGTCTGACAGAGAGAGGTATCACAATCCTTGTGGTTTTCAGTATAACAATGACCATCAGTGGGACCCTCTGTGGGGTGCCTTGAGACGACATTGTTGTAAATAAGCGCTATATAAATAAATAAACTGAATCTGAAACTATCTGTGTAGTTATGCTGCTATGGGCTTAGGCTGCTGGAGGACATAATGACCACTTTCACCCTCTTCGCTACATTCTCACACTACTCTCCAATTTTGCATTATTTACTGTTATTTCAGTTTTTAACTTTATGTTCTCTCTTTTCTCTTCCTAGAAGCTACACCTGGCCTAGCTCTGTGTCTACCTGTGACACCTTTTTGGAGAGGAGCATCGTCCAAGCTTCTGCTGGCAACAACTTAATGTTCACCCTCTACCAATGATCCACATAGCCCGGTCTTTTAGTGTTTAACCCTTTCTCTCTCCTAGACATGGCGATTGACTGAGCTTAACTATAACAAACTCTATGTGCTCTCTTTCAGACTCTAACCTTGAAAACTTGCTCAGAGTTTATCTGTTCTTTCTTTCTAGGTGAAACGACTAAAGGAGCTACATGCACTAACATTTACTTTTCCTTCCCATAGAAAGTACTCCTGGATCAATGCTTCTTTGTTCTCTTTGTGTCTCTGCTCTGTTCTCTCAAACCCCCAGTCGGTCATGGCAGATGGCCGCTCATACTGAACCTGGTTCTGCTGGAGGTTTCTTCCTGTTAAAAGGGAGTTTTTCCACTCCGCTGTCGCTACATGCATGCTTAGTATGAGGTATTGCTGCAAAGTCAACGCCAGTGACTGTCCACTGTCTCTACATGGTCATCCGAGAGGAGGGAATGCTGCAAGTCACTGACTGGATGCAATCTGTTGGGATTCCTTAGATAGAAAAACTTTTTATCCAATTTCAATAAAAAGCTAACTCCGACTGCACTGTTCAATTGTTAGTATTAATTGGAATGTATGTACCTGACTGTTGTGAAGTGCCTTGAGACAACATGTTTCGTGAATTGGCGCTATATAAATAAACTGAATTGAATTGAATACTTCCTAAAATAACATATCCTATGTCTATGCTCTTCTTAATTCTAAAATCGAACCATCTTAAGGACATCAATAGGGGTATCTCTGACTTCATCAGGGCTGGTCGTAAACCTAAAATTAAATTGGATATTCTACAACTTTCTAAACAGCAGAGGGATGGGTCCTGCCCAATGTTGCACATTATATAATGTCAATACAAGCTAAAATTATTTCAATATGGGCTGGTAGACATACAAAACCGCCATGGTATGAGATAGAGACAGTGATATGTACACCCTTTTCCCCAGTAAATATTTTGGACAAAAGTAGACAAGAATTGCCAGTAATGACTAGGGACAACTTTATGATTACAAATGTCATTAAATCTCGGAAGTATTTTAAAAAAACTGTTTGGGGCACAACATACGCTCTGCTGTCTTACATAACTTATGAATAATCCAGAACTATCAGGAGGGGACATTGGAGCCAAATTTAAAAAAATGGAAAGAATCAGGAATTTAGTGTTTATGACCTCTGGGATAAAGGGAAATTTAAATCATTTGAAGCTATTAAAACTCAATATAATTTGCCCAGAACTGAATTCTATAAATATCTTCAGGTCAGACACTATGTATACTCTAAATGAATAAGCTTAGCCTTCCTGAAGACTTTAACTTAGTCGAGAAGGTATTTTCGGACAGCCAGAATCAAAACCACTTTGTCTCTAAGTTTTACTCAATCCTACAACATCTTTCTGATGATAAGTTATGAAGTCTAATATTGTCCTGTGAAACACTTCTGAAAACAACAATTGACCCCAATGAATAGGAGGATATTATGTTAATGCCTTCCAAGATATCAGTGTGTAACAGATATAAAGAGATGCAGTATAATATCTTACATAAAGTTTATATATCTCCATACATGTACAGTAAATATACACCAGGGGCCCCTGCAAACTGCTTAAAGTGCAAAGTATTCAAGGGAACTACAACACGTTGTCTCTGGGAATGTGAGAAGATTCAACAGTTCTGGCAGGCCGTGTGCATAGAGGTCAGTAGTATGATTTGACACAGCTAAAACCAGATCCATTATTGTGTCTGCTGGGACTTTTAGCTGACTCATTACAAAAGTATAGGGACACAATAAACCTTCTCCTCATGGTGGCAAGGAAGGCGGTGATGACGAAGTGGGTGGGTGATGAGCCCCCCATCACTTTTATTGTGGAAAAATATCACTTCAGAGACAATAACTCTGGAAAAGCTGAGATTCTGTATCAACGGACAATATCACCTGTTCAAAACAAAATTTGGCATGGTGCCGAAACTAATGCAGATGAGCATTATAGATGTGTAAGCATTATAGATGGATTACATTAATGTTATCCATCCTGCCAGTGATAGCCCATATGCTAATGTTAGCATTTAAGCTAACATTAGCAATTAGGAAAATTTTCACTTATAGGGCTAAATGGACATATTGAATGGAGTGCGTCAATGTTACCCAACATGCTAGTGTTAGCCGACATGCTAATGTTAGCCTTTAAGCTAATGTTAGCATTTAGGGTTATTTTCGCTGATAGAGCTAAATTAACAAAATAAATGGAGTAAGTTAATATTAGCCAACACGCTAGAGTTAGCCCACATACCAATATTAGCATTTAAGCTAACATTAGCATTTATCCTTATTTTCACATACAGGCCTAAATGAAGATATTGAATGGAGCAAGTTAATGTTACCCACCCTGCTAGTGTTAGCTCACATGCTAATGTTAGCATTTAAGCTAACATTAGCATTTAGGCTACTTTTCACTTATAAGACTAAATTACTATATTAGCATGTTGGCTAATAGTGAGATACTAGTAGCCAACATGCTAGTGTTAGCCAAAATGCTACTGTTAGAATTTTAGCTAGCATTTGTTTTTTAGCTAATTTCAGCTTATACACTGCTGTAATAATATGCTGTTTTAACAACTAGTTTTCAGGTAATGTTAGCTTGTTGAGCTGTTTTTTAGCTCAGTCTTACTACTTGAACATTTCAGATGAGCATTTGTTTGCTAATGTTTTTGCCATTTATGCTAATTTATCAGATTTCTACAGATCTTCTGCTGTAAACGTAAGCTTCTTTGTGCCAACTCTTCTGTTATCTGCTAATTCATTGAATTTTAGCCAACATAGTGCTGTCAACCTAATCTTCTTTCTGCCAGGTTTCAGTACAGAAGATTAGCATTTCTGTTTCCAGCTCATTTCAGCAGATTTTCTCCAGTTTACTTAAGCTTTTTTCTGCAAGCTTTCAGCTAGAGAATTCAGCTTTCAGCATTCACACTGCATTTTCGTAGGAAATGCAATTTTTCTAGTTGTGTGAATGCTGTAGGCATTCACACAACTAGAAAAGGAGGCTGTCAATTATCCTCTTTCTCTTCTTTCCGCCTCATCTTTCAAGTGCTCTTCTGCAACTTTTTGCTGATTTTTACTTTTTCAAATTTTTTCAGCATCTTCTGCTTCGTTCTTTTAGCTTTTACATTTTCTGCTTCTTTTTCTCCATTCTGCCTGTTTTTGTGTCATATGTTCTTCAGCTAACTGTTGGTCATTTTTGCAAATTTTTACTTTTTCAAAATTCTTCACCATCTTCTGCTATGTTCATTCTCCAAAATGGATTCTCACGTGCTGTTTCACAGAAACAGCTATTTTTCAAGTTATTATTATATATATCTAACACTTTTTTGCCACATATCTCCTCCTTAGTACTTTGTGCTATTTCAGCCATTCGACTTTTGTTCAGCTCATTTAGGACATTCCGGCAATGACTTTTTTTATTAATAGTTTGTATACGTTTTAAAATATTAAGCTTTTTGTGCCGATTTGGAGCCCATTGAAATGAAAATCTCAAAAATTCCAAAAATTCGGCAAAAGGTTGGCGCTCTTTCACAGCTAACTACTTCCACATATTTTCAGCTAGAAACTCCATTCAAAGTTTAAACGGATCACGAGATATTAAGCTATCTTCAAATGATGATATCTCTTACGTTTTTTCTAAAATTGCGATTTAAATTTTATCCAACTTTTCACAAGATTTCAATTTTACAATGTAATCCAATGACCGAATTCTCCAACTGTCACAGTGCACACTCTGGCTTTTCTCAGTTTTTGAAACTTAACTGAATTTTCATGAACAAATCACTCTTGTTCTTACATATTTCACTGTATAGAAGTAATTTATGCATCAAAATGTAGCTACGTCTTTCTGCTTTTAGGAAATATATGTGTCATGCCAGACCTCAGGCATGGCATGTCACACCTCCTGACCGATTGGGATCAATACAAAATGTAAGAAAAGGAAGGACTGCGACTCTCAGTGTGGAGGGTCGTCTTCGAATCACCCTATCTCCTAAATGGCAGTATGTAGAAACATGCGCCTTGTCAGTTTTTTGCTTCAGTGGGTCCTCTCACTCACAGTGAAGGAATTATTTGGATACCTTTTACCATTTTCCCGTGAGATAGGTTTGTTTCAGAGTACAAAAATCCACCTTCACTTATGTTAAAATGTTCAAAATGATCCACTTTTTTATAGGGTCATACCTATACAGATTTTTATAGAAACTTGAAAAGCTTCATGATTGTTCAGCAAAGCATGCGGATTCATGTAGTACATGAATCAAATCGATAGCCCTTATAGTTTCCGAGTTATTCAAAGTTGTTGGAGAGCATGTTCAGGCATGTTTGTCTTTTCTCCATTTTTCCCTTTCTTTTCACCTATTGTTGTGCCTTTAATAATATTTTCTCAACAAAAAAGGATTGACATTATCGTTCCCCTGTCCGTTCTGATAAAAACAGTCAAAGAATGACATCGATAGCCCTTACGGTTTCCGAGATATTAGTAGTTAGTTTGTGTAGTACACAGTTCCACATTACGTCACCAGGGGACTATGAATCCATTGAAGCATAGGATAGATGCATAGCACAAATTAATATATGGACGTGTCATAATTTTTTGGATCAAAGGAGGAGAGATCAAGAGTCTCCAAAATCTTAAATTATTGAAGCTAGAAGCCACAGAAATCTTGGTGTAGTGAACTCAGACCTAAACCTCCAGAGGCAAATAAAGACAATAACTAAGTTGGCCTTCTTTCACCTGAAGAACATTTCCAGTATTAATGGAATAATGTCCCAGCAGAATCTTGATCCATGTTTTTATCTTTAGTCGAATTGATCACTGCAACAGTGTCTCTACAGGTCTGCCTAAGAAGTCAATCAGACAGCTGCAGCTGACCCAGAAAGTAGAGCACATCAACACATTTCTAAAATCCTTACACTGACTCCCTGTATCACAGAGAATAGACTTAAAATACTTCTGTTAGTTAATAAATCACTTAATGGCTTAACGGCACAAAAATACATTGAGTCTGATTCAACGATTCAGGTCCTCTAGTTGAAGTCTGCTCTGCATGCCCAGAATCAGAACCAAACATGGAGAAGGGGCATTCAGTTTCTATGCTCCACTAATCTGGAACACAATACCAGAAAACTGCAAAAACGCTGAAACCCTGAGTATTTTAAATCAAGGTTAAATCCCATTTATTTAGAGTTGCCTTTGACTGTTCAATTTAATCTATTAACTGAAACATTTACCTTCCTTTATTGTGCCACTGCAAAATACTCTGTTTTCTTTTCAATTCAGTTTATTTATATAGCGCAAATTCACAACACATGTCGTCTCAAGGCTCTTCACAACAGTCAGGTACATACATTCCAATTAATCCTAACCATTGAACAGTGCAGTCAGATTCAGTTATTTATTCAAATTGGATAAAAAGTTTTTCTATCTAAGGAAACCCAGCAGATTGCATCCAGTCAGAGACTTGCAGCATTCACTCCTCCTGGATGAGCATGTAGAGACAGTGGACAGTCACTGGCGTTGCCTTTGCAGCAATCCCCCATACTGAGCATGCATGTAGCGACAGTGGAGAGGAAAAACTCCCTTTTAACAGGAAGAAACCTCCAGCAGAACCAGGCTCAGTGTGAGCGGCCATCTGCCACGACCGACTGGGGATGTGAGAGAACAGAGCAGAGACACAAAGAGAACAAAGAAGCACTGATCCAAGAGTCCTTTCTATGGGAAGGAAAAGTAAACGTTAATGGATGTAGCTCCTTTAGTCGTTTCACCTAGAAAGAAAGAACAGATAAACTCTGAGCCAGTTTTCAAGGTTAGAGTCTGAAAGAGAGCACATAGTGTTAGTCACAGTAGAAGCTCAGTCAGTAGCCATGTCTAGGAGAGAGAAAGGGTTAAACACTGAAAGCCAGGGCCATGTGGATCATCTGTAGAAGGTGAGCATTAAGTTGTTGCCAGCAGAAGTTTGGACGATGCCCCTCTCCAGAAAGGTGTCACAGGTAGACACAGAGTCAGGCCAGGTGTAGCTTCTAGGAAGAGAAACGGGAGAACAAAGTTAAAAGCTGAAATAACAGCAAATAATTGGAGCAAAATTGGAGAATGTAGCGAAGAGAGTGAAAGTGGTCATTATGTCCTCCAGCAGCCTAAGCCTATAGCAGCATAACTACAGAGATAGCTCAGGATAACCTAAGCCACTCTAGCTATAAGCGTTATCAAAAAGGAAGGTTTTAAGCCTAGCCTTACAAGTAGACAAGGTGTCTGCCTCACGGACTAAAGATGGGAGCTGGTTCCACAGGAGAGGAGCCTGATAACTAAAGGATCTGCCTCCCATTCTACTTCTAGAGACTCTAGGAACCACCAGTAAACCTGCAGTCTGAGAACGAAGTGCTCTGTTAGGAACATATGGAACCATCAGATCTCTGATGTATGATGGAGCTAGATCATTAAGGGCTTTATATGTGAGGAGGAGAATTTTAAATTCTATTCTGGATTTAACAGGGAGTCAATGAATGGAAGCTAAAACAGGAGAAATGTGATCTCTCTTTTTAATTTTCATCAGAACTCTCGCTGCAGCATTTTGAATCAGCTGAAGGCTTTTAACTGCATTTTGTGGACATCCTGATAGTAAAGAATTACAATAGTCCAGCCTTGAAGTAACAAATGCATGGACTAGTTTTTCAGCGTCACTCCTAGACAGGATATTTCTAATTTTGGCAATGTTCCGGAGGTGAAAGAAGGAAATCCTAGAAACCTGTTTAATATGGGATTTAAATGACATGACCTGGTCAAAAATAACACCAAGGTTTTTACTTTATAATCGGAGGTCAATTTAATGCCATCCAGGTTAAATGGTTGACTAAGCAGTTTCTTTTTAAAGACTCCGGTCCAACGACAACAACTTCTGTCTTGTCTGAATTTTGAAGCAGAAAATTTAAAGTCATCCAAGTTTTTATATCTTCAAGACATGCTTGTAGTCTATCTAACTGGTTGGGTTCATCAGGATTTATGGATAAGTAAAGCTGAGTATCATCAGTGTAATACTGAAAATGTATACTATACTGCCTGATAATTTTACCTATCGGAAGCATATATATAGTAAAGAGAATTGGCCCAAGTACTGAACCCTGTGGTACTCCACAATTAACCCTGGAGTTTAAAGATGATTTATCATTTACATGAACAAACTAGAATCTGTCAGACAAATAAGATTTAAACCAGTCAAGTGCTGTACCCCTTGTTGGAATTATGATTATTGATTAATATTTATAGAATTATAATTTATAGAATTATAATTAACAATCATAATTTGAGAATATCAATTTCTTAACCAAAAATCCTCATTTATGAATCGAAACCAGAGATGTTTTCTGGGGTTGTAATTGTGGCTCAACGCCTTTGATAATTACAACCGTTAAATACTCAGTAATAATTGATAACTATTACCAGAGATGCCACTGTTTAATCAACCGTTTCTGCCGAAACGTGTGGAACTTTAACCTTATCTTGACTGACAAATCACAGTTGCACAAAATAAACACAAAACACCTTCTCTTTATCTATGTGAATATTTATTAAATCACAGCCTGATACAATCCGCTCTTCCGATTTAATAATCTTAACCCACTCAAACATGCAAAGTTCTACACAAAAAGGGCAAAATATCTAACTAAACAAAATAAAACAAAACAGCAGTGGGTGTGTATGAGGTCAAACCAGCAGTTATGGCAAAATAAAAGGGGAATATGGTTGAACGAAGCTTTGGGTGCGCCCCTCCCAAAGTGTAGCTCAGCGGGAGACGGGCAGTAATAAACCTTCCCCCAGCAAGGTTGTAAAACTCAAAGGACAACAAAGGATCATAAACCCTTTTGGCGGCAAACCAGTAAAACATGAAGTTGAAGACAAAGAAAATGGTTGATTTTCACCTTAAGGTTATTATAGCAGTCCAGTTTCACAGCGCACCTGCACGCAGGTGTTCGCACGGTAAAGACACACTTGCATATATGAAATGAATTCACCCGTTTTCTTAAAATACAAGAATTTATTAACAAAAATAATAATAAGTCAACTCAAAGTCAAACATATTTTAATCAACAAACTCTTTACTATGCTAAAACAATCCAACTAAACTACCAAGCAGAATTAAAGAATAACGAAGACTAATGGACTATGTACAATATAAACAAGTTGATTAAAGATGATTGAGAACCATGACTGAAAGAGTGATGCAACATTATCATGCAATCTTTATATTTGAGAACCAATGATTATCTTGAAGTATCTGGAAGTGAAGTTAAGTTAGTCTTGGAACCAACTTAGGCAGTAATCAGCATACCTTTAGACAACCCTTCACAATGCAAGATCAAATAAAATATTATTTTAAGAAAATAATGTTTTAAAGAATGATCTGCTGAATAAAACCAACCTTCTGGATGACCATTTCTCAACGGTGTCTAATTAGCGGCCTTTATTTATTTAAATAATATTTGAAGAAATATTATTAAGGGAGTATTTTGGAAAAGAGCCAAATCTTTCTGGAGAAATGGGGCTTAATGGTGTTTACTTATCAAATTTAGCAAATGATGTTTAGGAACTATTATTCACTAGCTTGAAAACCAACAACCTTTCTGTTGAATACTCTTTAGTAGCAAACACGTGTTCATACCGGTTAGCAGTTAAGCTAACAAAGAAGTGGATAGCTTAGCACCAGAATCAACACATACCTTTAAAATACCAGGGTTAATAAAAGAGTTAAAATGCATAAGCGCGGACAGCGTGTTATGAGCAATGTTCTGTTCAAAATCACCCTTTAAATAAAGTTTGCCTTAACTTTAAAAACATACAAAGAACACAAACAGGGCACGTGTCCTGCAGATAGCCTGCTAGCAGATCATTTCATCCTAACTGTTATTCTGCCCAAACCTAACCTCATGAACTGTGGTGAGGAACGTTGTCCAAAAGACGATGAAGTTTGAAGAAGGTATCCACAGTGAACAAAGGGTTAGCTTCCCACTAACCTCCTCAGCTTCTCACGATCAGAAGGTGCATTCACTCTGTGAACAAAGGGTTAGCTCCGGAGCTGTAGCTGGGCAGCCCGTCCTGTCCGCTGCGGTCTCTGCTGTCTTCCTTCCAGACTGGGAGACCGCGTCTTTGCAGGGGCTTCTCTCGAACACCGTTTGCTTCTGCAGGGCTCGGAGAGAAAGTCAAGCGATGCTTGTACCTTAATTTCCCCCGTTCATGAATGAAAATACCGGATACACAGACAGTATTTCATTCGTACTTATCTTTGCATATGATCGATGATCGTATGACATCCTTGGATCCAGTTGAAAAGTTTATGTCTGTTTGCCAGCAAAGAGACATCAGCGCGCTTGTCTCCCCTATGCGGTCTCTTTCGAAGGCCGTATGGAAGAGGGCGGATGTATCAACAGCTGTGCTTTTATTTGGGTAGTGGCGTCACAGGAAGTCCGCAGTTATCCCGTTTCCTGGCTGTGCCAGAAGAAGGTTAATGCACTTTATTTTGAAAAGTTCCAGAAGAGTTCGTACCAGAGTTTAATGTTGAAATCCATGGCTGTGGGTCCCAAAAGGTGTCAAAATGACTCCTCTCAGCAGTATTACGTGTACACCTATACATATTTAAAATGTTATGTTACAATTATCCTGTAAATGAAGAGATGTGAAAGAAGGCCATTTTTGGAAAAGTCATAACATGGATAAAATTTACAATTTTGGACAATCAACTTCTGTGGTATCAGATGCCGTGCAGCTGGAAGGATTTTTACTGATGCTCTTTTACTTTTTCACATTTATTATTATGCATCACCATGGCAATGGGGTTGTTTTTTAGTGACCAGGAGCAGCTGATGGGTATCTCAAAAGCTCAAATAATACTACAACCCAAAATCCCTGATGAGTTAAAAAGAAGGTGAAGTGGATGCAGAGCAGGACCAAAGAGAAGAGAGAGGGGAAATTCAAACTATCTCTTTGATTGATCCTAATAGGCAATGTGAGAGTTCACCAGCTTTATTTCGGCAATAGTATACGTTTTACTGTTAGTTGTTGCCGACACTGCATGTGATGCCATCAGCTCAGTTGTTGCTAAGCTACAGACACAACACCCCAACGCATTTGTGTGAATATCTGGTGATTTTAACCATGCTTCACTCTCTGCTACACTTCTAACGTTTCAACGGTTTGTCAGCTGCTCTACCAGAGAAAACAAAACGTTGGATTTGTTTTATGCAAATGTCAAGGACTCATACATCTCTACAGCAAGACCTCCTCTAGGCAAATCAGATCACGATCTTGTTTTTCTCTGCTTGAAATATAAGCCTCTTGTTCAGAGGCAACCTGTAATAGAGAGGACTGTGAGAAAATGGTCACAGGAAGCTGAAGAAGCTCTGCAAGTTTGCTTTGAGGCTACAGACTGGGATGCACTGTGCCAGCCACATGGAGAGGACATCAATGCCATGACTGAGTGTGTAACCGACTATATAAACTTCTGTGTGGATGACATCATCCCCACCAGAACCGTGAGATGCTTCCCCAATAACAAACCCTGGATCACCAGTGACCTGAAGGACTTGCTTAACCAGAAAAAAAGAGCCTTCAGAGAGGGAGACAGGCAATTATTGAGGAGTTTACAGAAGTAACTTAAAGTCAAGATAAGAGACAGCGACAAGAAGAAGCTGGAGAGCAGCTCCAGCAAAACAATGTCAGAGATGTGTGGACAGAGATGAAGAAGATCACAGTCTTCAAGCAGAAGGAAGATCGGACCAATGGATTCTTCAACGATCTCACCATCCTCCTCTCCTGCTCACAGCCAAACAGACATCCCACCCTCCTTTGACCCACAGCTTTTCTTTCACACCTCATGTTTTATCTTCCACCTCAGCCATGGACCCTTCTGCTTAAACATGTTTGCTTTTAACCAAATCAGAAGATGCTGATGCTCCTTTTACCCCCAACCCTTCCACCTATGTGTCTCAGAAAGCCAGGTGTCAAAGATGACAAGTCTCAGACCACCTGTCTTTTTCCAGTACCAAAGATAACTCACCCTTTAGATCAAAGACTACCTGACAAACAGACCACAGTTTGTGAGACTGAAGGGTTGTGAGTCTAACCAGGTAGTCAGCAGCACAGGAGCACCACAGGGGACTGTACTCTCACCATTCCTTTTCACTCTGTTCACCTCAGATTGTCAGGACGTGAACAACGGACGAACCCAGAATGCAGACTAGCAGGCAGCATGACGGTAGGTCAAAAACAATTTAATAAAAAACAAAAACTCACTCACAGATGGTGACCGCAAAAACAGAGTTCCGGCGGGTGACCAGGAGGTCGTCCCCAGCAGGCACAGAGTTCCGGCAGGCGACCAAGAGGTCGTCCCCAGCAGGCACAGAGTTCCGGCGGGCGACCAGGAGGTCGTCCCCAGCAGGCACAGAGTTCCGGCGGGCGACCAAGAGGTCGTCCCCAGCAGGCACAGAGTTCCGGCGGGCGACCAGGAGGACGTCCCCAGCAGGCACAGAGTTCCGGCGGGCGACCAGGCGAACCCTCAGAGGCTGAAGCAGAGCCTGCCGAACCCTCAGAGGCTGAAGCAGAGCCTTCATCCATCTCAGTGTGGTTTGGCTCATCCACAAAACAGGACAGGTCCAGACTGCAACGAATAATCAGGACTGCAGAGAGAATAATCAGGGCTGACCTTCCCTCCATCCAGGACTTATACAGGTCTAGGGTCAGGAAAAGAGCTGCTAAAATTTCTGCCGACCCCACACACCCTGCACATAAACTGTTTAGAGTTTTACCTTCAGGCCGCCGCTACAGAGCACTGTTTACTAAAACCAGCCGCCACAGAGACAGTTTCTTCCCCCAGGCTGTTTCTCTGATGAACATTCAATAGAGTACAAAACAACATTATACAGATGTTGCAAATGCACCTTTTTTGTTAGATATGTGTATATTGTACATTGTAAATTGTAAATTTGTATACTCTGTAATGCAGAATATTGCATTGTACATTGTATATTGTACATTGTAAATTTGCATTTTTTTCTGCCCGTTCGACCCCATCTGTCCACTGGGTCATGGACAATCTTTGTTTTGCATCCTGTTTGGCTCCCCTACAGCCAGAGGACGGCCATGACATGTGCCCTCCTTGCCTTGGTGTTGACCATCTCAGGGAGGCGCTTTCAGATCACGCCTGCTCTAATTGCAGCGTTCTGCCCCGAGCGGTGCGGTTGGCCCGGCTGTCCTCGGTGGAGCAGCCTGTTGACTGGACGGTCTCTGTCCAGCAGGATCCGTTGCCGCTTGGACAAGGTGCGGCCTCCACGAAACGGTCTGCTGAGAATGTGCCCTTGGAGTCTGGAAAGAGAGCCAAGCGGCGAGGCCCCCCGGGACTGTCCTCCTGAACAGGCCAGGTCCTCGCATTGCGAGGATGATGTCGGGCACCCTCTTTCGTGAGGCCTTTCCGGAATTGGGCTCCCAGACCTCAGGTTCGGGGTCCGGTGCCTCCCTGGGAGGTGCGGGGGAACCGGTGTCTGCAGCTATTAAAACTGCTCTGGGCCGTTTGCAGCTGGACGTTCCCCTGGCCCAGCCTGCTCCATCTAGCGCCTTCTTTAGGCACCGTGATGCCAAGGCTGCCTTTGTTGTTCCTCCCTCAGCAGAATACGTCCAGGAGCTGCATGCTTGCTGGACGGACACAAGGGCCTTTTCCCGCCCGACAGCGGATGGCAGGGCCCTGGCTGCCATGCAAGAGGCACCCAAGTTCGGGTTGGGCTGCATGCCCCCTGTCGAGTCTGCCATTGCCTCCCTCATCGTTCCTCCCGATGAGGCGTTGAGGACTAATGCCCGTTGTCCACGACCGCAATGCCGTGTCACGGACGATTTACTGTGTAGGGCCTACGACTCAGGTGCCCAGATGGGCTGCATAGGGAACTCGCTCTCCCATCTGATGTTGGGCCTCTCCTCCTCGTTGGAGTCGGTTCCCTTGGACCAGTCAACTCAGGGCTTGTTGGACGCCTCTCTGCAGGCCTTCGCCCTGATGACGCGTGAGCTTGGTCACACGCTCTCTACATTGGTCCATGCTCGGCGTCAGGTGTGGCTGGCGCAATCGCCCCTGACCGAGCCTTGCAGGAGAACGTTGAGGGCTCTTCCTGTGGTTCCGGGGGAACTCTTCGGTTCCGCCGCACTGGAGGCCTTGGAGCGTACAGCCCAGGCCTCAAGAACATGGCAGAAGCTGGTGGGTCTCCATAGATCTCCCCGGCGGCCAGTTGCTGCTGGGGCAGCTACGGACTTGTTCCGGGGTTCCCTCCCCCCTCCTCTCCCTTTCTTGGGGTCCACAAGCACAGCTCCTAGACCGAGACCGACTAGGGCCCAAGGGGACCATGGTGGGGCCCAGGGTTTGCGCCCAGTTCGGTCTGCTCATCCCGGTCGGCGTTTCCCCAGGCCTCCTGGGGCCAGGGGGCCCGCCGGTGATGTTCTGGAGCCGGCGGTGGGGTTTTTCTCCCCGGGCCAGCTCAGTTATTGGGCTGTTCACGCCCCGGACTTGTGGGTGTTGTCCACTCTGTCCCGGGGATACCATCTTTAGTTCCACCACCGGCCTCCTATCCCCAGCCGGGCCAAGATGACGGTCATCTGCGACCCAATGAAGGCTCGGGCCCTGGACTGGGAGATCTGCACCTTGCTGGCCAAGGGTGCGATTGTTCCGGTGGACCCCCTGCGGGATCCCGGGGGTTTTTATTCAGTTTATTTTCTGACGCGGACTTTCTGTCTCGGCAGGTGCTACTTCCGGGGGAGTGGCGGCTTCACCCGGAGGTGGTGGATCGCATTTGGGCCACCTTCGGCAGGGCGGAGGTGGACCGGTTTTCCTCGAGAGATGCAGTTCACTGTCCCCTCTGGTTTTCCCTTATGGAGGATGCCAGTCCTCTGGGCTGCGACGCACTGGCGCACGAGTGGCCCCGGACCCTTCTCTACGCCTTTCCCCCGTTTCCCCTGATCCTCCAGACGCTTCTGAGGGTTCTTCAGGACAGGCACGAGCTCCTGCTGGTAGCTCCCTTTTGGCCAGGGAGGACCTGGTTTCCTCTGCTGCGCAGGCTCTGCTCCAGCTTGCCGATGCACCTCCCCTCCAGGAGAGACATCCTCTCCCAAATGGGAGGCCAGATTCTCCATCCCGATCCGGGCCGCCTGAAACTCTGGCATTGGCCTCTACAGGTGCAGGTTCTGCCTTCTCCCATTATGGAGGCAGGGTTGGACAGACGCCTATGGTGCTAAATGGGCGGTCTTTGCCGGCTGGTGCCGTGGAAAGGGACTGGACCCTATTCGCTGTCCTGTTTCCCATTTGCTGTCCTTCCTCCAGGAGTTGCTGGATCTAGGGTGATCCCCTTCCACCTTGAAGGTGTATGTAGCAGCCATTTCCCGTTGGCATGTTGGGTTTGGTGGTTGCTCTGTTGGCCGACATGGGGATGTCGCGCTGTTCCTGAACGGTGCCAGGCGCTTGTGTCTGCCCAGGCGCCCTGTGGCCCCTACGTGGGATTTGTCGCTAGTGCTTGCGGCTCTTCAGTCCCCCCCTTTTGAGCCCGTTACAGGGGCGGATCTCAAGTGGCTCTCCCTGAAAACCGTCTTCCTGTTGGCCATTGCTTCTGCCAAACGGTGGGGGAATTGCATGCTCTGTCTGTGTCTGAACCATGCTGTCGGTGGAACCCGGATGGCTCTGGTGTTACACTGTGGACTAATGCTTCCTTTGTGCCAAAGGTGCCTGCAGTGGCTGGCAGTGTGCTGCCACTCCGGCTTTCCTGATTTAATCCTGGTGCCCCCTCTGAGCCTCTTTGCCCTGTCCGAGCGCTTGAGGCGTATGTCCGCTCCACGGCACCCATTTGTTGGACTGACTGTCTCTTCGTTTGTTATGCTGGCTCTCGGAAAGGTCAGGCCCTTTCTAGACAGCGGTTGGCACGTTGGATTGTGGAGATGATCTCTGTGGCTTACTCCTTGCAGGATCAGCCCCTGCCGAGCGGCGTGCGCTGTCACTCCACTAGAAGCCTCTCCACCTCGTGGGCTGCCATGACCGGGGTGCCTCTGGAGGCCATTTGTGAAGCTGCTTCCTGGACGGTGCCAAGCACCTTTGCCAGGTTTTACAGGGTGAACGTCACCACGCCGCATCCCCTGCAGGGAATACTAGAGCAACCGCCTTCTGCGTCCAGCTGAGGTTAGTGGTGTTGCTGTGTTCCTTGGGGTCTCCGTGGGATCCCTCGGGACCCTGTTGGTATACGTCATCCAGTGCCTGAAGCACCGCCTCTGGCGGTCATCCGGGATTCATAGAACCGTAGTTACATACGTAACTTTCGTTCTCTCTCCTCAGCTGCAACTCATTCATCCAAATAGGTCTTTTGGTTTCTTTGCCATTTCTCCCTCCCTGCCTCGGAGTATTTAAGCTCCTGGTTTGACATTGTTCACAGCTGGATTCTACTGTTGCCTGACAGCCGCACGCCTGTAACTCTGCCCATGTTCCCACTAAACACTGGATGTCAAATGGACGTGCAGATCAGGTCTATATGAAGACCGTCGGGCCAAGACCAATTCTTGACGTCTCCATGACGTGCAGACAAGGTCCGCAATTTGGCCGTCTATCAATGACCCCTCTTGTACGTCAATAGGCAGTTCAATGTTTGAACGTCGGACTTTTGGAGGTCATATAGATATCCCAGATAGGTGCAGATTTATTATTTTCTTACATGAATAATTGCGAGAATAAATTATTTCAATGTAAACATTATTTAATTATTTGGTTATCGACTGTTGTGGTGAAGAGAGAGCTGAGCCGAAAAGCGAAGCTCTCGATTTACCAGTCGGTCTATGTTCCTACCCTCACCTATGGCCATGAACTTTGGGTCATGACCGAAAGAACGAGATCCCGGATACAAGCGGCTGAAATGAGCTTCCTCCGTAGGGTGGCCGGGCACTCCCTTAGAGATAGGGTGAGGAGCTCGGCCATCCGGGAGGGGCTCGGAGTAGAGCCGCTGGTTCTCCACATCGAGAGGAGCCAGTTGAGGTGGCTCGTGCATCTATACCGGATGCCTCCTGGACGCCTTCCTCGGGAGGTGTTCCAGGCACGTCCCACCGGGAGGAGGCCCAGGGGACGGCCCAGGACACGCTGGAGGGGCTATGTCTCTCGGCTGGCCTGGGAACGCCTTGGGTTCCCCCGGAGGAGCTGGAAGAGGTGTCTGGGGAGAGGGACGTCTGGGCGTCTCTGCTGAGTCTGCTGCCCCCGCGTCCCGGTCCCAGATGAAGCGGAAGACGACGAGTACAAGTACGAGGTTATCGACTGTGTTATTTTTATATTACATTGTAATGCATTTCCTTAACTGTTTTATTGTTATTCAATTAATACAGTTATTATTGATCAATTTCTACGTTTTACAGTGGCTGACTGCGGTTATACACTCATGTACAGTAGGTGGCGATATGTACCGATGAAGTTGTTTGCTTTCTGCCATAAAGGAAAAAGACGAAGAAGAGGAATTGCATTCAATTTGAGGGCTTTGGGGCATGTCCCAATACTCGCACTTCCACCCTTGTGTCCCTGAATTGCGCGTTCCCGTTGATGGGTTCGAGTGCGTAGTGTGTCCCAATTTTCCAGAGTGGTCCTTAGCCCCGCCCCATTTGTGCCCCACATCCGCCCTTCGGCGAAGTCCGCTTCGATGCGGGCTTCGCCGAAGTATATTACCCACAATTCACTGCTGCAGATGACGTTCTGAGCAAAAACCAATTACAACCGTCAACGTAACCAGCCATCAAATCAGAATAATAAGAACTGCGTAAACTTTAGACAGCAAGCCGACAAATATATTTTTTTACTGGTTTTTGTGGAGCTATATTATGTGTGCATCATTATTATTACTATGTTCATAACCAGTGTGGGAAAAAAAATTTGTAACATGTGTTAGTATAAGACATTGTGTATTGTGTGGCCTGCAGAGGTATTTCTCACAGGAGAGGTGAAGTGGAAAATTACAGAGAACTGCAGGAGTGTGTGAAAAGTAGAAAAGTAGAGATAGTACAACTGACTGAGTTACTTCCTGCTTATATCAGAAGATACGGGATGCAGCTGTTGGACAATACCTGTCTAAATATGGTCAGCCGGAAAAATGTGTATGTGACTATGTGTAGAAAATATTGTAAACAAGGGCGCTGCCCATTTTTGTGTGTTTTTTAATAAAAGACATGAGCCCAGTGAGAGGAGCAGAGAAATCTCGGTGTGTCCTGACCACATGAGTTCTCTCCCTGGGTCCAGGTATGAAAATTGAATACAACGGTGTCTGAGTGTGATTTATTCTAATGTGTTGTGAATTCCTCCAGGCTACGGTGAATAAACGAACGCACAGAAGGCCCCGTTAAAGGGATACTTCAACATTTTCCAGGCTCAACATTGTAAAATACCACTGGGTTCAGTGTGAGTCTGGGCAGTCATTAGGCCAGAACACTGAAGTTACCTTTCAAACAAACACTGACGCAGTGATAGTCTGGTGTATAAACCTCCGTCGATTCCTGCACTTTCTTCTCCTCAAAACAATTGCTTGTTGCAGTTTTAAATAGTTTTTTTAGCAGCAAGACTGTGAAAACAGCGCTGGTTCCCGCCCTTTTTGATGTTGCAGTTACGGTGCAGAGGTGCAAGTCGATGACGTAACCTCTACTGTCCCAATTCTCCAATTTTGCATGCTTGTAACCTGCGCACTTCAAGCCTTACATGCACTTGTACAAAGTAAACACTTCATAGAGGGGTGTAGGGTGTAGTGTGGGTATTGGGACAGGGCCAAGGAGCCACAGCGTTCTGATTTGGACCAGTAAACGGCACTGATTGGCTCAGGCAGCAAGTGATCATGACCCAACCAATCAAGGGCGGCCTTGCTAAGGAGCCCGGCTTCACCACCAGCAAAACAAAGGAAGAAAAAGTAGCACGCTTCATTTAAAACCTAACTTCTGCTATTCGGTGTTCATATCTGTTGGAGCTGAAGAAACTGGTCACGCTCAACTCACTGCAATCCACTCAAAAGTTGAAGGTAAGTGTGATGCTGTTTAGATTGCGTTTGGGGTTTTAGCTTTGTTGTCTTAAACTACCAAACCTTGCTGGCTGTATTAGCTTGCACATCTTCAGTTAATGTTAGCTAAAACGTCTGTTTACGTCGTCTCTTCTATTTTCTTGCATTTATAGTGGTAGATGAATGTTAATAAGGCATATAACAGTTTTTTTCAGTAAGCGGCAAGGCAAGTTTATTTATATAGCACATTCCAGCAACAGGACAAACCGAAGTGCTTTGCAAAAAACATAAGTACATTGTAGGAGTATGATCAAGTGAAACAAAGGAAAGTAAAGAAAAGTTGTGCTACAAGCTAAAAATGAATGTACTCAATGCTTTAAGGCGATGAGGTGGCTCCTTCCAAAGCATAACTAAACAAATGGGGTTTTAACCTGTATTTAAAAGAACTCTGGGATTCACCAATTTTTCAGTTTAACGTTTGTTCCAGATTATTGGAGTATAAGGACTGAATGCTGCTTTTCCATGTTTTGTTCTGATTCTGGGGATGCAGAGTAGACTTGTACCAGATGAGTGATCTGGAAGGTTGATACAACGGCAACAAATCTTTAATGTATTTTTCTTGCTAAGCAATTCAGGGACTTATAAACTAACCGAAGTATTTTAGTGAATCAGGACAGAAGGTGGTTGCTGAGTGCTATATTTTCATTGTCTTGTGGAAGACGCACGCATCAGGCCTTGTCCACTCGGATCAGGCCTTTTGGGAGACAAATAAACATGTCTGTTGACCTCATTTTAACTAGCATGCTTTCAAATTAAGTTCAGCACCAGTCCACATTTTTTTAATGTTTAGACACACCTAAGGTTTAGTTATGTATTAATAAATCAGTCTTATATTTTTGTCAGGTATGTGTTTTCTTCATCCTGGATGTGGAATTGGTGTCCTACCCATAACCACCTCGATAATGTAAGTGTTGTGACCGCATCCTCCTCCCCTTTGCACATGGCTCAGTCATCAATTTCACAATTCCAATTTGAAAAGTAATCAGATTCTTTATATGATCTCTTTTTTGGACAATACAAATGCTTATTTTTACTTTAAATTACCTTTGTCCGTTCATCAAGCTGCCCAGCTACCCCGCAGCACCAAAGAAACTCCAATCCATTCACAACATCGACATATTAAACTATGTTTGTGAGTACTTCTGAGACATGGCCTGAAATGTGCACAACATGATATTTGCAGATTCATAATTTTCCATGGAATTTCACTGCACTTTACACAGGATCTCTATGCATGTGAACATAAAATAACCTTATGTCCTTGTTTCAGATTCTGAAGATGAAACCATGTCTGTTACTGACAGTATTCGGGACAGGGAGACGTCCACATTTCGTGAGTATTTGCAGTTTCCCTTGCACCACACATCCCACTTAACAACGTTACTCCATTCAGGCAAGGAGGAACCACAGTAAAATAATTACATGCTGTCATATGTGTTTTAGGCTCTGTAAATCAAACCTCAGTTAACCTTTTGGAAGCCTTCACCAGCTCTAAGGGATCTCAAATGTCGACACCCAGTATCTGTCACAACTAATGCTCACCTTTTACTCACATACATACAATCCTCACAATTCCCTCCAACCGACTAACCATTAGCAAGCCCCTCCGCTCCACCACAACATTATGAGCACTTTAGTCCCATTTCTCCCATAAAAGTAGTAAAACTGTTTTCTGGCATGTATAAAAACATCCTTTATATATTCATACTGATTTATAATTGTAATTTATTGTTCTTCAGGCTCTTCGCCAATGCACTGATGGCTAAATTCAATATGAAGGGGAAACAAGGCAAGAGATCTTTGAAGAAGTCAAAGTTTTATAGAGCAATAAAAGGTAAGCTGATGTGTTTGCAAAGACAAGTGTGAACATTTTGCAAGTGTTTGAATTGTGCCGGGGTTAATTCTATATGTGTTTTTCAACTGAAGGTGCGAAAAGTGGTTCAAATTTTACAAGTATTTTAAATTATGGAGATGGTTTTGTATTTATCCAGTATTGCTAGGGAAGGCACCAGCAACATTATTGTGCATTTTCCAGATTACCTTTTGCATATTACTCATTTGTATTTCTACAAATGCAGATGGAATCATGAATGGTGATGAAGCAGCCACAGAAGACATCATAAGGATACATGCTGCAGAGGATCTCAAACATGCACCGCAAAGAAGTGGAGGTGGAGGACACAAAGCCATCACTCAGGACTGATTAGGGATGTGGAATTTTATATTTTTATTTGGATGTGTTTTTTATGTAGTAAAAACAGCGTTAATATGCAACTTGTTCATCTGTGAATCCGATAAAAAATTTACAAAGGGATGTGTTTTTTTATTTTTTTATTTGATGTGTGGTACAGACCCGTGTGTGTGTAAATATTTTTGTTTTGCAGCCAGTAAGCTACCTGTTATACCAATTACAAAAATGAAGATTATAACTTTACATGAGTGATTTATTTGTAAACCGAACGGGTACAATTTTCTAGCTTTATTTGGCTCAGCAGCAGGTTTGAACTGGAAATGCATTACACCTTCAGTAAGTGTTTCCAGCTATCTGCCAATGGGATAATTAAAGCTATGGGTGGAATGTGATTAGGAACAGCATAGAGGCAGCATCGCACCGTCTGAAATAAGTACAAATTTGACGTAGAAAAGACGTATACAGTGACCGACCACATTTGCACTTTGTTGGCGTTACAATTGGCGGTGCTGAGGACATCAAAAACTAGACATTTGGTAAACGTCGGAAAAAGACATCATCTGGCGTCACAGTCTGCACCTTCAGGGGACCCAAATTAGAGGTGCAAAATGACTTGGAAGTTTCGTTTCGACGTCTCTTTGCGCAATGGGTTAGATCTCCTGATTCTCCGATTACTAAGTCCACATTTGTCTTTTTTCATTAAAGGACTCTTTTTCACCTCAGGTAAACTCTGCATTTGGGTCATTTACCAAACAAACCAAGATGAAGAGCAATGCTTAGGCTAACAGAGCACCTGTTTATGTAGAGAACAGATTCTCCAAGACTGGTAAAGTCTATATACAAGCTACAAGAAGTAGCTATTAGAGAACATGGCCAAATGTGTCATTTACAAGTAAAACCTGTAATTCCATCCTAGACATGTTGACTACGGAATTTGAACACTGCAAAGTGTGGCAGAAATGTCATGTTAGACTCAACAGAGCCATCTGCCCTGAACCATGCCATAGATCAAGCCTGCTGCAGGAGAACAAAAGGGGGTTTCAATGCTTTTATCAGGTCATGCAGAGTATTTTCACATAATGTCAACATATTTTAGTTGTGTTAAATCAACATTTACACAACACCGTGAATGTCTTATTTATAAAACTGCTTATGATTATTATATTATGAGCTGATGTCATTCTGTTTGTGAACTGATAACAAGATAGGTGGCTTGATAGCTTACCTGTCATTAAAGAGTAATAATTTGGGTATGACAGACTCGGGAACTCCGGAGTCATGTAGTCCACCTTCACTCCTCTATCCACCAGCTCGCGAAATCCCGGCAGTTCGTGTAGTTTATCTATGTAGTCATACCGAAACCCGTCGAGTAGAAACACAAGTAACGGTCGGGAAGCGAGACCCTGCTGTTGCGCTTTAAACAGAAGTAGCAGAAGGAGGCACAGATGCGAGGAACACGAGGTGATTTGTCTCGGATACATATTGGGCCCTCGTTCTGGGTCGGTCCACAAAATACCAACGAGAAGTGTGGCCTGGAGCGTCCTAACGGGCACGGTGTGGTGGGTGTGGTTACTGCCTGACAGAGACCCAAGCTTACGTAATAAAGTACGAATGTACAGAATAGGGGCCGTACTAACTGAAACATACGACGGGGGATTAGGGCCATTTAGACAAAAGGAGAAAAAAAGGGGGGTTGCAGAGGAGTACTTTTGCGGAAAAAACTTTTGCGGGGAAAAAATGTACATTGTGATTAAAGGTATAAATTTATGATATCAAAACTAGGATATCCTCTGACATCGTAAAGACAGAAATTTGTAAGAAAATAAACTCTCAAAATGTATCAGAAAAAACTGGGAAGTTCTGTTTCTCACTAAAGGTTAAAAATAATGTGAGACAGTAAGTATCATACCTAATCATACCTTAAGTATGATTGTCCCTCAAAACCTTTACTCCCTTCAAAAGACAATTTGCTTACAAAATATTTTTTTGAGTTATACAGTTGATCCTTCCATTACCCCTTAGGGTAGCATTGGATCCATAAGCAGGAAAAGTTTAAATAATTATTTCACATTTAAATTTTTACCATCCTGTATGTGGCTCAGTTGTTGCTTTACAACTGCATGTTTCCCTAACAATAAATACTGAATTCTGATTGGTAATCTTTCTTTTATTATTATCATCAGTTGAATTCATATCTGATATCTACAGCACAGAGACTGTAGTATGTTTTTAGTAAAAATATATATTTGAATAACAAAAACCAACAGAGAATCAGCCGGCAAGTACATGGAGTTGATATCTTAACAGTCTTAGTCATAAACAATGTTAATAAAATGTAAAAATATACAAGTAAATGTGGAGACAAAGGAGTAAAAGATGGCAGAACATGAGGGAGAAGAGGATTACTGGGAGTTTTTGGAAAACTGCATCCAAACCTGGAATTTTGAACTCTCCTCCTTCAGAGCTATTGCATAAAACCATGAAATAATAAAGTTCACAGTTACTACCTTAGATTTAACTGAAAAGCCAATCTTAGGAGAATGTGTATATTTTTGTACAAGGAAAAGTGAAAGTGTTCCGTTTGTCTGTTTGATCATGAAGGAATACTGTTTTAAAATATTTTTTTTGCTATGAATTTGCATGCCAAAAAATTGCTAGGATGACAAATAAAATTATTAGTATTGTAAAAAAAAAAAAAAAACCGTGGTAACAGTTTTTTTTACCTACATTAACTTAAAACGTTGTGGCTTGCCAAATGTAACAATTCTGAAAAAAAAACATTCCCAGTCAGATTTCTGTTATTTAGTGCACTTTCTTCACATTTAGTGAATTTTTCTCACATTCATTGGGAAATACTAAATATAAATATAAATCTATGTTTAAATATTATATCTATATTTATATGTAAATTCTACATCTGATATGCACTGCTCAAAGAAATAAAGGGAACACTCAAATAACACATCCTAGATCTGAATGAATGAAATATTCTCATTGAATATTTTGTTCTGTACAAAGTTGAATGTGCTGACAACAAAATCACACAAAAATCGTCAATGGAAATCAAATTTATTAACCAATGGAGGCCTGGATTTGGAGTCACACGCAAAATTAAAGTGGAAAAACACACTACATGTTGATCCAACTTTGATGTAATGTCCTTAAAACAAGTCAAAATGAGGCTCAGTATTGTGTGTGGCCTCCACGTACCTGTATGACCTCCCTACAACGCCTGGGCGTGCTTCTGATGAGACGGCGGATGGTCTCCTGAGGGATCTCCTCCCAGACCTGGACTAAAGCATCCGCCAACTCCTGGACAGTCTGTGGTGCAACGTGACGTTGGTGGATAAAGCGAGACATGATGTCCCAGATGTGCTCAATCGGATTCAGGTCTGGGGAACGGGTGGGCCAGTCCATAGCTTCAATGTCTTCATCTTGCAGGAACTGCTGACACACACCAGCCCCATGAGGTCTAGCATTGTCCTGCATTATGGGGAACCCAGGGCCAACTGCACCGGCATATGGTCTCACAAGGGGTCTGAGGATTTTTGGTGCTCTGGAATTTTTGGACATTCTGGTCAAAGGTGCGCTCACCTTTGCTCACGTGGTGAAACGCCGGAAGAGAGGGAAACGGGCTGGGGTGCTGGTACGTCTTCGCCAGCGTGGACTACGAACACCGTTACCTGGAATATTTCTGTCTAACATGCGCTCACTTCCCAACAAAATTGAGGAACTACAACTGCTGTTGGGGAAAAACAGGGACTTTTATTCATCGGCAGTTTTGTGCTTCACGGAGACGTGGCTGTGTGGATTAATACTGGACTCTGCGCTGCAGCTGGCAGGATTCCAGCTCTACAGAGCGGACAGAGACACGGAACTCTCCGGCAAAGCGAAAGGTGGAGGAATCTGTTTTTACCTCAACAGTGGTTGGTGCAACGACGTGACAGTGATTCAGCAGCACTGTTCTCCAGACCTGGAATCCTTCATCATAAACTGTAAGCCTTTCTATTCCCCCCGTGAGTTCGCTTCGTTCATCCTGGTCGGTGTTTACATCCCGCCGCAAGCTAACGTGCAGGTCGCACAGCGCATGCTCGCCGACCAGATACTGAGTGTGGAGCGGACCAACCCGGACTCCTTAGTTATCGTCGTTGGCGACTTTAACAAAGGTAATCTGACCCACGAGCTCCCCAAATATAGACAGTTTATAAAATGTCCGACCAGAGAGGACAACATTCTGGATCACTGTTACACCACCATCAGAGACGCTTATCACGCCGTCCCACGTGCTGCACTGGGCCAATCCGACCACATCATGGTCCACCTGATTCCTGCATACAGGCAGAAACTAAAGCTCTGCAAACCTGTTGTGAGGACGTCAAGGAAGTGGAGCAGTGAGGTTGTGGAGAATCTCCAGGCGTGTTTAGGCTGTACAGACTGGGATGTGTTCAGGACTACTACCAACAGTCTGGACGAGTACACAGAGGCTGTGACTTCCTACATCAGCTTCTGTGAGGACAGCTGTGTACCATCATGCACCAGGGTGAGTTACAACAACGACAAACCCTGGTTCACAGCCAAACTCAGAAGGTTAAGACTGGATAAGGAAAAGGCCTTCAGGAGTGGGGACAAAGACATATACAGAGAGGCAAAGTACAAGTTTGGCAAGGCAGTGAAAGAGGCCAAACGATTGTACTCTGAGAAGCTCCAAAACCAGTTCTCAGCCAACGACTCTGCATCTGTCTGGAAAGGGCTCAAGCAAATCACCAACTACAAGCCGAAAGCCCCCCACTCCATCAACGACCGACGCCTCGCCAACAACCTGAACGAGTTCTACTGCCGCTTTGAAAGACAAAGGGACAGTCCTGCAACCATCCCCCACGACGCCCCCCAACAGCTGCAGCCACAATCCACCACCCCCATCTCTCCAACCTCAAGAGGGGCCTTGGCACCTCCAACCCCCACCCTGAAGTTCCCCCCCACCAGCCCCCTACCCACGCCGAGGACGGCTCTTTCCATCCAGGAGAGGGACGTCAACAAACTCTTCAGGAGACAGAACCCCCGGAAAGCTGCTGGTCTGGATTCTGTCTCACCAGCCAGCCTGAAGCACTGCGCTGATCAGCTGTCTCCAGTCTTCACAGACATTTTTAACACCTCACTGGAGACATGTCATGTGCCAGCCTGCTTCAAGTCCTCCACCATCGTCCCTGTTCCCAAGAAGCCAAGGACCACAGGGCTTAATGACTTCAGACCCGTCGCCCTGACCTCTGTGGTGATGAAGTCCTTTGAGCGCCTTGTGCTCTCACACCTAAAAGACATCACCGACCCCCTCCTGGACCCCCTGCAGTTTGCCTACAGAGCCAACAGGTCTGTAGATGATGCAGTCAACCTAGCCCTTCACTTCATCCTCCGGCACCTGGACTCCACAGGAACCTACGCCAGGATCCTGTTTGTGGATTTCAGCTCTGCCTTCAACACCATCGTCCCAGCTCTGCTCCGGGAGAAGCTCTCCCAGCTGAGTGTGCCCGACTCCACCTGTAGGTGGATAACTGACTTCCTGTCTGACAGGAAGCAGCGCGTGAGGCTGGGGAAGCAGGTCTCTGACTCCCTGACCATCAGCTCCGGTTCCCCCCAAGGCTGTGTTCTCTCTCCTCTGCTCTTCTCCCTGTACACCAACAGCTGCACCTCCAGTCACCAGTCTGTCAAGTTTCTGAAGTTAGCGGACGACACCACCCTGATCGGACTCATCTCTGATGGTGACGAGTCCGCGTACAGATGGGAGGTGGACCATCTGTTGGACTGGTGCAGCCAGAACAACCTTGAGCTCAACGCTCTAAAGACAGTGGAGATGGTTGTGGACTTCAGGCAGAACCCAGCCCCACCTGCCCCCATCACCCTCTGTGACTCCACAATTGACACTGTGGAATCTTTCTGCTTCCTGGGAACCATCATCTCCCAGGATCTCAAGTGGGAGCCAAACATCAGCTCCCTCATCAAGAAAGCCCAGCAGAGGATGTTCTTCCTGCGGCAGCTGAAAAAATTCAACCTGCCAAAGACTATCATGGTGCACTTCTACACAGCCATCATTGAGTCCATCCTCACCTCCTCCATCACCATCTGGTACGCCGCTGCTACAGCCAAGGATAAGGGCAGGCTGCAGCGTGTCATTCGGTCTGCTGAGAAGGTGATTGGCTGCAGTCTACTGTCGCTCCAGGAACTGTACACCTCCAGGACCCTGAAGCGGGCAGGGAAGATTCTGGCTGATCCCTCCCACCCCGGTCACAGACTCTTTGAAACTCTCCCTTCTGGCAGGAGGCTGCGGTCCATCCGGACCAAAACCTCACGCCACAAGAACAGTTTTTTCCCATCTGCCACCAGCCTTGTTAACAAAGCCCGGAAACCACACTGACACTCCCCCTTTCCCCCATACCCCCCCCCCCCCCCCCTTTTTTTTTTGCTGACAGGACACTTGTAAACTGTAACTCTATGCGTTACATTAACGCTCAGCTTAGACTCCTGCTTTACTTGCACAATGATCACCTGCACTGTTGTATTGCTCTTGCATCTTATACTGCTCTATATTTACTCTCACTCACTTAAAACTGTGCACATATATTTATATTATATTGTAGATATGTTTATACTGTTTAATTTGTATTGTATTGCACCGACTACGCCAAAACAAATTCCTTGTATGTCCAAAAACGTACTTGGCAATAAAGCTTTTCTGATTCTGATTTTGATCTCATCTCGGTACCTAATGGCAGTCAGGTTACCTCTGGCGAGCACATGCAGCCCTCCAAAGAAATGCCACCTGACACCATTACTGACCCACTGCCAAACTGGTCATGCTGAAGGATGTTGCAGGCAGCAGATCGCTCTCCACGGTGTCTCCAGACTGTTACGTCTGTCACATGCGCTCAGTGTGAACCTGCTTTCATCTGTGAAGAGCACAGGGCGCCAGTGGCGAATTTGCCAATCCTGGTGTTCTCTGGCAAATGCCAAGCATCCTTCACGGTGTTGGGCTGTGAGCACAACTCCCATGGACGTGTGGCCCTTATACCATTCTCATGGAGTCGGTTTCTAACCGTTTGTGCAGACACATGCACATTTGTGGCCTGCTGGAGGTCATTTTGCAGGGCTCTGGCAGTGCTCCTCCTGTTCCTGCTTGCACATAGGCGGAGGTAGCGGTCCTGCTGCTGGGTTGTTGCCCTCCTACGGCCTCCTCCACATCTCCTGGTGTACTGGCCTGTCTCCTGGTAGCGCCTCCAGACTCTGGACACTACGCTGACAGACACAGCAAACCTTCTTGCCACAGCTCACATTGATGTGCCATCCTGGATGAGCTGCACTACCTGAGCCACTTGTGTGGGTTGTAGAGTCCTTCTCATGCTACCACGAGTGTGAAAGCACCACCAACATTCAAAAGTGACCAAAACATCAGCCAGAAAGCATAGGTACGGAGAAGTGGTCTGTGGTCCCCACTTGCAGAACCACTCCTTTATTGAGTCTTGCTAATCGCCAGAGATTTCCCCCTGTTGTCTATTCCATTTGCACAACAGAATGTGAAATTGATTGTCAATCAGTGTTGCTTCCTAAGTGGACAGTTTGATTTCACAGAAGTTTGATTTACTTGGAGTTATATTGTGTTAAGTCTTCCCTTTATTTTTTTGAGCAGTGTAAATATAACATTTATATACAAATATCTAAATCTTAAATCTATATCTAAATGTATATCTTAATCTCAATATAAATCTGAAATATTATAGTTGGTAGCACTGCTGTCTTGCAGCAAGAAGGTCCTGGGTTCGACTCCTGGCCAGGGGTCTTTCTGCATGGAGTTTGCAAGTTCTCCCCGGTTCTCACCGGGTACTCTGGCTTCCTCCCACAGACCCAAAACATGACTGTTAGGTAAATTGGTCTCCCTATATTTCCCTTAGGTGGGAATGAGTGTGTGCATGGTTGTAGAGTGCTGGAGATAGGTACCAGCTTCCCAGTGACCCACTGTGGATTAAGCGGTATAGAAGATGAATGAATAAATGAATGAATGAACCTTAAATCTAAATATATATCTTATTTTTAAATCTTAAATTTAAATCTGAATGTATATCTTATTTCTAAATCCTAAATCTATATCTCATATCTTGAATCTAAATCTTAAATCTAAATCCAAATCCAAAACTTATATATATATAAGATATATATTTAAATTTAAGATTTACATTAAAGATATATGATATATTTATTTACCCCTCCTTGAACCAAAACCTTAACGTGGTGGAGGGGTTTGAGTCCTCAAATGATCCTAGAGGCTATGTTGTCTGGAGCTTAAATGCCCCTTGTAGGGTATGCCATGGCAAACAGGCTCTGTGTGATGGGGCAGACAAAGAGCGGATCAAGTCACCTTAATGAGGACAACACAATCAAGGCACGTGACGTTCCCCAGTATAGCAGAGCCGGGGTACCATCCAGGGAGGTATCACTCCTTTAAACATCTCCACAACTTTAGCGTGTTTGCCGTCCTGAATATGCAAAACACGCTAAAGTTGTGGAGATGTTTAAAGGAGTGATACCTCCCTGGAGCCAGGCCTGGGGTTGGGACTCCTCGGAGAGTGCCTGGTGGCGGGAGACACGAGGCCATCCCCTAGTGGGCCCATCACCTGCAGGGGGAATAATAAGGGACCGGTGAAAAAAGGATCGGGCAGTGGACGAAGGTGGAGACCTCAGCGGCCTGATCTCCAGATATTTAGGCTGGCTCTAGGGACGTGGAATGTCACCTCGCTGGAGGGGAAGGAGCCTGAGCTTGTGCAGGAAGTCGAGAGATATCGATTAGAAATAGTCGGGTTCACCTTCACATGCAGCGTGGGCTCTGGAAACCAGCTCCTCGGGAGAGGCTGGACTCTCTTCTACTCTGGAGTGGCCTGCGGGGAGAGGCAGTGAGCTGGGGTGGGTTTGCTTGTTTGTTGATCCCCATCTTAGCCATCTCGTGTTGGGGTTTACCCCAGCAGATGAGAGGGTCGCATCCCTGCACCTTTGGGTTGGGGACACGTCTCTGACTGTCGTTTCGGCATACAGGCCGGGCGGTAGTGTGGAGTACCTGGCCTTCTTGGCGTCCCTGTCAGGGGTGCTGCATAGTGCCCCTCCCGGGGACTCCATTATTCTGCTGGGGAACTTCAACGCTCACGTGGGAAACGGCAGTGACACTTGGAGAGGCGTGTTCGGGAGGAATGGCCTCCTCAATCTGAATCTGAGTGGTGTTTCATTTTTGGACTTATGTGGTAGTCACGGATTGTCCATAATGAACACCATTTTCAAGCATAAAGGTGTTCATTGGTGCACTTGGCACCTTATTTTTGAATAAATGAACAATACACCTTGTAAAGGGTTTCCTCTCCACTGTCACTACATGCTCATCCAGGAGGAGTGAATGCTACAAGTTACTGACTCAATCCAATCTGCTGGGTTTCCTTAGATAGAAAAAATTTTTAATCCTTTTAAATAAATAACTGAATCTGACTGAACTGTTCGGTAGTAAGGATTAATTGGATTGTATGTACCTGACTTGAAATATGTATGATTCGACTGAATTGATTTTGTGAAGACATGTATTGTGAATTGGCGCTACTAGTACTCATCGTCTTCCGCTTTATTCAGGACCGGGTCGCGGGGGCAGCAGATTCCGCAGAGACGCCCAGACGTCCCTCTCCCCAGACACCTCCTCCAGCTCCTCCGGGGGGAGCCCAAGGCATTCCCAGGCCAGCCAAGACACATAGTCCCTCCAGCATGTCCTGCGCCGTCCCCTGGGCCTCCTCCCGCTGGGACGTGCCTGGAACACCTCCTGAGGAAGGCGTCCAGGAGGCATCCGGTATAGATGCACGAGCCACCTCAACTGGCTCCTCTCGATGTGGAGGAGCAGCGGCTCTACTCCGAGCCCTCACCCTATCTCTAAGGAAGTGCCCGGCCACCCTACGGAGGAAGCTCATTTCAGCCGCTTGTATGCGGGATCTCGTTCTTTTGGTCATAACCAAAGTTCATGGCCATAGGTGAGGGTAGGAACGTACACCGTCCGGTAAATTGAGGGCTTCACTTTTCGGCTCAGTTCTCTCTTCACCACAACAGACCGGCACAGTGCCCCCATTACTGCATTACAGCAGCTGCACCGATCTGTCTGTTGATCTCCGGCTCCATTCTTCCCTCGCTTGTGAACAAGACCCCAAGATACTTGAACTCCTCCACTTGAGGCAGGAGCTCCCCTCCAACCTGAAGAGGACAAGCCACCCTTTTCCTGTCGAGAACCATGGCCTCGGACGAGCTGATCTTCATCCCAGCCACATTACACTCGGCTGCGAACCGCCCCAGTGCATGCTGTAGGTCTTGGCTAGAGGGGGCCAGCAGGACCCCGTCATCTGCAAAAAGAAGAGACGAAATCCACTGGCCCCCAATCAGGCCCCCTCCGGCCCTTGGCTGTGCCTAGAAATCCTGTCCATAAAAGTTATGAACAGGACCGGTGACAAAGGGCAGCCCTGCCGGAGTCCAACATGCACTGGGAACAGGTCCGACTTAGTGCCGGCAATGCGGATCAAACTCCTGCTCTGCTTCTACAGAGACCGGATGGCCCCTAATAAAGGGCCCCCGATTCCCTACTCATGGAGCACCCCCCACAGGGCATCACGAGGGACACAGTCGAGTGTTTTCTCCAGGTCCACAAAACACATGTGGACCGGTTGGGCAAACTCCCATGAACCCTCGAGTACCTTGTAGAGGGTATAGAGCTGGTCCAGTGTTCCACGGCCGGGACGAAAACCACACAGCTCCTCCTGAAGCCGAGGTTTGACTATCGGCCGGACTCTCCTCTCCAATACCCTGGCGTAGGCCTTACCAGGGAGGCTGAGGAGTGCGATCCCCTGTAGTTGGAACACACCCTCCAGCCCCCTTCTTATGAAGGGGGACCACCACCCCAGTCTGCCAGTCCAGAGGCACTGTCCCCGACCGCCACGCAATTGTTGAAGAGGCGTGTCAACCATGACAGCTCCACAACATCCAGAGACTTACATATATAGACTTATATAAATAAAACTGAATTGAATTGAAATGAAATAGAAACGTTGAATTTTTATTATGTTATAATGTGATTGTTATGATAACATCTTTTATTCTTCTATACTTTGTAATTATACAACATCAAAGTTGTATTACTTTGTGTACTAGCTGAACCTAGTATGACTTTGCATGCAGGAGTTTGCTTCCAGAAGCGAGGAACCTGGAGGGGGAGACATGCAGATTAATAGAGACACATTCTCTGTATTAGTGAGTTCAACTGGTGTGTTATTGGTAAGACTGTACATGCTATGTGCTGTCTGTTGAACTCCTTGCACAAGTAAAAGGCCTGTGTGTATTCCCAAAGAGTCGAGTGTGTCAATTCTTTTTTAGTAAGTAAAGGTGAGCATTAGAATTTTACCAACACAAAACATGTTCAAGTATTACGTACAGAAGTATTAATTATTCAAAAAACAGGTTGAACTCAAAAAACTCAATGTGTCTATAAAATGTTCCAAATATGTTTGTTCTCAGGCTCCTTAAATCTCATAAGTCTTGCTTGTGTTGCAGAGCGGTGCTTTCTTAACCAAGTTGTTACATATTTAACTAGGCTCATAAAGATTTACAGGATGCCCAGTTATTTTTGATTAGCTTCTAGGTAATTTTATATGTGACGTCCTGAATCGTTTTAAAGATTTTATGTTCTTTACATAGTGGTTTGGTGACTCTCTCCTAATAGAAATATTGGAGACATATTCACATCATTACAGTGATTTTGTATACATTGCTATGACCAGCATTAAACTATGATTGAGCCAATGAAGCAACTTGACAGGGCTGTTTGGATTTGACATTGTAGAACAGGACAGATACAACAGACAAACTATTATCACAAAAACTGTGCACTCTTGTATGCATGAGGTCCAAAGGGTTTGGGTCGGTCTGTGGAGGATCTGACCAACGCCTTGTCACGGGCTTCCTGGTCACAGGCCACCATTTAGAGTCCACAAGCCAGGGTTCTCTGCCTCTCTCTGCCATTCCTTCAGCGCCCTCTTGTGGTCAACAGCATATACAATTTGTTTGCCAGTACCCAAAGCTCCATCATGGTCTCAAGCTTTCATGACTCCACCTTGGTTCCAAGTTTCTAGGGCTCCACTTTGGTCTCAGATCTCCAGCTCAACCTCCAGAGAAGATTTTCAGTGGGTTCTGCATGCCATGTGATAGATTGCCTGACAACGGTCTCCCAAGGGTCCTCTACACCTTATACATACTTTTTAAATAAAACAAATGCTATTGGTACAGGGCTGCATGGTGGCGCAGTTGGTAGCACTGTTGCCTTGCAGCAAGAAAGCCTGTACCAGTCTGTCTTACAGTAGATCTGAAGAAGCCTCTGACTGAAGACACTCTGTTGTTGTAGGACAGTCTCATGAAGAGGATGCTCAGGGTTCTCCATAATGTTCTTCATTTTATGAAGAATCCTTCTTTGCACAATGAATCCAGACGTTCCAGAGGAGTCCCCAGAACAGAACCAGCCTTCTTTATCAACTTGTTGAGCTTTTTTTAAGTCCCTGGCTCTGATGCTGCTTCCCCAGCAGATTATGGCAGAAGAGATCACACTCTACACAACAGACTTATAGAAGATATGCAGCATCTTCCTGGACTTTACTTCTTGAAGAAGTAAAGTCTGCTCTGTCCCTTCTTGTAGATGGTTTCACAGTTGCATCTCCATTCGAGTCTGTTGTCCAGATGAACACTAGGTATACATCAGTGGCGGATGCTGGTCTTTCAAGGAGGGGAAGCTCAATTTCAACTTCTTCTCCCATGATGGAAATAGTTTTTGACTTATTCCTGTTTCTTTTAAAATCTACAATCATCTCCTTTGTTTTAGTCACGTTCAAAATTAGGTGATTGTTTCCACATCATGCCACAAAGCGGTCCACCACCTTCCTGTACTCAGCTTCTTGTCCGTCTCTGATCCACCCCACGACTGCAGAATCATCCGAGTATTTCTGCAGATGACAGGAGTCTGTCTTGTACTAGAAGTCTGAGGTGTACAGAGTGAAGAGGAATGGTGAGAGTACCGTCCCCTGTGGTGCTCCTGTGCTGCTGACTACCTGGTTAGACTCATAACCCTTCAGTCTCACAAACTGTGGTCTGTTTGTCAGGTAGTCTTTGATACAGGAGATTGTTGAGGCCTCCACCTGAGTCTTCTGGAGTTTCTGACAAAGTAAATCAGGTTGGATTGTATTAAATGTTCTGGCGAAATCAAATAACATGATCCTCACATTGCTGCTGGCTTTGTCCAGATGACTGGGTTTGTTGAAGCAGGCGTTTGATGGCATCTTCAACTCCAACTCCACAGTGATAAGCAAACTGAATGAGGTCCTGATGGTTCATTGTTTGCTTACTCAGGTGGGCCAACAGGAGTCTCTCTAGAACCTTCATGATGTGGGATGTCAGTGCAACAGGTCTATAGTCATTGAGGACTGATGGGTGAGTTTTCTTTGGTACCGGAACAAGACAGGAGGTCTTCCACAACACCAGAACCTTCTTCTGGGCCAGAATAAGATTGAAGAGGTGCTGCAGAATCCCACAGAGCTGCTCTGCACAGACCTTCAGGACTCTAGGGCTGACATGATCTGGACCTGCAGTCTTATTCTGATTCAGGCTTTCCAGTTGTCTCTTTGGCTGACTTCTTGAGACACACAGGTGGAAGGGGAGGCAAAGGGAGCATCAGCATCTTCTGATATGGTTGAAGGCAAACATGTAGAAGTAGAAGGGTCCATGGCTGAGGTGGAAGATAAAACATTTGACGTGTTACTGGACAGCTGTGGGTCCTGTGGGTCAAAGGAGGGTGGAATGTCTGTTTGGCTCTGACCAGGAGAGGAGGATGCTGAGATTGCTTCTGAACTGAACCTATTGAAAAATGTGTTCAGTGCATTGACTCTGTCCAGACATCCATCGGTCTGATAGTCCTTCTGTTTGAAACCTGTGATCTTCTTCATCCCTGTCCACACATCTCTGATACTGTTTTGCCCGAGCTGCTCTCCAGCTTCTTCTTGTACATCTCCTTACTGTGTCTTATCTGGACTCTAAGTTGCTTCTGTATACTCCTCAATAATTCTCTGTCTCCCTCTCTGAAGGCTCTTTTTCTCTTGTTAAGCAGGTCCTTCAGGTCACTGGTGATCCAAGGTTTGTTATTGGGGAAGCATCTCACGGTTCTGGTGGTGATAGGTATTATTTAATCAACTCAGAGGTAAGGAAAGACACCGAGTCAGTTTTACTTGCAAGGGTAGCTGTTACCCTTGCAAGTAAAACTGACTCGGTGTCTTTCCTTACCTCTGAGTTGATTAAATAGCACAGCGCACTACAGACTACGAAGTATTAGCCCCCTCTCTCTTTATTTATACATGCTTGGTCACACACAGTTCAAACATCATTCAGAGTGTGTGTGTGTGTGTGTGTGTGTGTGGGGGGGGGGGGGGTCAGAAAGGTAAGGGTTCATTTATCTTGATTATAAACAAACAGAGGAAGTGGGCACCTGGTGTAGTATAGCCCCCAGATGCTGCTAGTAATAAAAGCATAACTCATTCTTGTGACCATCTCCCTTCCTGCAACATGTAAGGAGAGAAAAGCACTTAGATGAGTGATAAACAATACAAAAAGTGATAAAAACCCTAACAGTTCCCCCCTGTTTTATCACGAATAAGTCATGAGTAAATACATGTAAAATGAAACACTCTGTGTAAGCACAAACCCACAGGACGGAAAACAGATTATTTTGTGGGAAACACTTACACGGTCCCTCCGCCAGGCAACCACCAATCATGGCAGAGTAAAACAATAATAAAGCAAAGAAACAAAATGTAAGAATAAAAAGTAAAAGAATTAAAACAAGCCTTGTTCATATCATCATTGCACTTTTTCTCACTTCACTTAAACAGCAACCTTTTTCAATTTTCTGCTATAAGGTCATTTTATGAAGTACAATTATGAATACACTCAGGCATGGAAGATATATTCATTTACAACATGTCATCATAATAATCTGCTTTTGGGTTTAGTGTGGTGTCAACATTTACACACAGTATTTAAAGAGTATATGGGTGTTATCTCCACTTAAAAGAGTTTGTGCTTTATGACCCTAGACCGTTCTCGGGTTCAGAGGTGAGAAGGTTACCTAGGAACAACATCTGCTCTTCCAAAGGCATCACCCTAACAAATGGCCTTAACCATTAAACTTCTGATAATGGCTTTTACAGCTTCCTCCACTAAAAGATGTTCAGGGGAGTGAGGTAACCCAAAGGTCATACACTTTGGAACACTTAATAAAATAATTTCCATTACAACTCCTTCCTTCTGATACTGAAAGCAAACAGTTTTTTCCTGAAAGAAAACAAATTATAACAACGGCGGAAATGAACACATTTCAAATTTGTGCCATAATGATAGATATCAAGCAATAAACATGAAAGTTAGATAAAAGCATCCGAGATTTCCTCCTCAGAGTCTGTTTCGCTGTCAAAGTGGGAGAAAAGAATTTGGCTGACCCTCGCCGTCCAGGCAAAGGAGCCCCTAGTAGCCACCAAATATTAAGAAATTAAGGAGAATAAGCATCATGGCGCATGTTTGACTGTCTCTCTGTTGCAGACGTCACCAGTCCATCATCCAGAGAAAGGTTATGTGCAATGTGTAGAGGTCTTCCCTCTCACTGTGGTGTGTGTGTACAGTGAGGCAAATGACCTTATGATTTCTAACTTTCAAGCAATGCGATGGCCTTAAGTAGATTCTGAAATAACGCTGCCCTGCCCAAGGGATTATTGTGCCCTTGCAAGAACAGTGTTCTTCAACCACCTCTTCAATCACTCGCCAGTGATCAGTTTCCAGTTCTTTGTCTTGTGGTGGTCCGCTGTCTTCAAACCTTTCAAGCCGTGGATGATCCAGTTGGAAGATGACTTGTCCTGGAAGCCAGATGAAGCTGGAGGAGCTGGACTGCAGCTTTCCTGGGTGTCTAGTAGGATCTGATATGGGCCATTCCAGCACCTGGACTTCCTGTGTTTTCTCCTAAATTCTCTGAGCAGAATCCAGTCGCCAGGAATAAAGGACTGGAGGGTGGAAGTGGCTGTTCCTGGTAATGCAGCCTTCACCGTCTGTGAAACTTGAAAAAACACAGTGGACAGGTTTTGACAGTAACAACATCCTATCTTCACACAAAGATGTGAAAAAAAAATTGATCTTGGAAATATCTCCATGTTACTTTATTCTGACATTCCCCCCTTTTGGCGCATGGTCCAACCCATGCGACAATCCAGCAAAAGGTTTAAACAAGAATGTTCTATTAACCAAGATCACATTAGATAGAACCAAAGAAATGAATTCTGACATAACTACAGGTCCTTCTCAAAAAATTAGCATATTGTGATAAAGTTCATTATTTTCCATAATGTCATGATGAAAATTTAACATTCATATATTTTAGATTCATTGCACACTAACTGAAATATTTCAGGTCTTTTATTGTCTTAATACGGATGATTTTGGCATACATCTCATGAAAACCCAAAATTCCTATCTCACAAAATTAGCATATCATTAAAAGGGTCTCTAAACGAGCTATGAACCTAATCATCTGAATCAACGAGTTAACTCTAAACACCTGCAAAAGATTCCTGAGGCCTTTAAAACTCCCAGCCTGGTTCATCACTCAAAACCCCAATCATGGGTAAGACTGCCGACCTGACTGCTGTCCAGAAGGCCACTATTGACACCCTCAAGCAAGAGGGTAAGACACAGAAAGAAATTTCTGAACGAATAGGCTGTTCCCAGAGTGCTGTATCAAGGCACCTCAGTGGGAAGTCTGTGGGAAGGAAAAAGTGTGGCAGAAAACGCTGCACAACGACAAGAGGTGACCGGACACTGAGGAAGATTGTGGAGACGGGCCGATTCCAGACCTTGGGGGACCTGTGGAAGCAGTGGACTGAGTCTGGAGTAGAAACATCCAGAGCCACCGTGCACAGGCGTGTGCAGGAAATGGGCTACAGGTGCCGCATTCCCCAGACCTGGGCTACAGAGAAGCAGCACTGGACTGTTGCTCAGTGGTCCAAAGTACTTTTTTCGGATGAAAGCAAATTCTGCATGTCATTCGGAAATCAAGGTGCCAGAGTCTGGAGGAAGACTGGGGAGAAGGAAATGCCAAAATGCCAGAAGTCCAGTGTCAAGTACCCACAGTCAGTGATGGTCTGGGGTGCCGTGTCAGCTGCTGGTGTTGGTCCACTGTGTTTTATCAAGGGCAGGGTCAATGCAGCTAGCTATCAGGAGATTTTGGAGCACTTCATGCTTCCATCTGCTGAAAAGCTTTATGGAGATGAAGATTTCATTTTTCAGCACGACCTGGCACCTGCTCACAGTGCCAAAACCACTGGTAAATGGTTTACTGACCATGGTATCACTGTGCTCAATTGGCCTGCCAACTCTCCTGACCTGAACCCCATAGAGAATCTGTGGGATATTGTGAAGAGAACGTTGAGAGACTCAAGACCCAACACTCTGGATGAGCTAAAGGCCGCTATCGAAGCATCCTGGGCCTCCATAAGACCTCAGCAGTGCCACAGGCTGATTGCCTCCATGCCACGCCGCATTGAAGCAGTCATTTCTGCAAAAGGATTCCCGACCATGTATTGAGTGCATAACTGTACATGATTATTTGAAGGTTGACGCTGTTTGTATTAAAAACACTTTTCTTTTATTGGTCGGATGAAATATGCTAATTTTGTGAGATAGGAATTTTGGGTTTTCATGAGCTGTATGCCACAATCATCCGTATTAAGACAATAAAAGACTTGAAATATTTCAGTTAGTGTGCAATGAATCTAAAATATATGAATGTTAAATTTTCATCATGACATTATGGAAAATAATGAACTTTATCACAATATGCTAATATTTTGAGAAGGACCTGTATGTGTCACTATGAATTTAACAAAAGCAGCATAAAGAAAATCCAGATGTTTTTAACTGTAACTCAGTTCCTTTAACAACAAAACACAAACTTCAGTCGTCGTACAGTTCATCAATATTTCACTTAGAAATAAGTCACACATCATCCTGATTTTTCTTGTATGAAGATAAGTTTTAGATTAATGGACATCTAATGTAATTCAGATGCATAAACCCTACAAATTCGAATCTAATAAATAATTCCAACCACGTATGAAATCATAACTCTAATTCTTTATCAGAAATATATTCCTTACTTTTGGCATATCTTGAACTGTCAGTTAGCTTAATAGCACGAGGGAAAACTTTCAATCTAATAAATTACCAATGATTCTGTATGCAATACTAATTCTTCAAACTAGTTTAAACTATTTAATTAACCTTTTAATAGTAAAACACATAAATCTAAAAGTCATCCTACATCCTTAATTATTATACAAAAAATAAAACATGTTATTAAGGCAACAATCACTACAAGCATTTTGATTCTATTGTCTCTTAAACAGTGTTAAAACTCAGGAAGGGAGGTGCTGAGCGTTACCATGACAGCAAAGGCATGAACCAACCTGGTAGGTGGGCGGAGTCAGGCAGAACTAACCTCTGATTGGCAGCCTCAGAAACAAGCTGCTTCTTAACTCTCCTGAAAACTCAAAGTTTAATCAATCTGGGATTTAGAAACATTATTCTAAACATGGATTATTGTTTCATGCAACATATAACAAACATTCATTCCAACAAAACAAACACAAACATCAAAGACAAACAAATGGCCAAATTTGAAGCTTCAAGAATTAAAAGAAATTTTTAACAATCTCTTTTCAGAATATGTTTTCTCAGCCATATCTTTTAATGCTATATTTGATCAATTTTGTTATGACAATCTTCAGGATCCTTTTTAAGATAAGTGCACAAACTATTTAGAAGCACAGCAACAGTTTTCTCTTAAATGAATCCAAATTTACTGATGCTGAAACCTTTTGCTAATTCTTTGTACTGTAACTCTGTAATAATAACTACAATCCTGAGAGTTATTGTTATAATTCTCTTTTTGTTTGACTCAATTTGATCAAAGCTGTATTGCAGAATTTCAGGTTAAATGCAAATAAGTATTTTAATTCAATTCAATTCAAATTAAAAGATACTTTATTGATCCCCGAGGGGAAATTAGAAAGGTCAGCGTTGACATTTTTATGGTATATCCAAACTAAACAAAAACTGCAGTGTTTGACTTAATCAGAAATTAAGATAAGAAGCTTGTCTCCAAACTGGACTTTTTCCCACATAATGTTTCAAAAAAGAACAAACGTCATTTTCTTTAATTTGGCCTATTTAAATTTTGAGAGTTGGGGAGAAACATTAGAAAAATTACTAGAACCCCTCTTTAATAATCCAAATGCTGATAAATGTTCCAATATTTTATCTCTTAGTAATCTGAAATCACCTTGTGTATCTTTGTACTCATATGTATTCTTTTAATCTTTAAACCCTAAGAAATCAAACAAGGAGACTGGAGTTTGAGCCGACCATCCTCTTACTGTTAAGAGGGCCTTTATTTCTTTTCTTTTCCTAAAATAAAGGATTTTACTTGTCTTGATTCTGTTATAAAAATCCTAACCTTGGTTCCAAAACAAAACTCTTCAACCCCAATCTGTGTCCCCAGAGTAGAAATTTTGAGTATTATTGCATTTCAAAGCCACCAAATGACTGGAACTCATCATTGGCTTAGATCTGTTTTAATAGGTAATCGGTCTACCTTTAATTAAATATTATAATTTTATGGACCCAAAATCTATGGCTTACAGGCTTCAGGAGTCCAGGAACCACGAGTTGAGTACTACTGCAGCGAACAATGGTGTTAACTTTCTGCAGAGATTGAAGGATTGGCTAAATATATTATTTCTGCTTGGACAATAATCAGATTTAAAATTATTAGTTCACAGCTCCTAATTTACCTCAGATCATATTTGCTTCTGACACAGTTCATAAGAAGCTTCAGACAACATTATGCTAAAAAGCCCAAAACAAAACAAAAACCAGATCTGTTTTAAAATAAAGAAAAAGCATGCTTAAAAAACTTGTTACTGTGGTGGAAAATAACTCCACGGTTCTGAAGGCCTTTTCATGCAGAGTCTTTTAGGAAACATGAGATTACCGTATTTTCCGCACTATAAGGCGCACCGGATTATAAGGCGCACCTTCAATGAATGGCCTATTTTAGAACTTTTTTCATATATAGGGCGCACCGGATTATAAGGCGCATAGAATAGAGGCTACTGCAGTCAAACGTTTGACTGGGGTTGCGTTATGCATCCACTAGATGGAGCTGTGCTAAAGAGAATGTCAACAAAGCAGTCAGATAAGTCAGTCAAACTTTATTAATATACTACAAACCAGCGTTCTGATAACTCCATTCACTCTCATGGTAAGGTCTCCTCTACATAGAATTCTATTGAATAGAGCCAACCGCACGTTAGGAATGCATTGGAGTCTATGAAGTTGAAGTTGAAATCAAACGTTAGATAAAACGTGAAAGGGAACTTTTCCCTGATTCAGTAAACACGTAAAAGAAACAATTTGATGCACTAAATCAAACGTTAGTACATTCACAATATAGTAGCGTTAACTGTTGAATTCTCTCACTGCTGCTCTATTCCCATGTTCGACTGCGTAGCTGACAGCCTTGAGTTTGAACTCAGCATCGTAAGCGTGTCTCTTGAAAGGTGCAATTTTGGGGTCGTTATACACACACAAGTGGTGTTGGACTAGGAGTAAGCACAGTACAGTTGTTTACCGCTATTACTTTGGCGACACCCCTGACTACGGTAGCCGTAATGTTGCAAGCGATGTGGCTTTGTAGTTTACCAGTCGTACTGAAACATTTTGACAGAGCGCCGTGTACAACCAGTATGGATCAACCAATTAACCAATTGATCCATATATAAGGCACTCCGGATTACAAGGCGCACTGTCATTTTTTGAGAAAATTTATGGTTTTTAAGTGCGCCTTATAGTGCGGAAAATACGGTAGTTTAATTTTTTTGTGTGGTTCCACTGTCCAATCAGATTCTTTCTAAATAACCCCATTTTTCATTCTCATTTTAAAGGTTTGTTTTACCAAGGGAAATGTGTTTAACAAAACCAATTACTCTCAAAGTTTAAAAAGTTTTAGCTGGTTATATCTTAGAAAAAAGTGTTTTAAGATTCCTATGCAACACAGAACTGATCAGGTTTATCTTTCCTTCTCCAAAGGGAGAAAAAAAGAAACTGCAGAACCAAGCCTGTCATAGTTTTTGTCAGGACCTGATATAAGGTACAGTGTAAATCGACATGCTGCATGAATCAGAAGAGGGAAGAAAAACACTAATATAACCTCTTCCCAGCAGCTGCTGTGAAAAACAATGAATTTGTACTTTCCATAAGCGTCAGTTAGCACTTGCGGACAAAAACTGCACCAAACTGTAAGTACTGTGTCAGAGACTGTATGAAGACCATCTGCAGTAAAACTAAGCCTGTTTTAATGAGGTCTCTACCCATTAGATTTATGGGATACAAACTCTGACAACAGAAAATAATACCTGAAGGAGAAACCCATCAGGTTTTACGCATGCGCTGGGTTTTTAAAAAAATACTCCTTCATGAGATCTGTCCTGAGAATAACATAGAAACACTTGGTTACTGCTGAGTTTTGGAGATGCTGTAACTTCCTCTGCTTTTAATTACTTTTAATAACTAGAATAATTGACCCTGAATATTCCACGACAAAAGAGAACTTGTTTCTCTAAAAGAATTAACCGGAAAGTATCAAATGAGCTAAGTTATCACCCTTTTAAAGATACTTTTCTAACCCTAAAATAATATTTTAACCCGCTATATCTGTCAACATCAAGCAAGTGTCACATGAGCAGCGGTTAATAAGCGTTCTTCGTTGCAGAAAATAGGAAAAGATTTATGCAAATGTGTGTGTGTTTGTACGTTACCCCATCAGTTTCTTAATCGCTCCAGAGTCAGACTGTCAGGCACACAGTTCTCTATCAGTCCAAAAAACAACCAGGCCCTTCCCAGGTCTGTTGGTGAGACATTCAATCATTCTTTGTCCACTTTAACTTCTCCAGGAGGGAGAAAGAAGAAACTTTGCTCCGGCCTGTTTCTCTTCTGCCCGCATAAGATGCTTTCAATATAAATCCAGTGTATCACTCTTCTGGCTCTGGCAAACAGCATGGATCTTTGTCCATCTCAGTGGGTTCGGGCCAGACTTCTTCTGAGTTTCGTTTTTTATGGAAATTCACACTGCGATTTGCAACAAGCAGGCAGACAGGAAGGCAGATCTCTCTCTTTCAGGCCGTGCTGGAGAAGCGTCTCTGGCGGAGTAGCCATGGAGAAGGGCAGGTTTCTAAAATCCAGACTCAAAAACGCAGATGTTGAACTCAAATCCCATATACAGGTCCTTCTCAAAATATTAGCATATTGTGATAAAGTTCATTATTTTCCATAATGTAATGATAAAAATTTTACATTCATATATTTTAGATTCATTGCATACTAACTGAAATATTTCAGGTCTTTTGTTGTCTTAATACGGATGATTGTGGCATACAGCTCATGAAAACCCAAAATTCCTATCTCACAAAATTAGCATATTTCATCCGACCAATAAAAGAAAAGTGTTTTTAATAAAAAAACGTCAACCTTCAAATAATCATGTACAGTTATGCACTCAATACTTGGTCGGGAATCCTTTGGCAGAAATGACTGCTTCAATGCGGCGTGGCATGGAGGCAATCAGCCTGTGGCACTGCTGAGGTCTTATGGAGGCCCAGGATGCTTCGATAGCGGCCTTTAGCTCATCCAGAGTGATGGGTCTTGAGTCTCTCAACGTTCTCTTCACAATATCAGGTCAGGAGAGTTGGCAGGCCAATTGAGCACAGTGATACCATGGTCAGTAAACCATTTACTAGTGGTTTTGGCACTGTGAGCAGGTGCCAGGTCGTGCTGAAAAATGAAATCTTCATCTCCATAAAGCTTTTCAGCAGATGGAAGCATGAAGTGCTCCAAAATCTCCTGATGGCTAGCTGCATTGACCCTGCCCTTGATAAAACACAGTGGACCAACACCAGCAGCTGACACGGCACCCCAGACCATCACTGACTGTGGGTACTTGACACTGGACCTCTGGCATTTTGGCATTTCCTTCTCCCCAGTCTTCCTCCAGACTCTGGCACCTTGATTTCCGAATGACATGCAGAATTTGCTTTCATCCGAAAAAAGTACTTTGGACCCTGAGCAACAGTCCAGTGCTGCTTCTCTGTAGCCCAGGTCAGCTTCCTCCAACATGTAAGGAGAGAAAAGCACTTAGATGAGTGATAAACAATACAAAAAGTCATAAAAACCCTAGCCACGATGGTGTTTTCCACACAGAAGTTTATATAGTCAGTTACACACTCAGTCATGGCATTGATGTCCTCTCCATGTGGCTGGCACAGTGCGTTCCAGTCTGTAGCCTCAAAGCAACCTTGCAGAGCTTCTTCATCTTCTTGTGACCATTTTCTCACGGTCCTCTTTATTACAGGTTGTCTCTGAACAAGAGGCTTATATGTCGAGCAGAGAAAAACAAGATTGTGATCTGATTTGCCTAGAGGAGGTCTTGCTGTAGAGATGTATGAGTCCTTGACATTTGCATAAAACAAATGTTTTGTTTTCTCTGGTAGAGCAGCTGACAAACTGTTGAAATGTTGGAAGTGTAGCAGAGAGTGAAGCATGGTTAAAATCACCAAATATTGCCACAAACACATTGGCATGTTGTGTCTGTAGCTTAGCAACAACTGAGCTGATGACATCGCATGTAGTGTCGGCAACAGCCAACAGTGGAATGTAAACTGTTGCTAAAATAATGCTGGTGAACTCTCTGGGTAAATAATATGAAAGACACTCACTGCTAACAGTTCAATATCTGGACTGCAGAGACGACACTTCACAGTAACATGTCCTGGATGACACCATCTGTTGTTCACAAGTACTGCCAGTCCACCTCCTTTACATTTGCCGCTCCTCTTTAAATCTCTGTCTGCTCATATGGTCAGAAAGCCTGGCAGAGAGACGCTAGAGTCAGGGATATAATCCTGCAGCCATCTCTCAGTTAAACACATACTGCATTCCAGATGCTCTGGCTGTGTCCTTTGTAGGGCTCAGATTGCCCATCAGAATCAATGGAAGAAATGGTTTGAACTTCCTCCTTCTCTCTCTTCTCTTTGATCCTGCTCTGCAATCCTTTTCAACTCATTAGGGATTTGGGGTTGCAGTTGAACTATTATGTTAGCTTTTGAGATAATTAGCTGCTCCCGGTTGTAAAAAACAACCCCGTTTTCATGGTGACGCATCATCAAAAAAGTATCAGCAAAAATCCTTCAAGCTGCACAGCATCCAATACCAGAGAGGATAATCGTCCAAAAAAAAAAAAAAAAAATCTGTTTTATCCACCACAAGCGGGATTTGAGTTCTTAAAAATAATTAATCAGAGCGAAAGTAACAGAGCTACTCCAACCTGCTGCCACCTTGAGCAGCACAATTCTAGCATCAATTTATCTCACTGATCCTCTGTGATGTGGATGGTATCTGGCTTATAATAGTGCCTACGTGTGCAGCCGAGTCATCCAAAAAGGCTCTTTCATCACAACAGTGTCTGGATGCATACGTTTCCACTGGTCCCTGTGCTGTGCTGCTGGAGAAGGACAGCGTCCAATCTGTAACTGCTAGCATCAGCTGACACAACAGTTGGTTTGTCGACATTGCAGAAAGCTAGAGCCGTAGTTGTAGCAAGCAGGGTTTTGAGCTTTTGGAAAGTAGTCTGTTGTGCGGGTTCCCACGTCCGGTACACATTCTTTTTCAGATCGACTTGCTTATTGTAGATAGGTCTAGAATATATTTAGCCAGACAGATAACTCGTACTCGTCGTCTTCTGCTTCGAAAGGGACTGGGTCGCAGGTACAAGCAGACTCAGCAGAGACATAGTCCCTCCAGCATGTCCCGGGCCGTCCTCTGGGCCTCCTAATGGTGGGACGTGCCTGGAACACCTCCTGAGGATGGCATCCGGGAGGCATCAGGTATGGATGCCCGAGCCACCTCAGCTGGCTCCTCTCGATGTGGAGGAGCAGCGGCTCGACTCCAAGTTCCTCCCGGATGGCAGAGCTCCTCACCCTGTCTGTAAGGAAGTGCCCGGCCACCCTCCAGAGGAAGCTCATTTCAGCCGCTTGTATGCGGGATCTCGTTCTTTTGGTCATGATCCAAAGTTCCTGGTCATAGGTGAGGGTAGGAACGTAGATTGACCGGTAAATCGAGAGCTTCGCTTTTCAGCTCAGCTCTCTCTTCACCACAATGGATCCGCACAGCGTCCCCATCACTGCAGCAGTCGCGCCGATCAGTCTGTCGATCTCCTGCTCCATTCTTTCCTCACTCGAAAGGAGACCCAAAGATACTTGAACTCCTCCACTTGAGGCAGGAACTCCCCTCTAACCTGAAGAGGACAAGCCACCCTTTTCCTGTCAAGAACCATGGCCTCGGACTTGGAGGAGCTGATATTCATTCCAGCTGCTTCACACTCGGCTGCAAACTGCGCATGCTGTAGGTCTTGGCTAGAGGGGGCTAGCAGGACCACGTCATCTGCAAAAAGAAGAGACAAAATCCACTGGCCCCCAAACCAGACCCCCCTCCAGCCCTTGGCTGCGTCTAGAAATCCTGTCCATAAAAGTTATGAACAGGACCGGTGACAAAGGGCAGCCCTGCCAGAGTCCAACATGCACCGGGAACAGGTCCGACTTAGTGCCGGCAGTGCGAACCAAACTCCTGCTCCGCTTCTACAGAGACCGGATGGCCCCTAATGAAGGGTCCCCGATTCCATACTCCTGGAGCACCCCCACAGGGCACCACGAGGGACACAGTTGAATGCCTTCTCCAGATCCACAAAACACATGTGGACCGGTTGGGCAAACTCCCATGAACCCTCGAGTACCCTGTAGAGGGTATAGAGCTGGTCCTGTGTTCCAGGACAAAAACCACACTGCTCCTCCTGAAGCCGAGGTTAGACTATCGGACAGACTCTCCTCTCCTCTCCAGTACCCTGTCATAGGCCTTACCAGGGTGTTGAGGAGTGTGATGCCCCTATAGTTGGAACACACCCTCCGGAACATACCCCGGTCTGCCAGTTCAGAGACACTGTCCCCGACCGCCATGCAATGTTGAAGAGCTGTGTCAACCATGACAGCCCCAAAATTATTATCATTATATTTAGCCAGACAGATAACTGTCCACAGGAATCATTTCAGTTGTGTGGCTGGGGAAAGTTCTCGATCCCTGCAACCCTTTCTGTGTCGGGTCGGATACCTGCTTTGTTGATAACATGATGCAGTACCTGGTCCTGTCGGAATTTGCATCTCTGTTTGTTCAATTTGAGACCTGGTGGTGCCTCGATGACTTTCAGGGCCTTTGCTAAGCGCTGGTCATGTATCTCCTCGTTCTCTCCATGAATGAGAATATCATCTATGTACAGGTCCTTCTCAAAATATTAGCATATTGTGATAAAGTTCATTATTTTCCATAATGTCATGATGAAAATTTAACATTCATATATTTTAGATTCATTGCACACTAACTGAAATATTTCAGGTATTTTATTGTCTTAATACGGATGATTTTGGCATACAGCTCATGAAAACCCAAAATTCCTATCTCACAAAATTAGCATATCATTAAAAGGGTCTCTAAACGAGCTATGAACCTAATCATCTGAATCAACGAGTTAACTCTAAACACCTGCAAAAGATTCCTGAGGCCTTTAAAACTCCCAGCCTGGTTCATCACTCAAAACCCCAATCATGGGTAAGACTGCCGACCTGACTGCTGTCCAGAAGGCCACTATTGACACCCTCAAGCAAGAGGGTAAGACACAGAAAGAAATTTCTGAACGAATAGGCTGTTCCCAGAGTGCTGTATCAAGGCACCTCAGTGGGAAGTCTGTGGGAAGGAAAAAGTGTGGTAGAAAACGCTGCACAACGAGAAGAGGTGACCGGACCCTGAGGAAGATTGTGGAGAAGGGCCGATTCCAGACCTTGGGGGACCTGCGGAATCAGTGGACTGAGTCTGGAGTAGAAACATCCAGAGCCACCGTGCACAGGCGTGTGCAGGAAATGGGCTACAGGTGCCGCATTCCCCAGGTCAAGCCACTTTTGAACCAAAAACAGCAGCAGAAGCGCCTGACCTGGGCTACAGAGAAGCAGCACTGGACTGTTGCTCAGTGGTCCAAAGTACTTTTTTCGGATGAAAGCAAATTCTGCATGTCATTCGGAAAACAAGGTGCCAGAGTCTGGTGGAAGACTGGGGAGAAGGGAATGCCAAAATGCCAGAAGTCCAGTGTCAAGTACCCACAGTCAGTGATGGTCTGGGGTGCCGTGTCAGCTGCTGGTGTTGGTCCACTGAGTTTTATCAAGGGCAGGGTCAATGCAGCTAGCTATCAGGAGATTTTGGAGCACTTCATGCTTCCATCTGCTGAAAAGCTTTATGGAGATGAAGATTTCATTTTTCAGCACGACCTGGCACCTGCTCACAGTGCCAAAACCACTGGTAAATGGTTTACTGACCATGGTATCACTGTGCTCAATTGGCCTGCCAACTATCCTGACCTGAACCCCATAGAGAATCTGTGGGATATTGTGAAGAGAACGTTGAGAGACTCAAGACCCAACACTCTGGATGAGCTAAAGGCCGCTATCGAAGCATTTTGGGCCTCCATAAGACCTCAGCAGTGCCACAGGCTGATTGCCTCCATGCCACGCCGCATGGAAGCAGTCATTTCTGCAAAAGGATTCCCGACCAAGTATTGAGTGCATAACTGTACATGATTATTTGAAGGTTGACGTTTTTTGTATTAAAAACACTTTTCTTTTATTGGTCGGATGAAATATGCTAATTTTGTGAGATAGGAATTTTGGGTTTTCATGAGCTGTATGCCACAATCATCCGTATTAAGACAATAAAAGACCTGAAATATTTCAGTTAGTGTGCAATGAATCTAAAATATATGAATGTTAAATTTTCATCATGACATTATGGAAAATAATGAACTTTATCACAATATGCTAATATTTTGAGAAGGACCTGTATACCTCTTTCCCTTCCAGTCCTGCCACAGTCTGAGTCATTTTTCTCTGAAAAATCTCCGATGCACTCGTGATCTCATATGGGAGGCATTGGAAGGCATTTCTTGCAAAGGAATCTGGTAAAAGCCTATATCTATATCCAGTTAAGTAAATACATTTGATCCTGCGAGTCTAGACAGTATTTACGAACATAGGCAGCATGTACTTTTCTCATTTCACTGCTCGATTAAGCCTCTAGAGATCTGCACAACAGTGAACTTCCTTGCTTATTGGGTTTGAGAACTTTTACCATAGATGCATACCATTAAGCTGGTTGAGTTGCTTTTTCTGTAATACCTTGCCTTTCTATCTGGTGGAGCTTTTTACTTACAAGAGGGACAAGTGGCAGAGGTATCCCTCTAGCTTTGTGCGCTGCATATGGTTGGCCTTCATTCTGTAGGACTATTTTCACTGGCTCTGTATTTAGTAGTCCACATGATCTGAAAACACCACTGATTTCGTACACCAGTTTCACAAGGCCCATGTTCACAGCGTCATGAAGGCCTAGAAGCCAGGTGACTTTTCCTCTATTTACATAGACTTTGAAGGAATACTGCTTCTGTTTATACTTTCTAGTAGCCTGAAATGGCTACATACACCTAAGTTCTCCTCCTGGGCTAACAAAGCAGGTGTAGGTGGGTCAAGTTTAATTTTTGGGCTTTATTATTTTAGATGCCTTTAGGTTGATGACTGTAGCATCAGCACCAGTGTCTATTTTAAACATTATTGGGACGTTGCGCAGCTGCAGATTAATGTAAAATTTCTTGAAAATGGCATCAAAGTTTTCGTCATCAATAGCAAAGGTGAACGAGCTGAATATCTTTTCAGCCTCGCTCCCCATGGAATAGATTACAGAACTCACTAGTTTTTGTCCATCATCCTCGTTCAGCATTGTTGCTAGCCTGTTTCCACTGTGGTCAGTCTGCAGGGCAATCAAATTTAAATTCACTCCTCTTCTGACACCATGTAATATCTGTACATTATCTTACATGCCATAATGAGGAGGCGACTTGGTGTGATAACTAAACACGTCTTTCTGTCAGTACAGCAGTACCTAGAACACCTTGAGCACACTTCTCTTAAAGTGACAGGTATGTTATAAAACTGAACTGGAATATTCTCCACACATTGTGATCTGTAAATGCTTTGTTCTATTTGTGAAACCCAAAATATTTTAAAGTAGGGATGCACAATATATCATCATTAAATTTGGTAATGGCCAATGTTTGGTAATTTTTAACATATTGATATTGGTCCATAAAACTGGGATGATATTGATAACCAACGTTTATTATACAATCAGCATCTGCTTCCCAACAGCCCGATATGTTCAAGGTCACCAGGTCAGCGTTATTCTGAATGGAACAGTAAAGAATTCTTTGCTGTTAAAGCAGCAGAGTTAAACTGATTCTGTTACAAGATAAAACTAGGAAATATTTATCCAGTCTGTTTAAATAGCTCAGGACTCTTCCTGTTTTTAGTTCTTCAAAGTTTTTACTCTTCATACCTTTATAGATAGACTCAAAGAGGTGAGTGCTTATGTTATGACATGTCAAAAAAATCACAGGGCATAAAAAAGAAACAATAAAAAAAGAATAAAACTGTTAAAAAGAAATGACAAAATTAAAATATTAAATATATATAGCACTGTACTAAGCAGCAACACATTTTTGTACTATTTGAAGACTTAACGCAGGACCTAAATCCTACAGTTTTATTTTGTCCTGTCTGGCATCGTAGCACTCAGAATTGTTGTGAGTGCCAGAAGAAGCCCAACAGGTTTCATAAAAAGAGAGAAGCAAGAAAAAGATAGAGATGGGGCAAAAAGGAAAAAGGGGGAGAAGGAGAAAAGAATAGAGGTGAGAAAGAAGGGTGAAGAGTTTACAAGACAACACCCTAGAAGACTGCTTCTACACCTTCAAAAACATATAAAACAGCAGCATTTTTACCAAAAAGTGCACGGTAATAATAAATGCAAGATGTATTTAGTGGTAACTGTCATGGAGTGACATTTTGGACTTGTTGGTTTATTTTGTAATTTTGATTCTCCTTATGGCTCTTTGTTTATTTCTTAAGTTATTGTTTCTATGTTTCCCTCTAGTTTCTCTGTTTACTTTAGTTCATAGTTATTCTAGTTCTTTATTTCCTCCTCTGATTTATTCTCTTGCTTAGTTTGTGTTTTCTGTTTTAGTCCTTTCACCCATCCTCAGCCTTTGTATTTGTTTCACCTGTTCCTTGTCACACCTGTTCCCTGTTTCTTTGATTACCTGCCTTTTGTTCCCCTCTCTGTGCTCTGTGTATATTAGTTGTTCTGTTTGTTTAGTTCCTCGCTGGTTCCTTGTTTCTATGTCGGTGATGTCTATGCTTCGTTTATGCTACGTTTCTGTGCTACGTTTCTATGTCTATGCTTTGTTCATGCTTCGTTTATGCTACGCTTTGGATACCTATGCTTCGTTTGGACTATGCTATGCCTTGCTATGAGTACCTGCAGGTTTGCGCAAGTTTTGATCTAGTCCTTGTTTCATCCCTGCAGTGTGTTTTGTTTCCTTTTGGACTTTTATGAATAAACAAGGAAGTAACTATGATGCGGCTACCGAGCTCTTGTCTGCGCTTTGGTCCTACCCACAGTCCTTCCCCGACAGTAACTGCGGCTCAATATATTACAACTGTGTATCTGTGAACACCTGAAGCTAAAGTGTGAGCGTACTTGTGTGTATAAGTGAAAGCCAGTGTTAAAAACACAAGCAAGAATGAATAAATATTTATTTAATATCCTATTCTACAATGAGATTTAAAAGTAATAAATTAACAGTTTAAAATGTGTACATAAATACATTTGTAAATAGTAAAACAAACAAAAAAAAATTAAACTGTACAATACAGCTTAACTGTCTTTCGCCAAAGGGTTAAACAACCAATAGCTGGCAGGGTGTGATTTTACATAAGCCAATAAGGTTGATTGTTGCGCCTCTCCAACTGTGCAGTGCAGCAATGCTGCTCAGAATGTATCAGACAAGGCTTGAGAGAGATCTATGCTACTGGTTTCTTCTGTTATTGGCCTTGGAAAACAAGTTGAAACCCTTGGAAATTGAAAAGAAAAACAATCCTAAAGCCACTGTCCAAGATATGAGATTCAAATGAGTAATTTCATGTTTTTTAAACTCTAGAGAGTTCTGGTTGTAAGCAGATTGGAGCCGGAAATCCCTATTCTAGCTTCGTGTAGCATGTTGAGTGATCACGTGCTCTGTTAGCATTATCGCACAGAGAATGCAGTGGCTAAAATCTTTAGTCATTTCTAGAATTTAGTAAATATAACGGTCCTTAAAGGTTTGTGTATAAATATTGTTTTGTATGTCGTAATTTACGTGCATTTGCACTTATTTTCTTATTGGCACATGTTTAAGTATTTTCAATGGTGGTAATTCAGTTCATAGTGCTGTTATCAATGTAAAGTGCCTTTCTTTTAGCACTTGCTAGTATTCTTATTAAGCAATAGCTAATGTGTGCTTCCAATCCACATTCTGATGCTAGATCATTATGTTGTGGATATGTATTTCATTTGCACTTTAAAGAAGATTGAAATAATATTTTTGTAGTACTACATATAAGCTAATTTTTTTGGTTCTATTAATGTGTTCGTGATATGCAACTGTGATAGCTTGAGATGTATTGTATAACATGGAAAATATCTGAGAAATGACTGTAGAACTGCTTTAAATTGTAACTTAAAATTGTAACTGTAAGCTAATGGACATAAGTCACTGGGTTTTAAGCCACTTTATTCTGGCCTTGTTCTAGGTCAGCTTTTTTTTGTGGGTGCACTATTCAACCCATAGTGCTTATGAGAAGACAGGATCACTTCAGAACTGGATGCTAGCCCCAGCCCAAAGGATCGAAAGAACTGGTAGATAGTGACCCGACTGGTCACAATACATGTGTCATGGATTGACATTTTGGACTTGTTGGTTTATTTTGTAATTTTGATTCTCCTTATGGCTCTTTGTTTATTTCTTAAGTTATTGTTTCTATGTTCCCCTCTAGTTTCTCTGTTTACTTTAGTTCATAGTTATTCTAGTTCTTTATTTCCTCCTCTGATTTATTCTCTCTTCACTATGATGCGGCTACCGAGCTCTGTTCTGCATTTTGGTGCGACCCACAGTCCTTCCCCGACATTAGGAACCAGCCAAAAAGAGGACCAAGCAGAACCAGAGATGATTACCTTGTTTGAGTATTTCCGACGTGCCGCGGAGAAGAGCGCATGTCAGGATCAGGAGGAGAGAATGCAGCGGTCACCATTTTGGGGCACAAGACTGGCTAGGCCTCTTCCGGGTACCGGTCCGCTGCGTCATAGACCCTCTCCTCATCCCCGGAGTAAGTCACTGGCTCCAGTCTACTTTTCCTCCTTGTTTTCGGAGCCAGAGTTGCCTGCAGCACACTCTCCCAGTTTGGAGCCTGCCCCACCTCGTCGGAGATGTCGCCGGTGCCGCAAGCAGTCCGCAGCAGCGGTAGCAGCAGCAGCAACGCCTGAGCTCGTCACGTCCACTGCTGCAGCAACAGTAGCGCCTGAGCTCTTCACGTCCGCAGTAGCAGCTGCAGCAGCAGCAACGCCTGAGCTCTTCACGTCCGCAGCAGCTGCAACGCCTGAGCTCGTCACGTCCACAGCTGTAGCAACAGCAGCGCCTGAGCTTGCCACGTCCGCAGCAGTAGCAGCAGCAGTAGCAGCACCTGAGCTCGTCATGCCCTCTGCTGGTCTCCGGTCGTCGGTGCGACCTCCTGCTCCGCCATGGGTTCAGGCCGGGTTGCAGGAGATCAAGAAGGAACTTATGAAGTCATGTTGCCTAGAGTGTGTTCCTCACTTGATTAGCAATCCTCAGGATCTGGTTGACGTGCACACTATCTTACTAGATGAGTTTCTTGCAGAGGGATGGCTAGACGCTCCAGCTCCACTCTCCGCTGGAGGTCCCTTCGATCCTCTTCTCGTGGCCGTTAAGGCAGCCATGCCTCTGGACTCACAGCATGCAGCTAAGCCTACAGAGCCTCAGCCGGCGGTCGCCGGATCTACAGAGCCTCAGCCGGCCGTCGCCGGATCTACAGAGCCTCAGCCAGCCGCCGCCGGATCTACAGAGCCTCAGCCGGCCGCCGCCGGATCTACAGAGCCTCAGCCCGCCGTCGCCGGATCTACAGAGCCTCTGCCGGCCGTCGCCGGATCTACAGAGCCTCAGCCGGCCGTCGCCGGATCTACTGAGCCTCAGCCGGCCGCCGCCGGATCTACTGAGCCTCAGCCGGCCGCCGCCTGATCTACAGAGACTCAGCCGGCCGTCGCCGGATCTACGGAGCCTCAGCCGGCCGCCGCCGGATCTACGGAGCATCAGCCGGCCGTCGCCGGATCTACGGAGCCTCAGCCGGCCGTCGCCGGGTATACAGAGCCTCGTCATGACACGGAGGAGCCCGTGGGTGGGCTGCCTCCATTCCCACACCATGCTTCGGTGGAGCCCATGGATGGGCTGTCTCCAAGACCTGGTCCTGAGCACCTGCTCAGTTTCCTCTAGGGGGTGTTACTGGAGATATGGACTGACTTTTTGACTTTGATTGACACACCAGAGCCTGACTCTTTGCCTGACTCTTTGCCTGATTCTTTGCCTGACTCTTTGCCTGACTCTTTGCCTGACTCTGAACCGGACGCCAGGGCCAAGTCTTCTGGGTTTTTGCCTGGGTCCAAGTTGGACGCCAGGGCCAAGTCTCTGAGGATCTCGCCACGTCATACACTGCTTGGCTCCTCGCTTCGTGGGTTTGCCTGGCATCTTCGCTGTCGGACTCCGGGCGGCCTGCATCCTCGCCGCAGACCTCCGAGGCGCCTGCATCCTCGCCGCAGACCTTATTTTTATTTTATTCTATTCAGTGTTTTCCAAAAAGCGTGCAGTTTTGTTTATTGTTGATGAAAATGCATACTTGGATCCATTATATTGGAAGCAGTAAATCCTATATCTTTTCTATAAACTGTGTGCACTTTCCTCTGTTGTTACTCACATCTAGGCTCCCATGAATCTAGAATCCTCTGATCAGGCCCAACATAATTTACAGGAGTGTAGTACTTGTGTAGTGATTGGAGCAACTTACCCTGCCATATCTACTAACAGCAAAAACGTGCCTGGTATATTTGATTTCTCCATAAATATGCAATAGCAAGTGTGAGGAGCCATGACCTGCCCCTCTGGACCTGAGACAGACACAGAGGAGATCTGAGCCGCAAACATCCAAAGCAGGGGAACCCCGGGAGGACTACCGCAACTCCCCCAGAGAAGAGCCCCAGTGAAACCACCCAGCAGTCACCTTGCAAAGCCCAAGGGAGCTGCAGCAATGAGCCCACATGAGACATGAGACCCTGGGGCACATCACTCCCTCAGCAGAGGCCAAACAGAGCCAGGGGGCCCAGGCCCCGACAAGCAGCCACTGCGAGTGAATAGGCCCCACATTTGATAGGGGTCTAAACTGATCAAGGAGACGGATTAGCCAAAGAGGATTAGCCAAAGACACAACCTCACACAAAAACAGGCACACACAGACACAATCACACATTCCCACCCTCATGCGTAAACATAAAAACACTCACACCCCTAATGTAAAGACACACAATAATGGACGCCATACACTCACTCTCACTCCCCATACATACTCTATACTCCTAGGTCCAAGCACCGATACCCCAAAAGAGGCCCCCAGACCCAGGAGGTGGTTCCCTTCCTTAAGGGGTGGAGACAGGCAGACTGCCCCAGCACCAGCCCAGACTATTGCCCGAACCCAAGTGACCCTGGCCCAGACCCCGAGCCCTCATTCCAACCCCAGCCCCTATCTGGCAAGGGTGCCACTGTGGAAGCTTAAAGCTTTGTTTGTTAGATTAAAAGTGTTATTATTGTGTTTACCATTACAAGATGAATTCTGTGAAGAATTGTTCACTCTGAGTAAACATGCAAGCCGTCTGGAAACAGATTACATTAGAGAAAAGTTCTTGGTTTGAGGAATAATTGATGGGCTTGTTATTGTGTTTCAGCTGGGAAAGTTGTGATACCCCTAACTGCTGCCAGGTCACTCTGACATTAGAGTTTTGCATCCAGATAAGTGATGAAATTGTTATTGTAAACTGTCACATAGGCCAATCTGATCTTGTCCAGATGTCTGGTTAGAGTGTATTCCCAGAACTGCGACCGAGAACCAATGTTGTGGATGCCAAAAGTTTTATATAAATGAGTATGATGATTTCAATTGGTGAAGAGGACCCCAATACACACCAATGCTTTGTATCTGTATAAAACCGTCCTTTAAGGACTGAAAAGCAGGGATACTTCTGGAATTTTTTTGAAGATATTATGTGCGCTGTAAGGAAATAAAAGTTCCCCCCGTGAAGGCTGGGAAGAGAGATTGCTCTGAGTTTTGTGTTAATTGCTCAGTAGTAAGACCGCCCAATTCCACAAATTGGTGACCCCGACGTGATATACAAAATACATTGTTATTTGTACACAAGGGGCAGCAATAAATGTGGAAATGAATTATTTCATTTCCAAATGGTATAACGTTCCGGAATCGGTGTCACACATAACCTTGTTTGTAAATAAAAATTTTCATGCAAAAGACTTGGGACCAATGATGAAAGTTGCAACCGCAACAAAATGGGAAGAAACAGACAATCCATTAATTTTCCAATCACAGGATGCATCAATGATTAAAATTGTGAGTGAAACATTGATGAAATCCAAACCACAAGTGGTGACAGTGCCTGTTAATGACACAAACAAATCTGAAGAAGAGGAGTTGTCAAAAGGAGATTTGATTTTGGAGGACATGCTAGAACATGTTCCAGATCACGTATGGTCAAAACATGATACAGATGTGGGTTTGGTAAAATCGGCCAACCCATTTAAGGTTGAGTTGAAACAAAATGTAGACCTTCCATTCCGTCCACAATACCCGTTAAAGCCAGAAGCAGAAAAAGGCATTAGCAGAACTATCGAAGGACTACTAGAAGCAGGCGTATTGGTGGAAACAAGCAGTGAGTGCAACACACCAATATTTGTAGTCCAAAAGGCAGATGGATCAAAATATCATCTGGTTCATGACATGAGAGTCATCAATCAGGGTTTTCAGGATTGGCCTGCAGATGTACCAAATCCACACACGCTGCTAACTGCTGTTCCACCAGAAGCACAGTTTTTCACTGTCATTGATCTCTGCATTTTTCAGCATCCCTTTAGCAGAAGAGTCTCAACACTTGTGTGCATTTATATAGAGGAAAAAAGTACAGTTACACTCGCTCACCACAAGGGTTCAAACACAGACCTCATGTGTTCAACCACATCCTAAAACAGGATCTTGAAGAGTTAAGACTGAACAGCACATTGCTGCAATATGTAGATGATTTATTAATCTGCGCACCCACATTGGAAGACTGTCATCGAGACTCAATGAAGGTCCTTCAGAGATTGGCTGAAGGAGGTCATAAAGCCGCAAAGGAAAAACTTCAATATTGTCAGCCGCAGGTAGAATACCTGGGCAGAGTGATTTCACAAGGAACCATTGGCATTTTGCCTTCGCGACTCAAAGGTGTTAGCAAATGCTATGCCCGCGAACGGTTTGTCAGATGATCACGTTCCTGGGGATGACAGGCTTTAATGCAGACTGGATAGAAGACTATGCAAAAAATAAGAAAACAGCACCATTAAGAGAGCTTATGAAAGAATCAGGAAATCAGTCATTGAAAACCATGTTAAAATGTACGGCTGAGGCTAAAATAGCTTTTGAAACACTAAAACAGGAGATGCATGTGGCACCCACTCTGGCGATGCCAGACTATGACAAGCAATTCTACCTATATGTGGTAAACAGAAAAGATATGTATGTCTCAGCAGTACTGATGCAGGAAACCTGTGCAGGTTGTCGGAAACAAGCTATTGCTTATTATAGCACAAAGCTTGACAATGTAGCACAGGGCTGGCCACCATGCTGTCAAGGGCTAGCAGCAGTCTACTACGCCTATGAGAAAGCATCGACCATAACAATGGGTTACCCACTCACCATTATGACTCATCACAAAATTGTAGTCAATCAAGGGAAGTTTGTTGTAACCCAGGCAAGATGTTTGCAGTACATCCTGCTTGTGACATATCCAGACATAACTATTCAAAGATGCAACACCTTAAATCCAGCCAACATGATTCCCCTCGATTGTGAAGGAGAACCACATGAGTGTGTTGCTGAAACAATGAAATACACAAGACTAAGACCAGACTTGGAGTCAACTCCATTGACGGACGCGGAAAACACTTACTTTGTTGACGGCTCATGTTTCAGAGATCATCTCGGAAACCATGCAGGATTCGCAATCGTTGAACAAAAAGGTGATGACTTTGAAACTGTAAAAGCTGAAATGTGTGAGCAACCATGCTCAGCACAACTAGCCGAATTGAAAGCACTAACTGAGGGATGTAAACTGGCAAAAGGAACGGTGGCAAACATGTTCACAGACTCGGCTTATACTCATGGAGTTTGTTATTTGTTTACTTCTGTTTGGAAGCAAAGAGGGTTCAAAAGAGCAGATGGAAGTCGAGTTCTACATAAAGAGCATCTTCAACAGTTAATTGATACAATGATGCTCCCCTCAAAACTGGCGGTAATAAAGTGTCAGGCACACTGCAAAGGTAATGACGTAGTCATAAGAGGTAATAACGCAGCAGACGAAGCAGCAAAAATGGCATCCCGATGCCAGATGGCTATCTTGGCACCTGTAGTGTCATTGGAACCTTTGGTTACGCCAGAAGACTTGATACTGATTCAACAAGAGGCAAACAGCAGTGAGAATGACTTCTGGGCAATGCGAGGTGCAACAATGAGTGAAAATGGTTTGTGGAGATCACAGAGTGGCCTACTGGTGTCACCAGTGGCATTGTTAACAATGCTGATTTCAGAAGCGCATGGTGCAGATCATTGCGATAGAAGTAAGGTGTTAGAGAAGTTGAGAAATTAAGGTTTTTGGTCCCCACATTCGCGAGCCATGGTGAATGAAAATCTCAGTCAATGTGACATGTGCTCAAAATAATGTTCGCAAAGGCATAAAATCACCCATTGGACACATTCTGGTATCTGAGGGACCATTCAAACATCTTGTGATAGATTTTGTAGACATGATCAAACTAGTTCAGGGTAAACGATACATGCTGGTAGTGATTGATCGTTTCAGTCGATGAGTGGAAACCGTCCCATCAAAAACACTGGGAGCAGATACCGTTATCAAATTCTTAACAAGAGAAGTGATTCCCAGATTTGGGATCCCGTCTGAAATAAGTTTGGATAACGGCGCAGCATTTGTGCAGAAAACAGTCAAAGGTGTTTTGCAGCAATTACGGATAAAACAAAGGTTAGGTGCAGTCTACCATCCCCAGAGCCAGAGAATGGTTGAGAGAATAAATGGAACCTTGAAAGCTAAGCTGAACAAAATATGTGCTTCAACTAAGCTAAACTGGGTAGACGCCTTGCCGCTTGCACTAATGAGCTATCGCATGCAAATGCATAGGAGCACACATATAACACCTCATGAAATGCTGACTGGCAGACCGATGCCTGTGCCTCAATGGAGGCAACCATTCAATGGACTAGCCCTTGAGCAGTTGCAAACAGAGTTGAAAGCTTATATGGAACAACTAACTGCTATCCATAGAGCCATCTATTTGCAGGAAAAAGCTAAAGGTTCCAGTCCAGAGACGGTGGTGAACAAACCAGTGGAGCCTGGAGATCTGGTGTACGTGAAGGTGTACAGACGCAAGTGGCACGAACCAAGATGGGAAGGGCCGTGCAAGGTCAAAAGAACCACTTCAACGGCCGTTCAGTTAGAGAGAAGTGACACGTGGCATCATCTGACTTATTGCATAAAAATTCATAAAAAACAGAAAGCAGAACTCAATCCTACGAAGGAGGAACACAAGAGTTGCAATGTTGAAACTGATACAAATAAGTGTATGGATGTTGACAGAGGTGGTGTACCAAGCAGCAGCAAAAGTGGAAATGACCTCTTACAATCTGCAGCCAGCACTACAGGACACACCACTGCAACGAGAAGTGCAGTCAAGCGCAGAGAGGAGCGGCAGCGTGAAGGAACGAGACCATCATCCCAAGGAGATAAACAGTGACCCAATGGCATCGGTTAAAGGCAAAAGATCCATCTCCAACAAAGATGAGTACAAAACAACTTATTATTACCCAGACCAGTACACACCAGTGTCCGTGCCAGCAGAAGTAGAATTAGTAAGCCATGTGATTGTTAAAAGTAAGTCAACATCAAAAATTAGAAAACTTCGTAAGGTTAGATACGTACATGCAGAATGGAAATGGAGGGCTAGCATTACAGACACCGAATTCAAAACAGGGCTAGCAACAGAATATGAAGTGAATGTAAGCTGGGATGGAAAAAGATTATGTGGCAGAAATGTTAAAGAAAAGAATACAGAGTATGGTGCAGATCCGTGTACAATTACAATGAACATGAAGGATGACGGTTTTGACGTGGAAGTGAGGTTAGAAATCGATCGGAGTGAAGATAGTAATTATGTATACAACATGGTCATGAGAAATCCAGAAACAACCGCAGCAGTAAGAGGCGAAGGGGATTTGGAGCGTATAGAGGATACAGCGTTAAATGCTAAAGTAGAAATGATAGGAGGAAGGATTAGGTTACACATCTCACCCCAAAAAATGAGAGATAACTTGTTGGGTAGAAGCATAATTATTTCTAGATTAGGACTCACAAATGACGGCGAATGTGCAGTTGGTACATGGATTCAAATTATCAGATTACAGTAAAAAAATCAGGAAAATGTAAAATGTGGTTTACAAGTTGTAAAAACAACCTGTGGATGGACTGTGGAAATTGACGTGATAGCTCTTAGAATAGAGAACACATATGAGTTGAGGCTAGAAGAAGCTACGAATGGTGGAATAGTAGAGTAAATTATGTTTTGGAAAGTTCCAGACAAAGAAAGCGTATTAACTGAAAACAAGTGTTATTCGCTGTTTACAGTTACTAGTAAAACTCCCACGATTGAGACAGATAAAGACGAACAAGATGACATAATTCTGCCTATTGTGCAAACCAAGCAAGAATGAATTGCACCCACTATAACAGTAAGCACAATAGCAAACCCTATAAATAATACAAATGTTATACTCTCAGTGGCACCCACTAAAACCACATTAAGTGCACTGATTGTTAACTGGAGAGTCGCCTTAATTAACTCCGGTGGAATTGGGGAAGCCACTAAGTTTGGTAAAACAGTAAAACATTCTAAAAACACCATACTTGTAAATAACACAGAATTATTCACGCTAGCAGAATCAGAAAACGTAACTGTATTACCAAGAACGACTGGTACTACAAACGAAACACTTGCATCGGGTCTAAATGATTATGTCCTGATCACGGGTAAAACCACACTCATGAAGAATGATTCAATATATTTGCCAGAGCCTAACCAAACTAAGTACGGATGCTCTGAAAAGGAGGGCTGTCATAACTATCAAGGCAGCCTGGATAAATTCTATATGGAGCGTCAGGACAACAAAGCAACCCCAAGGGCAATAAATATATTACAAGAAATTAAGTGGCATGGATTGAGGCCAAGAGGGGATGCACTTTGGCAAAGGGCCATCCAGAACACATGGTACAGCTGGTCATGGTACACAGCTAGAGAATTGACTGAAAACGATTGTTTAATTTGTACTGTTACCCCTGGAGCAGCTCCAATTGTCATTCCAGAAAAGTATACATGCAAAGAATGTGCACTAGTACAACAACAGAGGTGCAGAAATGGGGAGTTTACTCCCAGCGTAGATGTTGTGTCGTTCTTCAAATCACCAATGTGTGGTATAAGTTGCAGACTGCTGTATGGCTCACGTGATTCACACCAATATTTAGATAAGTGGAAAGGTTACTAGTTTGAACCACTGTGTGCTGAATTTAACCTTAGTACTACACAAAGAAGTCCTCCACTAAATCACGAGGTAGACTATGATGCAGAATACGAGTGTTTTGCAAATGGAGGTTTCGAAGATGGCAAAGGGGTTGATGTGGGAAACACGACAGTGAAATGTAATGTGACTTGGGTGTTATCTTGGTTTAAACATGTAAAAAGGACACCAATATTTGTTAAAACTCCAATATGGTATCAGAACCCAGACTTCGTAGAACAGGATTGTGAAAACACTACCATGTCCATTCCAAGATTACTCTTTCTAGGAGACCAAACACACCCGTTGGCAGATAGCTATTGGATGTGTGGGGAAGACATGTTAGTGAATACCTTACCCCTTCGGTGTGTGGGTCTTTGTGCACTCGTTAGAATGTAACTACCTATAACCTTGGTGTACGAAGGAGTAAAAAGTATGATTGGAATAGATGACAATAAAATGAGGGTTTGCAGAGGTTTAGGTGATTATGGACTGAATGAAGGTGTATATTTGAATCTTATAGGCCAACCAAGAAGAATTCCTGATGAATTCAAAGCACAACATGAAGTCACCGCAGGATTTGAATCTATTTTACCTTGGATCACAATTAACAAAAATGTTGAGTGGATAAACTATGTTTATTATAATCAACGAAGAATGATTCATTTTACGGTTGAATGGTTTATGGCTTTAGGTGACCAATTACATGAGACAAGTAGAATGTCATTGCAAAACAGGCGAGCTTTAGATTGGATTTTAGCAGACAAGGGGGGTGTTTGTCACATGTTTGGCAATCAGTGTTGCACATACAGGGGTTGGACAATGAAACTGAAACACCTGGTTTTAGACCACAATAATTTATTAGTATGGTGTAGGGCTTCCTTTTGCGGCCAATACAGCATCAATTCGTCTTGGGAATGACATATACAAGTCCTGCACAGTGGTCAGAGGGATTTTAAGCCATTCTTCTTGCAGGATAGTGGCCAGGTCACTACGTGATACTGGTGGAGGAAAACGTTTCCTGACTCGCTCCTCCAAAACATCCCAAAGTGGCTCAATAATATTTAGATCTGGTGACTGTGCAGGCCATGGGAGATGTTCAACTTCACTTTCATGTTCATCAAACCAATCAGTCTCGCTGTGTGTATTGGTGCATTGTCATCCTGATACACGGCACCGTCTTCAGGATACAATGTTTGAACCATTGGATGCACATGGTCCTCAAGAATGGTTCGGTAGTCCTTGGCCCAATACTTGTGCCCATCTAGCACAAGTATTGGGCCAAGGGAATGCCATGATATGGAAGCCCAAACCATCACTGATCCACCCCCATGCTTCACTCTGGGCATGCAACAGTCTGGGTGGTATGCTTCTTTGGGGCTTCTCCACACCGTAACTCTCCCGGATGTGGGGAAAACGGTAAAGGTGGACTCATCAGAGAACAATACATGTTTCACATTGTCCACAGCCCAAGATTTGCACTCCTTGCACCATTGAAACTGACGTTTGGAATTGGCATGACTGACCAAAGGTTTGGCTATAGCAGCCCGGCCGTGTATACTGACTCTGTGGAGCTCCCCCCCGGACAGTTCTGATGGAAACAGGAGAGTTGAGGTGCACATTTAATTCTGCCGTGATTTGGGCAGCCGTGGTTTTATGTTTTTGGATACAATCTGGGTTAGCACCCAAACATCCCTTTCAGACAGCTTTCTCTTGCGTCCACAGTTAATCCTGTTGGATGTGGTTTGTCCTTCTTGGTGGTATGCTGACATTACCCTGGATACCGTGGCTCTTGATGCATCACAAAGACTTGCTGTCTTGGTCACAGATGCGCCGGCAAGACGTGCACCAACAATTTGTCCTCTTTTGAATTCTGGTATGTCACCCATAATGTTGTGTGCATTTCAATATTTTGAGCAAAACTGTGCTCTTAGCCTGCTAATTGAACCTTCACACTCTGCTCTTACTGGTGCAATGTGCAATCAATGAAGACTGGCTACCAGGCTGGTCCAATTTAGCCATGAAACCTCCCACACTAAAATGACAAGTGTTTCAGTTTCATTGTCCAACCCCTGTAAATCCCCATGAACACAGCCCCAAGAGGTACCTTCAATGGTTAGACTCGAAGAAATGAAGGAGAATGCAGGCAAGGACAGCTGGTCGTGGAAGTCATGAGGAAATGTTTGGCGACTGAAAGCAGGATTAACCTTGCTAATTGTATTAGTTGTGATATTCCTGCTCGTGTGTTGCGTGTTGCCTATCTTAAGAAAGTGGATCTTGGGAACTGTGTATCGATGGAGATCTGATGATGGGAAACATCAGAGGGTCTAATACGTATAGTGGCCTGGACTTGATGGACTTATGTTTTTTTTTATTGTCCTATTTTTTCTTCTGGTTACATTATTTACATATAACATACGTCCAACATAAAAAAATATATATTTACTGTTTTATGCTAATTTTGCAGAATGGAAGATATTACCATCATGTTTTGTATTGGAAGTTATGTCCACTGATGTATTTTGTTTTCAATTTTCCATATGTGCTTGGGAACTTGGAGCCATGATGGCAGAAAAATCCAGTGGGACTGCCCGTGTCAAACGACACTGATAAGATGGACATTGAGGAAGTTCGGGCATAACAAAAAGGTGATGTCATTTATCCATGACAAAGTCCTATAGGCAATTTCTGTTAAAAGCATATTATTTGTGGAGGTCAATAGTATGGGTTTTCATGTTTAAGTAGGGGTCGAACTGCCATTTCTGTTTAACAGTTTTCTCTTGGTTATATTAGGTAGGTAAGCACTTTGTATTTCTTTTTGAGGTTCTTTTTGGTAAGGTAAGGTGTATTCATGAAGAATAGCCCTTGGTTGTTTGTTATTTTGGCCTGAGTTCACCCTGAACCTATGATAAACCTTTTAAACTTATGTGAACATGTAATAACTGTTTGACAAGAGTCATTAGTATTGTGAGGGGGTATATGTGGAAGATGATGTTAATGTGGGAAAAGGATTATAACGACATGGTTTGGCAAGATACTGATCAGTGTTTTCTGTATGTCCAGGAAAACATCAGGAAGCTGCCCTCCAAAGAGACTCTGGTGGTTCGGGGACCCCTCTTACATTGTGCGTGGACTCAGAGATATATGGACAGCGCTTGGGGACCCTGAATCAGGACTAATGTGATGGCAGAACAATAAAGTTGCAAAAGACTGACCTAAGAGATGTGGAATTGCTTGGAGGCGTGAGGCAAAGAGCTTAATGGATGTGTTGCCATGTTATTCTATGTCATCCTATGTTATAATATCAATGTTCTATGTAGTTGGATTTGCTGTAGGAATGTTTTGAATCATGTTAATCCATTTATACTTGCAAGTTGTGATATTAAGCTCCAGAGAGTTGACATGACCAATGTTCTCCGTTACAAAGGTTTGGTAATAGGAATGATAAAGCAGGACCTGATTGGCATTAATGGTCCTTTTAAGTAGGTTGTAACGACACATATTAGATTCAAAACAGAGATCTCTCATTCAGATTGGCCGAGAATGAAATTTCTCTATGGCCTCCGGACGTTTTTCCCCGCCTTTTAGGACGGGTGGGTTTTTCGACTGGTGTGCCCTAAGCCGACCTGAAGGTCCCTTTCATCGACACGTAGCTTGTGAATTTGACAGACATGGATGTTTTTCCATGGGTGAGTTGATGAGATGTCTTCCTGAAGGAGATTTTTGGGAAGAACTACAGAGTCACCGGATTTGGTCTAAATAGTGAATAGGTTTAGTCTAGCATAGTCTAACACAGTTAAAATAATGTGCGCATAGGAACTCTAAAGAGGATCTTACTTAATTAGTTGAACCTGAAATTCTATACCTAAATAAGAGCCATCATTTAGGGTTGCTTGATTTTGTACATAATGTAATTTCACTACCTTTCATAATTGTTCAAATTTTTTCCTTTTACTCACTCATAATGCTTCACGGAGACGTGGCTGTGTGGATTAATACCGGACTCTGCGCTGCAGCTGGCAGGATTCCAGCTCTGCAGAGCGGACAGAGACACGGAACTCTCCGGCAAAGCGAAAGGTGGAGGAATCTGTTTCTACCTCAACTGTGGTTGGTGCAACGACGTGACAGTGATTCAGCAGCACTGTTATCCAGACCTGGAATCCTTCATCATAAACTGTAAGCCTTTCTATTCCCCCCGTGTGTTCGCTTCGTTCATCCTGGTCGGTGTTTACATCCCGCTGCAAGCTAACGTGCAGGTTGTACAGCACATGCTCGCCGACCAGATACTGAGTGTGGAACGGACCAACCCGGACTCCATAGTTATCGTCGTTGGCGACTTTAACAAAGGTAATCTCACCCACGTACTCCCCAAATATAGACAGTTTATAAAATGTCCGACCAGAGAGGACAACATTCTGGATCACTGTTTCACCACCATCAGAGACGCTTATCACGCCGTCCCACGTGCTGCACTGGGCCAATCCGACCACATCATGGTCCACCTGATTCCTGCATACAGGCAGAAACTAAAGCTCAGCAAACCTGTTGTGAGGACGACAAGGAAGTGGAGCAGTGAGGCTGTGGAGAATCTCCAGGCGTGTTTAGGCTGTACAGACTGGGATGTGTTCAGGACTACTACCAACAGTCTGGACGAGTACACAGAGGCTGTGACTTCCTACATCAGCTTCTGTGAGGACAGCTGTGTACCATCATGCACCAGGGTGAGTTACAACAACGACAAACCCTGGTTCACAGCCAAACTCAGAAGGTTAAGACTGGATAAGGAAGAGGCCTTCAGGAGTGGGGACAGAGACATATACAGAGAGGCGAAGTACAAGTTTGGCAAGGCAGTGAAAGAGGCCAAACGACTGTACTCTGAGAAGCTCCAAAACCAGTTCTCAGCCAACTACTCTGCATCTGTGTGGAAAGGGCTCAGGCAGATCACCAACAACAAGCCGAAAGCCCCCCACTCCATCAACGACCGACGCCTCGCCAACGACCTGAACGAGTTCTACTGCCGCTTTGAAAGACAAAGGGACAGTCCTGCCACCATCCCCCACGACACCCCCCAACAGCTGTAGCCACAATCCACCTCCCCAACCTCAAGAGGGGCGTTGGCACCTCCAACCCCCACCCTGACGTTCCCCGCCACCAACCCCCTACCCACGCCGGGGACGGCTCTTTCCATCCAGGAGAGGGACGTCAACAAACTCTTCAGGAGACAGAACCCCCGGAAAGCTGCTGGTCTGGATTCTGTCTCACCAGCCAGCCAGAAGCACTGCGCTGATCAGCTGTCTCCAGTCTTCACAGACATTTTTAACACCTCACTGGAGACATGTGCCAGCCTGCTTCAAGTCCTCCACCATCATCCCTGTTCCCAAGAAACTAAGGACCACAGGGCTTAATGACTTCAGACCCGTCGCCCTGACCTGTGTGGTGATGAGTCCTTTGAGCGCCTTGTGCTCTCACACCTAAAAGACATCACCGACCCTCTCCTGGACCCTCTGCAATTTGCCTACAGACCCAACAGGTCTGTTGATGATGCAGTCAACTTAGCCCTTCACTTCATCCTCCGGCACTTGGACTCCACAGGAACCTACGCCAGGATCCTGTTTGTGGATTTCAGCTCTTCCTTCAACACCATCGTCCCAGCTCTGCTCCAGGAGAAGCTCTCCCAGCTGAGTGTGCCCAACTCCACCTGCAGGTGGATAACTGACTTCCTGTCTGACAGGAAGCAGCGTGTGAAGCTGGGAAAGCACGTTTCTGACACCCTGACCATCAGCACTGGTTCCCCCCAAGGCTGTGTTCTCTCTCCTCTGCTCTTCTCCCTGTACACCAACAGCTGCACCTCCAGTCACCAGTCTGTCAAGCTTCTGAAGTTTGCGGACGACACCACCCTGATCGGACTCATCTCTGATGGTGACGAGTCCGCGTACAGATGGGAGGTGGACCATCTGTTGGACTGGTGCAGCCAGAACAACCTTGAGCTCAACGCTCTAAAGACAGTGGAGATGGTTATGGACTTCAGGCAGAACCCAGCCCCACCTGCCCCCATCACCTTCTGTGACTCCACAATTGACACTGTGGAATCTTTCCGCTTCCTGGGAACCATCATCTCCCAGGATCTCAAGTGGGAGCCAAACATCTGCTCCCTCATCAAGAAAGCCCAGCAGAGGATGTTCTTCCTGCGGCAGCTGAAGAAATTCAACCTGCCAAAGACTATGATGGTGCACTTCTACACAGCCATCATTGAGTCCATCCTCACCTCCTCCATCATCATCTGGTACGCCGCTGCTATAGCCAAGGATAAGGGCAGGCTGCAGCGTGTCATTCGGTCTGCTGAGAAGGTGATTGGCTGCAGTCTACTGTCGCTCCAGGAACTGTACATCTCCAGGACCCTGAAGCGGGCAGGGAAGATTCTGGCTGATCCCTCCCACCCCGGTCACAGACTCTTTGAGACTCTCCTCGGTCCACCCGGACCAAAACCTCACGCCACAAGAAGAGTTTTTTCCCATCTGCTACCAGCCTTGTTAACAAAGCCCAGAAACCACACTGACACTCTCCCGTTCCCCCACACCCCCCTTTTTTGCTGACAGGACACTTGTAACTCGCAACTCTATGCGTTACATTAACGCTCTGCTTGGACTCCTGCTTTACTTGCACTGCCATACTTGCACACTGATCACACTGATCATCTGCACTGTCGTACCGCTCTCGCACCCAATACTGCTCTATATTTACTCTCATTCACTTAAAACTGTGCACATATATTTATATTATATTGTAGATATGTCTATACTGTTTAATTTGTATTGTATTGCACCGACTATGCCAAAACAAATTCCTTGTATGTCCAAAAACGTACTTGGCAATAAAGCTTTTCTGATTCTGATTCTGATAAACATCACTTATACTCACAGGATATTTACAATATGAATATAAGATCTCTCTCAGCTCACCCCCCATGAACCCGAACATGTATCTTTCTACAGGGCGACCCCCAACCCCCCACAGATATCGAACACATGCCCCCGAACCCAAACGCCATAAATCCCTCCCCACAAGAGCACACTCCTGCATATGAGCTCCACCCCCGAAACGCCAATGAAGACACATCCACACAGCGCAAGCTTCACACACAGCCCCCACACCCCAACTGCATCCTGCCCTCCACCACACAACGTGCCACAACGACCATGCAATGCCACCCCAGCCTCCGCCCACAAGCAACAGAGCAGACACCACCGAGCACCGTTCTCGCAATGGACTCCCTGATCCCACACCAAGACAGGACAAACTCACCCGGTAAGAGGTCACTGGCCGGCAGCAGATGGGGTCGGCGGCCCCATCATGCTTCCGCAACAGAATAACACCACATCATCGCCACTGCAACCAGGGAGAAACAACAACCAGCTCAGCTCCACCCTCACTGCCCAGCCAATTCAAATGCCGGTGACCACACATCCAAAAAGAGGACAAAACCCCCCACCCCAGACACTGCAAGCCCTTCACGCCACCCTAGCCAGCAGAGCAGGACACCTCCAAACCTGCCCAACCATCCAGCCAACGCCCGCAGCCCCAGCCCGTCTGTCCATGAGAGAGAAATATGCGGCAGCTGGGTAACCGGGCTGGGCCGACCAACCGCCCCAGGCCAAGCACACCCCACCAGCCATCCCAGTGCAGGTACAAGACGTGCTCCACCACTCCACCCACCCGACAGCGACCGCAGCCCAGTGCCAAGCCGGGGGCCAGAGCCACAGAAGGAAGTATCGGAGAAAGGCCACCACACCAAGCAGGCTGGCCAAAGTGAAGCCACTTGCATTTCCTGTTTTAGTGTTTCAAAAGCTACAGGTCCTTCTCAAAATATTAGCATATTGTGATAAAGTTCATTATTTTCCATAATGTCATGATGAAAATTTAACATTCATATATTTTAGATTCATTGCACACTAACTGAAATATTTCAGGTCTTTTATTGTCTTAATACGGATGATTTTGGCATACAGCTCATGAAAACCCAAAATTCCTATCTCACAAAATTAGCATATCATTAAAAGGGTCTCTAAACGAGCTATGAACCTAATCATCTGAATCAACGAGTTAACTCTAAACACCTGCAAAAGATTCCTGAGGCCTTTAAAACTCCCAGCCTGGTTCATCACTCAAAACCCCAATCATGGGTAAGACTGCCGACCTGACTGCTGTCCAGAAGGCTACTGTTGACACCCTCAAGCAAGAGGGTAAGACACAGAAAGAAATTTCTGAACGAATAGGCTGTTCCCAGAGCGCTGTATCAAGGCACCTCAGTGGGAAGTCTGTGGGAAGGAAAAGGTGTGGCAGAAAACGCTGCACAACGAGAAGAGGTGACCGGACCCTGAGGAAGATTATGGAGAAGGGCCGATTCCAGACCTTGGGGGACCTGCAGAAGCAGTGGACTGAGTCTGGAGTAGAAACATCCAGAGCCACCGTGCACAGGCGTGTGCAGGAAATGGGCTACAGGTACCGCATTCCCCAAGTCAAGCCACTTTTGAACCAGAAACAGCGGCAGAAGCGCCTGACCTGGGCTACAGAGAAGTAGCACTGGACTGTTGCTCAGTGGTCCAAAGTACTATTTTCGGATGAAAGCAAATTCTGCATGTCATTCGGAAATCGAGGTGCCAGAGTCTGGAGGAAGACTGGGGAGAAGGAAATGCCAAAATGCCAGAAGTCCATTGTCAAGTACCCACAGTCAGTGATGGTCTGGGGTGCCGTGTCAGCTGCTGGTGTTGGTCCACTGTGTTTTATCAAGGGCAGGGTCAATGCAGCTAGCTATCAGGAGACTTTGGAGCACTTCATGCTTCCATCTGCTGAAAAGCTTTATGGAGATGAAGATTTCATTTTTCAGCAAGATCTGGCACTTGCTCACAGTGCCAAAACCACTGATTCAAGATGGCGCCGACGATGGCAGCCCCGGAGCTTCGCTCTCTCTTTGTTTTTGTATTTTGTGTGTTTTTATGTTTTTCGAGCCACAGTTCTGTGGTGTCGGGCCACAATCCTGTGGTCTCATTCAGTAGAGAGGAACTTCTCAACATCAGAGAGTCCTCTCTTGGGTTTTTTTCACCATCTTTCATTGATCCGAGGTTCACTGAGCTTCTGACGAGTGGAGCTGCGGCTCTATATGGGATTCTGTGCCGAAAACGGCAGAGGGGAAAACGTGCTGGCGCACTGGTAAAGCTCCGCAAAAGAGGACTTCGCACACCACTGCCTTCAATCCACCTGGCAAATGTCCGCTCTCTCAACAACAAGATGGACGAGCTGCTTCTTCTCACCGGTAAAAACACGGACCTCCGCGGATCAGCGGTTCTCTGCTTCACCGAGACATGGCTGAGTGAAAACATCCCGGACCGCGCACTGCTGTTGCCAGACTTACAGCTGCTCAGAGCGGATCGCAGCGCGGAGCTATCGGGGAAGAAGCGAGGTGGCGGAATCTGCTTTTATATAAATGAAGGTCGGTGCAGAGACGTAAAAGTGCTGGGAAAAACATGTAGCCTGGATCTGGAATCATTTTCCATAATCTGTAAGCCGTTTTATTCACCGAGAGAGTTTTCCTCGTTTATAACAATCGACTCATATTTTCCACTTCATGGCTGCACTTCTGCTGCGGAAAAACATCTTGCTGAGCTGATTACAGACCTGGAGAAAAAATACATGGACTCTTTCATCATAATACTGGGAGATTTTAACAGCGCAAACCTCTCAAATGAACTCCTCAAATACAGACAGCATATTAAGTGTCCCACCAGAGACAAAAACACACTGGACCATTGTTACACAGCTTTAAAGGACTCATATCATGCTGTTACCAGGGCTGCTCTGGGTTTTTCGGATCATTGTCTTATCCACCTCATCCCAACCTACAGACAGAAACTAAGAGCTTCTAAACCCAAGGTTCACACTGTTAAGAAGTGGACTGAGGAATCAAAGCAGATGCTACAGGCCTGCTTTGAATGCACAGACTGGACTGTTTTTGAAACCCCAGCCACTGACTTAAACCAACTAACTGATGTGGTGACATCATACATCAGTTTCTGTGAGGACATGTGTGTGCAGACGAAGACCTTCTGCACCTTTGGGAACAATAAGCCATGGTTTACTCCACACCTCAGGAATTTGCGCAGGGAAAAGGAAGAAGCTCACAGCAGTGGAGATTGGGCGTGGTACAGGCAGACCAGGAACAAACTAACAAAAGAGATCAAAGCAGCTAAGAGAAGCTATAGAGAGAAGCTTAAGAACAGCCTTTCTACTGGTGACACTTCAGCTGTATGGACTGGTCTGAGAAACCTGACTGCCTACAAGAGCCCCTCCACCCATCCTGAACAGAGTCGTCTCCTGGCCAACCGTCTGAATGGCTTCTACTGCAGACATGACAAGAAGCCATTCACACCTCAAATCATCCCCTCTACATCCCATTCAGGAACAAATTCCTCCCATAAAGCAACCAACCCCCCACCATCAGATCCTCTGCCTGCACTAAAGATCTCCGAGGAAGAGGTAAACAGGCTCTTTCAGCGCATGAAAACAAAGAAAGCTGGAGGACCTGATAACGTTTCCCCATCATGTCTGAAAGCCTGCGCACATCAACTCACTCCGATCTTTACAAGGATCTTCAACAAGTCACTGGAGAAATGTGAGGTCCCCTCCTGCCTCAAACGATCCACCATCATCCGGTTCCCAAGAAACCCACCATCGTAGGATTAAATGACTACAGGCCTGTAGCCCTGACGTCTGTGATCATGAAGTCCTTTGAGCAGCTGGTGTTGAAGCACTTGAAAGACATCACAGGCCCCCTGCTGGACCCCATGCAATTTGCTTACCAAGCAAACAGGTCGGCAGATGATGCTGTTAACTTAGGTCTACACTTCATCCTGCAACACCTCGACCACCCAGGGACGTACGCCAGGATCCTGTTTGTAGACTTCAGCTCGGCCTTCAACACTATCATACCAGACATCCTCCACCAGAAGCTCACACAGCTCAACGTCCCAGCCTCCTCCTGTCAGTGGATCAACAGCTTCCTGACAGACCGACAGCAGCAGGTGAGACTGGGGAGCATCTTCTCCCGATCCAGATCAATAAGTATGGTGCCCCCCAGGGGTGTGTTCTATCCCCACTCCTCTTCTCTCTGTACACAAATGACTGCACCTCATCGGACTCGTCCGTGAAACTCCTTAAGTTTGCAGACGACACCACTGTCATTGGACTGATCCAGGACGATGATGAGTCTGCATACAGACATCAGGTGGATCGGCTGGTACACTGGTGTGGTCAGAACTACCTTGAACTGAACCCACTCAAGACTGTGGAAATGGTGGTGGACCTTCGGAGAACACCACCCCCATACAACCTCCTCACCATCCTCAACAACACTGTATCGGCCGTGGACCACTTCAGGTTCTTAGGAACCACCATCTCTGAGGACCTGAGATGGTCTTCGCACATAGACACTGTTCGAAAGAAGGCCCAGCAGAGACTGTACTTCCTGAGGCAACTCAAGAAGTTCAACCTTCCACAGGAGCTGCTGGTCATCTTCTACACTGCCATCATTCAGTCTGTCCTGTCTTCATCCATCTCAGTGTGGTTTGGCTCATCCACAAAACAGGACAGGTCCAGACTGCAACGAATAATCAGGACTGCAGAGAGAATAATCAGAGCTGACCTTCCCTCCATCCAGGACTTATACAGGTCTAGGGTCAGGAAAAGAGCTGCCAAAATCTCTGCAGACCCCACACACCCTGCACATAAACTTTTTAGAGTTTTACCTTCAGGCCGCCGCTACAGAGCACTGTTTACTAAAACCAGCCGCCACGGAGACAGTTTCTTCCCCCAGGCTGTTTCTCTGATGAACATTCAATAGAATACAGAACAACAGCATACAGATGTTGCAAATGCACCTTTTCTATTAGATATGTGTATATTGTACATTGTAAATTGTAAATTTGTATATTCTGTAATGCAGAATATTGCATTGTACATTGTATATTGTACATTGTAAATTGTAAATCTGTATATTCTGTAATGCAAAAACAGAACAAAAGAGCAAAGTGTACCGGAGTCAAATTCCTTGTTTGTATGCACGAACTTGGCAATAAAGCTGATACTGATTCTGATTCTAAATGGTTTACTGACCATGGTATCACTGTGCTCAATTGGCCTGCCAACTATCCTGACCTGAACCCCATAGAGAATCTGTGGGATATTGTGAAGAGAACGTTGAGACTCAAGACCCAACCCTCTGGATGAGCTAAAGGCCGCTATCGAAGCATCCTGGGCCTCCATAAGACCTCAGCAGTGCCACAGGCTGATTGCTTCCATGCCACGCCGCACTGAAGGAGTCATTTCTGCAAAAGGATTCCCGACCAAGTATTGAGTGCATAACTGTACATGATTATTTGAAGGTTGACGTTTTTTGTATTAAAAACACTTTTCTTTTATTGGTCGGATGAAATATCCTAATTTTGTGAGATAGGAATTTTGGGTTTTCATGAGCTGTATGCCAAAATCATCCGTATTAAGACAATAAAAGACCTGAAATATTTCAGTTAGTGTGCAATGAATCTAAAATATATGAATGTTAAATTTTCATCATTACATTATGGAAAATAATTAACTTTATCACAATATGCTAATATTTTGAGAAGGACCTGTATTTTAGCCTCAGCCGTACATTTTAACATGGTTTTCAATGACTGATTTCCTGATTCTTTCATAAGTTCTCTTAACGATGCTGTTTTTTTTCCATAGTCTTCTATCCAGTCTGCATTAAAGCCTGTCATCCCCAGGAACGTCATCATCTCACCAACCATTTGTGGGCATGGTACTTTGCTAACACCTTTGAGTTGCGAAGGCGAAATGCTAATGGTTCCTTGTGAAATCACTCTGCCCAGGTATTCTACTTGCGGCTGACAATAACTGTATTACCAAGAACAAGAGGCTTTCTTTTCTTTTGTTAGCTCCAACCGCTAACAGCTAAGAACACGTGCTTGCCTACTAAAAACCACTTACCCAAAAAGGTTGTTAAATTTCAATCTAGGAAATAATATTTCCCTAAATATTATTGTATTAAACTTGATAACTAATTAAACACCATTAAGCCCCATTTCTCCAGAAAGATTTGGCTCTTATTCAAAATAATATTTCCTAAATATTATTTTACTATTTCCTTAATAATATTTCTTTAAATAATATTTTAATAAGTAAAGGCAGCTAATGAGACACCGTTGAGAATTAGTCATCCAGAAGGTTGGTTTTATTCAGCAGATCATTCTTCAAAATATTATTTTATTAATATAATATTTTATCTGATCTTGCATTGTGAATGGTTGTCTAAAGGTATGCTGATTACTGCCTAAGTTAGTTCCAAGACTAACTTAACTTAACTTCCAGATTCTTCAAGATAATCCTTGGTTCTCAAACATAAACATTGCATAGTAATGTTGCATCACTCTTTTGCTCATGGTTTCCAATCATCTTTAATCAACGTGTTTATATTGTACATAGCCCATTAGTCTTCCTTATTCTTTCATTCTCCATGGTAGTTTAGTTGGGTTGTTTTAGCATAGTAAAGAGTTTGTTGATTTAAATATGTTTGACTTTGAGTTGACTTATTTTTGTTAATAATTTCTTGTATTTTAAGAAATTGTGTGAATTCATCCCGTGTGTGTGCAGTTTTGCTGTTCAATAATGTCAGAGCTTGGCTCACCCCATTCAATTTTGTCATGATACCACGCCTTATCGGCCTGGTATTCACAGGACAACCCTTAACAGACTGAAATATTATTTAATGAAATGTTAAAGTATTAATATTAAATAATATATTCATATTCAAAATCACAAAATTACATACACAGTATGCTGCAGTATGTACAGTCGTGAAAAAATAAGAAAATCTCATTAAATATTCTGTTCTTTTAAAAAAAATATTCATATATTGATGTCTCGGAAAAATCACAAAAAGCTGCTTTAGCAATTAGACAAAAGGATATCAACAAAAATGTGTATTCTAATTTAGAAAAAAAAAACTAGGACACCCTCTTTGCTAAAGGCTATTGTTACCCCTGGGGCTGAAATAAGTTAAGTCAGTTAACCCCTGTAGCCAGTCTCTGAAGGCCAGTCAGAGACCTCCTCCTACATATTGAATGGAATAAGTTATTTATAGCCAACATGCTAGTGTTAGCCAACATGCTAACTCGAGGGGCTGGGGGCGATATATTTTATAACACAAAATATAAAGAACAGTCAATGTGGAGATGTGGAGATGGGGCATGAGGGAGCTAGAGCCCTTGAAGTATCCTAGGGGGCGCCGTTGAGCCAAATTCATATGTACTCTAATGGAGCTGTTTAGGGGCAGACAAAGATCAACCATATTCAGTTTGGAGAAAATCGGACCGTGCATGTGTAATTTAGAGCCAAATGTATATGTATATGTATATGCATAGCCACACCCTCCAGCAGAAGCAGTAAGTACTGGCGACTGTCTTAGACCATCATGTTATCCGTTACTTGGGACAGTTTCACATTGATTAGGTAAAGAACATCAAAAATTGACTCTCTAAAGGAAAACATGACACTTCCTGTTCTCAGGGGGCGGGGATTCACTGATCAGCATCTGATCAGTGAATATTGTTCAGGGCCAGAGGCAGATCATTCTTAGAAGGTTTCAGATCTCTGTGACTTTCCTTGTAGGAGCTATATCAATTTCGTCTTTTATAGCGACAAGTCATATTTTGAGGCGTGGCCACGCCCACACGCTTTTATGTATCAAAAAGCTTTGGATAACTTTTGATCCCCAATGCCTTAAGAGCAAACTGAGTGATTTTCAAGTCTCTAAGTCAAAAGCTGTAGGAGGAGTTTGCTCAGATATGTGGGCTAGAAAGGGAAAACCGGGGTCAAAATGGCAACGTCAATCCAAAATGGCCGACTTCCTGTGGGGTTTGGACCAATGCTCCAAGATACTTTTTGTAGGTCCTCAGAAGATACATATGTGTGTCAAATTTCAGATTCCTCGGTTAAAGCATGGTTTAGGGCTGATTTTTAAAAATGTTCTAGGGGGTGCTGTGGATGAATTAGGCCACGCCCACCAAATATGTCATCAGATCTCTGTTGGGGACTGGACTAGGATCAATCATATTGAATTTGGTGCAGATCAGATGATGTATGTGGAAATTAAAGCCAAACGTATGGCCATGGCGTGACGTCCAAATTTGCCGCGCCACCACGACCACACCCTTCTATGAAAAGTCACTGTGCTTCAAACGAAGTTAGACCCACTAGTTATCAGTCACCTGACACAATTTGAAGCAGATTAAGTGCAGACAGCCAGATAGCGACCTCGTTATCGTTATCGTCGTCTTCCGGTTATCCGGGACCGGGTCGCGGGGGCAGCAGACTCAGCAGAGACGTCCAGACGTCCCTTTCTCCAGACACCTCCTCCAGCTCCTCCATGGGGAGCCCAAGGCGTTCCCAGGCCAGCCGTCTGTTGATCTCCCGCTCCATTCTTCCCTCACTCGTGAACAAGACTCCGAGATACTTAAACTCCTCCACTTGAGGCAGGAACTCCCCTCCAACCTGAAGAGGACAAGCCACCCTTTTCCGGTCGAGTACCATGGCCTCGGACTTGGAGGAGCTGATCCTCATCCCAGCCATTTCACACTCGGCTATGAATCGCCACAGCGCATGCTGTAGGTCTTGGCTAGAGGGGGCCAGCAGGACCACGTCATCCGCAAAAAGAAGAGACGAAATCCACTGGTCCCCGAACCAGACCCCCTCCGGCCCTTGGCTGCGTCTAGAAATCCTGTCCATAAAAGTTATGAACAGGACCGGTGACAAAGGGCAGCCCTGCTGGAGTTCAACATGCACCGGGAACAGGTCTGACTTAGTGCCGGCAATGCAAACCAAACTCCTGCTCCACTCGTACAGGGACCGGATGGCCCCTAATAAAGGGCCCCCGATTCCATACTCCTGGAGCACCCCCCACAGGGCATCACGAGGGACACAGTCGAATGCCTTCTCCAGGTCCACAAAACACATGTGAACCGGTTGGGCAAACTCCCATGAACCCTCGAGCACCCTGTAGAGGGTATAGAGCTGGTCCAGTGTTCCACGGACGGGACGAAAACCACACTGCTCCTCCTGAAGCCGAGGTTCAACTATCGGTCGGACTCTCTTCTCCAATACCCTGGCGTAGGCCTTACCAGGGAGGCTGAGGAGTTTGATCCCCCTGTAGTTGGAACACACCCTCCGGTCCCCCTTCTTATGAAGGGGGACCACCACCCCAGTCTGCCAGTCCAGAGGCACTGTCCCCGACCGCCACGCAATGTTGAAGAGGCGTGTCAACCATGACAGCCCTACAACATCCAGAGACTTGAGGTACTCAGGAGGGATCTGATCCACCCCCGAAGCCTTGCCACCGCGGAGCTTTTTAACCACCTCGGTGACTTCAGCCTGGGTGATGAAAGAGTCCAACCCCAAGTCCCCAGCCTCTGTTTCCACCACGGAATGCGTGATGGCAGGATTGAGGATATCCTCAAAGTACTCCTTCCACCGCCCGATAATGTCCTCAGTCGAGGTCAGCAGTCTCCCACCCCCACTATAAACAGTGTTGGCGAAGCACTGCTTCCCCCTCCTGAGGCGCCGGACGGTTTGCCAGAATCGCTTCGAGGCCAACCGGCAGTCCTTCTCCATGGCCTCACCGAACTCTTCCCAGGCCCAGGTTTTTGCCTCTGCCACAGCCCGGGCCGCAGCACGCTTGGCCTCACGATACCCGTCATCCGCCTCAGGAGTCCCACAAGCCAACCACAGCCGATAGGACTCCTTCTTCAACTTGACAGCATCCCTTACTGCCGGTGTCCACCACCGGGTTCTGGGATTGCCGCCGCGACAGGCACCGCATACCTTACGGCCGCAGCATCGACAATAGAGACGGAGAACATGGTCCACTCGGATTCTATGTCTCCAACATCCCCCGGGATCTGGTTGAAGCTTTCCCGGAGGTGGGAGTTGAATACATCCCTGGCCGAGGGCTCCGCCAGGCGTTCCCAGCAGACCCTCACTATGCGCTTGGGCCTGCCAAGTCTGTCCGGCTTTCTCCTCCTCCAGCAGATCCAACTCACCACCAGGTGGTGATCAGTGGACAGCTCAGCCCCTCTCTTCACCCGAGTGTCCAAAACATGCGGCCAAAGGTCTGATGATACGACAACAAAGTCGATCATCGACCTCCTGCCTAGGGGGTCCTGGTGCCAAGTGCACTGATGGACACCCTTATGTTTGAACATGGTGTTCGTTATGGACTATTCGTGACTAGCACAGAAGTCCAATAACAAAACACCACTTGGATTCAGATCGGGGAGGCCATTCCTCCCGATCACGCCTCTCCAGGTGTCACTGTCATTCCCCACGTGGGCGTTGAAGTCCCCCAGCAGAATAATGGAGTCCCCAGGAGGGTCACTATCCAGCACCCCCGACAGGGACGCCAAGAAGGCCGGGTACTCTGCACTACCACTCGGCCCGTAGGCTGAAATGATAGTCAGAGACCTCTCCCCAACCCGAAGGCGCAGGGATACGACCCTCTCATCCACTGGGGTAAACCCCAACACGAGATGGCAGAGCTGGGGGGCAACAAGCAAACCCACACCAGCCCGCCGCCTCTCCCCGTGGGCCACTCCAGAGTACAAGAGAGTCGAACCCCTATCAAGGAGATGGGTTCCAGAGCCCATGCTGTGCGTGGAGGCAAGCCCGACTATTTCTAGTCGATATCTCTCGACCTCCCGCACAAGCTCAGACTCCTTCCCCCCAAGCGAGGTGACATTCCACATCCCTAGAGCCAGTCTAAGTATCCGGGGATCGGGCCGCTGAGGTCTCCACCTTCGTCCGCCACCCAATCCTCTTTGCACCGGTCCCTCACGGTTCCCCCTGCAGGTGGTGGGCCCACTGGGGGATGGCCTTGCGTCTCTCGTTCGGGCTTGGCCCGGCCGGGTCCCGCGAGGAGCGACCCGGGCGCTCTCCGACGAGTCCCGACCCCAAGCCTGGCTCCAGGGTGGGACCCCGCTCCGCCGTACCGGGCGACGTCACATGCCTCGATATTTTGGTCCTCGTGAGGGATTCTTGAACCACTCTTTGTCTGACCCATCACCTAGAGCCTGTTTGCCATGGGAGACCCTACCAGGGGCATTTAGGCCCCAGAAGACATGACCTCTAGGATCATTTGAGCACTCAAACCCCTCCACCACGTTAAGGTGGCGGTTCAAGGAGGGGCAGATAGCACCCTTTCCAAGTAAAAAACTTCCTGGACAGAGACTAAATGTGCATCCTTCAATCAAACGAGGTGTGAAAATTTTGACAGGTGGGCGGGACTTCCGGTGGCTGGGACATCCTAGGGCGGGACTTCCGGTGGCGGGCCTTCCTGTGACGTAACCGGATATCATCATTAATCGGATGTTGTCATTAATCGGATGTTGTCATTAGCCGGATGTTGTCATTACAAGGAAGCGAATCTTTCTAGTTGTATGTTTTTAGATGTTTTTTAAATCTAAAAACAAAACATGTAGTTTATCCACTTTAAAAGGTCACTCAGGTTAATGCAGGCACATCACACGAAATTCTGATAAAAAGAGAGTACCTGACAGAATTGTAAATTCATTTTGTTTTAACACAGGTTATTTAGATGGATGTTTTTACATCTCAAAAACAAGGAAGACAAAAAGTAGATACAGAACCTTTCTTCCTCTGCTCAAATGTTTGAGTAATCTAATCTGCTCCAGCAACTTGTAGAGATGATCTAAAACAGAGAAACCAATGAACTGAAAAAATAGTTATGAGTGCTCAATATGCTGTTTCCAAATTAGAAATGGATTCTACAGCTAAAAGACTTTGTTTGGAATCATGAGAGACTCCATTTGGTAAAATGGATAATAATTAAGCTTTTCTTTTTTTCATTTTAGAGCAATAGTTATTGATGATTTAGAGAAAACAGTTTTCTCCTCATTCCACGTGGGAGCCAGAGGTTGTAACCAGTATGTCTATGTTAAACGTCACAAGAAACTGAAAAAATAAAAAATAAAGGTTATAAAATCGTCAGACATGTCACTGTTTTGTTGAATTAAGCCAGACATCCACAGCTGTTTCTTGCGTATTGACTCAGACACAGTTTTCACACTGACAGTGCTCTTTTCCTGGGCCAAAGTGTCGACCATTGTCTCAGACAATCCACATCCACTGTTTATTGAATTAACACGTCTGCGCTGTTGCTGAGGTGTCTCGGGGGGGTGTGGCCAAGGGGCGTAACTATGCGCGCTGAAGGTAGCGTAGTCAGTCATCCTGGTTCTATCGACAGCTAAAAGTTTATTTTTAACCAATTACACTGAAATATTTTAGAACACTTGTAAGGAGAAGCAGAAAAAAAAATGGCGGAAAATATTTCAGGGAACGAAGAAGGTGGGTAATATTCTGGTTCTATTGACAGATACAACGCAATCTTCAGTAGTAAGTAATCATCTTTAAGAATTCTTTAAGTGCTTGTGAATGCTCGTTGGATAATAATAATGTTTAACTTATATTCTTTAGAACCCACGAGTGATGAGCTGGATGGTATCATTTTTACACAGTCTGACTATGGTAATTATTAACTGCAATAACAACATCTGGTTTAGTCAACTGGTGAATGCTATTTTGTGATTTAAAAAATAAATGAAATAAATTCTACTTACAGATTTAACAAGAGACGTATTCCTGAACGTTGGAGAGGTCAGCGTTTGTAACCGTCTGCCTCCGAAAAAAATCTAAGTTGAGACGAAAACTTGTCTTTAAAAAAGAGTAAGTAAAAAAAAAAATATATATATATATATATATATATATATATATATATATTTCTATGCATATGTTTTCACAGGTCTATGCGATATTGCAGACTTGTTTTAACCCCTGATAAAATATTTTACAGATATATCGAATGATTTAATCCAGAACCCAAGCCTGGATAACATTCAGCAGAACTGTACCAGTTCAGTGCAGGAAGAGTTGGAACCGCCCGGAACCGTTCAAATACCCCCGTGTACGGTTCTGTAAGTTATAGTTATATTCAAATTCTGTTCTATCCAAATCTTCACAGAAACCAGATTTCTTTTCAAAAGACCTGCATTGTAAGGTAACTTTATTTGTTTCACAGAATATCTTAAATTGAGGAAAGGACGTCGACTCTGTGCTCTTTATACCAGGGCAAGGCTTGTTAGAGGTTTATTGAATGGTAAGTTTAATTCTTCTTATACTCATTTGCCTACTGAATTAATTCGCATATTTCATTAATTTAGTTTTTTCTTTATCTTTCCAGAGGCAACGTTGATGGTGGAGCAGATTTCATCGAGACCTGGACAGCAACAGCGCAGACAGAGAGTTCCCCTATCCTTACGTGACCGTTGTTATAAAGAATCATGTTTAACGCTTCTGGCTACATGTCAGACATTGTTACTGAAACATTGCACTGATATCAAGGTAATTTAAACTGATCCCTGGGTCTTCTTCTTCTTCTTCTGATACTCATGTTAATATGGAAAGATCACACATGCACTGAATGAGATAAGGAATGTTGTTGCTCATCTTAATGAAATTCCTGTTAATGCTGATGTAGCAGATAACATCGGGTTAAATGCATCTCCTGCTAACAGTGAAAATGTAATAAATCAAAATCTGTACGGTGACTTTTTAAGCTCGCTAGAACAGGCTGTTGAAGATTTAAATAGAACACCATCTCCATCCAGCCTTCATCAAAATGAATCAGCTGACTTACAAATTCCTTCAACGTCACACGCCGCTGATCATACTGGGCAGCATGGCGGTAATTTCAATCCAGAGGTTGCAGTCAACCCTGATCAGATTGAGGGAGATCCTCCTGCAACTGTTGAACGTGAACGTTTTAATAACATTGAAATAAGGAGACCTTTTACCATCCCACCTCCCTGCCCTGGGAATGTCCCTGATCTCGCTGCAGTCTATATAAACATCATGCGTATTCTCACTGAATTAGCCGATACTACAAGATCTTTAGCCAGACGTAACGATGTTGTGCAGCTAGAATTAGTCGGGGAAAATCTGAACCGTAACGTCACGTTTACCATTAACGATGATGGGAATATGATTCTGCCTGCTTTTGAGAATTTTCTGGATGAGTTAGTACAGTCCAACGCTGAAATGCCTGCAGATAATAACCTGGAATTTGTTCTACAGGTAGTTAATGACCCTGCAGGAGGGCAAAACGTAAGGTTAAAGAAACGTTAGACTGTGAACTGATTAATAAGAAAAAGCGTCACCTGTATATTGTAGATAATACCGGTAATCAGTTATGCTTTGCCATAAGTCTTGCACACGTCTCTGACTCTAACCTTACTGATAATCAGGCTTTAGAGCTGGGGAGGGAGTGGCAACACAGGGCTGGTTTAGATGATCAGACAGCAGTAACTTTCAGCGACATTGGTAAATTTGAAAACATTCTAAAGAGAAAAATTGTAGTGTTTCACAGAACCGTTACAGACTCTGCAGCTCTGTGTAAATTTGAGACCAGTTTCCCTGATCGATCAAACCCTCTCTTTCTGCTGTTATTTCAAGGTCACTACTATGGGATAAAAAATCTCAAGGGTTTTATAGGATCGAGATACATCTGTGCATATTGTTACGGGAGCTATGAAAAGCCAGACACACACCATTGTGAAGGCTATTGTCCGGTGTGTCACTCATACTAGTGTATGCGTGAAATTAACAAACCTGTCGCCTGTGCAGGTTGTCACAGAATCTGTCGTAACTCTTCTTGTTTCAGTAGACACAGGGAACCTCGCAAAAGACCAATGCTGACAGGCCTATGAGTGACTGTGAGTTGGTAAAACTGTGCAAGGTGTGCAAAAGGATATACGTTATTCCAATCAGCAAGCAGGATAAACCACACGTGTGTAATGTAAAATGCCTTATTTGTGGTGAGAATATACCTCCTGATTTAGATGTGACGTGCGATGGTCATCTGTGTTACATTCAAACCGCCCAAGCCTGTAATCAGTTAGATGATAAACTGGTTTTTTATGATTTTGAATGCTTCCTTGACGAGAACGGTGTGCACATCCCCTATCTGGTCTGTGTTAAAACGCTGAAAGGTGAGGAATGGCATGCTTATGGATTGAATTGCACCCAAAACTTACTTCTCCATTTCAGGAGACCGATGTACAGAGGCTTTACCTTAATAGCTCATAACGCACGTGGGTATGATAGCTACCTGATTATCACAGCAATGCTGCAGTTAGGCATTAAACCTCATCTCATCATGCAGGGAAGTAAAGTTCTCTGTTTAACCGACCCTGATTACAGGTTAAAATACATTGATAGCCTGTCCTTCATGTGTATGAAGCTTAGTGCGATGCCGAAAGCATTAGGTTTTAGTGATAAGACCAAAGGTTTTTTCCCCCACCTATTCTCCTCTGAGCAACATCTCCAGTATGTGGGGTCTTTTCCTCTTCCATCCTCCTACGCTGTAGAACGCATGAGCCTTCAAGAACAACAGGTGTTTAGCAGCTGGTACAGAGAAGCGAGCAAAGGGGTCTTTGACTTTGAGAAGGAAGCTCTTTGTTATTATAGAAATGATGTGGACATTCTTTATCAAGGTTGTGTTAAATTCAGGGATGAGTTCTTTAAGGAGACAAGTGTGGATCCGCTTAAATGCGTCACGATAGCCTCAGCCTGCATGAAGGTTTTTGTAACCAATTTCCTTCCTCCTAAAACCTTGGCCATCCCCTCACCTCTGGACTACAGGCATAGTAGTAAGACATTTTCCAGCACGTCCATTCAATGGCTTGGCTGGATTTCAGACAGCAGAAAAATTGACATCGAACATGCATTAAACATGGGGGAAAAGAAAATTGGTCCATATTCTGTGGATGGGTATGCAGAGATTAACGGTGTCAAAGTTGCGTTTGAATTTTACGGCTGTTTTTTCCATGGCTGTAAAAAGTGTTACATGCCTCATGACAAATGTCCGTTGAGAGGGGTCGCATTTGAACAGTTTTATGCAGCCACTGTTGAGAGAAGCAAGGTGTTACAAACTGTGTACGGCCTTCGTCTCGAGGTCATCTGGTAGCATGAGTGGACTGAAATGAAAAAAATCAGACCCAGGGTGATCAGCTTTCTTGAGAAAGTTAATGCACCCGAACCGCTATCACCCCGAGATGCTCTGTATGGTGGACACACCTGTCCTATGAGGTTGAGGTACACAGCGGGGCCAGGTGAAACTGTACACTATGTGGATTACACATCTCTGTACCCTTATGTAAATGCTAGCTGCGTCTTTCCCCTCGGGCACCCCACCATCATTTACAAAAATGTTGATGACCCCAGCAGCTACTTTGGCCTCGTCAGAGCTGTGGTCTACCCCCCAAGAGCTCTCTTTTTCCCCGTTTTGCCTTACAGAACATCCCAAGGTAAACTGGTGTTTACCCTCTGCCGCACATGTGCTGAAATAAATAACCAGTCAGGTCCCTGAATGCATAATGATGAGGACAGAGCTCTGACAGGTGTGAGTGTAGAGTTTTGTAAAGCGCTGCAGTGTGGTTATCGCCTTGCTAAAATCACTGAAGTTTGGCATTTTGAGAAGACCAGTGACACAATCTTTAAAGGTTACATTCGTTGCTTTTTAAAGGGTAAGCAGGAGGCTTCAGGCTAGCCTTCTGAAGCGGTGGATGAGGAGAGCAGGTCAAAGTATGTAGCAGACTACAAACTCCCCCAGGGTATCCAATTAGACGCAGGCAAAATCGAGGTGAACCCTGCCAAAAGACAGGTAGCGAAACTGTGCTTAAACAGCTTTTGGGGAAAGTTTGCGCAGCGAAGTGATCTGTCTCAGACCACAGTCATCACTAACCCTGATGAGTTTTTCAGCTTCATGTTCTCGAGTAAATACAGGGTTAACTACTTCCATTTCTTCAACCCTGAAATGTGTGTAGTGCAGTGGAACTACAGCAAACGTGTCATCTCTCCTCCAAGCAAGGTAAACAATGTATTTATTGCAGCATTCACAACCGCTTATGCGCGTTTAAAACTCAGCAGCATGGAGCAATTGCAGGATAGATTAATTTATATTGACATGGACAGTTTGATTTATGTGACAAAAAGTGGTGAAACTCCTTTGGAGCTTGGAAATTATCTGGGGGATCTAACAGACGAGCTAGGTGGAGACAGCATTTTGGAGTTTGCATCAACAGGACCCAAGAGTTATGCATATCAAACCAAAAACCAGAAAAAGCTAGTGATACGTGCTAAAGGCATCACTCAGACGCATGAATGCAGAGAGAGGGTCAATTTGGACAGCATCAATGGGCTGGTCGAGGGCTACTTACGGGGGTCAACTGAGGGTGTCATTGAAATCCCTCAGCACACGATCAGGAGGGATAAAAAGAGATTCCTCTTAAGAAATGCTGCATTTGTTAAAAGGTTTCGGTTGGTGTATGACAAGAGATGCCTTTTTTCTGACGGGACAACTCTGCCTTTCGGTCATTAGAGCATAAGAAGAAGAAGAAGAAAGATAAAATAAAAATAAAAAGTTCCATGGATTTACAGGAGGTTGATTTTGATCCTAGATTTAGAGCACCTTTCTCATGTATGATAATAGGACCCAGTGGTTGTGGAAAAATCTTTTTTGTAAAAAGTGTTTTGCAGAACTGTAAACATGTCATGGATGTTGTTCCAGAAAATATTGTGTGGATTTACACATCTTTTCAACCCATGTATGCTGAATTGCAGAAGATGAATAAAAATATTAAATTTGTGGAAGGATTGCCTCATTCTTTTGAAGATGAAAACCGGTTTCCTCCTGATCAGAATCATCTGATTATTCTAGACGATGTTATCGCTCAAGCCTCAGATGATGAAAACATGATGAAGGTCTTTACCCAGTTTCGTCACCATCATAATATGAGCGTCATGATGCTGACTCAGAATGTTTTTCACCAGGGAAAGTTCAGTCGCACTATTAGTTTGAACAGTAATTATATGGTGTTGTTTAAGAACCCGAGAGCTGAACATACTGGCCCGTCAAATGTTTCCATCCATGCTCTCCCGACTTTCTTCAGGCTCTGTGTGAGATTGCTCTGAATATTTTAAAAGGTAACATTAAACTATCGCCCTCTCAACACCGACAATTGAAGAAGCAAAGAAAAATCATCAGATTGTTGGGTGATAAAAGAACAATAAAAACTAAACAGCTGGCTCTCAAAAGGCAACGAGGTGGTTTTATTCTCCCCATCTTAACGGCTCTTGCTCCCTTGATCGGTGATCTAGTGGGTGGAATCATCAGGAGATAATGTCTCTCAAAACATCGCAGAAGATGCTTCTCATTTCCCCTCATCAATTCAAGCGTCTGACCCAGTCAGACACGTCCATCAGACAGACGGCGGAGGAGAATTTGGATGCTGAAATGAGAGCGATAATAAACGAGCCCAGTTTGACTTCTTATGAAAAAATCAAGAAATACGATGCGCTTTTGCAGAGGTATCTGACTACTCAAGCAAGGTGTGAAAGAAGAACAGCGGGTGAGTTTGACGCAGCAGCATGACACAGAGGTTCCTGAGCATGAGCAGTCCCAAGAAAAACAAGGCCCGGGGCAGTACAAGGCCCCTAAGGATCAGGTTGTTACGGATGTACTGAAAAGCCTACCGAAGCATAACCTCAAAAATGCTGAGTACATTTTGATGAAATTATCCGAAAGAAGTGAGAGTTGGACTTCGCGAGGTGAATTTGTATATAAAGGGAATGTTGTAAAGGGGTCCCACATGATTGACTTGTTGAAAAATCTCATCCTTCCGTTTAAAAAATCTGGAGCATGGCTACCCCAAGGGTGGTCAGACTTTCTACATACCTTGTCAGAGGTAAACATCCCCATATCTTCAGTCATTAACCCTTATGCTTGTGAAGAATATAGACAGTTCAAAACAGGGGGTACACCACCCAGCGTTAAGCAGAGAAGAACAAGAAGAAGAAGGCAGATAACTCATTCTCCCCATTGGTCGAGATCCGAGCTGGAAGATCCAAAAAATGCTGATGGGAAGTCAAAAAAGGCTCTTCGTAAGACGACATTATAGTGATGGATTACATTTTCACCATAAACCATTATAAGAAAATGAAACATGTAGCCTATTTCTTTTATTCAATAAAATATTTATTGATTATATTTTCAAGTCTAGCTTCGTTCTCTACTTCATACACTAACATATGATGTCATTACACAAATATTAAATCATAAGAAAAAACAAACAATGAAAAAAAAACAAAACAAAAGACAATTTAAATTCCATAACAATCCAGAAACATCTCCAAAGAGCATGTTCCGTGAGTATAAAATGTACAACTTTGATTAATGACACATTTCTGATATTTTTTCACAAAGTTAGATACCATTAAATCATTCTTAATCACATCTCCGGTGTATTTCGACAACAGTTGCTGCAGTGATAATCCGCACGCTCTATGACATAGATAAAAAATGCAATGGTGACCGCACACAGTGGACAGAGTGTTTTGAAGCTGATTATTGTGATACAATATTTTTGAGGATCTGTCTTCTAAAAATGTTACGATGCTTGACGGGTAGAACTCGAAATCCGGAGAGAATCTATAAGAGTCAAAAAAGCTGGATTGACCATTCTCATCCAAAGTCAGAGCTAACCAGTGTTCTCCAGGCATGTGTGAAGGATGTGTGTTCACAATAAAGTAGGCCGGCCCTGGGAACGTGTCAGCGAGTAGCAGCAGCTGGTCGCACGGCCACACACCACAAAACAAATCTCCCAGCAGATGATGCAGCAGGTTCTCAATTTCATGATTATTCATGTCTGATTAGATTAATAATAATCCACCAGCACACGCCTCTTTGAATCAATCTCTAAAATAGAATCATAACAAGCGTAGATGATCAGCGTGGTGGTATGAGGCAACGGGTTTCTGAAACGCATTTCCAGTCTTAAATTCCCACTAGAAACTGGAGATAGAGCATCTGTGTCCTCACCCGGGTTTAGATTAAAAGCAAATAGAGAGTATCCTTGATTAAATTCCTGACATGTTATACTCAGCGGAAGATCTTTTAGATGTCGTCCTGTAGCCGAAAACAAGTTGTAATACTCTCTCACTGAATTACCTTGGTTAAAATTGGGCTGGAAGGCCTTAGCTGGAATTTGTCTGCCATCTTTACACAAAGCTAAATATTCCATATCAAAATGATTAAAGTCAAACGGATTGAGATCGCGTGTTCCTGTAAAAGCGTCATGATCCAGTAAAGCAATCACCACATACAGAGCTAAACTGGCTTTTTAAATAATCCTCAGAAAAGTTTAACAATGTCTCAATCATGGCTCTATATGGATGTGTAGCGCTGGATTGTGAAATCAATGGATCTACGAGAGTGACGTCACACTGACTGAAGATGGTGTTTAACAGATAGTTGATGAGCCCTACAGGTGCATCATCCGGCAGGTTTGTTCCATCCTCGTTAGTAATTTTCACTCTGAGATGCAACAGCGTATCGTTGAGATCTAGATACTTTTCTCCATCTCCCGGAATGAAAAACTCGATTGGGCCTCCATCGGTGATTGCTGATAAAGGCTGGATCTCGGTGTAAATTTTATCTTCAATCGATATCTGCGTCATCGGGGCAGAAAATAAGTTCAACGTGCACTCTGATAATTTGTTATGTAAAAGAGCCATTATTTAAATATATCAAAACTTGCGGATGACTTCCTTCCTCTTCGTTTGTCAGCTGCGACTGATCTCCTTTTTCGCGTTTGTCGTTGTTTTTTAACCGTCCTTAAACGATCACCAGGGGGTCTTGTTCTGGGTCTTTTGGATAAAACCATAATTCCTGAACCTTCTTGACCTTCGGTGCATGTAGAACCACTCATTTTACTCACGGCTCTATCAATGACATCCGAAGCGATATTTGATGCAGCCGTTTTAAGATGGGGTTTTGCAATAGCAAATCCTTTTTTAACCAAAGGGGATACGAAGCGGAATAATTTTGAAAATAATGATCCAATTCCGCATCCGTACATGACTGGGGCCCCATAAAACCCTGGCAGATTACCGCCTGATTGACTTACATAGTAATTTACAAAGCAATTTGGATCACGTCTCAGACTTAGCTGTGCCATGTTCTCTCTTGCCTGCTTGATGCAGTGTTGAAGGACCAGGGTAATATGAACTTGATCGGGGCTCTGCTTAACTGACTTGCTCGGTGACAGAGTCATTGAAATGCTGAATGCCTTTGAATAAAACTTATAAAGACAAAGTCCGGATTTTCTCTTGTTATGAGTCAACTTCTATCCACTTTGATGAGGAAATTCCACAACAATTTTAGCGTCACGAACAGGATCTAACATGCCAGAGGAACCGCAGGAGGGGGACACGGACGCCTGGCCAGCCTGGAGACGTTGTCCTCAGTCCACCTCCATACTACGGTAGTGGAGTCCGGGTGCCCGTCTGCGGCTTCTGGCCGATTGGATCCGAACTAATTGTCTACAATATATCTGGGTGAGAAGTTGCTCTGTATGACATAATGTATATTATTTTTTTTTATTACACATTAACCATCATCTCCTAACTAATTAATTAGGTTCCGGAGTTGCGAGTGGGAGGACATCAGCTGAGGGCCAGGTCACCCTGTAAAGGTATACAGGGAGGTTGTTATTGGTAACAATAACATAAAGCAGAACACAGGGTTTTGCGGGTGGTTTTTATCAATTTTCTACACCTCATAAAGGAGAAAAGCCAGACGGCAGACGGCTGAACGGGGAAAAAAAAGGGGAAAAAAATGGGTTCCGGAACCTCAAAGGCATCAGGGGTGCCTCCTTCTTCAGACTCCGCGATTTATAAAATAATGAAAGAAAAAGGTGGGGATGACTGTGTTAAATGTGCTTTAATTTGGGAGGACAAGTTTGGTTTTCCACAGGGTGGAAGTTTGAGTGTAAATCAGTTGAATAAAATAAAAAGTTGATGGATGGTGATTGGGAGAAAATAAAAAATAAAAAAAGAATTAAAAAACAAGATTTAGATCAGAGAGAAAAATGGGTAAAATGTTGGAATGAATGGATTACGGAGGCCTTGCGTAGGGAAAGAAAGTCCGAATTGAAACAGATGGCGGGGGGAAAAGATTTGTCCGGGGACGTGGGAAACAGGTATGACAACGCTGGTCATGCCGTTGAAGACCCCACGTTTCCACCTCCATATAGACCTAGTGATGCTTCACCCTCCTGTCTATATCCATCTTTACAGACGGAGTTGCGGGCCCTCCAGATGGCAGACCTCGATCTAGAGTCCCGTCCTCCTCCAGCAGCGGGCCAACCAGCAGCGGGCCAACCAGCAAATCTGCCCGCAAGTCAGCCAAGACAACTCGTCAGTCCGCTTCAGCATCAGCCCGTGAGCCAACTCACACATCCACCTGCAGTGCAGGCTGACCTCACCGAGCACAGCGGCCCCAGCGGAGCGGAAAGTGTGATTATGCACCAGCCTACAGATGAGCAGCGACCGGGATCATCAAAGGACCAGAAAATACCTTTCCTTTCCTCTCCTGTTAGCTTTCATGAGTTTACATGGTTACGAAGTGGAAGACAACGAGGAGAAGATAAAAAAGAGGAAGGAGAGTATCAATGCCCTATGTTGGAAGTAGCCGGAACAAATGAGCCTCAGTTGGTGTTTCGACCGTGGACTGCAGCAGACATCCAAGCTTTATTTAAAGCTTTATGCCATGAAATGAGACCTACCGGCACAGAAATTCGCCGGCTCCTTGCAACAAAAATCAAACCTGGAGAGTTAGTTGGTCTGAGATTGCCAGATCCTGCAGTGCGCCTTGGCGTGACAACTGGAGGTGAAAATGGTGATTTAAATCATCGTAATGGGCCATGGTATAATGCCATAGAACATTTGTGCACTGACTTGATCGCAAAATTTCCACAGAGTGATTGTGCCGTGCTACAGCAAGTCAAACAACGTCCTGATGAGACTGTCGCTGATTTTCTTTACCGGATGGAAGAATCGTTCAATAAACATTTAGGTATGGAGCGCCCCACTGACTTTACTGTTTTGGGCCCCTGGGAAAAGATGCTGTGTGGCTATATTATGGAAGGACTTCTCCCTGAGATCGCAGCACAAACTAAGACTCTTTATGTTGGTTGGAGACATGGGGTGCGTTTTGAGGAGCTGAAAAGACATGCTTTACACATCGATGATGTCATCAACGACAGGAAGAAGAAAAAAGTGGACAAAAGAGAAACTGATTTGCATAACGCTGCCTTGACCCTGTACTGCAGTACAAATCAACGTGGTTCTTTTCCTCGAGGACGAGGCCGGGGACGCCGGGGCAGAGGTCGGGGAAGGGGACAGTGGTCCCGCTCCGATGCTTGCCATTACTGTGGAAAGTTGGGACACTGGAGGAATGAATGTCCAGAGAAACTGCAGCGGCCGGACACCGGTAACTGACGGGGGGAGGACGGGACCCTGGATCAGGCTGTCACGCGCATTGAGGAGGGGTCTCTTAAGGAGTGTGAGGTTTCACAAACACACACACAGTTGTATGATGATACTGATTCACATAGGTTGCTTACAGAGGCCATATTACACTTAGAAAGTGCCTCCGTAGTTTTACCAGGCACGTATCTCCAAACTCAGAACCCTGCTTTTAAAAGAATGCCTATGTTTTCTATGATGGTGATGGATGAAGAAATTTCTCTTGTTGTAAATTCAGGAGCAACACACTCTGTTTTATCAGCTAAATGTATCAAAGAGCAGCCAAAACTGAGTGGTCGTTATGTTCATTCTGTCTCTGCTTCAGGTGAAACAGTTAGGGAAAGTTTTTCTGTTCCTCTAAAGTGTTCCACTCCACAGGGAGTGCAGTTACAACACTCTTTTTTGGTGTCTCCTTTGTGTCCTTTAAATTTGATGGGTAGAGATTTGATGTGCAGATTAAATATTGCTATTATTTCAAACCCTGATGGACTGACAGTTCACACTCAGAAGGACTTTGACTATGACTACACTGCAGTACATTGGGCCCCAGATCAACCCTTATATGCTAATCAGTGGAAGCTTCCAGTTGGTCCTGTACCTCAACATTTTGTCACATTGGCAGTAAATGCTGTGACACCTGACAATGATACAATGGATGCAGAGGATTTGCATTATACTTCACATGTATCGGAAGGACCTGATTTTGATTATGAGGACAGTTGGTACAAAATGACAAATGAGAGAGTGCACCTCTCTGACATGTACTGGAATGATACACGGCAGCTTTATCTGTGACTTTGACCTCTGAACAGCTGCATTTTTTTCAAGTGTCTGGTTCGGTGCCGCATGTATTATTGGCCAAGTCTGAAAATATGGAATGGTAGGATGTGGGGTATTTTGTTAGAAGTTGTCTCCTTGCCACAGATTGGAGGGAGACAGATGTCCCATGTGTGTTTCCTTCTCAAAATGCTTTTAAAAGACATTGTCCCACTGTTGTTTCCTGTAATCGTACAGTGCAACTGATTTCACATTCACATCTGTTTTTAGCTACTGCTTCTTCTGCGGATGCAGATCTGGAAGAGCTGCCTGATTTATTGTGGGCTGCTCACAAATATGATGTTGGTCTTATTACAGATTGTGAGCCAGTTGTTGTTACTCCTAAATCAAACTACAGGCCATGTCAGAAACAATACTTATTGAAGAAGGAAGCTTTGGAGGGAATTCGTCCTGTTTTTGATTCCCTCCTTAAAGCTGGGGTAATTGTACCCTGTCCAAATTCACCTGTGAGAACACCGTTGTTCCCTGTAAAACAAATTAGGCCCCCTGGAGAGCCTGACGAATGGAGATTTGTCATGGACCTTCAGGCTGTCAACCAGTCTGTTGTGGCCCGTGCACCATCAGTTCCGAACCCTTCTACGATTCTGTCACAAATTCCTCCAGAAGCTAAATATTTTTCAGTGATAGACCTGGCAAATGCGTTTTTTTCTGTCCCTGTACACAAGGACAGTCAGTATTGGTTTGCTTTTGAGTTTGATGGGAAGCCATATTGTTTTACTCGTCTTTGTCAGGGCTACACAGAGTCCAACTATTTTTAACACAGCTCTGAAGGACTCTTTGGCTGATTTGACTCCTGGAACTGTCCTTACACAGTATGTTGATGATTTATTATTATCAGCAGGATCAGCGGATCAGTGTAGGAAAGACACCTTAAAACTGCTTCAACATCTTCATAAAAAGGGTCACAAAGTTTCAAAATCTAAAATGCAGTTTGTGCAGGAAGAAGTGACATTTCTTGGTCATGTTCTCTCACATAAAAGCAGAAAACTGTCCCCTCAGCACATTGAAGCAGTTCTAAAAATCCCAAAACCTGTCACCAAGAAACATATGATGTCATTTTAGGTATGACAGGCTATTGCAGAGCTCATATTCTGAATTACTCTGAGCTGGAAGCGCCTTTGGCCAGTTCAATATATGGGAGGAGCTTGGCAGCTGCAGACAAAATTAAATGGACAGATGAGGCAGAACTGGCTTTCAATTATTTAAAAACAGCCCTGTCTTCTGCGCCTACATTGGCTTTACCAAACTCTGACAAGCTATTTATTCAAATGGTGGATGAAAATTCTGGTTTCATGTCATCTGTGTTGTTGCAATCCCATGGTGATAAATTGCGACCTGTGGCTTATTATTCCAGTAAGCTTGATCCAGTTGCAGCTGGGCTGCCTGGTTGTTTGCGAGCTATTGCTGCAGCTGAGAAAGCAGTGTTAGCATCACGTGACATTGTTGGATATAATCCATTGACAGTTTTTGTTCCACATTCTGTTTCCATGATCCTCCTGGAACAAAAGACGTCTCATCTATCAGCAGCAAGGTGGTTGAGGTATTCTTCAATATTATTGGACATGCCCAACATTACAATTAAACGTTGTAACACTTTAAATCCAGCCACACTACTGCCTACTGAGGAGGATGGTGTAAGTCATGACTGTGCAGCTGTCTTAAATGTTGTTTGTACCCCTCGTCCTGACTTGCAAGACACCCCTTTGACTAACCCTGATCTTATCTTGTATGTAGATGGGTCTTCCTCCCGTTCTGCAGTGGGTCTGAACCAAGTAGGGTTTGCAGTGTGCTCTGACTCAGCTGTTTTGCGCTCAGGTCCTTTGCCAGCACATTACTCAGCTCAAACAGCTGAATTAATTGCTTTGACTGAAGCTTGCAAGTTGACAGAAGGAAAGACTGTGACTATTTACACAGACTCAAGATATTGTTTTGGAGTGGTGCATGTTTTCGGGGCCTTGTGGAAACATCGTTCCTTTTTGAAATCAGATGGAAAACCTATCTTGAATGCTAAACAAGTGTCTGATCTTTTGGATGCTATTTTGTTACCCGCACGTTTGGCTGTGGTTAAGTGTGCTGCGCACACAGGACAGTCTGATTCTGTTTCTAGGAGTAATGCAGCCGCGGACTCGGCAGCAAAAACCGCGGCTTTGAGGCCTTTCTCCTCAGATGAAACTTTTCTTTCTCTGACTGATCCGCAAGGTGTCACTGTTCCTGAAATGCAATCTTTTGCTACTTCACAGGAAAAAGAAAAATGGCAAAGAGCTGAGTGTATCTTTAACAGCAGTTCTGGCTGGCATGTTTCTGATGGTAGACCATGCCTGCCTAAACATTTTTTTCCTGGTTTGTGTGGAGATATATTATGTGTGGGAAAATAAAATGTATAACCTGTGTTAGTGGCCTGCAGAATAGTATTGCACAAACTTGGCCTTGAGTGTGGTGAAGCAGAAAAATACTGAAGAACTGTAGGGGTGGGAAAAGGATGTGAACAGATTAACGGGCCAAGTACTCCCTTCTCATATCAGCAGAAAAGCAGAGTGCAGGTGCAAAATATGCAGAATAATAACTTTCTAAATATGGTCAGCCGGAAAAGTGTGTACGTATGTGTGAAAAAAACGGTAAACAGGGGCTGCCCATTCTTCATGTGTGTTTCAATAAAAGACATGAGCCCAGTAAAAAAGCTCAGAAGACATCTCTGCGTGAGCTCTTCCCCTGGGCCCAGGTATTTTTGAATACAGCTGTCTCCGTGTGATTTATTCTAAGGTGTGTGATTCTTTCAGCTTACGGTGAATAAACGAACATGCAGGAGTTACCCGTTAAAGGGAAACTTCAACATTTGCTAAATGGACGCACGGATTGGATCATGTGTCCAAAGGGGGAATGCTGGATATGGTTAAAAAATATTGGTATACAAATGGATTTTCAGTGGTAGCTGAAAATTATTGTAAAAAGTTTTTGATCTGTGCTTCTCACAACCCCTCGAGGGTTCCTGCACAATCACAGGCGGCACATCCACCTCCACGGTTCCCATTTCAGCATTTGATGATGGATTTCATTGAGTTGACACCTGCTGAAGGGAAGAAATATTGTTTGGTGGTCGTGGACATGTTTTCTAAATATGTTGAAGCGTTTTCAACGAAACACGCAGACAGCAGTGCTGTAGAGAAGTTTTGTTGACAGAGATTCTTCCCTGTTGGGGGATCCCAGAGGTGATTTCCAGTGATAACGGGACACATTTTGTTAACAAAGCTTTGCAAGAAATTAGCAAGCTTCTAGGTTTCCAGTTGAAGAGACATTGTGCTTACCACCCACAATCAGGTGGAGCAGTAGAACGAGAAAATGGAACAATAAAGAGTAAGTTGGCTAAATGCTGTGAAGAAACAGGCTTGTCCTGGCCAATAGCTCTCACTCTGGTTCTTATGTATATGCGGATGAGAAATAGATCCAGAGCTAATTTGAGTCCTTTTGAAATCCTTTTTGGGAGACCTGCAAATACAGGGGGAAGACCGAGTACTAATCTAAGCACACTAACAATTGCTCATTTTGAACATTCCATGTTGGAATATTGTAAGGTTCTGTCACGTTCTCTCTCTCTCTCCCATCAGACGGTGAAAGCTGCCTTACCCCCAGTAGCTGACAGACCCCTGCACCAGTTCCAGCCAGGACAGTGGGTGCTGATTAGAGATACCAGGAGACGTCACTGGAGAGACAAGCGGTGGAGAGGTCCATTTCAAATTCTGCTGGTGACTCACACTGCCATAAAGGTCCAGGAACATGACACCTGGGTCCATTTTACGCACTGCAAGGTGTTCACTGGAACACCACCCGAGCTGCATCCTGGTTCTGAACCTCCTACCTAGAGGAGCTTCCAACGACCGCCCACCTGTACCAGACTGGTAACAGGGCAGCTTGAAGCGCAGAAGCCACTCAGGAGAGGCAGCAGGATTTTTGTTTTTTTTTAAGTTGTTTATAATTTGTTTTCTTTGAGAAAAAACTGTTTGCTTTCTGTACCAGAAGAAAGGACATTCCACTTCAAGGTCACGATGCAGTTGAATGGAAGATGTTCTGTTCTGATGCTAATGATTGGTATTGCAAGTATTTTTATTACTCCTGTGTTCATTTGGGAAAAGGTACAGCAAAGACAAGGTATGGCTAATCTGAGTAATTACACCAATAATACTCATCAGCGGATTCGAAGAGAGATTCATCACTTTCCTGACTACTATGATCATGCTGATAATGTCTGGTGGCAACTGATGCATCAAACCGTGAGGAAGATAAGGAATGATAGTTGCTATGTTTGTTGTTTGATTCCACATGCTATCAATGATCAACCATTTTTGGTACCAGTTCCTATTGATACTGCTTATACACTAGCTACTTTCTTTCCAGATAACCGGTTGGTGGAGGTCATTTTTCCTTGGGTGAGAAATTATACTGTAAGGGAAAGCAGAAATGTTAGTAGATTTTCTAGTGAGAGTAATTTGACGTGTGCGTCTACAGGAACTCTTTATAGAATTCGGGGTAATAGAAATCCGATTAAAGATCCAGATATTTGTATTGCTCAGGAGGAAAGCACACCTTATTTCCTTGGAAAGACGGAGGGTTGCAAAACTATTATACCAGTTTCATGTGCCTTGACCCACAGTAATACATCTAGACCTTGTCCTGTCAGAACTGATCCTTATACTATTTCAGAAACTTTGGCTCCAGATCTTTTTGTGTTAACTCTTAATCTTACAGCTTTACCGAATGGAAGTCAATTGTATGGCATGGCAGGTAAATTAACCAGGGTTCTTGTTACTTTTCCTAGTAGAGATGGGTACTCATGTCCTAAGAACATGGTTTGGATGTGTGGAAACAGATCATATCTATATCTGCCTGCTAATTGGTCTGGAGTATGTTATCTAGCTCACTTACAACCTACGGTCGCAACTTATAATTCAATCAGCCCATTATTAGAGAGGAAGACAATGCTCAAACTGCAAAAGAGAGCTAGGATTCCACATTGGACAGGGATTTTGGGTACAATTATTCGTAGTTATGGTGCTGCTAAAGCTGCCCATAGGATTAATGAGTTGTCAGTTGAGTTAGAAAACCTTACTGCTTTATCTGAGGAAGGTTTCACTGTTCTGACTACGGAGCAGCAGGCAATTAGAACGATGAGTTTGCAAAATAGAATGGCTTTGGATTATCTGTTAGCTGAGAAGGGTGGTGTTTGTCATTTAATTGGGGAACAATGTTGCACTTTTATTCCAGATGTGTCTAATAACATGACAAGTATCCATGATAGGTTTGAGGACTTGCTGACGACCCAACGGAAGGAAAATATGAGTTCCTCTTGGAATCCTTGGTCTTGGTTCTTTACTGGTGGATGGACATCTTGGTTAGTAAAGTTTGGAGTGATTCTTTTATGTTTCTTTTTGATTTTGATGTTTCTTTCATGTTGTATTATTCCAATGGTTAGGGGAATGGTAATGAGACTGATAAATCTTTCCATGTTGATAAGGATGTAGGCTTCATTTGTGTATGTCGTGATTGTGATGATTCTGCATTTGAGGTGACAGATGGTATGGATAACGATGGATTTTATGTTGCTTAAGATGCTTTAATGATGTGCTAACTCTAAATTGTTTGGGGGTTACTACTGATGTTCAGCATTTTTGTGGTATACATGGAGGTTTGGTATTTTTTTTTTTTTTTTTGCGGTGTTGTTATTCTTGTTCATTTTTCTGGGTGTTGGTTTGCTATACTTTTTTTATGTGATTGTCTTGTAATCACAAGGGGGGAGTGTGATGGAAATTCTTGCAGTAAGTGTTTCAAAGTGTATGACCTTTTTTATCTCACTCCTCAGAACATCTGTGTTAGAGGAAGAAGCTGTAAAAGCCATTATCAGAAGTTTAATGGTTAAGACCCATCTTTTAGGACGATGTCAGGAAGGGCAGTTAGGTCTGTTCCTAGATAACCTTGTCACCTTTGAACTCAAGAAGGGTTTGGGCCATAAAACACAGACTCTTTGAAGTTGAGATAACACTGTCATGTTTGGTATAAATACTGTGTGTAACTGTTGATCGGGGCTCTGCTTAACTGACTTGCTCGGTGACAGAGTCATTCAAACGCTGAATGCCTTTGAATAAAACTTATAAAGACAAAGTCCGGATTTTCTCTTGTTATGAGTCAACCTCTACCCACTTTGATAAGGAAATTCCACAACAGTTTATACAAATAACATTTATCTCAGGCTACGTTGTGATATCACCGGTCTGAAGTGTAGTCTTACGATGGTCTTTCCATAGACGAAATTTACAGGAACATTTTGGTCCAATTTAATTTCTATATGGATATTTTCAATATGTCTTCTGGAAACTGGAAGGTAGTGGGTGGGGTTAAACGTCAGAGTAACCATATCACTGAAGTCGCCTTGTACTTTGACGGTCCGCAGTAAAGGTGCAAAAGTGTCGCCTACTATTTGCGGGCTGACCACGTCGCTGTAACAGTATAGGTGATAGAAACCAGCCTTTATATCTGCCGGAAAAGGAGCCAGTGTTGGTTCAGCTACATGAATCCATTCCCCTGGTTTCACGCCCATCATATAAGCTAGAGTGTTGAAGAAGCGTATTTCATACGGACCGCTTGCTTGAAATGCAAATCTCTTTTGAACTTTGCTGAATTTACTGCGGATACCCAAGTTCATTTTTTTGAAAAACAGTTCCATCTCTGTCTCGAGTTGAATAACGCTGTTATAGTAGCCACTTCTGATCCTTTGCGTATTGATCTCCACATCGCCAACCTTCCTCCATTCAAAGTAGGCATCATGATCCGGTAAATTATGCCATGTATGAGGGTATGAAATCTCTGCTAATGCAACCATCCATTGGCCTTCTAAATCAATATGTTAAGCTAAATTTACACGGAAACTCGAACTGGTATTATTTTTAAACACTTCCTTGCTAGCGTTAGAGGGAAGGGTAATGTAAAAACCATCATCCTCTGCCTTGCTGTCCATGATGCTGTATGAATCGTTAGATTTTAGCACACACCTATTTTATACGTTTTGTAGTTCATCAAACTTGATCCAACTGTTGAATTTCTCAGGCCAATTGTTTCAGCGTACAAAACCCTGTTTGACACCCTTGACGGTGCGTTGATTTAATATTTTCTCCACTTGATACATCTTGTCCTTAAATATTTTTACTTTTTGAAGTTCCTCAGCGTAAAAAGAACCCTCAATAGGTTCTCCATCCAAATCTTTGAGTTTGTATACAGGAGGAGATCGGGGTATTCGCTCATACACTGTAAACACTTCATCTGTAAAACTCTGTATTTTTTGTCAAACACTCCATGTACTTTGGATATTCTGACAAGATCCCCCTGTTTAAACATTGTCACTGAGTCCCTGCAATATCTGTTGGAGGTAACATCGTACAGATTCTGAAACACTTGAAAGGCATTTTCTGAGGTCACTTCCATTGGGCTCATCTTAATGCTGGTGTGGTAGGTATGGTTGTAGCTTCTAGTTAAATTTTGCAGGACGTCAATGTACCGCCGGGTGTTGTTAGCAGTAAAATATCTCCACATCCTTGTTTTTAACGTACGGTTAAACCTCTCAACCACAGAGGCTTTTGCTTCACTTGCTGTGGCAAAATGTTCAATACTGTGTTTCACCATTAGAAGCTTAAATTTCTTGTTAAAAAATTATTTCCCTGCATCAGTCTGAAGTTTTTTTGGGACCTGACTTTCTTTAAAAACTGATTCAAAAGCCTTTAGCACCTCTGCAGCAGTTTTCCTCTTCAAAACACGTACATACGCCCTCTTTGAAAAGATGTCAATGACTGTTAATAAATAATTGTAACCGTCATTTTCCTTGGCCAGAGCTTGCATGTCACAGAAATCAGCTTGGAACCGTCTCAATGGTCTGGTGACAAAAACTCTGTTTCTCGGGAACTTTATTCTTGCAGGTTTATGTAGAGTATAGGTATTTTCTCCCGATAAAAAACTCTTTAACTTTTTCAACCGCTACCTTCTTCCCCGTTTCATCTTGTATAACCCTCCTCAACCTTTCTAAACCCCCTAAACTTCCCGGATTTGATAGGTTGTAATATACATTTTTCATGATCCTTCTTTCAGACATCCCAGTCTTATGCTCACTTTGACGACTACTTGTTAAATAATGAAAAACACCTGAGGGTATATTTATACTTCTTTTTTTATTTTGTACCTGTATTTAATAGAGAAACAGAAAAAAACACATTCAGATAATAAAGATCAATTCAAACACTGCATTCTTTAAAAAACAAAACTGTTATATATATGTATACCAGTAGAAAGCCGAGAGAGAATACAGAAAAGACAAAACAAGTCATCAATCATCTGAGATCGGATCGTAGCACTCTGAAACAGAGTTAAGCTGCTTGAGACAATCATTACCGCTCATCTTATTGTACATATCAGTGATTGCACTATGGAAGCCTTGTACTGATTTCAGTTCATATAAAACCGTCTCTGCAATCGTTTTCACTCTGAAGTCATCTGCTTGTATGCGTCGAAGTGTCAGATGTTTCTGAATAGCAGGAAGGAGCTTGGGGTTTACGAGTCGTCGCACGATGCGTTGAAAGTTGATTTGGTAATACTCCTCCTCCAATATCTCCAGGCACTGATGCTGTCGTTGGCTCGGGTGGTTCGTAATGCACCCATAACAGGTTTCTTTGACATAGTTCAAACAGGTTATGTTGAATAAATGAAGTATTGCTGTTTTCACCGTATTGATGAGAGCGCTTGAGATCCAGCCGTCAATTTCATCACCCTGATTACTCTCCTCCTCTGGTGAAGGCTGAGGGGCAGGTATCGGGTCTGGAGTTTGTGGGGAGGGTGAGTAGCTGATGGTTGCCTCGTCCTCCACGATCACCCTCTTGTCTTCAGGTTGGATATCTGTGTGTACAGACTCAGCCACGCATAGTGGTGAATAGAGGTCGGAAGAAGGCGGATGATACGATCTGAGGTTGTATCCTGTTGGTGTCCATGGACTGAATAGGGACTCAAAGAGCTGCGACGATGAGGTGGCTGGTGAGTAGAGGTCTGGAGAAGGTGGATGGTACGGCCCGGTGTTGAAGCTTTCATCATCATGATCGGGAGAGAAGACGGTCTCTTCTTGCTGGTTGTAGAGGTCCCAGTATGGTGTTTTCCCATACACTCCATACATTCTCAAGGTCTGCCGCCCGCCGTTATGAAGAAGAAGAGTCTGTGAGCTCGCAGTTAGACCCTGATATATAGCGCAGGAAGGTGGGAGAGTCCTCAAGAAGGGGAGTGGGTCCTCAAAAGAGGGTGGGCTTTAGATCCACAACAGGGAACGTCAAGATTCTTTTCACTGACATAACATCAATCCAGCAGCGTGAGTTTTCGAAAAGGTTGGAAAGACGCTGTCCAATTTCATTCATCTTCTCAATCCAAGCATCATACGGTAGAGCCAGCACAGTCTTGAATACACCGCAGTTCTGATTGAATGCCTCCAACACAAACAGATCTGAGGGGGTCGTCTGGTTATTCTTGCGTTTGCTTGCCTGAAAAGACCAGCGGCCATTTGCTGTGGTTTTTGACCCCCACACTGCACTAAAGAGAGGTTCTCTCGCAGCTATTTCAACATCGGAAGGACACATTCTCATCCTTTTTGCTGGTCGAGGAGAGCTTTCATCTTCATCCTCCCTTTCGTACACTGAGACTGATTCAGGGTTATCGTTAAGGTGTGGGATTGCCAGCCGTAACACAGCCCAGTCGTTGTGTGTGAGAGTACACAGAGCCAATGATCCATTAAATACCTTGTCTTGATCCAATTGATACAGGCAGAGCTCTCCTATTTCGTACATGAAAATATACCCCCAGCTACCACTCAGGTATGGTTCCCAAGACCACTCTTCCTGCAGAGTGTCGAACGGAGGCCTTTGTACCTTGCATAGGTAATATGTTGATTTCTTCGGGGCATCCAATTGGCGCGTATGCCTGTAGACGGTTACTGGGGTCTCACACAGAAGAGACGTACGTCTTACCTGACCTGAGGCCTGGGTTTCTTCCATTGTTGTTAGTGAAGTTGGATCATCATCTGCAGAGTATGTTACGATAGGAATTCCGATAGGTATCTCAGACGAGGACATAGATGATGTAGATTGTTGTTCATCATCTTGGCACACCTTGCTTTTCTCCCCGGTTTGATGAAAAACTCTCTTAACTAACCATTGTTCAACAAGCGTTCTTTTCCAGCGAATGCTGCAGGTAAATTGTTGCGTTTTCCGCTAGTATTTAAAACAAACACTGAAGAATGCCCCTGTTTTTTTAATTCATTGATTCTAGATTCCCCTCCTAATGACGAAATTCTGTCAGCACGCATAGTTACGCCCCTTGGCCACACCCCCCCGAGACACCTCAGCAACAGTGCAGACGTGTTAATTCAATAAACAGTGGATGTGGATTGTCTGAGACAATGGTCGACACTTTGGCCCAGGAAAAGAGCACTGTCAGTGTGAAAACTGTGTCTGAGACAATACGCAAGAAACAGCTGTGGATGTCTGGCTTAATTCAACAAACAGTGACATGTCTGAGGATTTTATAACCTTTATTTATTTTTTTTTTTAGTTTCTTGTGACGTTTAACATAGACATACTGGTTACAACCTCTGGCTCCCACGTGGAATGAGGAGAAAAATGTTTTCTCTAAATCATCAATAACTATTGCTCTAAGATGAAAAAAAGAAAAGCTTAAGGTAACTAAAATTATCATCCAATTTACCAAATGGAGTCTCTCATGATTCCAAACAAAGTCTTTTAGCTGTAGAATCCATTTCTAATTTGGAAACAGCATATTGAGCACTCAACTATTTTTTCAATTCATTTATTTCTCTGTTTTTAGATCATCTCTATAAGTTACTGGTGCAGATTAGATTGCTCAAACATTTGAGCAGAGGAAGAAAGGCCCATTAAACAGTGGATGTGTATTGACTGAGACAATGGTCGACACTTTGGCCCAGGAAAAGAGCACTGTCAGTGTGAAAACTGTGTCTGAGACAATACGCAAGAAACAGCTGTGGATGTCTGGCTTAATTCAACAAACAGTGACATGTCTGAGGATTTTATAACCTTTATTTTTTATTTTTTTAGTTTCTTGTGACGTTTAACATAGACATACTGGTTACAACCTCTGGCTCCCACGTGGAATGAGGAGAAAACTGTTTTCTCTAAATCATCAATAACTATTGCTCTAAGATGAAAAAAAGAAAAGCTTAAGGTAACTAAAATTATCATCCAATTTACCAAATGGAGTCTTTCATGATTCCAAACAAAGTCTTTTAGCTGTAGAATCCATTTCTAATTTGGAAACAGCATATTGAGCACTCAACTATTTTTTCAATTCATTTATTTCTCTGTTTTTAGATCATCTCTATAAGTTACTGGTGCAGATTAGATTGCTCAAACATTTGAGCAGAGGAAGAAAGGCCCATTAAACAGTGGATGTGTATTGACTGAGACAATGGTCGACACTTTGGCCCAGGAAAAGAGCACTGTCAGTGCGAAAACTGTGTCTGAGACAATATGCAAGAAACAGCTGTGGATGTCTGGCTTAATTCAACAAACAGTGACATGTCTGAGGATTTTATAACCTTTATTTTTTATTTTTTTAGTTTCTTGTGACGTTTAACATAGACATACTGGTTACAACCTCTGGCTCCCACGTGGAATGAGGAGAAAAATGTTTTCTCTAAATCATCAATAACTATTGCTCTAAGATGAAAAAAAGAAAAGCTTAAGGTAACTAAAATTATCATCCATTTTACCAAATGGAGTCTCTCATGATTCCAAACAAAGTCTTTTAGCTGTAGAATCCATTTCTAATTTGGAAACAGCATACTAAGCACTCATAACTATTTTTTCAGTTAATTGGTTTCTCTGTTTTAGATCATCTCTACAAGTTGCTGGAGCAGATTAGATTACTCAAACATTTGAGCAGAGGAAGAAAGGTTCTGTATCTACTTTTTGTCTTCCTTGTTTTTTAGATGTAAAAACATCCATCTAAATAACCCGTGTTAAAACAAAATGAATTTACAATTCTGTCAGGTTCTCTCTTTTTATCAGACTTTTGTGTGATGTGCCTGCATTAATCTGAGTGACCTTTAAAAGTGGATAAACTACATGTTTTGTTTTTAGATGTAAAAAACATCTAAAAACATACAATTAGAAAGATTAACTTCCTTGTAATGACAACATCCGGCTAATGACAATATCCGGTTAATGACAACATCCGATTAATGATGATATCTGGTTACGTCACAGGAAGGCCCACCACCGGAAGTCCCACCCTAGGATGTCCCAGCCACCGGAAGTCCCGTCCACCTGTCAAAATTTTCAAACCTCGTTTGATTGAAGGATGTACATTTAGTCTCTCTCTGGTCTAAGGGGGCGGGGCTTAGATTATGTCATCATATGACCCCATAGGATCGTCGGGAACCCAAAGGTCCTCCTTCATGTCAACTTTGGTGTAATTTGGCGTTTCTTTGGGAAAGTTATTGCATTTTTTCACTTTGAGCACAAACGCCAAGTTTGTGGCCCGGCCACGCCCCGTGAACATGGCCGAAAACTCACGATTTTGAAAACTTTTAATCCCCCATGCCTTAACTGCATATTGACCAAATATGAAGCCGATGGCTCAAAATCCCTAGGAGGAGGTCGTTAAAGTTCGAGGTGAGTAAGAGTGAAAAACGGCCAAAAATTAGCCTTTGATCCAAAATGGCCGATGTCCTGTGCGTTTTAGGGCATACCACCAAGAGACCTTTTTTCTTGGTTTGAGGAGGCTAAGAGGTCTGCCCACGCCCACTGACGTCGACATTGAAGAACAAAAATTTCATGCGAGGGACAATTTTGGGTAAAACATGTGCATCTAGGGGCTTGGCAAAGCCCCGAAATTGCCCCGCAAAGAGGCACCGGAATAATAATAATAAGAAACACTACAATTACAATAGGCCCTTGCCAGCTAATATGATCACTTTTTCAGTAACGAGTAATCTAACGCGTTTCTATTTCAAATCCAGTAATCAGATTAAAGTTACTTATCCAAATCATTATGCGTTACTATTTTTGTAATTTTCTCTTGTAATTTAATTTTTATTCCTCTATGCGTCTCGGGGAGTGACGTCTGGCCTATGCGACAATTCAGTCACGTTATCATCACCTGTGATACCACGCCATGACAGAAACGTAAATAATGGAGGGAGGAGAGAGATACGCATTTTGTAGCTGGAAATACAGGAACTATTTTGAGTTTCTGTCAGCGAAGGATGACAATATCAAGGTTCATTGTACCCTCTGTGCTGGCGAGAAAGTGCTGTCTAGCTTCAAAAACACCACATCAAATCTGAAGAAACATTTGGAATCGCAGCATGGGACAGTCAGACTGACGGAGCGAGGGATGCGACGGGCCCTCCACTAACCAAACAACAAAAGCTGGATTTCGGTGCAAAACCAGCAAGTGGGGAAGAGTTAAAGAAGTTGTTCGGACGGTATGTAGTAGAAGAAATGCTGCCCTTAAACACGATTGACTCGCCCTCGTTTCGCGCCACAATAAACAGAATCCCTACTACTGTAAAAGCCACGCTGCCTCACAGAGGAGCTTTTTCTGCATATCTTGAGAAGGAGTATGCAGAGATGGAGAGAAATCTGAAGGCCGCACTGAATGAGGTCGACTTTGTGTCAACTATCGCAGATATATGGACTGCTAATGGGAACAATAGAAGCTACAGGGGTTGGACAATGAAACTGAAACACCTGTCATTTTAGTGTGGGAGGTTTCACAACATTATGGGTGACATACCAGAGTTCAAAAGAGGACAAATTGTTGGTGCAGGTCTTGCTGGCGCATCTGTGACCAAGACTGCAAGTCTTTGTGATGTATCAAGAGCCACGGTATCCAGGGTAATGTCAGCATACCACCAAGAAGGACGAACCACATCCAACAGGATTAACTGTGGACGCAAGAAGAAGCTGTCTGAAAGGGATGTTCGGGTGCTAACCCGGATTGCATCCAAAAAACATAAAACCACGGCTGCCCAAATCACAGCAGAATTAAATGCGCACCTCAACTCTCCTGTTTCCACCAGAACTGTCCGTCGGGAGCTCCACAGGGTCAATATACACGGCTGGGCTGCTATAGCCAAACCTTTGGTCACTCGTGCCAATGCCAAACGTCGGTTTCAATGGTGCAAGGAGCGCAAATCTTGGGCTGTGGACAAGGTGAAACAGGTATTGTTCTCTGATGAGTCCACCTTTACTGTTTTCCCCACATCCGGGAGAGTTACGGTGTGGAGAAGCCCTAAAGAAGCGTACCACCCAGACTGTTGCATGCCCAGAGTGAAGCATGGGGGTGTATCAGTGATGGTTTGGGCTGCCATATCATGGCATTCCCTTGGCCCAATACTTGTGCTAGATGGGCACAAGTATTGGGCCAAGGACTACCGAACCATTCTTGAGGACCATGTGCATCCAATGGTTCAAACATTGTATCCTGAAGACGGTGCCGTGTATCAGGATGACAATGCACCAATACACACAGCAAGACTGATTGGTTTGATGAACATGAAAGTGAAGTTGAACATCTCCCATGGCCTGCACAGTCACCAGATCTAAATATTATTGAGCCACTTTGGGATGTTTTGGAGGAGCGAGTCAGGAAACGTTTTCCTCCACCAGTATCACGTAGTGACCTGGCCACTATCCTGCAAGAAGAATGGCTTAAAATCCCTCTGACCACTGTGCAGGACTTGTATATGTCATTCCCAAGACGAATTGACACTGTATTGGCCGCAAAAGGAGGCCATACACCATACTAATAAATTATTGTGGTCTAAAACCAGGTGTTTCAGTTTCATTGTCCAACCCCTGTATATGGGAGTAACACTCCACTGAATCCATAGATCCACATTAGAGAGCAACACGGCTGCATTGGCATGTAGGAGAATTCGCGGTAGACACACATATGATGTTATTGGTGCAGAAATCGAAAACATTCACTCTTCGTATGGACTACTCAACAAAGTACTGATAATGGATCCAACTTTGTGAAGACGTTTAAAGTTTCCAGCCTGTCACAGAGTCCGATGGTGAGACGGAGGAGGAAGAGTCCACCCGCACAGATGATGATGTCATTTTTTGGATATGTCAGAAATCCTAGCAGCTGAGAATGAAGTTGATGGCCAACTGTGTCTACCACCGCACCACAGGTGTGCCTCACACACCTTCAACATCATTTCCACAAGTGATGTGGAGAAATATTTAACGTCCCATGCAGAGAGCAAGGCCGTTTATAGGAGCAGCACAGCAAAATGCACAGTGCTATGGACCAAATCCAGCTGATCTACCCTTGCATCAGAAGCAGTGGAGGAAGTCAGCAAAAGAAAGTTCCTGGTACCAACATCCACAAGGTGGAATTAATTTTTTGATGCTGTAAAGAGAATTGCAGAAATTCCCATGAGTGAGCTGAATACTCTATGCACCAAGCTGGGAGTTAAGTGCTTCATAGACCGAGAGTACCAGTTCCTTCATGAGTACTGCACCTTCATGAAGCACCTCACTGCAGCTCTGGTCATTTTACAAGGTGACTGTCCTTATGGGACTTTACTACCCACACTTGAAGTTCTGATGCAGAAGACCTTGGCTGTGAAAAATTCGCTCTCCAGGATGACTGCAGGCCTTCCAGATGCTATAGTGCAGGTATGTTCCACCTGTAAGCTACTTAAAATTTCTTACACAGGATTTTTGTACATTTTCAATATTGTGGCAAAAAGATTAAAACAAATGGAAATGTCAATAAGAATCCTAAAACAAAACAAAAAATCCATAACATTGATCCCACATTAGGCATGGTTTGCAAGTAATTCAATTACATAATAAACAGTAGGCCTTGTAGACATATCAAAACATATAAATTATATTTTTCAGGCTATCCAGACTCGTTTTGCTGATGTGCTGGACGACAAAGATGCCCTTCTCGCAGCTGTCAGTTGTCCTAAATTCAAACTTCGATGGCTAAGAGATGCAGGTAGGAGGGAACGAGTGAAAGAGCTTCTGATAACAGAGTGCCGCACAACTGCTCCTGCACCACAGGCCCGCACTACAACTGCTAGCCAAGGTGAGATGGACTTTTTCACTTTTGAGGCAGAGCCAGACGACACCTACTCTGCAGAACAGGAAGTTATGGACTACTTTTAGGTCAGCCTATGACCTTCAAATTCTGCATCGATTTACAAACATAAAGAAAATTTTCTTGAAGTATAACACTCCAACCCCATCAAGTGCTCCTGTGGAGCAGCTTTTTAGTCTGGGAGGTTTGGTGCTGACACCTAGAAGAAATAGACTTTCTGACAGGAGGTTTGAAAAGCTTCTGTTAATGAGATACAACCACTGGTTTACTCGTCCCACTCCATTGTTTCACTCATAAAATGGGATTATAACATAAGATTAAGCCAAAGTAACAAAAGCAGACATGTCAGCCTATATGTGGTTATACACTACTGTAAACTGTTAAAGCCACTCCTTGCTGCTCCAATGCTGTGAACAGGTTCCATGTTTAGTTTTGTCATTACAGTGTTAATATTTAAACATGTCTGGTCAAGAAAGACTGTCTTCATTATATTTTTTTATTTAAAAAGTATTTATGTTCAATGAAGTGAAGAAAAACTATTTTATTTTTAAAAAAGTATTTGTTTAGTGAAGTCAAGAAAGTCACTGTATTTTGTTTATGTAAAGCAAGTTTTTTATGATACTAAAGTCAAGAAATACTATTTAATTTTTTATAAAAAAGTATTTATGTTTAATGAAGTCAAGAAAGACTTTTTTTTCTTTTTAAACATGTATTTTTTCCTGAAATGGTTTTTAAGTTCAGCTTTATATGTCGGAAGATACATTGTTGATGTTACCAATAAAATGCACTTTAAAAAAAGTAAGTATTGGCAAAGCTCATAATTTTTATGTTGAGATGGTGGGGGACAGTTGTCAGCAGCTGCTGAAAGTAACTAATAAAGTAACTTGTAATCTAACTTAATTACTTTCAAAATCAAGTAATCAGTGAAGTAACTAAGTTACTTTTTCAAGGAGTAATCAGTAATCAGATTAAAGTTACTATTTGAAAGTAACTATGCCATCACTGGCCCTCGCAGGCTTCCTGCTCGGGCCTAATTATAATACCAATGAAAAAACGAAGCAAAAATAGGGTTCCCTGCTCCACTGGGAGCAGGTGACAACCATGCCTTGCATAGCCTTCACTTGCTCCCGTGCTCTTGGAACACCAATTATTTATTTCTTCTTGGTCAGCATCATCATAGTCCTTGCTGATGTTAAGATTGCTTCACTATGGATAGTGACATTGATGTCCCAGTATCTTCCAGAGTGATCAGCTTGGCTATGGTGCTTATTGGTTGTTCCTGAGCAATATAATAGATTTTCTTTCATCTTCAAGTGACAGCCTGGGTCATATGGTTGAAAATGGGACATTGATCCTAAAATGATTAAAACTAGTTTTTGAAGGTTCTGAATAGCCTCCCCAGAACCTGACTTCCATCTATTATAAATGTATCACCGATTATTAAAAGTGGGGACTGGGTGTGGTACTGGTGCTGTAGGGGTTAAGTACGGAACCATGTGAAAAGGCTATAGTCCTCGATGCGGCTGTCCTGGGTTCGAGTCCCGGACCTGGCGACCTTTGCCGAATGTCTTTCCCCTCTTTCCTGTTTAGCTATTGTTGAAAAATAAAGTGCCACAAAAAGAAAATGTTTAAAAAGTGGGGACTGTATCAGCAAACCAACCAATGTGAACTGTACCATTTGTTTTGGTTTTTAAAATTCATTCATGATTTATGCTGTACAATAATCCCATCTTGGAAAAAAAATGGTTCAAATAAAACAAACTTGTTATATGAATATTACATTTGTGTCCTTGATTATGTTGCAGTCATCCATTTTGGTCGCACAGTTGAACATGCGCAGCTTAACAGACATCGCAGCTCTGACGTCACCCGGGATTGTAAAACCTGCAGAAAATAAAGTTTCGTTGCCATTTCCAGCGTGTCTCACGGGACGACGCAACGGAGGCGCATATCTGGAGAGACAAAAGCTTGCAGGCGAACCTTTGCTCCACAAGGCCCTTCCCGGAAGAGCTTGAAAGCTGGAAATCTGTCTGATAAGCAGATTTATCCGCCAATCGAAGACCACGCCGAAGCCTGGCGCAGGTGAAACACCCACAGAGGTTTTATTTCCAATGAGATGAGTTTTCTCTTTGTTGATTCAGTCGACTAAATGGTTCTTCATATTTTCCCCTCCTGAACGGATGAGAAGTTTGTCGTTTTTTTTTTCTTGAGTTGTTCACGGACGCGTGATCCCCCTCCCTCGTTTTTCTTCAGACCTGACCCATCCTCAACCGGTGAAGAGCAGAAACGACAGCGTAATTTTGTTCTTTTTATATTAAATTGGATAGGCACATTTAGAAGTCTGGGCAGGATGAGGCAGAGTTAAGATGATTTAGAATCACCAGTTGTTAATCCAAGGTATCAACTTCTTGAATGCAATTCTGATTGAATTATGTTATGCTGAGCTGTGTTTTGATTTGCTGCACAAACGCTGCTGAATCGTGCGTGTTCATGTTTTGTCCGGCTGATCCCAAATCAGCCAGGAGTTAGAAGTTGGACTTTTAAAAGTTTTTCATTCAAAGCCTCGCCTGACCACTCTTTGTACCAGTTTTATTACTGGAGTTTTTCCACCGAGTTCCCACCTCAGAGTTTTATGACTCTTTGTTCAAGATTGGGGCAATCAGGCTAAAGGGGCGAGGCCCATCGTTTTACCTGGTGTGCTGATGTCTGGATTGCAGCGATCAGCTGGTAAAACGATGGGGCCACGCCCCTTTAGCCTGATTGCCCCAATCTTGAACAAAGAGTCATGATTTCTCTTTCCATTTAACCCAAAATGCACATTTTGTCCATAAAACTGCTGGTTTGATCTTCATAGACACTCAATGCTCATATATTTTTCTTTTATTATTATTGTTAGGTAGTCATTTTTATTCCCTTTGTGTAGAATAGTGCTTGTTAGTTAGGTGGAGGTTTTTGGACCAGAATAATGGTATATCAGGATTATTTGGCTTCAATAAATCTTCATATATATAATTAAGTGTGTGTTTATTTCATGCAAGAGTGATTTATCTGTCAAAACAAGGTCGAAGTTCCCCCACCTTTGGTGAAGCGGTGACATTTTGTGGTTTTGGTTAATAATTTATCAATTATTAATGATAAATAGCTAATTGTAATTATTAAAGAGCTTTGAGCCCATAATCACAACACCAGAGGAAATCTCTAATTTCTTAACCAAAAATCCTTACTTACGAATAGAAATAAAAAAAATTCAAATTATGATTTTAAATTATAATTTTTGATTAATATTAATTTGTCCATAATCATAATCCTTACAATTAACATAGTTTTTTTGTTAAATAAAGGATACTTTTTTAACCAAACCTTAATGTCCGACAGATCAAAGCATTTTTTACCAAACGATTTATTTGGTGTTGGGATTGTTAATGATTCTTTTAAAAATAATTTTTTTCCACACAGGAATTATACCATTGTCACATATAATTCCTGTGTGGAAAAAAAATATTAGTTTCTGTATTGTGATGCACATAACTTTATGTACAAGCATTGACAGCACCATTAATTCTAGAATTGATCGAGGTGACACCTTGTTGGAGTAGCTTTGTTACATTCCTTTAATTCCTTGGATTTTGAAATTGTGTGTTGGTAGACCCCATAGAGAATGTCGGAGAGCAGAACGGCCGTAAAAGAAAGATGAAGTTTGAAGATATGGAGTTGGAGATAATTATATCAAATAAAAATTAACAATAAATAGCTTATTTAATTGCAAGTATGTCAAAGTGCTACAAAACAGAAAAAACTATGAATTATAAAATCTAGAAAAGCTGACAGCCACCGTCAGATTTACATCAAAATTTAGGTCTAAAAAGCCTTATTTACCACCGTCAATTCATGTGAATGAATTGCTTCAACAAGAATCAGCACAGAAGGTATGAGAGAGAAGAGGGAGGCTTACTTTTGCAATTTCCACTATGTCTTTCAGGCACTAGGAGATATTTTCTGGTTTACAGAGCAAAACTGTTTTCTGTCTACATGTAGAACTGGACTACAAGACTGGCTGCAGCAATGACATGCAATTTGGTGATCTGAAGGACCTTTTAATGTGTTTAACAATTAGGGGATTAAATGCTTTTATCTTGACTAATGCAATGGACCTGCTTTTTTCACATGGTCCAAATCCATCTACAATCTCACAGAGAGGGCTGCTACTGTTTTCTATCACTGCAAAGCCATTTAACTTTTCTTGTTAGTAAAGTGAAAGTCCCTCTACTCTCTGTACCTCATGACCCCACTGATGCTCATTAGTGAACCTCCACCTCATGTCTTGCTGGGTAAATCAGGGTATCTGCAGGTTTCAGCAAGTCAAATTTCAGACTTTTTAAGACCATTTTAATGCCAGCTTGAATGAAATTTAAGACCTGAAAACTAACTGTAAATATAGGGGATGGTTGGGGGATCCTGCTGTATTACAATCAAGCATAGTATGTGTGTCACAATAAGACACATTCAAGTTTAGTTTTTGTCTGTCAGTTGAACATAAAGTGATAAAAGAGCTCACTGGTTCAACTATTGTATGAACAAGTGCAAATAAAATGTGCTCGCCATTTGTGAGTCAGTTAACATCAAAAACACATCTCCTTATTCCCTCATTGGAGTTGTAAGACTGTTGCTTGCCCACTGTGTATAAAATCCACAAAACCTCTGACTTCAGAGTCTGTGTCGCACCAAACGCTGCTCTTAGATCAGTGCTAGTAGTAGCAGCGGTGGCCGTTTTCTGAGGAGCTTTACAGTGAAACAGTGAAATTTCTGGGGTCTCTTTTGCCCCTTTTCCACTGGCTCAATTGGGCTCTACTTGACTCGCTTTGTGACCGTTTCAACTACTGTTTTTCCCCATACCGGTACCTACTGTTTTGGTCCCTGCTTCTGAGCAGGTGAAATCTGGGCTGAGTCGGGACCACATGTGACGAGAACAGACTGCTGTTTACTGATTGGTCATCGGACCAGGAGAAATGAGAAGGTTTTCATTGAGGTAGTACAGGGAAAAGTTAATAAAACTCCAAAGCAACTACAATAATATTAAGGACCACATTTGCCAAAACAGGTCAAATCAAAATATAATTTTACTTTTTACAAATTGTAACCCATGCCTGAAGGCTGAAAGAAAAGATAAAGGACACAAAAGCTTTCTGAATTACACGCAGGCAGAGAGCTGTATTTAATAACATCCTAAATCAGCTGATCACACATAAAATCCGCTGTTCAGAGGCTCAAACATTTTCCCCAAAACACACAAAACCATGAACCATGTACCATGAAACGGCGTGTTTGGTACGGAAATTTATCGACGGTCCTGTAGTGAACCAGCGTCTGCAGGAGGATGGAGCAGGCAGAGAGCAGCTGCCTGTAATCAGACTGCCTGCATCAGACCAAACAGGAGGACGAGCACGAATGTCCAATATCCAACGTAAAACTGACTTCACCGCGGTCAGAAGTCTGCGGTTTTGCGCTTCAAAGTCCTTGTCCTTGTTATTGCCATGGCTAAGACAAAAACGTCCTCATAAAGCCCAAAATGTTAACTTCTTCAAACCAAACTTGATTTATGCTTTTCTTTTTTGAGTTCTGGTTCGGGGAGTCGGCTGCTTCCTGTCTTGGAAAGAGGGGTGGCCAAGAGCTGAGGACTTAGAAAGCATATTGCCAGCTCAGCAGGACCAACGATTTGCCTGTCAGCTAGGGGGGTGTTTAGGTTAATTTACATCATTTGGTTCTTAGGTAGTAGTGATGTTTAGTTCTGTTTCCCCCCTTTTGTGTACGAATGGTCTGGCTAATTTACTATATAGGTTAACCTTACGTTATATATATATATATATATATATATATATATATATATATATATATATGCGTTGTGTATATTTTGTTTCCTTAGCAAATAGTTTGTGAGTTCCCATTTTGAGAAGAGTTATATTTAGTTGACCTCTTTTACAGGCCCATAAGCTATATTTTGGAACTTTGCTATTTTTGAAGATTGTTGGGTAAAATAAAGACCCACTTGGAATATAATTTCCTGTGTCCGCTATGCCTTTACTGTTCGGTCCCTCACAGTCCCATTAAATAATTTTATATACCTTTTAAATGATTAAATTAAATAATCTAATGTAATTTTCTTTATAATTAAAAAAAAAAATCATATCACTCTATATTTATTTATTTCATTAATCCTGTGCAGCTGTGTCTTCATTAAATAATTTAAACTGTCAACTTGACCTGTCAAACTAAGTGGGCGGGGCCAACATTGATAATGTGATTCTGTGGCGGCTGTTCTCTCTTCGCATGCCCTCCAAAAGTTCTCTCATGAACTAGTTAGAGATATTTTATACTAGCTGGGGATATAGAAGCTGTAGTTGTTCACAAGTTTGTGGTAAATAAATTGGAACAATTCTTGAAGTTATTGGGGTTGTTTTGCACTTTCTAGTAAAGACATTAACCTCAGTCATAGCAAACTTGGAAGAGGGGGTCTTGACTCGCTGTATGAAGCAGCCAATTAGACATCAGTCTGTTGAGGAGGCACCCTAGTCCCGCTCACTGAGTTTGATGGGTCATGTTGACAGTTTAAATTACTTCATGATGACATTGTTGCATGGGAGTCATGAAATAAATACATTTGGAGTTAAATTAATATATATATATATTATATATGAATTTTATTTATTTTGAAATTAATAAAAAAATGAATAAAAAAGGGGCATTTGATTATTTAATCGTTTAAAAGGTATATTCAGTTCTTTATCGGGATATTTAATTTTCAGTCGGTCAATCATTTTCTACCACTTCGTCCACAGTGGGTCACAGGGAAGCTGGTGCCTATGTCCAGCAGTGGGAGGCCTGGAAGGGTCGCCGGTACATCGCAGGGCAACACAGAAACACACAGGACAAACAACCATTCACACACTCATTCACGCCTAAAGGCAATTTAGAGACCAAATAGACTAACGGTCATGGACTGTGGGAGGAAGCCGGAGAACCCAGGGAGAACCCATGCATTTAATTGTAAATTTCATAATTTAATGGGATATTCAATTATTTAATGATATATTAAATATTTGTTTACATTAATTTAATTCATGGGACATTCACATTTATTTATTTCATTATTTATTTATTTATTTAATTTTGGCCCTCCATAATTTAAGGCCAACAAGATTTTTTTCCTGAATTTAAGACATTTTAAGGCCTTAATTTTAGATACATGAATTTCAGACTTTTTAAGGACGCGTGGACAACCTGGTGAATAAGTGATTAACTGTAACTTACAAATAGCCCATTCCGAGTGAATTGTGAGAACTTCGGTCTGAGTTATGCCGCTCTGCCTCCACTTGTTCCTTGTGCACACTTGCACCAGGCTCCCACTCTCAGGGATGGCTTCGCAGCTGCTCTGAAATGAGACTGTCTACTGATACTACCTGTTCGCTCAGGAGGAGCAATTCAACCACATGAGTTTCCTTACACAGCAAGCTTTTTTGCCAATTTAAATGATAATCTGGACCTAAATGCATTGCTCAGTAGCAGGGATGGAACTGACTGTTTGTTTCTGCATGTTTGTTTTTCTTTGTGTTTTTCTTCAGATGACATTTGTTGTAAATCAGCACTATATAACTTAACTGGAGTGAAATGAAATTACTATACTTATTCTAAAAAATATTATGAACATTATCCATCAACTAGGTTGGTTTATTTATCATTACAAAAATCCTTACGGTGACAAATATGTAATGGGGTTATGTTGATCATATAGATAAATGAAAGTCTTACATTTTTCTAAAGTAGGGCACTTCTGACAGCACACAAGATTCAGCATTGTTGTAGCAGCAAAACAGGATAAAATACCATACAGTCATCACTGTACATTTAATTCTCTAATATCTATTTTTTAACTCAGTGCTACTTTAAAGTAAAATAAAAGACTGTTTCCTTTTAATCATCTGACTCCACCTCTGCCTAAACATTTGTATAACTGTCCTGATTATTGTGTTACCTAATTGTACGTTTGTATAGTTAATATATCATAAAGTGCTGAAAAAAATGTTCTTTACTGATTACTGATCATTTGTGTATGATGATAATGCACCTATTCTACACATTTTCTAGCACATTGGACTCTAGCATCAAATTTCTAATATGCGGCTTGTTTGTTTTTTAAGAAGCACCAAATTGGAAGCTGTAAACATTTTTTCTTTATCGTAACATTCTCTATCCAAAAAGTTAGGCTTTTGAAAGCAAAATGACCACAGATATGTCATGTCATGGAAAGCTGTAGAAATTATTTCCCATGACTTTCAAACCCAGACCATTTTAGAAATGACTGGTTATTTTCTTTAGTCAAAGACAGGTCAGGTGTTGGATTTATACAAAATTCTGAAATAGGACCTGTGCATGTTAACAAAATACCACAAAATACAACAATATGTGAAAAATGTTTTTTTTCTGCTATGTCTTGCCTTAAAGGGTCTCTGCAAATGTGACACTAGAGCTAAAAAAGCTGAGTAATGGATAGGATGCATCAGTAACAGTTATCAGTAGAGCTGCAGCTCTCATTTGTGTAGCACCATTAAAATGAGATACACGGATCTGGGGAAACAGGAATGAGACTGGAAATAACAAAACCTGAGATTACAGATAATACTATTGACACACATACACACCTCAAGAAAAATATATATGATTAAAAAAATGCTAGAGCAATAGTGTGTAAAATGCAGGCTGGAGACTGGATCCAGTTAGGGTTAGTGTGTGCATATGTTTGTTGATGCCTGCATGTTTTTATAACTGTAAGAAAGAGACAGAACCTATGGAATTATTTTTTTACAATTGATCTGTCAAAGCTCCAATAATTCAGAATGTCAGTTTAAGGGTGTAACAGTCTGTGCAGCGGGACTTGGATTTTCTGTCCATTTTCACTGACTTTGTGCTTCACTCAGTCCTTAGTTCTGATACTACACACTGGTGATTGACGCAAGGCAGGTAGTGGGCTTCGGTAGTTTCTCCTGTTGAGTGGTGGCAGATTCTGAAATGGCACGGAAAGAAAAAGGGGGACCACTGCCATTTGTGGTGCTGAGGTGTCCAGGACTCAGGGCTAAGTTTTGACGTCTGTTACTTTCCACTATTGAAGAGGTGTTTGATGCTAAGCTCTCCCTTGTTCTGAAAAGACAAACACAAAACATGAAAAGATGTACCTAAGAAGATTGTGGAGGCTACTTTGTAGATGGGTCAGATTTGCTCATGATCTATAAACCAGGTGCAAATCAAACTGCGTGTGTAAAGTCAGCGAAACAACAGGTGCAAACATTTTAGCTTGTTTACCTTAATTAATTTGCAAAACATATGATAATGACCCAAATGTGCACATTTATGAAAGGAGGATATGCAAATGTAATTCCATACCACCCGCTAAAGGATTTATCAAACCTGAAATGCATTGTAGGTGCTGTTTCTGCATGTGTATTTAAGACATTTGAAAGACAGGAGCAAACTGGCATGCAAAAAATGTCTGCAGTCGTGGCGAGAAGGAGGCAAAGATACAGTGACAGACAACAGAGAGAGAGAACCTTCTGTGCGCATTTAATATATTTTGACTGTCAGAAATAAAAACATCAGAGATATCTTTCTAGCAATGCCACTTTGGGGCTGCAGCATTATAATTTCAGTGCACAATCCCTTTATGGGATGACATCGTTATGTCTTGATGCACTGAAAAGCGCTTCTATACAGCCCGACATAACTCCAAGATATACACTGCTCCAAAAAATAAAGGGAACACTTAAACAACACAATATAACTCCAAGTAAATCAAACTTCTGTGAAATCAAACTGTCCACTTAGGAAGCAATACTGACTGACAATCAATTTCACATGTTGTTGTACAAATGGAATAGACAACAGGGGGAAATCTCTGGCGATTAGCAAGACACTCAATAAAGGAGTGGTTCTGCAGGTGGGGACCACAGACCACTTCTCAGTACCGATGCTTTCTGGCTGATGTTTTGGTCACTTTTGAATGTTGGTGGTGCTTTCACACTCGTGGTAGCATGAGACGGACTCTACAACCCACACAATTGGCTCAGGTAGTGCAGCTCATCCAGGATGGCACATCAATGCGAGCTGTGGCAAGAAGGTTTGCTGTGTCTGTCAGTGTAGTGTCCAGAGCCTGGAGGCGCTACCAGGAGACAGGCCAGTACACCAGGAGACGTGGAGGAGGCCGTAGGAGGGCAACAACCCAACAGCAGGACCGATTCCTCTGCCTTTGTGCAAGGAGGAACAAGAGGAGCACTGCCAGAGCCCTGCAAAATGACCTCCAGCAGGCCACAAATGTGCATGTGTCTGCACAAACGGTTAGAAACCATGACTCCATGAGGATGGTATGAGGGCCCGACGTCCACAAATGGGGGTTGTGCTCACAGCCCAACACCATGCAGGACGCTTGGCATTGGCAGAGAACACCAGGATTGGCAAATTCGCCAATGGCGCCCTGTGCTCTTCACAGATGAAAGCAGGTTCACACTGAGCACATGTGACAGACGTGACAGAGTCTGGAGACACCGTGGAGAGCGATCTGCTGCCTGCAACATCAATCAGCATGACCGGTCTGGCAGTGGGTCAGTAATGGTGTCGGGTGGCATTTCTTTGGAGGGCCGCATGGCCCTCCATGTGCTCGCCAGAGGTAACCTGACTGCCATTAGGTACCGAGATGAGATCCTCAGACCCCTTGTGAGACCATATGCTGGTGCGGTTGGCCCTGGGTTCCTCCTAATGCAGGACAATGCTAGACCTCATGTGGCTGGAGTGTGTCAGCAGGTCCTGCAAGATGAAGACATTGAAGCTATGGACTGGCCCGTTCCCCAGACCTGAATCCGATTGAGCACATCTGGGACATCATGTCTCGCTCCATCCACCAACGTCACATTGCACCACAGACTGTCCTGGAGTTGGTGGATGCTTTAGTCCAGGTCTTGGAGGAGATCCCTCAGGAGACCATCCGCCGTTTCATCAGGAGCATGCCCTGGCGTTGTAGGGAGGTCATACAGGTACGTGGAGGTCACACACAATACTGAGCCTCATTGTGACTTGTTTTAAGGACATTACATCAAAGTGTTTTTCCACTTTAATTTTGTGTGTGACTCCAAATCTCGCCCTCCATTGGGTAATAAATTTGATTTCCATTGATGATTTTTGTGTGATTTTGTTGTCGGCACATTCAACTTTGTACAGAACAAAGTATTCAATGAGAATATTTCATTCATTCAGATCTAGGACGTGATATTTGAGTGTTCCCTTTATTTTTTTTGAGCAGTGTACATAAAAAACCTGCAATAAAGCATTAAAACCAATGCTCTCACCGTGGTGAATTGAATCCACTGTCAACTGTGACGGAGCTAGAGTCCATACTGTCAAGTCTTGCGGAGTGGACTGAATGCTGGGTCTGATGGGGTTCTGAATGGTTTTCCTTAGCACCAGAAAAAGCAAGAGTACTTTCAAACCTCATTTGTAAATCTCTTGCCTTCTCTCTCTCCAACAGCCACTGCAAGGTCCCTATTCCACATCCTTCCACCTCAGAAACACTTCCTTTAGGTTTTTCTCTTCCTTTTTGACCTTTAGTTCCTCCATCTTCAAGTTCATCATCGTCATCTGAGACATTATAGTAGTCAAGAGAGCTCTCTGCAGCATTGGATGTGGGTTCCATCCCCTGTGTGGGAACAATTGATGTTGCTAGAAGTTGTTTGGAAGCATCGATTCTGTTGTGGGAATCAAGGGCATCACAGGATGAAGAAAGAGTAATTGAGGCAGGAACTGTGGGTTTTCTCAAGGAGCTATAGCCAGGCAAAGAGAGGCTGGGAGGAGGCTTGAAGAGTGTATCTTTACTAAAAACTTCCTTGTGTTTTTCCTGCCCAGAGGAGGCACTGTGGGGAAGTCGCCCATTTGAAATTGCAGGGTCTGGGATAGACAGAGGTATTGGAGGTAGGCTTCCACCTTTAGGTCCTACATTTGACAGGTCCTCATTTGAGGGGCTGTTTGTCTGTCCTTTTGTTTGCTTGTCAGCAGTGCTTGCTTTTAATCCACAGTGGCTGTGTTTGTCTTGAGTTCCTAGTATAATTTTTGCTGTATAAGCAACTTCAGATTTACCAGTGCACTGGAAATAATCATCAGGGGGGTTGGAGGCAGGTAGAGGTTTGAGTGAGTACACTGGCAAACTGTCCCTGCTCTTACTCTTCTCAAAGTTTCTGGCACCATCCAAACCAAGGGAATCTTCTGGAACCTTAGATGAAGGTGGTGTGGCACGAGTGTAGTGACATGAGCTCTGATTAGCTCGTAGACTGCCATCATCAGTAAAATAACGACTGCGGTCATCATAATAATCAGGTGGAGGTCCAATCAATCCAGCATCAACCGGCCCTTTAGAATTGTCCATAGATCTAGAACGTTCCTTAACCTTGCCACTGCGTTCATTCCTTGACTTCCTTTCCTGGGTGTGGGAGTGTGAGCGGTGGACTTTGGAATGATGAGTTGATAGACCATGGCTTGGCTCGGGGAAGGGCATTTCCATGCGGCGCTTGGCAAGCTCCCCAGATACATCCCACTCTGGAGTGACAGGCAAATGAGATGAGTCAAGAATATTGGGAATGCTGTGCGCAAGGTGATGTCGAGCTCTTTGACGCTCCCTGGCCAGGGCTTGTTCTCTTGGTGACCGAGCCAGTGAGGATGAATAACCTCTATAATCTTTGTCAGCCAGCTCTAAATGGGTACCATCAGTTGTTTCAAAGTGGAATGCCCTAGTCTTGCTGTGTGAGCGGCTAGGTTTGGATTGACATTGCTTCCTGCGCCTACCCCCACTTCTTCTACTTCTGGAGCTTTGATTAACTGATGAAGTTTTGCTCCTCTGAGTGCGTTCTTCTTCAAGTCTCTTCATGACTGCTGTATGTTGGGCCAGATTTTCCACAGTAAGGTCGGGGTTGATTCTACGTATAATCTCCATTTCAACGTGACGGGGCAAGTGGTTGGGCTCCTCTTCATCATGAAGTGGCCACTCCTCAGGGGGAAACTGTGCAGAGAAGGTAGCCAAGTGCTTGGCCTTATCTTTCTTAAAACTCAGACGGAACAACCTTAAACCAAACTTTTTTCCACTTGTAGCACTGCCTAACGTTTGTTTGTCTAGGTCGCCATTTCCTCCTCCTCCAACAGACCCTCCTCTGTGCTTGATGAGGGTGTCCGTTTTGAACGGGAATCCCAGGGAGCTACGGTTCTTTTCTGAGTTGCCAGCTGCTTGCTGAGAAATTGTTTGTGGGGAATATTGTGATGACGTTGCGTCTCTGTGTTCTTTTGGAGACCGACGCTGCAGTGTAGTGTTGTGGCTGGGTGGATCATCAGCACGATAACTACTGTTGTAAAAAAAATCATCGACTCTTGCACAGTGGCTTTGGCTGGACTTTGCGTTTGTGCAATCTAGAAATCCCCCTGAATTAGAAAGTGTTATGGTGCCAGAGAGAGGAGGGATGCATTGAGTTTGCTGATGCTGCTGTTGTTTCTGATGTTGGTATCTGTCAGACGATCGCTCATCTAAGTGGTACCACTTTGAGCTAGTTCGAATAAGACTTGGAGTGATGTAGTAGGTTTGAGGAGTTGCGATGAAATATCCATCCGGGGTTGGGTAGATTTTACGCTCCCGGACCAGTAAGCTAAGTGTGTGGTGCAGGGCTTCTTCTGTTGGCGTCGGAACACCTAAGCAAAAATCAGAAAAAAGAAGCAAAAACAGAAGTGAAATATACATATACATATATAGACACATAGACCAATCAACATTAGACCACATAAAAACATTCTCAAATCTGTGTTTTTTTTATCTGTGCTGCTTTATCTTTTACTACAAAGCACTGACCGAACATCCTAGAATACTTAGTTCCATATTGGTTTGCCCTTTAAGTCTTAACCAAGCTTAAATTTAACTGTTTAAATAAAAAGAGGCCAGTGGATTGTGTTGATTGTTACTCGTGTTACCTGGGAAACATGTCTGCAGGTGTTCTGTTAGAGCCTCATGAGTGACAGACTTGTGGGCGGAGTTCATAGCAGATACAGCCAATAGTAAAACTTCTCCCAGGGGGATGAACTGTGACTGGCTGATAGGGGACATACTGATGGGAGAGACATCACCTGGAAAGAGAACCACATCATTACTTTTGAGTGACTGAGATGAAGATCCACTGTACAAAAAAAATCTATCCAAAACCCAGCCTTAGTTTACAGGTCCTTCTCAAACAATTAGCATATTGTGATAAAGTTAATCATTTTCTATAATGTAATGATGAAAATTTAACATTCATATATTTTAGATTCATTGCACACTAACTGAAATATTTCAGATCTTTTATTGTCTTAATATGGATGATTTTGGCATACAGCTCATGAAAACCCAAAATTCCTATCTCACAAAATTAGCATATTTCATCCGACCAATAAAAGAAAAGTGTTTTAAACTTTATCACAATATGCTAATTTTTTTAGAAGGACCTGTACACTGTAACCAAAATGTAAATATTAAAATATGTTGCATTGTGTGGTGCTGATGACCTTTTAATATGTCAGTATTTGAAATATGTTGTACACCAAACTTACTATAACTGTATTTTCAAAACAAATTACAAAATGTAATCACATTTTGATGATGTACAGACAGGTGATGTCTGTTGTTATCTTTGCCCCCTTCGTAACATTGTTATACTGAAAAGTCCTTGTGCTAAAGAAGGAATTTTCTGGAAATATTGAACTAGAAATATTGTGATTGTTTTTTTTTTAATACAATCATTTTTCTCCATCCAGTCTTTCTTAACTGTTATGAATCTTCCAACACTCTTTGTGACGTTGGGCATCTCGGCACTGGGTTATCTGTGTAATATGGGGACATCTACTGTAGTGGGACTAACCAACAGGTGAAATATATTACTGCTATGCAAAGCAGGAATATCTACCACTTTAAACAATTACCCAATAATTACTGAATAGCAAACACTCAATTATAATGATAATATTACACACATTGATAATGTGATGACAAAACACCGCATGAAAAGCGGGATTTTCGGCCCCCTAAACTGCCATGAATCTCGCTACTTCGCGGCTTTTTACAGCCGTCTTCGGCAGGCGAAGCTCACATCGTCTAAGCCAAAGACGGCCGAAAACGTACACGGGGAGTGGAGCGTCTAGGTGTTAACGACTCTATTGAAAACCGGCCAGCAGCAGAATCCCCACGTGGCTACTCAGTCATTGGATGAATCGGGTGACATCAATTACTAATCACATGTGATTGGCTGTCATACCATAGGTAGCTCTGTCCCTATTGGACACCCTGAGCCTTTTTACAGGAGTCAGTTAACCCCTCCCTTATGAATTATAATAACCCTGTATCAAAAATATAGCTCTCATTCAAACTATTTTCGTATGTTGTTTCTTTCATGCTGGGCTAATGATCTAACCAAATGGTTCTCAATCGTGCTCATGCACTTGAAGCCCTGAATATAGATCCACTGATCTATACGTGAATAAAGGACATGAGACACATGCTTCACTCACTTTATTAAAAAACAAAACAAAATAAAACATGAAATTAAACAGAAGAGGTAAAAAAACCTGTCCAGTTCTGGATCATGTAAAGGTGGTGTTCTTGCAGGAAATTCCTCAATGTGCAGACACCTGTGATGAGACACACAGTACTTTGGATCTGCCTCCAGTCTTTTCTGTAATTTCAAACAGAGGTCACTGAGCTCCTGGCTGCGGAAACGTGGAGGCCGCACAATCCAACCAGAAACCCACTCGAAGCTGCCATTTTCCTCATCTGACATGAGATCAATGGTGACCCATTTCCAAAATGCAAGCTCCTCTACTTCTAGCACACTCTGCCTTGCCTCAAGCAGCTGAAAACACAGAACAGACAGTCATCATCCATGCATTAAAGAATAATGAGTCTTTGTCATTCTAAGCATTACACTGCATTACACTGAAAGTTCTGGTCACCTCATTTACATGCATATGGTGAGGAGAATGATGCATCTAATATTTGCTTCCATAACAATTTATTTGTGCCATTTACTTACGTTGAAATGGTGTAGTAGATCCTGGGCTGTTCCATGTCTCAAACTGCAATCCCAAATATCTTGGACATAGTCTTTGCACCAATGCAGATCTAGTAGTTTTGTTTTTGTGGTCTGGTTGAGGCTCTCATCAAACATTAAAACGTTGTTGTTAGCTTCTGCAACAAGTTGCTCTAAAATGTACAAGGCTAGTCCAAACTTGCTTTTGTAGGCCATCTTGTTGGAACCGTATGCAAATGAGTGGGCAATTTCAGAGTCTGGGAACACTGCACGGTACATGTCTCCAACTCCTTCATTTGACTTTCACTTGTATGATTGGTGTTTTGTCACAGTGTTCAAAGTCCAAAATTCCTCTGTTTGTAGGCGTACCGCCAAACATTGCACGGAGATGTGGTGCTGCTGTTGATATCAGAGAAGGCTGTGGAGGCAATGTAGAGACGAGAGTGGAACCGAACTGGGAAATACCTGCTGCTTGTTGTGAACTTGATTTTGATGCTTTGTGTTCTACACTTTGCATGTATGACCCCGCTCCCTTGATTACCTTCGTGCAAAGTTTGAAACATTTCTTGCACAAAATACACCGTACCTCATACACATTCCTTGATACTGGTTTCAGCAATGCAGAAAAATCTTGGTTGTACAGCCAATTTTTGTTGAATTTACACTTTCCCATGTTGTTCAAGATAAAGTGACTGCTAGCGCTACATGAACGACTTGCATCTCCTCTGATGGTCCCGGCGGCAACAATCGCTTTTATTGGTTCCACTATCAGGATCGTGTGATGTTATAGCGAGAGCCATTCGATAAATAATAAAAAAATAATAAAGGTTACCAATTATTTTAAGATTTGAAAATAATTACAATCATAAAATCCTATTTACGATGTGTTAACATTTTTAAGATCTCTGAAAGAATTATTTAAAACATTTTAATACCAATTAAGGCCTTACTTTTACATTGATGAATTCAATGCCTATTAAGACTTTCTAAGGATCAGCGGGAACCCTGTAAGAAACAAAATAAAATAAAAAACAATGTTAATGACAGTCATAGTTACCTATACTGTGCAAAGAAACATCCTGGGTTTTATACTTTACTACTATAGAGGCTTAGATTAAAGCTGTATTGACATTTTCTGATAACAGTTCGATTACATCCCAGCATTTTAAAAGTGGCCCATGTAGAATTGAGAGGAGATTTGGTCAGGTTTTATCATATTACAAAATGAATGTACTGGTCCTTCTCAAAATATTAGCATATTGTGATAAAGTTTATTATTTTCCATAATGTCATAATGAAAATTTAACATTCATATATTTTAGATTCATTGCACACTAACTGAAATATTTCAGGTCTTTTATTGTCTTAATACGGATGATTTTGGCATACAGCTCATGAAAACCCAAAATTCCAATCTCACAAAATTAGCATATCATTAAAAGGGTCTCTAAACGAGCTATGAACCTAATCATCTGAATCAACGAGTTAACTCTAAACACCTGCAAAAGATTCCTGGGGCCTTTAAAACTCCCAGCCTGGTTCATCACTCAAAACCCCAATCATGGGTAAGACTGCCGACCTGACTGCTGTCCAGAAGGCCACTATTGACACCCTCAAGCAAGAGGGTAAGACACAGAAAGAAATTTCTGTACGAATAGGCTGTTCCCAGAGTGCTGTATCAAGGCACCTCAGTGGGAAGTCTGTGGGAAGGAAAAGGTGTAGCAGAAAACGCTGCACAACGAGAAGAGGTGACCGGACCCTGAGGAAGATTGTGGAGAAGGGCCGATTCCAAACCTTGGGGGACCAGCGGAAGCAGTGGACTGAGTCTGGAGTAGAAACATCCAGAGCCACCGTGCACAGGTGTGTGCAGGAAATGGGCTACAGGTGCCGCATTCCCCAGACCTGGGCTACAGAGAAGCAGCACTGGACTGTTGCTCAGTGGTCCAAAGTACTTTTTTCGGATGAAAGCAAATTCTGCATGTCATTCAGAAATCAAGGTGCCAGAGTCTGGAGGAAGACTGGGGAGAAGGAAATGCCAAAATGCCAGAAGTCCAGTGTCAAGTACCCACAGTCAGTGATGGTCTGGGGTGCCGTGTCAGCTGCTGGTGTTGGTCCACTGTGTTTTATCAAGGGCAGGGTCAATGCAGCTAGCTATCAGGAGATTTTGGAGCACTTCATGCTTCCATCTGCTGAAAAGCTTTATGGAGATGAAGATTTCATTTTTCAGCACGACCTGGCACCTGCTCACAGTGCCAAAACCACTGGTAAATGGTTTACTGACCATGGTATCACTGTGCTCAATTGGCCTGCCAACTCTCCTGACCTGAACCCCATAGAGAATCTGTGGGATATTGTGAAGAGAACGTTGAGAGACTCAAGACCCAACACTCTGGATGAGCTAAAGGCCGCTATCGAAGCATCCTGGGCCTCCATAAGACCTCAGCAGTGCCACAGGCTGATTGCCTCCATGCCACGCCGCATTGAAGCAGTCATTTCTGCCAAAGGATTCCCGACCAAGTATTGAGTGCATAACTGTACATGATTATTTGAAGGTTGACGTTTTTTGTATTAAAATCACTTTTCTTTTATTGGTCGGATGAAATATGCTAATTTTGTGAGATAGGAATTTTGGGTTTTCATGAGCTGTATGCCAAAATCATCCATATTAAGACAATAAAAGACCTGAAATATTTCAGTTAGTGTGCAATGAATCTAAAATATATGAATGTTAAATTTTCATCATGACATTATGGAAAATAATGAACTTTATCACAATATGCTAATATTTTGAGAAGGACCTGTACAACAGCAATATGATTTGGAAATAACTATCCAAGCCATTTAGGAAGTAAATATAAATTGGGCCTCAAGGGTGCTACATTTGACATTTTCATGTAAATTTGTTTAATTCTGCAATATTTGTCCTAAAACTGTGCTGCCATCTTTGAGTTGAACGGTGACTACTGCAGTTGAATTTTCCTATTGATTTAAACGGTACAACTTGGTACATGTCAATGTCACAATCCCCGTGTTCGGGTATAAAGCCATCTTGCTCAGACACATGACCCCATAGCGAGCCAGAAGTTGGAACTGCGAGCATTGATCATAACGTTTTATGTTTATACCTTCGATCATATGCTTTACTTAAGATAATTGTGCGAATGCTGTGAAGCATTCACGCAATTGAGATCCTATTTCTCTTTATTGTGTGAATGCCTACAGCATTCACACTTATAGTGTTCCTTTTTCTCTTTATTCTTTATTATTCCGTCTTCATATTCTGGTTGCTTCCATACACTTTTTGATTTGCTACTCCTTCTGCATACTTTGTGCTATTTCAACTGTTCAACTTTCACAATATTCAGCCCTTTCAGGACATTCCGGCAATGACTTTTGGTATTTATACTTTTTTAAATATTTAGCTTTTTATGTTTGTTTTTGCTCCCATTGAAATGAACAGGAAACCTCACAAATTCTGCTAAAACTTCACTGTTTTTGCCATTTAACTACTTCCGTGTACTTTCAGCTAGAAACCCCATTCAACTTTTAAAATGCTTTCACAACCTTCTGCTTTACTGTTTTATTCAACTTTTTGATATCTTTTACAGTTTTTCTACAATTTGGATTCAAACTTTATTACAATTCTTTCAGTTTTAGTTTTATAATGTAATACAATGACGGAATTCTTCTGTTGCTAGAGTGTACACTTTAGGTTTTTGAATAACCTGAAAAAGAACTAACCTCTCTTCACTCGCTCAATTTTCACTCTACCTATACAAATTATACATCAAAACGTAGGATGCTCTTTTGCGATTAAGATAATGTCACCCTCTTTGATGTGAGACAAACAGTTTTCCGGCAACACGCCCCAAAGCAACACAAAGTCAACACACCCTGTATAGGAAATCTATAGGAATTTCAGAAAAAATCTGAGCAAAAAATCCTTAAACTCATGTTTTCAAATCGCCGCCTCTCGTAAACCGTTCGAGGTAGAGACATGAGCCTTGTGGAGATTTATCTTCAGACCTTGCTGGCACTCACAGTGAAAGGATTTTTTTTAATAACTTTTATCTTTTTGTCATAAAAATTTTTGTTTAGGAGTACCAAATCAGTCCTTCCCAAAATCGCTTAAAATTTCAAAATTATCCACTTTTCTACACTGTCATAGCTCCTACACGGATTTATGTAGACACACAAAAATCACCAGGATTGTTCACCGATCCCTGCTGATACCTACGGTCAAAATATTTTTTGGATACCTTTTATCGTTTTGTCGTGAAGTAGGTTTGTTTGAGAGTGAAAAATTCACCTTCACTCGGGTTAAAAACGGTCAAAATAATCCACTTTTTCACAGGGTCACACCTCCCAGACAGATTTTTGTAGAAACTTGAGAAGCGATCCCCTTTTTCACAGGGTCACACCTCCCAGACAGATTTTTGTAGAAACTTGAAAAGCTCCATGATTGTTCAGCAAGGCCTGCTGATTCATACGGTGCATGAAATAAATCGATAGCCCTTATAGTTTCCGAGTTATTAGACGTTGTTCGAGAGCATGTTCAGGCATTTTTGTGTTTTTCTCCATTTTTCCCTTTCTTTTCACCTAGTGTTTTGCCTTCAATATTATATTTTCAAGAAAAAAGTCTTAACATTCTCGTTCCCCTGTCCGTTCTGAGAAAAACGGTCCAAGAATGACGTCGATAGCCCTTACGGTTTCCGAGTTATGGGCGGTAGTTCGGGGGCATGCGCCTCCATGTTAAAAGCCCAGGCCAGGGGGAGACGATAGTGAGGTGCTGCATTAGAAATGCTGCAGGTGTCAAGTTACACTGACGCTCTTTGCTGATTGGCTGATTCATTCCTCACTGTTCTATTTATAGCTCTGTGTATCTTGCACTGTATATGTGTGTATGTGACTCTGACTTTCTTCTCTCCCTGTCTCCTACTCTGACACACACACATACCCTTGTTTTACTGTCTTTGTGAAGAGTTTGCATTGACTTCCATTCATTTCTATGACCTAAACCTGACCCGACCCCTAACCCTTTGACCATCTTCATAGGAAGCAACTACATGGCGGCCATTTTGTGTCGAGTACTTAAACAGCATGTACTGCTGTTCCAACAGCTAGACAACAGTGATTAAATTTAAAAGGCAATTTCATAGAGTTTTGCATATAGGCTGTTAGCGCATCAGAACCTGGAACAAGTCTATCAGAACCAGACACAAACTCCATCAGAACCAAGAGGAAATCTCCATTAGAACCAGTTAGGAACCTTCCATCAGATCCAGGTCCAAAATCTTCCAGAACCAGGAAGATCCTCCATCAGAACCTTGTCCAATATCCATCAGAACTTGGAACAAATCATCAGAACCAGACCCAAACTCCATAAGAACCACGTCCACAATCCATCAGAATCAGATGGAAACTATCAGAACCAGGAAAAAAACGTCCATTAGAACCAGAAATAAATCTCCATCAGAACCAGGTACAAATCTTTATCAGTACCATGTACAAACCTCCATCTGAACAAGTTCCAAAGTCTATCAGAACCAGGTCAAACCTATCAGAACCAGGTACAAACCAGTATCAGAACTAGAACTAGGAAACCACTACTCTGTGACTTATGATGATAAGACCATCTTCATAGGTCCCAGTGGAGAATCAAAACAGCGACCATTTGATGTCAGCTACTTAAACAGCTTCTACTGCTGTTCCAACACCTGAACAAGAGTGAATCATTTTAAAGGGCAATTTCATAGACTTTTGAATACAGGCTGTAGTAAACATTACCATTTTAGCTAATTTTAGCTTACGCATTGCTTTTTGCATAATAGATGGGGTAAATTAATATCAGCCTTCATGCTAGTGATAGCCAATTTTCTGCCATTTGTATATATATTTTTGCACTGACTTCAACTTCTTAGGCTATATTTTTGCTTCAGTCTATGCTTTTTCAGCTCATCTATGGGCAGTTCTTTCCTGCTTTTTTAATATTTTTGTCAGTTCTTGTATTTCAACAACTATTTCAAGTAATTTTGAGGTAACTTCACCTTGTTACGGTGTTTTATACCTGATAGTCTTCCTGCTTAAACAGATCAGATGACAGTTTTTCTTTGCTGTTTCTGCTATTTCTACTAATTTATCCGATTTCAGCTGATATTCTGCTGTCAACCTTTGCCACTTTCTGCCAGCTTTCACCAGGAGTTTAGCATTTGTTTTCTTCTAATTCATTAAATTTCAGCAGATTGACAGAATCAAGCTGAAATTGACTGCAGATAGTTTCAGCTAAAAAATTCAGCTAACAGCATTTATACTGCATTTCCGCAGGAAATTTACATTTTTCTAGTATATATCTATTTTTAACCTTTCTGAAAGTAAGTTACCACTGTGAAAGTTAGCCCATGTTAGCAATGATGTTGCTACCATCACATTACCAGTACAATGACTTGGTGCACAGATGAGTGAGTAAAAGATGGCTTTGTGAAAAGTACATAAAGTGGACTATGAAAATCACATATTCAAAATATGACTGGACAGAAGCATACCCTTTCCCTTCAGCTTTTGTGGGGTTATAAGGCCCTCTGCCTTATATGTTCTGAATCAGTTGGACTTAAAAAGATCAGAAATCTAAAGACACCAAACATAGGAACTTCAACCACAGCCTGTGTCTGACAAAAGGACAAGGAGAATAAACAAACTGAGGGGACAGCATGAGCAGGCTACACGGCTGGTAACATGTCTCTTACAGCACAACAGTGAGCATATGAGTCTTCACTGTGAGTACAGTGGATTTTAGGAAAACACAAAAAGCCTCTCACTGACTGGGAAATAATCAAAGAGTGCATGGAAGCTGGGGCAGAAACACTTTAAGATAGAAATGAAGGACACCTTAAGGAAAAGGTTAAGCAAATTGCCATGCCTGCCACAAGCTGAACGGTTATACCAAGATGTACAGACCCAGCTTGACCTAACTGTGCCATTCAAACTGCGTTTAATATTGGTACTTAAATTGAACTTAGATTGCACCTTTTTGTTCAGCAAATGATTTCATGAGCATATGATTAATTGATCAGTAGTTAAAAAAACAAAAACTCCTGTGTTAATTAAATGTTAAACAAAAATGAAATAAAATATTTTTGTCAGTTGATTTAAAATGTTTTGACCCCAAAGTGTTTGGATGCTGAAGGTAGTGGACCTCCTGCTATTTAAGTTATTTTAATATTGTTTTTGCTTGCTGAGAAATGTTCGTTCGTTCGTCCGTCGTCTTCCGCTTATCCAGGACCAGGTCGCGGGGGCAGCAGACTCAGCAGAGACGCCCAGACGTCCCTCTCTCCAGACACCTCCTCCAGTTCCTCCAGGGGGAGCCCAAGGCGTTCCCAGGCCAGCTGAGAGACATAGTCCCTCCAGCGTGTCCTGGGCCGTCCCCTGGGCCGTCCCCTGGGCCTCCTCCCAGTGGGACGTGCCTGGAACACCTCCCGAGGAAGGCGTCCAGGAGGCATCCGGTATAGATGCCTGAGCCACCTCAACTGGCTCCTCTTGATGTGGAGGAGCAGCGGCTCTACTCCGAGCCCCTCCCGGATGGCCGAGCTCCTCACCCTATCTCTAAGGGAGTGCCCGGCCACCCTACGGAGGAAGCTCATTTCAGCCGCTTGTATCCGTGATCTCGTTCTTTCGGTCATGACCCAAAGTTCATGGCCATAGGTGAGGGTAGGAACGTAGACCGACCAGTAAATTGAGAGCTTTGCTTTTCGGCTCAGCTCTCTCTTCACCACAATGGACCGTCACAGCGCCCCCATTAGCATTTGTTATTATAATAGCAACAATAGCAGTTATTCAATGTTTGTTTTTAATAAAGAAATTTGACAATGTTATTATATTTTTGATAGAAATGTTTTGAGTTATTTAATATGTATACTCCCATTTGTCATTTATGTAAAATTTTATTTTGTGGGGACATTTCCTGTTATGTTGCTGAGATAACGCGTGACTTCAATAGTAAACGTAAGCAGCGAGTAATATTGATGCCGATGCCTTATGTGTATTTATTCCTCCATCATAATAAGTATCTTTGGTATTCATGCTAATTCTGCTGGAAGACACGTCAATGCTAACAGGTAATGAGCCCAGGAAGATCCTGAAGTTAATCCAGGGAAGAGTTTGCCACCAGAAAAGTCGCAAAGTGCAGCATGTTTGATGAGGACTAGCATGCTAAGTTAGCACCATGAATAAGCGTGCAGCAGAAGCCAGTAGCTGAGGCTAATTTTTGACAGAGATGTGAAGAATTACAAACTGTGGGAGACCACATTTTTAGGACTGCCCATGATGGACACGAAGCACTGAACATATTAAGAGACTATTATGCGGTTATAGGTAAACCAAGAATTATCAACCCTTTATACTGAACTGACCTCTCTGAAGAAAACAAGTGGTAAGAGTGTGATGGAGTATGTCCTATGAGAAGAGACACTTATGACAGCCCTAAGAAATGCGAGGGGAGACACTTGGTGATTGCCTGCTTGTAGCAATGGTGTTAAAGGCTTACCAGAGGTATTTAAACCTTTTTCTGGTCACATGACCCAAAGTGAACCAGAAATAAAGTTTATGGAATTAAAAACAAAACTTCAGAGTTACAAGGACACAGAGAAAATTACGTTGACAAAACAAGAAGATAACATCATGAAGTCAAAAGTGCAACCCAACGCCAGACTCACAGCATTTGCAAGTGACCAGAGGAGAGAAACAGCAGATATAATTTTAATTTTTATAGTTTTAAGTGTGGCCAGAAGGGACACAATGCCAGAGCATGTCACCGTAAACAGTGGTCCAATCACTGTAGGACCAACAAGCACCAGAACTCAACCTGCAGAAGGAGGCAACTGAATGATGAAACACACACAGCCTCAGAGGAAGGCAACAAGAGAGTGGCAACACCTATGTATTCCTGATAAATGATGACACTGCGGGCCTTTAACAGCGAAGTGGCTGGTGATGCCTGTACCCTCAATCTGTAACCGGAACGCTCACAAAGCAGTTTGGGGCCAAAACCATCCCAAGGTTCCCATCCAATCATTGTCTGCTTCCACAAATACATCAATAAGGAGTGCATACTATTGTGGGCATGGAAACACTAGGACATCCCATCAGGATCTTCGAAGACTTCCGCTGTACAATCGGCAAGAAAGGGGCCAGCTTCAACAAAGTGAAAGCCCTTCTTTCCATAGATGGCATACGCTTTGTTGTCCTGTATCTAGCCCGCCTATGGGTCAATATCAATGGACAGATGAGTGTGTTTGACTCAGCTGATGAGGCAGAAAGCTTTTACAGTGATAACAAAAGCAAGTTATTTCACTGGAGGACTTAATTGTTCTTTGAACTTTCATTTAGTGACAACTGGATATTTATTTGAAAGATAAACAATATAATCATAAAAACCTTTGAACATTGTAGTTTCATTTTGTCAAAACTGTTGGCAACCCTATGTTTAAATGTAAACAGTTGCATTACAAGTGATCTTTGTTATCTGTTTTCCTGTTTACTCATCTGGTTGTTTTTTGGGGTTTTTTCTACTAGGTGAGTTTAGGGCAATGTTTAAGCGGATGTTAATGTTCATGCCCCCGGGGCAGATGTTTAAGTGTTTCTGAGGGGTGGGGTAGTATTTGGTTTAATTTTTGATTGCTTTTTAGTGGACATGTTTTTGTTTCTCAAAAGTGCAGTGCGTAAACAGCAACAAATCGGTTTTAAGTTACTTACCGATCTGACATGCTTTATCATACATCACTCCATTTCAAAGTCTTATTTCAATGGCTGTTCCTGGTTTGAGGGGAGGGTTAGGGTCTACTCTGTTTGTAATTTGGAATGTGAAGGGACTCAATGGCCCTGACACCTTAAAAATTAAAATAACAGAAAAAGCTGCTCTTCAGGAAACCCATATTCGCCTATGTGATCATACTAGAATACGAAAACCCTGGGTAGGACAAATTTTTCAGTCAGTCAGTCAGTCAGTCAGTCATTTTCTACCGCTTATTCCATAGTGGGTCGCGGGGGAGCTGGTGCCTATCTTCAGCAGTCTATGGGCGAGAGGCAGGGTACACCCTGGACAAGTCACCAGTCCATCACAGGGCAACACACAAACAACCATGCACACACCCATTCATACACCTAAGGACAATTTAGAGTGACCAATTAACCTAACAGGCATGTCTTTGGACTGTGGGAGGAAGCCGGAGTACCCGGTGAGAACCCACGTATGCACGGGGAGAACATGCGAACTCCATGCAGAAAGACCCGTGGTCGGGAATCGAACCCAGGACCTTCTTGCTGCAAGGCAACAGTGCTACCAACTGCGCCACCGTGCAGCCCTACAACAAATTTTTCATTTGAGTTTTAATAGCCAATCAAGAGAAACGGCTGTCTTAGTGCACAAACGGGTACAATTCCTCTTGGAACAGACAATAATAGACCCAAATGGGCGTTATTATATGCCCCTTTCCCACTGGCTCGTTTTAGGCGGTGTGGCTGCGCTCCACTCGGTTTCGCTCTACTCTGTATGGTACCAGTTGTGTTTCCAGCTGCCGTAACTCCAGCCGTGGAGTTATGGCAGCTGACGCTCCGCCTTCAACTGTCAAGCGTAATGCGCTGTGCTTCTATTAACGTTACTCTGTGACATTGTCACATTAAAGTAATCTGCGTGAAATGATAAAAATTAATAAAATAGAAAATAAAAACATCCATCCATTATCTTCCGCTTATCCTGGGTCGGGTCTCGGGGGCAGCAGCCTAAGCAGAGAGACCCAGACTTCCCTCTCCCCAGCCATTTGGCCCAGCTCGTCCGGGGGAATCCCAGGGTGAATCCCAAGGCGTTCAAAGGCCAGCCGACAAACATGCCCGGTATTCTGTGGTCTCCCACATGAACCAGAGTTCGTGCTTTGGAACCTCTTTTAGTTGGTGGAAACACTCATCACTGGTTCAAAATCCCATTTAGGAACCGAAACAGGCTCCGTACCACGTTGGTGGAAAAGGGGTATTAGAGACATTTGGGAAAAAGGAAATAAACACAAATTTTTCAGACAAGTGGTGGCAAAAAGCCCTAGAAGAGGCTAACAGTACATCCCCTTGTGCTAGTCTGATAATCATCCAGTTCTGCATAGGGTTCATTTCACTAAAGTCACTAAAGTTGAGCGTTGTTCTTCCAGAGACAATCCTTCTTTCACTCTGCAACCTGGGGGTGGGGGGGTGGTGTTAATAGTTTGTTATTAAAAACATGGGAGAAACTTATCTCTGTATGTTGAGCTGTAACTGTATTAACCCAATAATAACAATAAAAACGTTTGATGATTTCCTGTCACACAGTGTACAGTTGGCTGATGGCACCAGGTGTAAAGAAGTGGCTAAAGGCAGAGGAGATGTGGAGGTGTGCTTGACTGACAGGAGAGGGAGACTGTAAAACAACACAGGAAGTAAGGAGTCCAGATGTCCCGATTTGTGCAGCTCTGTCGTATTTTCACTCCTGTCCCAATGTCTCTCAAACAGAAACAATGACTGAGTCAAAGTCTGATAACTGGGTGAGGCCAGTGAAAGGTGATCTCTGAAGTATTTTTGTCAAGTTTGCCACAAAGATATTTTTCTGTTTCACATGGAGGGCAGCACAATGTGAAGCGACACTGTAAAAGTGAGTCGCACAAGATATGCACAGCTGAAAAAGCCACCTGCTGATCTATGGACTCATTTTTACTCAGACCCAGACAAGGTAACAGCAGCCAAGATTAACAGTGTTAAACTTTAAAAGCTTGTAAAGTATTTTTTAAAACTTGTGCCAATTCATCGTTGTGCACTAACAGGCAAAGCAGAGATTGATGATTGTATTGTAAGATTTCTGTTAAATTAACATTTATGAAGTCATGATAGTGTTGGTAATGTGTCCCACAATGTCCCTCATAAGCATCCATGTAGTCCCGCATTCGGTTTTTGACGTCTGATCACCCTAACTAAAAAACATGCCACGTATTCCATGATTTCCACAGAATATCTTTTCTGTAGGAGGAGCCACCACAAATGGAGCCACAATCACCTTTAAGAAAAGGAAGAAACGCTGTCCACCACAAAGACGGGTGTTGGGCCACCATCCATTTTGACAGGCAACAAACTGCTACTACACCTCCCAGTATGCATTGCAGCTCTGATGTCATCGCTAGAAGCAATAAATGCTAACTGCCATTTCGAGCCATAGTATCTTGCCAATACTGCACTCGGAGGGGATCTCTGGAGAAATAGAAGCTTGTTTACTTTTCCTCCACACTGGCCATCCCCGGAAGAGATTGACAAAGCTGGAAATCTTGCTGATCCAAGGAAATCAGAAGTTTCACATCACGATCAAAGACCGTTCCGGCACTTCCAACGTGAAAACCCCAAAGAGGGTTCCAAGGAGACAGATTTCCTCCTTGTTTGTTCCAGTCAACTGTAACGATCATCATATTTTCCCCGTTTTGGACAAGGTGAACGTTTAGAGTGTTTGAAGACGCGCGACAGTTGCCACTCATAACTTCATCCCTTCCTAGAAGGAAGCCCACTCACATGCACCCCTTTTCCCAGAGGATTAGCCACCAAGTAAACACATTATGTTTCCCATTTTTGGTCTCTAGTCTGGCTAGGGTGAGTTATAGATTATTGTGATTTAGGGTTGCCACATTTAATTTAATTATTTTGTTTTAGATTATCCTGAAGCTGTACTGCAGCTACTTTTTCCAGCACCTTAGAAAGGAATGGAAGGCACCTATAAGAAATAAGTGCTGTAACAACCGGGCAGAACAGAAACCTTATTTTTTGCTGACAGGGCGGAAATCTAATATATCAAGGATGCAAAAGTTTGGGTGTGAATGTTATGCTTACAAACAAAACAAATGGAAGCTAGATTCTAGATGTACAAAATGAATTTTTGTAGGCTATGATAAGAACAGTCCAGCATACTGGATTTACTTTCCAGAAGGTGCTAAAATGAAAAAAAATAGACTGGTTAAGTGCGAAATCAAAAACAGGGAGGAAAGGAAAACACAATCTGATACGACACTTGAGGATGAGAACATGTAGGAAGGGAGAGACCAAAAGGTAAACAAGGAAATTTAAGATGCCAAATCGCAGGAACCAGATACAATCAACCAGAAGTGGACAGTCAGATGCCACTTATCAATGAGTTTGAAAACTCCTGAAGGTACCCTTCCAGAGCAAGAAACTAGAATATCTGAATGAATATGAATCAGGAAAAGACATTGATGATCAAGTGTTGACCAACAAAGACTACTGTTACAAAGTTTTCTTGGTGAATGACATATCTATTTGGGACTCTGTTAGTCACCTGATTCTAAAGAATGGAAGGTTGCTCCTTAAAAGGAGAACCCTTGTACCCCAACTAGCTTACCTGACAATAAGAAAGCAGTGGGGAGTAGATGGGTGTATGTGAAGAAAAACAATGTTGATGGATCAGAAAAATATAAAGCACGCTACATAGCAAAAGGTTATAAAGTTTTGGGGTAGATTATGAGGAAACTTTTTCTCCAACCGCTAATCTAACAAGTATAAGGATACTGATGCAATGTGTAATACAACACAACTTAATTTTACATCAGATGGATGTAAAAACTGCATACTTGCATGCACCAATAGAGTTTGACGTTTACACTGAACCAGAAGGATATGAGATAAAAGAAAACAGGGAAAAAAATGGTTCATAAGCTGGAAAAGTCACTTTATGGGCTTGAATCATCAGGCAGGCACTGGAACAGGACATTACATGACTATTTGTCAAAGAACGGTTTCATGCAAAGTCCTGCAGATCATTATGTATACACAAAGAAAACAAGAAAAGATAAAGAAATTTTAATTATTTGGTTTGATGACATTATTATTGCAGCCAGTGATGAGCCAGTAATGTGTTTTGAAAACTGTGAAGGGAATGCCAACAGCAAGATTCAAAATCAAACATGTGGGTAAACATTTTCTTTGTATTTATTTTGAGCAAACCAAAGATTATGTAAAAATGTCAAGAGAGTTACATAGAAAGATACTGGAAAGATTTCAAATGCAAGACTGTAAACCAAGATCAGCACCTTGTGAACAAAAGTTAAACTACAATGATGATGCTGAGAAAATGAATGAGGTGAAGATGTAATGAGAGGCAGTAGTTAGCCTCATTTATCTGACCTCTTGCATGCGACCAGACTTACGTTTTTTTGTGAGTAAGCTATCGCAGCACTTTATAGAACCAGCCATGAAACATTGGATTATTGTGAAACATGTTCCAAGATATTTGAAGCAAACAGGAGACAAAAGCAATATGGTACAAGAAATGTGACAAGGATCTGTGAATACAAACTCAGTGATTCGGATTGGGCCGCAGATACGGCAGATAGGAGGAATACAACAGGTTACTGTGGAAGTGTCTATGCAGCCAACTGTTGCCATTGATAAGGCTACTCTGTGAAGCAGAGTACATTGCTTTGGCAGCAGCAACAATGTTTGTACTTAACATGACTGTTGAAAAGCATGTATGAACATCTAAAAAGGAAGCGCTAAAGAATTTTGAGGACAATCAAGGAACTATAGCGTTAGCAAAGAATGCCGTTTATAGACAGATGTGTGAACATATCGATATCAAATATAATTTGGTGAGATCAACAGTCAATGCAAGGAATTTCATTCTGGAGTATTGTCCCACGGGTTTAATGGTGGCAGATGTTATGACAAAGCCAGCAACAAAAAAAAAATTATTGAAGTATGAGAAATAAATGTTTGGAGTGTAAATACATAGTAAGAACTATTTTTGGGGGGGATGTATTTGAAGCTGACAATGTTAGCACAAGTGGGGATGTTGAGTTATTTAATATGTATGCTCTCATTTGTCATTTTTGTAAAATTTTATTTTGAAAGGACATTTCCTGTTATGTTTCTAAGATAACGTGAGAGTTCATGAGTTCAATAATAAGCGTGAGGAGAGTAATGTTGGTGGACGTTCCAGAAAAGCTGATGTCTTATGTGTATCTATTCCTCCGTCATTATAATAAGTATCTTTGGTATTCATGCAAATTCCGCTGGAAGACACGTCTACATAATGTTTGTTTTAATGCTTTAAATCAGGATCTAATAGAGTCAATAATAGCAGTAGTTCTAGCATCGTAAAAAGTTTTACCATTGTTTTGTTTATTCCCAAATATCCATTAAACAGTTTTTAGAATTGAGAATTAACACCTAGTACAGAAAAAAAGTGTACTGAAAACAGGCACACAACAATGACAGGAAAACAAAGCAGCTTTCAACTTAGGTAATAACTACTTTTAAAAAATAACATGGTTTTGTAATGTGTAAAAAAAATGTTAAAACCACAAGTCAGCATTTTGTGGTCTAAAATGAATAGCTGACCCCTCTTACTAACTTGCTTAAAATCAGAAATATTATTAAGTCAAGTCAAGTTTATTTACAGGTCCTTCTCAAAATATTAGCATATTGTGATAAAGTTCATTATTTTCCATAATGTAATGATGAAAATTTAACATTCATATATTTTAGATTCATTGCACACTAACTGAAATATTTCAGGTCTTTTATTGTCTTTAATATGGATGATTGTGGCATACAGCTCATGAAAACCCAAAATTCCTATCTCACAAAATTAGCATATCATTAAAAGGGTCTCTAAACGAGCTATGAACCTAATCATCTGAATCAACGAGTTAACTCTAAACACCTGCAAAAGATTCCTGAGGCCTTTAAAACTCCCAGCCTGGTTCATCACTCAAAACCCCAATCATGGGTAAGACTGCCGACCTGACTGCTGTCCAGAAGGCCACTATTGACACCCTCAAGCAAGAGGGTAAGACACAGAAAGACATTTCTGAACGAATAGGCTGTTCCCAGAGTGCTGTATCAAGGCACCTCAGTGGGAAGTCTGTGGGAAGGAAAAAGTGTGGCAGAAAACACTGCACAACGAGAAGAGGTGACCGGACCCTGAGGAAGATTGTGGAGAAGGGCCGATTCCAGACCTTGGGGGACCTGCGGAAGCAGTGGAATGAGTCTGGAGTAGAAACATCCAGAGCCACCGTGCACAGGCGTGTGCAGGAAATGGGCTACAGGTGCCGCATTCCCCAGGTCAAGCCACTTTTGAACCAGAAACAGCGGCAGAAGCGCCTGACCTGGGCTACAGAGAAGCAGCACTGGACTGTTGCTCAGTGGTCCAAAGTACTTTTTTCGGATGAAAGCAAATTCTGCATGTCATTCAGAAATCAAGGTGCCAGAGTCTGGAGGAAGACTGGGGAGAAGGAAATGCCAAAATGCCAGAAGTCCAGTGTCAAGTACCCACAGTCAGTGATGGTCTGGGGTGCCGTGTCAGCTGCTGGTGTTGGTCCACTGTGTTTTATCAAGGGCAGGGTCAATGCAGCTAGCTATCAGGAGATTTTGGAGCACTTCATGCTTCCATCTGCTGAAAAGCTTTATGGAGATGAAGATTTCATTTTTTAGCACGACCTGGCACCTGCTCACAATGCCAAAACCACTGGTAAATGGTTTACTGACCATGGTATCACTGTGATCAATTGGCCTGCCAACTCTCCTGACCTGAACCCCATAGAGAATCTGTGGGATATTGTGAAGAGAACGTTGAGAGACTCAAGACCCAACACTCTGGATGAGCTAAAGGCCGCTATCGAAGCATCCTGGGCCTCCATAAGACCTCAGCAGTGCCACAGGCTGATTGCTTCCATGCCACGCCGCATTGAAGCAGTCATTTCTGCCAAAGGATTCCCGACCAAGTATTGAGTGCATAACTGTACATGATTATTTGAAGGTTGACGTTTTTTGTATTAAAAACACTTTTCTTTTATTGGTCGGATGAAATATCCTAATTTTGTGAGATAGGAATTTTGGGTTTTCATGAGCTGTATGCCACAATCATCCGTATTAAGACAATAAAAGACCTGAAATATTTCAGTTAGTGTGCAATGAATCTAAAATATATGAATGTTAAATTTTCATCATTACATTATAGAAAATAATGAACTTTATCACAATATGCTAATATTTTGAGAAGGACCTGTATATGGCGCTGTTCAGCAACAAGGCACTCAAGGTGCTATACATGACGAAAATCATTACAATGATACAGAAAAATCAAACAGAGGTTATTAACAAATAGCAGAATGATGGATAAGAAAATGAAAGGAAAGTTGGACTGAAAACTTAGCTAATGTTTAGATGGCCCAGTCAAAGGCCACTCTAAACAAATAAGTTTTTAATTTTGATTTAAAGCAACTTAGGGTTTCGGCGCTTTTACAGTTTTCTGGGAGTTTTTTCCAGATTAGTGGAGCATAAGAACTAAAAGCTGCTTCTCCATGTTTATTTCTGGCTCTGGTTCTGCAGCGTAGATTTGAGCCAGAAGACCTGAGAGGTCTGGGTGGTTGATACACTGACAACAACTCTGTAATGTGTTTTGGTGCTAAGCCATTCAGTGATTTATAGAGTACCGGAAGTATTTTAAAGTCTATTCTCTGAGCTACAGGGAGCCAGTGTAGGGACTTTAGAACCGGGCTGATGTGCTCCACTTTCTTAGTTCTAGCGAGGACGCGGGCAGCAGCGTTCTGGATCAACTGCAGCTGTCTGATCCACTTTTTAGGCAGACCTGAGAAGACACAGTTGCAGTAATCAATTCTACTAAAGATGAATGCATGAATTAGTTTTTCAAGGTCCTGCTGAGACATTAGTCCTTTAATCCTGGAGATGTTCTTTAGGTGATAGAAGGCAGACCTTGTTACTGTCTTTATGTTCCTCTGAAGGTTCAGGTCTGAGTCCATCACTATTATTATTATTATTATTATTAACTATTCTGAGATCCTGCAGGGTAGCCTGTGACTGCTGTCATTTCAAAATTTCCAGTGAAATGCCACTGCTACTATATAAGCTTTCAGCTTCAATACTTTAGACACATTTATTGATTTTCATATATAAGAACAAATGTCATTTTACGTGCATGTCTAAGCACAGGTTGTGCTTAATATTGCGTATAAGATCACGTAGTGTCCCAACATTCCCTTCCCTTTGGAATGAATACAATATTTTGAATTGAACTGAATAAACCACACAGATGTGTGTATAGTTCTTACCTAAGCATCTGATGGTGAAACCCCGAGGAGGGTTAAGAGATCTCCGCATCCATCCTTCTCTTAGCACCTCGAGATGGTCCTCTTTTCCTTGAATCAGTAGCACGTGTTCATCTATCCATCCCAGGAAGAAGGTCTCCGACACAGCCTCGGTAATCCGCTGGTTCCATATATGCTGCTGAGAGTTTTCTGCTTTGAAATCGGCAAAAATCTCATAACCAGTGTGGTGTCTCGGAAGCTCGTCGCTCTCTGACACACCAGCTGCAGCTAATGCCTCGGCGTCTCCATCTCTGGCCAGCACTATAGCCAGAGAATGGGGAGCAATCTGCAAGAAAGATTCCATTGTCGCTATGGCCTTCTAGCAGCTCATTAACTCGTTATAGCCATCATTTTTGTCCATTTCAAACACGTTAGATAAACTGAGAAGCAAAAAACTCGAAGTTAGCCGGCAAAGCAGCTAAGCTCTGCATTAACCGCATAGCCCACAATTAGAAAAAAACAATGCAAGCCGACGTTCCGCCTTAGCTCTTCAAGGTTGCAGTAAAGTCATTCTAGTCCCCCTCTAATCGCAGCGCGTCGGGCCGCAAACGGAACCAGTGTTCAGTGAAGAACAGCTTTCGAACACCAACATGACATTAGAACATTTACCAGCCAGCTTCATTGTTAGGTCACAAACTCGCTAGCCGAATGCTAACGTGATGTTAGTTGATCCAAGCAACAGACCCTCCACAGCTGGCAGTCATGCGGGACGCCTCTCTGTTCTAACCCTGGCGAGGCGTAAGGCAGCCGTTAACCAGCACTGTCCTCCTCTGGCGGCTGGGGAGCTTCAAGCCTGCCACCATAGCTGGATGCACAAGTCTTATCTAGGCACAGTGCAAAAGCAAACGTCATTACGGGCCTGCGTCACCACAGCGTCATCACAGAATATGAGCCAAAATACGAAGCCTTACTAAGGTTTAAAAATGAATAAGTATAATTTCACTACACATATTTTAAAATATTAGACTAAAATGCCGTTTATTGCTATTTTCCATTCTACTTGTTATATTGTAGATACAACTACTGGTCATGAAATTATAATGTCATGACATAATTGATTTATTTCAGTAATTCCATTTAAAAAGTAAACCTTATCGTATATTATATTGATTCATTACACACAGACTGATATATTTCAAATTTTTATTTCTTTTAATTTTAATGATTATAACTGACAACTAATGAAAACCCCAAATTCAGTATCTCCGAAAATTAAAATATTACTTGAAACCAATACAGAAAAAGGATTTTTATAACTGTTGGCCAACTGAAAAGTATGAACATAAAAAGTATGAGCATGTACAACACTCAATACTTAGTTGGGGCTTCTTTTGCCAGGATTACTGCAGCAATTTGGTGTGGCATGGAGTCGATCAGTCTGTGGCACTGCTCAGGTTGCTCAGGTAGTGGCCTTCAGTTCTTCTGAATTGTTGGGTCTGGCATATTGCATCTTCCTCTTCACAATACTCCATAGATTTTCTATGGGTTTAAGGTCAGGTGAGTTTGCTGGCTAATTAAGAACAGGGTCCTTAAACAAGGTACTGGTAGCTTTGGCACTGTGTGCCCAGCCCTGTTGGAAAATGAAATCTGCATCTCCATAAAGTCAGTCAGCAGCAGGAAGCATAAAGTGCTCTAAAACGTCCTGGTAGACGGCTGCGCTGACCTTGGACCTCAGAAAACACAGGGGACCAACACCAGCAGATGACATGGCACCCCAAACCATCACTGACTGTGAAAACTTTACACTCAAGCAACATAGATTCTGTGCTTCTCCTCTCTTCCTCCAGACTCTGGGACCTTGATATTCAAAGTAAATGCAAAATGTACTTCAGAGAACATAACTTTGGACCACTCAGCAGCAGCCCAGTCCTTTTTGTCTTTAGCCCAGGCAAGAAGCTTCTGCCGCTGTCTCTTGTTCAAGAGTGGCATGACTCAAGGAATGCAACAGCTGAAACCCATGTATTGCATACGTCTATGGGTGGTGGTTCTTGAAGCACTGACTCCACTCTTTGTGAATCTCCCCCACATTTTTGAATGGGTTTTGTTTCACAATCCTCTCCAGGGTGCAACTATCCCTATTGGTTTTACACCTTTTTCTACCACATCTTTTCCTTCCCTTCGCCTCTCTATTAATGTGCTTGGACACAGAGATATGTGAACAGCCAGCCTCTTTGGCAATTTCCTTTTGAGTCTTGCCCTTCTTGTGCAAAGTGGCAATGGTCGTCTTTTGGACAACTGTCAAGTCACCAGTCTTCTCCATGATTGTGTCCCCTACAGAACTAGACTGAAAGACCATTTAAAGGCCTTTGCAGGTGTTTAGAGTTAATTAGCTGATTAGAGTGTTGCACCAGGTGTCTTCAATATTGAACGTTTTCACAATATTTTAATTTTCTGAGACACTCAATTTGGGATTTTCATTAGTTGTCAGTTATAATCATCAAAATTACAAGAAATAAACATTTGAAATACATCAGTCTGCCTGTAAGTAATCAATATAATATACAAGTTTCACCTTTTGAATGGAATTACTGAAATACATTTTTTCATGATATTCTAATTTTATGACCAGCACCTGTATATAATTTATGTATGTATTGGCCTGCCCTTATCTAGTCAAAACCCATCTATCCATCCAGTTTCTATATTCGCTTCTTCTGTGCAGGTCCGTGGGGGAGCTGGTGCCTATCTCTAGTGGTCTGCGGGTGAGAGACAGGGTACACCCTGGACAGGTTGCCATTCCATTGCAGGGTAACACAAACAACCATGCACACCTAAGGGCAGTTAAGAGAGACCAATTAATGTAACAGTCATGTTTTTAGACTGTGGGAAGAAGCCGCAGTACCCTGAGAGAACGGCCCTAGGCCAGGAGTCGAACCCAGGCCCTTCTTGCTGCAACAGTTCTACTGACTATATGGGTAATCAGTGTTATCTGAGGTTAGAAACTGAAATCCAGTAAAACACACACACACACACACACACACACACACTTAAAAACTAAATTCCTGATCTCTTGTTTTAATAAATATAAAATGCTATCATATTTGCTAGTCTTTTAATTGCAGGTTAGAGGATTTCTGCATTAAATTAATGTAGGGACCCATGGCGTGAGACAGTTCTGCCTTTGTATAAAGATTTTTGTTTTATTGCATCTGCACAGAACATCTGTAAATAGAAACAAGACTGCCTGAGTTTGTCCCGTCATGGTGCGGGGTCGGGGGTCCGGTTGTGGGTGCGGTGCTGGGTGGGGTCTGCCCTATTGCGCCAGTGGGCGGGGGTGGCGTTGCGCGGGGCCCTTGCCTTGCCGTTGTGGCGCGCTGTGTGATGGGGGAGCGGGGTGCGGCTGGGGTTCTTAGAGCGGGGCTGTGTGTGGAGCTTGCGCTGTGTTGGTGGGGATTCGTGGCGTTTGGGTTCGGGGGGATGTGTTTGATATCGGTGTCCTTGTCTGGGGTGGCCCTGTGGGGAGGTTCTTGTTGGGGTTCACTGGGGGTGGGAGACTCATGGGGTTGGGATCGGAGCTCGTTGGGGGGTCGGGACTGCTCCGTCCTGGGGCGGCTCCAGTTGGCAGGTTGCTTTGGGCCATGTGGACTCCTCTTTTGTACATAGACCCCTCTCCGGAGGTGGATGGGGGTTGTTGGGGACTGGGTTCGGGGCGGGGGGGCGGGAGCCAGGCCGGGGTCACCCGGGTCTGGACAGTACCGTCGCTGTCTGCCTGCCTCTGCCCCAGGAGGGAAGGGGACCACCTCCTGGGTCCGGGGGCTGGTTGCCCCTAGGGGGTACCGGCGCCTGGACCTGGGAGTATAGAGTATGTATGGGGAGTGAGAGTGAGTGTATTACGTTGGGTGGAGTGATTTTATGTGTATGCATGAGGGTGGGAGTGGGTTATTGTGACTGTGTGCCTGTTTTGTTTTTGTATTTTTGGGGGGGTTTTTTGCAACAGGTTGGGTCGTAGACTGCTCCCTCTCCTGGATCAGCTTCCTCCCCGCCACACCGCCTGCTGGTGGATGGAGTCTCTGCCCGCTGGTGTACTTGTGGTTCTTGGTGTCCGGGGCCGGGTGCTTTGGTGTGTGCTGGCTCATTCCCGGTGGCTGGGACCCTGGGCTCTGTCGGGCCTCTGCTTGGGGGGTGGTGTGTCCCGGGGTCTTGGGCCTCTAGGTCCATGGCTGGATCTGCTCGGGCGTGGACGGCTGCTGGCGGGGCCTGTGGGCTCGTCGCTGCGGCTCCCTGGGACTTTTGCACTGTCGCTGCTGGGTGGTTCTGCTGGGACTCTCCACTGCTCTTCTTTGGGGGGGTTGGGGTAGTTTCGGCGGTGGTTCTCCTAGGGTTCCTGTGCTTTGGGGGTGCCTTTAGATGTATGTGGCTCGGATCTCCTCACTGTCTGTCCGGGGACCATGGGGCAGGTCTGTGGGTCTTCACACTCGCTATTGCATATTTTTGTGGAGAAACCTTGTATACAAAAGCGTGTCCACACTCATACTCACAGGTCTTAAGCTTCAGGTGTTGACAGATACACAGATGTTCTATTTTGGGTTGCACCTCTCACTAAGTACATTTTACATTCAGAATTACCGTGTACTATTTTGTTAAAAAAAAAAAAACAGCTGCAGGTGTATAAGCAAACAGGGTGTAATCTTGTATTCTCTTCATCCTTCTTTCTCTCCTCCACTCTTTCCTCCTTTTCTCCCCTTTTCCCCCCATCTCTACCTTTTTTGAGCTTCTTTTCTCCTTTCATTTCAGTCTCCGTGTCCGTAACAATTGAAATATTCCCAAAGAAGTTTATAATAAAGTTTATTTTATAAATATCAAGCAGAGCTTTAAAGCAATAGCTGTGATGCTCTGCTTGTGAAAGTAAATCTGTTGGGCAATTTCCTAGCACTCAGACAACAATTCTGAGCGATACTCTGCCGGACAGGACACGGTAAAAAAAAAGAAAAAAAGAAACAAGACTGCTCTATACCTTCGTAGGACCCCTATTAAATTGATACAATATTTTCATCTAGTTTATTATTCAACGATCCAAAATAATTTCTTCATCACTTTGTTAGACACGGTGTTGTGTTTAGACAAAGGTTTGCTAGTGCTGAATGATAATACCAGACATGCTGCATGATGTAATTTTATTGAGAAGGCCAAATACAGAGAGTCAGTCCATTGCTGGTAAAGGTAATTTTTCTCCGTCTGTCTTTGCTGACTTATTGAGGGCATGGTCCTTTGCCAACCACTTTAACATTTGACTTCTTCTGACTGTAAAGGAGGGAGAAAAAAAACATGGACTGTTAGGACCATTGCATTTTAATGTGTGTGTATGTATGAAGGATGGGGGAGTGGAACACAGCAAATAAATACATATAACTACCAACTCAAAATATTATGTTAATGTGTAATTAATTCATGATGTTAAGCGTGATGCTTTACATTGTGCTGCCTCTACTGTCAAACATCACTTTACAGAAACTGAAGATTTCTGCCCACAACAGTTTACATGGAGACAGAATGTTCATCACATGTTGTATGCATTGCCATGCTAAATATAAGGCCACAATAAATTCTAACTAGTATTCTTTCTATCCTATGCACTATAATAATGTTTTTCTATCAGTTTAATAAGTTATGGAACTATGATGTAGGACAGCTGACCCGTTTAAATTTTTGTCATGCCATCGATACACAACATTTGTCATTTCCCCTCAAATTTATCCAATGTCACTGGTCAAATTCAAAGAAACAGTAGATAGTCCAGTCAGTAAATATTCTGACTTCTTTTCTTTTGTTTTTATCAGTAAAACTCAATCTGACATTCATTTCTTTTAATTAAAGTTAATATGGTTGGCACATGCATGTATGTTACATGTGATAGGATGATAGCAGATTTAAGCCAAGACCCCTCAGTTGTTCCTGTAAAAATGTTTTCTATTAGTATTTTTCAGTGATAGATTCATCAAATTTTATATAATTTGTACATTACATATTCTTACAATGAATATCATTCCTAAAGATTGTTGTTAAAACACTTTGGGTAGAAGACAGAGGTGTGGACTTCCTGTGATTTAAAGTCAATTCAAGTCACAAATGTAATGGATCTGGAGAAGACTCAACTTGATAGAACCGTAAAAGACTTAAAAGTTGACTCGGACTTTCACACCAATGGCTTATGATTTCACTCGGGCTTGAACTGTTTGACTTGAAAAGACTTGAGATCATAAAAGAAACAGAAAGTGTGTTTCAACAGAACTGCGCCTGGCCCACAACGATGGAACTATGCCAGGCGCGCAATCCAGCCCAGTGTATGCAACTGTCCATTTGCCAATATTTCTTTCTCTTGTAGCCACAACATGCATGCTCCATCTACCATGCTGTTTAACTGCTTTTCCTGTGATGACAGGATGCAGAACCCTAAGACGTTAGAGAAAGGTTCTGTCATCGAGTGCTATTGAAAGAGGTGTGTTCGAAGTTGAAAAAAAACCTGAAAAAACGTAGGGTTAGGCTAATATGCAGCACAATGGTGCACAGAAATGTTGAGGCACTTTCAGTAAGATTTTAAATACTTACAGAAACATGTACATCGGATCCTTAATTGCAGGCTTGGAGACAGTAGCGCATCAACATTAAAGATGCCAGAGCTGCCACAAATGTTATGGCATTGTGTTGGGCCAAGTGTCCCCTAACATCTTCCCTGAAATAATGAAAGCTAATTTTCTTTAATAATAATAATAATAATAAAATAATAATTATAATAAATCATTTAACATCCCCACCTCTCCATCATGTCTAGCTGGTTGGTCACCTACAGGAAATTAGTTCTTTGTTTTATTTAAGTTTAATAAATATGTCACAAATACTAAGGATCCTCTGTATTCTTCATGTGTCACTTATACATTTCTGGAATCAGTTGAAGTTGGATGTATTCATTCAATTGCCATTTAGTATTTCTAGCCATTTTTAAGTAACTTTTCATAACCGCAGACCTAACACAAGTGAGAAAAATGCTAAATCATAAAGTAATGAATTTCAGTCTGTAAAAAATGTGGACTGTAAGCTACAGTATATGGGCAGTAACAGCTAACTACAGTGGAGAGGCAGCATGTGATGTTGGTTTGGTCTGAGAGCCTTGTGCTGTCAAAATAAATCTGCATTATGAAATAAATAAGTCAATAAATCTTTAAGTAAATTAAATAAATCTTTAAGCAAATCAAATAAATCTTAAAATGAATTAAATGAAATAAGATGAAAATGTCTTTTAACATAATTATTTTGTTTTATTTCATGGGGATATTTATTTATTTCATGAAATATTTATTAATAATTTATCAATAGCAGTATTTATTTATTTAATTTTGAATGAAACGGCTATCCATACTCTCTGAACAAAGTACTCACAAAGACGAATATTTCCCAAGGCGGAAGCATGTAGGACACATTTAGCGTGCCTAGAAGCTGAACTCTCAACTCACTGAAACACTTGTTTTCCTGGAAGAAACACGTCAAAGATAATTTTGTGGTCAGAGCGCTCACTAGCTTACGTAATTCAAGTCTGACGAAGTTGAGATGTCTCACTCTGATTAAATTTCTAACCCAAAACATTTGACCAGTTCTCTTTTTTACATGGATTTATGTAAACTAACTATAAACTATGAACATATCTATTGCCTTATTTATTTAACTTAACCGCATTCATGAACCTATTACTGTCTTTGAACAAAAGGCAACACAAGTCTCTTGCAGGCCGTGATTACAGACACCAAAGCAAAGTCTGAACAGTTTATTGGTACAAGTAAATTAATGAATGGGTCTTCTGGGTTCACAGGAGAATTCCAGGAGCTGGAAGGGACTGGCTTGATTTGAGAGGCATTAACAGTGGGATGGACACAAAGGCGGGATGAAAGTTTAAGGTGAACAGTGGACAGGGTGATGATTGAGTCTACAACCAACGGGCCTACAAATCTGAATGTTTTTTGGAACATGATTTTAATGGACAAAGCTTTTGACCAGGGGGAATGCGTTTCTTGTCAACAAAATTCTTGTTTTGGGGTGATTTTCTCCATAAGGCTGATTTACAGATTTTTTGACAATAACAGAGATGGGTTCTGACTGATAGAATGGTGGAATTAGAAAATGAATATAAAGGAAGGGGAGGGTAGTATCCAAGACAGGCTTCAAAAGGAGAAAGACAGGTTGGATGACCACACGCACAACAAACCAAATCCTGGTTTATCTGTGAGCATATGAATCAGGATTTATTGGTTGGTTTGTGGATGGAAGTCAGAGGTGAGTCAGGATTTGGCGCCAAGAGCAGAGCAGAAATCTCTCTAAACCTAAACTATGAACTGATGACCTCGATAATAATTATAATTATGGGAAGAAACTTTTGCCATCAGAAACTGAATTTGAATTGCTCAGACTGAATCTGTATGTGTGTAATTTGAAATTAAAGGCATTGGTTTGAAAATGAATTTCACTAAACTGAAACTGAATATAATGGTTTAAAACTGAATTTGTTTGCTTTGAAAATTGCGTTGCTTTGTATGAAAATTCAGTTTGACTACTTTCATTTTCAGATCTGAAATCCAATTTCAATTCCAAAATTCAGTTTTTTGTGTCACACATCCGGGTCCTTGAAGCCACAGATTAATCAAACACATATTTACTGATTCACGGATGTCCTTCACTGTTGCTGTGTCCAGATTCAGGACTGCATCCTTTGAAGGACGCATTTGTAGGCCGATAAATTCCTGGATGAGGCGACACATGCTGTCAAACCTCCAAGACAAATGCGTCCTTCTTATCCCCAGATTTGAAGGATGGGTCCAGTGTATCCTCCGTGGCCCACCCTATCCCATGATTCATTGAGGGTCAAAGTAAATTGTTCAAACGGAAGTAGTAAAGGCCGGAGGAGAGAGAAAAGTTGTGAATAAAATTGGATATATTGGGCATTCTGTGTAACAACTGAACTTTTACAATGTTTTAAGACGAGAATGTAGTTGTGTAAACCTAAAATATCTGATCAGTTTATCAAGATATCGCTTAATTACACAAATGCGCCAATGTGTTCGTCCGCTGCCCCAGCAGACGCTCGCCTCGCCAGCTGTCAGCTGACCGGGTGGTTGAGGTGCGCTGAACCCCCAGAGAACAGCTGACGTCCGGCTCATTGCTTTCAAAATCCCGCTGGGTTTCCCCAATGGGTGGAAGTTAAACAGATATAATTCAGTCAGATGAAATCTAATATTAATGTTTTCTTTATTTATTATAATAATAATAATAATTATTATTATTATACTCTGCAAATAAACTGATTTAGACTTTATTCCTAAAGTTAATATGTTAGTGTTTAAGTTGTTAAAAGCTTTACAAATAAATTAAACAAATGGTATTTGTCATCAATGTATTTTATCTAGTGTTAGATTTTTATATCTATGAACACAACAAATATTTTCAACATTTTAAATGGCTGAATAATTAACAAGATCATAAAACAATTAGATTTTAAAACAAAACAGTATTATAAGCCATCAGCAATATGTAAAAGGGTAAATAAAAACCGTGTAGTTATTTACTGTAGAGACAGCTTATTAACCTTCAGGCTCCATTTGTTCGGCTTCACAGCTCTGCGCTTCACGCTAATACGGTTGCTAGGCAACAGAAGTTACGCTGAGGTACAAGAGAAACGCAGACCAACGTAACACCGGCGGCACACTATGCTAATCAGGCATGTTTAGCTAATAGCTACAGGTAGCATAAGTGTTACTTTTTGACCATCATTTATTTACATGACGCTTCTTATAGATGCTCATTTGACTTGGTGATGGACATCCGCTAAGCTCATGTATGCTGCACTGCTGCAGCTCAACATGCCATAAAGGAAGTTTAACCTGATGTGAAACATAAATCAATGAATCTGTGTTTGATTAATCTGTGGCTATCCTCACGGACCCAGATGTGTTTTTGGAACTGAAATTAATTTACAGACCTGAAAGTGAAAGCAGTCAAACTGGATTTTTAATACATCAAAATACATTTTAAAAGCAAATTAATTCAGTTTCAAACCATAAAATTCAGTTTCAGTTTATTGAAATTCATTTTCAAACGAATGTATTTCATTTCAAATTTACATAAATAGAAATTCAGTTTCTGAGGGCACAAGTTTCTTCCCATAAATAATCTTTATTATTTGTCATTGCAATTGTACATTCTAACGAAATTGTCCTCTGCATTTAACCCATCCCTTAGGGAGCAGTGGGCTGCCACTGTGCAGCAACCGGGGAGCATTCAGGGGCTATGGGTCTTGCTCAGGGACCATGAGGGCCACGCTGTGGGATCACATGTGGGGACCCCACATGTGGTTTTTGTCAACTCTGATGTAAAGTTACCTACTGACACAAAAAAGTCCTTGTTCTTCAAGTAAGACTCAAACCAGCCAAGTGCTGTACCAGAAAGACCAACCCAGTTCTCCAGTCAGTCCAGTAATATACTGCGATGAACAGTGCCGAGTCCAATCTTTATGTGTGGTATATTGGAATTTATGTCAAAGAGGAGTTGGGTTAAACTACGTAAGTGGTGAATAAAAACAGTTGTAGTGACAAATTATAATATGATTGTTAAAAATTGGTAACTAAAACAATTGTTAAATTCATGTAAGGTAAGAGTAGTACATTGACAAAGTAGAGTCTCTTTAAAAAGAGTTTGGAATACTTAAAAACTAATTTCTGGTTAAAATTAACCCTTTAAGGATTTCTCAGTTAAGAGTTGTTTACCTGTGATTGACTTGCTGGGCTATTATAACAAATGCTGGGATTGATTAGTCATGTCTGCTACGCCTGAAGGGGGAGCTCTTGGAAACAATGCTCTATTCCCGCTACAGCTGCCTGAATGGAAGCATCGTGTCGGAGTATCTTTCATTAATGTTATCTTCCTTCAGGTAATAACTGAATGTGTCTAACCGGTCGTAAAATATTCTCTGTTAAGTTTTTAAGTACTCTTAATCAAGCAATCGATCTGTTACAACTGTTATTTGAAATATTGTTTTAAGCTAGTCAGCTCTGTTCAGTTTGTCATTAATATGTCACCACGAGGCAGGTGTTAGGACACTATTTTTTGTGTGTGTCTATGTAGCTTATATAGCTAAGTGATGTATGTTTTTAAGAACTGAAAATGACACTATTTGATTACATTAGTGGTTAAAATTACCGTGTTCACTTGGTCCAGGGGAGCATTTGTGTTTAGTTGGAAGATAAATATAAAGGAAACAGGAGTACAAAAATGTGCAGAAGACATTTTGCTGGAACGTATTTTCGCTCATGTGCTATATTTTATTGGAATTGAATGGAAATGGTAAACTTAGTTACTCTGTAAATATTTTGAACTGTAAATAAAATTCCCGCTACAGCTGCCTGAATGGAAGCACCGTGTCGGAGTATTCATTCATTTTATCTTCCTTCAGCCTGCAACATTTTGGAGGTACCACCGAGATGAATAGGTCGTGACTGTCAGCGATAGACATCCTGATCATCATTCAACTCAACAAGATTTCTGCCAATGTGGATACTAAAGTGTGGTGGTCGGACATCTGCACAGAGGGATTTGTATGTCATCTGAGGCTATCCGCTGTAGCCAGGAGAACTGCATCATCTACCCCACCAACAGAAGGTTGAGTGTCATAAAATGATCCACAGGGCAGACAATGAAATGGATTCATCAGAGCTGGAGGGCTTGAAACTAGAAGTGGGTAGTGCGTTGTACACACTGACAAAAGATGGACTGATTGAAGTTTGTGATTTCCTGACCATTGCTGGACCCAAATTTGAACAAATTTGTCTGGAAAAAGTAATTTTTCTCTTATTTCACTCATCCAACAATATCTTCAGAGAGAAGAACTGTATGAACTTGAGGATCAGGGAATGGCTGAACTACTGGCCTTGAAAGACAAAATTACAGAACTGCAGCAGCTTCCTGAGAGTAGTGCAGCAAAACAGACAAACTTTGTTAAAGAGGAGACAATCAACAAAGGAGCAATTAAGAAAGGAAATTGCAGCATTAGAGATAGCATTGGAGCTATCATTAAAAGAGAAACGCAACAAAACTGTTGAAGCACAGATATCTAACTCTGATGGCAATGCCCATGCACAACAGAACCCCCAGCATCGCCTTTTGCTGCAGTGGGGTAAAGAGTGCAAAGTCTCAGGCCAAATTGGGGAACCAGGACAAAGAGACAAGCTTACTTTCTCCAGCTTGGCACATCAGATTGAGCAAGACATTAGCAAAGGCGTCCCTGAAGTAGAGATAATTGATGCAGTAATAAGAGCAATTTCACCTGGATTACAACTACGTAGCTACCTGGAAGGCAAAATAAACTTCACTTTGCCAACTTTGAGAAGGATTCTCAGGTCTCATTATCAAGAAAAAGGAGCAACAGAGCTTTATAAACAGCTCAAATCAGAAGTCCAAAGCAGCAAAGAAACTCCACAAAACTTCCTTATTCGCGCACTTGATCTGAGACAGAAAATACTCTTTGCTTCCCAAGAAGATGAATCTGGGCTGAGGTATGATCCTGCACTTGTACAAAGCATGTTCCTCCACACCGTTTTGACAGGCATGCAAAATGATAGCATAAGAAATGACCTGTAACCATACTTGCAGCAAACAAATGTCAGCAATGAACTGCTATTTGAGAAACTCAATGTAGCTTGTGCAAATGAGACAGAGAGGCAAAACAAAAAGAAATTACTCACCCAGCAAAGACCAGCCACTGTTCACATTGTCCAATCGGACAATAAATCTACAGATAAAAAGATTAACAACCAAATGCAGGAACATCCCAGCAAACATCCCAGCAAACACCAGCCTGATGTACTTAATGAACTGAGTGAAATGCACTCAGGGATGGCTGCACTAAAGAACTTGGAAGCTGAAGTTGCACAAATAAGGGAGTCACTGCAAAGAGCAAATTCACCTATGCACTATCCTCTCCCCCCACGACACAAGAATGCATTCCTCCACAATCTCAGCTCTTACCTCAAAATCCCTGTGCGTCCCAAAGACAAGAGTGGAGACGACATACGTCTCCATCCCAGCAAGGATTTCCATCCCAGCACTCATACCTGCCTGTGAATCGTGCCCGCACAAGAAAATGTTTTGTTTCTCAACAAAATGGATGTGAGCATTGCAATCACTGCTACTGCTGTGGCAGTACAGAACACTTTGTTGCAGGCTACAGAATGAGGCTTGGACATGACAGAGGCACTCCTTTAAATGGAAGAGGGTTACCCCCGGGGTCATCTTATGCATCACCAGTTGTCTGTGTGAGAGAAAAAGATGGAAGCCTACGGCTGTGCATAGACTATGTGCATAGATTACAGGGAACTGAATGAAAAGACTCATCCGGACAGACAACCAATTGCAGGATATCCTTGACAGTCTTGGTGGTCACTCTTGGTTTTCCCTATCAGACCAAGGAAAGGCTTACCATCAGGGATTCATGGATGGAAACAGCCAGTCGTTGACTGCATTTGTGACTTCATGGGGCCTTTATGAATGGATAAGGATTCCATTCGGGCTCATGAACACCCCGCCGCCTTCCAACGCTGCATGGAGGAGTGTTTGGAGGGAGTGAGAGACAACATATGTGTCCCCTATTTAGATGACACATTGGTCTACAGTCAGTCATTTGATGATCACGTTGCTCACGTACAGAAAGTGCTGCAGCTATTAAGGAGATATGGGATCAAATTGAAACCGGCCAAATGTGAACTCTTTAAACAGGAGGTCCGTTATTTGGGGAGAATTGTTTCAGCTGAGGGCAGCAAAATTGATCCGGCAGACACTATCTCTGTGAGAGCATTGAAAGACAAGAAACCCAACACTGTTTGTGAGTTACAAGCAATTATGGGATTAGTAAGCTATTATCGGCAGTACATCCAGGACTTCTCACGCATAGCAGGGCCATTATACAACTTGCTAAAAGGGTCAACTGAAAATGACAATGAGCCAGGAAACAGGAGAAACACAAGACAAGTAATGAAGAAAGGGCTCCCATCACACAAGCCTATTGAGTGGAGTGATGAAGACCAGTGCATATTGGAGAGATTAATAGACTGTTTGGTTGAACCCCCAGTCCTCGGTTTCCCAGTCTTTGCACAGCCGTTCATCCTTCACACAGATGCATCTGACAAAGGTCTAGGTGCAGTGCTTACCAACATCAAAATGGTAAGCTACGTGTGATAGCCTATGGCTCCAGGACATTGACTGCTTCTGAAAGAAACTATCATCTTCATTCAGGTAAATTGGAGTTTCTCACCTTGAAGTGGGCCATCGCTGAGAAATCAGGAGATTATCTGTACTATGCTCCTACATTTACTGTGTTCACAGACAATAACCCACTGACTTATGTCCTGTCAAGTGTCACACTAAATGCAACTGGATGCAGATGGGTAGCTGAACTTTCATTTCACCATTCGCTATTGTCCAGGTAAGGAGAATGTGGATGCTGACAGCCTTTCAAGAATGCCTGTGAACATGGAGGAGATGATGAAGCAGTGCATAAAAGGAACTGACATCTGACTGTGTGGCTGCAACAACACAAACTGAAGTTCAGTATCCCACTACATGTCAGGTATGTTCAGCTCTCCTTTCTCCTAAATGCACATCAGAGACTGAAAAGACACATAAACACCTGTCAGTTGATGAGATCAGTCAGGCACAAAAGGATGACAAATACATTGTCCAGTCCATTTACCATATTACAGTGCAAAGCAAACAACAACAAACCATCAGTACAAGAGATGCACACTTTCAGTGCACAGAGCAAGTGTTTACTGTGTGAGTGGGAGAGACTCCATATCGATGAAGATGGAATCCTTCACAGGAAGACAGCAAACAGATAGCAACTTGTATTACCTGAAGTGTACAAAGATACTGTATTGAAAGAGTTGTATGATGAGATGGGCCATCAAGGCATTGATCGAACAACATCACTGATCAGGGACAGATTCTTTTGGCCCTATTTGCAACGTGACATTGAACATTATGTTGCACAGGCTTGCAGCTGCCTTAAACAGAAGACAATATGTAAGGAAATGCGGGCCACTCTAACCAGTATCATCACAACACAGCCATTTGAATTAGTGTCGATCGATTTTCTCCATTTAGATAAATGTACAGGTGGATATGAATATATACTGGTTATTGTTGATTATTTCACCCGTTTTGCCCAAGCTTATCCAACCACTTCCAAGTCTGCTAAAGCAGTTGCAGATTGAATATTTGGACCGCCTGTGAGAATACATCATGATCAAGGTGGCGAATTCAAAAACCACCTGTTTGCTCAGTTAAAAAAAAACTGGTGTTTTGGGATCATGGACAACTCCTTATCACCCACAGGAAAATGGTCAAGTCGAACGATTTAACAGGACATTATTACAAATGTTAAAGACACTGACTGACAAACAGAATACAAACTGGAAAGAATCTCTAAATATGCTCATCTTTGCATACAACTGCACACGATCAGAGGTAACAGGATTTTTACCGTTTTACCTCTTATTTGGATGATCTCCAATGTTACCAATTGACCTACTGTTTGAGCTCACCTCAGAGACAGGAAGCACAGACCAGTGTGCATACATGGAAAGATGGAGAACAGAAACGCAAGAAGCCTATGAACTTGTTCAAGCAAATGCAAAAAGGTCAACTGATAGAAGTAAGAAACATTATGATGCAAAAGTGAAACGTTGCGTGTTGTATCCTGGTGATCGTGTCCTTATCAGGAATCTGACACCAAGGGGAGGTCCTGGAAAGCTTTGCAATCATTGGGAGGAAACTATTCATGTTGTCATGCATCAAGTTGGATAGAATATTTCAGTTCATGAAGCCAAGCCAGAACAAGAAAGAGGAAGATCAATAATCCTCCACAGGAACTTGTTAATGCCATGTGATTTCTTGCCCTTTGATGTTCAACAGAAAACACCACCAAAGGAAAAGAAAATGACAGAAAAAATAATAGGCAACCAATGTCAGGAAGAAGAGGATGGTGAGGAGGAATGTGGATACTATTACACCCCAGTACTGCAGTATCATGAACCCACATTAGACATGGACTGTGAAAACACCACAACAGGAGACAACCACAGATGATCAGGCTGCAGAAGAGGAGGTAACTAACTCAAATGAACTTGAAATGCTGCCGCAACAGGTGCTGATAGAGGGTGATCATCTTCATGAGGATCCACAATCTGTTGAGGAAATGTTAGACAACATTCCAGAATTCCCGCATTCAGGGACAGATACCCAAGAAAGACATGCCGAGGAGAGAGAGACGTGCTCCTAAGATCTTCACTTATGACCAACTTGGGACTCCATCATGCTACAATGTAGTACATCCAAATGAACTTTTGCACCAATGTCAACACACACCTTACAGTGACTTTCAACCAGCGATGTGGATGTATCCTATCCCAGTAAACCAACCTATCTTTATACCAAGGTATTAGACTGAAGGCTTTTGAAAGGTCACTGAATCTAGTTTAGTGAACAGCAATAATAAGCTTTTGGTGTTTAGAAATTGTTTGATGTTGGAACAACTTCTAATTTTGCAGGGGAGGGTGTGGTACAAAGAGGGGTTGGGTTAAACTACGTAAGTGGTGAATAAAAACAGTTGTAGTGACAAATTATTATATGATTGTTAAAAATTGGTAACTAAAACAATTGTTAAATTCATGTAAGGTAAGTGTCGGGTTCTGGGAGCCTGTCTGTTTGTTTGATTGCTCTTTTGATGACTTCATTCTTGAGTTTAAGCTGGCTTTTTCCTCTGAGACCGACCAGACTAGCGTCTCTTGCCAGTTGTGGGCCTTAAATCAGAGAAATAGACCAGTCTCTGATTTAGCCCTAGAATTTCGTACTCTTGCAGCTGCTTTGGGCTGGAATGATAGTGCTCTTAGAACAGCTTTTTTCCAGTCCCTAGATGAGCCACTGAAGGATGAATTAACCTTGATTGATGAACCTAAGACCCTTAATGAGCTAATTTTGTTAGCTACACGGATTGACAGTCGTATGCGTGAGAGAAGGAGAGCCCGTTCTGAGCATTTCCGGACTCGTTCTTCTTTTTCTGCAAGATCACCACCCAACGCTAGGTCTCTCCCTCAAGTAGTTCTGCCTGAACCTGAACCCATGTTGATAGGTCGCACTCGCCTTACCCCTGAGGAGAGACGACGTCGTAGACAGGGGAACCAGTGTTTTTACTGTGGTTCATCCAATCACCTTATCGCAGCTTGTCCAACCTGTCCTACCCGGCCAAAAGACAGGGTCCGCTAGTTTTTTCGGGGGAGCTAACGGACCAGTTTAATGATTTTGAAGCCCCTAGACTTTCCCTACCAGCCACCTTGATTGGTAGTCAGCAGACTAGGAATCTTTTAGCACTCGTTGATTCCGGCTGTGAGCAGAATTTTATCGATAGCAAGTTGGTAGAACTGGCCCAGATTGAGATTGTACTTCTGGATACGCCACGATTAGTTTCTGCCTTAGATGGACGGAGGCTGCATAGAGTTACTCACAAGACCATACCGATTGAACTGGTTCTCTCCGGAAATCATAGGGAAATGATTTCTTTTTATGTATTTCCTGTTTCTCAGTCTTCTTTAGTTCTGGGTTTTCCTTGGCTGCGTAAACACAACCCTCATTTAAACTGGTCCGAACTCTGCATTGAGGCCTGGTCTAATTATTGTCATTCCAATTGTCTTCAGTCGGCCTTACCTGTTAGGAACTCCATTGTGCCTAGTCCTCTTAGTGATGACTGTCCCGACCTTTCCGGGGTTCCTACAGTATACCATGATTTAGGACTAGCCTTCAGCAAGAGTAACGCTCTCTCTCTACCCCCCCATAGGCCCTATGACTGTGCCATTGACCTTCTTCCTGGGGCTCCTCTACCCACCAGTAGGTTGTATCCTATCTCTGGACCTGAACGACAGGTCTTGGAGGATTACATTAATGACTCCCTAGCTGCTGGTATTATTCGTACCTCTTCCTACCCAGTGGGTGCAGGGTTTTTTTTTTGTTGGAAAGAAGGATGGTTCCCTTCGTCCCTGTATTGATTATCGGGGCTTGAACCAGATTACAGTTAAGAATAGGTACCCACTTCCTTTACTTTCCTCTGCGTTCGAACCAGTTCAGGGTTCTACTATTTTTACTAAGCTTGACCTTAGAAGTGCTTATCATTTAGTTAGAATCCGCCAGGGGGACGAGTGGAAGACAGCTTTTTGGACTCCTTTGGGTCATTTTGAGTATTTAGTCATGCCTTTTGGACTTTGCAACGCCCCAGCAGTCTTCCAGTCGCTGATTAATGATGTGTTAAGAGATTTGTTGAACATCTTTGTTTTTGTGTACCTCGACGATATTCTGATCTACTCCAGAGACCTTGAAGAACACCATCATCATGTTCGACTAGTCCTTCAGCGGCTGCTGGAGAACCGATTATTTATTAAGGCTGAGAAATGTGAGTTTCATTAGTCCTCTGTTACATTCCTGGGTCTCATCTTAGAGGGTGGACAGGTTCGTTCTGATCCTGATAAGATCAAGGCAGTCCTGGAGTGGCCAATTCCCGAGACAAGAAAACAACTTCAACGCTTCCTGGGATTTGCTAATTTTTACAGGAGGTTTATACAGAACTACAGCCAGACCGCAGCACCTCTGACGGCTCTGACCTCCACTAAGTTGCATTACACCTGGACTTCGGAGGCAGATACTGCTTTTCAAGCTCTAAAAATGAAGTTTTCCCGTGCACCAATCCTTATCCACCCTGACACTACCAGACAGTTTACCATGGAGGTTGATGCTTCTGACTTAGGGGTAGGAGCTGTTCTGTCCCAGTCTGCTGCTTCTGATGGTAAATTACATCCTTGTGCTTTTTTTTCCCGCAGACTAAGTGATGCAGAGCGCAATTATGATGTCGGTGACAAGGAACTGTTAGCCATTAAATTGGCTCTGGAGGAGTGGCGTCATTGGCTTGAGGGAGCCTGTTTACCTGTCATTGTGTGGACTGATCATAAGAACCTAGCCTACTTACAAGCTGCTAAGCGACTCAATCCCCGTCAGTCTCGCTGGTCCTTATTTTTCTCCCGCTTTAATCTGGCTATTTCCTATCGCCCAGGGTCTAAGAATACTAAACCTGATGCTCTGTCCCATCAGTTTTCTGCTGATGAGGTTGAACTTAAACCGGTCTCCATTCTGCCTTCTAGCTGGACGGTGGGTTCTCTTAGGTGGGAGATTGAGGACTTTGTTACCCGCGCTCAGCGGGAGGAACCTGATCCAGGCATTGGTCCACAAGACAAGATTTTTGTTCCCACCATTGCCCGTTCTCGTGTCATCCATTGGCACCACTCTGCTAAGTTTTCTGCTCATCCTGGTACTAGTAGAACCGTGGCCCTTATTTTGAGAAGGTTCTGGTGGCCTACTGTCCACAAGGACGTGAAGGAGTACGTTCACGCCTGTATTATCTGTGCTCGAAATAAACATTGTAACCAACCGCCTGCAGGCCTTTTACAGCCTTTACGCATTCCTGGTCGTCCTTGGTCACATATTGCTTTAGACTTTGTTACTGGCCTTCCTACCTCTCAAGGAATGACTACCATTCTAACTATTGTGGACCGCTTCTCTAAGGCCTGCCATCTGATCCCACTGAAGAAGTTGCCTACTGCTTTTCAGACCGCCCAGCTGTTGATCAAACATGTCTTCCGGCTCCATGGTATTCCTCAGGACATTCTGTCCGATCGTGGTCCTCAGTTCACTTCCCGAGTTTGGAAACAGTTTGCTTTAGCCATTGGAGCTAAAGTCTCCTTGACTTCTGGATTTCATCCCCAGTCCAATGGCCAGGTGGAACGAATGAACCAACAACTCGGATCCACTCTCCGTTGCCTTTCATTCTCTAATCCTGCTGACTGGTGTAAACACCTACCTTGGGTTGAGTATGCAATTAATGCTCACAAGTCCTCTGCTACTGGTTTTTCTCCTTTTGAGGTTTCAGTTGGCTATCAACCTCCCATTTTTCCTGCCGACCAGGGTGAGGTTTCCGTCTCCTCTGTTCAACACCATATTCGCCGTTACAGGGCTGTTTGGAACTCCACTGTCCGGGCCCTTCAGCGGACTGCTGAACTCAACAAACGTTTTGCTGACAGAAGACGTCGACCAGCTCCTGTTTACCGCCCAGGGCAACAAGTCTGGTTATCCACCCGTGACATTCCTCTAAAATCTATTTCTAAGAAACTTTCTCCTCGTTTTATTGGACCCTATGTGATTGACTCTTTAGTCGGTTCCACTGCAGTTTGTCTTCGGTTGCCTCCTAGTCTTCGCATCCACCCCACTTTTTATGTTTCTCAGGTAAAGCCAGTGTTCACCAGTGCTTTCCTGGACTCCCGTCGACGAGGTCGTGGTTGGCAGTACCTCATCGATTGGGAGGGTTACGGTCCTGAGGATCGCTCTTGGGTACCTCGATCCTTCATTTGTGATTCTTCTCTTTTCTCGGATTTTCGTGCTTCCTTGCCTTCAACTTCCTCTGGACCGCCAGGCGGCGGTCATTGAAGGGGGGGTAATGTCGGGTTCTGGGAGCCTGTCTGTTTTCTGCTTGCTGCTAACCTTATTCGTCCAGCAGAGGGTGTCGAGCTACAGGAGGAATGTGGACAGGTGTTTCCCATCTTCTGATCGCCGTGTACGCTACTTAAACCGTGGCTGCCTGCTACTCGTCGCCTGGGTGTTGAGCCTATGTGGTAACCATCTCGAGCCAGTTTTTGGGTTTTGATCTGCTCTGTTCCTTTCTGACATTTGTGTTTTCGCCTTAGGTATCAGTAACCTTGATGTGCATCGATCCTCTAACTATTCCTCGAGCGCTTGGAGCCTTTTGGATTACCTGTCTGGAATTCTACGTACACTCCTGGACTGAGCAATCTTCACCTTTTACTGGATCTGTGCTACATTACGACAAGCGTACTTCTCCTGCAGACCTGTCCACCCTCCTACGTAACTCCTGCTTCACCTTCCGCTCGCTTTCCACAGAAAGCACGTTTCGCTGTGAGCTCTACTTCAGTTCTCCTAAACCCCGTCTCCCCTGGCGGATTCCGTTCACTCTCTAGTAATAGCATTTATCATTATTCATGATATTTATATTTATATATTTATATATACATATACATATATACATTGCCGTCCTGTTTTCTTATCAATTCTTTTTTCTCGCACAGTTGGAGAGACCAGATCCCTGTCATCCCCCGATTAGAATAATAAACTTATTTTCACCGTTTGATGCTCTCTACTTGTGTTCTTTCTGCATGTGGGTCAGATCAGTGTCAAAAATGATGTCAGTAAGAGTAGTACATTGACAAAGTAGAGTCTCTTTAAAAAGAGTTTGGAATACTTTAAAAACTAATTTCTGGTTAAAATGAACCCTTTAAGGATTTCTCAGTTAAGAGTTGTTTACTTGTGATCGACTTGCTGGGCTATTCGGACAAATGCTGGGATTGATTAGTCATGTCTGCTACACCTGAAGGGGGAGCTCTTGGAAACAATGCTCTATTCCCGCTACAGCTGCCTGAATGGAAGCATCGTGTCGGAGTATCTTTCATTAATGTTATCTTCCTTCAGGCTGCAACATATGCTCCCTAGGAAATTGAAGCATTTTTTTCCAGTTATCCTCACTGATTAGTGGTTTTCTTAAGGCTACACAGCTGTTGAGTCCCAATCCCTAGAGTTCTCCTTCACATTGTGCGTGTGGAAATGCTCTTACTTTCACTATTAAACATAGCCCGGAGTTCTACTGTTGTTTTTCTTCGATTTGATTTCGCCAAACGTTTAAGTGATTGCCGATCACGATCATTCAGGATTTTTTTACGGCCACATTTCTTCCTCGAAGACGATGGGTCCCCACTATCCTTCCAGTTTTTAATAATGTGTTGAACAGTGGTTATCCCAATTTTAGTAGTTTCTGCAATCTCCTTAGATGTTTTCTCTGCTTGATGCATGCTAATGATTTGACCCTTCTGAAACAGACTGACATCTTTTCCATGACCACGGGATGTGTCTTTAGACCTGATTGTTTAAGAAAATGAGAGTCGGAGGCTGGGAGTATTCATGTATTGTTTATTGCCTGCTGCTAACACTTACTCAATAGATGCCGCCAAGATCCTCCGGTGTGGAGGGTAACAGGTGTTCCTCATACCCATCAACCTGGAGGAGTATAAGAAGGTGGAGCTGTCAGCATTCCAGTGCCTGAGTGTTAACCTCTGTGGTAACTCCAAATAGCCAATCTATGAGATCTCAGTCTAAAATTAAAGTTCATAGTCTCTTACCTTTCATGTGCTCCTTCCTAGGAAACTTTAAGTCCTGATTTCAAGTCCCTGCAACCTTCAGCTCAGGCTCAAAGTCCTCAGTTTGGATTCTTCCTCAGCCCAAGTACTCAAGCCTCAGAAGAAACCCATTTTGGATTAAGCTCCGGCTTGACAGCTCCAAAACCTCCATCTCCATTTATCTTCTGAGTACTTACCTGTCCTCCTTTCCCGTACTGTGCTGTGCCTCCAGTCCCGGTTCCAGTTCCATATCACTACCTGTCAAAATAAACTTGTTAAACTTTTCTCCTCCTTCCTGAGTGTCATTCTGCATGTGGGTCAAATCAGTAAAGAAAACAATGACAATGAGAAGCAACTCATTGCACCAGTTGGGGTAAAATAACTTGCTGCCAGCTGAAACATAATTGCCCATGCAGTAATTATCCAATGGGAGGCTCATACCTATTTGCTTATTTAAATCCAGGTGGCCACCTTTTTTTGGCCAGGCATTGTATTATGTTTTTATTAGCTTTAAGGAGAAAATCTCCAATCCTTTTGTAACACTGGCTCCTTTCCGAGTCTGTGTTCGGCACCAAAGAAAACAGCGTGCTTTTTTTTTTAACCCACTGCCAGTTCTTTACTATGCCACAGTCTAGGACAGGAGACAACCTGGAGGCAGAGAGAAAAGGACAGCACTTATGGAACCCACAGAGATGGCAGGCTGACGATCAGAAAGCATCAGAAGTTGTGACATGAAGGAACAATGTCTGTACGGAGAACAGGTGGTGGATCTTTCTTTTAAAGCCAATCCAGGTGGACACCTGACCACTAACTGACTCAAATGACTTGTTAAAGACCCGAAATTAAAAGTTTAGGACTTGGACTTGACTTGAGACTTGCATGTCTTGATTTTGGACTCAACTTGGGACTTTCATGTGTTTACTTAGGAGTTGACTTGAAACTTGGGTGGAAAGACATGAGACTTATTTGTGACTTGTAAAACAATGACTTGGTCCCACCTGTGGTAGAAGGTTCCTTAAAATAATAACATTAAATAAAATAATATCCAGAAATACATAGTCAACTCAATCAAATCATACAGTCAGATTTAAAGTAAATACATTTGATCCTAGCTATAAATCAACCAGAACAATGAGAGATTCAGTCATAATGGTCAAAAACATGCTTTGGGTTGTGGTTTGATCAAGTGCTTAATATTAGATTTGAGAATTATATTGAGGATTGAACTTGACTGTATATAACTAGCTCTGAGTTCAACTATATGATTGGACTGGATTGGAAGAAATTTAATTGTTGTGACTAATCAGAATGAGGCTGCAGGTCCAGATCATGTCAGCCCTAGAGTCCTGAAGGCCTTTGCAGAGCAGCTCTGTGGGATTCTGCAGCACCTCTTCAATCTTAGCCTGGCCCAGAAGAAGGTTCCGGTGTTGTGGAAGACCTCCTGTCTTGTTCCGGTACCAAAGAAAACTCACCCATCAGTCCTCAATGACTATAGACCTGTTGCCCTGACATCTCACATCATGAAGGTCCTAGAGAGACTCCTGTTGGCACACCTGAGTAAGCAAACAGTTAACCATCAGGACCCCCTTCAGTTTGCTTATCGCTGTGGAGTTGGAGTTGAAGATGCCATCATACACCTGCTTCAACAAACCCACTGTCATCTGGACAAAGCCAGCAGCAATGTGAGGATCATGTTCTTTGATTTCTCCAGTGCATTTAATACAATCCAACCTGATTTACTTTGTCAGAAACTCCAGAAGACTCAGGTGGAGGCCTCAACAATCTCCTGGATCAAAGACTACCTGACAAACAGACCACAGCTTGTGAGACTGAAGGGTTGTGAGTCTAACCAGGTAGTCAGCAGCACAGGAGCACAACAGGGGACAGTACTCTGACCATTCATTTTCACTCTGTACACATCAGACTTCCAGTACAAGACAGACTCCTGTCATCTGCAGAAATACTCGGATGATTCTGCAGTTGTGGGGTGGATCAGAGATGGACAAGAAGCTGAGTACAGGAAGGTGGTGGACCACTTTGTGGCATGGTGTGGAAACAATCATCTCATCTTGAACGTGACTAAAACAAAGGAGATGATTGTAGATTTTAAGAGAAACAGGAATAAGTCAAAAACTATTTCTATCATTGGAGAAGAAGTGGAGGTGGTGGAAGAGTATAAAGACCTCGGTGTTCACCTGGACAACAGACTAGAGTGGAGATGCAACTGAGAAGCCATCTACAAGAAGGGACAGAGCAGACTGTACTTCTTGAGGAAGCTTAGGTCCTTTGGTGTTTGCAGCAAGATGCTGCATATCTTCTATAAGTCTGTTGTGGAAATGTGATCTCTTCTGCTGGGGTAGCAGCATCAGAGCCAGGGACTTAAAAAAGCTCAACAAGCTGATAAAGAAGGCTGGTTCTGTTCTGGGGACTCCTCTGGAACCTCTGGAGATCATTGTGCAAAGAAGAATGCTTCATAAAATGAAGAACATTATGGAGAACCCTGAGCATCCTCTTCATCAGACTTCATCAGACTTCATCAAACGTAACTTGATCACAAAATTCGTTTCTCCAGTCATATTTAATACATTAGAATTTCCATTCCAATGAGGCTCGCTTGTCAGATTAAAAGTACATTCTGAAAATAACCTTTAAGTGTCATATCCACAGTGGTTTGTGTGCAGGCTGCATGCAGGTTGTGTTTGTGTGCTGTGTTCTTTCTGTGCACGGTGTGTCTGGCAGGTGCTGCTGCACAGGTGTTGCTCATCTGAGAGCAATCAGCTGGGCTTCTTATGGAGTGGAAACCCAGAGGGAGGCGTCAGCTCGTTTTCTCACTTGGCGTGGTAACAGCTAGATCTCTGCTTCTCTGCAGTCCTGCTTCTAAGCAGATTTCTCTGATCTCCTTGTTTTTCTCCCCTGCCTTGCAGATCAGCCTTTGTTGAAGGAAGTCGTGGAATCTCTCTGGTCTCCGTTTTCACTCGTGTCATGTTCAGAGGAGTTTGGAAACTCCAGCCTTGACGCTTCAGCCCTGAGCCTCCAATCTGCTTCCAACTCCAAACCCAGCTTCCGAGAGGAAGTCACCTAAAAACTACCCATCAACCTGCCTGTCCACCCTCCAACGTTAACCCTCTAACCATAGTGGAGTTTCCTGGAAGAAAAGAAACACAAGCGAAGAAACAAAACAATTCATCTCCCGAAAACTGTGCACAGCCTGTCAGCCTCAAGCCACTATTGAAAAAGGAATTATTTCCTCCCCTGGTCTTTCCAAGAACTCAACTCCTGTAAGTCAACATCTAAAGAATTCATTTACATTATCTCCAATTCCACCCAGTGTTTATTAGCCTCTGTTCTCCTCCTTCAGAGATATCCTGTGCTTGTCCGCCTGCTCCAGTCCTGGTTCCAGTCCGACCTTTATCCGTGTATCTCAATAAACTGTTAAAACACTGTCTTTGTCCTCGTGATTGTGTAATCTCAGAGTCTAAGAAAACCCCATTATGACCTTAAGCAGGTATTAAGTATCGCTGGATATCGCTTCAAATTTCAAGAATCGATTCGATTCCGATTCTCAAGATTTAGAATCGTCGTATTCTTCAGCTTTATCCGGGACCAGGTCGGGGTAAAGGTAAACAAAGTGCTGGTTGCTGGGTTCAATGTAAAAGGTTGTTGCACTGTATGTAAATAACAAACAAAAAGATACAGTACAGTTTACCATTTGTGGATGGCTTCGACAAGAGGTCTTGGTGATGCTCCAAGATGTGATTCCTGAGGTTGGTTTTATTTCCACAATATTTCACTTTCACTCGTCATTTTTTGCAAATTGCTTTGCTTTTGTCAAGCTCACCTTTGTCCTTAGTGTCTCTGAATCCAAAATATTGCCAGATAGGGGCTTTGACTGTGTCGGACGTTTTTAATGCCAGGGCGTGGCTAACATTACCTGAAGTGTCCGATGCCATATTCACACCATGCGCACCTGCATGAGTTGTTGTTGGCAGTTGGCAAACAGCCTTTTGGTGAGAAATCACCAGCTCCCACCAGCCGGAAATGCCTCACACGGAAATGTCTCACACATTTAAGTTCACAGTGGAAAGAATGCTTTTTAAAACTTGATTTTTAGTTATATGAATCGATCTTTTGGAATTAATACGAGAATTGATTCAGAATTTTATTTATTTATTCATTTTTAACCGTGTCCTGTCTGACGGAGTAAAGCTCAGAATTGTTTTCTGAGTGCCAAGCAAAAGCCCAACAGATTTACTTTCACAAGTGGAGCATTACAGCTAACGCTTTAAAGCTCTGCTTGATATGTATAAAAGGAAACTTTATTAGAAACTGCTTTGGGATTATTTCAATTGTTACAGACATGGAGACAGAAATGAAAAGGAAAAAAATAAAAGGAACGAAAGAGAGAGAGGGTGAGCAAAAAGGAAAAGGGGAGAGGAGGAGAAAAGAATGGAGGAAAGAAAGAAGGATGAAGAGAATACAAGATAACACCCTGCTTGCTTCTACACCTGGAGAAACGTTCATATTACCAGCTTTTTTACCAAGAAGTACACGGTACTTATCAATCCAAGATGTATTTAGTGGTAAATGCGGCTCAATATGGAACATTTGTGTATCTGTTACCACCTGAATCTAAACATCTGTGGGTCTGAGTGTGAGCGAACTTGTGTATACAAGGTTTCTCCATAAAAATATGCAATAGCCACAGACCTACTTGTTCTAATACATAAGCACGTTAAAACACTTACTTTCTATTGCTACTTTTAATGTTTGGGGACTCTCCGTGTTTTACACGGTTTTTCTAGTAGTGGTAAGGGGTCGCTAGCTTAGCTTTAGCTCCACCATGGCTACCAGTTCTGCTGTTTCTCTCTCTGAGTCTTCTTCTCTCTCCTGCTCTCTGTGTCAGATGTTCAGTTACTCCTCTGCCTCCTTTAGTGATAATGGTACGTGTAATAAATGTAGCATTTTTGTAGCTTTGGAGGCAAGGGTGTCGGAATTGGAGGCCCGGCTCCGCGCTGTTGAAAAACCAGCAGATAGCCGAGGCCCCTTAGCCAGCGCGGAGCCACCAAGGGTAGCTCCCCGTAGCAGTCCTCCAACAGAGCCCGTGCATACATTTTGGGATAAATTTTCACTGTTACGCTGATAATACTCAGCTTTACTTATCCATAAATCCTGATGAGCCCAACCAGTTAGATAGACTACAAGCATGTCTTGAAGATGACTTTAAATTTTTTGCTTCTAAATTCAGACAATACAGAAGTTGTCGTCTTTGGACCGGAGTCTTTAAAAAAGAAACTGCTCAGTCAATCACTTAACCTGGATGGCATTAAATTGACCTCCAGTAATAAAGTAAAAAACCTTGGTGTTATTTTTGACCAGGACATGTCATTTAAATCCCATATTAAACAGGTTTCTAGGATTTCCTTCTTTCACCTACGGAACATTGCCAAAATTAGAAATATCCTATCTAGGAGTGACGCTGAAAAAATAGTCCATGCATTTGTTACTTCAAGGCTGGACTATTGTAATTCGGTACTATCAGGATGTCCACAAAATGCAGTTAAAAGCCTTCAGCTGATTCAAAATGCTGCAGCAAGAGTTCTGATGAAAATTAAAAAGAGAGATCATATTTCTCCTATTTTAGCTTCCCTTCATTGGCTCCCTGTTAAATCCAGAATAGAATATAAAATTTTCTTCCTCACATATAAAGCCCTTAATGATCTAGATCCATCATATATCAGAGATCTGATTGTTCCATATGTTCCTAACAGAGCACTTCGTTCTCAGACTGCAGGTTTACTGGTGGTTCCTAGAGTCTCTAGAAGTAGAATGGGAGGCAGATCCTTTAGTTATCAGGCTCCTCTCCTGTGGAACCAGTTCCCAGTTTTAGTCCGTGAGGCAGACACCCTGTCTACTTTTAAGGCTAGGCTTAAAACTTTCCTTTTTGATAAAGCTTATAGTTAGAGTGGCTTAGTTTATCAGGGAGGGAGCCTTCCTCCCTCCCTGTTGGTTGGAGTAAGGGGGAGTCAGGTTTAGCCTAAACCGGCTCAGTTATGGTTGAGGTGCAAACACACCCTCCATTTCTGCTACCTGTGTGACCCCTTCTCTTTTCCGATGGTTGTGATCAGTCTGACAGAGAGAGGTACCCCAATCCTTGTGGTTGTTAGTATAAAAATGACCATCAATGGGTCCGAGCTTCTGCTGACAACAACTTAATGCTCACCCTCTACAGATGATCCACATAGCCCTGTCTTTCAGTGTTTAACCCTTTCTCTCTCGTAGACATGTCTACTGACTGAGCTTCTACTGTGACTAACTCTATGTGCTCTGTTTCAGACTCTAACCTTGAAAACTGGCTCAGAGTTTATCTGTTCTTTCTTTCTAGGTGAAATGACTAAAGGAGCTACATCCATTAACATTTACTTTTCCTTCCCATAGAAAGTACTCCTGGATCAGTGCTTCTGTGTTCTTTTTGTGTCTCTGCTCTGTTCTCTCAAACCCCCAGTCGGTCGTGGCAGATGGCCGCTCACACTGGGCCTGGTTCTGCTGGAGGTTTCTTCCTGTTAAAAGGGAGTTTTTCCTCTCCACTGTCGCTACATGCATGCTCAGTATGAGGGATTGCTGCAAAGTCAACGCCAGTGACTGTCCACTGTCACTACATGCTCATCCGGGAGGAGGGAATGCTGCAAGTCACTGACTGGATGCAATCTGCTGGGTTTCCTTAGATAGAAAAACTTTTTATCCAATTTGAATAAAAAGCTAACTCCGACTGCACTGTTCAATGGTTAGGATTAATTGGAATGTATGAACCTGACTGTTGTGAAGTGCCTTAAGACAACATGTGTTGTGAATTGGCGCTATTTAAATAAACTGAATTGAATTGAATTGAATTAAAAACTTCTGCAACAAGAAAAACACAGAAGTTATGATTGATACCAGTAACGTGGTGTCTGATATCTCAGAGAATATTCTTGCAATCACAGAAAAGCGCCCGTCTCTAGAAAACCTTATTATACACTGTGGAGCCATGGATTACGTGGCTAAGAAAAAATCAGAAAGACTGAAGGAGGATTTCTCTCGTCTTCTGAATATTGTTGGAGGTCTCAATATCAAGGTGTTCTTCAGCGGACCCTTTGCACCGATTTTCTGTGGAGATTAGGTTTTTTCCAGACTTCTGATGATTAATAAGTGGTTGAAAAAAACATGTCCTACTACATCTGTGAACTTCATCGACAACTTTAATATTTTTTGGGAAAAAAGACAACTCTTCAAGCAAGATGGTTTCTGTTTGAACAAGCCAGGAGCCAGACGTCTCACATCTAATCTCTTCTATTCAGTAAATAATCTGCCAGCAGCTTCGACCTTCAGCAGAGAACATGGAGTATCAACAACAATGATAATGTTTCCACCAACAGCTCCAGCAGAGACAACCGGCCAGTTGGCTGAGAAAGAGAGGTCATCACAAGAGGTCTCCCTGTCGAAATCCACAGGAGAAGTGGACCCCCCCATTATTCCCCCATCCCCCCAAACCCAGACCCAGACCGACACCCCCGGTAAACCCCCTCACACCCCAGACCCCGACCCAGACTGCACAGAACTCTCCCATCTCCCCACTGAGCCTGCTTTTTGCTTTACTGGATTCTGAGAACATGAAAGGAGCTCTAAAGATCGGGACCCAAATGGTTCTGACATCTTCTCCATTCAACACCCCCTGTGGCCGAGGCCCTGCTACTGAACCAATATCTTCCAAATGCCGTGGAGTCCCACCACCTCCTAATCTATGTCCTCCTAATCAGGACCTTCAAATCACTTCTCTGTGATACAGTCTGGGCCCCAGTGGTAACTCTATCAGAAATGATCATGTCCAGGAAAAACTTGGGCCCCTAATAGGAGATAGTTGTAAAATCTCTGTGCTTGTACGTGACAGAAAGAACAAAGTCAAAAGGATAAGAGACAGTAATAAAAAATCTAAAAAAGCCATAAACTGTCAGGTACAACCAGACACAGAGTTAATATCAGCAACTAAGTCATATAAACTGGCTTTATTGAACATTAGATCTCTGTCGGGAAAATCATTTTTAATCAATGATTTCATTACTGATCACGATCTTGATGTTCTGTTTTTAACAGAAACATGGTTACCTGAATTTAATGAAGGTCCCATTCTGATAGAGGCAACGCCTCCAAACTACAATTTTCTTTGTGAGAGCAGACGGCAAAGAAAAGGTGGAGGGGTGGCCACTTTGTTTAAAGATTTACTAAAGTGTAAAAAAGTATTTCTGGGCAAATTTGACTCTTTTGAATATTTGGCTCTCCGGGTAAAGAGCCCGGTCCGAACCATGTTCTTGAATATTTACAGGCCTCCTAAGTCCAAAACAAACTTTATCAGTGATTTTAATGAGCTTTTATCTGTGATATGTGTTGATTATGACTGTTTAATTATTGTGGGAGACTTCAACATTCACATGGACAATTCTGAAGATAGAAGTCCAATAGATCTATGTGACACTCTTAGAAATGTTGGTTTGACTCAACATGTTAAACAGCAAACGCAAAACAGGGACATATTTTGGACTTGATCATCACTAAGGGTCTAAACATTTCCAAGGTGTATGTGACTAATGTTGCCCTATCTGACCATTTTTCTGTTATTTTTGAAAGCATCATCTGCAATGACTCAGTTTGCCAAAGAGACATGATAAGAAAACACATGTTTAAGGACGGTGCTGCTGAAACCTTTAACCAGATTTACTCTTCTACTTCTACTTTGCCCTGTAACACTGTAGATGAGCTGGTAGATAAGTTTCATTCTAAAATCTCGGACATCATTGATTCAATTGCTCCAATTAAAGTGAAAGTCGTTTCTGGGCAGAAAATGTCTCCATGGAGAAGTGTTCCATCAGTCGGAAGTGAAAAAAGGAGTGTTGAAAAGCTGAACGCAGGTGGTGAAATACTGGACTCCAGGTTCACTATACAGGTCCTTCTCAAAATATTAGCATATTGTGATAAAGTTCATTATTTTCCATAATGTCATGATGAAAATTTAACATTCATATATTTTAGATTAATTGCACACTAACTGAAATATTTCAGGTCTTTTATTGTCTTAATACGAATGATTTTGGCATACAGCTCATGAAAACCCAAAAATCCTATCTCACAAAATTAGCATATCATTAAAAGGGTCTCTAAACGAGCTATGAACCTAATCATCTGAATCAACGAGTTAACTCTAAACACCTGCAAAAGATTCCTGAGGCCTTTAAAACTCCCAGCCTGGTTCATCACTCAAAACCCCAATCATGGGTAAGACTGCCGACCTGACTGCTGTCCAGAAGGCCACTATTGACACCCTCAAGCAAGAGGGTAAGACACAGAAAGAAATTTCTGAACGAATAGGCTGTTCCCAGAGTGTTGTATCAAGGTACCTCAGTGGGAAGTCTGTGGGAAGGAAAAGGTGTGGCAGAAAACGCTGCACAACGAGAAGAGGTGACCGGACGCAGAAGCGCCTGACCTGGGCTACAGAGAAGCAGCACTGGACTGTTGCTCAGTGGTCCAAAGTACTTTTTTTGGATGAAAGCAAATTCTGCATGTCATTCGGAAATCAAGGTGCCAGAGTCTGGAGGAAGACTGGGGAGAAGGAAATGCCAAAATGCCAGAAGTCCAGTGTCAAGTACCCACAGTCAGTGATGGTCTGGAGTGCCGTGTCAGCTGCTGGTGTTTGTCCACTGTGTTTTATCAAGGGCAGGGTCAATGCAGCTAGCTATCAGGAGATTTCGGAGCACTTCATGCTTCCATCTGCTGAAAAGCTTTATGGAGATGAAGATTTCATTTTTCAGCACGACCTGGCACCTGCTCACAGTGCCAAAACCACTGGTAAATGGTTTACTGACCATGGTATCACTGTGCTCAATTGGCCTGCCAACTCTCCTGACCTGAACCCCATAGAGAATCTGTGGGATATTGTGAAGAGAACGTTGAGAGACTCAAGACCCAACACTCTGGATGAGCTAAAGGCCGCTATCGAAGCATCCTGGGCCTCCATAATACCTCAGCAGTGCCACAAGCTGATTGCCTCCATGCCACGCCGCATTGAAGCAGTCATTTCTGCCAAAGGATTCCGGACCACGTATTGAGTGCATAACTGTACATGATTATTTGAAGGTTGACGTTTTTTGTATTAAAAACACTTTTCTTTTATAGGTCGGATGAAATATGCTAATTTTGTGAGATAGGAATTTTGGGTTTTCATGAGCTGTATGCCACAATCATCCGTATTAAGACAATAAAAGACCTGAAATATTTCAGTTAGTGTGCAATTAATCTAAAATATATGAATGTTAAATTTTCATCATGACATTATGGAAAATAATGAACTTTATCACAATATGCTAATATTTTGAGAAGTACCTGTATTATCTATAAAGAGAGACTATACAGATATAACCTACAACTGAAAAATGCAAGGGAATCCTTCTTTTCTGAGATCATCAGCAAAAACATTAACAATGCTGGTGCATTATTTGCCACGGTCGACAGGTTAACAAACCCTCCTGTAACTGTAGCATCTGAACTCCACTCTACCAGGGCCTACAATGAATTTGCTAAATTCTTTACTGAAAATCCCAAAAGATCAGAGAGGCAGTCAGCACATCCACATCAACTCCAGTACCAAAGTTGTCTCCAACTAGAACTGGTTTTGACAAAATTTCCCAGTTTCACCAAATAAACTACAAACATTTTGAAGAAATCGTACACCAACTAAGCTCTTCTTCCTGCTGTCTCGATCTTTTACCCACAGCTTTCCTTAAGAAAGTTTTGCCCGTAATAACATCTGATTTAACTCAAATAATAAACACGTCCCTTTTGTCAGGTGTTTTCCCCCAGGCCCTGAAAACAGTAATTATCAAACCTCTATTGAAAAAGAGCAACTTGGACAAGCTGCTACTACAGAACTATCTCAAACCTCCCCTTCATCAGCAAGATTATTGAAAAAACTGTGTTTCAACAGTTAAACAACTTCCTAACAATGAACAACCGCTTCGATGTCTTCCAGTCAGGCTTCCTGCTCACCACAGTACAGAGACTGCTCTTGTCAAGGTGTTCAATGACATCTGTATAAATGCAGACTGTGGAAGAATCACAGTGCTGGTATTATTGGACCTTAGTGCAGCATTCGACACTGTTGATCACTCCATTTTATTAGAGCGCCTGGAAAACTGGGTCGGCCTTTCTGGTACAGCACTCAATTGGTTTAAATTCTACTTGAAGGACAGGGACTTTTTTGTCTCAGTAGGTAACTTTACATCAGAGAGTGCTAGGGCTTGAAAACGTTTGTATTGTTTATCACTCATGTCTGTACACAGTGCTTTTCCCTCCCACATGCCACAGAAAGGGAGATGGAGGAGAGGAGCATGTGTTTAAAAGCAAAACACATGCACCCTAACCCTTCTGACCCCCCCCACACACACACACACTAAATGCCTGAACTGTCTGTTGAACTGTGTGTGAACCAGAATGTATAAATAAAGAGAGAAGGGTGCCAACACTTTGTAGATTTGCACTGCAAAGTGTGAGTTATCTCTTGCGCAAGAAAAACAGAGACCCTGTGTCATTACTTCTTCCCTCTGAGTTTGATTAATTAATACCTAACATTAACTTGGTCCTTCGACGCCGGAGAATTTTTTAAACTAACTTAATGTTGTCTTTTTTTTTTTTTTGCAGTGACTGAAGGACCCTGTGGACTGCCGACGCCGAGGAAACGCTACCTTACAGCCGCACCTAGGCTTGGTGGCTGAAAGCCCCGGTGTGTAAATTCACATCAGGCCGGTAGGTTAACTGCTTCGCTCGACACCGGGTGACTCTTGTGGTCTGGAGAGTCACCTAGAAGTCAGCTCAGAGGTGAGACGTTTTGTTTAATATTAAAGAAAGTTGGAAGTCGCTGGTAGTGTCTCGCCGAAAGGAGACAGCAATTGGATAGGTATTATTCTGCCGAAAGGGAATAGCGATAAATTAGGTAGGATCCCGCCGTAAGGGGATCAGAAACGACTAGGTAGTTCCGTCGTAAGGGAACTGGATAATTTGGTTGGTAGCATTCCGCCGGAAGGGAATGAAATTAAATGTCGATCGGGGCTCTGCTTCACTAACTAAGCTCAGTAACAGGGTCTTCAAACGCTGAATGCCTTTAAATAAAACTTATAAAGACAAAGCCCAGTGCTCTTTTAATGAGTTAATTTCTCTCCTACTTGGATAAGAAAATTCCACTACAATTTAGCATCACAAACAGGATCTAACGTGCCAGAGGAAACCACAGGAGGGGACACGGACGCCTGGCCAGCCTGGAGACGTTGTCCTCAGTCCACCTCCATTTTAAGGAGGGGAGTCTTTTTGCCGGCTTCTGGCCGAATGGATCCGAAATGTTTGTCTACAAATATATCTGGGTGAGAAGTTGCTCTGTATGATATAATGTATATTATTATTATTATTATTTTTTTATTACACATTAACCACAATCTCCTAAAAAATGAAAGGGAAAGGTGGGGATGATTGTGTTAAATGTGCTTTAACTTGGGAAGATAAGTTTGGTTTTTCACAGAGTGGAGGTTTGAGTGTAAATAAGTTAAATAGTTTAAATAGTTTCAAGTAAAACAGTTGATGGACGAGATGAGAAAAATAAAAAACATAAGAAAAAGATTAAAAAGCACAGAGTGCATCAATTAAGGTGTTAAAAAGAGTTAAAACTTTCCTGCAGGAAGTTTGGTTTGTCTTAAATATTGCGATCAGTTGGAAAAGAAAGGAGTATAGTACATGTTATGGTGGACAACTGACTGACTGACTGATAATATTTCTGTGTGCAAAATCTGAACTATACTAAACTTTTTCTTCTGCCTCTCTCACACACACATACACACACACACACACACACACACACACACACACACACACACACACACACACACACACACACACATATATGGGATTTGAGTGCAACATCTGCATTTTTGAGTCTAGATTTTAGAAATCTGCCCTTCTCATGGCTACTCCACCAGAGACGCTTCTTCATCATGGCCTGAAAGAGAGAGAGGGTCTGTCTGCCTGCCTGCTGCAAATCACAGTGTGAGTTTCCACCAGAACAAAACTCAGAAGAAGTCTGGCCCCACTGAGATGGACAACGATCCATGTTGCTGCAGAGCCAGAAGAGCGATTTATATTGAAAGCACATCTTATTCCAGATGCCCCTAACTCAGATTTTAACAAACAACAACAACGTAAGTTATCATAACTATGCAGACGACACACAGCTATACGTTACAATGTCACCAGGTGACTATGAACCCATTCAAGCGCTGGGTAAATGTTTAGAAGAAATCAATGCATGGATGGGCCTAAATTTTCTTCAGCTGAATGAAAACAAAACTGAAGTAATAATCTTTGGACCAAAGGAAGAGCGTTTAAAAGTTAGCACACAACTTCAGTTAATACAGCTAGAAACCACCAGTCAGGCTCAAAACCTGGGTGTAGTGATGGACTCAGACCTGAACCTTCAGAGGCACATAAAGACAGTAACAAGGTCGGCCTTCTATCACCTAAAGAACATCTCCAGGATTAAAGGACTAATGTCTCAGCAGGACCTTGAAAAACTAATTCATGCGTTCATCTTTAGTAGAATTGATTACTGCAACGGTGTCTTCACAGGTCTGCCTAAAAGGTGGATCAGACAGCTGCAGTTGATCCAGAACACTGCTGCCCGCGTCCTCGCTAGAACTAAGAAAGTGGAGCACATCACCCCGGTTCTAAAGTCCCTACACTGGCTTCCTGTAGCTCAGAGAATAGACTTTAAAATACCTCTGTTAGTCTAAAAATCACTGAATGGCTTAGCACCAAAATATATTACAGACTTGTTGTCAGTGTATCAACCAGCCAGACCTCTCAGGTCTTCTGGCTCAAATCTACTCTGCAGAACCAGAACCAGAACTAAACATGGAGAAACAGCTTTCAGTTCTTATGCTCCACTAATTTGGAATAAACTGCCAGAAAACTGTAAAAGCGCCGAAACCCTAAGTTGCTTTAAATCAAGATAAAAAACTTATTTGTTTAGAGTGGCATTTGACTGTGCCATTTAGGCATGATTAGTTGCGTTTTCAGTCCAATTTTCCTTTCATTTTCTTGTCCATCATTCTATTCTCTTTATTTTATTTTACTTTTTTAAATTACCTCTGTTGTTTGATTTTATCATTTGATTTGTTTTTCTGTGTCTGTATCTGTGTTTATTTGCTTTGTGATTGTATTGTAATTGTATGTACAGCGCTATGAGTGTCTCATTGCTGAAAAGTGCTATATAAATAAACTTACCTTACCTTACCTTATCTTCAGGTATGACTACAATCCTCACAATTGTCGACCGATTCTCTAAGACATGCCATCTCATCCCACTTAGGAAATTTCCGTCAGCTCTGCAAACAGCCAAACATCTCACCAAACATGTTTTTCGTTTGCATGACATTCTGTCCGACCGAAGTCCGCAATTCATCTCTCAGGTCTGGAAACAGTTTTGTTTAACTCTGGGAGCTAGAGTTTCATTAACCTCCGGCTATCACCCTCAATCCAACGGACAAACAGAAAGACTCAATCAACAACTTGAATCCACTTTACGCTGTCTCACTTCTACTAACCCAACAGACTGGTGCTCATACCTACCATAGGTTGAATATGCTTTGAACTCTCACGTTTCCTCTGCTACAGGACGTTCCCCTTCGAGGCATCCCTAGGTTACCAGCCACCTTTGCTTTCTGCCGATGAGACAGACATCACGGTTCCCTCGGTCCACCATCACATCCAACGCTGCAAATCCATATGGAACTTCATCATCCAAACCCTCCAACGAAACACAGAACAGAACAAATGATTTGCTGATTGACAACGCCAACCTGCCCCGGAATATCTGCCCAGCCAAAAGGTTTGGTTATCAGCACGTGATGTACCACTGAAGTCTATGTCCCGAAAGCTTTCACCTCGTTTCACCGGTTCTTATGAGATTGAGACAGTGATCAGTGCCTCAGTGGTTCGTCTCCGTCTACCTGCAAGCCTTCGCATACATCCTACGTTTCATGTATTCCAGATAACGCCTTGGATCCCTAGTTCTTCAAGTTCATGCGGGAATGGCCCTGTGGAGCAAAAGTTCACCTGCAAGCTTTTGTCTCTCCAGATTTGCACCTCCGATGCGTCGCCCCGTGAGGCACGCAGGACATGGCAACGAAGAGTTTATTTTCCGCGAGTTTTATAATTCCGGTTGACGTCAGAGCTGCGACATCTGTTAAGCTGTGCATATCGAACTGGCCGACCAAAATTGATGACTCCAACATGTCTTGGACACTCGGGTGAAGAGGGGAGCGGAGCTTTCCACTGACCACTACCTGGTGGTGAGCTGGCTCCGATGGTGGGGGAGGATGCCTGTCAGACCTGGCAGACCCAAACGAATCTTGAGGGTCTGCTGGGAACGCTTGGCGGAGTCTCCCGTGAGGTGGAGCTTTAACTCCCACCTCTGGGAGAGCTTTAAACACGTTCCGGGGGATGTGGGGGACATTGAGTCCGAGTGGGCCATGTTCCACACTTCCATTGCCGAGATGGCTTACCGGAGCTGTGGTCTCAAGGTTGTTGGTGCCTCCAACTTGCTGGTGGACACCGGCAGTGAGGAATGCTGTCAGGCTGAAGAAGAAGTCCTATTGGGTCTTTTTGGCCTGTGGGACTCTGGAAGCAGCTGATGGGTACCAGCAGTCGAAACGACATGCGGTTTGGGTGGTTGCTGAGGCAAAACCTCAGGCATGGGAGGAGTTCGGAGAGGGCATGGAGAACTACTTCCGTACAGCTTCGAGACGATTCTCATCCACCATCCGGCGTCTCATAGGGGGGGAGAGGTACACCACCAACACTGTTTACAGTGGGGAGGGTATGCTGTTGACCTTAACTCGGGACGTTGTGGGTCAGTGGGCGGAGTACTTCAATCCCACCAGCAGCCTCTTCCACTGAAGAAGCAGAGCCCAGGGACCTTGGGGCGGGCTCTCCAATCTCTGGTGCTGAGGTCACCGAGGTGATTAAAAAGCTCCTCGGTGGTAAGGCCCTGGGGGTGGATAGATTCGCCCAGAGTTCCTTAAGGCTCTGGATGTTGTAGGGTCGTGTTGGCTAATGTGACTCTGCAGCATCGGGTTGATGTCGACGGCAGTTCCACTGGATTGGCAGACCGGGGTGGGGGGACTGTAGAGTGTGTTCCAACTATAGGGGAGTCACACTCTTAAGCCTCCCTGGTAAGGTCTATTCGGGGGTTCTGGAAAGGAGGGTCCGTCGGAAAAGCGAACCTCAGATTCAGGAAGAGCACCGTGGTTTTTGTCCTAGCCGTGGAACACTGGAGCAGCTCTACATCCTCAGCAGGGTCCTAGAGGGTGCATGGGAGTTCGCCCAACCAGTCTACATGTGCTTTGTGGACTTGGAGAAGGCATTCAACTATGTCCAGGCCCTTATATAAGGGCTGTTAGGTCTTTGCATGTCCGGTGTCAGAGCTTGGTCCACATTGCTGGCAGTAAGTTGGACTCGTTTCCAGTGAGGGTTGGACTCCGCCAAGGTTGCTCTTTGTTACCAATTCTGTTCATAACCTTTATGGACAGAATTTCTAGGCGCAGCCAAGGTGTTTAGGGGATACGTTTTGGTGTCTCTGCTTTTTGTGGATGATGTGGTCCTGTTGGCTTCATCAGCTCGTGATCTACACCTCTCACTGGAGCAGTTCACAGTCGAGTGTGAAGCAGCGGGGATGAGAATCAGTGCTTCCAATTCCGAGGCCATGGTCTTGAGCCGGAAAAGGGTAGAGTGCCTTCTCCGGGTCAGGGGGAGGTCCTGCCTGAAGTGGAGGAGTGTAAGTATCTTGGGATCTTGTTCATGAATGAGGGGAAAATGGAGCAGGAGATTGATAGATGGATCGGTGCTGCGTCAACAGTGATGCGGGTGCTGTACCGGTCTGTCGGTGAAGAGAGAGCTGAGCCAAAAAGCGAAGCTGTCAATTTACTGGTCGATCTACATTCCCACCCTCATCTATGGTCATGAGCTTTGGGTCGTGACCGAAAGAACAAGATCTCGGATACAAGCGGCCAAAATTAGTTTCCTCTGCAGGGTGTCTGGGCTCTCCCTTAGAGATAGGGTGAGAAGCTCGGTCATCTGGGAGGGACTCAGAGTAGGGACTCAGAGGGACTCTGCTGCTTCTCCACGTTGAGAAGAGCCAGTTGAGGTGGCTCGGGCATCTGGTTAGGATGCCTCCTGGACGCCTCCCTGGTGAGGTGTTCCGGGCACGTCCCACTGGGAGGAGGCCCAGAGGAAGACCCAGGACACGCTGGCCTGGAAACGCCAGCTCTCCCGGACGAGCTGGCCCAAGTGGCTGGGGAAAGGGATGTCTGCTTAGGCTACTGCCCTCACGACCCGACCCCAGATAAGCAGAAGACAATGAATGAATGAATGGATGAATGGAAGACAAATTAATTAACAGACATATTTGTCTTTTATACTGTTAATATTGATTGGCCAATTTGTTGCGAGTTGTCAAGCATGCTTAGAGAAATAATCTTGCCTTGGCAGATGACAAACCCGCTATGAGTAGCACAACAAACGTTAACTAACTGCAACAGTCCAGAAAAGCAAGAGCTGAACGTACTGTAACAGAAGGAAATTATTAGCAACTGGATCATTTATAATGATGCAGCTTAACAATCCCTGCATATTTCTAGCGACACAGCAGAGGATCTGTTTGCTTTACCTCTTGTTCCAGCATAGTAGCACATGGAATTTCCTCATTTAAACAGGGCGGTCTACATCTGTTTTGCATCTGTTATCCATTGCACAAGCAATCTTTGAAAATCGCATGTAACATGCCCACTTATGCAATTCATTTATAGTACATGTAAATTAGCACCTGCTATTTGGAATCTTTAAAGATCAGACCCTCTATGTTTAATTTATGATGGTCAGCGGCTAATGAGGAAGATTGCACTTAATATGTTTACTTTACATTTGTCCACATTTTCTGCTTCTTGTTGTTAATATGTCATTATCCATTATTACTCTTAATACTAGGGGGCAGAGATTATTCCTGTTTGCCAGAAACCACAAAACAGATTTTTGCTTCATTCAAAAGTCGCATTAGATGCCAAATGATGAAACATTTTTAAGATCTCTGTGGAGTTATGAACTCTGGCAGGCCCATGGTTCTGCAGGTGTCACCACTCGAAAGCACAACTTTTAAGGTCCATGCTATTAAATAGGTATGATTCGTCAGGCCACTTCAACCTTCAAAACTTCATATTGGTAATTGGTAATTTATATGTTTATAACTCACACGGGGATAATAATGTACTACTAGATAAATTAGAGTATCATATTAAAAATGCTTCAAACAGCTTTCCTATATCCGGTATTGAAGTAAGGGAAGATTTTAACATGATACTTGGTCATAACGGAGCTGCACGGTGGCACAGTTGGTAGCACTGTTTCCTTGCAGCAAGAAGGTCCTGGTTTCGACTCCTGGCCGGGGGTCTTTCTGCATGGAGTTTGCATGTTCTCCCCGTGCATGCATGGATTCTCACCGGGTCCTCCGGCTTCCTCCCGCAGTCCAAAGATATGCCTGTTAGGTTAATTGGTCTCTCTAAATTGTCCTTAGGTGTGTGAATGAGTGTGTGCATGGTTGTTTGTGTGTTGCCCTGCGATGGACTGGCAACCAGTCTAGGGTGAACCCCGCTTCCTGCCCATAGACTGCTGGAGATACCAGCTTCCCCGCGACCCACTATGGAAGAAGCGGTATAGAAAATGACCGACTGACTTGATCATAACCTGGACAGCTGGCCTCCGCGCAACTCTATAGCTGTTAATATGAACCTGAAACTCTTCATGCAAAAATTTAACTTAATCGCTGTGTGGAGGTACCACTATAATAACAGTATGCTTGTACATGGAGTAATAGAAGTACCACCAGGAAATTACGCATATACTTCTGGTTGGTTTTCTAGTAATATTATTAATTCAATTCAGTTTATTTATATAGTGCCAATTCACAACACGTCGTCTCAAGGCACTTCACAACAGTCAGGTTCATACATTCCAATTAATCCTAACCATTGAACAGTGCAGTCAGATTCAGTTATTTATTCAAATTGGATAAAAGGTTTTTCTGTCTAAGGAAACCCAGCAGATTGCATCCAGTGACTTGCAGCATTCCCTCCTCCCAGATGAGCATGTAGAGACAGTGGACAGTCACTGGCGTTGACTTTGCAGCAATCCCTCATACTGAGCATGCATGTAGCGACAGTGGAGAGGAAAAACTCCCTTTTAACAGGAAGAAACCTCCAGCAGAACCAGAACCAGGCTCAGTGTTAGTGGCCATCTGCCACGACCGACTGGGGGTTTGAGAGAACAGAGCAGAGACACAAAAGAACAAAGAAGCACTGATCAAGGAGTACTTTCTATGGGAAGGAAAAGTAAATGTTAATGGATGTAGCTCCTTTAGTCGTTTCACCTAGAAGGAAAGAACCGATAAACTCTGAGCCAGTTTTCAAGGTTAGAGTCGGAAAGAGCACATAGTTAAAAGCTCAGTCAATCGCCATGTCTAGGAGAGAGAAAGGGTTAAACACTGAAAGACAGGGCTATGTGGATCATCGGTAGAGGGTGAGCATTATGTTGTTGCCAGCAGAAGCTTGGACGATGCCCCTCTCCAGAAAGGTGTCACAGGTAGACACAGAGTCAGGCCAGGTGTAGCTTCTAGGAAGAGAAAAGAGAGAGAACATAAATTTAAAAACTGAAATAACAGCAAACAATGCAAAATTGGAGAGTAGTGTGAGAGTGTAGCGAAGACGGTGAAAGTGGTCATTATGTCCTCCAGCAGCCTAAGCCTATAGCAGCATAACTACACAGATAGTTTCAGTTTATTTATTTATATAGCGCTTATTTACAACAATGTTGTCTCAAGGCACCCCACAAAGGGTCCGGAACGGCGCGGGGCCGCCGGGGAGGCCAGACCAAACCACCGAGTGCCAGAGTCCGTCCACCCCAGAATGGGCCACGTGTAGGGGCACTAAGTAAAATAATACACTGATAAAGTTTGTCCATCTAGAGCCCACTGATGGTCATTGTTATACTAAAAACCACAAAGATTGGGATACCTCTCTCTGTCAGACTGATTATAACCATTGGAAAAGAGAAGGGGTCATACAGGTAGCAGAAATGGAGGGTGTGTGTGCATCTCAACCATAACTGAACCGGTTTAGGCTAAACCTGACTCCCCCTTACTCCATCCAACAGGGAGGGAGAAAGGCGGAGGTAAAGATAAGGAAGATAGCCTAAGCCACTCTAACTATAAGCTTTATCAAAAAGGAAAGTTTTAAGCCTAGCCTTAAAAGTAGACAGGGTGTCTGCCTCACGGACTAAAACTGGGAGCTTGTTCCACAGGAGAGGAGCTGATAACTAAAGGATCTGCCTCCCATTCTACTTCTAGAGACTATGAAGCACCAGTAAACCTGCAGTCTGAGAACGAAGTGCTCTGTTAGGAACATATGGAACAGTCAGATCTCTGATGTATGATGGAGCTAGATCATTAAGGGCTTTATATGTGAGGAGGAGAATTTTAAATTCTATTCTAAATTTAACAGGGAGCCAATGAAGGGAAGCTAAAATAGGAGAAATAGGATCTCTCTTTTTAATTTTCATCAGAACTCTTGCTGCAGCATTTTGAATCAGCTGAAGGCTTTTTATAGTAAAGAATTACAATAGTCCAGTCTTGAAGGAACAAATTACAACACCTTTAACTGACCATAGTGTATTGTCTATATTTAAATCAGATCTAAAATGGTTAATAGCAGATTTCTGGAATAGAGCGTGTTCTAAAGATGACTGTGGTAGGAACTGGGACTTTTGAAATTTAAAGTAACTATGGAAGCACCTTCACGTCGGGTTTTGGGGGGCGATTGGTGCTGGGGCTGGTGTTTCAGTTCTCTCTGGACCATTTGGATCATTTTTGGAATTTTGGTTCCTGGTTTTGGTGCCCAGTCCACCGGCTGGGGGGACCGTTTCAGGGTATGATTTCCCTTTGGTGGAGAGGCTGGCCAGCTAGCTCAGTGCGGCATTCTTTAGTAAATTATTTTTAAAATCTGGATGCTGTGCTTATTCTGTCTTCTGTTGGTTCAGCATAATTCATGCAGATTGACTACAGCCGTGCTCCGGCATCCGGTGAAAATAGACTCTGGTCGAATTGGATGGCCAACTGCACGTCGCAGCATTTGTGCACTGCCATCTGATGACAGGTGATTCCTTCTTCTGACTCTGCTTCGTTTCTCTCTGATAGTGACTGAAATATAAAGAATAAAGAATATAAAGAAACATCAGATTCTTCCCCACTGTTTTGTGTTGCTGGTCATTGTAGCCACGGTCAGTTTACATGCCAGGGTTTCCCTTTTACGTCATAAAAGAGTACAACAAAATCGCAGAAGAATAGTCTAGAAGTGCCCTTTTATTGAAACTTATGACCATATATCTCAACAACTGTTCATTTCAGCGGCATGAATTTACATTTTCAAATATTTTATTAATATTTCCTTTTCATAAATGTAATTGGATTTATCATAAATTTTAATTGTCACAGGCACCTTCACTGCACAAATCTCTCTGATAGACTACCTCGATGCAGACAGCATGTTAATTGCCCAACCAGAGATAAGAACACACTGGACCATTGTTACACAGCTCTAAAACATGCATACAGTGCAGTCCCTTGCGCACGGTTGGGACTTTCTGACCACTGCCTTCTTCATCTCGTACCACCATACAGGCAGAAACTGAAAACCTAGATAGAAAATAACTAACAGCTTCCCAGCTAACAACCCAACCCAAACTAATGCTAATGCTAACCTGCATCACTGTTATTATGGTGCTGAATGTTCCAACAAGGAGAGAAAAACATAAAACCAATCGGTGAAGTGTAACATTATAATGATATAATGATTTTCACTGTATTTCACAATATGCTTTGTTATTTACAAACGTATAATGACTAACATGCAGTATGTTGAGTATATTTTCTCTAAGCTTGCTATTACTTTATTTTTTTGCTAAGGGATTTATGGTCCCGCGTATTATTGGACTGTAATAGTTAATCCTATATACATATGCAGGTTGGTTTTTTTAGAACCTCATTCAGGCCTGGACTGAATGGACTACGCTAGCCTTTTATTGGATTAAGATAAGATTGGGATTTTAAGAAATACATGGCCATTGAGATAAAACAAACGTTGCAACAAACCGACTTGACTGACTGACTTAAATTGCAAACTGAACAATAAGAAATCTTAAGGAAAAGAGAAAGCACCACCTGGTTTAAGAAGTGTGGACACTTTATGTTGTTAAAGAAAAGAATAATTTCACCTTGTATTAAACAGTTTGTACTTTTGTACCTGCAACATTGGCCTGAATTCTAAATTCTCAATCCTACTTGTAAGTGTGGGTTACAACATAGCCTAATTGTGGCGAGCCAAACACAACCTAATTTAAAGAGTTTGCCAGGTAGTCATTTTAGTTTTGACTGTAACCAAGAAAAATATGGCATCTATTGTTGACATTGTGAGCGAGAATGGTGTAAATGCTGTTACGGGGCACACTTGATGGTGACACAGATGAAGATATTGTTGAGGTCTTATCAACATATGGCATTGTCCATAAAATAGTAAGACTCAAGGATTTTCAAGTGATTGTTGAGTTTGACTCAGAAGAAGCTCTAAAGCTTATTGGCTTTCCTTCTGCGCCCTGAGAACCCTGTCTTAAAATAGTGTTTGGATAGAATTAAGGCTTTAGCTGCCTCCACACTGCCCCTTTCAGCCAGCGATGTAGACCCTGGAGCCTCAAGTTCTTTTAAACCCGTGCAGATTTAACAGGGTAGTTCAGACAGTGCTGGGAGTGAGTCAGACAGCGGTGGAGCATCCGTTATATTCACCCCTCAGAAACAACAACTTCCACCCACCAAACCACAAAAACCTGACTCAAGATCACTGGATGAAACAGTAAACCCTAAAGAAAAGAATGAAAGAAAGACAATAAAACCAAGAGAACAATTGAAGAGCACCGCCACAAGCCTAGACTCTGACACATCTGAGATCCACCAGATGTTCAATGTATTATAGTGGAGCATTTTATGAAGAATGAGGCCTCAGCAGGCCCAGGCTCCAAGAGACTGCGTTCCTTCTCAGGAGTGCCTAAGACTCCTGGTGAGGTGGATTTCGATACATGGTGTTTACATGTTGAACTTATGTTTCAGGATGGTTATACCACGGATGTGCAATGACGATTAATACTGGATTAATATGGTGTAACTGGATCACTGTTACACCACCATCAGAGACACGCCGTCCCACGTGCTGCACTGGGCCAATCTGACCACATCATGGTCCACCTGATTCCTGCATACAGGCATAAACCAAAGCTCTGCAAACCTGTTGTGAGGACGACAAGGAAGTGGAGCAGTGAGGCTGTGGAGAATCTCCAGGCGTGTTTAAGTTGTACAAACTGGGATGTGTTCAGGACTACTACCAACAGTCTGGACGAGTACACAGAGGCTGTGACTTCCCACATCAGCTTCTGTGAGGACAGCTGCGTACCATCATGCACCAGGGTGAGTTACAACAACGACAAACCCTGGTTCACAGCCAAATTCAAAAGGTTAAGACTGGATAAGGAAGAGGCCTTCAGGAGTGGGGACAAAGACATATACAGAGAGGCGAAGTACAAGTTTGGCAAGGCAGTGAAAGAGGCCAAACGACTGTACCCTGAGAAGCTCCAAAACCAGTTCTCAGCCAACGACTCTGCATCTGTGTGGAAAGGGCTCTGGCAGATCACCAACAACAAGCCGAAAGCCCCCCACTCCATCAACGACCGATGCCTCGCCAACGACCTGAACGAGTTCTACTGCCGCTTTGAAAGACAAAGAGACAGTCCTGCCACCATCCCCCACGACACCCCCCAACAGTTGCAGCCACTTGGCACCTCCAACCCCCACCCTGAAGTTCCCCCCCACCAACCCCCTACCCACGCCGGGGATGGCTCTTTCCATCCAGGAGAGGGACGTCAACAACTCTTCAGGAGACAGAACCCCGGGAAGCTGCTGGACCGGTTTCTGTCTCACCAGCCAGCCTGAAGCACTGCACTGATCATCTGTCTTCAGTCTTCACAGACATTTTTAACACCTCACTGGAGATGTTGGGATTATGATTATTGATTAATTAATATTTATCAATAATTATAATTAAAAATCATAATTTGAGAAAATTAATTTCTTAACCAAAAATCCTCATTTATCAATCAAAACCAGGGATGTCTTCTGGTGTTGTAATTGTGGCTCAACGCCTTTGATAATTACAACCGTTAAATACTCAGTAATAATCGATAACTATTACCAGAGATGTCAATGTTTAATCAACCGTTTCTGCCGAAACGTGGGGAACTTTAACCTTACTTTGACTGACAAATCACTTTTGCACAAAATAAACACAAAACGCCTTCTCTTTATCTACGTGAAAATTTATTGAACCAATCAGCCTGATGCAATCAACTCTTCGATCTAATAATCTTCACCTACTCAACATGCAAAGTTCTACACAAAAGGGTAAAATATCTAACTAAACAAAATAAAGCAAAACAGCAGTGGGTGTGTATGGAATCAACCAGCAGTTATGGCAAAAGTGATAATATGACAAAGGAATATGGTGTTGAATGCTTCATTCATTGGGAGCGCAGCCCACCAGAAAGTGTAGCTCAGTGAGATACAGGCAGTCATAAAACTTCCCCCACCGCTGGTGATGTTACAGAACACACAAAGGGTTATAAAACATTTGGCAGCAACTCATAAAACATGAAGTTGAAGACAAAGAAAATGGTTGATTTTCACCATAAGGTTATTATAGCGGTCCAGTTTCACAGCACACCTGCTCTCAGGTGTTCGCACAGTAAAACCACAACCTTGCTAGACTCGGCGGCCTCAGAAAACAACAGTAATCACGTTTCAAAAGAACAATGGCATGAACATACAATTCAGAACACATTAGACTCTAAGTGCCAATTCTGCATTGCACTAAAACCTGCTCTACCCTGCCCAAGCTATTCCTAATAAAGAAATAAAAATAAAAGGTGGATTTTACTTGTTGAAGTCTTCCTTCTGGGGCAGCGAGTGAGAGAAAAAAGGGGTTGAAGAGTTCCACGCGTCCGCGGATACTCCAAGAAAGTGGTCAATCTCTTTTGGCCTCCTTGGCGAAAAGAAAAAATATGATCTGACCGTCAGCAGTTGACTAGAACAAAACAAGGTGGGAAAGTTGCGTCTCCTTGAAACTCCGTGGTTTTGGTTATGTGTTAAACTCACGTCTTCAATCGGCAAAGTGAAATTTCTGGCCTTCTCATTCCAGAAACCTCTTTCATGAATTTGTCGTTGGCCAACGAAGGAGAATAAATGAAGAATCCACGTGGGACCTCTTCTTCTCCAGAGATGCGCTTCAGTTACTGGTCCGGTTTCCAGCGTGAAAAGCAAAGCTTTAAAGGGGCCTCCTTCATTTACGCTTTCCGTGATGTCAGACTTGGGATGCCCCGTCATGTCAGCCGCGGTGGCCGCTGGGATTCGTAGTAGCGGGCTATCCTGGGATACAAAATGGCCGATGACGCCAAACGGCCTGGTAGCATCCAGCAACGTGCAAATGATCCAATATTCACCACAACATGTAGTCCAACAGAGACATGTCATGTGCCAGCCTGCTTCAAGTCCTCCATCATCGTCCCTGTTCCTAAGAAGCCAAGGACCACAGGGCTTAATGACTTCAGACCCGTCGTCCTGACCTCTGTGGTGATGAAGTCCTTTGAGCGGCTTGTGCTCTCACACCTAAAAGACATCACCGACCCCCTCATGGACCCCCTGCAGTTTGCCTACAGAGCCAACAGGTCTGTAAACGATGCAGTCAACCTATCCCTTCACTTCATCCTCCGGCACCTGGACTCCACAGGAACCTACGCCAGGATCCTGTTTGTGGATTTCAGCTCTTCCTTCAACACCATCGTCCCAGCTCTGATCCAGGAGAAGCTCTCCCAGCTGAGTGTGCCCGACTCCACCTGCAGGTGGATCACTGACTTCCTGTCTGACAGGAAGCAGCACATGAGGCTGGGGAAGCACGTCTCTGACTCCCTGACCATCAGCACCGGTTCCCCGCAAGGCTGTGTTCTCTCTCCTCTGCTCTTCTCCCTGTACACCAACAGCTGCAGCTCCAGTTACCAGTCTGTCAAGCTTCTGAAGTTTGCGGACGACACCGCCCTGATCGGACTCATCTCTGATGGTGACGAGTCCGCGTACAGATGGGAGGTGGACCATCTGTTGGACTGGTGCAGCCAGAACAACCTTGAGCTCAACGCTCTAAAGACAGTGGAGATGGTTGTGGACTTCAGGCAGAACCCAGCACCACCTGCCCCCATCACCCTCTGTGACTCCACAATTGACACTGTGGAATCTTTCCGCTTCCTGGGAACCATCATCTCCCAGGATCTCAAGTGGGAGCCAAACATCAGCTCCAAGAAAGCCCAGCAGAGGATGTTCTTCCTGCGGCAGCTGAAGAAATTCAACCTGCCCAAGACTATGATGGTGCACTGCTGCACAGCCATCATTGAGTCCATCCTCACCTCCTCCATCACCATCTGGTACGCCGCTGCTACAGCCAAGAATAAGGGCAGGCTGCAGCGTGTCATTCGGTCTGCTGAGAAGGTGATTGGGTGCAGTCTACTGTCGCTCCAGGAACTGTACACCTCCAGGACCCTGAAGCGGGCAGGGAAGATTCTGGCTGATCCCTCCCACCCCGGTCACAGACTCTTTGAGACTCTCCCCTCTGGCAGAACTAAATCGTAATTGGTTTTGGATTTAGGTCTGACTCAAAGACTTTCCAGTCTTCTTGATTAAATTATTCAACAAAATATAAGTTTGGTTGAGACAGCATTAACCATATATTAATCTCTCATAAGCTTTCACCAATCATTCTTTGTGTATTTGTAAATGTTTAAATAGAGCTAGATGTTATTGCCCCTTTACTGCAGTTTACACCCCACATGTTTTACATTCAAATTTTCAAATTTGGGATTATGATGAACTGGCTCAAAATACTAATTAAAAATTGAATTATTTACACCTAAGTTTAACAGATTCTAGAAATGCTTAAGTGAGACTTAAAATAAAGATGTGTTGCGCTGGGACCAGCGGCGCCAGTTTAGATTTAAAAGTGAGGTGGCCGTGGAGGAAGTACATGAATTCTGGCACACATGCTCAGTTTTGTCACATGGTAGTGTTGGTGCGTACTTAACTTAAGTGGTGTTTTTAGCATCTTGAAACAGTGAGGGCCTTAACCCAGAACCCTCCTTCCTCCTGTTCCATGTTTAAAAGTTGCCCTTTACAGTTTCTGTTTGTATTTTGACCACTATGTTTCTTCCTCCTGCTACCTGCTGAGTGGGGCTAACCCCTGTCTCACTGAGTATAAATGATGTTGAGACCAGACAAATGGTTCCCAAATAGCCAGTGGCACCCTCAACATTTTTCACAGGAGGGGCCACATGGGGCCATAAAAAATCAAAACCAATGACTGAGTTTAAAAAATGCTGTGATATTAATAGGAACAACAACCAAAAATCTATAGCAGACCATTTATCTCTTGTTTTTACAAATTCATATTTCAGATTGACTAGAAAAGATCATTTCAAGTTCTCCAGACTTTCCAGTATTGAAAGCTTCGCAGCTTACATGTAGAAGCCCTTGACCAAAAAGTCCCGGAAGAGAGTCTCTGACAAGTGTAGACATGTATTTCTCCTTTTCTCCTTGCATCTCCTGAACACTTTTACAGTACTGTGGAAACTATAAAATAAACATAAATGGATGCTCATTCATTGTTTGATTAACAAGGTTCTAAACATAACTGAATGCAGTAAATGTAAAGGTGATTTATAAGATAAAGACCAGTTTATTCTGGTGATTGTAGAGTGTAGAGCACTGGTTAAATGTCTGTAGGACCTCCAAGTCAATGATCAGGCCAAATGATGTTTTACGGTTTCTTTAATGAGGTGTGTGTGGTTCAACAAAACAGAATACCAAATAAAACATCTGTGTATAATTCATTCTAAAGAAAAGTAAAATAAGCTCTCTGAAAATGTCCAGAACAACAAACCTAATTAACAAATTTTCCTTACAGAACAGTTTACACAACTCACCAGTCTTATGAATGCATGCTCTTAAAGATACTACATAAACTGCTTCCAAACTCGCCTTCTGAATTTTCTCACTGTTAACTTGAACACCATTTGTTTACAACACCATGAATACTTGGATTGATCTCACATTATATTCTTTTGTAAAGAATATAATGTGTATATATGTACATTTAAAAGGTATTCATTTTTTCTCACTACTACAGGGGTTGGACAATGAAAGTGAAACACCTGTCATTTTAGTGTGGGAGGTTTCATGGCTAAATTGGACCAGCCTGGTAGCCAGTCTTCATTGATTGAACATTGCACCAGTAAGAGCAGAGTGTGAAGGTTCAATTAGCAGGGTAAGAGCACAGTTTTGCTCAAAATATTGAAATGCACACAACATTATGGGTGACATACCAGAGTTCAAAAGCGGACAAATTGTTGGTGCACGTCTTGCTGGCGCATCTGTGACCAAGACAGCAAGTCTTTGTGATGTATCAAGAGCCACGGTAGCCAGGGTAATGTCAGCATACCACCAAGAAGGACGAACCACATCCAACAGGATTAACTGTGGACGCAAGAGGAAGCTTTTTCCTCCACCAGTATCACGTAGTGACCTGGCCACTATCCTGCAAGAAGAATGGCTTAAAATCCCTCTGACCACTGTGCAGGACTTGTATTGGCTGCAAAAGAAGGCCCTACACCATACTGATAAATTATTGTGGTCTAAAACCAGGTGTTTCAGTTTTATTGTCCAACCCCTGTATATACCAAAACAAAGTGCACTGGAGTCAAATTCCTTTTTTGTCTGTAAAATCATGGCAATAAAACCAATTCTGACTCTGATCTGTTCTAATTCTGTTGCCACTGCTAATAGCATTTTTTTCTTCAGCCTTTAGGAACCTGTGAAACCCAGACCTTAAAGAGCTGTGTCTATTCTCATAGAATCTGGGGTTACAAAATGTAACCAAATAGAACCTTGTTCTATTTTGAAAAAGCTTCACACTATAAGGCTATTGCTTGTGGATTATAGGTGAAGCAGAGTGTAGTCTTTGCCTCACTGGGTCCGTTCGGACCACAAACAAAGAATCTGTTCGCAAAACAACTTAAAAATCTTTAAAGAAAACTTAAATACGCACTCAGAGGCGCCCGGCACACCTGAACAAGGAGGAAGAATACTCTCGTCAGGGCGGAAGCTGAGATGACAAACCCACTGCTGTGAATAGTGACCACACAGCTTAACAAACCAACAGTCCAGCAAAGCAGAAGCAGAACATAACAAAAAGACAACATCAGCAGGTGGATCAGGCATAATGATGCTGTCAGGGTTCTGGGTTTGTGTGTGTGTGTGTATGTGTGTGTGTGTTTGTGTTCACTTTGTTTTTAGCTTTCAGATGGTTCCAGAGTTTCTCAGGTGCATGGGGTGACAGGTGCGACTGATCTGCTGATTGCATTGGAGGAGTATTTAAGCAGGAGGCTGCCAGCATTTCGATGCTAGAGTGTTTGCCTTCAGTGGTAACAAATCTAGCCACTACCCAAGCTATGCTTCGTTCCATGAATCTTTGCTGACATTGTGTTTGACTTTTCGCAGGCTGAAACCTGAACCTTGTTTATCTTCGTTGAGCTTCGTCTTTGGCTCCAGTGATATCCTGGACGCTCAAGTTTACCTACGTTTTGTGGATTACATTCTGGATTTTGTGTTTTGGGTTAAGCTGGCAGCTTCCTGGAAATTCCAGACTCCTGAACCAAGGCAGAGGTGTACTCTGTCCACCCTCCAACACAAGTACCTGAACATTGAACTCTCTCATGAACTCACCAGTATTCACTCCCCAGCTTGTACTGAAGCATCTGGACAACCTAGCTTCGCACACCCAGGTTCTGACTCCCTCTACCCCTGGGGACTTGACAGCATTTACTTAGTAAGACACTTTCTTGTTTACAAGTATCGTTTTCCTTAACACCGTTCCCTGTTTCACCAGTTCTCTTCCCCTCTCTTTCAGTTGGCAAATTTACCCATTCATGTCCCTGTGTTCACGTACTGTAAATAAACACCATTACACTTTCAGCTTGTTTCCTCTGAGTGTTCTCTGTATGTGGATCAGTGCTATATCGAAAATGACACATGCGGCGCAACAACCCATGCATGCTTCAAGTGGCCAGAGCAGAGAACATCTGTTCACTACACTGGAAAACACGCAGTGCCAGGCTCAGCTTCTCACTGAGCCCACGGGAGGATCCATCATTAGGAGTGGACGACTTACCTGACAGTCCATGGACGAAGACGCTCCTTTGTGGTTTTCCTCCAGTTCTGCTGATTTGGCAGCCTCTGGATTGGGTCCCCTCCAAGCTGGTCACCAAGCTCACTGCCCTGGGACTGGAAAAGGCCATCTGTTGCTGGATATATTGGCATTTCTTAACAACAGACCACAGGCGGTAAGAATTGGCAGACACCTCTCCTCCACACTAGTCCTCAGCACAGGTGCACCTCAGGGCTGTGTTCTCAGTCCATTCCTCTACTCACTCTTCACGTATGACTGTACTGCCAGGCACAGCTCAAACGTTATCCTCAGGTTTGCTGACGACACCACCATCTTGGGCCTCATTACAGAGTGCCTACAGGAAGAAGGTGAAATCACTTACCAGTTGGTGTCAGGAAAATAACCTCTTTCTGAACGTTCTCAAAACTAAGGAGATGATAGTGGACTTTAGGAGACAGCGTGGAGGCCAACATTCCACAAATCTATATCAATAACGCTGAGGTGGAGCAAGTCAGTAGCCTCAAGTTCCTCTACATTCACATCGCTGAGGATTTGTCCTGGAAGGTACATGTAGACACTGTGGTCAAGAAAGTGTTGAGAATTAAAATCATGTAATTTCATGTTATTAGTTTAGTTTGCATGTGAGAACATTAAACTGAGATTTAACATGAGTGAGCCTTGGGGAGAGAGTCAGTAAGCGCAGGGGTCAGGGTGAAACTGGGGTTAGAAGGGTCTCAGCAGCTGCAAGCCGTAAAAGCTGGCTGTAGGGACAATAAAGCAATAAATGTCAACTTTTGGCCGTGGTATAGATGCCACAAGGAAGCTTGGCTGATTTACAACACCTGATGGAAAAAGGGAAGGCACAGTCAGTAAGCTTTGAAGTCCACAGTATAAAGATGTACTGAAAACTTGTAATGACAGAGACATGTGGGTAAAGACAGCCATGCTTTGCTGAAAATCCATCTCTCTCTGTAAGGGCCCTTATGTAAATTCTCTCTTCTTTATGTAATTTTCCTTCATTGTGTTATTTTGTATATTCATTTTGCATTAGGAATCATTGGACTTATTATCTTCCAAATTAAACTTGCGTTAATCTTAATTTCCTGCTCTTCATCTGTTCTTTCTCACAACATCCGGACTGGGAGAGGTTGAGGCCGCAAGAATATCAGTGATAGCATTATTTTACCTCAGCAAAAGCCCAATAGAGACTCTACTTCCTGAGAAGGCTGAGGAAGTTCAGTATGAACGCCAGCATCCTCACAAACTTCTAGAGGTGCATTATTGAGACCCTGCTGACGGGCTGTACCACAGTGTGGTACATTCTGCACCCGTCAGAGACGGAAAGCACTACAGAGGATGGTGCGAGCGGCAGAGACTATTACTGGTATCGACCCCTCCCCCATCCAGGACATCTACCGCAGCCGGTGTCTGCATAAAGCATGTAGCATCATCAAAGACCACACTCACCCAGCAAAACGACTTTTCCATCTGCTACCTTCTGGCAGGCGGTACAGGTGCCGGTCCGCACGCACAAAAAGACTTAAAACAGTTACTATCCACAAGCTGTCAGACTACTGAACTCTACACCAAACCACATTTTTGACACTTTTCTAGCTTATTGCTGCTCTACAATGTGTACTTTTTTATTGCATGCCATTAGTACTTTCATTTATATAGTGAGTTGAACGGTTCTTCTTATCCCAAGCATTTCATTGCATTGTTGACTGTATGCTAACCTGCATATGACAAATAATCCAATACAAATACACTGTTCATCCTGCACCCCATCCAGGAACCACAGGATCAACGCAACTGTACATTCCACCAAAATAAAAAATAATTTTACAAAATTATATTTGACCTCAAATAGCAGTATAGAACAGTACGGAATTGATTAAAGCATAATTAAAAGCTTTTAAAACAGCATGTTTCAGTTGAGGTAAAAACAATTAAATATCAATTAAATGAACGGAATATTCCGTTCATTTAATTGTACATCCGACTCAAGAGAATTCAGGGCTTCACCAATCATGGACCATACCGCACATCACTGAACTAAGATCAAATATAGGCTGGGAAATTTCAAATGTTATTGTATGTGTATGTTATAGGCTATTATTATATCACAAATAATCCCAAAAACAATTTTACAAGAACAATAATTAGGCCTACATTAATACACAAACTGGTAGATAGGTAGGTGTTTTCATTGCCTTTGTAAATCTGATTTTTCAGATGAAATATTTCCCTATTAAACTAAATAAAATTTGAAATAAAATTTTAAAAATTGTCTTCGGTTTTGTCATTATGTTGTTGAACAGTTTTTGCAGAACTTCTGCTGACAAAAATGTTATTTCTTTCCTTTATTTTTTATATGAAGTAATATTGTCTTTAATAAAAGAAAAAGTTAAATTTGAAATTCAGCATTCATTGTAAAATGTTTTTGTGCATCCTGGGTGTCTGACCGTTTCTGACTGGGATTGCAATCAGAAAAAGGAACAATGACCCTGACAGGCTGCCAAAGGTCCTGATTATTTTTTCATTTCAATTTTCATTTTCAGGTCATTGCTATTCTTTCAGTCTGCCTGCATTTTCTCAACATAGCGACCTGCTATTGGTGCACGTTGCGCGGTGCTGTTGTAAATTGCAGCTGCCTTTGGGACATGCATGAATATCAGACTAACAATGTACTAATAACGTTTTAGTGAGTTAATAACACTGCAGGTGTTATATAAGCATATTGGGTTCCACTCCTCCAAGAGTTTGTCAACTTTGTGCTGAAATAGCATATTGCTTGAGGCAAACGTGCTAACTGGACAGGGGTGTTATTTTGCGCTTGTGAACTTATTGCGCATGTAAATATATCGTGCTGCCCGTGTTTTGCGGTGCTGTCCGGTTTCAAGAACCTCTGTCTGTCTAGAGACAGACAGAGAGGGAGAGATAGAGAGATCCGTCACAGCCTCTCAGAACAATCATGTTCAGCCCATGTTGGGACCATATCACAGCCAGGCAGGGCCATAAAATGGGGGGGCCAATGCTCCCAATGCCCCTCCTGCCCCCCCATTCCGGCATTTCTGGCAACTCTGGTATCCCTTAATAAATGTCGGTAAAACCGTTGGCAGAGCTCAGTCAAAATTTGCAAATCGACTCTGACTCAATTTTAAGTCACATGACTCGAGTCCACACCTCTGGCAGCTTATGAGGGCCCACACTGGTAATTTAGGATAACGCTGATGTCCTCTCCTTAAACTGTACTTTTCCACCTTTCCTTTAGCTTTCAGAAGGATATTACCTGCAGCCTCTAGCTCCAAACCTTAAAACAGATTACACTGAGGGGCTTTTAACTGCCACCATTTTTTCTTTTGTTTTTGGATAGAAGATGGACCAAAACTCCACAGTGAAGCTGGAGCTTTAAACTTGTCTGTCTGACTTCCCTGGTCAGACAGACCAGGCAAATCCCTTCTGTGTTGACTTGACGGTAACAAGTGGGTTAAAGCTGACCTTAGTTACAGTCTAAATTGACCTATTTTCAGTCAAGCTTTTTTCTGTGGACAAAACATTGAAATATGTGAATGGGAGCAACTGTTTTGAAAATATAGACATCACTAAATAGTTTGTGAAAGCAAAAGGAGTGAATAAAATGTATACTACATAATGAAATAACCCATATGCTAATTTGTGAACTATATATATTTTTAAGCTTCATTTCAGACAAAGAATGATAAATTAATTAAGAACTACTTCTAGATGGAGCTTTGAAATTAATTACAAATATTTAGCTGGTGACCTATGGACATAACTCAGTTCATTTTAATCTGGCTGAACTGAATTTAGAACTAGTTCTTGTTAAGGATTAACTGGCACAACACTGCTGACAGCTGGACAGAAGACTGAACAACTGGATTGAAGAAATGCATTCACAAATCTATTGCATCGCAAAGAAGCTTCTCAAGGTAAAGGTTTGGGAGCAATTGTCATGGTTTAAACAGCAGATATGTGATAATTTACCCTTTTGCAGAACTGATTTCAAAACAGATTTCTTTACAAAGAGGGTGAGCGTTGATATTGGTTTGTGTACCTACATATACAATACATGCCACTGTGAGTGTTTGCTTGTGTGTACGTATGTGTTACATACTTGTTCTCCTGGCAGAGAACACATTCTGTTCCATATGTTTTTCCATCACTTCCACAAACTGGATCATACTCCTTGGTACAACCCTTTTCTTCATAACTTCCACAGTCAGGCTGGACACAAATGGTGAAATAAAAATTAATAATCACAAATAAAAATTTGAATAATAATAAAAAGAAGAATAAAATGTTTCAGGTTTTACATAGATCAAGAATTTGCCTGGATTAACCTAGGGTGACACCAGCACCCCAGAACCCCACCAAATAGGTGCTTTTCCATGTTATAAACCACTCAAGGCACTCTTTGGACTACAGCAACATTTACCTACTCGCTCTCACAAACACACACAAATTATTACACTTATACATAGATTGTTAAGTTGCCTATGCAAAATGGGAACATCAATACTTGGCAGGGGAGGAAGCTGGAATTGAAAACCACAACTTTTCAATTGAATGATGACTTCTCTTTTGTCTAAGTGGACTTAAAGTGCAGAGTAACAATGGTGGAAGGAGAGGATTTAATATTTGGTCTGTAAACCATTTGCAACTTAAATAATAATAATATAAGTAATATTATTAATTACAAATCTTCTTTGTGATTTATGAAATATAGATATTGTTCATCTTCTTTAGATTAGATTAATTAAAACAAAAGCACACTTAAAAAAAAACCAGAAAGTCAATGAAAAAAATCTAATTGAGGCATCTTTTGAAGATCACAACAATTTTGGGCTGCTGGGAAGGAAAATGAAAAGAAATTACTTCTAGGAATGTTTATATTTTCTTTACCTTAACTATTTTTCTCTTTCTGTTCTTATCTACACTTTGATTCTTTTGTCTTTCATACAGTAAGAAACGTCCTGTTTAAATGTTTATATTTTGTGTAGCAATAAATATTCAAGGACATAAAAATAAGACAATTTGAGAGCCCAGTTGCATTGTGTAAATGAGGACGATGCTCTGACAACAGACAGACATCTTTATCAACTACTCCAACCTCTCTCTTATACCTGAGGCTCAGTAGGAAGAGTAGTTGTCTGGCAATCAGAAGGTTGTGGGTTCAATTCCAGCTTCCTCCTGCCATATGTCTATGTGCCCCTGGGCAAGGCACTTAACCTCAAGTTGCCTACCGATCTGCGTATCGGTGTATGAATGTGTGAGCGTTAGTGAGTGCGATTGGGTGAATGTGGCTCTAGTGTAAAGCGCTTTGAGCGGTCTGTGTGACTGGAAAGGCGCTATATAAGTTCAGTCCATTTACCTTTTTTTTTTTTGTTCTGTTTTCAGATTAAAATTATCCAATAAAATTTTAATATGACAGAGTAAAGTGGGAATCCCATCAGCAATGACAGCATTTTTGGACAACATTATCCTAAATCTGAAACAAATTTTTGAAATAAAATAAAATTACAAAAAGAAAACCCACCTCTGCATCTCCAGAAAGAGCTTGTACTAGTTCTGGAGACAACAATTGTTCATGATCGCCTGGAACCTGAGTCAAAATGCCATGTTCCTGAGAAAGGACTGTGCACACACACACACACACACACACACACACGTATTCCAATACAAGAAAGAAACACAGACGCTGTAGAGACACATGACTACAAGCAATGGGGCAGAGCACCTTCAGTAATACAACAAAACTAAAAGAAGAGAAAACTTGTAAAAGTATAAATAAAATTCAACTTTGCTTTGGTGCAACTAGTTGTTCTGTGTGAAAAGCTATGTAAATAAACAAATATTTGACACAGTGACAAATCATGAAAAAAAACAGAACTATATCCACAAGTTTCATTAGGGGCTCAACACACATACTTAAAGAAACTTCAAACAGACACCCTTTCACTTTAAATCTATTAAATTAACACCACCATGCTTCCCCGTTTGAAAGGTGTCATTGTTACATAAAAGGTAATCATTTCAATTTTAAAAATGTAGTCATAAAAGCCTGTTTTAATGTAATTTGGTTCTGCCAAATGACAGATTCAGTTTAAGATGATCACTTGCTTCTTTTACTTCTTCTCATTCTTATATATTATACAAATTATGACAAAGAAACCACACCAATAATTCGCAGCTTTAATCCGTCGGATCTAAAAGGAAAAAATATTTAAGACTGAGCCAGAAACAATTTTCCTTTCTAAGTTAAAAGTTTAAATCTTATAATGAACTCACCAAAATCAAGAAGAAGCATAAAAAAACACAGCATAGTATGCTTCATGACTTCCATATTGTACTTCTATTTTCACACGCAACAGGTGTGTGTTTCACACACTCCTCATACTCTCCTTTTATACACGTAGCTGTTGAAACTCTCTAGCCATCTGTCGATTGGCTTCTCAGTAAAGATAAGGCAAACTCACTCACCAGATCATTGGAGCCAATAGAACAACCAATGACAAGAAGAAAAAACAAATATTCAGGAACGCTATAGACAAAATATAACTGTTTAAAGTTAAAGTCATTACATACATGCAGTCAACATAAACAGCAGGAAAAATCCACACTAAAACATTTCTACAAAACTGACAACAACGATGACAGGAGAAAATGAACAATGGTCTTTGGTGTTTGGCATTGATATATATTACTGTATTGGACATCGCCTATTGACCACTATAGTTAACTAACATGCGCACGCAGGCACCATTGCTATGCATTGAGTCATGTCAACAAATCCATACTGTTCCAATGTTGGATGAGCATGCATCTGTCACAAAACCATTGTAGCGCCCTATTTCTTGCCTGATTTTTGTAGAATATGGCTCAAATTAAAGCTGAGAAAATTGCCAATGTTATGACACATAGCAATACATACGCACCTTAAACAGAAATCTGTAAGCCATGTTGGAACTGTGCATTTTAGTGATGACAGGTATGCCTACTGTGCCATAAAGATCGCCATGCTGTCCATTTGTTTTTAACACCTCAAGCAGCATAGATGTTATTATTGCGTCACAGTTTGTTGGTTTCTGGCCTTGATTCTGGAATTTATGAACTGATGTATTAAAAGAGGGTTCATGTGACTCCTGTCACCTAGGGTCAGGAGTGGTAGTCTGACCACTGGCCTGGATCGCTCTGCAATTCCTGGAGCAGGTCCAAAGGCTAAGTTCTGATCATGCTTGATTTAAAAAAAAATAAACCATCCATGCTGTTTGTGTAGTTCACTTGGGTATCTGCCTTACTGAAGCTTCCAGACTGAAGACAGACACCCCCTCACCCCCTCCTTTCTTTTTCTGAGACTTTCTGTCACAGCTGTGCAGAGACACACAGAGACAGCCAGAGAAAAGAGTAGAGTACAGCAGGAGAGGATACAAAATAAGAAAGCACTGGCCCCTGATGCAGCTAAATGCTGTAAATTAATATTTGTTCATAAGGGAGCTGGTTAGACATAAACACTAGTGGTGAAAAGTGAAAACGCTAGCATAGCCCATCCAGCAGAAGTAGCTTAATGAGGAGGTTAGTTCCACTTTGAGCAACCTAAGGGAGCAGAAACAATGTAAAAAAACAAATGTTACGTTTTTACGAAGGAAATTGCAAGTTTTAGAATATGGTGAACAAACAGAATCTGGAAAAAATATTTGTTTAATTCTAAAATTGCCATGAATTCAGATTGTACTCTTCATAAACTCCACTAATTAGTTACTGTATATGAATATTGAAATCCTTGTATTATATTATTTTAGTCAGTCAGTCATTTTCTACTGCTTATTCCATAGTGGGTCACAGGGGAGCTGGTGCCTATCTCCAGCAGTCTATGGGCGAGAGGCAGGGTACACCCTGGACAGGTTGCCAGTCCATCGCAGGGCAACACACAAACAACCATGCACACACTCATTCATACACCTAAGGGCAATTTAGAGTTACCAATTAACCTAACAGGCATGTCTTTGGACTGTGGGAGGAAGCCAGAGTACCCGGTGAGAACCCACGCATGCACAGGGAGAACATGCAAACTCCATGCAGAAAGACCCCCGGCCGGGAATTGAACCCAGGACCTTCTTGCTGCAAGGCAACAGTGCTACCAACTGCGCCACCGTGCAGCCCTTATATTATTTTATTTAATCCTAATTTAACCAGGTAAAATGTTTTTAGTATTTTAAAGACTGTACTATTTTTCATGGCATACCTGTGTACATCGGTTATTTTTCTAGAATTCTTTGCAAATTAAGTCAAACGATCAAAGCAATATGTCATTCTACTCCTACAACTTTATTTGTCTTAAAAAAGAACCAGTTTTGCGTACATCTGACACTGCTTCTGCAGCCATCCTGACCCAATGCAAACCAATGGAGCATATGTGTCAAGCAGCATACATGTGATGTCCAATACAGTGATATATACATCAATGGTGTTGGGCACCTTTTAGTCATTTTCAGTTCAATTGACATTGGAATATGGCAATAGGTGGCATCTGAAAATTGAAATAACCAGTACTGTTCAATCTCTCAACCACAGCAAAAAGACCACTGTGTAAAAATAAGGAATATTTTTTATGAACACTAAATAATCTCCAGTCTCCCTAAACAGCTTCAGTTGCTCACACACGAAACACAAATAGAAAATCAGCTCAAAATAACTGTGATCAATAACTTACAGATAAAGTTTCTGTGAAGCTGGAAGAATTTTTCCTGTTTTTGTTTTGTTTTTTTGCTTTGAGACACTTGTCAGTATTACCATAGCAACACAGATTTTCACAAGCTGGAGCAGCTAGTCCGGATATTACAAGCTAAATTACAGCATCCACTCTTGTGTGTCTTTACGTTGGGTGTGTGGGTGTGAGTGGTTGTATGCATGGGAGTGGGAGTGTGTGATTGTGACTGTGTTTGCTTGTTTTTCTGTCAGATTGGGTCTTAGGCTGCCCCGCTCTTGTGGATCTCATATTACACCCTGCATCAAATGTGAGGCCTATTTGCCCACCATCATACTCCATAAAGGTGGCTGATGTCTCTGCCCGCAGGTGGGTTGGTAGTTCTTGGTGTTGCTGGCTCACTCACACCGGCTGCTTGGCTGGGCGTGGGCACCCTGGCTCTGTCAGACCTCTACTGGAGGGCTGTGTGCCCTTGGGTCTTGGGTCTCTGGGTCCATGGCTTGATCTGCTCCGGTGTAGGCGGCATATCCCTGGGGCTTCTGCACTGTAGCGTCTAGGTGGTTCCCCCGGCACTCTCCTCTGAGGGTGTGGGGTCATGACCCAAAGTTCATGGCCATAGGTGAGGGTAGAAACGTAGACCGACCGGTAAATCAAGAGATTCGCTTTTCGGCTCAGCTCTCTCTTCAACACAACGGACCGGCACAGTGCCCCCATTACTGCGGCAGCTGCACTGATCCATCTGTCGATCTCCCGCTCCATTCCCCCCTCACTCGTGAACAAGACCCTGAGATACGTAAACTCCTCCACTTGAGGCAGGAACTCCCCTCCAACCTGAAGAGGACAAGCCACCCTTTTCCTGTCGGGAACCATGGCCTCGGACTTGGAGGAGCTGATCCTTATCCCAGCCGCTTCACACTCGCCTGCTCACAGTGCATGCTGCAGGTCTTGGCTAGAGGGGCCAGCAGGACCACGTCATTTGCAAAAAGAAGAGACGAAATCCACTGGTCCCCAATCCAGACCCCCTTCGGCCCTTGGCGGCGCCTAGAAATCCTGTCCATAAAAGTTATGAACAGAACCGGTGACTAAGGGCAGCACTGCCGGAGTCCAACATGCACTGGGAACAGGTCCGACTTAGTGCTGGCAATGCGGATCAAACTCCTGTTCTGCTTGTACAGAGACCAGATGGCCCCTAATAAAGGGCCCCCAATTCCATACTCCCCGCACAGGGCATCATGAGGGACACAGTCAAATGCCTTCACCAGGTCCACAAAACACATGTGGATCGGTTGGGCAAATTCCCATGAACCCTCGAGTACCCTGTAGAGGGTATAGAGCTGGTCCGGTGTTCCACAGCCGGGACGAAAACCACACTGGTCCTCCTGAAGCCGAGGTTTGACTATCGGCCGGACTCTCCTCTCCAATACCCTGGCGTAGGCCTTACCAGGGAGGCTCCACCCTGTAGTTGGAACACACCCTCCGGTCCCCCTTCTTATGAAGGGGGACCACCACCCCAGTCTGCCAGTCCAGAGGCACTGTCCCCGACCGCCACACAATGTCAACCATGACAGCCCCACAACATTCAGAGACTTGAGGTACTCAGGACAGATCTCATCCACCCCCGAACCCTGCCCCTGCAGAGCTTTTTAACCACCTCAGTGACTTCAGCCTGGGTGATGAAATAGTCTAACCCCAAGTTCCCAGCCTCTGTTTCCACCAGGGAATACCTGATGGCAGGATTGAGGAGATCCTCGAAGTACTCCTTCCACCACCCAATAATGTCCCCAGTCGAGGTCAGCAGCCTCCCACCACCATTGTAAACAGTGTTGGCGAAGCACTGCTTCCCCCTCCTGAGGCGCCGGATGGTTTGCCAGAATTGCTTCGAGGCCAACCAGTAGTCCTTCTCATTGGCCTCACCGAACTCCTCCCAGCCCAGAGTTTTTGCCTCTGCCACAGCCCGGGCCGTGGCACACTTGGCGGCACCCTCCTTGAACTGCCACCTTAATGTGGTGGAGGTGTTTGAGTGCTCGAATGATCTTAGAGGCTATGTTGTCTGGGGCTTAAATGCCCCTGGTAGGGTCTCCCATGGCAAACAGGCTCTAGGTGACGGTCACACAAAGAGCCGTTCAAGACACCCTCATGAGGACCATTATATCGAGGCACGTGACGTCGCCCGGTACGGCGGAGCCGGGGTCCCACCCTGGAGCCAGGCCTCGGGTCGGGACGCGTCGGAGAGAACCTGGTGGCCGGGTTGCTACTTGCGGGACCCGGCCGGGCGAAGCCCGAACAAGAGACGCAAGGCCTTCCCCCAGTTTCCGAGGGATGTTGGAGACATAGAGTCCGAGTGGACCATGTTCTCCGTATCTATTGTCAATGCTGCTGGTTATTAAAAGCAAATATACATGGTGTCAGAAGAGGGATGGTTCGCAAAGCCTGCACAGTTCAATGAATGGTAAATGGACTGAACTGATATAGCGCTTTTCCAGTCATACAGACTGCTCATAGCACTTTACACTAGAGCCACATTCACCCAATTGCACTCACTAACGCTCACACACCGATACGCAGATCAGTAAGCAACTTGAGGTTAAGTGCCTTGCCCAGGGGCACATCAACATATGGCAGGAGGAAGCTGGAATCAAACCCACAACCTTCTGATTGCAAGACGACTACTCTTCCTACTGAGCCACAGTCGCCTACAATGAAGGCAGTAAGAGCCGGTAAGGGCTACAACAAAAACTAGTTTTTAAGCTCCGCTAAGGGACAGCATGGCGGATGGATTTCGGCATCTAGATCTTCTCGTCTTCAACAGCAATGTTGTTGAAAACTGGCGTAAGTTTGAGCGTGAATATGACCTTTTCATCGCCGCTGCCTACAGTGACAAAGATGCTAAAACCTAGTTCTACATACACCTGAATCAGGCGGGACCCGAGGCCATAGAGAGGGAATGATCATTCTCACATACCCCTGCAGTCATTACAGCCGAAGGAGTAATAGAAGTCCCCGGGGAGGCAAGGGAGAACCCCGCGTGTCTAAAAACAAAGTTCATAGAGATTTGCAACCCAGAGACTAATGTTATAATGGAGAGGCAACAAAAGACAACAGAAACCAGATGAGACTATTGAAGCTGTTGGACCACTTATTTGCTGAATATAGGACCATTTGCACGTTGCTGGACGCCATTACACCTTTCCAATGTCATCTGCCATTTTGTACCGCAGGATAGTCTGTCCTACAAATCCCACCGGCCACTGCGGCTGATCAGACGGGGCGTCCCAGTTCCGATGCCCCACTGAACCATATAAACGGACTATGAGACTGCCCACACTTTGCTTCACGTTGGAGACCGGACCAACATCTGAAGCATCTCATTCTGGAGAAGAGTTCCCTCGTGGATTTCATTTATTCTCCTCGTTGGCCAACGGAAAAGAAAAATTCATGAAAGAGGTTTCTGGAATAAGAAGGCCAGAAATTTCACTTTGCCCATCGAAGACATGAGTTTAACACGTAACAGAAGAAAAAAACCCTCACAGTGGTTTCAAGGAGACGGATCGCCATCTTGTTTTGTTCCAGTCGACTGCTGACGGTCTGATCATATTTTTCCCTTTTGCCAAGGAGGCCAAAGGACGGAGATTGACCACTTTCTTGGAGTTTAACTGCAGACGCGCAGAAACTCTTCACTCCCCTTTCCTCTCTCACTCGCTGCCCCAGAAGGAAGACTTCAACAAGTAAAATCCACCTTTTATTTTCATTTCTTTATTAGGAATAGCTTGGGCAGGGTAGAGTAGGGTTTTAGTGCGATGTAGAATCACCACTTAGAGTCTAATGTGTTCTGAATTGTATGTTCATGCCATTGTTCTTTTGAAATGTGATTACTGTTGTTTTCTGAGGCCGCCGAGTCTTGCAAGGTTGTGGTTTCACCGTGTGAACACCTGAGAGCAGGTGCGCTGTGAAACTGGACCGCTATAATAACCTTATGGTGAAAATCAACCATTTTCTTTGTCTTCAACTTCATGTTTTATGAGTTGCTGCCAAAAGTTTTATAACCCTTTGTGTTTTCGAACATCCCCAGCGGCGGGGGATATTTTATGGCTCACCGTAACTAAGCTACACTTTCTGGCGGGCCGCTTCCCAAATCTCCGTTCAAAACCATATTCCTTTGTCATATTATCACCTTTGCCATAACTGCTGGTTTGATTCCATACTGCTGTTTTGTTTTATTTTGTTTAGTGATATTTTTTTGTTTTCCTTCTGTGTAGAACTTTACAGATGCACAAATGAAGCACCTTGAGAATTTCTACTTTTCACACATGCTTCCAACATAAGTCGATGAATTTGCTGAAAAGAAAATTCAGCTCTGCTCAAAATACCTTGATCTATGGTGGGTTTCAAACTGTGGTGAATTTATCTCATATTACTTTGACTGTGTAGCTTTTGTTATACGATGTGCTGTTTTTGTATGGGTGGGTAGGTAAGGGAGTTGCCTAATGTTGTTGAAGTCTGTTAAAGTACTAAAAAGCCAATAAATATATATTTTTTAAAATATCTTGATCTCTTGAAAATACACTAGGCAAATAACTGGTTTTATGTGTAGTACACTCCCAAAATGCTCCAAACACTAGAACATTGAAAAATAAACAACAGAAAATCCCTCCAGACATATTAGGACATACAATGCAATTAGACAAAACTACATTATTAATATGAAATTTGGAAATTGTATATTACAACAGAGAAAAAAACTATTATAAGAATACATATATGTTGATAACTGACGGTATGAACACAAGAATCACAATTATTTTAAACATTTTCTTAGTTCTTAGTTCAATAACAGGTTGAAAGGTTAAGAACTTTTTTTTGCTTTAACAAAAAGATTGCACTTTTAAAACTACCCAGCATATTACCATATTATTAGAGTTGGGTTAAAGTAATTGTAAGAACATCTGCAAATCAGATGTTTAAGGTAGTTGTTGGATGGGTGCGAGGACTTGTTATCACTCATGTAAAAACTTTGTGCTGCAAAGCACCTGCAGTCTGCTCTTTGGTATGCAGCTTGTCTCTGAGTGCAGTCCTCCCCCCTGTGTGTGAAATCACCGTTATCTATTTCCCATGAGAACCAGCCTCCTTTCAGTCTCACACACACACACACATACACCCTGTCTGAACTGTCTGTTGAACTGTACATATAAATAAAGAGATAAGGTGTCAAAAACGTTGTAGTTGCACTGCAAAGTGGGCTACCCTTGTCACAAGTAAAACTGACTCTGTATCGTTCTTACCTCTGAGTTGACTAAATAATACCTAACATTTATTTGGTCCTTCGTAGTCGGATTAATTCAATAACCTTATTTCTCTTTGCTTTAACAGTGACTCTGGGATCCGTGGGGGAAGCCTGACGTCGAGCGAAGCACCGCTGCACAGCCTCCATTAGCCGGAGTGGCTGAAAGTCCCGGTGTGTGTGAATTCACACCTGGCCAGTGGGTTATCGCCTTCCTCGGCGCGGGGTGACTCTCACAGGGTCCAGAGAGTCACCAAGAAGTCAACTCCGAGGTGAGACAGTTTTAAAATACAGTTAATAAGAAAAGTACTTAACAGTCGTTGGTAGTGTGTCGCCAGTAAAGGACACTGCATTGGGAAGGTTTTTATTCCACCGTGAAAGGAATAGTGACAAATTAAGGTAGGGCCCCGCCAAGAAGGGGGCCAAATAAAATGACTAAGGGTTATTCCCCTGCGAGGGAATAGAATAAGCGCTATAAAAGTAAAAAGAACGGAGTAAATTGAGCTCATAAAATAACACCAAGTTAACTTAGAAAAAATTACAAGGTACCTGAAACTAACTGTGTGACTGTGTTGTGTGTGTATGGAGGACTAAGCATTTTAAGTCCTGTGTTTTCTTTTGCCCAGATTAAAACTACGTACTGGTGACTTTGGAGATTAAGGTCGGATATCATTCCAGAAAATTAACACCGCTGCGAACTAGTTGCAGTAGAAGGCCGTGTTAATGTCCTCTCCTTAAAGTCTCATGCCAGTGACCTTTTATCTGGGACATTTATACTATAATTAAACTAACATAAAACATAATGGGGAAGAAACAAAGTAAACTAATTGACTTAGAAGCAGATGTAAAGTTTATGGAGAACTATGTAAAAGGAGCAGGTATGATCTGTCATAGATGGAATAAAAAAAAAACATGGTTTCTTGGGTAAACTAAATATTAACGATATCTTAAAATTACAAGGGGATTTAAAATTAGAAATAATGAAAACCAAAAAGAGACAAAAGAAAGAACAAAGGAAGGTTGAATATAAACTCTCAGAAAAATGGTTGGAACAGAGCAAGCTGAGAGACATACAGAGGCAGGATAAGAGGGAGAAGCGAAAAGAAAAGTTAACAGCCGCAGTTTTGGTGCGGCCAGAGGAGGAGACTACAGCTGCCTTCAGACAGCAGAGGCGGCAGCCTCCAAGAGCGCAGCCGCCTGCTACACAGGCAGTGATACAGCGTGAGGAGGAGGAAGAAGGCGTAGCCGCAGCACCTCCTCAAACCAGAAAAAGCCAGATAAATCAAGCAACCCTTTTAAAACAGAAATATGTAAACGATGGCATACAAAACACAGATTTTCAGGTAACTTAATTGTCACTGAAATCCTAAAACTACACGGGGATCTTAAACTGGAGATTATGCATTCAAAAGATTCAAGAGACAATAAAAAAACCTTGCCAGATTATAATTTCAAAGGGGACCTTTCAGTCCCTGAGTGCACACAGTTGATAAACAGATTAAACCAAAAAGATGAATTAAAAAAAACAATAAGAGCAGCCTTTAGCTGACATAGCCATAATACTGAGGCCTTAAGAAAAGCACAGGAAAAACTTTCAGCTTAACTGAAAACAAATAAGGGGGAGCGGACCGCCACCCATCCCAGTTTAGAATACCAAGGTAGTCCCAAATTATAATGGTGTAATACTACCAACAACACCATGATAAAATGCAAAAGATTCATTTTACAGGGAAATAATTCCATATTGGCTCAGATTGTGTGCATTCTTGATTCTCTCCTCTTTGAGAGAAGTTAAATTTCAGCTCTGTGAAACGACCTTGACAAAGAGATGCAGCTGCCTGAAAACAAAGATAAAACTTCTGCAAACAGCAGAAGCCTGTCTCTGCTGAAACGTCTGATACAAATTGTAACTATACCTCTGCATGTGTCAAACTCAAGGTACGCGGGCCAAAACCAGACCCCAGAAGTTTAGTGATTCTCTAGAAGTAGAGCCTTTAATATGGTGATTGTGTGCTTGAATGTTATTTGGTCAATCAATAAGCAGTTTTGTCTACATTCTGCCACAATCTGCCTTTTGAAAATGTTTTGAATCTTGCTCTTCATGTAAAAAGAAAAATTGGCTAAAGTCTGCAGACACAAAATGAACTTGGATTGAAGCTCTAACTATGTTTATTTAATCTGAGATCCTCTCCAAATGCAACAGTATATGTCAGTCTACATGAGATACTAACAACTTCACCTACTGGTATAATATAAAGATCTGAATGAATATGTGAAACAAACAATGATGAAAGTTTTTCAACAGGTGATGCTCATCCAGGAGGAAGACAGTGTTCCTAGGAAATGCAGCTCATTCATTAACAATACATTTTTCTTCTATAGGTGGAAGTTTTGCTGACTAATCATAGACTGGATCTATGAAACATTATGTGCACAGAACAAATGACCAAGGTTCTGACTGACTTATGAACCTCACTGACCTAACAATGATAACATGACACCCAACAGACAATACCTTTAAGGTGGACCCACTAAGACCACCTTATTGATTCTTGGTGAATAAAAAAGAATTGAAGCGTTCAAAACAGACCTAGTGGAAACAAAAGGGGTTATGAGGAAAAGATGTGCATTTTAAGAAAAATAGAAGTCAAATTATGTTCAAATTTTCGCAAATAAAATTACTCTGACAGATAAATAAGTAAGTAGTGTGTGAATGTGTGTGAATGGGAATGACTGATTTCATTGTAATGCATCTTTGAGGGACCTTAAAAGCGCTAATAAAGGTCTGATGTTCTGATGATCTTTGCCAAATTTATATCTTAATAAAGTTTCCAGAATCTTTTTCGAAAAATCATATAAAGATGGCAAAGGTTCTACCTGTATTGAAAATACTGATAACCATAGGAAAGTTCATAAATCTGTCTTCAATTTTTCACAATTCTTTTACAAACAGGTTATTTAAACGTTCATGTGGCCAAATGTCTGTGTTTGACTTTCTGTTTTTGTGAAATAAATGTCTGTTTCATGTTATGTAAAAATTAGAGTCCTCAACATTACTATAATAATATTAGGTCAGTTCTCTATGGTAAAACAAAAAGATTTTTACAGACATTTAGACTTTTTCCAGTCAGGTTCAAAATGATCGAATTGAACTCAAACTTAACACAAGATGAAATGAACCTTAACAGAATTACTGGACTGGACTGAAATAGAGAAAACTTGAGTTAATTGAAACAAACTTTAGTTACTTGAACTAAATACAAAGCTGACTGAAACTGTATGTTGTATCTATAAAACTGGGTAAGATAAACTAAGATTATAAGATATAATATGCCCTTCATTTTTTGTGTTCATCAGTGAGTGAGTTTTTATTTTTTATTTTTAATAAGAACTAAACCAAGCATTATTTATAATAATAGCAACTACCAAAAATAGTGATCTCATTTTTAAATGTAATAAGGACTTACTTTATAAAATATGATAAAAAAGAATAATAAGAATTTGGAAAAACAGAGGCTTTAAACCTCTGCAGGAACAGCACTGACACTGTCGACAATAGATCCTAATACAGGAATCTGGAAGCTCACTCTAGGGTGGACAGTCAAAGTCCATCCAAGGATACATTTAGATGAGGCAGAGGGACAAATACAGGGCTTAGCTGAGAGCAAAGAGAGCAACATGCATCCTGCCTTAGCTGCTGTCCCACCTGAACTGTGGTCCCAATCATCAACTGATGTAGGGCTTATAAAGGGGTTCCTACCATACAAGGTTAAACTAATATCTGAAAAAAGGCCATTAGTCCGCCAATACCCCTTCAAGCCAGAAGCTGAAGAAGGTACTAAGCCAGTAATATATGTTGAAGTCAGGAATATTAAGAGAATATTTACAACACAGCGGCTACAGTGACACATTGGGAAGACCCACGTGTCAAGGGGGGAATATGTCACATCTGGTAAAGCATTAATGCTACACTATACACTCTAAAAAGATGTGCCCTTTAAATCCAAGTACTCTAATACCTACTGCAGAAGATGGAAAACCACATTCTTATAAAGCAAAAGTTGAAGAAGACACAAAACCCAGACAAGACATTTCTCAAACCCTTATACCAGATTCATGTGTTGTGTTTGTAGATGGCTCAGCATCTAAAGATGAATATGGAAAGAATAGAGTTGGTTATGCAATAACAACCATCGATAGGATAATATAAGCTAAATCTCTACCCAATACATGCTCAGCCCAAACAGCAGAATTATATGCTGTAGTAAGATCATGTGAATTACACGAGGGACAAATACTTACTATATACACAGACAGCCAATACGTTTTCGGATCAGTACATCACCATGATAAGATTTGGCAAAATAGAGGTTTTAAAACATCATCAGGGACAGAACTAACTCATTTCAACCTATTAAAGAGAAAATGTCAGATCTGCTATTTATAGACACAGACGTGCTGAAAGACGCCCAACAGTCAGCACCCAAGACAGAAATAAAGGCCTGGCTAAAGAGAGGAGCACAGAAAAAAGATGACATCTATCAGATAGAAGATAAACCAATCCTCCCAAAAAATGTATACAACACAGCGGCTACAGTGACACATTGGGAAGACCCACGTGTCAAGGGGGGAATATGTCACATCTGGTAAAGCATTAATGCTACACTATAAATATTTCTGACTATGCAAATCATTTTTGCAGATCATGCATAATTTGTTGCAAACACGGGGGAAGAAATATTGCCTACTTGTAATAGATGAACCTAGTGACACATTTTTTCCCCACATATGGTATCCCACAGATTATAAGGTCAGATAATGGAACTCATTTTGTAAATAGTGTAATAGAACTAAGTTCTAATGCATTAGGGTTTCAGTTAAAGATTAAGTAAAACAATGGAAGAAACAGGGAGGCCATGGCCCGGAGGCCTATCCCTGGTTAAATTATGGATGAGAATAACTCCAAATCAAACTGGTCTTACTCCATTTGCCACCTACTGTACATCATTGTATAACTCCACCCACTATATTCTGAGCCTGAGATCACATGACACCAAGTCGCTGATGTAAATTTGTATTCTCATAGAAATAGTACATGGCAGACCGTTTTCTCTGCCCTCTGACATGAATGAAATAGAGAAAGCACAACAGTAAGCTGTGTGGATGAATAAAATGTTGCAGACAAAAGAAACACAAATGTCCAGTGGTCTGCCGATAATCTCTGCTCCTATCCCACAGAACGACCTGAGGCCTGGAGACCTGGTCCTGATTAAGACAGTCCACAGGAAGGATTGGAGCACTCCCTGCTGGAAAGGGCCGTTTCAAGTACTCCTGACAACGCCCACAGCTCTGAAAATAGCAGAGAGGCCTTCCTGGATCCATAAAAGCCACTGTAAGCCAGTTTTGCTGTTACAGGAGCCAGATCAACCGACGGGGTAGCAGAAGGAAGTCCGGGTTCAAAGGAGTTGGAGGACCCATAGGGCCCAATGTCTCAAACCGGTGAAGAAAACAGCTGATCTGCGCCCAATTATAAAATGGCTCTCTGTAACATGTGGACAGGTGTTATGATTTGGGGTTGTTTGGTGTTTGGTTTCTGGTTTCTGGTTTTTTCCTTATGTTTTTCACTGCTCCAGTCTTTAATCATGTCTCTGTTTATTATTTTCCTAGTCATGCTTTAGATTTTGTCTTCTAGTTTATGTGCGGTCAAGTTAAGTTTTTGGATCTGGTTTTGCTTTCGTTTCATGTTTTTCTAGTTATAGTTCTATTAGTTTGTTTTCTCGGATTTGCGTTCTGTTCAAGCCATGTTTTGCTCCAGTCACGTTTTGTTCTGTCAATTAAGTTTATTCGGTTCACCTGCACCATGTTAATCAGTTTTGTGTTCCACCTTTACCATGCTCCATTTAAACACACCTTGTTCAGTTAGTCGTCACAGAAACATCTTTTCAAATCATGCTCAAGTCTTGCGTTTTCATCATGCCAAGCCTGTCTTGTCAACCTGCCCATGTCTGTTTTTGTGGTCACCATCTGTGAGTGAGTTTTTGTTTTTTATTAAATTGTTTTTCACCTACCGTCATGCTGCCTGCTAGTCTGCATTCTGGGTTCGTCCGTTGTTCACGTCCTGACAGACAGGACTGAGCTTAATTCTGAGCTTAATTCTGTCTAAAGCAGGATCCACAGGAGGTGATACCGCACCAGAAAAGATGGACATCTGATGGAATGCATCTCAGACCACTGACGGAAGAACATGACGCACATCCATTCCTACAGAATTTCTGGTATCGGTCACAGTGGCATATGAAAGCCTGAGTGTACTCATACATTGTCCAGACGGGACATTCTTCACGGATACACAATGGACTCCTGGCAGAAGTAGAGGATTGTGTGTCTGACAATGATGTCAGTCGAGGACGTGGAAGATTGGATTTTTGATAACAGGATTTCTGCTTTTCGGAGTTTGCAGATACCTGGCATATCGTGAAATTGGGGAAACGTTGGCAGCGGTTCTTGCCCTTACAAGGCTGCCTGGCTTATGTGAAGGGATCTGCAGAGCTATCAACACTCAGACTGAAATGTTAAGGGAGCAGAATTGCAAACTGGATGTGATCCTACAAGATCGCAAGCTGGCTGCGATTCCTGGACTCAGAGGTGAAATGGGATAAATCTTGGAGAAGTTGTATGTTTGGATCTGGCGAAAGACCAGGAATTTGGATGTTTGGATTCGCCATTGAGAAGCACCGGCGAGACTCTCAAGGCTGACGGAAAATTAAGAGTCAGTCTGACCCAAATAATTGTTGTTTTTCTGAATCTGGCTCCCCTGCACAGCTTTGAGGGCTGGCTATCTTCAACTTCTTCTGGAAGTTTTGTAAACATGACGCTCTGCTCCCTGTGCCCCTTCCCTTCCCTGAGGACCTGCTCAGAACCGTGTGGCCGGTTGATGAACACTCCATTGTACCATCAAGGACAATGGCCTCTGTGACAGTGCTTCATGGACTTACTTTGCACACACGCACATGCTCATTTAAACATACCCACCCCTGACACACAGTCTTCACCGTATCCCTGCAATATGTTGCCTCGTGCTGAGGTTTTTGTTTGATATCTCAAACTGTATCCTGCTAAGGATAAAGTGTAAAATATGATTTTTTCCCCTCGTCTTACCTAATGTGGTCTTTCTTCTTATCCTCTTTTTACCTAAACGTGGCTTCATAGATTTTTAGATTTCTTAGAAGGATTGTATTACAACTATTTCATACCAGTGAAAGCCAAACATTATTAGTATCTGTTATGATTTGGGGTTGTTTGGTTTTTGGTTTCGGATTTTTTCCTTATATGTTTTTCACTGCTCAAGTTTTGAATCATGCTTCTGTTTATTATTTTCCTGTTTATGCTTTTGTTTCATGTTTTTCTAGTTATAGTTCTATTAGTTTGTTTCCTTGGATTTGCGTTCTGTTCAAGCCATGTTTTGCTCCTGTCATGTTGTGTTCTCTGTTAATTAGCTTTATTCGGTTCACCTGCTCCAAACTAATCTGTCTCCTAGCTCCACCTGATTTACACTCCATAATCACACACCTGTTCTGTCATTCGGCGCGGAAACATTTCTCATATCATGTCTTGCTCTCAAACTAAGTCTTGTTTTTTGATTGTGCCATGCCTGTCTCGCCTGCCCGTTTGTTGTTTTGTTCCTGCCTCCTGCTGAGAGTGAGTTTTTGTTATTAAACCTTTGCACTTACCATCACGCTGCCTGCTTGTCTGCATTCTGGGGTCCTATATCTCGCAAGCCTTAACAGAATGTTTCCGCCAACAATGGACCTCACGGATGAGCATCAGGCTAGCTCCTGTCTTGGGAGGTGGAGAAGTCGTTGCGCCGGTCTGCAGGGCTGTCAGTGCCGCAGTCGGCTTATGATGGATCCAGGTTGGCGATTCCATGTCCGAGGACAGGTCCCCTTCGTTGCCGTTCTCCGCCTGCTTCCCTGGCTGCGCACTCTGGTCTGGCAGTGAGGCCCACGTCCTCCTCCCGCCGCAAGAAACGCCAACGTGCAGGGGTTCCCAACCGGTCGGCTGGCAAGGAAGTGCTTTCCCTGTCTGCGGACGGGAGGTCTGCATGAAGTAGTCCTGCATCCTCGCCTGCCACAGCAGTGTCTGCCAGGCTCGCTGCAGCTCTGCCCATGCCGTCTTCGCTCGCTCCAGCCCATAACACTGAGTCTTCGCCTGATGAACTGGAGGAGCGGCTAAGGTTCTACGCAAGCCAGATAAAGAGCTTAAGGAAGACCAGCCTCGTGTATTCCTCTCCGGAGCTGATGGAGAGAATCAGGCAGGTGGAGAGGGACTACGAGATTGCAGTCAGGCTGGTTTTCTCCCGTCCACCTCCTTCCACAACAGGACTCCAGGGAGCTGCTGCTGCTGCAGAGCAGCCCACGCCAGGTCCACAGCCAGGTCTTCAGCCTGACACACCTCAGCCTGACTCTCAGCCTGACACACCTCAGCCTGACTCCAGGCCAGACACACCTCAGCCTGACTCTCAGCCTGACACACCTCAGCCTGACTCCAGGCCAGACACACCACAGCCTGACTCCAGGCCAGACACACCACAGCCTGGGATGACGCCTGAGCCTAAGTCAGCATCAACCCCCTCCACACGGCGCAGAGGACGTCGTAAGAGGGACGCCCTGGCTCAAGTCATCGGGGGCCCCGGCGATGCCTCTGCTCACGCCACTGAGGGTCTCGGTGACGCCTCAGCCTCTGCTCACGCCACTGAAGGTCTCGGCAACACCTCAGCTCCTGCGCATCTCACTGAGGGTCTCGACGACGCCTCAGCTCCTGCACACGTCACTGAGGGTCCCGCCGATGCCTCAGCTCCTGCTCACGTCACTGAGGGTCCCGCCGACGCCCCAGTTCCTGTTCCTTGTCTGCAGGGGTTCAGTGAGGAACTGGTCCTCGTTCTGGCTTCTGAACCCTGCGACGAGGGGTTCGAGGAGGAAGCGCCATCGAACCCTGTTCATGAGGGGTTCAAGGAACAGTTTGTCCTCGTTCTGGCCTTTGAACCCAGAGACAAGGGTTCGCCAGGCTCTGCTTCAGCCTATGAGGGTTCGCCAGGCTCCACGCCTCCGGAGTTCCACAGAGTTTCTGGTGGGTCCTCAGCTCTGCTCGGTCGGCCTCCTGACCAACCTGCAGGTTCCCGTCGCCGGCCACCACGGTCTCTACGCTTCTGTCGGTCTCCACGTCTTTGTCGCAGGTCTCCACGCCTTCACCGTTGACTGCCCAGAACTTTGTGGTGCAGCTCATGGCGCCCGCCTGAACTCTGTGCCTGCTGGGGACGAGCTCCCTGAGCCCGCCTGAACTCTGTTTGTTTCTGGCCCTCCTGCCGCGGCCCCCTCCGTCCACCTTGTGTGGGTTGTTTTTTGTTTCTTAGAAGGATTGTATTCTGTTGGAAAATATTTAAAATACTTAATAGGGTCTGCATTGCTAAGCTCAAGTTAGGTTTAATAATGTGTGAAATGAAATGTACTGTGTAACTTAGTGGATTGCTCAAAACAGGTGTGTGTGTGTGTGTGTATGTGTGTGTGTCTGACTTGGCTGTGGTCAGCCTGGCACCAGTGAAGATATTTCTGTACATGTCTCAGATAACAGCCAAACGTAGAATAACAGGAATGTTGTGAAGGTCTGAACAGACAGCTGAATGCCAGGTGTAAGAGTTCAACCAGACACTCAGCTAAAAATATGTGTTTTTTTGTCTTTGTAATTGTACACGCCTTGCTTTTGAATAAAAACCCTGTCTTTGGGGAGGAAACGTCAGAAGTGTTCTGGTGACTTAGCTGGAACACTTCTCCTCCGGCCGGGGCAAAAGAAACTGTGCAGACTCTGTGTTATTTAGCTTTACCAAAACAAACGAGCACGCAGGAGTTCCTGGGGAACAACTCCAACAACTTGGTGACTCCCGACGTGATTTGGGAAAAGCGAGGACTTTCGGCTAAATCAGAACTTCACCAAAAGACTCTGACACCGGGGTACTCCCGCACTTCTTACAAGGTAAGCAGAAACCTGTTTAAACGAACTCTGCACTTTTGGCATTGTCAATAGGCCTAAATTCTTGGTGTCAGATGTCCAAGTAAGTGAAATGTTCTGCTAAATTTAACACGTGTAAAGTAATGCATTAAGGTACTGTAAAAGAGGTCAGGAAAAGCAAAATGAGAAGTGTTTTTTGAACTAAAGGGTTAGAGTCCCTCTGAATAAGAGTTCGAGGCCCGAGTGTTTCCTGAGTTTGGCAACTCCACATGTTTTCTGACGGTTGGACCAGGAGAGATTGAAAAAGTCGCGCTGAGTGGAAGGGTTTGAGGCCCTCCGCACGCGCAAGCTATATATCTTGTTGTGTTTTCGTATTTGTCTAACTGGATTTACTATGCATATGAGTGAGAAGAGAATACAAATGAGTGGCTGCGAAAGGCTGCACTTGAGTGTGAGTGACTGTAGAAGCGGTGATTATATTACAAACTGTATTGCCATAGATAATAAAAAAAAAAGAGACAAGTTGTTCAACAGGGAACCGAGAATATAAGAGAGACAAAAGCACAACAAACGCTTAGACTTTTAAGAGGGGTTACACTATTGGAATCAAAAGTGCATGATTTATATGAGAAAGCTTCTCAACCGATGACAGAAAAACAGTTTAAAGATTCTGGAAGAACACACACCATGACTACTTGTAGCCAGAGCGGTCCATCCAGATTTCAATGTCCGTTGTTGACCTCATCAGTTGGAATGACAAAATATGTCCCTTTTTCATTAGGAGATGTACAGGCATTAGTGGATAAGTTGCCACCTATTGCAGGATGCGGACGTGTCTGGTTACAGGAATTAGATACATTGACTAAAGGCATGACACTGGCCTTGGGTGACTTTAGATCAATTTTGGGACGATCTGTGCATCCCCCGGTGGCTAGGGAGATAGAACAGAATGCTGATTGCAGTAAGGACCCTGATGACACACCCCTGACAAGTCTAATGACAGCCCTAGGGAAGGCCATAAGAAATCAGTATCCGCCCCCGTTGCAGTCCCTCAATTCGATTCGGACTCTAATCAGCATCCTAAAGAGCACATTAGTGCTGCAGTGGACACATGGATGAGACACACAGGAGTTAATCCTAAGGGTGACGGGACAGGAATGGGACAGCTGTTTAAAAAGCCATATTAAGAGGAGTTCCTGTTGACATGTGTCAAAAGATGAAAAATAATCCTGATTTGCAGGGAACAGACTTCACAAAGTGGGAAAAACGTTTAATTCACCTTTTACATACAGCTCAGGAGGCAGAGAAAAAGAAAAGAGGAGAAAGAGCAGCTCCAGAACTAGCTCCTTAAATTACAGCTGCAAGAGGCCAAAGAGAAATTAAATAAGAGAAAAAGTGATAAAACTGAAAATGTAATGTTAGCTCAACCTGTTCCTCCTGCTGCGTCTGCATCTCCTGCAGCACACACCCCTATGTTTATGTTACCACCTGTGACTGATCAGTGGCAAGGAGGGGGGTTACCCCCTCCTCCACCCTATCCATTTTTATAATTACAGGTACAGTGGCCCCGGTCGTGGAGGCAGATGGCATGTTGGTGGTCAGCTGGTCGTGGTGGATGGTGTGGAGCACCCAGAGGAAGGGGTGGAAACAGCAGGGCACTGGGAGATGTGTGCTACAACTGCGGTCAGTCTGGATATTGGGCACGCACCGGCCCCACCTGGGGGTAACAGCAGGGAGTAACGGTCCCTCCTAATGCAGGTATGGCACCTCTACCACCCCAGCAGGGCCAGTATCCACAGATGGTTGGACACCCTTCTTACGGCCCATACGGACGCCCCTGAGGAGGACCAAGGCAGCGTGGGCACAGCAGATCCCATGTTGCCTGCAAAGGTGGGAGAGAACTGTCTGAATTTTTAGTGGACACTGGAGCTACTTATTCCACCATAACACAGCAACCTCCTAAACCACTGCTCTCTACCAAGACTGTTTCTGTGATGGGCTTATCAGGGCTGCACAAATTCTTCGTGTTCAGATTGGGACTCAGAGAGTAACTCACCCTTTTGTTAATTTGCTGGGCAGAGACTTATTAGTGAAGCTGGGAGCATCAGTGCTGTGTGGTATTGATGGGTTAACGGTAACTTTTCCAGATGGTTCCTCTTTGGCATGTGGACAAATCAGCATGGACAATATTTTTTACAGCCAGTTGCAGAGGAATATGCTGACATATACTGGGGACTGCTGACTGCACCTTCTTCTCCAAGCAGCATCTTCTCTGTGTATCAGCTGTGGAAACCCTGGATTCAAAGTCTCTGCCCCTACACCTCTCCGCCTGACCCCCCTCATGTCACTCTGTTCTACGACCGTTGTCACACTGAATGGTACCAGGATTTGTTTAGTGAAACAGTAGAAGGTAGGACATGGTTTATTTCATCCAAAAAATATTTATGTGGCTCCGGAGGGTGTGGCTGCAGCAGTTGATTTAACACCTGACCAAGCAGAATGGTATTTAATGTCAGATGAAGCTGTTCCTCATGTTTCTCTTTCTTTGCATCCTGAGCATCAAGCTAAGGAATTGGGAGGAGTGGTAAAACACTCTCTGGCAGCTGGGGACTGGCAGGACACCTCAGTCACCAACTTAAGGTATTCTAAAAGCACAGACACATACTGTATAAATGTACAGCTACTGATGAAGTTCTGTTGCAGTATGAGATGCTCATACATCATCCTGGAAGAGAAAAAACAGATCATTCCAAAGCTGCAGCTCTTTTGCAGAGCCTATCTTATCAGTTATGGGGTGAAGGGCCCACAGATGTAGGATTAACCCCCTGCGCCCCAGTTTCTATTCAGGTTGCATCTCCCTCGCTTATTTGGGTTCCACAGTATCCGCCCAAAAACTAAGCCCAGGAAGGCATCAGAGACACCATTGAAGGCCTGAAGGCAGCAGGTGTGTTAGAAACCTCAGCTCAGCATGGAACACACCCATCCTTCTTGTAGAGAAAAAAGGTACTGGAAAATACCGCATGGCACATGATTTAAGAGCAATAAATTCAGTTCTGGTGACTTCTACTGTTCCTGTCCCAAATCCCTATGTTGTTCTCTCCAACCTTGAACCTTCACATCAGTGGTACACATGTATTAATCTAGCTAATGCTTTTTCTGTTTGCCATTAGCAGAAGAGTGCAGAGACATTTTTCTTTCACCTATTGTGGGGAGCAGCTGCGCTTCACCCGTCTGCCACAAGGGTTCGCCCTTTCCCCAGGTATATTTAACCAGGTTTTGAAAGATGTGTTACAGACTTGCCCCCTACCACAGAACGTGACTCTAATTCAGTACATGGATGACATACTACTGGCTGCATCCACAGCGGAGCTCTGTTTGCAATCTACAGAACTCATGCTGAGACATCTGCATAAACATGGATTCAAGGTCATTAAAAATAAACTAGAAATAGCAAGGAAGCAAGTTTCCTTCCTGGGCGGAGTTATTACCGCAGGAAACACGAGCATGTCAGGTTCACATAAGCAACGTATTTTAACACACCCTAAACTTCTTAGGTTGAAAGACATGCTGTCATTTTTGGGCCTTACAGGCTACAGCAGGAACTACATCCCAGGTAACACCGATCTCACACAGCCCCTCAGAGACCTAGTCACAGAACAGGGCATGCGAAATCTCAACAATGTCCTTAATTGGACACAGAAAGCGGAGGAAGCCTTTATTGTGTTAAAGCAGCTTCTCTCCAACGTGGCAGAACTTAGGCTCCCAGACTACACCACACCATTTTATTTGGATGTTTCTGTAACAAAATTGGCAGTAAATGGAGTTTTGTTTCAGAGAAAAGGGGGAGAGAGGAGAGTGCTGATGTACATTTCAGTAATGATGGATAACATGAAAAAACGCCACCCACAATACACACAACATGCAGCAGGGTTGGCAAAATTAATTCAAAAAACAGCTCACTTAGTGATGGGACACCCTCTGAATGTTTTAACAACTCATATGGTGGCATATGTGAACTCACAAAGTTTCACCATGACAGCTCTGAGACAACACAGGCTCAGCAAAATCTTGGAGGCACCAACATAACCTACACTCACAAGGGAATCAACATGGAGGATGGAATAACACAGGAGGAACCACATCAATGTGAAGAGCTGGTTAGCAGGACAGAAAAGATAAGATCAGATTTAGAAGCCAGCCCCCTTAAGGGACCACAGGTAAGACAGCTGGTCAGAATCAGAATCAGAATCAGCTTTATTGCCAAGTTCGTACATACAAACAAGAAATTTGCCTCCGGTACACAGATGGTTGTTGTTTTAGGCAGGATGCAGAAGGACTTAAGACAGCAAATTTGTGGTAAAGTGTTTAATAAATCATTATATCCCTAGACACGGTTTTCCAGCCAAAATAAGATCAGACAATGGTACCCACTTCAAAAACGAGGAGCTCAGAGAAGTTGAGAAATGTTTGGGACTTAAACATTCCTTTGGGACAGTGTACCATCCACAGTCCCAGGGAACGGTGGAAAGAATGAATCAGACCCTCAAAATGAATTGGGTCACAGCCTTGCCGTTAGCCTTGATGTCTGTAAGAGGCTCCGTGAATCAGAGGCATGGTTTGACCCCACATGAGCTGCAAATAGGGAGGCCATTTCCAGGCCCACAAACAAGGTTACCTTTTCTAAATGAATGTGAACAGTCTATGTCTCATCGTGATTATTACAGATCTCTCCACAGTCTTGTTGCAGCGTTCTCCAAACAGGTCCCAGCAGAACCAGAGACCAGAAACGGCAATACCACCTCGGAAGCTCAGTGGGTCCTGCTGAAGGTGATCAAAAGGAAGTGGACCGGTCCATTCCAGGTCACAGAAAGAACCTCACATGCGGTGAGACTCAAGGGTAAAGACGACACCTGGTACCACTGGAGTCAGTGTACAGCGACAGACGCTCCGCAGAGATCCCTCGCTGAGGTTCAGGAAAACTTAAGAGGAAACACCGGGAAGGAAGATCAAATTTCTCACCCCACTGAAGGGGCAGAATAATCCCCAGGCGTGAGAACGCAAGGCTCCAGGTCAGTCTACACCTGGGAGCTGAAGAGAAGAAAGAACATCTGGAGAAGAGGCAGCAGTGATTGAGTTTCCCTCTCAATGAAAGTGGTAGAGTTTTCCCTCCCACTTGAAAATACAAAACAAATTGAACTAAAACGTTTGTATCTCTATTCATTTCTTTTTTTACAGGTATCAAAGATTATATTACTCACAAGTATTACCAGAAATAATCATGGGGAGCCAAAGGGCAGGACCAAAACCCTCTAAGGGTTGGGTCATGGGATGTTTGTGTGTCATATCTTTTTGCATTATTACAGTGATTTTGGGTATGTTTTGTGAACTTCCATTCCAGACATGCTCTGACAGCCGCCAAACTGAGCAAATGTTCAAACGCACAACCAATAAGGGAAGGCTTCTCAGCATCCCATCATGATGCCACTGTTAGAGGTGGATGGGGCATTTTAGGGTGAAGTCTTAATTGAGACTTCAAAAGGGGGAAATGTTGGAAAATATTTAAAATACTTAATAGGGTCTGCATTGCTTAGCTCAAGTTAGGTTTAATAATGTGTGAAATGAAATGTACTGTGTAACTTAGTGGATTGCTCAAAACAGGTGTTTGTGTGTGTGTGTCTGACTTGGCTGTGGTCAGCCCGGTACCAGTGAAGATATTTCTGTACATGTCTGAAAATAACAGCCAAAAGTAGAATAACAGAAATGTTGTGAGGGTCTGAACCGACAGCTGAATGCCAGGTGTAAGAGTTCAACCAGACACTCAGCTAAAAATATGTGTTTTTTCTTTGTAATTGTACACGCCTTGCTTTTGAATAAAAACCCTGTCTTTGGGGAGGAAAAGTCAGAAGTGTTCTGGTGACTTAGCTGGAACACCTCTCCTCCGGCCAGGGCAAAAGAAACTGTGCAGACTCTGTGTTATTTAGCTTTACCAAAACAAACGAGCACGCAGGAGTTTCTGGGGAACAACTCCAACAATTCTTACCAGTAAACCCCCAAAGATTTTTGATGTCATTTGATTTTTTTTTTCTGTTATTTGATTTTCTGTATAATTGTAATGTTTTTCCTCGTGTACAGTGCCTTGAGTGCCTTGTTGCTGAAAAGCGCTACATAAATATACTTGACTTGACTCAATTCAAATATAAGTCAAGGCAGGAGAGCGAATACTTTCGGCAGTATAGTGTAGTTTTTGAGGACAGGGAAAGCTTTAAGATTTATTCTAATCTTTCTAGATATTTGTCTAGAGGCCATTTGGGTTAAAACAAAACAAAAATCTGTCTTAATTAGGAAACTATATACAGTTATCTTCAAGGAATTATTGTTTTTAGTATATATTAACTGATTTGTTTTCATGCTTTATGGACAAGCTATTTTGGTAGCAACTGTCTATCAGTAAATTACGTCATCCTTTTCTTCCTGCCTCAGATTATGCTGGAACTTCATCCATTAAAAACTCTTAAGCCCAAAGGGTTTTTGTTAAGTTTGAGCTCAAAATAACATGCACAAATCTAACTGAATTTTTCTGAGAATTGACATACTCTATCTAAACAATCATTATGTTAATAATTCATTTTTTCAGATGGGAGTGGTAATTCTGGCCTTCCTTTGCTGTTGGTTGAGTAAAACCTGGGTGGACTGCGGCAAAATGTATTCTTCGGAATCTATGAGCTCTCTGCTTACAGCAGACATGGTTGTGTGTGTAGACACCTTGTGGTAAGCAGCTGAGAACGAGATTCGCGGTTACGTTATTTTGTGGAGTTTGTTTATTTTCTGACTGAACTAAAGGTGGTAAAAAAAAAATGGCTTGGATGCGTTTTGTTTTACTAGAGCTGTGGATACGGATGCTAATAAACCAAGATTTTATGAAAGAACAGAACAGCAAATAGGAAGACAAGAGCACAACTCTTTGATTTGGGAAATTGGAGCTACAGTGTCAACAAGGATTCGTACAAAGTAAGATGTTTTAGAATTGATTGCTGACCTTTAGTTTATGTTTTCTGAGTTAGTTATTAGTTGTTTTGCTAATTTATTATAGTGATTTGTGAACTCAGGCTGAGGGGTGTTTTCCACTCAGTTTGGACATATGAAAGTTACTGAAAGGAGTCAGTAACAGGGAAAGTGAATGAGGCAAGAACTGCATGAACTGAGAATGACGAGAAGGGAGAGAGAATCACCTGGTTAAATGTTTCTTCTATTGTATGACCCTGTAGCTCCAAGTAAAAATAATTGTTTTTTTCTTTTTGTTAAATATGGGAAATTTGTTATTTCATTAGCTGAGGAAAATAGCACTTTCTAACGAGATTCAAATTTTTGGTGATGTACTTGTAAATAATCCACTGTTCACAGCTGCCACTAGCTGCTTAGCAAATAGCGAAAAGTAGGGTAATTTTTAGGTGCATATTTGCAAATACTGAATACCCTTGGATTACCAGTATTGTGGCCAAAGGTCTGATTATGCTCGGCAGGACTGCCAAAAGAATATGAGGCTTACTGCCCAAAACAGTTCGATGATTACCTCCCTTTTTAAAAGTGTTCATATAGTACAGGAGCTGAGATTAAACTTCCTTCAAACCTATAGAATAATTATATAAAAACATTTTCAGCCAAAATTAAAAAAGAGCTTATACTATCCTTGTATAGTGTCTATATTTCCTCTCTGAGGTAGCTACGGAATTGAAAACAAAAACCCAGAAGATCACACTGTGATTTTCAAGCAATAAATTTGCAATTTATTACATGACAGGAATTTGCTACATCAGAAAAACAAAACTTAGTTTGGGAACTTTTGTTTGTAATTACAGATATCAGACATTTCCTGTAGTCCTTGACGAGGTTTGCACACACTGCAGCAGGGATTTTAGACCACTCCTCCATACAGATCTTCTCCAGAACCTTCAGGTTTCGGGGCTGTCGCTGGGCAATATGGACTTTCAGCTCCCCCCAAAGATTTTCCATTGGGTTCAGGTCTAGAGACTGGCTAGGTCGCTACAGGACCTTAAGATGCTTCTTACGGAGCCACTACTTAGTTGCCTTGGCTGTGTGCTTCGGGCCCTTATCATGCTGGAAGACCCAGCCATGACTTATCTTCAATGCCCTTAATGAGGGAAGGAGGTTTTTGGCTAAGATCTCCAGATACATGACCCCATCCATCCTCCCCTCAAAACTGTGCAGTCGTCCTGTCCCCTTTGCAGAAAAGCTTGCCCAAGGAATGATGTTACCACCTCCATGCTTCACGGTAGGGATGATGTTCTTGCGGTTGTACTCATCCTTCTTCCTCCAAACACAGCGAGTGGACTTGAGACCAAAAAGCTCTATTTTTGTCTCATCAGACCACATGACCTTCTCCCTTTCCTCCTCTGGATCATCCAGATGGTCATTGGTAAACCTTGCATGTGCTGCAGAATTTTAGTCCATGGCGGTGTAGTGTGTTGCTAATGGTCTTCTTTGAGACTGTGGTCCCAGCTCTCTTCAGGTTGACTAGGTCCTGCCGTGTAGTTCCGGACTGATCCCTTGCCTTACTCATGATCATTGATGCCCCCAAAAGGTGAGATCTTGCATGGAGCCCCAGACCGAGGGAGACTGAGCGTCATCTTGAACCTCTTCCATTTTCTTGTAGTTGCGGTAACAGTTTTTGCCTTCTCACCAAGCTGCCTGGCTATTCTCATGTAGCCCATCTCAACCTTGTGCAGGTCTACAATTTTATCCCTGATCTTCTTACAAAGGTCTCTGGTCTTGTTAAAAGCTCCAGCCCTGTTAGTTCTTCTTAAAAAAGAGATAACAGGTCTGTGAGAGCCGAAATTCTTACTGATTGGTAGGCGATGAAATACTTATGTCACGCAATAAAATGCCAATTAAATACTTTTTAAAATATCACACAATGTGATTTTCTGGATTCTTGTTTTAGATTCCATCACTTACTGTTAAAGAGTACTTATGATAAAAATTAATGACATGCTTTGGAAGTGGGAAAACCTGCAAAATTGGCAGTGTATCAAATATCTGATCTGATTTGCCTAGAGGAGGTCTTGCTGTAGAGATGTATGAGTCATTGACATTCGCAAATCCAACGTTTTGTTTTCTCTGGTAAAGCAACTCACAAATTGTTGAAACGTTAGAAGTGTAGCAGAGAGTGAAGCGTGGTTAAAATCACCAGATATTGCTACAACACATTGGGGTTTCTGTAGCTTAGCAACAACTTAGCTGTTGACATCACATGCAGTGTCGGGAACAGCTAAAGGTGGAATGTAAACTGCTGCCAAAATAACACTGGTAAACTCTCTGTGTAAATAATATGGATGAAAACTTACTGCTAACTGTTCAATATCTGGATTGCAGAGACGACACTTCACAGTAACATGTCCTGGATTACACCATCTGTTGTTCACAAGCACTGCCAGTCCCACCTCCTTTACATTTGCCTCTCCTCTTTAAATCTCTGTCTGCTCGTATGGTCAGAAAGCCTGGCAGAAAGATGCTGGAGTCGGGGATATGATCCTGGAGCCTTGTCTCAGAGAAACACATACTACTGCATTCCCGGTACGCTGGCTGGGTTCTTTGTAGGGCTTGGAGTTCATCCAACTTTTTTTCCCCCAACGATCTCACATTGCCCATCATGATCAATGGAAGAGATGGTTTGAACTTCCTCCTTCTCTCTTTTCTCTTAGCTCCTGCTCTGCATCCACGGGCGTCTCCTTTTCAACTCTTCATGACTTTGGGGGTTGTAGTATCATTTTAGCTTTGGAGATATTAATTAGCTGCTCCCGGTTGTAAAAAAAAAACAACAAATTCATTTCAATTCAGTTTTATTTATATAGCGCCAATTCAGAACACATGTTGTCTCAAGGCACTTCACAAAAGTCAGGTACATACATTCCAATTAATCCTAATCATTTAAGAGTGCAGTCAGATTTACTTATTTATTCAAATTGGATAAAAAGGTTTTCTTTCTAAGGAAACCCAGCAGATGGCATCCAGTCAGTGACTTGCAGCATTCACTACTCCCGGATGAGCATGTAGAGACAGTGGACAGTCACTGGTGTTGACTTTGAAGCAATCCCTCATACTAAGCATGCATGTAGCGACAGGAAGAAACCTCCAGCAGAACCAGAACCAGGCTCAGTGTGAGCAGCCATCTGCCACGACCGACTGGGGATTTGAGAGAACAGAGCAGAGACACAAAGAAGCACTGATCCACGAGTTCTTTCTATAGGAAGGAAAAGTAAATGTTAATGGATGTAGCTCCTTTAGTCGTTTAATCTAGAAAGAAAGAACAAATAAACTTTGAGCCAGTTTTCAAGGTTAGAGTCTGAAAGAGAGCACATAGTTAGTCAAAGTAAAAGCTCAGTCAATCGCCATGTCTAGGAGAGAGAAAGGGTTAAACACTGAAAGACAGGGCCATGTGGCTCATCGGTAGAGGGTGAGCATTAAGTTGTTGCCAGCAGAGGAAGGCCCAGGCAACAGCCCAGGACACGCTGGAGGGACTATGTCTCTCGGCTGGCCTGGGAATGCCTTGGGCTCCCCCCGGAGGAGCTAGAGGAGGTGTCCAGTCCCGGTCCTGGATGAAGCGGAAAATGACGAGTACAAGATATTAAATAGCTGCTCCCGGTTGTAAAAAACAAAAAAAAAACAACCCCATTTCTATGGCGATGCATCATAACTAATGTCCAAAAGTAAAAACACACTGCTCAAAAAAATAAAGGGAACATTTAAACAACACAATATAACTCCAAGTAAATCAAACTTCTGTGAAATCATACTGTCCACTTAGGAAGCAACACTGATTGACAATCAATTTCACATGCTGTTGTGCAAATGGAATAGACAACAGGGGGAAATCTCTGGCGATTAGCAAGACACTCAATAAAGGAGTGGTTCTGCAGGTGGGAACCACAGACCTCTTCTCAGTACCGATGCTTTGTGGCTGATGTTTTGGTAACTTTTGAATGTTGGTGGTGCTTTCACACTCGTGGTAGCATGAGACGGACTCTACAACCCACACAAGTGGCTCAGGTAGTGCAGCTCATCCAGGATGGCACATCAATGCGAGCTGTTAGATCTTCTATCTCTGAGATATGCCTTTAGTCTATTCCAACTTGGGGTTGAGCTCTTCCATCATTTTGTGGCCTCACTGGCTGGGAGCTAATTTCTCCAAGAACGTGGAGAACCACTGATAACTTGAGCTGCAATGCAGCATCTAGACATTCCTTGCATGTCCTTATACACCCATTTTTATTTTAAGTCAATTTATAATCATCGGCCTGCAGATGTTAGATAGCATTACCTGCAAAGTTGTTGGATGCAATTAATTTTATTTCAGTCTGTTCAGGAAGCTTGTAACTTGGTTTTAGGTTAGGGGTTACAGATGTTATGCGTTATGTCTAATGAGTATTTCAAGTTAAATTTTTTTGTTTCAATCCACAAAGTAGTATAAATATAGGAGCATCCAAACGTTGCTATAACTACCTGAACGTGTTGCTTTGGTAGTAGATATGCGTCAATAAAACAGATTCCTTTGTAATTTCACAAATAATCATCAGGAATAACTTTGGACTAAAATGTTTCTTAAAAGTATATAATACAAATCTCTGAAGAGGGTAGATGACAAAGCTACACACTGTGAATAAACAGAATGGATTACTGTCGGACACGTGCTTCTTTTCTTCAACACAGAATGATTTCCTTGGCAGGCGGTCGATAAGAACTTGAACATAATGGTCTGAGTTAAGTAATGTTTTTATTGGCATTTCTGAAGACCATTTTACAACAGATTTAATAAATCATAGTTCTAGAGAAAGGGAGAGAGCAAAGGTATTCTACCAACTGTTGCCTTGCGCCTTTCCACAAGCAAACTATTCACCATAGGAAAAAAGGAAAAAAAATTCCAACAGTTTTGTTAAACTCAACATACAGGTTTGTCTCATTTAATCATTTAGGAACAAAAGAATGGGTTTAAAGTTGACATGTTTTACCATTACATTGGTAAAAGGAGTGAGTGAACTTATTTAGTGAAGGAGAGGATTTGTTACCTCAGTCAAAAAACCCAAGTCAGCTTACCATCTCACCCAGTCTCCAAAGGAACAAAAGTCAATTAAAAGGACAAAGACACTGATATATGGGGAGAGAGATGTGTCTGAAACCGGGAGAGGCAGCTACAGCCTTACTACCCTTGAGAAAAAAAAAAAGAAAACCCTATACATTTCCCAATTGGAATTTTATGATTTATACACATATGAAAATATAGATAACACAACTGACAAAGCCTTGTGTAAATCTATACATTCCATTACATAGATATTGATGATGGAAGAGAAGACTGTCGCTTGTCCAGGAAGAGAGATCAGGTTGTCCTGGTAACCAACAGCAGATCAGGTCAGGGAGCGGGTGACTTAGAACCCTATTGACAGACAGAAAAACAGACAGAGGTAGTATCAGTGGTCAGACACTTGCCATCATGCTAAAGAAACAGAAACCGCAACAATTAGTTCATCTGAAGAATGAGGAACACCAAGCAAAGAACAGAATGACAGACAAGATACAGGTCCTTCTCAGAATATTAGCATATTGTGATAAAGTTCATTATTTTCCATAATGTCATGATGAAAATTTAACATTCATATATTTTAGATTCATTGCACACTAACTGAAATATTTCAGGTCTTTTATTGTCTTAATACGGATGATTTTGGCATACAGCTCATGAAAACTCAAAACTCCTATCTCACAAAATTAGCATATCATTAAAAGGGTCTCTAAACGAGCTATGAACCTAATCATCTGAATCAACGAGTTAACTCTAAACACCTGCAAAAGATTCCTGAGGCCTTTAAAACTCCCAGCCTGGTTCATCACTCAAAACCCCAATCATGGGTAAGACTGCCGACCTGACTGCTGTCCAGAAGGCCACTATTGACACCCTCAAGCAAGAGGGTAAGACACAGAAAGAAATTTCTGAACGAATAGGCTGTTCCCAGAGTGCTGAATCAAGGCACCTCAGTGGGAAGTCTGTGGGAAGGAAAAAGTGTGGCAGAAAACGCTGCACAACGAGAAGAGGTGACCGGACCCTGAGGAAGATTGTGGAGAAGGGCCGATTCCAGATCTTGGGGGACCTGCGGAAGCAGTGGACTGAGTCTGGAGTAGAAACATCCAGAGCCACCGTGCACAGGCGTGTGCAGAAAATGGGCTACAGGTGCTGCATTCCCCAGGTCAAGCCACCTTTGAACCAGAAACAGCGGCAGAAGCGCCTGACCTGGGCTACAGAGAAGCAGCACTGGACTGTTGCTCAGTGGTCCAAAGTACTTTTTTCGGATGAAAGCAAATTCTGCATGTCATTCGGAAATCAAGGTGCCAGAGTCTGGAGGAAGACTGGGGAGAAGGAAATGCCAAAATGCCAAAAGTCCAGTGTCAAGTACCCACAGTCAGTGATGGTCTGGGGTGCCGTGTCAGCTGCTGGTGTTGGTCCACTGTGTTTTATCAAGGGCAGGGTCAATGCAGCTAGCTATCAGGAGATTTTGGAGCACTTGCTTCCATCTGCTGAAAAGCTTTATGGAGATGAATTTTTCATTTTTCAGCACGACCTGGTACCTGCTCACAGTGCCAAAACCACTGGTAAATGGTTTACTGACCATGGTATCACTGTGCTCAATTGGCCTGCCAACTCTCCTGACCTGAACCCCATAGAGAATCTGTGGGATATTGTGAAGAGAACGTTGAGAGACTCAAGACCCAACACTCTGGATGAGCTAAAGGCCGCTATCGAAGAATCCTGGGCCTCCATAAGACCTCAGCAGTGCCACAGGCTGATTGCCTCCATGCCACGCCGCATTGAAGCAGTCATTTCTGCAAAAGGATTCCCGACCAAGTATTGAGTGCATAACTGTACATGATTATTTGAAGGTTGACGTTTTTTGTATTAAAAACACTTTTCTTTTATTGGTCGGATGAAATATGCTAATTTTGTGAGATAGGAATTTTGGGTCTTCATGAGCTGTATGCCAAAATCATCCGTTTTAAGACAATAAAAGACCTGAAATATTTCAGTTAGTGTGCAATGAATCTAAAATATATGAATGTTAAATTTTCATCATTACATTATGGAAAATAATAAACTTTATCACAATATGCTAATATTTTGAGAAGGACCAGTATAATGGTACAAAAAGTAAACGCAATGCGTTTTATGGAGAGATTCAGTACTCTACTGTGATCTCTATTGTAGGCCTGTAATCTATTCTTTAATTCAAAATTAACCCCAGTTAGCCCATAATAGAGCTGCTGTAAAATGTTTTAAATTAATGCAAGAAGATGTCAACAGTATTAACCACTCTATAGAAGAGGGTGCTTGGTCAGGTGCTAAATATATGCCTGTATACATAGTCACACTTAAAAACAAACAGCATTTCAGCTACCATTCACACATGCCAGCAAAATAAGAGATAAAGCAGACTAGCCTTAATAACTCAAAGCAGCAAGCGTATCGGCTGGCCCTTTTCAGTCGTTTCAAAATACCTGGCCCCTAATTAGAGCTGCACGATACATTGAAAGAACAGTCATATCAGTGTCTAATACCACAATTCTGTCCCAAAAATAAGCCATCACAGGGTTTCATGTCACTATGCACAGTAGTAGCAGTTCTTTGGATGTTTGACAACAAACAAGACCACAAGCCTCAACAAGGGTAAGGGCATCTTTCTTGGAAATGGAGACTAGATAACAATGAAATCAACAGAGAAATTAGCCAGCTATCAGAACAACAGCCTCCAAATACAGGTGGACAAAGAAGATCACATCAGATTCAGCATACATCCAGATGTCAAAACCATTTAAGTGAACAGTGGAACTACACCAAGTCTTGACTAGATTCACACCCAACAATTCTGCTTAAATGCTTAACAAAATATGGGAGACATCTGCTAATGGATGAAACATTTAGTTATTGAACCAAGGCTGCAAAATCATGACCTCAGAGGAAAATCATATCCAGGCAGGGACCACAGAAAACATTTAAAATGGGTTGGCCCAATTAGTCATCAAGGCATGTGTTCCTGTCACAATGGATGTCTTCATCACTTGCACTACCACACATTTTTACACCTGGTTTAACTCAGTCTATGGTACAAGTCAAATGGTACAATAGATTATGCAAAATGAAGAAACGGTTTTTAATTATCAAATGTAACCAAAGTCTTATTTAGGTCTTCCTTTTCTATTTTCGTCACAGCAAGAAAAGAACATGACAGACATAAAGAACAATGCAGTCAATTAACATTCAGTAAACCAAATCCGAGGAATACAAAACAAAGCAGGACCATTTCACTTTCATGCAGCGTTCTTTCAGTTAACATATTCCTGTTAGTGATTTGACCATTCGGAATTTCATAAATAACATTCTTAACCATTTTTTTTAATTAACTTTTGTCAAATAAAACAAATCCAACCACAACACTAGTCTCTAGTATACAGGCCACTTTTGCAATGCTGCAATTGTCATAAAATCTAAGTGTAACTAAATAACTACAGATTAAACATTTAGGAGATGTACAGATTTCCTTCTCATGTTGAACACACTATACTTTGTGAGTAAATGTGATTTCAAATGTGCTGAAATATTTACGAACTCCAAGTGTCCTGAAATCTTAATGCCCATAGTGAACAGCAGTCTTTCAATCCGATTTAAATCTGACCTCTGCTGTGCTGCTGTCCATAGTACCAGACAGTAAGCAAAATCTTGTTATTAAAAAACTAAATATTCAAACATGCTGCAGCACAATTGGTCTCACAAGAACACTGTACTTTGTTAGATATTATTTAAGACTATGTTAAAGTGTTTTGATATATAACTTACAGTAGGGAAAAGAAGTATTTGATACACCACATATTTTGTAAGTTTTATCACTTTCTGTAATTTTCACAGATGTACACTCCAACTATAAGAGACAAAATCTCAAAGAAAACCCAGGGGAAAAAAAAAAAAAAAATTCACATTGACATTTAATTATTAAGCATTTTAAATGTCCACCTTGTGGAGTATCAGTGATCATGAGAAAAGTAAGTGACCAGCTCAGAACTACACGTGAGGATCCAGTCAATGACCTGAAGACATCTGAGATCAGAGTCTCAAAGGTTACCATTGGAAACACTCTACACCATCATGAATTAAAATCCTGCAGCATTTGTGCAAGTTACCATTGCTTAAGCATGCACATGTCCAGGCTTGTCTCACATTTTCCTGTGACCAACTGGATGATCCAGAGGAGACATGGGAGAAGGTCATGTGGTCAGATAAGACCAAAATAGAACTTTTTGCTATAAACTCCACTCGCCGTGACTTTCGGTTGAGCAGAGGCAGTAATGGCAGCATAAGACGTTGGGCTCCCGACAGTATGATGAAATTTCTGCCCGAAAAAAACTCAAATTTACTTATTGACATGGCTAACTGAGCACAGACACTATGGACAATCAAAAATGCCCCAGATAGTTAAAGTACGGTACAGAATAAAGTACAGGTCAAGGAGGATGACGTCAATTGTCGCAAACTAGCAGCAACACAGAGGACGACACGGAGCCAAGCAGTGACGACAACTTAGCCGAATTCTGAAAGAGCTGCGAGAATTTAGAAAGGATTTCAGTCACCAACTAAGTGGCATAAGACGAGACTTAAACAAGATGGATGGAAGAAGCAGAGGAGCGGATTAACACCACGGAGGAGGTCTTAACGGAGCTTGTGAAGTTACATATGCTAATGGCACCCAAGTTAACAGACTTGGAGGGGCACACGCAAATGTCAGAATATGCGGAGTAACGGAGGGAGCTGAAAACTATTCGATATCAGTCCTAACATTTGTGGAGGATTTATTGATAAAAGGACTGGAGCTTCCTACCACCACGGTGCTTAACATCAAGAGAATGCACAGGGCGCTTCCATCGAAACAACCAAAAGAAGCCTTCAAACGAAACTTAAAAATTTAGAGAACACCCATAAAATTGCACAAAATCATAGGATGAAAAATTAGCTACAAAAGACAAAAAAATTAAATTAAAATTAACCTCAAATGATATATAAAAAGAAAGCTAATTTTTCTAAAACAAATATTATGAAGCAGGTGGGAAATCGGCAAAACTATTAGCATATAAATTAAGGAAACAACAAGCAGACAGCACAAAATATGAAGTAAAAGATCCAAAAACAAATTCTTTATGCTATAATTTAACAGCTATACACAGTCATTTGAAAAATACTATAACAATCTGTACAGACAGCCTGAAACAGACAAAAAGAAAATAGATACCTTCTTGATCTTATAAATTTACTTCAAGTAAGAAATAACAGATAAAGAAATCAAAAGGGCTATTTCAACCCAATATGGCTGCAGGACCAGATGGTTTTCCATCTGAGTGGTATAAGGAAATGAAAGACCTGTTAATCTCATGAGATTATGAGAAAAACCTTTAATCACATTCTTAAAACAGGTGAGGCACCTCCCTCCTGGAAAGAGGCGGTCATTTCCTTGATACCTAAAGAAGGAAAAGATGAACTTTATTGTGGGCATCACCGTCCAATAAGCGTGTTGAACCAAGATTATAAGATATTCACACACATTTTAGCAAAAAGACTCAAAGAAACTATTCCCCAAATATTAACGTGAGATCAAACAGGTTTTTTTCAAGCAAAGGCAGACCCAGGATGATATTTGCCAAACATTATATATAATTGACCACATAAATAAAGATAATATCCAGGTTGTACTGAGGCTGGAGACAGAAAATGCCTTTGACTTTGTAAACTGGAAGTTCCTATGCAGGGTGCTACAAAAATTTGGATTCCATCAGGTCTTTATTAGAACCATACGGTAGCAACAATAAAAATAAATGGTCCCATTTCAAATTCGCTGGACCTGGAAAGAGGAACTAAGCAGGGTTGCCTCCATCAATCCTTTACTTTTTGCTATATTTATCAAAGCACTAAGCCAGAGGATCGTTCAGGATACTAATATAACAGGTATCAAAATTCTAGGGCAAGAACACAAAATTTCGTTTTAATTTATATGTCAGACCCAGAGTTCAATTCCAAAACTGTGGTCATTACTAGACTCATTTAGTATAGTCTTAGGCTACAAATTAAATATCACAAAAACCCAAATCTTCAGGTTCAATTACCGACCAAGCCAGGCTATAATATCCAACTATCAACTGAAATGGAGCTTGGAGTAACCATCCCAAAAGACCTAACAAAGTTATATCCCTTAACTTTCAGTTGGTTAAATAAAAAGATAAAGGAGGATATTAGGAGGTGGAATCTAATAACATTTTTAAGTTTTGAATCGCAAATTTAATCTGTTAAAATGAATATCTTGCCGAGGATACTGTATCTGTTCCAGACTCTTCCAATTGAAATATTTGATATGCAATTCATTGATTGGGATAAATTAATTTCTCAACGTGTATGGCAAGGGAAAAAGCCAAGAATCAAGTATCAAACTCTCTAATTAATGAAAAGCGAGGGTGGACTTCCACTTCCTTATTTAAAAGAATTTTATTTACCTGCACAATTAAGAGTCTTGTTTTGTTGGTGTAATCCTGACTATCGGGCCAGGTGAAAAGAAATAGAAGAAAAAATGTCATGGGTGACCCCAATTCAGACATGTCTAGGGGATAAAAAACTAATAAAAAAATGTAAGCTGGCAACAGATGGATCACTTTATCACTAAGGATCTGGTTAGGTGTAGTTTCTAAACGAGGATGACTCGAGGACATTGAGATTTTAAGATGGTGTTCATCTGATTCGGACTTTACCCCAAAGAAGATGGATGCGAGCTATAAGAAGTGGAAAGGACTGCGCCAGTCATATTGTACCTTTTTAATCAGGGCATACTGAGTGACTTTCAGTTTTTGAGGCTCAGTACAGATTAAATAATAGGGATTTCTATAGATTTCTTCAGGCACGTCATATTAACAGTCTAAACCCAGATACTCAGAGGGTATTTTATACTGAGCTATTGAAAGTCTTTATTGGTGTATATACAACGGACTCTGGACTCATTTCCACGTTATATAGAGGTCTACAGGAGGCTAAAAGGGCAGGCACTATTTATCTAGAACAAAGGTGCGATAAAGAGACAAATAAGTGTATTTCAGAACAAGCTTGGCTTAAATGTTGTTGTTTTTTTACCCTAAATTTTATATCTTTACTCATATATAATTTATAATATTTGGACAGCATCCAATGACCCGAAACACAGCCAACTATGGAGTGGTTATGTAAGAAGCATTTCAAGGTTCTGGAGAGGCCCAGCCAGTCTCCAGACCTGAACCCAATAGAAAATCTTTGGAGGGAGCTGAGACTCTGTGGTCCACAACAATAGCCCCAAAACCTAAAAGATCTGGAGAAGATTTGTATGGAGGAGCGGGCCAAAATCTCTGCTGCGGGTGCACAAATCTGGTCAAGAACTACAGGAAACATCTGACCTGACTTGTAAACTACTGTTTCTGTACCAAATATTTAGTTTTTTCTCTATTGTACCAAATACTTCTTAATGTAGTAAAATGCAAATTAAATATACAGTGTGATTTCCTGGATTTAGTTTTTTAGATCTCTAACAGTGAAGAGTACTACCTACGATGAAAATTACAGACCTCTTCATTCTTTGTATGTGAGAAACACTGCAAAATCTTCAGTGTATCAAATACCTTTCTCCCCCACTATGTAGCAATTTAAAAACTGTCCAGTTTAGAAATGATCATTTAGAAATGTTCATGTTGTTTTACAGCTCGTGCATAATTACAAGGACTAGAATACTCTGTAGAAAAAAAAAACACAAACTGCTTTTCTACTCTCAAACACCAGCAGTCCCCTGCCGCTGTGCTCAACAAACCCACTTCCAAAACACCACTCTCAACATCTCTGCATGCTAAGGGGTATTCAAACTGTAGTATTCAATGGACAGTCGTTACCCTTAAAAGAGGTTTTAAAGTGCCTGTGACCCGCTTTCCCTACAAATGCATGAATGGTAAGAAAACATTTTAATAATGAAGAAATTGGGCAGTAAGTGACATCATGTTAGGATTAAATACGTGATAAAAGACAATTGTGGCAAAAGAAATAAGCGGATCAGAGCTGGAAAACTGAGGAGGGAAGGATGGGCTGGTCCCACCAAGCACAGCCAGCAGTGATCGGAGGACTTTTTGGCAAACTGCTTCGAACAAGAAACCTCTGAATTCGCAAGAGAATAGATGTCAGGGGTCAGGATATCTGACAGACAAAGGAGAATGTTGAAAGCAGATGCTATAGCTATTATTAATAATCTGAAATTATTATTAAAATAAGAAATGACACGCACATACAATATATTTAACTAAATGTTTCTCTAAAGATTCTAATAAAAAGTAAAACAAATGACACACCAGGTAGTGTCTTCAGATCTTAAATCATCCCTTGTGTCTGCTGCTACTGCTCCATGCTGCTCATCTTCGCCTCCTGTCATTCAGTACCGTATAGACTGTAACCCTGGAGTTGCACTGGATCTGCTCTGCTGCGCTCCGGTCACAAACGTTTCCGTCCTTCTGATTTACATTTGCACCACTCCGGTCTGCTCCAAGAAGCATACGCGGATCACCCAATTGTTGGGGCTATCCATTTTGGGGGATTGACCGGCTGGGCTGCGCAGTTCAACATGCGCAGCTCAACAGATGTCGCAGCCCTGACGTCACCTATTATAAAATCCGTGGAAAATAAACTTTCGTTGCCATTTCCATCGTGTCTCACGGGACGATGCAACGGAGGCGCATATCTGGAGAGACAAAAGCTCGCAGGCGAACCTTTCCTACACACAGCCATTCCCGGAAGGGCTTAAAAGCTGGAAATCTGTCTGATACAAGAAGGTCAGAAGAGTCCTATACCGATCGAAGACCCTGCCGACACTCTGGCGCAGGTGGAAACTCACGGAGGTTTTACTTCTAAGGAGATCCCTTGTTGATTGCTGCACGGTTCTTCGTATTTTCGCTGTTTTTGAAAGTTAAGTAGTTTATTTTATTTTATTTTTTTTTTGAGTTGATCGTAGACGCGTGATCGGAAAAACCAGTAATCAGTAGAGAGCTGTATGATTGCTTGTGCCAAGAAGATCACCTTTTAACTAAGGCACAACACAGCCACACACTCCTTTTAGCGGACGGGCTTCGCCATCTTCTTAAGACAACCAGAGTGTGCACCTTCAGTGTGCAGATTGGCATAAAACAGCTCTACCATGCTTTCAGCATTGTTCCTCTCCTGTAGGGGGTCATAAGAGCTGCAAAGTCACACTCCACACCCTCCAACAAATGGCGTACTAGCCTCCAACGTCTTACGACACTCAGGTCTACATCCAAGGATGCTTAACCAGCTGCCAGTGCTCGTTCTGTTTCCTGGTGGTGCGGTATGAGCCACCTCTATTGGCTCCTCTCGATGTGGAGGAGCAGCGTCTCTACTCCGAACCCCTCCTGGATGGCCGAGCTCCTCACCTTATCTCTAAGGGAGTGCCCGGCCACCCTACGGAGAAAGCTCATTTCAGCCGCTTGTATCCGGGATCTTGTTCTTTCGGTCATTACCCAAAGTTCATGGCCATAGGTGAGGGTAGAAATTTTAAAATGGTTTTGGGTTAGTTAGTGTTTACATTAACTAAGCCAAGGTAAAGTAACGTGGTATGATTCATGGATATTGACCCGGCTGTGCTCCGGCATCCAGCAAAACTAGCCTCTGGTCGAACTGGATGGCCGTCCGTACATTGCAACACTTGTGCTCTTCTATCTGATGACAGCTGACTTTCTTCCCCCTAGTCTGGTTTGTCTCTCTCTGATCGTGACTGAAATAGATGTCCTTCTCAAAATATTAGCATATTGTGATAAAGTTTATTATTTTCCATAATGTCATGATGAAAATTTAACATTCATATTCTTTAGATTCATTGCACACTAACTGAAATATTTCAGGTCTTTTATTGTCTTAATATGGATGATTTTGGCATACAGCTCATGAAAACCCAAAATTCCTATCTCACAAAATTAGCATATTTCATCCGACCAATAAAAGAAAAGTGTTTTTAATACAAAAAACGTCAACCTTCAAATAATCATGTACAGTTATGCACTCAATACTTGGTCGGGAATCCTTTTGCAGAAATGACTGCTTCAATGCGGCGTGGCATGGAGGCAATCAGCCTGTGGCACTGCTGAGGTCTTATGGAGGCCCAGGATGCTTCGATAGTGGCCTTTAGCTCATCCAGAGTGTTGGGTCTTGAGTCTCTCAACGTTCTCTTCACAATATTCCAGATTCTCTATGGGGTTCAGGTCAGGAGAGTTGGCAGGCCAATTGAGCACAGTGATACCATGGTCAGTAAACCATTTACCAGTGGTTTTGGCACTGTGAGCAGCTGCCAGGTCGTGCTGAAAAATGAAATCTTCATCTCCATAAAGCTTTTCAGCAGATGGAAGCATGAAGTGCTCTAAAATCTCCTGATAGCTAGCTGCATTGACCCTGCCCTTGATAAAACACAGTGGACCAACACCAGCAGCTGATACGGCACCCCAGACCATCACTGACTGTGGGTACTTGACACTGGACTTCTGGCATTTCCTTCTCCCCAGTCTTCCCCAAGACTCTGGCACCTTGATTTCCGAATGACATGCAGAATTTGCTTTCATCCGAAAAAAGTACTTTGGACCACTGAGCAACAGTCCAGTGCTGCTTCTCTGTAGCCCAGGTCAGGCGCTTCTGCCGCTGTTTCTGGTTCAAAAGTGGCTTGACCTGGGGAATGCGGCACCTGTAGCCCATTTCCTGCACACGCCTGTGCACGGTGGCTCTGGATGTTTCTACTCCAGACTCAGTCCACTGCTTCCGCAGGTCCCCCAAGGTCTGGAATCGGCCCTTCTCCACAATCTTCCTCAGGGTCTGGTCACCTCTTCTCATTGTGCAGCGTTTTCTGCCACACCTTTTCCTTCCCACAGACTTCCCACTGAGGTGCCTTGATACAGCACTCTGGGAACAGCCTATTTGTTCAGAAATTTCTTTCTGTGTCTTACCCTCTTGCTTGAGGGTGTCAATAGTGGCCTTCTGGACAGCAGTCAGGTCGGCAGTCTTACCCATGATTGGAGTTTTGAGTGATGAACCAGGCTGGGAGTTTTAAAGGCCTCAGGAATCTTTTGCAGGTGTTTAGAGTTAACTCGTTGATTCAGATGATTAGGTTCATAGCTCATTTAGAGACCCTTTTAATGATATGCTAATTTTTTTGTGAGATAGGAATTTTGGGTTTTCATGAGCTGTATGCCAAAATCATCTGTATTAAGACAATAAAAGACCTGAAATATTTCAGTTAGTGTGCAATGAATCTAAAATATAGGAATATTAAATTTTCATCATGACATGGAAAATAATGAACTTTATCACAATATGCTAATATTTTGAGAAGGACCTGTATATCTAAAGAAACATAAAATTCTTTGCCGTCATCTGTTTCTGGCCATTGTAGCAGCAGTCAGTTTATGTGGCAGGGTTCCCCTATAAAGTCATAGAAGAGCGCAAAAGAGTAGTGTGGAAGTATCTTTTTAGTGAAACTTATGACCATATATCTCAAAAAGTGTTCATTTAAGCAGGATGAATTTACTTTTTTAAATATTCTATTAATGTTTCCTTTCCATAACTGTAATTGGATTTATCATAAAAATTTGATGTCACAAGTCCTTTAAAGCACGGAGAGATCAGGAAAAACCTCTCAGCATGGGTAGTTGTTGTGGTGTAAAAGATTGACAAGTTTGTACACTTTCTTGAAGCAGCCATTGCATCAAGGCTACAAATGATGCTTCAATCAGAGATCTGGGCAGAGGTGATCATTGATGGGACTTAAAGTAAAAATGTTTCCAAAAAAGGTGGGGCAATCAGCCGAACAGTCAAAGTAGCTTAATCGGGTTGAGAACAAAACAGGAGCCATAATGAAAGTGTGTCTCATCTCAACAGATGAGCTGAATCAGTGACTCCAATCACAGAACCCCTCATTGGAGACAACATTGGTAGTCTGGAAGCATAAAGGAAAAGCAGACGGAAGCTTTATATTTACAACTCTGCAAACATTTTGTTGTCGGCTAAAGGGTCAGTAGTCCACGTCTCACTTTTAGCTGAAACTGTCCTACGCCATCCAATCATCAGTGATACAATTTGGTGTTCGAAACAGAACTTATGTCGTAATAAAGAAAAAGTACACACTGTAAAGCAACTTTTAGCCAAGGTAGACTGCAGCTGCTGCACATATTTTACTGTGAAAGGGTAAGCTTGATTATTAGTTAGTGACTTTGGTGGATTATGGGATGTTCATGGCCGAAAACCTGTTCATGTTAGCTGTAGCTTCACAATAATGACCACATAAATGTCACTCCAGCTGGACACTGCATTAAATGACTAAATAAAAGTAACTTACCTCCACATTATCTCACTGTGAAGCTAGCTGCAACATTAGAGGGACACTTCCAACTGAAAATATCAAAATAAAAGCACTTCCTGTTCCGTTCATTCAGAAGTTTAACAATACTTTATTTACTTCCTACACTGTCCGGTTCATTATGTAATTTATACCTTAAATTTGATCATCTTTGCATTTCAGAATTGAGAACAAATGTTTTATATGTGGATTTAGAAAATGGTTTCCCAATATTATTAAAAAAGCTCCAACTCAGAGTGAGGAGAAGAAAAGCCTCCAAATAATATTCAGTGCAATATACTGTGTAATGAAAGAGTAGACAATATGATGACAGGGACAAATGGGTGTTAACTAAGTCATTCCAAAGACAAACAAGCACTTTGATTCATTCAGAAATTAAACACTAATTTAATCTCAGATTATTTTTATGAAAGCATAAATGTATATCTATATCACTAATAGGGTAAATAATAAATTTCATTAATTTCCAAACTGATACAAAATCACCTTTTAGATTTTTGGATTGTGAATGAAATGTTACATGATTAAAGACTTGTAATTGTAGAACTTATGTAAAATGGCCTAAGGACACACAGTACATGTTTAGAATCCCAATCTACAGTGATGCAGGGTTAGAGGTGACCTAGATGTGAAGGATTTGATGAGAGTTGTTCAGACTCAACCCTGACTTGGGTTCAAAGACTTGACTTTGAAAATTTACTTGTGAACATCTCTTGCAAATATAAGGATGTTGTTCTGTGTGTTCAACACAAAGAAAGAAGGATATGTGTGTTAAGGCCTCCACTATTCACTGTGTGCAGCTAAGGCAAAGCCACAATTTATAGATAATGTAATGTACTGTATATGGTCTTTTAAGAAATTCTGATTTTTCTGTATAACTTGTTACCAGCTAGCCACAATTATTGAACAAGTGGACGAGCATCTCTGTTTTGTCAAAAGTGTTGATACAACAGATGAGCTGAGACAGTAGTTCACTCTAAAAACAACTGTCTACGGGTGGCAATGTGTGTCTGGGAAATAGTACTTGCCCCTTTAGCTTTTTGATCCAACATTTTTATATCAGTTGAATAGAGTTATGAAGATGGCAATAGAAAACAAATTTTTGAATTAATTTATTGTGTGTAAAACAGTGGAAAAATCCAAAATAACCAATGATAAAAAGTAATCGCATCCCTTTTGAAATCATGAATTAACAGTGATTAACCACATTTCTTTGATTCAACGGCACTAGCCACACCTGATAACCGTAAGACCTGTCTGACAGCATGAGGTACGGCAGAATATCTGAAAAAGCAACATTATACCCAGATCTAGAGAAATTTAAGAACAATGAAAAACAAAGTACTTGACATCTGTTAGACTGCATAGGGTTGCAAAGCCATTTCTAAAGCTTAAAGGATTACAGCAAATCAGAGTGAAAACTATTCACCACAAATAAAAAAGAAAATTATGGAACAGTTTTTTACGAGTGGCTACCATACCAAAACAGCAGACACAGAAGAAACCAAAATAACATCTAAAGAAATGTAGGGATCAATTGCCTCCTCGGTTGATGGTAAAAACACTCACTCCTGACAAGGAAAACAAATGACTGTCTCACATTTGCTTAAAAAAACATACTAATGCTCTCCATGACTGCTTTTCTTCTTAGGTATATGGATGACTTACTGTAATTGCTGGAACCATGCTGGGTAATGTAGAAGGAAAATGATCCAAAGCAAAGCATCAAGTTCAACTATGGGGATTTAAAAAAAAACCTTGAAGCTTTTGAGTTTCTTTTCCAAAGAATCAATCTAAATCCAACTGAAATTCTGCAGCATTCAACAGGCGTTCAACAAGCTTGACAGTTATCGTACTGGTCGTCTACGGCTTCATCCGGGTTCGGGTCACAGGGGCAGCAGATTCAGTAGAGACACTGAGACATCCCTCTCCCCAAGTCATTCCCAGGCCAGCCGAGAGACAGTTTGACCTGGGCCGTCTCCTGGGCCTCCTCCCGGTGGGACGTGCCTGGAACACCTCCCGAGGAAGGCGTCCAGGAGGCCTCCGGTATAGAAGACTGAGACACCTCTACTGGCTCCTCTCAATGTGGAGGAGTAGCGGCTCTATTCCGAACCCCTCCTGGATGGCCGAGCTCCTCACCTTATCTCTAAGGGAGTGCCCGGCCACCCTACGGAGAAAGCTCATTTCAGCCGCTTGTATCCGGGATCTTGTTATTTCGGTCATGACCCAAAGTTCATGGCCATAGGTGAGAGTAGAAATTTTGAAATGGTTTTGGGTTAGTGTTTACATTAACTAACCCAAGGTAAAGTAACGTGGTCAAATGAGGAGATAAGACACTGATAATAGGTGGCTTAGAAATAGGGTACAGCTTTAGGCTATGCAAATATAAGAGTAAGGCAAAGTGCTCATGAAATGACATTACCATATGGTTAGAATACTAAAAAAACACAAAACAGGAAAAGCTGTTGAGTATGGACTGGAGCTCCCAAAGTCCACGTGGGAGGCAGTATTAAGGGTAGTGAAGAATTACAGAGCCAAGATCCAACAGGACTTACTGTACAATACTGTACAATGTGAAAGGGAACTTGGTTAAAAACCTAATGACAGTTTCAAATGAATTCAATGACTGGCCAAGACACTGCTGACCACTATGGCCAAATTAGTCCACCTTTGAAAATGGAAGAGATTCTAAAGTTTATTTTCCTTTTCTCAGTTTCACAGCTTCCCCTAAAACTGAGCAGGTTTGATGTCTATGAGCTGAAATCTCTTGTTCAGGATGACTTTGCACTAAAAGTAAATTTTTTAATTTCTCTTCCTCATCACCACTCCTTGATCCAGAGCAATTTTCTTTTACTAACAAGTTGTCTGTCTCTTAATCAAACACCTGGCAGTGAAAACCAAGGTCTCTTTACATTTGTAATTGGTGACAAATTTCCACATGGGTGGGAGAGGGAGTCAGCAATGTGTTCAGGAGCAATAAAGAGAAAGGCTCCAGCAAATTAGATGCAGACTACCAGATGTTTTCATTGAAATTTCTAATCAAATAGTCATGATGTCATCTTAAGACATATGGAGCACAAATTGCAAATCACCACATTTATCCGTCACATCATCCAGCCCTGTAAATAGGAATGATTTCCGGTAGCCTTCTGTGGCATTTCGTGGAGGAATTGGTTTTACTAAATTAGCTTGTGAATGGCCGGCACATCATGAAGAGGGTATAGATCAGTGGTTCTCAATCCTGGTCCTCAGGGCCGAGTGCCGTCCATATTTTATATGCATCTCTGCTCGAGGACATCTGATTCAAATGACTGTATTACCTCTTTTTCATGCCATCCAGTGCTGCAGAAGCCAGTTGATCACTAGTTTGTGTCAGGTGTGTGGCAATAAGGAAACACCTAAAGCATGCAGGACAGTGGGTACTGAGGACCAGGACTGAGAACCACTAGTGTAGAAGATTGTTTGATATTGTTGTTCACTTGGACAGCATCCTCCTCTCTGACAGTACTGTCAGGGTCCTGCCCTACCTTGACAATTTTACCAGTTTTCAGGATCCGTTTGTCGAGTCTAGGTACAGGCCACTTCCCACCCCCATCCCAACTCAATTAATGTGAACAGGATTTTCATCCTGTGAGAAGTGGAGGAGTTGATGGACCAATGTGATTGTTTACTTGAACACAACCAATAATTTCAATCAATTGTAATTAATAGCATTGTTACAATACTTTTCAGTATAGGTGTCAAGTAAATGTTTTAACATACTTAGTTTTATGAGGGAATGTTAATAAAAAAGAATAAGCAGAATTAGAGGTTTGAGATCAGAGGGAATTTGTTAGCTAGCCCAAAATCATAGATGAAAAAGCCCATTCTCCAGCCCCAACATAAAAACACCATAAAAAGGGAACAAAGTTAGTAGTCAAATTCCCCAAGGACGTCTTTGCTTGTGCAAGGCAGACCAATTGTACCTTTTGTCCCTAGACGTTTTTGTTGTTTTTTTTGGGGTGCTTCCTCATGTTTGGCCTTGACCAAAATTTTAAATAAAGTGTTTCCAATTTGTTGATATCAGTTAAAAAACTACCTGGCCCAAAAAAGTCACTATCTGGATTTGTTTAAACAGGTAAAAGCCTATCATAACAAAACTACTGAAGTGGTTCATGCTTTAATTTGCAGCATGTAGTTTTACCCAAATAGTAGTTTATCCATTACTTGCATTTGTTTTTAAAGCAGATTAGGAATGTAACAGAATGAGAATCTTATGATTGATAACAAATTGACCACAGCTATAAATTTCACAATTTTATAAAAATGTGGTAAAAATACAAACAACAAATATTGAAGCTCACTCAGTTACATACAGTGGGGAGAACAAATAGGTGTCCTACTTGTAAAGCAAGTAGAAGTCTTTCATTTTTACCATAGGTACTCTTCAACTGTGAGTGATGGAATCTAAAACAAAAATTAAACAAACAATCATCCATTTAATCACCTACCAATCAGTAAGAATTCCAGCTCTCACAGGCCAGTCAGTTCTACCTATAAAAGACACCTGTCCACACACTCAAAAAAACACCAACCTCTCCACCATGACCAAGACCAGAGAGCTGTGGAAGGACATCAGGGATAAAATAGTAGACCTGCACAAGGCTGGGATAGGCTACAGGAAGATAGCCATGCAGCTTGGTGAGAAGGTAACAACTGTTGGCGCAATTCTAAGAAAATGGAAGAAGTTCAAGATGACGTTCACTCTCCCTCAGTCTGGGGCTGCATGAAAGATCTCACCTTGTGGGCATCAATGATCATGAGGAAGATGAAGGATCTGACCAGAACTACAAGGCAGGAACTAGTCAATGACCTGAAAAGAGCTGGGACCACAGTCTCAAAGAAGACAATTAGTAACAGACTACGATTATGGATTAAAATCACGCAGCACATGCAAGGGCCCCCTGCTTAAGCCAGCGCATGTCCAGGCCCATCTGAAGTTAGCCCCTGACCACCTGGATGAACCAGAGGAGGAAAGGGAGAAAGTCATGTGGTCAGATGAGACAAAAATAAGAGCTTTTTGGTCTCAACTCCACTTGCAGTGTTTGGGGGAAGAACAAGGATGAGTACAACCCCAAGAACACCATCCCTACCATGAAGCATGGAGGTAGAAAACATTCTTTGGGGATTCTTTTCTGCAAAGGGGAGAGGACGACTGCACAGTATTGAGTGGAGGATGGGTGGGGCCATGTATCTGGAGATCTTAGCCAACAACGTCCTTCCCTCAGAAAGGGCATTGAAGATGGGTCGTGACTGGGTCTTCCAGCATGACAACAACTCCAAGCACACAGCCAGGGAAACTAAGGAGTGGCTCCGTAAGAAGAATCTCGAAGCCCTGAAACCGGCTAGCCAGTCTCCAGACCTGAACCCAATTGAAAATATTTGGAGGGAGCTGAAAGTCCGTATTGCCCAGTGACAGCTCTGAAACTCTGGATCTGGAGAAGATCTGTATGGAGGAGTGGTCCAAAATCCCTGCTGCAGTGTGTGCAAACCTTGTCAAGAACTACAGAAACATTTGATATCTGAGTGGAGAAAAAGAGGGCTTCCTAAAGAAGAACCAACAGGCCCGTTAGAGCCGGAATTCTTGTGGGTATTAATTGATCAAATATGTATGTAGTGCAATAAAATGCAAATGAATTACTTAAAAATCCCACAATGTGATTTTGTTTTATTTTTATTTTAGATATCGTCACTCACAGTTGAAGAGTACATGATAAAAATGAAAGACTTTTACATTTTAGGATATACAATTCTCGGGAACCATCATCTTTAAGGAACCACCTGGTTGCTCACACATTTTACACACTGATTACAAAGAGCCCAAACCATAACCTCTGAGAAAGTTTGGGATGTGCCCTTTAAATTCATGCATCACTCCAAAGTAAACAAGTCAACATGAAAATGAATATGGAATTACAGTTACAGCTAATTAATTAAGAATGCCATTGAAGGGGTAAATTGACTATTTCAGTAATTGAATTTAAAAAGTGAAACTAATAGTTTAATTGCACACAGTGGTCTGTTTTAAATGTTTATTTCTGGTCATTTTGATGAGTATGGCTAACAGCTACAGAAAACAGAAATTTGGCTTTGAGGGAAATTAGAATATAACACCACACCAGTAAAAATGTACTTTTATTAAGGAAATGTCATGACCTACATAATCAGGCAAGAGACTGCTGATTTTACCTTTATCTGGCAGACAGTCATTGACACTCTCCACATGGAGGTTAAGCCATAAAATGTCTTTGCTAAAGAAGCCGGTTGTTCCGAATGTTGTATGAAAACATTCATAGAAAGTTGAGGGGAAGAAAGAGGGAGACTGAAAAAGGTTCAAGCAAAAGGGGATAAGCACAGTTTTGAAAGGATTGCGGAGCACACCCCATGCAAGTGTTTGGGGCGAGATTCACAAGGCATGGTCTACAGGTTGAGTCAAGAGTCATCACACACAGACTCGTCCAGCTTGTGCAACGACTGTCAATCCCAGAGGATGGAGGAAGGAGAGGAGAGGCACAGAATCCAAATTGCTTGAAGTCCAGTGTGAAGTTTCCATAGCCAGTGTGTGTGTAGACATGTCATCTGCCGGTATTTGTCCACTGAGTTTTATGAAGTCCAATGTCAGTGGAGCCCTCCATTCGGATATTTCAGGTTACTTCAAGGATCCCTACACTGATGAGCTTTATGGAAATGCTGATTTAAATTACCAGCAGGATTTGACACCTGCCCACACTGCCAGAAGTACCTAATTACTTCTACTACTGCTTTAATAACCATAGTATCACCGTGCCTCATTAGCTAGCAAACTAGTCTGACCAAAACCCATAGTGAACTTTTGAGCTGTTCAGAGGAACATGAAAAAAGGGGCCAGAATGCAGCCTTATTTTGGTTTTCAATAGCTGTTAAACATAATTGTCGAAGTAAACTAACAATTATTGAAGCATTCACTCTGTGTTTAATAATTCTGAATAATACTTTCACTTTTAGAATCAAATTATTGAAATAACTGAACGTTTGGTACAATATTTACATTTATTGAGCTGTACTTTTATTGAAGCCCATTTCATAAAGTTGCAGTGAATGTGTGCTGTACTCAAAAACTGCAAAAACTGGTCTTTTCTAAAACAATCAGGGTTTTTTTTTTTTTTTTCAAACCACAGCATTATTTTAAAAAACATCTATACATCCAAAACGCAACACTTTGTCTAATTTTTTCACATGGCATCCCGTTTCCAAACGAGTATTTTAGGATTCGTAAAGCTAAAACATTAAATTTTAGCAAATTCACTAAACACCATTCACAAGTAAATGGCACCTTGGCATGTGACTTTTTATTGAGCCAGGCAGTGTATGTTTGAAAGGAGAAGTGGGGTAAAGATTGATTAATGAAACGATATTTACTACTCCTATATAAAAACTTGAATGGATATATGAGCAATTGGTGTCTGTAAAAAAACGTCACTTGGCTGTTTGCTACTAACCTTTCAAGTTAGGCTTGGATTTGTCAGTTTGCTTGCCTGTGGGGGTTTGTGCCTGCTGGCCCTGGCCCCCTGTAGAGGCCCCTTGCTGTGCTGCTTTCTGTTTCAGCATGGTCCAGTCAAATGTGTAGTCATACTGGTGATTCAGAGTCCTATAACAAACAGAAAAACAAATCATTAAGTTATCTGCATTTTTCCCAATAATTATTTATGCCAGACAGACAGAAACCCTAAAGAAAACCCTGCCAAATATAAAGAGCTTCCCAGTCTCGTGTTTGAAAACCAAAAAATGTGTTCCGTGTAGAAATGTTTGTTCCACAGAATTCAACACTCTACATTTGTTTCCTGCCAGTCATTTCTTTAATGGTCTGTTTTAATGCATTCCTGTTTGATAGTGTGACATCATTAAAATACATTAAAAAGAAACACTATACACTGAATACATGCTACACAACAGTGCTTAAGTGTTTTTAGCACAAAGTGGAAAACAGCCTAATAAAGACTGGAACAACAAGCACCTGTTGAGACAAACGTCTGACAATAAGGCCTTGTTTGGATCTTAGATCAGGATTGATCTCAGATCCACTGTAAACTGGGACTACTGATGACATAATATTTGCAACAGGGAAAGCACTTAAACTTGCAAACATTGGCCACCTTGGGTACATTCCGCTAGCACAAGGGTGGACCCATTATGACTTCAGAACTGCCTTAATTCTTTGTGGCATAGGTGACAACAATATTCCTCAGAGATTTTGTTGTATATTGATATGATGACATCCTTGAGTTGCTGCAGATTTGTCAGAGGCACAATCATAATTTCAATTTCCTTCTCCATTACAACCGAGATGTGCTCTACTGTATTCAGATCTGGTGACTGGAGGCCATTTGAGTGCAGTGATGGTACCGTCATGTTCACAACACCACTTTAAGATTATTTGAGCTTTTCGAGACATGGTAAATTATCCTGCTTGAAGTAGAAAATAGGCAAATGAGATTATAAATGGGTGGACATAGTTAGCAACAATACTCCAGAAGCCTGTGGTGTTTAAACAGTCTTACATTGGTGACAAGGGGCACCGAGGTGTGCAAATATCGTAACACCATTACACCACAACCATCAGCCTGAACCGGTGATACAACAAAGGAGGGATCTGTGCTTTCCTGTTTACACCACATTCTGACGTTGCAAGTGAAATCAAAACTCATTCAACCAGGAAATGTTTTTCCAAACAGTTATTGTTAAATTTTGGTGAGCTTGTGTGAATTGTAACCTTAATATCCTGTATTTAGCTGACAGAACCCCGACCAGGTATAGTATTTTGCTGCGGTAGCCCATCTGCTTCAAGGTTCCACGTGTTATACTTTCAAATATGGTTTTGGAGTTACTGTTGCCTTTCTATAATCTCAAAAGCATCTTCCCATTCCCATCTTACCTTTGAATACAAGGTATTTTTATCCACAAAACTGCTGTTCCGTGAATGTTTTCTTTTTCAGGCATTTTCTGTACACTTGACATAGTTGTATAAGTGAAACCCATGCAGATCAGCAGTTTTTGCATTCTGACCTCCTTTTTTAGGCACCAAAAAATTTACCATTTTCAAAGTTACTTACTTTCATCCCCACTCTGATGCTCACTCTGACCTTCAGCCAGTCAATATTACCATATCTAAATGCCTAAAAGCATGAAGTTGCTGGATTATGATTGGCTGATTTGCTGTTTTAGAAAACAATTAAGCAGGTGTACCTAATAAGGTTGTCGGTGAGCATATTTTAACTATCTCAACAAAGACCAGTGCCACAGTAGACCCCTGTATAAAGCTGGCTGAAACAAACATTTGCATACAAGTGTTGTGGAAAATTATTTTTATTGCTCTGAACTTCCCTTACCTCTCTCCCCTCTGACTTCTGTGTTTTGTTACCCTAGAGGAGTTGGTCTGCAAAACGTTGAGGTAAATGTTGATCGGGGCTCTGCTTCACTGACTAACCTCAGTGACAGGGTCTTCAAACGCCGAATGCCTTTGAATAAAACTTATAAAGACAAAGTCCGGACTTTCTTTTGTTGTGAGTTAATTTTTACCCCACTTTGATAAGAAAATTCCACTACACAAACAAAAGAGATCTAGCATAAGGTCAGTAAAAAGGAAAAGAGAGCTCAGAAAGGGATTAGACATTTAGACTACAGTAAATTAAGCATAACTAGAGGTAAATGGTGTGTCACATGACAACTATTTAATAACAATGATCATTCACTAACAGTGGACCATTACCTTTTTGTTGTTTATGAGTTTACCTGAAGAGAATGCGAAACAATTGGCGCAGATACATGTAGTCTGGAGCCTCTTCAAAGCGCAACCCACGGCAGTAGTTCAGATACATGGCAAACTCTGCTGGAAAACCCTGTAAACATGCATTTACAGAGCTTGAGTTAATACATGTGCAGTTTTCACGTCCTTCATGGTTCCTTATTCTTTTTGTATGTTTGTCACACATAAACATGTCATTTCAAAAAAATTAATATTTAAGATAACACAAGTAATCAGGAAATTAAATGAAGGTTTTCATTAGAAAAATTCATTATAGTAGATCATTATCAGACAATGCTTTAACAACCTGTAAAGAATCTGTTACACTTTTAATTTCCTCATTATCACAGAAAAGCACAGTGGAGGGCAATAATTTTGTTTCTGCCCCTTCACAAATTGATTCTCTTGTTCATAGTGTTACTTCATCATTGCGTGATGCATTAGACGATGCAGCCCCCTTGAAAAAGGTAATTATTCATAGGAGGCTAGCTCCATGGTTTAATTCAGAGCTGCATACTTTAAAGCACAATGTTAGAACATTGGAGAGAAAATGGCGCTCTACACACCTAGAGGATTCCTACTTAATCTGGAAAAATAGCCTACTTTTGTATAAAAAGACACTTCGCCAAGCTAGAACAGCATTTTTCTCATCATTAATAGCAGAGAACAAGAATAATCCTAGGTTTCCCTTTAGTACAGTTGCTAAACTTACAGTCATAGCTCTGTTGAGCCATCCATTCCCTTAGCTCTCAGCAATCATGACTGTATGGGATTCTTCTTAAATAAAATTGATTCTATTAAAAATAAAATCTTTGACATACACCTGAAGATGATTACTTCATCCTCAGCAAGTGAGACAACATTGGAAGTAACTGTAGAACCTGATTTGTGTTTGGACGGTTTTGATCCTGTGAAGCTTCCTGACTTATCAGAAATATTAGCTTCATCTAAACCTTCAACTTGTATGTTAGACCCAATCCCAACCAAATTATTTCAGGGAGTGTTCCCTCTGATTACCAGCCCCATTTTAGATATGATTCATCTAACTTTAGTAAATGGATATGTACCACAGGCTTTTAAGTTAGCTGTAATTAAACCTTTACTTAAGAAACCTTCGCTTGATCGAGATGATTTAATAAATTACAGACCTATATCCAATCTTCCATTCTTATCTAAAACTCTTGAGAAAATAGTTGCTAATCAAATGTGTGAGCATTTATACAGCAATGACCTGTTTGAAGAGTTTCAGTCAGGTTTCAGAGCTCATCATAGCACCGAAACGGCTCTGCTGAAAGTCACTAATGATATTCTTATGGCCTCAGATAATGGACTTGTGTCTGTACTTCTCCTGTTAGATTTCAGTGCTGCGTTTGATCCAGTCGATCACAATATTCTCTTAGAAAGGCTGGAATATGCTGTAGGGATCAGGGGAACAGCACTAGGCTGGTTTAAATCTTATTTGTCTGACAGATTCCAGTTTGTTCATGTAAATGATAAATCATCTTTAAACTCCAGGGTTAATTGTGGAGTACCACAGGGTTCAGTACTTGGGCCAATTCTCTTTACTATATATGCTTCCAATAGGTCAAATTATCAGGCAGCATAGGATAAATATTCACTGTAACGCTGATGATACACAGCTTTACTTATCCATGAATCCTGATGAGCCCAACCAGTTAGATAGACTACAAGCATGTCTTGAAGACATGTACCTGACTGTTGTGAACAACATGTGTTGTGAATTGGCGCTATATAAATAAAACTGAATTGAACTGAATTGAATAAAAACTTGGATGACTTTAGCCCCTGACTTTTCTGCTTCTCAATTCAGACAAGACAGAAGCTGTCGTCTTTGGACCGGAGTCTTTAAAAAAGAAACTGCTTAGTCAATCACTTAACCTGGTTGGCATTAAATTGACCTCCGGTAATAAAGTAAAAAACCTTGGTGTTATTTTTGAGCAGGACATTTAAATCCCATATTAAACAGATTTCTAGGATTTCCTTCTTTCATCTCCGGAACATTGCCAAAATTAGAAATATCCTATCCAGGAGTGACGCTGAAAAACTAGTCCATGCATTTGTTCCTTCAAGGCTGGACTATTGTAATTCGTTACTATCAGGATGTCCACAAAATGCAGTTAAAAGCCTTGAGCTGATTCAAAATGCTGCAGCAAGAGTTCTGACGAAAATTAAAAAGAGATCATATTTCACCTATTTTAGCTTCTTCGTTGGCTCCCTGTTAAATTCAGAATAGAATTTAAAATTCTCCTCCTCACATATAAAGCCCTTAATGATCTAGCTCCATCATACATCAGATATCTGATTGTTCCATATGTTCCTAACAGGGCACTTCGTTCTCAGACTGCAGGTTTACTGGTGGTTCCTAGAGTCTCTAGAAGTAGAATGGGAGGCAGATCCTTTAGTTATCAGGCTCCTCTCCTATGGAACCAGCTCCCAGTTTTAGTCCATGAGGCAGATACCCTGCCTACTTTTAAGGCTAGGCTTAAAACTTTCCTTTTTGATAAAGCTTATTGTTGGACCACTTGTTTGCTGAACATTGGACCATTTGCACATTGCTGGACGCCACTATGCCTTTCCAACGTCATCGGCCGTTTTGTACCGCAGGATAGCCTGTTCCTACAAATCCCAGCGGGCACCGCGGCTGATAAGCCCTGAGGCCACCGTCAACTATATAACATAGTATGAGACGGCCGCCATTTGCTTTTCACACTGGAAACCGGACCAGCAACTGAAGCGCATCCCTCTGGAAAAAAAGTCCCACGTGGATTTTTTTCCATTCTCCTTCGTTGGCCAACGAGAAACTAAGCGAATTAAGCTTACAGGAATAAGAAAACTTGTAAGTTTTTAACTTTACCGATCGAAGACGTGGGTTTAACAAGTAACCAAAGAACCACGGAGTTTCAAGGAGACGCAATTTTCCCTCCTTGTTTTGTACCAGTCGACTAGTGACGGTCCGTCATTATTTTCTACCTTTCTGCCACGGAGGCCACCAAGGAAGTAAACAGACCGCTTTGCTGAGTATCCGCGGACGCGTGGAACTCTTCAACCCCTCCTCTCTCTCTCCCTCTGCTCAGAGGAGACAACGACAAGTAAAATCTACCTTTTATTTTTATTTCTTTATTAGGAATAGCGTGGGCAGGGTAGAGTAGGTTTTAGTGCGATTAGAATCGCCAATTATAGTCTAATGTGTTCTGAACTGTATGTGCATGCCATCTTATTGAAACTTGATTCCTTTTGATTTCTGAGGCCACAGAGTCTCGCAAGTTGTGTGTTTACTGTCTGAACACCTGCGCGCAGGTTCGCTGTGAAACTAGACTGCTATAATAACCTTATGGTGAAAATCAACCATTTTCTTTGTTTACAACTTTGCTTGGGGGTTTTATGACCTGTGTCCCGCTGAGCTACACTTTGGGAGGGGTGCTCCCAAAGCTTCGTTCAACCATATTCCCTTTGTATTTTGCCATAACTGCCAGATTGATCTCATACACACTCACTGCTGTTTTTATTTGGTTTAGTTAAATATTTTACCCTCTTTGATGTAGAACTTTCCATGTTTGATTAGGTGAAGATTATTGAATCGGAATAGCGAGGTGTATCAGGCTCTTATTTAATAAATATTCACGTAGATAAAGAGAAGTCGTTTGTGTTTATTTTGTGCAAGAGTGATTTGTCAGTCAAAATAAGGTTAAAGTTCCACACGTTTCGGCAGAAACGGTTGATTAAACAGTGACATCTAGTAATAGTTATTAATTATTACTGAGTATTTAACGGTTATAATTATCAAAGGCGTTGAGCCACAATTACAACCCCAGAAGACATCTCTGGTTTCGATTCATAAATGAGGATTTTTGGTTAAGAAATGGATTTTCTCAAATTATGACTTTTAATTATAATTCTTGATGAATATTAATTAATCAATAATCATAACCCTAGCATTATAGTTAGAGTGGCTTAGGTTATCCTGAGCTATCGCTGCTATAGGCTTAGGCTGCTGGAGGACATAATGACCACTTTCACCCTCTTCGCTACATTCTTACACTACTCTCCAATTTTGCATTATTTGCTGTTATTTCAGATTTTAACTTTGTTCTCTCTTTTCTATTCCTAGAAGCTACACCTGGCCTGACTCTGTGTCTACCTGTGACACCTTTCTGGAGAGATGCATCGTCCAAGCTTCTGCTGGCAACAACTTAATGCTCACCCTCTACCGATGATCCACATGGCCCTGTCTTTTAGCGTTTAACCCTTTCTCTCTCCTAGACATGGCGATTGACTGAGCTTTTACTGTGACTAACTCTATGTGCTCGCTTTCAGACTCTAACCTTGAAAACTTGCTCAGAGTTTATCTGTTCTTTCTTTCTAGGTGAAACGACTAAAGGAGCTACATCCATTAAATTTACTTTTCCTTCCCATAGAAAGGACTCCTGGATCAGTGCTTCTTTGTTCTCTTTGTGTCACTGTTCTGTTCCCTCAAACCCCCAGTCGGTCGTGGCAGATGGCCGCTCACACTGAGCCTGGTTCCGATTCTGCTGGAGGTTTCTTCCTGTTAAAAGGGAGTTTTTCCTCTCCACTGTCGCTACATGCATGCTCAGTATGATGGATTGCTGCAAAGTCAACGCCAGTGACTGTCCACTGTCTCTACATGCTCATCTGGGAGGAGTGAATGCTGCAAGTCTCTGACTGGATGCAATCTGCTTGGTTTCCTTAGACAGAAAAACCTTTTATCCAATTTGAATAAATAACTGAATCTGACTGCACTGTTCAATGATTAGGATTAATTGGAATGTATGTACCTGACTTTTGTGAAGTGCCTTGAGACGACGTGTTGTGAATTGGCGCTATATAAATAAAATTAATTGAATTGTTTTATTTATGAAGTAGAAAAAATCCAAACTTACATGGCCCTGTGTGACCTGAAGTTGAGCCGCATTTGGGTTCTGCAGCAGGACAATGATCCTACCCACCAGCAAATCCACCTCTTAATGGCTTACGAGAGGAACAGATTTTGGAGTGGTCTAGTCAATCTGGCAGCACGACCTTTAAAAAAGGCAGTTAATGCTCGAAAACCCTCCATTTTTGCTAAATTGCATCATATTTGCAAATTTGAGTAGGCCAAAATTCCTCTGCAGCACTGTAAAAGAATCATTACCAGTTATGGCAAATGCTTAATTACAGTTGCTGCTCTGAAGGGGTGCCCCAAGCAATTATTAGGTTTAGGGGGCAGTCACTTTTTACACAGGCAATGTAGGTAGGAATTTCTTTCAACGTTATTATAAACACCTTCACTGGAATATGTGAAGGTGTTATCTTTGTTTCATGATTTGAAATGTTTATATGCGACGAACATAAGAAATTAAGAAGGGGTAAAACAACTTTTTATCACCACTGGAGTGAATGCTAACAACTGCTCTCACACAAATGTTTTTACAGGGACTGCCTGGCCAGCTGTCGAGTAAAAAAATAAATAACTAAAATAATTGAGTGACACCATGTTCAACTAAAACAGCAAATCTTCTGGACAACTGATCACAAGACAAAAAAGTGGAAACCCTGGAAAAGACTTCAAGCAGGTTATTGAGTGTAGCATAGTCAGGATGAGCTCCACTTTACATTCAACTGAACCATACTTGAGCCCTTTTGCGTTGCCAGTAGAAAGGCCCAGGCTTATGAGAAGCCCCAGGCTTTGTAAAGCCCAGGTCACATTTCAGTACAGATTTGCCCCAGTAATTTCACCTTCCCGGAGCTGTACTTTCACGCGTAAATGGTCCTATTCTGGAGTAGGTCTTTTCAGCTTTCCCTGGGATTTGTTAAAGGGCCAGAGCTGTGCACAGCAAGGCTAGGCACAATCAGCTTCACTAATGGTGGAGGTTAGTATACAAATTCATCATTTTCATTCCATTAATTTGTCACACAAACTAGTTTTAAGATGTTTTTAAGCAAGAAAGTAGACCTTAAAACTTCATCTGTACAATCAGTTCATCCCAAATGATCCTACATATATTTTTTGATTTTTCAGAGGAGTGGAGCTCAGCTTTCAGGCTGGTCTGGCTGCTACTAGCTAGCTAAGCTAACCAGTTGGTTGGACTGGGACTTTCCCACTGACCGCTACCTGATCTCGGCCAGGCACTCTGGGATTTCCCGCTACCTGCTGTTTGTGAATATAAAGCATTTAGTAGGTATGTGGTGAATAACTGCAAGTACCAGAAAATAAAACGGAATGTTTTTCGCAGGAAATTTGACATTTTAAGTTATTGTTGGCATTATAAACGATTTTGCCACAGTTCAATAAAACAAATGTTTTAATAAAGTGCTGATGATCAGAGCACTTTAAATTTTCTATGTAAATAAAAAAAATACACATTTGCCTAAGATTTTCTTTTAATATAAACCTAACTTAGTGGGGTATAAACTCTTTAATATTTTTTAATTTTTCATAGTTTAGGTTCTGCGGGAGGAGAGACCACATTTTCTAGTCTGGATGCAGTTCCCCAGTGATTCTCTTTAACATTGTGTCTAGACATCTACTTTATATAAATAATTGCTTATGGTTAGACAGTCAAGGCATCAATTCTCTGTAATTCTGGAATGATTATCAGTTTTTTATTCTACTAAATGCAGTTTACTGTAGGTATCTGATTTGAGTTTAACTGATGATAAAAGAAAAATAAGTGTGTTAATCAGTGTTTAGCAGTTATTGTAAATTAATCATGCAGTTGTAAAGCAACAACCCTGGCCAGAGGTTAGTAAAAAATGAAATGTAAAATAATGATTTAAACTTTTCCTGCTTATGGCTCCAGTGCAACTTTAGGGATAATGGAAGGAATTAATCAACTATACTCCTGCTTATCTATTATTTATCAGTTGAAACACAATGATTTATTAGCTTTTAAACAGGGTAAAGGAGTAATGCCATCTGCTGCAATGAAGGTGTATTGCAGTTTCCATCACAACTTCCCCATACATCATTAGGCTGATTTAAATAAATGGTCCTTGGCAATGAAAAAAGAAAGTATGAGTTTCCCTGGGATTTTGATCACCCGTGTAAAATCCAGGGGCTTTCAGTGGAAAAAAGGCTCTTGACAGCTTTTCAAGCGGTTGAGGTTGACAAACTTGTTGGATTCCCGAGTTTCATCTTCATTGCATTCTTATGGCATCATTTGCTCTGCTGAATTCAGAGCTTCCCTCAACAGACTACCATTTGCTCAGGTCTGTTTGGTGGAGGAAAAGCATGTATATCTTCCTTCTCGTGAACAGGTAGCTGTGCTATCTGTGCTCTGTGGTAACAGTAGTCATTAGGTTGCGAGCCTTAATTCCGACTTTATGTTGTAAAGTCTTTGTACACACTGAACCCCAATACACACTGCTCAAAAAAATAAAGGGAACACTTAACACAATATAACTCCAAGTAAATCAAACTTCTGTGAAATCAAACTGTCCACTTAGGAAGCAACACTGTGCAGGACGCTTAGCATTTGCCGGAGAACACCAGGATTGGCAAATTCGCCACTGGCGCCCTTTGCTCTTCACAGATGAAAGCAGGTTCACACCGAGCACATGTGACAGACGTGACAGAGTCTGGAGACACCGTGGAGAGCGATCTGCTGCCTGCAACATCCTTCAGCACGACCAGTTTGGCAGTGGGTTAGTAATGGTGTGGGGTGGCATTTCTTTAGAGGGCCGAAACAGAAGAGAAAACATCTAAGGAGATTGCAGACCAAAAAAAATTGGGTTAAGAACTGTTCAATGCATTATTAAAAACTGGAAGGATGGTGGGGATCCATCGTCTTCGAGGAAGAAATGTGGCCAGAAAAAAATCCTGAATGATCGTGATCGGCAATCACAACGTTTGGTGAAATCAAATTGAAGAAAAACAACAGTAGAACTCCGGGCTATGTTTAATAGTGAAAGTAAGAGCATTTCCACACGCACAATGTGAAGGGAACTCAAGGGATTGGGACTGAACAGCTGTGTAGCCTTAAGAAAACCACTAATCAGTGAGGATAACCGGAAAAAAAAGGCTTCAATTTGCTATGGAGTTCTCACGCATGGATTGGCCACCACAGAGTCCAGACCTTAACCCCAATGAGAATCTTTGGGATGTGCTGGAGAAGCCTTTAGTTTGTTATTTTCACTCCACAAAGCAAAAACGCCACCCCACGTTGTAGTTGGACTACAACCCGCCAACTGATCAAATTGGGGGGAAGGGCCAGTGTCTTATGTGACCTTAATGGCCCCAACAGCGACTATAATGAATTGTGTTGGTGTGATTATTCTGACTAAACTTTATAAGCTTGACATTTCCATTACTTCTTGAGTTGCCTTCCTGAGGGAACTCAAGAAGTACAACCTTCCACAGGAGCTGATGGTCATCTTCTCCACTGCCATCATTCAGTCTGTCCTATCTTCATCCATCTCAGTGTGGTTTGGCTCATTCACAAAACAGGACAGGTCCAGACTGCAACGAATAATCAGGACTGCAGAGAGAATAATCAGGGCTGAACTTCCCTCCATCCAGGACTTATACAGTTCTAGAGTCAGGAAAAGAGCTGCTAAAATCTGTGCAGACCACACACACTCTGCACAAAAACTGTTTTGAGTTTTACCTTCAGGCCGCCGCTACAGAGCACTGTTTACTAAAACCAGCCGCCACAGAGATAGTTTCTTCCCCCAAGCTGTTTCTTTGTTGAACATTCAATAGAGTACCAAACAACAGCATACAGATGTTGCAAATGCACCTTTTCATTTATATATGTTTATATTTGTATATATGTATATTCTGTAATACAAAAACAAAAACCAGAGAGCAAAGTGTACCAGAGTCAAATTCCTTGTTTGTATAGTACAGAGCAAAGGTTTGGGCACACCTTGTCATTCAAAGAGTTGTCTTTATTTTCATGACTATGAATATTGTAGCTTCACACTGAAGGCATCAAAACTATGAATTAACACATGTGGAATTATATACAGAACAAAAAAGTGTGAAACAACTGAAAATATGTCTTATATTCTAGGTTCTTCAAAGTAGCCACCTTTTGCTTCGATTACTGCTCTGCACACTCTTGGCATTCTGTTGATGAGCTTCAAGAGGTAGAAAACCTGAAATGGTTTTCACTTCACAGGTGTGCCCTGTCAGGTTTAATAAGTGGGATTTCAAGCCTTATAAATGGGGTTGGGACCATCAGTTGTGTTGTGCAGGAGGTGGATACAGTGCACAGCTGATAGTCCTACTGAATAGACTGTTAGAAATTGTATTATGGCAAGAAAAAAGCAGCTACGTAAAGAAAAACGAGTGGCCATCATTACTTTAAGAAATGAAGGTCAGTCAGTCCGAACAATTGGGAAAACTTTGAAAGTGTTCCCAAGTGCAGTCGCAAAAACCATCAAGCGCTACAAAGAAACTGGCTCACATGAGGACCGCTCCAGGAAAGGATGACCAAGACTCACCTCTGCTGCGGATGATACTTTTATCCAAGTCACCAGCCTCAGAAATCGCAGGTTAACAGCAGCTCAGATTAGAGAACAGGTCAATGCCGCACAGAGTTCTAGCAGCAGACACATCTCTAGAACAACTGTTAAGAGGAGACTGTGTGAATCGGGCCTTCATGGTAAAATAGCTGCTAGGAAACCACTGCTGAGGACAGGCAACAAGCAGAAGAGACTTGTTTGGGCTAAAGAACACAAGGAATGGACATTAGACCAGTGGAAATCTGTGGTTTGGTCTGATGAGTGTATTTGTGCGGCGCAGAAGAGGTGAGCGGATGGACTCTACATGCCTGGTTCCCACTGTGAAGCATGGAGGAGGAGGTGTGATGGTGTGGGGGTGCTTTGCGGGTGACACTGTTGGGGATTTATTCAAAATTGAAGGCATACTGAACCAGCATGGCTACCACAGCATCTTGCAGCGGCATGTTCTTCCATCCGGTTTGCAATTAGTTGGACCATCATTTATTTTTTAACAGGACAATGACCCCAAACACACCTCCAGGCTGTGTAAGGGCTATTTGACCAAGAAGGTGACCTGGCCTGACCAGATGACCTGGCCTCCACAGTCACCGGAACTGAACCCAATCGAGATGGTTTAGGGTGAGCTGGACCGCAGAGTGAAGACAAAAGGGCCAACAAGTGCTAAGCATCTCTGGGAACACCTTCATGACTGTTGGAAAACCATTTCAGGTGACTACCTCTTGAAGCTCATCAACAGAATGCCAAGAGTGTGCAGAGCAGTAATCAAAGCAAAACGTGGCTACTTTGAAGAACCTAGAATATAAGACATATTTTCAGTTGTTTCACACTTTTTTGTTCTGTATATAATTCCACATGTGTTAATTCATAGTTTTGATGCCTTCAGTGTGAAGCTACAATATTCATAGTCATAAAAATATAGAAAACTCTTTGAATGAGAAGGTGTGTCCAAACCTTTGGTTTGTACTGTATGTACAAACTTGGCAATAAAGCTGATTCTGATTCTATGTCCACAAATAAAGCAGCTTTGTGGATGAAGAATGAAATGTCCTCAGAACACAAGAGAATAAGTCCAGTTGCATTCTATTTAACTACTAAAGAAGACAGATCAGAGAAGAAAGATTGACTTCTAAAAACGATTTAACAGCAATCCTTAGATTAGATCAGGTAGGTTTTAAGTTTAAGAGTACTGAATAAAGTGGCAAGATCTCTCCTCTCAGGTAGGTGGTATGAGATTTTGTTCCTGTAAATGTTGCTATAAAAATGTTCATTACATCTGCAATGGTTTAAAAACATAATGCTGTAAAATGTTACAAAATATAGATTTACCCTTGTTGTCTTAGAGAGCAGCTAAACCAAAAGAACACCACATAATTAGGAAGACGCTCAACACAAGCTGGGAAGATTTGAGCAGCAGAGCGAAGTTCCTTTACCTAGGGACATGGGTGTCAAAAGTACAGCCCGGAGTCCAATTGCAGCCACTGAACTGTTGGTCTTGCGTGCAATTCAATAATGATAGAAATTTGGCCCACTAGCACAGGTGGTTGATGCATATAGAGACTTCGTTCGTTCGTTCGTCATCTTCCGCTTATCCAGGACCGGGTCGCGGGGGCAGCAGACTCAGCAGAGACGCCCAGACGTCCCTCTCTCCAGACACCTCCTCCAGCTCCTCCAGGGGGAGCCCAAGGCGTTCTCAGGCCAGCCGAGAGACATAGTCCCTCCAGCGTGTCCTGGGCCGTCCCCTGGGCCTCCTCCCGGTGGGACGTGCCCGGAACACCTCCCGAGGAAGGCGTCCAGGAGGCATCCGGTAGAGATGCCCGAGCCACCTCAACTGGCTCCTTTCGATGTGGAGGAGCAGCGGCTCTACTCCGAGCTCCTCCCGGATGGCCGAGCTCCTCACCCTATCTCTAAGGGAGTGCCCGGCCACCCTACGGAGGAAGCTCATTTCAGCCGCTTGTATCCGTGATCTCGTTCTTTCGGTCATGACCCAAAGTTCATGGCCATAGGTGAGGGTAGGAACGTAGACCGACCAGTAAATTGAGAGCTTTGCTTTTCGGCTCAGCTCTCTCTTCACCACAATGGACCGGCACAGCGCCCCCATTACTGTGGCAGCTGCACCGATCCGTCTGTCGATCTCCCGCTCCATTCTTCCCTCACTCGTGAACAAGACCCCGAGATACTTAAACTCCTCCACTTGAGGCAGGATCTCCCCTCCAACCTGAAGAGGACAAGCCACCCTTTTCCGGTCGAGTACCATGGCCTCGGACTTGGAGGAGCTGATCCTCATCCCAGCCGCTTCACACTCGGCTGCGAACCGCCACAGCGCATGCTGTAGGTCTTGGCTAGAGGGGGCCAGCAGGACCACGTCATCCGCAAAAAGAAGAGACGAAATCCACTGGTCCCCAAACCAGACCCCCTCCGGCCCTTGGCTGCGTCTAGAAATCCTGTCCATAAAAGTTATGAACAGGACCGGCGACAAAGGGCAGCCCTGCCGGAGTCCAACATGCACTGGGAACAGGTCCGACTTAGTGCCGGCAATGCGGACCAAACTCCTGCTCCGCTCGTACAGTGACCGGATGGCCCCTAATAAAGGGCCCCTGATTCCATACTCCTGGAGCACCCCCCACAGGGCATCACGAGGGACACAGTCAAATGCTTTCTCCAGGTCCACAAAACACATGTGAACCGGTTGGGCAAACTCCCATGAACCCTCGAGCACCCTGTAGAGGGTATAGAGCTGGTCCAGTGTTCCACGGCTGGGACGAAAACCACACTGTTCCTCCTGAAGCTGAGGTTCGACTATCGGTCGGACTCTCCTCTCCAATACCCTGGCGTAGGCCTTACCAGGGAGGCTGAGGAGTGTGATCCCCTGTAGTTGGAACACACCCTCCGGTCCCCCTTCTTATAAAGGGGGACCACCACCCCAGTCTGCCAGTCCAGAGGCACTGTCCCCGACCGCCACGCAATGTTGAAGAGGCGTGTCAACCATGACAGCCCTACAACATCCAGACACGTGAGGTACTCAGGGCGGATCTCATCCACCCCCGAAGCCTTGCCACCGCGGAGCTTTTTAACCACCTCGGTGACTTCAGCCTGGGTGATGAAAGAGTCCAACCCCGAGTTCCCAGCTTCTGTTTCCACCACGGAATGCGTGATGGCAGGATTGAGGAGATCCTCGAAGTACTCCTTCCACCGCCCGATAATGTCCTCAGTCGAGGTCAGCAGTCTCCTGCCCCCACTATAAACAGTGTTGGCAAAGCACTGCTTCCCCCTCCTGAGGCGCCGGACGGTTTGCCAGAATCGCTTCGATGCCAACCGGTAGTCCTTCTCCATGGCCTCACCGAACTCTTCCCAGGCCCGAGTTTTTGCCTCTGCCACAGCCCGGGCCGCAGCACGCTTGGCCTCACGGTACCCATCAGCCGCCTCGGGAGTCCCACAAGCCAACCACAGCCGATAGGACTCCTTCAGCTTAACAGCATCCCTTACTGCCGGTGTCCACCACCGGGTTCTGGGATTGCCGCCACGACAGGCACCGCAGACCTTACGGCCGCAGCTATGGGCAGCAGCATTGACAATAGATGCAGAGAACATGGTCCACTCGGACTCTATGTCTCCAACATCCCCCGGGATCTGGTCGAAGTTCTTATTTTTAATTAAGATAGGTTTATTACCAACAAACTGAAATGGCTTTAAAATGTTGTTATAATACAGCACAAAGTATTTGACTTTTACACTATTTTTTTTAACTTTATCTTTTTTATTTCTATCTTTATCTTTCCAGTAACTTTTACTAAAAAGCAGACTTTATTTCATCCAAATCTACTTTAATTTAATTTCTTAAAATTCAAAGAAAGACTGATCCAAATGCTGCTTTCTTGATTTTTTCTATTCTTTTCAATAGTGCACAAATTCTGCGAATGAGGTGCCACTTCCAAAAAATAGATCTGACTACCTTTTTGTTAATTAAAATATTGCATGTTTTATATATTGTTGAGCAGGTCAAAAATTTATAAAAATTAATATTTATTTTCTTCAATGAGTTGTTTTTTGGAGTACTTTTAACTTGAAGATTTTGACCTATGTAACAAAATGTTTGAACAACATTGGAAAACCTAGTCCATGTCTCTTCTTTTGTGACTCTAAATGTAATGCTTAGAAAATATGGACCAGCCATGAGGGAGTGCAGGGCGTGTTTAAACGAAGAACAGAGCATGTCTTTAGTTATACCAAGCATTTTACATGACATGACTAATCAATGGAGACTTCAGGATCTATACTGGGAGACGATTATCAGCAATCAATCAAATAAACTACCCCCTCTATTGCCCAAGCAGAAGCGATGTCATTAAAATCTTTGCAGTGTATGGTAAATAAAACAAGAATCAAATTTACAACCCCAAATCCCTGATGAGTTGAAAAGGAGATGCCGTGGATGCAGAGCAGGAGCAAAGAGAAGAGGGAGAAGGAGGAAGTTCAAACCATCTCTTCCGTCGATTCTGATAGGCAATGTGAGATTGTTGGGAAACAAGTTGGATTAACTCCAAACCCTACAAAGAACCCAGCCAGAGTACCGGGAATGCAGTATTATGTGTTTCTCTGAGACAAGGCTCCAGGATCATATCCCCGACTCCAGCATCTTTCTGCCAGGCTTTCTGACCATACGAGCAGACAGAGACTTAAAGAGGAGCGGCAAATGTAAAGGAGGTGGACTGGCAGTGCTTGTGAACAACAGATGCTGTCATCCAGGACATGTTACTGTGAAGTGTCATCTCTGCAGTCCAGATATTGAAGTGTTGGCAGTAAGTTTTCATACTGCATGTGATGTCATCAGCTAAGTTGTTGCTAAGCTACAGAAACCCCAATGCGTTGTAGCAATATCTGGTTATTTTAACCACGCTTCACTCTCTGCTACACTTCTAACGTTTCAACAATTTGTGAGTTGCTTTACCAGAGAAAACAAAACGTTGGATTTGTTTTATGCAAATGTCAAGGACTCATACATCTCTACAGCAAGACCTCCTCTAGGCAAATCAGATCACAATCTTGTTTTTCTCTGCTCGAAATATAAGCCTCTTGTTCAGAGACAAACTGTAATAAAGAGGACTGTGAGAAAATGGTCACAGGAAGATGAAGAAGCTCTGCAAGGTTGCTTTAAGGCTACAGACTGGGACGCACTGTGCCAGCCACATGGAGAGGACATCAATGCCATGACTGTGTGTGTAACCGACTATATAAACTTCTGTGTGGATAACATCATCCTCACCAGAACCGTGAGATGCTTCCCCAATAACAAACCTTGGATCACCAGTGACCTGAAGGACCTGCTTAACAAGAGAAAAAGAGCCTTGAGAGAGGGAGACAGAGAATTATTGAGGAGTATACAGAAGTAACTTAAAGTCAAGATAAGAGACAGCAAGGAGGTGTACAAGAGGAAGCTGGAGAGCAGCTCCGGCAAAACAGTATCAGAGATGTGTGGACCGATGGAAGTCTGGACAGAACCAATGAACTGAACACATTCTTCAATAGGTTCAGTTCAGAAACAAGCTCAGCATCCTCCTCTCCTGTTCACAGCCAAACAGACATTCCACCCTCCTTTGACCCACAGGACCCACAGCTGTCCAGTAACACCTCAAATGTTTTATCTTCCACCTCAGCCCTAGACCCTTCTGCTTCTACATGTTTGCCTTCAACCAAATCACCAAGGCCGATGCTCCCTTTGCCTCCCCCTTCCACCTGTGTGTCTCAAGAAGTCAGCTGAAGAGACAACTGGAAAGCCTGAATCAGAATAAGACTGCAGGTCCAGATCATGTCAGCCCTAGAGTCCTGAAGGTCTGTGCAGAGCAGCTCTGTGGGATTCTGCAGCACCTCTTCAATCTTATTCTGGCCCAGAAGAATGTTCCAGTGTTGTGGAAGACCTCCTGTCTTGTTCCGGTACCAAAGAAAACTCACCCATCAGTCCTCAATGACTATAGACCTGTTGCCCTGACATCCCACATCATGAAGGTCCTGGAGAGACTCCTGTTGGCCCACCTGAGTAAGCGAACAATAAACCATCAGGACCCCGTCAGTTTGCTTATCACGGTGGAGTTGGAGTTGAAGATGGCATCATACACCTGCTTCAACAAACCCACTGTCATCTGGACAAAGCCAGCTGCACTGTGAGGATGTCTCCAGTGCATTTAACAATTCATTGATTTGCTTTGTCAGAAACTCCAGAAGACTCAGGTGGAGGCCTCAACAATCTCCTGGATCAAAGACTACCTGACAAACAGACCAGTTTGTGAGACTGAAGGGTTGTGAGTCTAACCAGGTAGTCAGCAGCACAGGAGCACCACAGGGGTCTGTACTCTCACCATTCCTTTTCACTCTGTACACCTCAGACTTCCAGTACAAGACGGACTCCTGTCATCTGCAGAAATACTCAGATGGTTCTGCAGTTGTGGGGTGGATCAGAGATGGGCAAGAAGCTGAGTACAGGAAGGTGGTGGACCACTTTGTGGCATGGTGTGGAAACAATCATCTCATCTTGAACGTGACTAAAACAAAGGAGATGATTGTAGATTTTAAGAGAAACAGGAATAAGTCAAAAACTATTGCCATCATGGGAGAAGAAGTGGAGGTGGTGTAGGAGTATAAAGACCTCGGTGTTCACCTGGACAGCAGACTGGAGTGGAGATGCAAGTGTGAAGCCGTCTACAAGAAGGGACAGAGCAGACTGTACTTCTTGAGGAAGCTTAGGTCCTTTGGTGTTTGTAGCAGGATGCTGCATATCTTCTATAAGTCTGTTGTGGAGAGTGTGATCTCTTCTGCCATCATCTGCTGGGGAAGCACCATCAGAGTCAGGGACTTAAAAAAAAGCTCAACAAGCTGATGTTCTGTTCTGGTGACTCCTCTGGAACCTCTGGAGATCATTGTGCAAAGAAGGATTCCTCATAAAATGAAGAACATTATGGAAAACCCTGAGCATCCCTTTCATCAGACTGTCCTACAACAACAGAGTGTCTTCAGTCAGAGGCTTCTTCAGATCTGCTGTAAGACGGAGCGCTACAGGAGATCCTTCCTGCCCACAGCCATCAGCATCTACAACGGCTCTTTGAAGAAACCGTCATAATGAGCTACAACAACATTTAATTTCCTTTTGGGATTAATAAAGTATTTTTTAATTGAAAAGCCTGCCTTAGCTTTGTGATGCTGGCACATGTTAAAGTGTGGTTTGGCACCTGGGCTATAAAAGACCTACAGGCTAGTCAAGCATAATTTGACAGAAAAAAACCTAACTGTAATTTAGAACAAAACCTGCACGAAAGGATTAGGAGTTGCAAACTACGCTTTAAGGCAAGCATGCTCTGGTTAATTTTACCTTACAAAGAACCTCAACGGGGGTAGACATCTTCTTTTCCGAGATCTTCTCATACTTCTGCTTCTTTGTGGCAGCCTAAAAAAACAAAACAGACCTAAAGTTAAGCTTAAAATTATACAAACCCTTGATGGATTTGGGTTAGAAGTAGTCAAGTATACCAAGAAAGGGAAATAGAAAATGAGATCAATCGTTTTCTATAGCCATAACGAAGTTACTTACACCTCTCAACTGGAATTTTGGACCACCTATAGGTTGCAAATTGCTCCAGGTCTCATATTTGAATTTCTTCCAACAACAATATTACAATTTCTCCACATGTGTGCATTGGGATTTAGATCCCCAACTAATTGATGGACACTTCAGAACTCTTCTGTGCTCTGCATCCATATTTTTCTGGGTGCTTTTTGAAGTATGGTTGGGGTCAATGTCCTGCCAGAAGACCCAAGACCTAGGGCACAAACCAGCTTTCTGACACTGGGCCCTACATTTTGAGCCTAAGTCCTTTGCAGATTTCATGATGCATTGAACACGGTGAAGGCACCCAGAGGCAGCAAAACGGGCCTCAAAAAAATCCTTGAGCCCCCAACATACTAGACTGTAGGTACTGTGTTCCTTTCTTTGTAGGCCTCATTCCATAAACAGTAAAATGATGTGCTTACAGAACCTGAACACCTCTTGAATACATCTCTGGTGATGCTGTTCTCCCTTGCAAGGTTATTATTGTTATTATGCATGGTGGACAAAAGAAAATTCAGATCACTGGAGAAGAACTTGTAACCCTGAGATTGTTATTTCTCCACTCCTCACACAGTTTTCTTCTTCTCTTCCGGTTCTCCATGCAATAACTTTGTCCGGACCATTATTGGCCTATATCAAATGTTACTTCTTTCTCTGCTTTTTGGTGTTTTTACAATACATACATAGGAATTTGTATTAAAAATTGCATTTGTATTGTGTAACTGCAATCATTTTCTAGGAGTAATACTTTATTTTGTGGACGAATTTCAGGGGTGCCAACACTTTCTGCCAAGTATTAACATTTACAAAATCTTAGTAATTGTAGGATTCTGGCAAGGGGAGTTAAAGCTTTGGAATTTGTCTTGTATCTGTGCATTACAATGAATTATCCATCTATTAAACAGAACACTCCTGGGGCCTTTTTTTTAAGTGTTAATGCTCGCTTGGAGCTTGTTATAAATTTTTTCTTATAACAAATTGAATACCCTATTGAATTTCAAGAAAACAGTTGCTAATGTATTTAAGATAGCCAGGGCAAGCAACCACTATGTGAGGGTCAGGGTAATGCAAGACACCTACAACATCAAAATGCTGCAACACCATCTTAAAATCCCTAATCTGTTTAATTCGAAACAGGTTAAATCTAGCTTAAACACTGTTGTAAAATTAGATGCGGACTGGAGGATCATGTAAATGGCAAATAAAATTCAATTAAAACACAAATGCAGTTTGTCCAACTAGGTGGGTTGTACCAAAATCGACTATGTTAAGCTTTCATACCTTTAGTCCTTGCCAAGGCAGACTGGTTCTGTTGAAGTACATCAGCACGTAGCCTAGAGACTCCATGTCATCACGGCGACTGCAAACAACAATGCAAACAACTTCATATGTTAAGTAGAAAACGGGGCATAATCACATTTATATAGATGAAGTTGAAGATGCAGCTGAAGAGGAATACAATGTGTACTTGTTTCTGTGTTCACTGACACAGCTTGTGTTTTTATGAGGTCCTGTTCACACCTGGCAGCAACGTGCATCCTGACCAAGTTCCAGATGGAACTAAGCACGACTGTAAACATCAGAGGTGAACATTTTAAGAAAAAATGTCTTTTAAATAGCTATTCAAATGTATATTCAAACATACAGGTCCTTCTAAAAAAATTAGCATATTGTGATAAAGTTCATTATTTTCTATAATGTAATGATGAAAATTTAATATTCATATATTTTAGATTCATTGCACATTAACTGAAATATTTCAGGTCCTTTATTGTCTTAATACGGATGATTTTGGCATACAGCTCATGAAAACCCAAAATTCCTATCTCACAAAATTAGCATATTTCATCCGACCAATAAAAGAAAAGTGTTTTTAATACAAAAAACGTCAACCTTCAAATAATCATGTACAGTTATGCACTCAATACTTGGTCGGGAATCCTTTTGCAGAAATGACTGCTTCAATGCGGCGTGGCATGGAGGCAATCAGCCTGTGGCACTGCTGAGGTCTTATGGAGGCCCAGGATGCTTCGATAGCGGCCTTTAGCTCATCCAGAGTGTTGGGTCTTGAGTCTCTCAACGTTCTCTTCACAATATCCCACAGATTCTCTATGGGGTTCAGGTCAGGAGAGTTGGCAGGCCAATTGAGCACAGTGATACCATGGTCAGTAAACCATTTACCAGTGGTTTTGGCACTGTGAGCTGGTGCCAGGTCATGCTGAAAAATGAAATCTTCATCTCCATAAAGCTTTTCAGCAGATGGAAGCATGAAGTGCTCCAAAATCTCCTGATAGCTACCTGCATTGACCCTGCCCTTGATAAAACACAGTGGACCAACACCAGCAGCTGACACGGCACCCCAGACCATCACTGACTGTGGGTACTTGACACTGGACTTCTGGCATTTCCTTTTCCCCAGTCTTCCTCCAGACTCTGGCACCTTGATTTCCGAATGACATGCAGAATTTGCTTTCATCCGAAAAAAGTACTTTGGACCACTGAGCAACAGTCCAGTGCTGCTTCTCTGTAGCCCAGGTCTGGGGAATGCGGCACCTGTAGCCCATTTCCTGCACACGCCTGTGCACGGTGGCTCTGGATGTTTCTACTCCACACTCAGTCCACTGCTTCCGCAGGTCCCCCAAGGTCTGGAATCGGCCCTTCTCCACAATCTTCCTCAGGGTCCGGTCACCTCTTCTCGTTGTGCAGCGTTTTCTGCCACACTTTTCCCTTCCCACAGACTTCCCACTGAGGTGCCTTGATACAGCACTCTGGGAACAGCCTATTTGTTCAGAAATTTCTTTCTGTGTCTTACCCTCTTGCTTGAGGGTGTCAATAGTGGCCTTCTGGACAGCAGTCAGGTCGGCAGTCTTACCCATGATTGGGGTTTTGAGTGATGAACCAGGCTGGGAGTTTTAAAGGCCTCAGGAATCTTTTGCAGGTGTTTAGAGTTAACTCGTTGATTCAGATGATTAGGTTCATAGCTCGTTTAGAGACCCTTTTAATGATATGCTAATTTTGTGAGATAGGAATTTTGGGTTTTCATGAGCTGTATGCCAAAATCATCCGTATTAAGACAATAAAAGACCTGAAATATTTCAGTTAGTGTGCAATGAATCTAAAATATATGAATGTTAAATTTTCATCATTACATTATGGAAAATAATGAACTTCATCACAATATGCTAATATTTTGAGAAGGACCTGTACTATAATGCGAGTCAAACGAACTACACGACCCACAAGCCAACAGTGCCTCTGATCGACGTTTTCCACTTGCGTTCAGAATGGAGGGAGCAAACGCAGGTGAAGTGGACGTAGTAAAATTGGATTTGCAATGTAAAGTCAGAAGTAAGGACTTATCTATTAAACCTTGTAGAGCTGAAAGGAAAGTCGCAAATATTACCGAACTTCAGGAGAGTTGAATGTAGCGGTGTTAACACAGTATGCTGCTTGTAAAACGTGTTTAGTCGTAATCAAGTACACCAGTGATTAAGGCACACTTGTAAGACAAATTCTGGATTGAATCAGCCCTGCATCTCTTCATTCGTCAAACCAAAAGTACCATCATGTGTCAAGGCATCTCACCAACAAAATTGCTCGCATGTCCAATAAAGATTTAAGAGCTTTTGCCACAGAGGACATGGGGGATTTTTTTTTTTGCATCCCCACGCAATACTTTTGCGTTCGCTCGCAAAAGTTGTTAATCGCCTTGAGAAAGCTGTGCATTTTGGAACAGCAGCACATTTGACAAACTGCTCACAAAACCAACAGCACAGATATGGCATTGATATGGTTTGTTTGTCATATGCAGGTTAACATGCAGTCAACAATGCGATTAAATGCTTAGGATAAGAAGAACCGTTCAAATCACGATAAAAACATAAGCACTAATGGCGTGCAAAAAAAAAAAAAAAGTACACGTCATGCAGCAGCAATAAGCAAATAAAGTGTCAGAGATGTGGTTTCATGCAGTATTAATGTCCAGAGTTCAGTAGTTTGACAGCTTGTGGATAAAAACTGTCTTTTGGTCTGATTGAAGATCATTTTATTTAAGGGCGTTTTCAAAGTAAAATTCAATAAATCTCAAAAACGGGTGTAGTGTTTGTTCCATTTTTGCAGTTATCTGGTTTGGAAACTATCCCACAAAGTTTTGCGAGATAACGCAAAGACTAATGCGTGGGAACGCAAAAAGTATTGCGTGGGGACGCAAAAGAAAAACAATTCCCCCATGCCCCCTCTCGGGCTCCGTCGACAGGCTTCATCAAGGGAAGATATTAAATAAATACGTTGTGAAATAGAAAAAAATTGAATGAACCATTAAATGTACAATTTATTTTAATGCATCATTAAATATTAAGTGTACTACTAATTACGTCATGTCGTCTTTAAAATTATACTTAATTATTCAGTGGCACATTTAATTGCATAATAGTCCATTTCATGATATAATGGTATTATTGTTTCTAATGATGTATTAAATAAATAAATGGTACCTTTAATTTAATGGCACATTTAATGTTACATTTCTTTCATGTTACATTTACTTCACTTATGGGACATTTACAACATTATTTATTTAATGATGATTTTATTGTATTAATTTTGTCCAGTTTGACCCTCCATTCTTGATGCCTGTATAGGAGGTCATGTCAGAATTTGAATCAGGTGTGCTAGAGCAGACACACATCTAAAACTTGCAGGGAAGGGGTCCTGAGGACCAGGACTTTGAACCATTGAGGCACAGTTTCTAAATTGTGAAGGTATTGCTTTTTTGCACTTTTGTTCACCAAGTACAGTTCTCTTACTAGGTGTATTTTTCTTTTGTTTCAGCCATTTGAAACATAAAAGTATTGTCATTGATCAAAGGAAACAATCACTTAATAAATGAGTAAAATACAACTATGTACATTTTGTTTATTCAACTAAGATAGGCATGGTCTGTTGCCTTGTTTGATATTTTATTATTTCTTCATTATTATTATTTTTACTTTAACTGGCCTTTACTACAACTAAAAACAGGGACCTAACTGGTCCTTCAAAGAAAGAAATTGCCAAAAGACTAAATGAAGAAAACAAAAATGAGGCTCTGCTGTGTGGGCATACTTTCACCTAGAAACACAGTTTAAATTTCAGTTTGTAGAGAAATCTGCCGTCTTTTCAGAAGTGAAAATGGTTTGTTGATATCTGCTACGTTTTCTCTAAATTTAGACTTTAAGTGCCACAAGGTTTGTGAGAAAATCCCACTGCTACGGTGGAGATGGCAGTTACTAGAGTATAGAAAGCTGTATTTTATCCAAGGAAAATGATTTTTAACTCGCCCTCACAGACAAAAATTTCGTTCTAAAGTCACCATTTCCGGTCAGCTTGTAGAGCCGGGCTTCTGCTTTCACATAATCTCTTTGTAATTTCTCTAGTTCTCACGGTTTTTAATCAAACCCCTTTTGATCGCCAGGAGTCAAAGTTTTCCGCAGGCCTTTTCCCATGTATTTTCAGTGATGTTTGAGCAGAGATCTATAAGTGTCAACATTTATTTCCATAATCCTATCTTACACTGTGAATGAAGTAGAGCTATGAAAATCTTCATGATTGGGGACAAGGGACGGCTATTGCCCAGGGTTCAAACATTATTCAAATACCAGGTAAGGTTTCCAAGTTATGGGCAGTAGTTCAGCAGCATGCACCTCCATGTTAAAAAGCCAGGCAAAGATGGGACACAAAGTGTTGTGCTGTGTAAGTAAGAAACAGCAGGTGTCAAATAACACTGACAGTCTTTGCTGATTGGCTGATTCGTTCCTCACTGTTCTATTTATAGCTCTTCCACTGTGTCTGTGATTGTGTCTTTCTTTCTGCCTCTCTTCTCTCCCCGTCTCTCTCAGTACAACACACACACACGTTTTACTATCTTTTTGAGTACATTACACCAACTTCCATTCATTTCTATGGCCTAAACCTGACCCTACTCCCAACCCTTTGAGCATCTTCACTGGAGGCAACTACATGGCGGATATTTTTGGACTTTTTGAAATATTATGGTTTTTATGGATTTTTGCTCCCATTGAAATGAATGGAACACGTCAAGAATTCCACTAAAACTTCACTGTTTTTGGCATTTTACTACTTCAACATACCTTCAGCTAGAAACAACATTCAACTTTTAAAATGCTTTCACAACCTTCTGCTCTTATTGTATTTAACTTTTTGATATCTTTTACAGTTTTTGTACAATTTTGGTTTAAACTTTATTTAAAATTTTTCAGCTCAATTTTCACTTTACTGATACAAATTATGTATCAAAACATAGGAATCTCTTTCCAGATTCAAAAAATGTCAACCTCATTGATGTGGGACTAACGGTTTTCTGGCAACAAACCCCAAAGTCATAAAATAGGTTTGTTTCAAAGTACCAAATCTGTTCTACCTAAAACTGCTTAAAATTTGAAAATTTCAAAAATGAACAAATTTTTTAACACCGTCACCTCTCCTACATGGATTATTGTAGACACAGGTAAATTTCCAGGATTGTTTCCCCATGCCTGCTGATACCTACGGTCCAAAAATGTTTTGGATACCTTTTACCGTTTTCTCATGAAATAGAATAGTTTGAGAGTAAAAATCTGCCTCAGGTTAAAAATGTTCAAAAATTATCCATCTTTTTTTTTTTCTTTTATAGGGTCACACCACCTAGACAGATTTTTGTAGAAACATGAAAAGCTCCATGATTGTTCAGCAAAGCCTACTAATTCATACAATGTATGAATCACATCCATAGCCCTTATAGTTTCCGAGTTAGAGGAAGTTGTTCGAGAGCAAGTTCAGGCAGTTTTGACTTTCTCCATTTTCCCCTTGCTTTTCACCTAGTGTTTTGCCTTTATTATTACATTTTCTACAACGAAAGATTGATATTATCCCGTCCTTTCTGATACAAATGGTCAAAGAATGGCGTCAATAGCCCTTTTGGTTTCCGAGTTATGGGGAGTAGTTCGGGTGCATGCACCACCATGTTAAAAACGGGCCGGCCAGGATGAGACGATAGTGACGTGCTGCATTAGAAATGCTGCAGCTGTCGGGTTACTATGACAGTCGATGAGTGGCCAATTCATTTCTCACTGTTCTATTTACAGGTGTTGGACAATGAAACTGAAACACGTGGTTTTAGACCACAATAATTTATTAGTATGGTGTAGGGCCTCCTTTTGCGCCCAATACAAGTCCTGCACAGTGGTCAGAGGGATTTTAAGCCATTCTTCTTGCAGGATAGTGGCCAGGTCACTACGTGATACTGGTGGAGGAAAACGTTTCCTGACTCGCTCCTCCAAAACACCCCAAAGTGGCTCAATAATATTTAGATCTGATGACTGTGCAGGCCATGGGAAATGTTCAACTTCACTTTCATGTTCATCAAACCAATCTTTAACCAGTCTTGATGTGTGTAGTGGTGCACTGCCTTCAGGATACAATGTTTGAACCATTGGATGCACATGGTGCTCAAGAATGGTTCGGTAGTCCTTGGCAGTGACGCGCCCATCAAGCACAAGTATTGGGCCAAGGGAATGCCATGATATGGTAGCCCAAACCATCACTGATCCACCCCCATGCTTCACTCTGGGCATGCAACAGTCTGGGTGGTACGCTTCTTTGGTGCTTCTCCACACCGTAACTCTCCTGGATGTGGGGAAAACAGTAAAGGTGGACTCATCAGAGAACAATACATGTTTCACATTGTCCACAGCCCAAGATTTGCGCTCCTTGCACCATTGAAACCGACGTTTGGCATTGGCATGAGTGACCAAAGGTTTGGCAAAAGCAGCCCGCCGTGTATATTGACCGTATGGAGCTCCCAACGGACAGTTCTAGTGGAAACAGGAGATTTGAGGTGCACATTCAATTCTGCCGTGATTTGGGCAGCCGTGGTTTTATGTTTTTTGGATACACTCCGGGTTAGCACCCGAACATCCCTTTCAGACAGCTTCCTCTTGCGTCCACAGTTAATCCTGTTGGATGTGGTTCGTCCTTCTTGGTGGTATGCTGACATTACCCTGGATACCGTGGCTCTTGATGCATCACAAAGACTTGCTGTCTTGGTCACAGATGCGCCAGCAAGACGTGCACCAACAATTTGTCCTCTTTTGAACTCTGGTATGTCACCCATAATGTTGTGTGCATTTCAGTATTTTGAGCAAATCTGTGTTCTTACCCTGCTAATTGAACCTTCACACTCTGCTCTTACTGGTGCAATGTGCAATCAATGAAGACTGGCTACCAGGCTGGTCCAATTTAGCCTTGAAACCTCCCACACTAAAATGACAGGTGTTTCAGTTTCATTGTCCAACCCCTGTATATCACTGTGTATCGCCTACTGTATATGTCTGTCTGTGATTCTCTTTCTTTCTGTCTCTCTTCTTTCCCTGTCTCCCACTCGGACACACACACACATCCCTGTTTTACTGTCTTTTTGAGGAGTTTGCTTTGACTTCCATTTATTTTCATTCATTACTATGGCCTAACCCTGATCTTCCCACTAACGCTGTCACCATCTTCATAGGAGGCAACATGATGGTGGGCATTTTGTGTTAGGTACTTGAACAGCAAATACTGTTGTTCCAACCCCAACAGTAATTAATCTTGAGCATTATGGATGGACTAAGTTAGCCAGCATGCTAGTGATAACCCACATGCTAATGTTAACATTTAAGTTAATGTTAGCATTTAGGCTAAAATTCACTTACAAGCCTAGATTAAGACATTGAATGGAGTGAGATAATGTTCGCCAACATGCTAGTGTTAGCCTCAATACTAATGTAAATATTTATGCTAACATTAGTATTTATGCTAATTTTCAATTATAAGGCTAAATAAATTAACATTGAATGGAATGAGTTCTTATTTGCCAACATGCTAGTGTTAGCCTTTTTGGGTCCAGCCATTGATTACAACATTTAGAAAGGCCAGTTTGATCTTTTCTGAAACTTTCAAAATAAATCGCATTAATCTACTTCCAACACAGCCAGGAACAGGAACAAGAAGGGAGTAACAGCGGACTTCCCGTGACGTCACTGTTTAAATTAAAACCCCGCGTTCCAACAAACAGACCTCTTCCACACAGGTCCCCAGCGGAGCTGGAAGGAGAGACAGCTTCTCCTTGCTGGCAAGCAGGCATAACTCTTCAAACTGGATCCAGAGTGACTACGATCACATGCAACTTTCACATATAGTAAAGACAATAGTAACACTTTTAATCTACCAAACAAAAGCCTTAAGCTTCCACAACATGTGATAAGAAACATTTTTATAGCGAGGAAAGGTGGGGAGTAAGTTAACTCTGCGTCCACAATTAACTTAAGAAAAAGCAGTCAGTCTTCGTCTTCTGGCCTTCTTGGCGAAAAGGAAAAATATAATCTGACCATCAAAGTCGACTTGGGATGAAACACGGTAGCGGTTCGACTCCTCGAAACTCCGTGTTCTTAGTTACATGTTAAGCTCACGTCTTCGATCGGCAAAGTGAAATTTCTGGCCTTCTCATTCCAGAAACCTCAGTCAGGAATTGTTTGTTGTCCAACGAGAGAGAATAAATGAACTCCGCAAGGAACTCTTCCCTTGAAGTGGCGCACTTCAGTTGCTAGTCCGGTCTCCAGCAGAAGACGGCGTGTTCAACATGGATGCCTCCATATATAGCGCCCTGTGACGTCAGACTTGGGACGCCCCGTCATATCAGTCGCAATGCTCGACGGTATATGTAGGAGCAGGCTGTCCTGGATACAAAATGGCCGATGCCATTGGAGAGGCACAGTGACGTCCAACAACGTGCAGATAGTCCAATACTCAGCAAACAAGTGGTCCAACACTATAATATAATTGGCCTCCATGAAGTTTAATTGTTCAGCGAGGACTTTTGAAAGACACTGTAATTTAGAGATCAGCCTATAACTATTAGGGAGAGATGAATCCAGATGTGGTTCTTGAAACAAAGAACTTACCACAGCTTTTTAAAAGCACTAGGCACTGTGCCAAGAGAACAGTTAAAAAGAACCACAACAATGGGGGCAATTAACACATTTATTTATATAAATTGGATCTATATATTCACAAACCTCTGTTCAATGCCCAGATGTGCGTTGATTGAGGCATAGCGTGCAGTCCCCGTCAGATTCTTGTCTTCCCTGTAGGGGATGTGTTGTCGTGTTCGATTGTCTCTGTACTTCTTTGCCAGACCAAAGTCAATAAGGAACAACTAAAGGAGAGAAAGAGAACACATGATAATCTTTAGTTTTCAAGATCTCAAATTAGCAATAACCTAAAATAGATACATAAAATGGATGTGCAAAAAAATTGTTTTTAGACACTGAGGTAGTTAAGTCATACTAAGACAATATGAAGAATATAGGAGCATTATGATGGAAACTTGATAGAATTGATATGCACAGGCCATAATGGACAACACAAACGGTATAAAAAAAACTTCACAACATACTTGACTATCAGATAAAGCAATTTTTTTTTAAAGAGGATTAATGTCCCCCACTGGAAACATTACTTTTCCAACTGAAATGTATCAAGTACCTGTTGGGGAGGGTGTAAATGAGGAGAAGAAGCAATTGTATATAAATTACTTTAACTTGCAACCCCCAATGAAGCAAAACAGCCTGGCCACAATAAAAGACCACTGTGATATGTGCTAAGGCACACCTGTGCAATAATCCTCCTGTCTAATCAGCAGCTTGATATGCTACGCCTGCGGGATGGGATGGATTATCTATGCAAAGGAGAAGTGCTCACTATCACAGATTTAGACAGATTTGTGGACAATATTTGAGAGAAATGGTTATTTTGTGTATATTGACAATTTTTTAGATCTTTGAGTTCAGCTCATGAAAACTGGGAGCAAAAACCAAAGTGTTGCGTTTATATTTTTGTTCAGTAGATCTATATATCTATCTATATATATATATATATATACATATATATATATAAAAAACATATATATAGGTTTTTTTTGTTCAGTTCTCTATATATATTTATAGATATCAATATATCCAACCATTCATATAGGGAAACAACAATATCCTTACAACATTACATCAATCCGTGGACACACAAAGCTGGCTTCTGTCCCTTCATAAGTCAACTGATGTGGCCTGTGACTACTTTGCTTGTTGAGTCAATGGTGTGATAGAGAGTGGGTGACTTTAACCTCCTTCATGCCATTGGTTCTTTCACAAGACACATGAAACTAGACATAAGCCTCTTTCACAAAAGAATTCAAGGATGGTTTAAGGCTGCTCTTTGCCTTCGCTATTTATTATATGTATAAAATGTTTTTTTTCTTCCTCAACAAGCAAAAAGAAATGTTTATAATAAGGTCTGCTGCAGGAGGCCTAGTTAAACACCACACAATCCTGCGCTGCATTACCATCAGTGTCACATGCTCAAACTAATACCTCAAGGCCAATCCCCTCCCCCTCCCGAAACACATGCACAAACGCCAACAAGATGGCAATAAATATTCGTTATTAATATTGGCTTAGTTTCACTTATCAGACTGGTACAGGCATGGTACAAAAATGACTTGCATTGGCCGATACCGATGTTAATGCCGATATATTGGGCAACCCTACTTTGTGCAATTACAGGAATAACCTATTTTTATTCGAGATGTGAACTGGCCAAAGTTGTTTCATAAACAAGCAGTTGCAGTAATTACAATTCATACTTTAAACTTAACACTGCTTCAACAGTTGGAAAACTTGTACACACTTTGACAAGTATTTAATGAAAGGTGTCACCAGCTAAGTATAATCTGCAAACAACGCAACCAGTTTAAAGTTCAGCATTTCAGGTGTGGGTGTAAAGCACCGTTCCTTTAACAAAGACAAGACAAATCAAATTTGGGTTTAAATGGAGTAATGTCTCAAAGAAGTCTGTTTTTAAAAACAAAGGATCTTCTGGCCAAAGATGATGACTGGCTCAGTCACTTTATGGTTCAGGGCTTAGTCTTAAGGGTTCTTTTGCCTCAACCTATTCCTGATACATTTCAGTCATCATTTAAAATAATAGCATGTAGAGGTGATCAATGCAAGTGAGGTTTAAGAATAATAGGACAAGGTTCAATTTTTACACAAAAAATGTAACTATTTGTTGAGTCTGTCTTATGAACATCTGCCTAATTTAGGTGCACTTTAGCTCACATTCCACAAGGGTTCTGTTCACATTTGAATAGACAAAGAGGAGAATCACCTGAACAAATCATATTTACATCCAGTCACATAGTTCTGTAAGGGTGTGTAAAGAAGCAGTTTGGTATGTCCTTTTGTGAACTTAATCCCACACTGATACTGATTAGGATATACAAAGGAAGGTGTTGGAATCTAACAGTATGCGTTTTTTATATATCTGACAATATATTTGTTTTAAGCATATGCCATGTTTCAGAATGAAATAAATGCAAGCCTTTAAATGATGTCCCATGTTCTTAAACAACAGGGAAATGAATACCACTCTCAGCTGCACTACTCACAAAATGTTAGGGGTATTTGGCTTTCGGGTAAAATTAATGGAAATCGTAAACAGTGACATAGTAATATTATATCAAGAAAGTAGAACATTTAAGTAGAAGCAGTCAATGGTGATTTCTTCATCTCAAACAATTTTTAGAAACAAAAGGCAACAGTGGTGCAACCCTGAGCTCAACGCTCTAAAGACAGTGGAGATGGTTATGGACTTCAGGCAGAACCCAGCACCACCTGCCCCCATCACCCTCTGTGACTCCACAATTGACACTGTGGAATCTTTCCGCTTCCTGGGAACCATCGTCTCCCAGGATCTCAAGTGGGAGCCAAACATCAGCTCCCTCATCAAGAAAGCCCAGCAGAGGATGTTCTTCCTGCGGCAGCTGAAGAAATTCAACCTGCCAAAGACTATGATGGTGCACTTCTACACAGCCATCATTGAGTCCATCCTCAGCTCCTCCATCACCATCTGGTACGCCGCTGCTATAGCCAAGGATAAGGGCAGGCTGCAGCGTGTCATTCGGTCTGCTGAGAAGGTGATTGGCTGCAGTCTACTGTCGCTCAAGGAACTGTACACCTCCAGGACCCTGAAGCGGGCAGGGAAGATTCTGGCTGATCCCTCCCACCCCGGTCACAGACTCTTTGAGACTCTCCCCTCTGGCAGGAGGCTGCGGTCCACCCGGACCAAAACCTCACGACACAAGAACAGTTTTTTCCCATCTGCCACCAGCCTTGTTAACAAAGCCCGGAAACCACCCTGACACTCTCCCTTTCCCCCGCACACCCTTTATTGCTGACAGGACACTTGTAACTTGCAACTCTATGCGTTACATTAACGCTCAGTTTGGACTCTTGCTTTACTTGCACTGCCATACTTGCACACTGATCTGCACTGTTGTACTGCTCTCGCACCCAATACTGCTCTATATTTACTCTCACTCACTTAAAACTGTGCACATATATTTATATTATATTGTAGATATGTTTATACTGTTTAATTTGTACTGTATTGCACCGACTACGCCAAAACAAATTCCTTGTATGTCCAAAAACGTACTTGGCAATAAAGCTTTTCTGATTCTGATTTTGTTTTACATTCCGTCTCTCACATTTCCAAAAAATGTAAATGTCTCAATAACATGTCATGAGCTTCTGAGCATCGAATACAGCTCGACATCGACATCTCATGCTGTACACAAGTTGACTCATTGCCTGGTGAGGCATGGCATCCCACTCTTTGTGAAGGGTGGCCCTCAGATCTTTGAGGTTGTGGGGTACAGAGTTATAGGCCTCTAGACGTTGACTCAGCTGATCCCATAGATTCTGTATGAGATTCAGGTCTGCAGAAAGTAAAGGTCACTCCATTGGCGGTAACCCAAGTCTCCAGCAGCCATTCCCTAAGGAAATTGTCATTTATGAACATGAAATAGGCATGTGTTGTTCATGCAGGGCAACACTGGCTGGATTAATGATGTTATTTAGGTAGTACAGGCTTGTCACTGTACCATTCACAAAGTGTAGGGCAGTTCTATATTGACCAGACACACCTGCCCACACTGCAACACCACCAAACGTTTGTCTGGCGACAACAGTGGCTGATACATAGAGTCCTCCTCGACGTCTCAAACATTGTTGGTGGCCATCATTTCTGTTCAACATGAATCTACCTTCAGGAAACAGCACTGAGACCCACTGGTCCCTCGTCTAGCGTAAATGCTCCCTGGTCCATGCAAGATGATGATGCCTATTTGCCTGGTGATGTGGTCACACACCATTGCAGGTCTAGCACGCAGACCAAAATTATGTCAACAGTTTTGAATGGTCTGATGTGACACTTGACCTCTCACCCCCCTTAGATGTCCCTAGAGTAGAGTAGCATTTTTCATCCGGTTGGTTGTATTGATCGATTCCTCATCAAACGGTTGTTGTGAATTTTGCCGTTAAGCTCCTTGTTAGAGAACAGCAAGTTGTATGAACAGGACTAAATCATTGAATAGTTGGACAACTGCATTAAAGAATTTAGAGGTCATATTAAGTTCACCTGTAAAGCTTATAGTGCATTTTAGGTTCATCCTGAAATTTCAACCAAATTTTTCTGGACTTTTGTGAGTGGTATATATTAATGTGCTGCAGTGTACTTATCTTACAATGATTGTAATACTTGTCTTGTCTCTCACATTTCCTTTAGTCTACCAGGTTGCCAAACTATCAATGATACAACAATTTCCTACTAGATGCCAATACAGGGTTCTTCTTGTGTGCTCACCATGGTCGTTGAAAGTGCTTTTTGTCAAGCTTAGTATGGATGCAATTAGCTACAATGACAAATTGTACATTGTTAGGCGACTGTGGTTCAGAAGGAAGAGTAGTTGTCTTGTAATCAGAAGATTGTGGGTTTGATTCCAGCTTCCTCCTGCCATATGTCGATGTGCCCCTGGGCAAGGTACTTAACCTCAAGTTGTCTACCGATCTGCGTCGGTGTATGAATGTGTGAGCGTTAGTGAGTATGATTTGGTGAATGTGGCTCTAGTGTAAAGCGCTTTGAGTGGTCTGTATGACTGGAAAGGCCATTTACCATTTTACATTATTCTTGCGTAATGAACCGCTGTTATGACACTTGAAGTTATTGGCACTAGAACTAATATAAAGCTGCACCTGTTAAGCCTAGCACACACTCCAATTTATAAAACCAAAAAGGACTTGAACGTGTCACATTGTTAAGAGTCAGTATGGCATTAACTCCTGTCACACTTCACAATGGACGATGCCAGACGGTACAGACCAATACAACTGGCGCATCAATAAATGGACAGCAAGTTGTGGTTATTCTAGTGGAGTCTGATGCTAATGAGGAGAGGAGGAGGAAAGAAAATAGCAATCATTGGTTAATATTTATTATTGATGGTATTTGGTCGTGGAAGCTTTAAATTGGCTGCCTGTGCATCTGTCACACTGTACCACCACCAAAGTTTAAGTTAACAATCCAAGTTTTCTTAAATGACAAAATGTTTTCCAGAGACCGCCAAAAACCGCACACAATAACCAACTCTTTAGGGGTCTCATTACTAATACCTCTAAACACAAGTGTCAACCTCAATACCTCAAGGGCCAGTGTCCTGCAACTTTTAAATATGTTCTTGATCCAAAAACAAGAAGCAAATATGCCATCAAGTTCTCCAACATACAGTGGGGAGAATAAGTATTTGATTTTGCAGGTTTTCCCGCTTCCAAAGCATGTCAAAGTCTTTAATTTTTTATCACAGGTACTCTTCAACTGTAAGTGATGGAATCTAAAACAAAAATCCAGAAAATCATATTGTGTGATTTTTAAGTAATTAATTTGCATTTTATTGCACGACATAATTCAATTCAAAAATACTTAAGTATTTTATCACCAAACAACCAGTAAGAATTCCGGCTCTCACTGGCCTCTTAGCTCTTTAATAGGCCCTACTTGTCTCCACTAATTACCTGGATTAACTGTCACCTGTTTGAACTCGTTATCTGTATAAAAGACACCTGTCCACACAAACTCCAACCTCTTCACAACGGCCTAGACCAGAGAGCTGTGTGAGGACATCAGGGATAAAATAGACCTGCACAGGGCTGGGATGGGCTACTGGAACAAAGCCAAGCAGCTTGGTGAGAAGCCCCTTGTTCTGGGGCTCCATGCAAGATCTCACCTCGTGGGGCGTCTATGATCATAAGAAAGGTGAGGGATCAGCCCAGAACTACACAGCAGAACCTAGTCAATGACCTGAAGAGAGCTGGGACCACAGTCTCAAAGAAGACCATTAGTAACAGACTACGCTGCCATGGATTATAAAAATCCTACAGCGCACGCAAGGTCCCCCTGCTCCAGCCAGCACATGTCCAGGCCCATCTGAAGTTTGCCAATGACCATTCGGATGATCCAGAGGAGGAATGGGAGAAGGTCATGGGGTCAGATTAGACAAATACAGAGCTTTTTGGTCTCAACTCCACTTGCCTTGATTGGAGGAAGAAGAAGGATAAGTAAAATTCCAAGAGCAAAATCTCTACAGTTAGGCATGGAGGTGTAAACATCATTCTTTGGGGGAGTTTTTCTGCAAAGGGGAGAGGACAACTGCACAGTATTGAGGAGAGTATGGATGGGGCCATGTATCTGGAGATCTTAGCCAACAACCTCCTTCCCTGAGTAAGGCCATTGAAGATGGGTTAAACCAAACCATCCTGAACAGATTAGGCCAATTAGATTAGCAAATGAGCTGAAGAGACCTGGGACCACTGTCTCACAGGTTAGCATTGGAAACACACTACAGAGTCATGGATTAAATCCTGCAGCACTCATGCAAGGTCCCCTTGCTTACGCCAGCACATGTCCAGGCCCTTCTCGAGTTTGCCTGTGACCAACTGGATGATGCACCTGGGAGGTCATGTGGTCAGATGAGAACAAAATAGAACTTTTTGGTATAAACTCTACTCGCCTTGTTTGGAGGAAGAAGGATCAGTACAATCCCAAGAACACCATCCTAACCATGAAGCATAAGGGTGGAAACATCATGCTTTCGGGGTGTATTTCTGCAAAGGGGACAGGAAAACTGGCCTGTATTAAAAGTTAGGACAGATGGGGCCATGTATCACGAGATTTTGGTCAACCTCCTTCGCTCAGCAACAGTCATTGACTCTTTGAGGATTGGGACTCACATAGCAGGGACATCCTGCATGACATTCACACACGCACACAGCCAGGGCAACTAAGGAGTTGTTCTGTAAGAAGCATTTCAAGGTTCTGGAGTGGCCCAGTCAGTCTCCAGGCCTGAACCAAATAGAAAATCTTTGGAGGGAGCTGAGACTCTGATGCCCAACAACAGCCCCGAAACCTAAAAGATCTGGAGAAGATTTGTATGGAGGAAGGGCCCAAAATCTCTGCTGCGTGTGCACAAATCTGGTGAAGAACTACAGGAAACAACTTACCTTCATAATTATAAACACAAGTTTCTATATCAAATATTAAGTTCTGTTTTTCTACTGTATTGAATTCTCATTTCAAGTAATGAAAATGAAAATTAATTATTATATCTGTGATTTTCTGTATTTGTTTTTTAGATTCCATATCCAACAGTTGAAGTATACCTACGATAAAAATTACCTCTCCATCCTTAGCAAGTGAGAAAACCTGTTAAATTGGCAGTGTATCAAATACTGAATTTCCCCACTGAATTATTTTAGGTTTAGTCCAAAGTATACTAGTAAGTAAACATAACTTCTTCAATTAATAGTTTTATATATTTGCTGTCAGCTGTGCAGGGCAGTAAAGAAAATGATGATATATCCATTTCTACTGGTCCTTCAGATAATATGTAATTCTGGTTTTTAACATTTCTATACAAAAACTCATTACTTTGCTAACCAAGAACAGACCCGTAGCATGTGTATAACGTTAAATATCTTCTGCTTACTGATATCACAATAAAGGATCTGTGTTTCCCAACCTAACCTACAGCTGGTTCCTAGAAAACACTGCTGATCAAAAAGAGGTTTTGTTATGCCTAGAATTTAAGTTATACTGTGTACACATCCAGCAATACACGGCTGTGTGCTTTTTTTGTCTGCAGAATTCCTCCTTGAAGTTTGTTGTCCAATTGTAATAAACTATACAAGTTCAGCTTAAAGTTTCTTTTTTTAAATCAACAATAAAATCAAGTTGTGGCTAATCAACTTTGTATATTGAAACTGGTGACAAACAGCCAATGTGGCTAATATTTTTAAGCCTTAGAGAGAACCCTGCAATAACAAAAAAGTACTCACTACATATCTGGACTTTTGGTTATCTGGACTGGGTTAGACAGAAGAAAGGGGGTTAGTTAATAGCCCAAGAAAACTACCCCGAGTTAATGTGTGATATTCTAAAGGTGTTTTAAACTTCCAGCACCAGCTCAACGTGTTCATTTTCAGCCATCATTGTTCATGTAAGTCAGCGATTTCTGGCCTGTGTTGAGACAGAGCTTTCAGCACCACCGCCACTTCAACAGTTGTATGTTAACACAGGTGACATTTGAAAAGCCTGAAAATGTACAGGGGTTGGACAATGAAACTGAAACACCTGTCATTTTAGTGTGGGAGGCTAAATTGGACCAGCCTGGTAGCCAGTCTTCATTGATTGCACATTGCACCAGTAAGAGCAGAGTGTGAAGGTTCAATTAGCAGGGTAAAAGCACTGTTTTGCTCAAAATATTGAAATGCACACAACATTATGGGTGACATACCAATGTTCAAAAGAGGACAAATTGTTGGTGCACGTCTTGCTGGCGCATCTGTGACCAAGACAGCAAGTCTTTGTGATGCATCAAGAGCCACGGTATCCAGGGTAATGTCAGCATACCACCAAGAAGGACGAACCACATCCAACAGGATTAACTGTGGACGCAAGAGGAAGCTGTCTGAAAGGGATGTTCGGGTGCTAACCCGGAGTGTATCCAAAAAACATAAAACCATGGCTGCCCAAATCACGGCAGAATTGAATGTGCACCTCAAATCTCCTGTTTCCACCAAAACTGTCCGTCGGGAGCTCCACAGGGTCAATATACACGGCCGGGCTGCTATAGCCAAACCTTTGGTCAATCATGCCAATGCCAAACGTCGGTTTCAACGGTGCAAGGAGCGCAAATCTTGGGCTGTGGACAATGTGAAACATGTATTGTTCTCTGATGAGTCCACCTTTACTGTTTTCCCCACATCCAGGAGAGTTACGGTGTGGAGACGCCCCAAAGAAGCGTACCACCCAGACTGTTGCATGCCCAGAGTGAAGCATGGAGGTGGATCAGTGATGGTTTGGGCTGCCATATCATGGCATTCCCTTGGCCCAATACTTGTGCTAGATAGGCGCATCACTGCCAAGGACTACCGAACCATTCTTGAGGACCATGTGCATCCAATGGTTCAAACATTGTATCCTGAAGGCGGTGCCGTGTAACAGGATGAGAATGCACCAATACACACAGCAAGACTGGTGAAAGATTGGTTTGATGAACATGAAAGTGAAGTTGGAACATCTCCCATGGCCTGCACAGTCACCAGATCTAAATATTATCGAGCCACTTTAGGGTGTTTTGGAGGAGCGAGTCAGGAAACGTTTTCCTCCACCAGTATCACGTAGTGACCTGGCAACTATCCTGCAAGAAGAATGGCTTAAAATCCCTCTGACCACTGTGCAGGACTTGTATATGTCATTCCCAAGACGAATTGACGCTGTATTGGCCGCAAAAGGAGGCCCTACATCGTACTAATAAATTATTGTGGTCTAAAACCAGGTGTTTCAGTTTCATTGTCCAACCCCTGTAGTTCAATCACATTCAGGTAGGGACCATTTTTAAATCAGCTAAAAGGGCCTTTGACATTGTGCCAACTTCTTGTTAAATAAGTTAGAAATAACGAGGACTACATTCGAAAACCATACAATGTGTAGATCAGTTCATGTGTGCTTTAGAATAACACCCTCACCATGGCAACACCATACAACAAAAAGTCAAATTTTTTATAAAAATGCTATCAACCTTTCTTTTACAGTTTGAGCCTCAAATGAGAAATAAACGGTGACAAAGAAGGACTTCTAACAGTGCAACATGCACTTTTATTTTTTAGTGGCATGGACTAAAGTCATTATCACAAAGCTATGATGTGGCTCTGTTGAGTGGACTGTGATGACACACTTTCACGCTGCTTTGACCTTGTATTTGGCAGATACAGCAAATTTTGTTTTATGAGACATTGGATTATGAGGCTCAGATGCCCAAATCCTTTGGAGAGCAACGTTTTCAATACTTTTAAGCACCAGTGCCTTAAGAGTATATTAATTCATTTTTCACTACCGATGCCAAAATATGTAGTTCACTCAAATAGAAGGTGTATACAAAGTACACAAAAATGGAGGCTTTAATCTAAAGCCACCAATACCAGGAAAGACTTCACTTGTAATGCACAGAAGAGGTCTGTAGTGAACCTTTGCATATTAAACTTGCAACCAAATACTTTTTAGGTGACAACAAGTTTACCACTTTATCAGCTCTAAGGATAAAATATTACAACATTATGCATTCCAAGCATATTATGAGAGCGAAATGAATTGGGCTTTATGGAACACAAGAAGCCAACTTTGAAATGACTACAGAAACTGGGAGCTATAATAAGTACAAATGACAATTCTAATGGAAATCTCTAATCTTCTCACACAGCAAAAAGATGACATGTGTCCAGTATTATGCCAGGGTATAATGGAAGCTTGTGGACCGATGCAATTCAAACCAACATACAATAGCAAAGCAACAAATGCTGTTGTGAGGCATCGGGTGTTGTGGTAAATGTCACACCTGGTTTAATCCTGAGAAAGATGGGTCCTGAGAAGAGCTAACAGCCAAGCTTCTTTTCCTCTTCCCCACTGACGAGTCTAAACACTAGGGCAGACAGTAGAGGGGCAGGGGTCAAAATTAAACAGCCGCTTTCCACCTTTTGTCAAAATTAAAATGAGCACAACAGGCAATTCTGTTACGCCCACATGGTTTTCTTGGTTACGTGCAACAGGCAGTATTCTGTGCAGCTAGAATAAGCATAAACTTCAGTATATAAAAATGCCAATGAGGACACGAAGCCTACTTAAAAATGGGGTAGTCAAAATTTTATCTTTCAGGCCATCAATAAGGAGACAAACGACAGAAGACCTAATATTGGTTTCTGCAGGAAACCTTTTAAACGGTGTTGAAGGGTGGCTGGGCTGGTACATCCCTTGGTTTTGAAGTTGTGTTTAAGTACATTTTTGGCTAAGTTGGAAGAAAACAAAAAATATTATTTCTTATTTATTCAATGGTGAATAAATACAAAAGGAGTGAATTCCTTCTTCACCAAGTAAAAATGGAATAGTTTCCGAAGAACATAAAGATCAAATTAAAAATCTAACATGTAATAATCTACCCTCACACCTTAGTGTTACTCAAGCCTGTAATGAAAAGGTCTAAAGAAACTTTGATGGGTCCTAATGCAGCCAGTGCTCAAAAATGCAACACATGTATTTTATTCCTTTACACAGGTGTTTGAAAGCCATAGTTCAAATAATGCGTGAATGTGTGTTGACTTAAGCTTTTTTATACATTGAGTTTCCGGTAAGTTGAAAGTTCAATAGTGGGTGTCCTTTATTTCAGAAAGCAAGTCATATTATATAAATTCATTTCACATTGAAGTATTTCAAGCCTCTATTAGAGTAAATTTAGAGATTATGGCTTACAGACAGGGGTGGAAATAAATTTAAAAAATAATAATAATAATACAATAATTCCAATAGTCCACCAGCCACAGTGGCTGATGGAGATTTTTGACCAGCCACTCAAACATTTTACCAGCCACTATTTTTCTTTGCGTTTACCATTTGCTTTGGTTATGAGAAATGCTCAATAGTAAACGGATTACTTACTTGCAAAGCTATTCATAATCATTGCTGAAGGGTCCGCTGGCATCATAACTTATGAACTGTTTGTTCAACTTTTCATGCTAGACTGTTTTCAGTTGGCACAATGCCAGATGGCAACGTTTTTCTCGGGAGCTGCAATTCCTTGAATGATGCATTTCACCACCTTGTCACATTTCAAAGATTTGTGGTCCTTGCTGCCCTCCATTTTAAAATCTTTTGTGCCTAAAATAAAGTCTTGCTGTTCAAGGGCGCATGCTGTCAACAGTTGGAACAAACGTTGACTGGCTGCTTTCATCAAACAGGAGCATAACTCAGTAGTGCAGCTTGCCATCTTCAGTTCTTTTCTATTAAAAAAAAAAAAAATGCTCTTTAACTATGGGTTCTTCCCCTGACTCCTCTTGAGAAAGATTTTAGTTTTCTGCTGCCCACTTAACACCGGGAATGTAGCAACACATTGCCAAAGTTTCTGTTCAGTTTCTCTTCTTTTCCATATACCGGTATTAAAAGCAGACTAGCAGCAGCTCGGGCATATTGCTGCCCCCGACAGGTCAGTTGTGCAAATTTAACGCAGTTTTTTTTTTTTCTGTTCAAATTGCAAACCCGCCACTATGACTGGTGCTTTGTTGAAATCTGCCATTTCATAAATGTGCCCGCATTTGGCCAGTGGTGGTTGCTAATTCCCAGCCCTGCTTACAGATAATGAAAATTAAATATTGTGAAAAGTTAGAGCATATTTATAGCAAGTTGAGTGTACGAAAAGTTGAACCAGCAACAGGGATAAGCGCAGCCTGGAGAGGATTGTAAAGCAAAATCCATTTAAGAATTTGGAGGAGTGAACCAAAGCTAGAGTCGGCATATGAAGAGCCATTATGCACAGACTATTGTCGAGCCATTCCTGAACCAGAGGCAACATCAGAAGCATCTTACCTGTACTACAGAGAAAAAGAACTGGACTGTTTCTCTGTGAAATCCAGGTCACAGAGTCTGGAGATAGAGTGGAGAGGCACAGAATCCACATTGCTTGATGTCCAGAGTAAAGTTTCCAAAGTCTTTGATGATTTGGAGTGCCATGTCATCTGCTGGTGTTGGTCCACTAGGTTTTCTGAATGGCCACAGTCAACACAGCCATCTACCAAGGAATATTAGAGCACTTAATGCTTCCTTCTGCTGAGAAGCTTCATGGCAATGCTGACTTCATTTTCCAGCAGGACTTGGTGCCTGCCCACACTGTTACCAAAAGCTAGTTCAATGACCATGGTGTTACTGTGCTTGTTTGGCAAAACAAACTAACCTGACCTGAACCCTGTAGAGCAGGGGTTTCAAACTCTTCGAGCGCCAGTGTCCTGCAATTTTTTGTCCACCACACCTGAATCAAATGTTTAAATTACATTGTCTTGCCCTCCATTTCTAAAGAGTCCTCCTAATGACCTAGTTCTGTGATTCAGGTGTTGATAGAGAGACATCTGAAAGTTGTAGAACAACATGCCTCAAGGACTAGAATTGGACACCTGTCATAAAGAATTTATAGCATATTATTAAAAAGGAAGAGAGACACCAGACCCAACTGTGTAGATGACCTGGAAGCTGCTATTAAGCAACTTGGGCTTCCATTACATCTTAGCAGAACCACAGGGCGATCCCCTCCATGACATGCCGCATTGATGCAGTAATTCATGCAGGTCCAACCAAGTTTTAAAAGCTTAGAAATGAACATACTTTCCAGCCTGACTTTCTGTGTCAAATATCCTTTTTATTGATGTTATGTTATATTCAAATTTTCCAACACTAAAACTTGGGTTTCCATTACATCTTAGCAGAACCACAGGGCGATCCCCTCCATGACATGCCGCATTGATGCAGTAATTCATGCAGGTCCAACCAAGTTTTAAAAGCTTAGAAATGAACATACTTTCCAGCCTGACTTTCTGTGTCAAATATCCTTTTTATTGATGTTATGTTATATTCAAATTTTCCAACACTAAAACTTGGGTTTCCATTATCTGTAAACAATCATGAAAATTAAGAGACATATAGCCTCTGCGGGCTGCACGGTGGCGCGGTTGGTAGCACTGTTGCCTTGCAGCAAGAAGGTCCTGGGTTCGATTCCTGGCCGGGGGTCTTTCTGCATGGAATTTGCATGTTCTCCCCGTACATGCGTGGGTTCTCACCGGGTACTCCAGCTTCCTCCCACAGTCCAAAGACATGCCTGTTAGGTTAATTGGTCACTCTAAATTGCCCTTAGGTGTATGAATGTGTGTGCTTGGCACCAGCTCCCCCGCGACCCACTATGGAATAAGCGGTAGAAAATGACTGACTATAGTCTTGAAATATTTCACTCTTTGTGTACTGAATCTCAATGGAGTTTCACTTTGTAAAATGAGGGACAAAATACTGAACTCATGATGTCAGTTTTTAGCTGTACTTTTATTTCTATGAAAAGTACATGCAGAAATTTTAATAAAGGGAAAACCTTGTCCCATATAGGGACTGAGCCACAGTTCATGGGTTGAAAATGTCCATCATTACAACCCAAAGAAGGCTTAGTAGCTCCGTTTAGCTATAGAAACATTGCTACCGCTAGGAACTGTCTCACTTCTCTTTTTCTCCCTCACACTCTCCCCCACTACTCTTTTTGAGCTATACATCAAGCGTGGGTACCGAGTGCAGTGAAAGTCCATCCAACAGGTCAAATTTATTATTGATATGTGGAATTGGTATGCATGGCATTTGAAATATAACATCTTACCTAATATTGTATCTGAGCAGTTATTTGATATTCTAATATGGCAAACATAGCTCTAGGTATATCCCCTGCAAGTTCTAATTTCTGTTAAATTCAAATTCTGATTGGACTTCTGCATTTTTATTTGCAAACAACTCAGCCACTGCTTGAGCGTTTCTTCCAATATGGAGAGAGAGAGACATGTTCTCAAAGCCTTTACTAAGAGTTTTTAAACCAACAAAGTTGAAGTATATTTATACGTTCTGAAATAAGGATCGAAAGTGATCAAAATGGTTCATTATTGTTTATTATTCACCAATTTTAAGTCTGAATAGAGCAGAAGCCCTGTGGGCTACTGCTACGAGACATCTTGCAAACTTTAATTATTACAAATCTGTAGATTACAACCTTCCTCTTAAATGAAGACATTTTAGTTCTGTTTCAGAATTTAACCACAATGAAACTGTCAAATTCTTTCTTCTGATCGCCAATTGTAATCCCGACCGAAGCTCTACTTTCTTTCTGAGAGTAAGGTCCGAAGCAGCTCATTTAAAATGTATTTATTGTGAATGTATTCACCAGCTGCAAAGAAATTGAAACAAGCCTGGCATAAGTACGTTTTGGAGTGTTGACCAAAATTTCTAACTTTTAAAAACAGATTGAGGAAATGGAGCATAGTGCATGAAAGTTTAATAAGCATTCAAGAAATTCACCCTAAGCTGTGGTTTTAGTCATCTTTTTTTTGTCAAGTCCAAATGCCAAAAATATTACATTTGATCCAAAATGGCCAACTTCCAGCCAAGTTTGGACTAAGGGTTCATTATCCTTTTTTGTGGGTCCCAATGTATTCTGAGTGTACTTAATTTCACAACCCTAAATAAAAGAGTAGGAGTTCAGGCTGATAGTTGGTAATCCTCTCAGAGGTACTGTGTACAGGTCCTTCTCAAAATATTAGCATATTGTGATAAAGTTCATTATTTTCCATAATGTCATGATGAAAATTTAACATTCATATATTTTAGATTCATTGCACACTAACTGAAATATTTCAGGTCTTTTATTGTCTTAATACGGATGATTTTGGCATACAGCTCATGAAAACCCAAAATTCCTATCTCACAAAATTAGCATATTTCATCCAACCAATAAAAGAAAAGTGTTTTTAATACAAAAAACGTCAACCTTCAAATAATCATGTACAGTTATGCACTCAATACTTGGTCGGGAATCCTTTTGCAGAAATGGCTGCTTCAATGCGGCGTGGCATGGAGGCAATCAGCCTGTGGCACTGCTGAGGTCTTATGGAGGCCCAGGATGCTTCGATAGTGGCCTTTAGCTCATCCAGAGTGTTGGGTCTTGAGTCTCTCAACGTTCTCTTCACAATATCCCAGATTCTCTATGGGGTTCAGGTCAGGAGAGTTGGCAGGCCAATTGAGCACAGTGATACCATGGTCAGTAAACCATTTACCAGTGGTTTTGGCACTGTGAGCAGGTGCCAGGTCGTGCTGAAAAATTAAATCTTCATCTCCATAAAGCTTTTCAGCAGATGGAAGCATGAAGTGCTCCAAAATCTCCTGATAGCTAGCTGCATTGACCCTGCCCTTGATAAAACAGAGTGGACCAACACCAGCAGCTGACACGGCACCCCAGACCATCACTGACTGTGGGTACTTGACACTGGACTTCTGGCATTTTGGCATTTCCTTCTCCCCAGTCTTCCTCCAGACTCTGGCACCTTGATTTCCGAATGACATGCAGAATTTACTTTCATCCGAAAAAAGTACTTTGGACCACTGAGCAACAGTCCAGTGCTGCTTCTCTGTAGCCCAGGTCAGGCGCTTATGCCGCTTTTTCTGGTTCAAAAGTGGCTTGACCTGGGGAATGCGGCACCTGTAGCCCATTTCCTGCACACGCTTGTGCACGGTGGCTCTGGATGTTTCTACTCCAGACTCAGTCCACTGCTTCCGCAGGTCCCCCAAGGTCTGGAATCGGCCCTTCTCCACAATCTTCCTTAGGGTCTGGTCACCTCTTCTCGTTGTGCAGCGTTTTCTGCCACACTTTTTCCTTCCCACAGAGGTGCCTTGATACAGCACTCTGGGAACAGCCTATTCGTTCCGAAATTTCTTTCTGTGTCTTACCCTCGTGCTTGAGGGTGTCAATAGTGGCCTTCTGGACAGCAGTCAGGTCGGCAGTCTTACCCATGATTGGGGTTTTGAGTGATGAACCAGGCTGGGAGTTTTAAAGGCCTCAGGAATCTTTTGCAGGTGTTTAGAGTTAACTCGTTGATTCAGATGATTAGGTTCATAGCTCGTTTAGAGACCCTTTTAATGATATGCTAATTTTGTGAGATAGGAATTTTGGGTTTTCATGAGCTGTATGCCAAAATCAACTGTATTAAGACAATAAAAGACCTGAAATATTTCAGTTAGTGTGCATTGAATCTAAAATATATGAATGTAAAATTTTCATCATGACATTATGGAAAATAATGAACTTTATCACAATATGCTAATATTTTGAGAAGGACCTGTATTCATTTTTCTCAGGCTACATAACATGCATGGAAATTTGTTCAGAAGTATGATCAACAGTTCTGGTGAATTTAAAGAAGACTGGACAAAATGTGGAATCCCACACGAGCAACACGTTGGGTGTGGGAGGGTGGGTCATTTTCTGATTATTTCCTATATTTTTTGTTCAGGACCAGGGTAACATGAATTCACGTTTATTTAGGTGTGGCAAAGACATTTTCTTTGAGAGTTAATGCAATTTTCTTTTAATGGCAAGAAGTCACACTTTCAGATCCAGCCATGCCCATATTATCTGCGAAAACTGCTTTTTGGATAACTTTAATCTCTCATGCCTTAGAAGTACACAAAGTAAGTTTGAAGCAGAAACATCAAAATCGATCGGAATAGCTCATTAAAATGCAACATGTGTAAAATCATCAAACTTCGCAACTTTGATCCAAAATTGCAGACTTCCTGTTGGGTTTAAAGGGGGGCATACCATGCTTTTAAATTCTTCCTTTTCACACTTAAATCATTCAGTTGTGGTCTATATAAAGTGGAACTGCAATGCTTTGGCCTGAATTCCTTGTTATTGTAGCTCTGACAGGCCCCTCTTTTACCCCGCTTCTGAGAAGCGCCTGAGAGCAACTTGTTTTGGTGCAGTCTCTATAAATGCTATTGAGGCACATCACACCCCACCACTCTCCAGGTCAAATGTTGTGTTCCATTTGTACTTGAAAATCGGAACTTCCGACCTTCCGAGTAGGAAATTTCAGCTGGAATGCCCGCAAAAGTCGGAATTACAAGTCACAAAGGCAACACGACCATAGCAGACTTCCGCAAGATGGTTGCTACTCACATCAATAGTAGTAAAACTTTCTTACCGTGACTGTTTTTTAGTAGTTCTTTATTATTTATGCCACATATAGTCAGTTATAGACATACTACTTTTCAGTGTTTGTAAGACGGGCTGTTTATATGTACGAAATACCGCGTAGAACAGTGTTACTGTGTTGTTTAAAAAATAAATGCTGCTGAGTGTCTAAATTTTTCAGTCTCAGTGATAAGCACTATATATCACATGCAGTTCACTAAGGGCAATATAGCCTCAATTGCCTGGTGAGCATCATAACTGTGGCTGTGTTATGGCTGTGTTATGTCCCACCCTATCCCATGATTCATTGCAGGTTGAAGTGCGTATGAAACATAAGTGGCAATGGCAGATGAGAGGAGAGCAGTACAAACTGAGCAACCTTTGATATATTACACATTCTGGGACACAAAATAAACTTTCACAAAGCTTTAAGGTCGAGAATGTAGCTGTGTACACCTGAAATATCTGCTTGGTTTATCAAGGTATCGCTTAATTGTTATAGTGTTTTGAGGAGTTGTATGTTCTTGCTGTACTTACAGCCAGCTCAATTGGCACTCTATAAATAAACCTGATTGACTTGACTAAAATATAATCATCAAATAAAAGTTTTCTTTTTGGGGAAAGCTAAATTATACAACCATAAAGGATATAAGCTAAGCATTTCAGCAGATGATTTTTAACTTTGGAGTCACAAAAGATTTAAAATTTAATTTGGGTGCAACAGCGCTGAAATACTTAAGATATTAAAAAAATATTTTTCAAAAGACTCAAAAGGTTAACTACACCCTTCCATCTTTAAAGATAAAGAGAGACTAGGAAAGATGTCGTGTCATTCCCCGTTTAAGTTAGAACCCAAGAATCCCTGCTCCAGAATTCCACTTACTCTATGAGCACAGATCCTACAACCAATGAAGTATCAGTCACCACCTGCCATTTATACAGAAACGTAGATGTGCCCAGAGTCTAGCAATTTACTCTCTCCACGTGTTCTTTTAAATTTAATGCGAGGTGAATTAACTTTTTTTTGTTGGCTTATTCTGTTTGTTAAGCCAATTTAGGGTTAAAATGTTTGATACAGTAAAATGTGCATTGGTGATTAGCCACTACATGTTGCACCCATATTAAACTAGGTTTAACAATATTTTCTTGTGTAGAAAAGGGGAACTGGCACAGGATCATTGTTGATAAACCTCTCCTGGTGAATGTCACAGGCGTTTGCTTTCAAGGAGAATGGGTGCTACACAATAACCAACCCATAAATCCATAACTCTGACAGATAAAGCTGACACCCTGAATTAGTTTTTCAGCAAAACAATATGACTAATTTAACAGCATTAGAGGGCTACATTTTACCTTCAAACGGTAATTGGACTGAATGTATTTTGCACTTTAGTTATACTAAACATTCATAGCAACTTACACTGGAACCACATTCACCCAGATGTGCTCAAACATACATTCTTAGACACACACAGATCAGTAACCAACGTGGGGTCAAATGTCTTGCAGATCAACATCACAAAGAAAACGTTTGTGTTGCTTTATATGTATGGCTAGAAGAGAAGCTTTTTTCCACTACTGATAAAAGAGTTGCTTGTGGTTATGCATCCAGCATTGGATCTAATGTGAATACTTTTTGGGATAAACATGGATCGGTCTCATCCCTCCATAGCAAACACACAAGTTACATCATATCTTCACAAAACAAACTGAATTGGATTGATGTCTTTTGGAGTGTTAAGCCAAATTTTTGTATTTGGATAAAAGATTGGAACTTCATTTATACTAAACTGGTTCATAATGCTCTATTAATATATTCCTAAAAAGTCTACCGATCATAATTCAATTCAATTTCAATTCAGTTTTATTTATATAGCACCAATTCACAACAGATGTCGTCTCAAGCACAAGGGAGGTAAGAATAAACTACTGAGTGTTAGAGTTTGGCCATTTTAGAATGAGCTATGTGTAGGGGTACCAAGTAAAATAATAAACTGATAAGGTTTGTCCATCTAGAACCAACTACTTGAATGATTATTTTATAAAACTCAAATTAAAACTTTTGAAACTAAAAACTTTAATCAAACAGAGAGAGGAATCCTTGATGATGTGACTTAACAAAACTATTACTCAGAGCAGCAAGCCAAGCAACGTTATGCAATGATGCTTAAAGGGCAGAAAAACAACTGTAACATACAAGCTATTTTAGGCATGAATAAACAATTATTAAACCTTACATTCTGAGATTACCAACACCTATAAAACATTTTACTTATCTACATTCTTCTGAATGCTTTCCATTTTTCAGAATATTCGCCATCCAGTTCTCTAATCAGAGAATATTAAAACTTTACATTCCCCTATCACATTACAAAAACTCCATTATGCTCACAAACTTATAAACAAAGGCCATTCACCAGGTACTGATGGTTATATTTGGGAAACACTGTGTGGAGGTGGACCTAAAAGAAGATAACAAATCACAATGAAGGGTGGTGATTGTTTAAATATATACGCTTTACAATTTCTCAGCCATATCAACAGATGAATGAAACATTTTGTCATTAGATAATCTCTGTTCAAGAATTGGCTGTCTTAAATCCACTTTACACTAAATGGTCTATAAAACAAAGATGACTAAGTCCAGCAGGCAGACATGTTAAAACATTTGGTGGTTAATTTATGATTTAAAAAAATTATTAAAAAAAAACAAAGCAATGTTAGTATGAACATATGTTAATAAACTATATACAGATAACAGAGCAGTTTGAAGAGTATGATTTTCCCTGCGCTCACTCATGACAAATTGGGACATTTTTTCAGCGGGAGGCATTTAACTTGAGAAACGGCAGCAGCATCAAGTTCCAACTTTAATCAAGAACAAACTAGTCATCTGTCTCTTTTTAGGTACATATAAATCAATTCTGCTGAGATTTCTCAGATTTTTCAATTAACTAACATGGAGAAAAGCGGAGAGGTGCATTCAACAGAGGTTGTGGGTTCGATTCATATACACACACATACATATATACACATATACAGAACACACCAAAGGTTTGGACACACCTTCTCATTCAAAGAGTTGTCTTTATTTTTATGACTATGAATATTGTAGCTTCATACTGAAGGCATCAAAACTATGAATTAACACACGTGGAATTATATACTGAACAAAAAAGTGTGAAACAACTGAAAATATGTCTTATATTCTAGGTTCTTCAAAGTAGCCACCTTTTGCTTTGATTACTGCTCCGCACACTCTTGGCATTCTGTTGATGAGCTTCAAGAGGTAGTCACCTGAAATGGTTTTCACTTCACAGGTGTGCCCTGTCAGGTTTAATAAGTGGGATTTCAAGCCTTATAAATGGGGTTGGGACCATCAGTTGTGTTGTGCAGGAGGTGGATACGGTACACAGCTGATAGTCCTACTGAATAGACTGTTAGAATTTGTATTATGGCAAGAAAAAAGCAGCTAAGAAAAACAAGTGGCCATCATTACTAAGAAATGATGGTCAGTCAGTTGGGAAAACTTTGAAAGTGTCCCCAACTGCAGTCGCAAAAACCATCAAGCGCTACAAAGAAACTGGCTCACATGAGGACCGCCCCAGGAAAGGAAGACCAAGAGTCACCTATGCTGCGGACAATAAGTTCATCCAAGTCACCAGCCTCAGAATACGCAGGTTAACAGCAGCTCAGATTAGAGAACAGGTTAATGCCACACAGAGTTCTAGCAGCAGACACATCTCTAGAACAACTGTTAAGAGGAGACTGTGTGAATCAGGCCTTCATGGTAAAATAGCTGCTAGGAAACCACTGCTGATTACAGGCAACAAGCAGAAGAGACTTGTTTGGGCTAAAGAACACAAGGAATGGACATTAGACCAGTGGAAATCTGTGCTTTGGTCTGATGAGTCCAAGTTTGAGATCTTTGGTTCCAACCACCGTGTCTTTGTGCGGCACAGAAGAGGTGAACGGATGGACTCTACATGCCTGGTTCCCACCGTGAAGCATGGAGGAGGAGGTGTGATGGTGTGGGGGTGCTTTGTTGGTGACACTGTTGGGGATTTATTCAAAATTGAACCAGCATGGCTACCACAGCATCTTGCAGCGGCATGCTATTCCATCAGGTTTGCGTTTAGTTGGACCATCATTTATTTTTCCAACAGGACAATGACCCCAAACACACCTCCAGACTGTGTAAGGGCTATTTGACCAAGAAGGAGAGTGATGGGGTGTTGCGCCAGATGACCTGGCCTCCACAGTCACCGGACCTGAACCCAATCGAGATGGTTTGGGTTGACCTGGACCGCAGAGTGAAGGCAAAAGGGCCAACAAGTGCTAAACATCTCTAGGAACTCCTTCAAGACTGTTGGAAAACTATTTCAGGTGACTACCTCTTGAAGCTCATCAACAGAATGCCAAGAGTGTGCGGAGAAGTATATATATATATACATACATACATACATACATACTGTATGTATATATGTATATATGTATATATACAGGGGTTGGACAATGAAGCTGAAACACCTGGTTTTAGACCACAATAATTTATTAGTATGGTGTAGGGCCTCCTTTTGCGGCCAATACAGCATCTATTCGTCTTGGGAATGACATATACAAGTCCTGCACAGTGGTCAGAGGGATTTTAAGCCATTCTTCTTGCAGGATAGTGACCAGGTCACTACGTGATACTGGTGGAGGAAAACGTTTCCTGACTCGCTCCTCCAAAACACCCCAAAGTGGCTCAATAATATTTAGATCTGGTGACTGTGCAGGCCATGGGAGATGTTCAACTTCACTTTCATGTTCATCAAACCAATCTTTCACAAGTCTTGCTGTGTGTATTGGTGCATTGTCATCCTGATACACGGCAATGCCTTCAGGATGCAATGTTTGAACCATTGGATGCACATGGTCCTCAAGAATGGTTCGGTAGTCCTTGGCAGTGACGCGCCCATCTAGCACAAGTATTGGGCCAAGGGAATGCCATGATATGGCAGCCCAAACCATCACTGATCCACCCCCATCCTTCACTCTGGGCATGCAACAGTCTGGGTGGTACGCTTCTTTGGTGCTTCTCCACACCGTAACTCTACCGGATGTGAGGAAAACAGTAAAGGTGGACTCATCAGAGAACAATACATGTTTCACATTGTCCACAGCGCAAGATTTGCGCTCCTTGCACCATTGAAACCGACGTTTGGCATTGGCACGAGTGACCAAAGGTTTGACTTTAGCAGCCCGGCCGTGTATATTGACCCTGTGGAGCTCCCGACGGACAGTTCTGGAGGAAACAGGAGAGTTGAGGTGCACATTTAATTCTGCCGCAATTTGGGCAGCCGTGGTTTTATGTTTTTTGGATACAATCCGGGTTAGCACCCGAACATCCCTTTCAGACAGCTTCCTCTTGCGTCCACAGTTAATTCTGTTGGATGTGGTTAGTCTTTCTTGGTGGTATGCTGACATTACCCTGGATACCGTGGCTCTTGATACATCACAAAGACCTGCTGTCTTGGTCACAGATGTGCCAGCAAGATGTGCACCAACAATTTGTCCTCTTTTAAACTCTGGTATGTCACCCATAATGTTGTGTTCATTTCAATATTTTGAGCAAAACTGTGCTCTTACCCTGCTAATTGAACCTTCACACTCTTATATACATATACATATATACATACACACATATATACACACATGCTTGTATATCTATACACACATACATACATGCCGGACATGAACACAGCATTGCACAGCATCGGTAGTTGTTGGTACAGTCAAAGCAAGCATTTCTCATTGAAGGTGCTCGAAAGTGTGGCTCCACTTTCAAAATGAGATGCAGATTACGCTTGCTGCAATATTTGTGACGCAAAGTGCAAAGGCAGCACTTCTAATCTGAGGACGCACCTGGTTAAGCACCAGATTTTTCTCAAGGCTAGAGTGCACTATTTTCGTCAGCCTCAGATCTACGGCTTCAACTCCTGCATTCGGCACCATTAGCACGCCTACATTCATTAGCGACTCGTCGTCTGCAGCCAGCCACATGGGAGAAGAAATGTTTGAAACAACTGAGATGTTACAATTCAAACAGCCGTATGTTGTTTTGATACATTTAAAGTTTATATATTGGGCAATAAATGTTAAATTGAAAAATTGAGATTTTATTATTAAACAAATTAACATTTATTACCACATAAACACACACAAAAGTACCGAAAGCTGATACCGTTGAGTACAGATACTGATTCCCAGGTATAGGGCATCGGTACCTTATTGTCTCAAAGGTAAAAGGACCCATCTCTACTTACAGCTGATTTATTTTCGCCATAATCAAACACTATCAATGACTTAGCTTTTTAAAACTCTCAGCTGTTTAATATTTCCAAATGCTGTTAATAAATCTTGCTCTAAAGCTGTGTTTAGTTCCTGTCATCCAGTTACTTTCTTAGATAGATCAAAACCAATGATTAGCTGATGAGGACTGAAGTGTTCAAAAAAGGTGGTGTATTACAACATCTGTTTGCACACATACTATGATAAATATTAGTTGTGTTCCGATTGATCAGCCACCGATCATTATCTGCCCATTTCCGTTAAAAAGTATGTGATCGGCGTGTGCCGATCAATATCGTTCATTGCCGATCACAAAACCCGATCTCATGTACCTCATGCTTTGCAGTGTAGTGTAGCTGCAGCTCCCCATGTCCTTCACACTGCGCAGATACTGATTTTGCGCGGCGGCAAAACCTAAACAGACATGTCAGCTATATGGAACTTTTATACTGTCTCTGAGAGTGATGTAAAGACATGCAACGAATGTCAACACATGCAACGGTAAAATACCTCGAGGGGGAAGCACCTCAAAATGCTTCAACACAACAAATTTAATACGACAGTGAGTTTTCGAGGCTCACTGCAGAGAATGAAAAGAAGACAACCGGAGCAGTCAGACGGCAGTTAATGCAGCCCACCATTGCCAACACTCGCCTGTATGAGTGTGACAGTCAGAAGGCTAAGGAAATAACCGGAACAATAACTGAAATCATCGGGCTAGATGACCAGCCTTTCCCAGTGGTGGAAGACACTGGGTTCCTCCGACTGCTCTCACACTTGGAGCCCCACTACGTGCTACCAGGACGTAAGTACTTCACAGATGTAGCCCTGCCCAAGCTCCACCAGACAGTGTACTCTCAAGTCAAGTTTATTTATGTAGCGCTTTTCAGCAACAAGGCACTGTACATGAGGAAAAACATTACAATGATACAGAAAATCAAACACAGAAAAACAAATCAAATGACACTAATAATCCTTGGGAGTTTACTGGTAAGAGCTGGTTCTAATCCAATCTTTTTAATAAAGGTAATTAGATCATTAAGTCCTCTGTGATAAGGAATTCATCCTGTGCTAGAAGAAAAATAATAATATTAATCCTGGAGGTCGCTGGTATGAGGCAGTGTGGTCCCATCATTCAAATAAGCTGGGTCACTGGTATAAAACAGTTTTAGTCCAAACTTTTTTAATGCTAATAACGTTTAGCTGTCACTGGTATGAAATTGTTGTAATACAATCCTTTTAAGACATCTAAAATTCTCTGGTCATTGGTGTAAAAACAGCTTTAGTCCAAATTTTCAAATACTAATAATATTTGGCTTTCGCTGGTAATCCTTATGAGAAATCTGAAAATCTATGAAAAGTAATGAAATCACACATTTAGGTAGATAAGAAAAGAGACCACATTAGGTAGGAGAAGGGGAAAATAAATCATATTTCACACTTTATGCTTATCAAGATACAGTTTGAGATTGCAAAAAAAACCTCTGCAAAAAGAAGCAACATATATACGAAGCACCAAACATCTCCTTAAAGAAGGCATCTCATCCTCTTTAAGTTTCAGGAGTGATATATGAAGCTCGGACGTCAGTCCTGTGTCAATGCTAAGTTTAACAGCTCACTGGATTGATTCAGATTTTCAACTTCATAAAGCTGTTCTGCATGCCCAGGAGTTTTCTGGTTCCCATGCTGCCGCAGCTTTAGCTGCCACATTTGAGAAAATGTTTCAAACATGGCAAAATTCCAAAAGACAAGACACGTGATACTGAGAGATAATGCCAGAGACATGGTGCTACGACATGGCTACGACAGATGCTGGTTTACCAAGTTTGGGTATATGGCACACACCCTGCAGCTGGCCATCCATGAGGCAGTGCTGTCACAGTGCAGTATAAGTGAAATTATTGCCAAAGCAAGATACATTGTGGGGCACTTCAGGCACTCCCCATTTGCATATGCAAGACGTCAGAGTGTACAGAAACAACTTGGCCAGCCCTCCAAAAGACTGCAACAAGATGTCAGCACTAGGTGGAATATGCTGCACAGTCTCCTTGAGCAAAAAAAAGAATATTGGGCTTTAACACAGCTGACTTTGAGCTACCTGCAACCTTCACATCTTCTCAGTGGGAATTGATTGAACACATAACACTGCTGGAACCTTTTGAAGAGCTGACTAATGAAATATGCTCATCAACTGCATCTGCTGCTGATGTCCTGCCCTCTGTGATGGTTTTAAAGCGTCTTCTAACCAAAGAGACTGCAGCAGATCATGGTGTGAAGATAACTAAGGACACATTGCTGGAAGCTGTCACCACAAGATTTGCTGACATTGAAGAAGAGCCCCTCTACAGTTTGGCAACAGTCATAGACCCAAAATGAGCTAATCATCAAATAATGATGGATAAAAAAGCATAAAGAAGTTATAAAAGCAACATAGTTCATTGTTTTATTCTCAACTGGCCTGAAAAAACACACTGCTTCTTGGTCTGATGACAGAAGACGCTCAGAGGGATCCAAACCAAGAACCTGAAGCAAACAGCACAGGGGAGCCAGCAGAGAAAGTGCCACAACCAGGATGTTGGTCTTCAATATTCGGTGAGATCCTGGCAGAAGAAACCATGCAGCAGGCTCACACCGACAGTGCAACACCATCAGAGATGATAATCTACCTCTCAGAGCCATCCATCTCTCAGAGTGCATCATCATTGGAATACTGGACAATAAGGAACGTTTTCCAGACCTTGCTGAAGTACCAAGAGCTTACCTGTCTGCACCCTGCACAAGTGTGGAGAGTGAGCTGCATCCAACATTGTGGACGAACACAAGAATAGAGTCATGACTGAAAAAGCTGAGATGCTTCTCTTTATTAAAAAGAATCTTCCCACAATGCTTACCAATAAGTAATAGGCATTTAGCATGTGAAAATGCTGCTCAACATTTTTTGCCCTTTTCAAAGCAAATGCACTTCAATATCACTTGTGCTGTTTTTCTGTTTCAAGATGTTTAAGATCATGTTAATGTTGTTTAAGTAGCAAATGGGTTATTTTATTTCATAACAGACCCACTGTCTTGATTTGTTTTGTAAATTATAAGAAAGGTAAACACCTAGTTTTTTTCTGTGACAATGCACAACAGTTTACTCATGCTCTCAGGTATTTTATGTAGTAACTTATGACAGTTTATTCGAAAGCAACCTGCAATTGACTTTTAACAATTCCTTATTTACTTCACATAATTTGATTTAGGCAATGTTGTGAGATTTGACTTCCTGCATTATTTCACTAGAGGGTTAATGATTTAACTCTGTTAACGATTTCATAAATGATAGCAGGTTTTACAGTCGTCATTTTCACTGAATATTTGCTGCATTGTGCCTGCAAATTGTTTGTATTTTTTATTTTGAAAAAGTAAGTAAAAACACGTTATTCATCTAAATTAAGGTGATTCTATGGTTCCGTTTATCCACATCATGTAGCCAGTAGCCCTGATAGCTAAATCAAAAAATATACTGCCAATTCATGTGATCGGTGATCGGCAGTAAAAAGCCAGATCGGAGCATCCCTAATAAATATTATTTTTGTGGCTACAAAAATACAGAATAGCAGGAGAATCAAACAACAAATTAACAGGACATTTACTTTAGTTAATGTAATGTGATGATACTCCGACCTGGCTCCCCGGTGATGGAAAAGCGAAGCAGTTCTTTCACAGAACCAGCACTTGGTAAGAACTGAAACCAGTCCAGTGCTGCTTCTCTGTAGCCCAGCTTAGGCGCTTCTGCCGCTGTTTCTGGTTCAAAAGTGGCTTAACCTGGGGAATGCGGCACCTGTAGCCCATTTCCTGCACACGCCTGTGCACGGTGGCTCTGGATATTTCTACTCCAGACTCAGTCCACTGCTTCCGCAGGTCCCCCAAGGTCTGGAATCGGCCCTTCTCCACAATCTTCCTCAGGGTCTGGTCACCTCTTCTCGTTGTGCAGCGTTTTCTGCCACACTTTTTCCTTCCCACAGATTTCCCACTGAGGTGCCTTGATTCAGCACTCTGGGAACAGCCTATTTGTTCAGAAATTTCTTTCTGTGTCTTACCCTCTTGCTTGAGGGTGTCAATAGTGGCCTTCTGGACAGCAGTCAGGTCGGCAGTCTTACCCATGATTGGGGTTTTGAGTGATGAACCAGGCTGGGAGTTTTAAAGGCCTCAGGAATCTTTTGCAGGTGTTTAGAGTTAACTCGTTGATTCAGATGATTAGGTTCATAGCTCGTTTAGAGACACTTTTAATGATATGCTAATTTTGTGAGATAGGAATTTTGGGTTTTCATGAGCTGTATGACAAAATCATCCGTATTAAGACAATAAAAGACCTGAAATATTTCAGTTAGTGTGCAATGAATCTAAAATATATGAATGTTAAATTTTCATCATGACATTATGGAAAATAATGAACTTTATCCCAATATGCTAATATTTTGAGAAGGACCTGTACAAGAAAGGAAGTTTGATGACATAATAAAGATTCCGGTCATCTTAATTTAAGTTTTAACATGGTTGCTTTCTTTTTATTTAGCCAACATTTGTTAAAGAGGAACTAAACCCCATATCAACGTTTTTGCAGATTAAATACACTGCTCCAAAAAATAAAGGGAACACTTAAACAAAACAATATAACTCCAAGTAAATCAAACTTCTGTGAAATCAAACTGTCCACTTAGGAAGCAATACTGACTGACAATCAATTTCACATGTTGTTGTACAAATGGAATAGACAACAGGGGGAAATCTCTGGCGATTAGCAAGACTCAATAAAGGAGTGGTTCTGCAGGTGGTGACCACAGACCACTTCTCAGTACCGATGCTTTCTGGCTGATGTTTTGGTCACTTTTGAATGTTGGTGGTGCTTTCACACTCGTGGTAGCATGAGAAGGACTCTACAACCCACACAAGTGGCTCAGGTAGTGCAGCTCATCCAGGATGGCACATCAATGCGAGCTGTGGCAAGAAGGTTTGCTGTGTCTGTCAGTGTAGTGTCCAGAGCCTGGAGGCGCTACCAGGAGACAGGCCAGTACACCAGGAGACGTGGAGGAGGCCGTAGGAGGGCAACAACCCAACAGCAGGACCGATTCCTCTGCCTTTGTGCAAGGAGGAACAGGAGGAGCACTGCCAGAACCCTGCAAAATGACCTCCAGCAGGCCACAAATGTGCATGTGTCTGCACAAACGGTTAGAAACCATGACTCCATGAGGATGGTATGAGGGCCCCACGTCCACAAATGGGGGTTGTGCTCACAGCCCAACACCATGCAGGACGCTTGGCATTGGCAGAGAACACCAGGATTGGTAAATTCACCAATGGCGCCCTGTGCTCTTCACAGATGAAAGCAGGTTCACACTGAGCACATGTGACAGACGTGACAGAGTCTGGAGACACCGTGGAGAGAGATCTGCTGCCTGCAACATCCTTCAGCATGACTGGTTTGGCAGTGGGTCAGTAATGGTGTCGGGTGGCATTTCTTTCAATGTGCTCACCAGAGGTAACCTGACTGCCATTAAGGACCGAGATGAGATCCTCAGACCCCTTGTGAGACCATATGCTGGTGCGGTTGGCCCTGGGTTCCTCCTAATGCAGGACAATGCTAGACCTCATGTGGCTGGAGTGTGTCAGCAGGTCCTGCAAGATGAAGACATTGAAGCTATGGACTGGCCCGTTCCCCAGACCTGAATCTGATTGAGAACATCTGGGACATCATGTCTCGCTCCATCCACCAACGTCACGTTGCTCCACAGACTGTCCAGGAGTTGGCGGATGCTTTAGTCCAGGTCTGGGAGGAGATCCCTCAGGAGACAATCCACCGTCTCATCAGGAGCATCTCCAGGCGTTGTAGGGAGGTCATACAGGTACGTGGAGGCCACACACAATACTGAGCCTCATTTTGACTTGTTTTAAGGACATTACATCAAAGTTGGATCAGCCTGTAGTGTGTTTTTCCACTTTAATTTTGTGTGTGACTCCAAATCTCGCCCTCCATTGGTTAATAAATTTGATTTCCATTGATAATTTGTGTGATTTTGTTGTCAGCACATTCAACTTTGTACAGAACAAAGTATTCAATGAGAATATTTCATTCATTCAGATCTAGGATGTGTTATTTGAGTGTTCCCTTTATTTTTTGGAGCAGTGTATATAAACTGTGCCTTTAGTGTGCCATCTTTATGTTACTTTGCTATTTTTTTTTTATTTCATGTAAACTTGTTTAATTCTGCAATATTTGTCCTAAAACTGTCAATGCTGCTCTCTTCGGGTTAAATAGTGGTTACTGCAGTTAATTTTCCAATTGGTTCAAACAGTACAGCCAAATACATGTCTACATCACAGCCCCCGCGTTCAGGTTTGAAACCATCTCACTTCAAAACACCCCCATAATGAGACAGGAGTTGGAATTGTTCTACCATTGCCGAAGCAGTGCTGGCTTTGAGCATCGCTGATTCCGCACCTTAAACCAGACTAGAACTGATAAGGCTCAGGCCCGCTGGGCTCTGTAAAGATTCTCTTGAAGTGCCTGTGACACGCTTTCACACAAACGCGGAAACTGAACGAAAACATCTTAATATTGAAGTCATTGATATATTGATATATAGTCATTGATTTTAGGATTAAATACGTGATAAAAGACAATAGTGAAACAAAATAATAAATATTTCGATGTTAAATTTTGCAAGTCCAAAGTCGCTCAGAAATGTCCAAGGGGAAGTCTCTGGTCACTCAATATGTGAGAGCAATGAGAAACTGTTCAGGTAGAAGCCAAGGTGTGTTAAAAACAGCGTTAATATGGTAAAACGGTGCATTGCTGGTGGTGGCAGCAACACTACGACAGCAGCAGTTAGTCTGCAATACTTTCCTGAATTGAAGAGGATCAGAGCTGGAAAACTGAGAGACAGATGGGCTGGTCCCACTAAACACAGCCAGCAGTGATCGAAGGACTTTTCGGCAAACTGCTTCGAACAAGAAACCTCTGAATTCGCAAGAGAATAGATGTCAGGGGTCAGGATATCTGACAGACGAAGGAGAATGTTGAAAGCAGATGCTATAGCTACACTGTTCACAGCATCTGATGGGAAAAGATCACCAAAGAAAATGTTGTTGCTGCTGTTGCTAAACGGATCAAGGCTCAGCAGGTAAGAACACATCCCTGTCACAAAACTACATTTAGATATCAGCAGTTATTGTTAATTATTAAAAATTTGAAATTATTTTATTATTAAGAATCCAAAATTATTATTATTAAAATAAGAAATCACACATTTCCTTGTGTCTGCTGCTACTAAACTACTGCTCCATGCTGCCTTCGTTGCCTCAGTGCCTTTTTTATACTGTAACCCCAGATTTTCACCGTCAGCCCTGGACTGGTCCACTTTGAAGCCTGGAGGAGCTCCAAGAACCATACGCAGATCGTGCAATAAACAGCAGTGATAAATAGGGCAGCAAGTCCAAAACAACTCATTCTGTGGAAGGTAAACCAATTAAACTGCTTTATTTTTCGTATTATCCAACCAGATATTTAATGTGTTTTGTTCTACAATGGGTGAGTTCACTAAGTGCAGCGAAGCTATATTTGTTGCTTGATTTGGTGCATTTATTGTTTAATTATATACCTTAATTAACCCGGTAATTGATCTAATGTTAGTTGCTAATATATACACGTGTATATATAAATATATGTGCGTATTTATTAATATAGCGAGATCTATTCCGTCTTTAGTAAATTATTTTGAAAATCCAGATATTGTGCTGGTTCTGTTTCCTGGTGGCGCGTTAAGATTCATACATATTGAGCTTCAGCATCTGGCTAAAACAGACTCTGGTCGAATTAGATGGCTGTCCGTGCATCATAGCACTTATGCTCTGCCATCTGATGAAAGCAGACTTTCTTCCTCCGACTCTGCTGCGTCTCTCTCCAATGGTGACTGAAGTATATCTAAAGAAATATCAGATTCTTTGCTGCTGTCTGTGTTGCTGGCCATTGTAGCAGCAGTCAGTTTACATGCAGGGCTTCCCCTGCAGTCATAAAAGAGGGCATCAAAATTGCAAAGGAGTAGTCTGGAAATGCCTTTTTAGTGAAATTTATGACCATATATCTCAACAACAGTTTAATGTGAATTTACTTTTTAAAATATTTGATCAATGTTTTCTTTCCATAAATGCAATTGGATTTATCATGAAAATTTCACAGCACTTTAACTTCCGGTGATTAGGGGGAGACCTCCGCTTCAAAGGATGGCTAAACTATCAGTATCGTTCTGCTCACTCTGTGTTTCAATATGTGAAATTAAGCTAGCTGCCACTTTCCCTTGTCCTCCTGACCACACCCCTGCTTAACCTCTTCCACTCATCCCCACACTTGGCACTGCCCATTTTGTTGGGATTTTTCAAAATTTGTCTGGGAGCGGAGTTATTCTTTTACATGGGGATTTTTGATTACACAGCAAAATGTTTCTATTTTAGCCCTATTTTCTTTTTCAAAGCAGACCAAGTCCCTAATTATTTTCAGGGGGTCATTCTAATCACCAATGTCCCTTTTCCACTGGCTTGATTTGGCCCTACTCTGCTCACTTTGCGAGCGTTTCCATTAGTTTTTTTCCATACCAGTACCTAGTTTTTTGGTCCCTGGTCCTGACCAGGTCCGACCGGGGCTGAATCGGGCTTACATGAGACGTGAGGAGGAGGGGAAATTACAAGGTTTTCATTGAGACAGTGCAGGGACAAGTTAATAAAACTCAAGATCAACTACAATACTATTAAGGACCACAGTGGTTGGAACAGGTCATACATGTAATTTTACCATTTACAGATCAGAAATCATGCCTGAAGGCTGACAGAAAAGATAAAGAACACATCACCTTTCTGAATTACATGCAGGCAGAGAGCAGCCGCCCGTAATCAGACTGCCTGCATCGGACCAAACAGGAGGACGAGCCCGCTGAATCTAAGGAGAACGAATATGCAAGATCCAACCGATAACTAACTTCAAAAGGTCATAAGTCCACGGTTTTGCGCTTTTAAGTCCTTGTCCTCGTTATTACCATGGCTACTCATAAAAAGCCCAAAATGTTAACTTCTTCAGTCAAACTTTGGAGCTTCACCATCCAGACAGCAGCGTCTCTCCTCTCTGCTTCTCCTGCTTCAACCCCTTCACATCAGAACCCATGAGCCATATTTTATAAGCTCTGGCTGGGCTCCAGATAATTATCAAAGTGGATCATTTTAGACATAAAAAACATAAATAGGACTTTCTTGCATATACATATATATTAATACAAACATTATTAGTATTTAGTTTATTTATGTTTTCTATTTATTTTGCATCATTTCACCAGATTACTTTAATGTGATAATGTAACGCAGCAAGTTAATAGCAGCACAGCTCTACACTCATGGCTGGAGGCGGGGCTTAAGGCACCATAGCTTCAGCCGTCGGCCGGTCATTGGAAACAACACTTATCGTACCGAGTAGAGCGAAACCGAGTGGAGTGGAGCAACGCAGGCTAAAACGAGCCAGTGGAAAAGAGGCATAATTGGGCTGGTTTACTGGCCTGACCCCAGTGTGGGATTAAGCTAATAAAAGCATATGCAGTTTCTGTATTGCTATCCGCCCACATTATAGTTACAACGGTTTGCATACAGCCTTTTGCCACAAGATCTACACATCTTCTTTGTGCAATATTCAAAACTATTTATAGAAGCTGCAAAGACCTTACCTTGTTACAGTGACGGCCGATACCCATGAGAAAGTTATCCGGTTTGATGTCTCTATGGATGAAGTTCTTTGTGTGTACATACTCAATTCTGCTGATCATCTGGGGAAAAAAACAAAAACCATATGTTGCTCATTGTTCAGTTCTGAGCTAGTAGTGTCATAACTTAACTGATTAGCTGAACCCAATAACAAGGGCTACTGCTGCCAGTAACCCTTTACTTTTTCTTAAGCATAGAAAGTTCTCATGGACCAGTGCTTGCGTTTTTTTTGTGTCTGTTCTGTCTTCTCAAATATGTCTTTAAGAATATATTAAATCAACTTCATATTTCTATATAGAAATTGGATCTGTTTGTTTTGTAATGTACCTTGAAATGACAAATATCAACACTTTAAAATAAACTGAACTGAAATGTGATAAACTTTCAGTGGCAATCAAACATCTCGTTGTGGATCACTTTTGAATAATTGTTTTCTAAGGATTGAATAATATTGGTCCCGTCTACAGATGTGAAGGTAAATGTACAGAAACTTTTCGGTAGGGTACACAAGGGTACCGAACAAATACACATTACTTTAAACATATAGACATGCAGAACATTAATATGGGTAACTATTAAAATCACCATCCAAGTGTGCAATTTGAAACCCGATAGCTCATGATTTAGCTATTGTTGTATAATCTATCCAACCATCGTCTGTACCCACTTATCAGCGATTTATGCAAAGCATATTATATGAACATAACCCTTTTAACATTTAAACCCTTTAAATGTTAATGTAGCCTTTCATGTTAACCCAGGTCATCCACACATTTTCATCAAGGAGGGGTCTGATAAATAGCCTCCCCAGATGGAAATGTTAAAAAGTAGCCCCTTAAATGACAGATTCTGATGAATGTTGAGGATGAAAATGGACAACTTTCAGACAGAAGATCGACAAACCCAATGTGAGCGCCTACAATAGACTCTTTGGGCAGAGCCCCAGGCTTCAGGGCCCTCTGAGCTCTTAGGCCCATGGGCCTGGTAGACAATTTCAGCAATCCATCTCTGCTTTTAACTAGTCACTTTACTGCCTGCCTATTGCTCTTAGTGTGCCTTCACAAAAACAGCTCCTAAAGCTGTAAAATCCCTAGACTAAAATGACAAGAACACTTTATTTTTAGGGTTGCCATAAGGGAGTCATAAACCTGTCAGAAACATTACATGAATCATGAATATGTATCCTGGTGCAGTCCATTTGTACTTGGAAGTTGGAATTTCTGATCTCAGAGTAGGAAATTTCAACTGGAATGCCCACGAAAGTTGGAATTACAAGTCGGAAAGTCAGGACAACACAACCATACCCGACTTACACATTTAAGGTGGTTGCTACTTGCATTAATAGTAGTAAAATGTTCTTTGACTGCATTTAGCAGTTCTTCATTATTTATGTAACATTAAGTCCGTCGTACACGTACTACTTTTCAGTGTTTATAAGATGAGAAGTTTTAACACTGTTTGAATGCTTCAAATACCACATAGAACAGTGTTATTGTCATTGTAAGACTGCTGTTACAGTTGCTAGTAATAAGAAGGAAAACTGGAATGCTACAACTAGGAGATTACGTAATCTCAGACCTCCCAGTTCCAACTTCCGAGATTAATGGAACACATTGTCAGGGTCAACAGGAAGTACTTTCTTCACATACAAAAACAAATTGTATACTTTATTTAACTTATTTTTTACACAACCATAAAATTTGCAATACCTTTAACAGCATTCAAAGCAATACCTCTGCTGTGCTTGGATGCCCTGGTTTTAATGTCAAATTGCTGCTCATGTTCTATGAGCCAGTTATAGTCATTTTGTACTTATTGATGAGAAGTAAAACTTTGAAACCAGGCAATGGCAATACCCTTTGGTGAAAATTCAAACCTTCGATTTCTTTTTATTCTACACAGCCTTCAAAGTTTGTTTGTTAAAATAAAACATGCATAAGGGTTCAAAATGGTAGGTTGGATACAAAATTAAGCAACTTCTTACTAGGCATATCTCCAAGAAACTTTCTTTGTCCTATATTATACATATGTTCTAACTGCACATGAACAATATACGTCAAACTGATCTAAGGAAAGTTTACAGTTCTAAGGGGAAGCTCCAGAAAAAATTAATTAAAAATACACTCCATCCATTTCACTTCTGTGCACAGTTTAGAGGCCACTCTGCCTACTGTTATTCCCACATACAAGCCAACCTTTTTGTTGAACTGATATTTATGTTGGTTTACGTTTGGACTTTACACTTAAGTCTTGACGTCAGTTTTGTAAAGTAACAGGACTGTGCAGGCTTCTGAATGAGTGCAGGTTAGTTACTATTGAGACTGTGTTAAGCTGTTCTGGGAATTATTTGAAATGCTTAGCTTGCATTTGTGATCACATTAAAAGCTGTAGTTGCAGGCCCCATGCAGCAATAGATTATCACTGCTGTCTCTGTAGGAAGCTTTTATAAAAAAAGGACAGTTTCTTTGCAAATATAAAATTTACCATCTACAAGCAGCAGTAAAAAACAAATTCAGTGTTGTGTCTTCCTACATTGCCATGAACCCCCCCCCCCCAAATGTACAGATTTTGATATTATCCTTAATTTGTGCAATTTTCCTTACTTGGTCTGCCAGCATGAGGACGGTTTTCATGGTAAATCGTCGGGAGCAGAAGTTAAATAGGTCCTCCAAACTGGGTCCAAGCAAGTCCATGACTAGGACGTTGTAGTCTTTCTCCTGGCCATACCACCTGATAAGACAAAAAACACATTTATTGCTATTTTGCAATGTATGCGTGACGTTTGTTAATTGAGTTCATGATGTTTCAGCAATGAAACAACTTAGCTGTAGTTGCTGATTGACTTCACCACCTCTTTACCTTCTAAAAAAAATGTTTCAGTAAATCAAGTGTCACCAAATATATGACAGCAGTGATCTTCCAATGGCTTTCATGTTTTATAAAGGTGTCTGCTCCAGCACACCTGATTCAAATGATTGCATCACATCTTCTTCATGAGAGCTAAAGAAGCTTATTACTCACTTATTCATCCAAGTCAGGTGTGTGGCAGCAGGGAACCACATAAAAACTTCCAGGACAGAGTTGAGAAGCGCTGTATTACAGAGTTTGAATGCATGGTACTTAACAGTGATAATGGATGAGAATACCCATGCCTACAGCAATTCTGAGTTATTTCGTTTATTTACACACCCACACCCAATGGCAGCGTCAACAAAATTGACATATTTTCCAAAATATACGGTGTAGTGATAACATTGTGCGTCTCGTTGTGAAGAACATAATTTTGACGTTGCGACAGAAATCGAGCTCCTGGTCGTTCGACTAGCTTCAATGAGGAACTCTGTATACCCAGAACACTCCGCCGCCATTTTCTAACAGACATGTTGGGAAGTAGCACAACAAAAGAGGAGCGGCCATTTCCAATCACATAGCTTTACCCTGCCCTGGATCCGAATGCGGCCTGAAGAGGCTTCATAATAAAATAAGCTTGTTTGTGTAAAAATAATCAGCTGTCAGAAGAATAGATTCATAGTGGTTTAGCCTGATCCCAACGAGACGTATGCGAAATCACAATTGGTACTCGGCGTCTTGGACGTCTAAACAAACGGAACCGTATAAATACGACACTAACGAAACCAACAAAGGTAGAAAAGGTATTGTTACCTGATGTGTGGAATCCCGACTCCTCCTTGGAGGATCTTGTAGAGCTTGCTTTCATATAGGAGCTGTGGATGTCTGGCTTTTTGGGATTCTAATTTTACAGCTACCTCCTACGAATCACACACAACATACCAGCATTTCTGTTATCACTGCAGCACACACATCTGAGACTACAAATACCAACAGAATAACGTGAAACCTTACAACAGACAGAACTGTGTTGCAATCTGCCTCTCACAATGAGAAACACACATGAACCTTCCCAATCCCTAACAAGAACAGAGAAAAACTTGTTACCTCTCCATTTGTGATGTTGATTGCCAAGTAAATGTCGCCGAAGGATCCCGATCCAATTTTTCGGACGAGCTTGTACTTTCCACCGACTATAAACTCGGCTTTAGAACCACTGCTGCTGGCCATAATATCAACTTGAGAACTACAAACTGAGAAGCTCTAGATCTCTGTGTTTGTCAGTCAAGCCCGGCTATCGGTAGAACATAAAGTCGTGTTACTGGAAAAACCAATACACAAACTATTTTTTCCAAAAGATAATTTTCAGCAGAATTCTTTTGAAGCTACCGACTTTGTTATTGGCTAAAACATTTAATTTCACTAGAAATGGCGTGTCAAGCTGAGGGTGTAAAGCCAAAACTAAATCCCCAAAAGCTGAAGGCCTTTAACAAGAAGCTAACGGTGGCACACCTAACTTTAGCATCAAGCTAACGCTGTAACGAGCAGTAACAATGAATACTACCCCGAGCCTCTGTCACAGGGAGCTAAAGGTGACGCTCCCAATGACAATGCTTGTCGTTCTACAGGCCCTTAACTGCTTTTTCGGCTAACTTTAAGAACCGCAACCGTTTGTACAAAGCGCAACCCACTCACTCCGCCATCTTGTCTTCACTACCCTTTCTCAACTGGTTTCCGTTGAAGGCAATTAGCAATGCTGTCTCACGGCCACTTCAAGTGCAGTTGGAAATTTCAGAAAAACCAGGAACAAAACACGATTTTATAAACAGATAAATTACAAACCGTTTTTATTTCTGTTCTTTTTATGGTTAATTTATAACGATAGATTATGTGTTAAATGTCTCTGTGCCGTTGTTTATCATAGTTATTTCATGATTGGGCATAATCAACAAAAATTATTTAATAAATAACTCAACTTATTGACTTGATAATTTGTAAATTTTTTACTTATTAAGCCTGAGCAACGAAAGATCTGCAGATGCTTTTTTTGTAATTCTAATATTTATTATTATTATTATTATTATTCTCTTAAATTAAGTGGCCTTTGGAGGACTTAACACATACAAAAACTCACCAAACTGCTCAAAATTGTCCCCTTAGCGAAAGTTTTGTATATCGATTGAATTAAGGGGCGTGACCAAACGGCTCTACAGCGCCCCTATAAACTGAGATAGACCAACTAGTCTATTGTAAAGATTTGAAATTTGCTACATAGGTAAAACCTTCCGAAACAAGAAAAAAAATCTCTCGGATGCATGTCCTAAAACCAACTGGAATTCAGCCCTTTGGGTCAAAGGGTCATTTTTGACATTTCTTACATGTCGAACTTTGACAGACTGCTCCTTGAGCTATTGACTTCAAATTTGGTCTGCGTGTCTAGGGGTGGCAGACCTTCTTCCCCACCCGTTTGTCTTTTAAATGCACACTACAACAACACGCATCAACACCACATTTGAGTGGGCAGAGGTAGGAGGTAGGCTTGGAGTCTTTTCACACCCCTGTTTGCTGTTTGCCGTCTGGGGTCGGAGGCCGGGAGAGGGAGCGTGCCTTCTGGCCGGGATCTGGGCTGGGGTTGTCCCTATGAGGTATCGGCACTTGGGGAGTATCGCTGGGGAGTGTGAGTGAGTGTATAACGTCCATTGTTGTTTGTCTTTACATTGGGTGCGTGGGTGTGAGTGTTTTTATGTTTACGCATAAGGGTGGGAATGTGTGATTGTGATTGTGTGTGCCTGTTTTTTGTGTCAGGTTGGGTCTTGGGCTGCTCTCTCTCCTGGATCAGTTTAGGCCCCCCCATCAAATGTGGGGCCTATTCCCTCACGCCACACTACCTGCCGGTGGTTGGTGTCTCTGCCCGCTGGTGTACTTGTGGTTCTCAGTATCCGGGGCTGGGTGCTTTGGTGTGTGCTGGCTTACTTCCGGTGGCTGCTTGCTGGGGCCTGGACCCCTGGGCTCGGTCGGGCCTCTGCTTGGGGAGTGATATATCCCGGGTCTCTGGGTCCATGGCTGGATCTGCAGCTCCCTGGGGCTTCTGCACTGTGGCTGCTGGGTGGTTCCCTGGGATTCTCCCCTGCTCCTCTGTGGTGGGGTTACGGTAGTCCCGGCGGTGGTTTTCTTGGGGTTCCTGTGCTCTGGGGGGCCTTTGGATGTATGTGACTTGGATCTCCTCCGTATCTGTCCCTGGTCCAGGGGGCAGGTCTGTGGCTCCTCACACTCACTATTGCATATATTTATGGAGAAATCTTGTATACACAAGCGTGCTCACACTCAGACCCACAGGTGTTTAGATTCAGCTGTTAACAGATACGCAAATGTTTTATATTGAGCCGCATTTACCAATAAATACATCTTGCATTCATAAGTACCGTGCACTTTTCGGTAAAAAAGCTGGTAATATGAACGTTTCTCCAGGTGTAGAAGCAAGCAGGGTGTTATCTTGTATTTTCTTCATCCTTCTTTATTTCCTCCATTCTAGTCTCCAGATCTACCCTTTTCATTTTTGCCCCCCTTTCTCTCTTTCATTCCTCCTTTTTTTCCTTTTCATTTCTTTCTACGTGTCCGTAACAACTGAAATAATCCCAAAGCAGTTTCTAATAAAGTTTCTTTTTATGAATATCAAGCAGAGCTTTAAAGTGTTAGCTGTAATGCTCCACTTGTGAAAGTAAATCTGTTGGGCTTTTTCTTGGCACTCAGAAAACAATTCTGAGTGCTACTCTGCTAGACAGGACACGGTAAAAACAAACAAGAAACAAAAAAAAAAAGTCTAACTTCTCACCATAAAAGATGAAAGTTTATTAACTTCCAACACATTCACATGCTCATTTACTGACATCACTTTGCCCTGTCCACTTAGAAAAGGAAGTGACTTGTGTCTCTCTCACACACAAGTTTCAAGCAGTGTCTGATGATACAGAAGGTCAATCCTACAGTGAACATTGACAGTTGGCTGGATCGTATGAGTGTGCCAGAGTGGCGACCTATCACACCATTTGCATGCGGTAAGCTCTAAATAACACATGCATAATCCAATTTGCTCCAAACTGGATACTAATGAGCTTTGTCAACCAACAAAGAGGTCAGTTGAATTACACTGGAATTTGACTCAACTGCAACCCTCCATTATTTCAAACAGAAATATCTCCCTGATTCATTTTTAGATCTGCAGAAAATTATTTTGCATTCTTTATTGTGGATGACTGTTCAGTGTGTTGGTATGGTTAATTGATGACATCCTTTTAGTCCCGCCCACTGAAAGCAAAGTCTCGGTGGGACACCAAACAGGAAATGACCACAGCTTCGATTAGGAATGTCGGATTTCGGCCAAATTTTGAACACCTCTCTCCAGAGCAGAACTCAGCCTGACCAAAGGTAACGTTGAGGCTTGCTCACGGACTGGAGTGGTGGGCTCGCCAGGGGCTGGATGACCATGGTTGCGAAACAGGCCGGAGCAGCATTAAGCTGCGAGGGCAGCTCAACGCTGCTTGCAGCTTTAATTTCTTATTTGATACCGCTGTCCAGCATTTGGAGCTTTCTTGAAAGTGGTTTTGTGTAGTTTATTTTGACTTTTGTAATTTTATAATGACTGTTTTCTAATATTTTGACCAAAACTTGAAAAACAAAACATGAATAAAGACTTACTGGTTAGAAATGCTGCAGAATAGAATAGAATAGAATATTTATTGTTGTTGAACAGATAAAAATAAATGGTTTCAGACCCTTTACGTGCAAAAAGAGACTTCAAAAACTGTTATTGTGTACACAAATAAAGAAACTAGCAGTTAAAATAAATAAAGAAAGGTCCTACTTTAAAACCCCAGGCTTGTAGCTTTTATTGTTGTTTAATTGTTGCTGTTGTAACTCAAACTATCCAAGATTCTTCAAAGAGTCATTATACATGGTGATGGTTGTTGATGCCTGCACCACTCTATTACTGCAGATCTGAAGAAGTCTCTGACTTGTTCTTCAATTTATGAAGCTTACTTCTTTTTACAATATTACTTGCAAACTACCAAAGACACTCTCTCCTGCTTTGCATTTTAATTGTATTTATTTTGCTTTCTGTACCTATTCCCTGGCTACTTTCACAGGAAAAGAACATCATGCAATCCTCTATAGATATCTTTTTTCCTGTATTCATCAGTTTAAAAACCTCAGTCTGTACTCTGGTTGGACGCACGTCAGCTCTCCAGAGATCAAATTGGGGAAACATGCAGATTTACTTGCCAAACTCTGGAAGCGGGGACTGCGGTCTTCATTCCCATATATACACCATTACCCCATTGAGATATTGTCTTGCCCAAAGCCCAAAATGAAATAGATGAAAAACCAACCTACAAAGAGTAGATCATGAAAATCTCATAAAAGTAAAGGCTGATCAAAAAAATAAGACAATTAAATGTAGTTTATTGAACATAAACATTTGGTCAGTAATGACCTGATTTGTGATAAATTGATTAATTTGTTTTGTCTTACAGAAATCTGGCTGCAGCAGGCTACAGGCTCATATAACAGAAGAAATGCACATTTAACCAAGTGATTCTCTCTCCCTTCTCATCATTCTCAGTTCATGCAGTTCTTGCCTCATTCACTTTCCCTGTTACTGACTCCTTTCAGTAACTTTCATATGTCCAAACTGAGTGGAAAACACCCCTCTGCCCGAGTTCCCAAATCACTTTAACAAATTAGCAAAACAACTATTAACTAACTCAGGAAATATAAACTAAAGGTCAGCAATCAATTCTAAAACATCTTACTTTGGATGAATCCTTGTTGACACTGTAGCTCCAATTTCCCAAATCAGGGAGTTGTGCTCTTGTCTTCCTACTTGCTGTTCTGTTCCTTCATAAAAACTTGGTTTATTAGCATCCGTGTCCTCAGCTCTAGTAAAACAAAATGCATCCAAGCCATTCTTTTTTTTTTTTTTTTTGCCATTTTTTGAATGTTGAGAACACTAGTAACGTTTCCTGATGTGAAACAAACCATCATGGCCAGGATCAGCCAAGTCCAAGGCGACGCACTCAGCTCTTCTTTTTCTACTCTGTCTGTAACGTTAGCAGCGCGACCAACTACCGTAACAGCAGTTGTTGTGCGCAATAAGCTCACTCGTGCTTTCTACCCCCGGTTACCGTAGTAAGTCTACATCCAACATTTCTCATTCACAAAATGCTAAAAGTGGGGACATTTCCGGGGACGGCTTTAGCCGGGGACAGGTCATCTAAATTGGGGACGTCTGGTCACCCTACACTATAAGACACCTGGTTTTATCTAAATCGCAGTCATATTGAAAGTATCCCAATTTGGACTCTGCTGCTTTATCCCACGTTTTGCTAACATGATGCTAGGTATGGACAGATGACTTGACTGACGTACCCGCCATCTGCTGGCGTAATGCGTCACAGCAAGAAAAAAAAACAACAACCTGAGACTAGACTTAATACTTATGCATAAAACACACACAAACAAAAACTAAGCACATTATCTCTCTAAATTCTGTTCATTTTAGTTAGTTTTGTGAACACTCATAACAGTTTCAGTTAGTTTTTGTTGTTTTGTAAAGTCTCGTTTTTAGTTTTATTTCAGTTAACCAAAATGTTTTTTTACTTCCAGTTTTCCTTATTTCGTTAGTTTTCATTAACGATAAAAACCTTGACCAGGAGGGCTTCTCTTTCCAAGTTAACCCAAATTGCACATTTTCTCCATAAAACTGCTAGGTTTGGTCTTCATAGACACTCAATGCGCATATATTTTGTTTTATTATTATTGTTAGGCAGTCATTTTTACCCTCTTTGCAGTGTTGCCAAGTCCACTTATTATAAGCACCTTTTCATAGCTTAAGCTTCTTGTTTTCTAAAGTCGCGGGTTGCAGTTTTTTGGGCTTGCTTTTGATTTTGAAGTTGCTTATTTGGGCTTGACTTTCTTTCCAAATGAAACCGCCTGATTATCTCCCAGCTCCCCACAATAAAACAAAACACGAGTGGAAGGTAGTTCATCCTTTCCCTGTTTCCTGGTTATCGCACCGCCCGCTTAGTTGACCACAGAACCCAAACACACACACGCCGGAGCTCAGAGTGACAGCGGGAGAATGAGTTGCAGTAAGTGGGGAAAATAGCAATGATGTATTGTGGTCCAGGTAAATACCGTTTTACATCTTTTTTATCCGTGCCAGGCTTTATGCTAATTTTTGCATATGTGATTTCTGACCACGAACATAGATGGTTTTACACTGAGCCTGTTTGAATTGGCTCTTGTGTGTCTTTTCTTTCAAACATTTTAAAGAAAGTTTTTTATTGACTATGTTTACTGTCATTTTGCCATTATGTACAGTACAGACCAAAGGTTTGGATATACCTTCTCATTCAAAGAGTTTTCTTTATTTTCATGACTATGAATATTGTAGCTTCACACTGAAGGCATCAAAACTATGAATTAACACATGTGGAATTATATACTGAACAAAAAAGTGTGAAACAACTGAAAATATGTCTTATATTCTAGGTTCTTTAAAGTACCCACGTTTTGCTTTGATTACTGCTACGCACACTCTTGGCATTCTGTATATATATATATATATATATATATATATATATATATATATATATATATATATACATACATACATACTTCTCCGCACACTCTTGGCATTCTGTTGATGAGCTTCAAGAGGTAGTCACCTGAAATAGTTTTCCAACAGTCTTGAAGGAGTTCCCAGAGATGTTTAGCACTTGTTGGCCCTTTTGCCTTCACTCTGCGGTCCAGCTCACCCCAAACCATCTCGATTGGGTTCAGGTCCAGTGACTGTGAAGGCCAGGTCATCTGGCGCAGCACCCCATCACTCTCCTTGGTCAAATAGCCCTTACACAGCCTGGAGGTGTGTTTGGGGTCATTGTCCTGTTGAAAAATAAATGATGGTCCAATTAAACGCAGCCAAGATGCTGTGGTAGCCATGCTAGTTCAGTATGCCTTCAATTTCGAATAAATCCCCAACAGTGTCACCAACAAAGCACCCCCACACCATCACACCTCCTCCTCCATGCTTCACGGTGGGAACCAGGCATGTAGAGTCCATCCGTTCACCTCTTCTGTGCCGCACAAAGACACGGTGGTTGGAACCAAAGATCTCAAACTCATCTAACCAAAGCACAGATTTCCACTGGTCTAATGTCCATTCCTTGTGTTCTTTAGCCCAAACAAATCTCTTCTGCTTGTTGCCTGTCCTCAGCAGTGGTTTCCTAGCAGCTTTTTTACCATGAAGGCCTGATTCACACAGTCTCCTCTGAACAGTTGTTCTAGAGATGTGTCTGCTGCTAGAACTCTGTGTGACATTGACCTGTTCTCTTATTTGAGCTGGTGTTAACCTACGACTTCTGAGGCTGGTGACTCGGATGAACTTATCGTCCGCAGCAGAGGTGACTCTTGGTCTTCCTTTCCTGGGGCGGTCCTCATGTGAGCCAGTATCTTTGTAGCGCTTGATGGTTTTTTGTGACTGCACTTGGGGACAGTTTCAAAGTTTTCCCAATTGTTCGGACTGACTGACCTTCATTTCTTAAAGTAATGATGGCCACTCGTTTTTCTTTACGTAGCTGCTTTTTTCTTGCCATAATACAATTTCTAACAGTCTATTCAGTAGGACTATCAGCTGTGCACTGTATCCACCTCCTGCACAACACAACTGATGGTCCCAACCCCATTTATAAGGCTTGAAATCCCACTTATTAAACCTGACAGGGCACACCTGTGAAGTGTAAACCATTTCAGGTGACTACCTCTTGAAGCTCATCAACAGAATGCCAAGAGTGCGCATAGCAGTAATCAAAGCAAAAGGTGGCTACTTTGAAGAACCTAGAATATAAGACATATTTTCAGTTGTTTCACACTTTTTTGTTCAGTACATAATTCCACATGTGTTAATTTATAGTTTTGATGCCTTCAGTGTGAAGCTACAATATTCATAGTCATGAAAATAAAGACAACTCTTTGAATGAGAAGGTGTGTCCAAACCTTTGGTCTGTACTGTATGCAAAATGCATTTTCTTTATATCAGAGTTTAAAAGTACAAGTTAATCAAATAATTTAAGTTATAAAAAATTTTTATGGTTAACATTTTTAGCATAATTTTGCTGTTGCTTTTGTATAATGCCATAATAATTATAAACATTTCTAATGTTTATAATTGCCCTCTGTTTTACATAGAGTGGTGGTTGCCCGTTGGGATGTTTTCATAGAGCTGGTTGCTTGTTTTTCTTGCAGGATCTGGCAACACTGCCCCTTTGTGGAGGATAGTGCTCGTTAGTTAGGTGAAGGTTTTTGAATCAGAATAGCAAAGTGTATTAGGGCTGTTGATTTAATAAATGTGTTTATTTTAAGCAAGAGTGATTTATTTCTCAAAACAAGGTCAAAGTTCCCCCACCTTCGGTGTAGCAGTTGAACATACCGTAACATTTAGTGGTTTTGGTTAATAATTATCAATTATTAATGATAAATAACTAATTGTAATTATTAAGGGCTTTGAGCCAATAATCACAACACCAGATTACATCTCTGATTTCTTTGTGTAAGTAATGATTTTTGGTTAAGAAATAATTTTTCTGAATTAAGGTTTTTAATTATAATTTTTGATAAAAAGTAATCATAATCAATAATCTTAATCCTTACATTATTGGCGTCCCTGGGTGGGTCTTGAAATGCAGATACCACTATTGCACAAAGTAGCACCATTGTGATATCCTGTAAACTTCTGACTTCTGTTGTGAGAGCTTCGGAGCTAACCCTTTTGTTCACAGAGCGAACGCACCTTCTGATCGTGAGAAGCTGAGGAGGTTAGCGGGAAGCTAACCCTTTGTTCACTGTGGATACCTTCTTCAAACTTCGCCCTTAGACAACATTCCTCACCACGGTTCATGAGGTTAAGTGTTTTGGGCAGAGACAGATTTAGGATGAAATGATCTGAACGTTTTTCATTTTTATGAAGTTTGGTTTTGGGTGAAACTCTGCTATTTAAGTGCTAGCAGGCTATCTGCAGCACACGTGCCCTGTTTGTGTTCTTTGTATGTTAAGAAGACAAACTTTGTTTAAAGGGTGATTTTAAACAGAACATTGATCATAACGCGCCGTCTGCGCTTATGCATTTTAACCCTTTTATTAACCCTGGTATTTTAAAGGTATGTGTTGATTCTGGTGCTAAGCTATTAGCTTCTTTTGTTAGCTCAACTACTAACCGGTAAGAACACGTGCTTGCTACTAAAGAGTATTTAACAGAAAGGTTGTTAGTTTTCAAGCTAGTGAGTAATAGTCCCTGAACATTATTTACTAGATTTGATAACTAAGTAAACACCATTAAGACCCATTTCTCCAGAAAGATTTGGCTCTTTTCCAAAATACTCCCTTAATAATATTTCTTCAAATATTATTTAAATAAATAAAGGGAGCTAATTAGACACCGTTGAGAAATGGTCATCCAGAAGGTTGGTTTTATACAGCAGATCATTATCTAAAATATTATTTTATTAAAATAATATTTTATCTGATCTTGCATTGTGAATGGTTGTCTAAGTTAGTTCCAAGACTAACTTAACTTCACTTCCAGATTCTTCAAGATAATCCTTGGTTCTCAAACATAAACATAAACATTGCATGGTAATGTTGCATCACTCTTTTGGTCATGTTTTTCAACCATTTTTAATCAACTTGTTTATATTGTACATAGTCTATTAATCTTCCCTATTTTTTAATTCTGCTTGGTAGTTTAGTTGGGTTGTTTTAGCATAGTAAAGAGTTTGTTGATTGAAATATGTTTGACTTTGAGTTGACTTATTTTTGTCAATAAATTTTTGTATTTTAAGAAAATGTGTGAATTCATTCCATATATGTGCAGAGTTTTGCTGTTCAATAATGTCAGAGCTCGTCTCACACCTTTCTATTTTGTCCTAATATCATCGCCTTACTGGGTTGGTATTCACAGGAAAACCCTTAACAGACCGAAATATTATTTGATAAAATATTAAAATATTAATATTAAATAATAAATAATCTCAGATTAATAATCACAACATCTTTAAAGATAATATAGTGAATCTGGAGTCCAGTCTTTCTCCACCTGTGTTCAGCTTTTCGACACTCCTTTTTTTCACTTCTGACTGGTGGAGCACTTCTCCACAGAGCCATTTTCTTCCCAGAAATGACTTTCACTTTAATTGGAGCAATTGAATCAATGATGTCCGACATTTTACAATGAAAGTTTTCTACCAGCTCATCTACAGTGTTACAGGGCATAGTGGAGGTAGAAGAGTAAATCTGGTTAAAGGTTTCAGCAGCACCGTCCTTAAAGATATTTTTTATTATAATGTGTTTTATAAACAGTCATAATCAACACATATCACAGATAAAAGCTCATTAAAATCACTGATAAAGTTTGTTTTGAACTTAGGAGGCCTGTAAATATTCAAGAACATCATTTGGACTGGGCTCTTTACCTGAAGAGCCAGATATTCAAAAGAGTCAAATTTGCCCAGAAATACTTTTTTACACTCTAATAAATCTTTAAACAAAGTGGCCCCCCCCTCCACCTTTTCTTTGCTGTCTGCTCTCACAAAGAAAATTGTAGTTTGGAGGCGTTGCCTCTATCAGAATGGGAGCTTCATTAAATTCATGTAACCATGTTTCTGTTAAAAACCGAACATCAAGATCGTGGTCAGTAATGAAGTCATTGATTAAAAATGATTTTCCTGACAGAGATCTAATGTTAAATAAAGCCAGTTTATATGACTTAGTTGTTGATATTAACTCTGTGTCTGGTTGTACCTGACAGTTTATGGCTTTTGTTGATTGTTTATTACGTCTCTTATCCTTTTGACTTTGTTCTTTCTGTCACGTATAAGCACAGAGATTTTACAACTATCTCCTATTAGGGGCCCAAGTTTTTCCTGGACATGCTCATTTCTGATAGAGTTACCACTGGCGCCCAGACTGTATCACAGAGAAGTGATTTGAAGGTCCTGATTAGGAGGAGATAGATTAGGAGGTGGTGGGGCTCTGCGGTATTTGGAAGATGATGGTTCAGCCACAGTCTGCGATCAATAAAGTATTTCTTATTGGTTTTAACTGAACAAAATAACACACATAGTTCAAAGATACAAACTATTCAGTATTGAACTCACAAATGCAATTGATGTACACCTAAACAAGAACAACCAAGAGTATTTTCAAGTTGTTATCGCCTAATTTGACATATGTATTTGATGGTAGCTCACAAAACTACATTAAAATATATTGCATGTTTCCATATAAAATAAAAACTATCTAGATTTAAAGGTTAACAAGAATTGTACCAGTCTGCAGTAAATCTCATTTTCAGTAAACTATTTCAACTAAAATAAATTAAATCACATTACTTATTTTGATAATAACTATATATAAATCATATAGGAGGGATTTTATAAATATCTATACAGTCATTAAATAAATTACGATCTGCATTTTGATGAGGCTCATTTGTCAGATTCAATTATTGAATATTATATTATTAAATTGGTCTGTATATCGAAAAGTATGCATTTATATTCATACAACTATGTTGTAAAGGTAGAGATTTATAAAAGGGGAAAAACAATGTGTTAATTATAACGTAATTACACTGGTAATGTACCTTTATGCCTGTCCGTATGAGAAATTATTGCACAGATAGAAAAATGCCCAAAAAGCGGTGCAGAAAAATTCTAAATTGGTATGATCAAAATAAATACCAGCAGCTTTTTCTGGAGCATTTATTGCCACTTCATTATCAGAAGAAGCCTTTTTATCTGCACTCCCATCATCATCTTTATCCTAGAAATCTGCTCCAAAAAGGTACAATTTCAGTTGTGTTAACAAAACAATCACGATAAACCCCCTAAAAAATCAAAAATGTCAAGGAATAGAAAAAAAAAAACAGACAAATTTTGCGGGCTTGGCGAACAACTGTAGTTTGAGGTGTTTACTTCTAATCCAGGATAGTACGGAAGAACTTAGATCAGAAAATTTACACATTCGATCCATCCCAGGAACAAGGTACTATTAATTTTTGACACTGTTTAAAACACAATGCAAATTCATTCAACAATGAATATATGTACATGTGTTCAGACTTGTTGTTTATCACTGCATTTGCAACGATTGTCAATTCTAGTTAAACTTCTGTTAATTAATACAAAATTACAAAATATTAGTTTCAGTGGTTGCAGTAAAAATATTCCACGGTAATCTCTATATAAAAAAACTTTTTTTCAAATTTGCTTAGTAGACTTGATTACACTTTTCTTTGAAATTGCCACCCTAACATTTTAGAGGAGTTGACTTTGAAAACCATCTTGATCATGGGAGGTCAGTTGTACTAACCCCCAGGATCTGTTTTAGGAAGCCCAGGGAATTCTCCAATTTCCTTTTACATTGCCACAGACCATTTATTTATCAGCCTAATGACGTATGGGGAAGTTGTGATGAAAACAGAACTACACTTTCAGTCCAGCAGATGGCATTAGTCTTTTACTCTGTTTAGAAGACTATTAGCTAATAGTTTTTAGTTTCAACTTATAAATAATAGATGATGAGCACCTTCAGAGTTATACAGTTGATTAATTCCTTCCATTATTCCTTAAGCTGTAGTGCATCCATAAGCAGGAAAAGTTTTAATCATTATTTTACATAATTTATTTACCAACCTGCACCAGGCCACAGTTGTTGCTTTACAACTACATAATTCATTTGTGCAGTTATATTTGATTATAATTAAAAATTTACGTTTTCGGATGATTATCCTTTCCTGTATAGGATGCAGTGCAGCAGGAAAGATTTTTGCTGATACGTTTTCACTTTTGTACATTTGTTATGATACATAATCATAGCAACAATGTGGTTTTTTTTTACAACCAGGAACAGCTGATTAATATCTCAAAAGCTCAAATAATACTTCAACTACTACCCCAAATCCCTGATAAATTCAAAAGGGGGCGCCATAGATGCTTAGCAGGAGCACAGAGAAGAGAGAAAGAGGAAGTTCATACCATCTCTTCTGTCGATTATCATTGGAAAATGTGAGATTGTTGGGAAACAAGTTGGATGAACAAGCCCTACAAAGGACCCAGCCAGAGTATTGTAATGCAGCATTATGTGTTTTTTTACCGAGACATGGCTGCAGGATCATATCCCTTACTCCAGCGCCTCTCTGCCAGGCTTTCTGACCATACGAGCAGACAGAGATTTAAAAAGGTGCGGCAAATATAAAGAAGGTGGATTAGCAGTACAAAAACTTATGGTGTCATCCAGGACATGTTACTGTGAAGTGTCGTCTCTGCAGTCCAGATATTGAACTGTTGACAGTAGGTTTTCGTCCATATTATTTACCCAGAGAGTTTACCAGTGTTATTTTGGCAACAGTTTACATTCCACCTTTAGCTGTTGCCGACACTGCATGTGATGTCATCATCTAAGTTGTTGCTAAGCTACAGAAACCCCAATGCGTTGTAGCAATATCTGGTGATTTTAACCACGCTTCACTCTCTGCTACACTTCCAACGTTTCAACAGTTTGTCAGCTGCTCTACCAGAGAAAACAAAATGTTGGATTTGTTTTATGCAAAGGTCAAGGACTCATACATCTCTACAGCAAGACCTCCTCTAGGCAAATCAGATCACAATCTGGTATTTCTCTGCTCGAAATATAAGCCCCTTGTTCAGAGGCAACCTGTAATAAAGAGAACTGTGAGAAGATGATCACAGGAAGCTGAAGAAGCTCTGCGAGGTTGCTTTAAGGCTACAGACTGGGATGCACTGTGCCAGCCACATGGAGAGGACATCAATGCCATGACTATGTGTGTCACCAACTATCTAAACTTCTGTGTGGAAAACCCCATCTCCACCAGAACGCTGAGATGCTTCCCCAATAACAAACCCTGGATCACCGGTGACAGGAAGGACCTGCTTAACAAGGAAAGAGCCTTCAGTGAGGAATTATTGAGTGTACAGAAACAATTTAAGATAAGAGACAGCAAGGAGGTGTTATGATTTGGGGTTGTTTGGTTTTTGGTTTCTGGTTTTTTCTTATGTTTTTCACAGTTAAGGTTTTGACTCGTTCTTTTGTTATTATTCTTCTTAGATTTTGAATCATGCTTCTGTTATTTTCCTGATCATGCTTTAGTTTTGTCGTCTTGTTCATGTTTTGTCAAGTTTGGTTTTCAGATCTGGTTATGTTTTTGCCGCAGCCACGTTTTGTTCTGTCTGTCAATTAAGTTCACCTGCCCAAACTAATCTGTCTCCTAGCTCCACCTGGTTTACTTACTATATATACACTCCTGTTCAGTTGTTCTTTGCGGAAACATTCTCAAACCAAGTCTTGTTTTTTTGATCATGCCATGCCTGTCTTGCCTGCCCGTTTGTTTTGTTCCTGCCTCCTGTAGTGAGTGAGTTTTTTGTTATTAAATCTTTTGCACTTACCATCATGCTGCCTGCTTGTCAATATTGTCATTTGTCATTGACATATTTGCATTGTTGATGCATTTTTAAGAAAAGGTAACCCAAATAAGTTTGTTATTCTATTGGGTAAAGTTATCACACAAATGACTCAATGTTTGGATGTGTCAATGAAGAAGAAACTGTACTTTTTAGAGATTGCAAATAGGAATTCTGTGCCATTTTGGCATCTGTATATCCTGATACTGGTCTAGTGAATAATGGAATTTTTCACATCCATAATGGAACCAACCACGTGATGGTTCATAATTCTGTTTACCAAATCACATCAATCCAAAAGTGATTTATCAGCTGTTGGTATATTCTTAGTCATTTCTTTTAGCATTCTATATGTCACAAATTCTTTAAAATATGTACAGAACAAAAGTAGAGACATTTTTAAAAGACACAAAAGTTTATAGGCTGCACGGTGGCGCAGTAGGTAGCAATGTTGCTTTGCAGCAAGAAGGTCCTAGGTTTAACACCCAGCCAGGGGTCTTTCTGCATGGAGTTTGCATGTTCGTGGGTTCTCTCCGGGTACTCCGGCTTCCTCCCACAGTCCAAAGACATGTCTGTTAGGTTAATTGGTCTCTCTAAATTGTCCTTAGGTGTGAATGAGTGTGTGCTTGGTTGTTTGCCCTTTGTGTGTCTGTGTTGCCCTGTGATGGACTGGTGACCTAGGCACCAGCGTCCCCGCAACCCACTTAGGAAGAAGAGGTAGAAAATGCCTGACTGACAAAAGTTTATTGTCAAAATTCATAGTGAGATATAATGATACGTCTGGGCTCAGGGTTAGGAAGAATATTTTTATATCTGGAGCAGAACAAAGCTCCTTCACACAGTGGTTAAGCCTATTACTGAAAATGTATATCTCGCTAGTCCAGAGCTGGATGCGGTTTGTTGCACTGGAAGCTAAACGTTTGTTCAGGCATCCTAAGATTCTGCAACCACTGTGTGTTCATGAAACTGGAAACTATAACATCCCACCACTGGGAGGCTCAGTTAAACACCCAGACAAGACAGCCATCTGAAACACACATACATATTAAAATAACTATTTTCAACCAATAAAGTGTTGCAGGCTAGGCTTGCTGTGTGCATGACCACTATGGCAAGCTTAGCATTAGGTACCATTAGCTTACCCTCAGATGTCATTTAGCTTGTATTCGGTGTTTGATACTGCTCTATGACTTCCCACATGCTCCTCTGCTTTTCCAGAGTGTTTCATCTTGCCGCCTGCAGCCTCTTCTGGCTCTCTTCTTTGACTTTGAGTCTGACAAAAAGCCATAGACTGAGCAGCAGATTTATCAATGCTTCTGTGGCACCCCTAAAAAGGGATTACCACAGGTGTTCAGTTCAAAAAGATAAACACTGTAATAATTTTTTGGTTAATGTAGACATTCATTCGTTTATTTTTTGGCACATTTAGGCTGTAAGTTGGGGTGGAACCTTTGTTTTGCAATAGTTGTTCTGGGGACCTGTAAAAAGATGGCTTTGTCCGATATTTCCTCAGACGCAAACTAGAGGAATACGTGCTCCATCCTGTCCTTATTGCTCTGCTTTCCCCTGCTTCATACAGGTCAGAAATTGTGTATTATTAAGGTAGCAGCAATGTTTTTGCTGATTCTGCATTGTTGTATTGTAAGTTATTTCGAACAAAAGAGGGTTTATTTACCGAGAGAATTTCCAGTCCGGTGGCCATTTTGCATAGTGTTTTCTGCAATTAGCTGGCTCCAGTGTTGTGGGAAAAATAAGGGAAATATTTACATGACTTTTGTACTCTTTTGTATATGCCATGGAGCCACAAGCTCAAAATGTTGTTTAATAAGAATGTTGAAATGTTAAACTGTTTAAATAATACCTTGTTTTCATAACTGTTAAGAGAAAGTTAAACAAAACACAACTACATTCTGGTATTTTATTTCAGTACTATGTCTTTTTCAGAATATTAGGTGATCGGTCACCAGTTGATAGTGCACTTTGACAAAATCACACTGAATGTGGAGCATTTAATCAGTCGTACACTGTAAAACGGAATGTGAAATATACACGAAATACCTTATTTAATTATTGATGCAAATGTGTTGATAACAAAAATTGACATGTTTTAATCAGACTCTTATATAACGGAGTTTAGTTAAATTTTGTAAGGACGTTATAAATTGAATTAGAAAAATCTGGAATGCAGGAGGCAAAAATGCATTGTGTGAACATAATTTTATGAGTTTGTAAATAAATGAGATGAAAACAGGAGGAAGACGAGATGCATCCTGTCCTCTTTTCTCTTCTGCTCTCGGTGGGATCAGACGCTTTTCCACTCTCTCCTTGATCCTCCCCCATTTTTTGCCCTGCTTCAGCTTTTTGTCTATGTTTTTCTTAGAGCCTCTGTTCGCATATCCTCCTAATTTGTTCATTATGGATTTGGTCAGCTCGTCTCTCAACGCACTCGATCAAATTTTCTCGACGGGAAGACAGGGTAAAAGGGAACCCTCTTGTCCAGACGGGACGTTCTTCTCCAGATACGCAATGGATTCCTGGCAGCAGTGGAAGATTGTGTGCCTGACAACAATGTCAGTCGAGGACGTGGAAGATTTGTACATAATTGGATTTCTGATAACAAGATTTCTGCTTTTTGGAGTTGGCGGTTACCTGGCTTATCGAAAGATTTGTAAAACTGCCTGGATGTTTGAAGGGATCTTTAGAGATCTCAGCACTCTGATATGTTAAGAGAGCAGAATTGCAAGCTGGACGCGATTCTTGAACACAATCGCAGGCTGGCTGCGTTTCCCGGACTCAAAGGTGATATGATTTAATCTTGGAGAAAGTTGTTTGCTCAGGATCTACTGAAAGTACCAGAAATGTGGCTATTTTGATTTGAAATTGAGAATGCCAGTAAGACTTTGAAGGCAGGCGGAAAATCACAGCCAGCCTGTACCAAAACATTTATTGTTTGTCTAATTCAGGTGCCCCGAGATGGCCTTCACAGGCTTCTTATCAAAACATTTCTCCTGGATGTTCTGTAAATACAACGCTCTGCCCCAGCAACCCCTCTCATCTGTGAACTGAACTGTGTGGCCTTTTGATAAAACTTCCATCTCTTTTTCAAGGATAATGGCACCTTCGTCAGTGTTGACAGTCTAATTCTTTGCACACATACTTATTTATTGGCACCCTCACGAGTCCACCATGCCCCTGCAAAATCTTTGCTTATGTGTGTTGCTTTCCCATGCTCCTTAGTTTTACCTAAATGTGGATTTCATTTCTTCATTTCTTCTCCTTTTCATAGATTTTTAGATTTGCCAGTGAAAGGAAAATAAAACTAGTTTCTTAAAAATTTGAACAAAAGCTGTTTTTACACCAGTGACTCAGCTTCCTTAGTTAGAACTCAGTGATTGCTTAGTTAAATTTCAATGGATGCAAATGACTGTTATTATTGGACTACAACTGCATTATACCAGTGAACCCAAGGATCATTCTCTCTTAGCACAAGATGCTTTCCCCTACATAGAGGACTTAATGATATAATTACCTCTTTAGAAAGATTGGTTTAGAACCAGCTCTTACTAGTAAAACCCAAAGGATTATTAATGTTATCTGTATCATTGTAATGTTGGCCAGAGATTTTTAGATTTCTCAGAAGGATTCATAGATTTTTAGATTTCTTAGAAGGATTGTGGTATCATTTAATTTGTTTTTCTGTGTCTGTATCTGTGTTTATTTTCTTTGTGATTGTATTGTAATTGTATGTACAGCGCTTTGAGTGTCTCGTTACTGAAAAGCGCTATATAAATAAACTTACCTTACCTCATTGCTCTGCTTTCACCCCTGCTTCGTAGAGGTTACACATTTGTGACTGTGGTCTGCATTCCTGAGACCCGTTGCAATTCTTGGGGGCTCATCTGGGATCAGCGCACTCTGCTGAGCTGGAGCAGACCCACTGAAGACATCTGGGACCACGATCTGAACTAACGTGGATTGAGGGAACTGTAAGCTGAAGCAGAGGCTGAGTCTCCACCAGTTGGTGACCCATCGTGTGGAACAGGGAGGTGCTGCTGCCATAGCTGCGAGTGAGAGATGTAACCTTGTTTGGGACATTAAGAAGAGTCTGCTCAGTTTGTCAGGGAAAGAACCGGTTCACATTGCCAAGAATGTGGGTATGGTTCCAGGCCAGGACCAACCTGAGTTCGAGGAGGGAGACAAGAAAAGCTGCTTTGACCACATCAGTACTTTCATGAACAGTAAGCACTTACATGAACCAGAACAGAGGTCACGGATTAGCAGACCATGGTCCGGATCCGGACCCACGTGCCGTCCAATCTGGACCCAACCTGATTTTAAACATTTATATATTACTGCATGTTGTTCAACAGTGCCTAACTTCACTTGTGCTGCAACTCGTGTTAATATGGTAAAGCCCTGCAAAGCTTCTGGCCTGAGGCTGCACGTGATGCAAGTCAGGCAATGAGCTGTGTCAGTCAGGGCTGCTGCTGCTACCCCAACCGCAAAGCATTTTCTCATTTACTATGTAGATATAAACATTTTATTCCTGGCAGCTGCCACGTCTGACTTTTGAAGAGGCGTGACGGGCAGCTGTGTAGGTCAGCGACACTCTGGTCCACACTCCAGGCCAGCAGGTGGCAGTAATGCACCACAGCGTTGTATGCCTACTGTCAGAAAACGACAAAGAAGACGCTATGCAGGTCCTTCAAAGCAGGTTGCTAAGTTACTAACTTGGGAGCTCACGCTTGCTGATAGTACAATGACTTGGTGGGGCACAGATGAGTGAGTAAAAGAAGATGGCTTCATCAAAAATAACTAAAGTGGACTATGAAAATCACACATTTAAAGATGAATGGACAGAAGCATACAGTCTCTTATGCCCATTTTCCACTGGCTCGATTTGGCCCGAATTTCCGATTTGGCCCAAAATGTCCGTGTGAGTTCTTAAAAGCTGTCTTCCACTCATCCCCCTGGCGGATCCTAACTAGGTGGTAGGAATTCCTAAAGTCAAATTTAGTGAAAATTGTGGCCTCGCGGACAGGTTCAAAAGCTGAAGAAAGTAAAGGAAGGGGATACTTGTTCTTAACCGTAATGTTATTAAGCCCCCTATAATCAATGCAGGGCCTTAAAGAACCATCCTTCGTGTTGACGAAAAAGAATCCTGCACCTAGGGGTGATGAAGAAGGTCGGATAAGGCTGGTAGCCAGGGACTCATTAATATATTTCTCCATAGTCTGCTGCTCATGTGTAGAAATGGGATACAACCTGCTGGTTGGCAGGGAAACTCCTGGAAGTAAGTCAATGGTGCAATCATAGGGTCGGTGTGGAGGTAACGAAAGCGCCTTAGCTTTGTTGAATACTTGTTTAAGATCATGGTATATCAAAGGTACCCGGGTAAGATCCGGAAAATCACTCTCCTCAACAACTGAGTCAGGGGGAACGGGAGCGACTGCAGACTGAAGGCAGGTAGTGTGGCAACCGGGGGACCAGGACTCAACTCTGCCCTTAACCCAATCAAGGTGAGGATTGTGTTTACTAAGCCAAGGGAAACCCAGCACCATAGTGTGCGTAGCTACAGGAAAAACATAGAAGGAAATTAATTCTCGATTAATGCCAGACAACAAGAGGGCTATATGTTTAGTTTGGCGAGTAATACGAGACAATTCCTGACCGTTGAGGGGTGTCACAAGACGTGGTGCTGTTAAAGCCACAGTCTCGATCCCAGCTGCTTTAACTAGATCCAAGTCTATAAGATTATGTTCACCTCCTGAATCAACCAGTGCAGAGAGATTGTGGACCTGTTGGTTAAGTAGTAACGTGGCTGGCAAATAAAATCTGAGGGATTCGGGTGAAACAGTCTTGTCCGCCGGTATATCCCTATCTACTGACGGACCTGATCTTTTGGCCGAGGAGAACAAATAGGACAGTCGGCTACAAGATGGTCTATGGAGCCACAATAAAAACATTGCCTAGCCTGCCAGCACCTCTGCTTTTCCTCGCTAGTGAGGTGCGCCCTACCCACCTGCATGGGTTCAGTTTCTCCTGCCAGTTCTTGGGAATGGGGCTTGGGATTAACAGTAGGCATAAGCGTTGGCTGGGTCCTAACATAACTGCGTTCATTTCTGGGCTTCCTCCTCTCCCTTAACCGGCTATCTATTCTAATGGCTTTAGCAATGAAATCCTCTAATAACTCTGGCTCAACCACTAAAACAAGCTCATCCTTTAAAGTCTCATCTAGGGCATGAAAAAATACAGATTTAAGGGCCCGGCTGTCCCAGCCAGATTCTGCTGCAAGGATACAAAAATCTATAGCAAATTCTGTTAGCGGTCTACCTTAATAGCTTAATAGTCCATAACTTTTGACCTGAAGCCACATAATCAATACAGAAATAAAAATGTATCCTAAACTCCTTCTCAAAATCAGAAAATGTGCAACCAAACTGGACACAACTAGGAAAACGGGACTCAGCCCATCTTAGTGCTTTTCCTGACAAATGGCCAATAACATAAGAAATCTTAGAGTCATCATGGGGGAAAGAGTGGGGGGAACGATTGAACACTAAAGAACATTGTAACAAGAAATGCTTACAGTCACTGGTCTCACCTGAATTTTTCTCAGGAATGGGGGAAGTGACGTCACGGACGAAAGGAAGACGCTGGGTCTCTGAACTGGCTGCAGCGGCCTCTAACGGCTGAGTGGGGGTCTTGTTCAAGGATAGCTGTAACATGGCGGTTACCTGTTCGAGCTGTTTATTCGTCTGACGTTGCTGTTCAGCTAGAGAGGAGGAATCGTGAGACTGAATATGGTGAGTATGATCGGAAAGAATTCCCTTGAGCGCCTCTGCTGGGTCGGGTTGGCTCGAGTATTCTGTCATAGTGTTACGTATGGCTCTGACCCACATGCAGAATAACGCTCAAGGGAAACGGGTACAAGTTTGAAAAAGGTTTATTTAAGGAGAATGGATCGGTATGGTGTGCAGGAACAACTGTAAGGAAAAGCGACAGGTAATTGGCACTGTAAAAGAAACCAGAACTTAAATGTGAAATGTCTCTTACTAGGAGGGAGTAGGCAATCCGCCAGGAGGAGAGGGATTCGGACTGGAGAAGAAGTGATTATGGAGACAATGGTAAGTCCGATGATTTCTTAGTTACTTGGGTTAGAATTTGGAGTGCAGGCGAAGCGTCAGCGGAGTGGTGGAGGGTGGACAGGTTAGGTTGAATGGTCTCTGGAGAATCCGGGTCTGGAAGCAGCCAGCCAGGTGTGTGTGGAAAATCCTTCCTGGGGAGATCCTAGGAGCGAGGCTAGTGCGAAACGAAGCCACCGGGGCCAGCCTGGGTAACCTCCAGGTAGTTGCCGGTTCAGTTCACTAAGAAGAACAAAGAACAAGTTAAACGTTGTCGAAGGCAAAGTACACATAAACTTAATTAATACAAGGCTGGCCTAGTACCTACCACAGAGGCTAATACTCGAACGACGAGATGCTGGCTGCTTCCTGCTTAAGTACTCCAGGACTCGATCACCGAGATGGAAAACACCTGTCTCCACCACTGCTGAGCACTAGCGCCTACTAGGAGTCAAAAAACACAGACGAAAACATACAACAGAAACTCCAGCCCCGACAAATGGTTGAGTTGTTGAATTTGAAAGACTGTGTTAATGCTGTCATTAAGAATCGTAATGTGACACTGTTGCCTGCTGTTAGAGATAGAGACATTAAGGACATCCTTCAATCAAACGAGGTGTGAAAATTTTGACAGGTGGGCGGGACTTCCGGTGGCTGGGCCTTCCTGTGATGTAACCGGATATCATCATTAATCGGATGTTGTCATTAACCGGACGTTGTCATTACAAGGAAGCAAATCTTTCAAATTTTTAGATGTTTTTTACATCTAAAAACAAAACATGTAGTTTCTCCACTTTAAAAGGTCACTCAATTTAATGCAGGCACATGACACGAAATTCTGATAAAAAGAGAGAACCTGACAGAATTGTAAATTCACACGGGTTATTTAGATGGATGTTTTTACATCTAAAAAACAAGGAAGACAAAAAGTAGATACAGAACCTTTCTTCCTCTGCTCAAATGTTTGAGTAATCTAATCTGCACCAGTAACTTGTAGATGATCTAAAAAACAGAGAAATAAATGAACTGAAAAAATAAAAAATAAAGGTTATAAAATCCTCAGTCACTGTTTATTGAATTAAGGCGTCTGCGGTTTTGCGGAGGTGTCTCGGGAGCTGTGTGTATATTCTTTAATGCGAAAAAAAACAACAACAAAAAAACCAGAGAGCAAAGTGTACCGGAGTCAAATTCCTTGTTTGTACATACAAACTTGGCAATAAAGTTGATTCTGATTAAGGGAATAGGAGAGAGGATTTGTCAGCTTAACTGTCAAATAACAAATATTTGAAATAAATGCATTTTTTCCTGCCTTTGTCTGATCATCTTTCCGTCAGTCGTTCTCTGTTGATTTAATTTCATATTTTTTGCCCAGTAGTGCTAACAGTCGTCATTCTCTGTAATGCTGGCAGACTATATGTCTTGCTTACAGATAAGCGCTTCTCTCTAAACCTCCAAGGAAAAAAAAAAAAAAGGACACTTAAAAATTGCCCCCCAGTGGGCCCACCACCTGCAGGGGGAACCGTGAGGGACCGGTGCAAAGAGGATTGGGTGGCGGACGAAGGTGGACACTTAAAAATTGCTGTCATTTCCTTTCCTCAAGGCACCTGAGCAAGTCTTTTGTACTTGTTGTAATAGGGAGCCGGGGTTTTATTAACATGACTTTTAAATATCTTTGCCGTGAATTGGGGATGGGTTTGGTTCCTCACTGATCACTTTAGAGACACCTGCGAAATTTCTTTCAATCCAATTAAATTTAAAGTAAACACAGGATTAAGCCACAGTTTAGCACAGTCAATATGACATGACTAGTGAATGCATGATGGGTAATAAAACACCTGGTTCTCTTTTTACTTCTTCACAAAACTTCCACTACTATTATAAACTTTACTCTTTATCATCAGCCTCATATTAAATTATTCAAGATTTGATATTTCATTTAATAATTATTTCATTTGGCATCTCTTGCTTTTTCTGTTATTCAATCTCTACAGACTAATTTTGCATTTTTCCTCCAGGAGAAAAGACACCATCTACTGATTCAATCTATTGAGATACAACTGATTCAAATAATTAAAGAGAATAAAAATAATTAAAACAATAAGATGATAAAAAATATAAAACAATTAAAAACTTAATGATAATATGATTGATAAAAAATGAATGGACTGAAATTTATTTATTGATTTACTGAATAACAGAAGTATTTTAAAGTCTATTCTTTGAGATATGGGGAGCCAATGTAATGACTTTAGAACTGGGGTGATGTGCTTCACTTTCTAACTTTTAGTGAGGACTAGAGGGTGACACGGGAGTGGATTTTCTCTCCTGTCTCATCCCGCTTCCACAGAAAATGTCTTGTACCATCCCAATCCAGGCCAGCATAAAAAAAAAAAAAAGAAAATCCTGTCCTGTCCCACTCCTGGTAAATTGACTCCCACTCCTATCCCACTCCCATTTAGAACGACTCCCACTCCTGTGCCACTCCCATTTTTGTTTCATTCATTTAGTCTTTTGGTAATTTCTTTGATAGACCAGTTAGGTCCCTGTTTTTAGCTGTAGTAAAGGCCAGTTAAAGTAAAAAGAATAATAATCAAGAAATAAAATATCAAACAAGGAAACAGACCATGCCTATCTTAGTTGAATAAACAAAATGTACATAGTTGTATTTTACTCATATTTATTAAGTGATTGTTTCCTTTGAACAATGACATTACTTTTATGTTTCAAGTTGCTGAAATGAAAGAAAAATGCACCTAGCAAGAGAACTGTACTTGGTGAACAAAAGTGCAAAAAGGCATTACCTTCACAATTTAGAAACTGTACCTCAATGGTTCACAGCCCTGGTTCTCAGGGACCCCTTCCCTGCAAGTTTTAGATGTGCGTCTGCTCCAGCACACCTGATTCAAATTCTGACATGACCTCCTATACAGGCATCAAGAATGGAGGGTCAAACTGGACAAAATAAAAAATTAATGATAATATGATTGATAAAAAATGAATGGACTGAAATTTATTTATTGATTTACTGAATAACAGAAGTATTTTAAAGTCTATTCTTTGAGATATGGGGAGCCAATGTAATGACTTTAGAACTGGGGTGATGTGCTTCACTTTCTAACTTTTAGTGAGGACTAGAGGGTGACACGGGAGTGGATTTTCTCTCCTGTCCCATCCCGCTCCCACAGAAAATGTCTTGTACCATCCCAATCCAGGCCAGCATAAAAAAAAACAAAAAAAAGAAAATCCTGTCCCGTCCCACTCCTGGTAAATTGACTCCCACTCCCATCCCACTCCCATTTAGAACGACTCCCACTCCTGTGCCACTCCCATTTAGAACAACTGGCACTCCTGTGCCACTCCCATTTTTGTTTCATTCATTTAGTCTTTTGGTAATTTCTTTGAAAGACCAGTTAGGTCCCTGTTTTTAGCTGTAGTAAAGGCCAGTTAAAGTAAAAAGAATAATAATCAAGAAATAAAATATCAATCAAGGAAACAGACCATGTCTATCTTAGTTGAATAAACAAAATGTACATAGTTGTATTTTACTCATTTATTAAGTGATTGTTTCCTTTGAACAATGACATTACTTTTATGTTTCAAGTTGCTGAAATGAAAGAAAAATGCACCTAGCAAGAGAACTGTACTTGGTGAACAAAAGTGCAAAAAGACAATACCTTCACAATTTAGAAACTGTACCTCAATGGTTCACAGCCCTGGTCCTCAGAGACCCCTTCCTTGCAAGTTTTAGATGTGCGTCTGCTCCAGCACACCTGATTCAAATTCTGACATGACCTATACAGGCATCAAGAATGGAGGGTCAAACATAAAAAATAAAAAATTAATGATAATATGATTGATAAAAAAATGAATGGACTGAAATTTATTTATTGATTTACTGAATAACAGAAGTATTTTAAAGTCTATTCTTTGATATATGGGGAGCCAATGTAATGACTTTAGAACTGGGGTGATGTGCTTCACTTTCTAACTTTTAGTGAGGACTAGAGGGTGACACGGGAGTGGATTTTCTCTCCTGTCCCATCCCGCTCCCACAGAAAATGTCTTGTACCATCCCAATCCAGGCCAGCATAAAAAAAAAAAAACAAAAAAAAAAATCCTGTCCCGTCCCACTCCTGGTAAATTGACTCCCACTCCCATCCCACTCCCATTTAGAACGACTCCCACTCCTGTGCCACTCCCATTTAGAACAACTGGCACTCCTGTGGTCTGTTTCCTTGTTTGATATTTTATTTATTGATTATTATTCTTTTTACTTTAACTGGCCTTTACTACAGCTAAAAACAGGGATCTAACTGGTCTTTCAAAGAAATTACCAAAAGACTAAATGAATGAAACAAAAATGGGAGTGGCACAGGAGTGCGAGTTGTTCTAAATGGGAGTGGCACAGGAGTGGGAGTCGTTCTAAATGGGAGTGGGATGGGAGTGGGAGTCAATTTACCAGGAGTGGGACGGGACAGGATTATTATTATTATTTTTTTTTATGCTGGCCTGGATTGGGATGGTACAAGACATTTTCTGTGGGAGCGGGATGGGACAGGAGAGAAAATCCATTCCCGTGTCACCCTCTAGTCCTCACTAAAAGTTAGAAAGTGAAGCACATCACCCCAGTTCTAAAGTCATTACATTGGCTCCCCATATATCAAAGAATAGACTTTAAAATACTTCTGTTATTCAGTAAATCAATAAATAAATTTCAGTCCATTCATTTTTTTATCAATCATATTATCATTAATTTTTTATTTTTTATGTTTGACCCTCCATTCTTGATGCCTGTATAGGTCATGTCAGAATTTGAATCAGGTGTGCTGGAGCAGACGCACATCTAAAACTTGCAAGGAAGGGGTCTCTGAGGACCAGGGCTGTGAACCATTGAGGTACAGTTTCTAAATTGTGAAGGTAATGCCTTTTTGCACTTTTGTTCACCAAGTGCAGTTCTCTTGCTAGGTGCATTTTTCTTTCATTTCAGCAACTTGAAACATAAAAGTAATGTCATTGTTCAAAGGAAACAATCACTTAATAAATGAGTAAAATACAACTATGTACATTTTGTTTATTCAACTAAGATAGACATGGTCTGTTTCCTTGATTGATATTTTATTTCTTGATTATTATTCTTTTTACTTTAACTGGCCTTTACTACAGCTAAAAACAGGGACCTAACTGGTCTTTCAAAGAAATTACCAAAAGACTAAATGAATGAAACAAAAATGGGAGTGGCACAGGAGTGGGAGTCGTTCTAAATGGGAGTGGGAGTCAATTTACCAGGAGTGGGACGGGACAGGATTTTTTTTTTTTTTTATGCTGGCCTGGATTGGGATGGTACAAGACATTTTCTGTGGGAGCGGGATGGGACAGGAGAGAAAATCCACTCCCGTGTCACCCTCTAGTCCTCACTAAAAGTTAGAAAGTGAAGCACATCACCCCAGTTCTAAAGTCATTACATTGGCTCCCCATATCTCAAAGAATAGACTTTAAAATACTTCTGTTATTCAGTAAATCAATAAATAAATTTCAGTCCATTCATTTTTTATCAATCATATTATCATTAATTTTTAATGTTTTATGTTTTTTATCATCTTATTGTTTTAATTATTTTTATTCTCTTTAATTATTTGAATCAGTAGTATCTCAATAGATTGAATCAGTAGATGGTGTCTTTTCTCCTGGAGGAAAAATGCAAAATTAGTCTGTAGAGATTGAATAACAGAAAAAGCAAGAGATGCCAAATGAAATAATTATTAAATGAAATATCAAATCTTGAATAATTTAATATGAGGCTGATGATAAAGAGTAAAGTTTATAATAGTAGTGGAAGTTTTGTGAAGAAGTAAAAAGAGAACCAGGTGTTTTATTACCCATCATGCATTCACTAGTCATGTCATATTGACTGTGCTAAACTGTGGCTTAATCCTGTATTTACTTTAAATTTAATTGGATTGAAAGAAATTTCGCAGGTGTCTCTAAAGTGATCAGTGAGGAACCAAACCCATCCCCAATTCACGGCAAAGATATTTAAAAGTCATATTAATGAAACCCCGGCTCCCTATTACAACAAGTACAAAAGACTTGCTCAGGTGCCTTGAGGAAAGGAAATGACAGCAATTTTTAAGTTCGTTCGTTCGTTCGTCGTCTTCTGCTTATCCAGGACCGGGTCGCGGGGGCAGCAGACTCAGCAGAGACGCCCAGACGTCCCTCTCTCCAGACACCTCCTCCAGCTCCTCCAGGGGGAGCCCAAGGCGTTCCCAGGCCAGCCGAGAGACATAGTCCCTCCAGCGTGTCCTGGGCCGTCCCCTGGGCCTCCTCCCGGTGGGACGTGCCTGGAACACCTCCCGAGGAAGGCGTCCAGGAGGCATCCGGTATAGATGCCCGAGCCACCTCAACTGGCTCCTCTCCTGTGGAGGAGCAGCGGCTCTACTCCGAGCTCCTCCCGGATGGCCGAGCTCCTCACCCTATCTCTAAGGGAGTGCCCAGCCACCCTACGGAGGAAGCTCATTTCAGCCGCTTGTATCCGTGATCTCGTTCTTTCGGTCATGACCCAAAGTTCATGGCCATAGGTGAGGGTAGGAACGTAGACCGACCAGTAAATTGAGAGCTTTGCTTTTCGGCTCAGCTCTCTCTTCACCACAATGGACCGGCACAGCGCCCCCATTACTGTGGCAGCTGCACCGATCCGTCTGTCGATCTCCCGCTCCATTCTTCCCTCACTCGTGAACAAGACCCCGAGATACTTAAACTCCTCCACTTGAGGCAGGAACTCCCCTCCAACCTGAAGAGGACAAGCCACCCTTTTCCGGTCGAGTACCATGGCCTCGGACTTGGAGGAGCTGATCCCCATCCCAGCCGCTTCACACTCGGCTGCGAACCGCCACAGCGCATGCTGTAGGTCTTGGCTAGAGGGGGCCAGCAGGACCACATCATCCGCAAAAAGAAGAGACGAAATCCACTGGTCCCCAAACCAGACCCCCTCCGGCCCTTGGCTGCGTCTAGAAATCCTGTCCATAAAAGTTATGAACAGGACCGGCGACAAAGGGCAGCCCTGCCGGAGTCCAACATGCACTGGGAACAGGTCCGACTTAGTGCCGGCAATGCGGACCAAACTCCTGCTCCGCTCGTACAGGGACCGGATGGCCCCTAATAAAGGGCCCCCGATTCCATACTCCTGGAGCAACCCCTACAGGGCACCATGAGGGACACAGTCGAATGCCTTCCCCAGGTCCACAAAACACATGTGGACCAGTTGGGCAAACTCCCATGAACCCTCGAGTACCCTGTAGAGGGTATAGAGCTGGTCCAGTGTTCCACGGCCAGGACGAAAACCACACTGCTCCTCCTGAAGCCGGGGTTCGACTATCGGCCGGACTCTCCTCTCCAATACCCTGGCGTAGGCCTTACCAGGGAGGCTGAGGAGTGTGATCCCCCTGTAGTTGGAACACACCCTCCGGTCCCCCTTCTTATAAAGAGGGACCACCACCCCAGTCTGCCAGTCCAGAGGCACTGTCCCCGACCGCCACGCAATGTTGAAGAGGCGTGTCAACCATGACAGCCCTACAACATCCAGACACTTGAGGTACACAGGGCGGATGTCATCCACCCCCGAAGCCTTGCCACCGCGGAGCTTTTTAACCACCTCGGTGACTTCAGCCTGGGTGATGAAAGAATCCAACCCCGAGTCACCAGCCTCTGTTTCCACCACGGAATGCGTGATGGCAGGATTGAGGAGATCCTCGAAGTACTCCTTCCACCGCCCGATAATGTCCTCAGTCGAGGTCAGCAGTCTCCCGCCCCCACTATAAACAGTGTTGGCAAAGCACTGCTTCCCCCTCCTGAGGCGCCGGATGGTTTGCCAGAATCGCTTCGAGGCCAACCGGTAGTCCTTCTCCATGGCCTCACCGAACTCTTCCCAGGCCCGGGTTTTTGCCTCTGCCACAGCCCGGGCCGCAGCACGCTTGGCCTCACGGTACCCGTCAGCCGCCTCAGGAGTCCCACAAGCCAACCACAGCCGATAGGACTCCTTCTTCAGCTTAACAGCCGGTGTCCACCACCGGGTTCTGGGATTGCCGCCACGACAGGCACCGCAGACCTTACGGCCGCAGCTATGGGCAGCAGCATCGACAATAGATGCAGAGAACATGGTCCACTCGGACTCTATGTCTCCAACATCCCCCGGGATCTGGTCGAAGCTCTCCCGGAGGTGGGAGTTGAATACATCCCTGGCCGAGGGCTCCGCCAGGCGTTCCCAGCAGACCCTCACTATGCGCTTGGGCCTGCCGAGTCTGTCCGGCTTTCTCCTCCTCCAGCGGATCCAACTCACCACCAGGTGATGATCAGTGGACAGCTCAGCCCCTCTCTTCACCCGAGTGTCCAAAACATGCGGCCGAAGGTCTGATGATACGACAACAAAGTCGATCATCGACCTCCTGCCTAGGGTGTCCTGGTGCCAGGTGCACTGATGGACACCCTTATGTTTGAACATGGTGTTCGTTATGGACAATCCGTGACTAGCACAGAAGTCCAATAACAAAACACCACTCGGATTCAGATCGGGGAGGCCATTCCTCCCGATCACGCCTCTCCAGGTGTCACTGTCGTTCCCCACGTGGGCGTTGAAGTCCCCCAGCAGAATAATGGAGTCCCCGGGAGGGGCACTATCCAGCAACCCCGACAGGGACGCCAAGAAGGCAGGGTACTCTGCACTACCACTCAGCCCGTAGGCTGAAATGATAGTCAGAGACCTCTCCCCAACCCGAAGGCGCAGGGATACAACCCTCTCATCCACTGGGGTAAACCCCAACACGAGACGGCTAAGCTGGGGGGCAACAAGCAAACCCACACCAGCCCGCCGCCTCTCCCCGTGGGCCACTCCAGAGTAGAAGAGAGTCCAACCCCTCTCAAGGAGATGGGTTCCAGAGCCCACGCTGTGCGTGGAGGCGAGCCCGACTATTTCTAGTCGATATCTCTCGACCTCCTGCACAAGCTCAGGCTCCTTCCCCCCCAGCGAGGTGATATTCCACGTCCCTAGAGCCAGCCTAAGCATCCGGGGATCGGGCCGTTGAGGTCTCCACCTTCGTCCGCCACCCAATCCTCTTTGCACCGGTCCCTCACGGTTCCCCCTGCAGGTGGTGGGCCCACTGGGGGGCAATTTTTAAGTGTCCTTTTTTTTTTTTCCTGGGAGGTTTAGAGAGAAGCGCTTATCTGTAAGCAAGACATATTTTAGATAGTCTGCCAGCATTACAGAGAATGACGACTGTTAGCACTAATGGGCAAAAAATATGAAATTAAATCAACAGAGAACGACTGACGGAAAGATGATCAGACAAAGGCAGGAAAAAATGCATTTATTTCAAATATTTGTTATTTGACAGTTAAGCTGACAAATCCTCTCTCCTATTCCCTTAATCAGAATCAACTTTATTGCCAAGTTCGTATGTACAAACAAGGAATTTGACTCCGGTACACTTTGCTCTCTGGTTTTTTTGTTGTTGTTTTTTTTCGCATTAAAGAATATACACAGGAGACACCTCCGCAAAACCGCAGACGCCTTAATTCAATAAACAGTGACTGAGGATTTTATAACCTTTATTTTTTATTTTTTCAGTTCATTTATTTCTCTGTTTTTTAGATCATCTACAAGTTACTGGTGCAGATTAGATTACTCAAACATTTGAGCAGAGGAAGAAAGGTTCTGTATCTACTTTTTGCCTTCCTTGTTTTTTAGATGTAAAAACATCCATCTAAATAACCCGTGTGAATTTACAATTCTGTCAGGTTCTCTCTTTGTATCAGAATTTCGTGTGATGTGCCTGCATTAAATTGAGTGACCTTTTAAAGTGGAGAAACTACATGTTTTGTTTTTAGATGTAAAAAACATCTAAAAACATACAATTAGAAAGATTCGCTTCCTTGTAATGACAACTTCCAGTTAATGACAACATCCGATTAATGATGATATCCGGCTAATGACAACATCCGATTAATGATGATATCCGGTTACGTCACAGGAAGGCCCAGCCACCGGGAGTCCCGCCCTAGGATGTCCCAGCCACCGGAAGTCCCGCCCACCTGTCAAAATTTTCACACCTCGTTTGATTGAAGGATGTCCTTAATGTCTCTAAAAATGATGTAACTGCACACACTACACAGAATGTTGGTGTAACTGCATAAGCAACCTCAAACTGCAGACATTTACAGGTTCTGGCCTATTTAGCAGTCTTTTGCAGGGCTGGTGCAAAGAAAGTGCCATGTCTGACAGTGTGAGGGCATGTCCAACCAGAACTGCCTTAGCAGCCAGCAACCTGGAACTACAGGGGGCTATAGGCTTAGGCTGCTGGAGGACATAATGACCTCCTTCACCTTCTTTGCTACATTCTCGCACTACTCTCCAATTTTGCATTATTTGCTGTTATTTCAGATTTTAACTTTGTTCTCTCTTTTCTATTCCTAGAAGCTACACCTGGCCTGACTCTGTGTCTACCTGTGACACCTTTCTGGAGGGGGGCATCGTCCGAGCTTCTGCTGGCAACAACTTAATACTCACCCTCTACCGATGATCCACATGGCCCTGTCTTTCAATGTTTATTGACTGAGCTTATACTACAACTAACTCTATGTGCTCTCTTTCATACTCTAAACTTGAAAACTGGCTCAGAGTTTATCTGTTTTTTCCCATAGAAAGGACTCCTGGATCAGTGCTTCTTTGTTCTCTTTGTGTCTCTGCTCTGTTCTCTCAAACCCCCAGTCGGTCGTGGCAGATGGCCGCTCACACTGAGCCTGGTTCTGCTGGAGTTTTCTTCTTGTTAAAAGGGAGTTTTTCCTCTCCACTGTCGCTACATGCATGCTCAGTATGAGGGAATTGCTGCAAAGTCAACGCGAGTGACTGTCCACTGTCTCTACATGCTCATCCAGGAGGAGTGAATGCTGCAAGTCACTGACTGGATGCAATCTGCTGGGTTTCCTTAGACAGAAAAACTTTTTATCCAATTTGAATAAATAACTGAATCTGACTGCACTGTTCAATTGTTAGGACTAATTGGAATGTATGAACCTGACTTTTGTGAAGAGCCTTGAGACGACATGTGTTGTGAATTGGCGCTATATAAATAAAATTAATTGAAATTGAAATTGAATTAGTGATGTAACAATTCTGCGACACTTAAGAATCAGCAGTGAGGAAAATGGGAGACAGAAGAAGATTTGTTCATCTCACAGACAGACAGGTGTAAATATCCCAAGAGTGCAGTCAGCCAGAGAGCCTTAGTCCCAAAACTAAGACGGACTCAATCAAGGAACTAACAGCTAAAATAAATGAACTCACAAACCTGGTCGAGGCAATGAGACAACAGAGTCAGCTGCAACCACTTGAAACGGGAATTTCCTCTTTCCAAAACAGAAGGAAAGACAGAAAAAAACCTTATGGTTGTGTGGAAAGAAACCGCTCTGATTGTTCACATTGTTTCTGCTGTGGAGAGGAGGGTCACAGAGCTGTGGGCAGCTTATGGAGACAGAAGAAGCAGGAAAATATGGACCAATTGCTGCAGTGGGGCACCCAGTGATCAGATCAGGAGCGCAGAAAGGAGTGAAGAAAATACTTTCGTCTAAATTCCTCGGTACTGTAGTTATACAGGCCACTCTTTTACCCCTGTTCTGAGGTGCATCTGAGAGCAACTCGTTTTGGTGCAGCCCCTTTAAATACTTTTGAGGCCCTTCACAACCCGCCCCCCTCGAGGTCAAAGAGCGTTCCACTTTAACCCTTTCAGCCATTTTTGTAGGCTTATAACAGAAATACAATTATCTAGTACCACAGAAACAAGACAAAAACAGTAAAACAATGCAAAACATTTTATACTATTAAACAATCCAGTTATGTCCTCAAGGAGCTAAAAGCAGCACACAGCACATAAGCAGAAGGCACAATGCTACTGCTATCAAAACAATGGCCAGGACGTCATATCAACACACAATAACTTAAAGTCTAAAATAAAGTTTTTCTCAATATTATTAGTGTTATTTGCAGCTTTCCGCTTTGCTGTGTCCACAGACAGAAGGACCTGATCGAGATTTTAAAAATATCGGGATTTTTCAAAGGAAATATAAAATATGTTGTTTATAATTAAATGGTCAACGTTGCATTTTAATTATAGTTTTACACCCACCAGTTCCTCTACCTCTTCTTCCCTTGGCTGTGCAGCTGTGCTGAACTTTCCATTGCCCTGCCTCCGAACACAAATCAATCAGCCCTCCCTAACGCTTCACTTGGCGCCGCGGGCAGGAAGTTTAGTAACAAGATGGAGGTGGAGATGAAAACATGGGAGAGGATATTGATAGAAGCTGGTGAGCAAAAAGAAAAACAATGGCTTAGTTTTTTGGAGATAGTTCAGATTCAAAATGTCAGATGACCAGCAGAAAGATGTGTTTTGTAGACCATGCCGAAAAATAGTACTAAAAAAAGTTCCAGCACTACAAATCTTTTTTTACCATTTACAAGTATAAAGAGTGTGTGAAGCTGCGTGCTGCAGCTCAGACAGTGAAGACTTCCCAGCCTCCTGCCCTGAAAGAAACTACATTACAAAACTCACTGACTGAAACACTGCACTGCGCAACATGACTAAAGCTGTGGCATATCACATCGCCAAAGACATGGTCCCAGTCTCAGTCGTGAAACAAGACGGTTTTATACAGCTGTTAAAAATCCTTCACCAAAAATACCAGTTACTGAGTCGGAAAGAAATGTATGTTGAAATTCAAGTGTGTCGCCACCCAGCTTGCCAAATTGTCTCACTTTGCAATGAATACCAATATGTGGTCCAGTCAGACCTGCGAGCTGTACTTGACTGTAACTATACATTTTTTGCATATAGCTGAAGCCCTTGCAGGATGACCTCACAAGCTGGAAGCTCAACCCGGGCAACAGGACTGGTTGCAATAACTACTGACTTCGGAGCTAATGTTGTCAAGGCAGTGCAACTTAATAAATGGCAAAGGATGCAGTGTTTTGGACAGACTTCATCAGGCTATTGGTGAGTGAAAATTGCAACATTTAATCAGTTGATTTGGAAAAATAATATGCCAGGTAAAATGTAAGTAAAACTTTTTATAGAATCAGAGCTTCAGAGCTAAATATCCCTATATCTAGCAGACTTACACCACAAACTGAAACTTACTTGCATAATTGCATAAACCTTATTGAAGTGTGTCTGTGCTTACACTGAAAGTTGTAAGACCAAATAAGATCAAAGCTGAGGAGTGACAGGCAATGCCAGTGAGTGTGAGATTGGCAGATCTAAAAATAAACATCTCTATCACTAGTTGTTGGCAATTTTACCAAGATAGTCGAACTTAACCCAACTGTAGGTCATAATACAGTTTACAAACATAGTTAAATATTCTACACGTCTACTTAACATAGATGGATGTTAATTTGCAATCGATCTTTTATACATAAAAAATGAAAATGTTTTTTTTTTTAAGTTTTTATTTTGTGTTACAGGACATAGTATGGATGACGCCCGCATCACGCAGGCCCTTTCTCTGTGTAAGAAAGTTGTCAGCAGCTTCTCCTACAGCTACAATAAAGAGAATTGGCTGATGTCCAAGTGCAGCTGGGTCTTTCAAGTCACCACCTTGCCACAGAAACTGCCAAGGTTGCTCCTGATAGAGAGAGTTCTGGAGCACAAAAGAGCACTTTCTAAAGTCCTTTCTGTCGACATGAAAACCAGGCCTTTTGTTCCTACCTGTCAAGACAGAGGTTCTGGAGGCAGCGCAGAAAGCTCTAAAACCTCTTCAGGATTTCACTTATGCACTTTCAGATAAAGAGTACGTGACCCTGTCATATGTCAGACCTGTTCTGCACCTATTTAACACTAGTTTCTTGGCGCCCCGAGAGGGGGATAATGAGCTGTGTAAATCCATCAAGACCAGCACTGTGGATTACCTCAGTGCAAAATTTGCAGTCCAATCTACCTGTGACCTGTTAGACATAACTTCTTTTCTGGATCCACTGTTCAAGGCCAGATACATTCCTGGTAAGAAAATGGCTGCACTTAAACATAAAGTCATCTCTGAGGTGGAGTCTCAGCTCGGGTGTCATGGCAGATGTTTGTCTGATCTGCCTACCATCTCCGGATGAATCTGCAGGCCAAGAAGAAGCAGCAGTGGCACACAAAACTAAAAAGAAGAGAGCACTGTCAAACTTCTTCCAGCGCAACACAACCCCCAGCACCACTTTCACACAAAGGGAAGCAATTGAAAATTAACTTTCTAGCTACCTGTTGTCAGTTTGTGTAGATTGATGCTGACCCTCTCAAATGGTGCTCCCCTGTGGTGCTCCTGTGCTGCCAGGTAGTCAGCAGCACAGGAGCACCACAGGGGGCGGTACTCTCACCATTCCTTTTCACTCTGTACACCTCGGACTTCCACTACAAGACAGACTCCTGTCATCTGCAGAAATACTCCAATGATTCTGCAGTCGTGGGGTGGATCAGAGATGGACAAGAAGCTGAGTACAGGAAGGTGGTGGACTACTTTGTGGCATGGTGTGGAAACAATCATCTCATTTTGAACGTGACTAAAACAAAGGAGATGATTGTAGATTTTAAGAGAAACAGGAATAAGTCAAAAACTATCTCCATCATGGGAGAACAAGTGGAGGTGGGGGAGGAATATAAAGACTTCTGTGTTCACCTGGACAACAGACTGGAGTGGAGATGCAACTGTGAAGCCATCTACAAGAAGGGACAGAGCAGACTGTACTTGTTGAGAAAGCTTAGGTCCTTCAGTGTTTGCAGCAAGATCCTGCAGATCTTCTTTAAATCTGTTGTGGAAAGTGTTATCTCTTCTGCCATCATCTGCTGGGGTAGCAGCATCAGAACCAGGGACTTAAAAAAAAGCTCAACAAGCTGATAAAGAAGACTGGCTCTGTTCTGGGGACTCCTCTGGAACCTCTGGAGATCATTGTGGAAAGACGGATTCTTCATATAATGAAGAACATTATGGAGAACCCTGAGCATCCTCTTCATGAGACTGTCCTACAACAACAGAGTGTCTTCAGTCAGAGGCTTCTTCAGATCTGCTGTAAGACGGAGCACTACAGGAGATCCTTCCTGCCCACAGCCATCAGCATCTACAACAACTATTTTAAGAAATTAAAGAATTGAATTGAATTGAATTGAATTGAAATGGTGGAAAGAGCATGAAGTTGCCTATCCAGCACTGAGCTGCCTGGCCAAGAAATACCTTTGTGTGCCTGCCACCATCTCCCCTTCTGAAAGGATTTTCAGTTGCAGTGGGAACATTGTAACCTGCCAGAGAGCATCCTTAAAACCAGAGACCGTTGGCACACTAGTTTTTCTGGCACAAAATCCATAATTTGCACAGTAGTTTGCCTGGTCTGTTGGTGTGTTCTAATTTTATTTGTATTCAGATTTGAAATTTTCACTAAAAACATGCGATCCGAAGGATAGAATTTTGTTCATTCTATCCAATCTGTTTACATGTTTTGTTATATACCCAAAGTCGAAGATGTTTATACAGGAACACACACAAGGAAGCACTTTGAACTCTACTTCAGTGGAAACAGACGTTTTAAAGAGCAAGTCAGCCTTTTGTTATGTTTGCTCTGTATCTTTTCTGTTTACATTTTCAATGCACAGCTGTGTTTTCAGTTTTATTATGCAGGAAAAGAACCTAATTTGGTTTTATTTGAGAAGGATTATTATTTAATATATGCCAGTACAGTTTTTTTTAGCTATTTCTCATGTACATCTACAGCTGTTTGTTAATAAATGTGCCTGTGGGACATTTGGTGACAAGGCTTTGATGTAAAGGTGTCTTTTTATAATGACTTTATGAAAAAGCTAATAATATTGAGATTTATATTGTATATCGCCATTCAGCTAATAATATTGAGATACTATTTTTGGTGCATGTTGCCCAGCCCTACTAATAACTGTTTTAATAGCTGCTTTTCAGACATGATATTGCACAAAAAATGCAAGTGCTACTATTGGCATTCATCAGCCTAAAATCTAGATTGACTTTAAATTGAAGAACTACTTTTGACAAAAATATGTTGTGCAAATGGCCTACATGTTAAGTTATGAATAATAAGAGTACTTAACATTGTATTTCAGTATTTCATTATTTAAACTCTTGAGACGTTGGTCCATGACTACTTAAATTGTATTCTACAGACCTCAAGATCCAGAGAGGGGGTTCTGTTCATCCATGTCTGAAAACATTTCCAAGAACCCATTATGGAATCAGAAATAGGGCATTTCCAACTCTTGGCACAGGAGAGATCCATGGCTAGAGTGCTCTGTAGTAAGCCAAAATACAAGTCCAGATGCAGATGTCACATTTATTTTAGTGATCTATGGCAAGACATCAAAGAACTGCTGGAGCACATTAAAATCAGCATTGAAAATCTAAGAAAGCAGTAGCCTAAAGCCAGTTCTAGGTTTAGATCACTAGAACTCTGTTGGGCAAGCATATAGTAACTTCACAGGACTTTAACAGAGCCATTTTTTGTCTGGTAATTTACTCATAGCTGGGTTAAAGAGAAAGAATTGCAAATTAATGCAAGGGTGCAGTCTCTTGACCCAAAGAGTACAATCCTCTTGAAAGAGGAGCCTCCATTTGCCTTTGGTCAAATTTAGACATTTTTTAAGACCTTGAAGTTAAGGTTAACCAAACCTTCTTTTCTCTTTGTTGGAAATCCCTACCATTACAATAATAAGAAATAAAATAAGGGAGTACTTTATCATCTAGTTCTATGAAAACAAATATATAAATTGTTATACAGACACATGTTATGACATAGAATAGTATGAAAAGTTCATTTATTTCATTAACTAAATTCACTAAGTGAAACACATTAAATAGATTAAATAGACATAGGCTTATGTTTTTCAAGCCTTTCTGTTTACTGTGAGGATTTTCTGCTTAGAGCTAATAAAAAAATTAAATTTAGGATTAGAATATTACATCAGACCAATAAATAAAAAAAATGGTAAATGGCCTGGACCTGTATAGGGCTTTATCAAGTCCACAGAGACCCCAAAGCACTTTACACTACAGTCATCCACCCATTCACATACACATTCACAAGCTGACAGTAGTGAGCCACTTCTGCCCTGACAGAGGCGAGGCTGCCATACAATCAGCGCCATCGAGCCCTCTGACCACCAGGCAAGGCGGGTGAAGTGTCTTGCCCAAGGACACAAGCGGAAGTTTGAACCAGCAACCCACCAGTTACATGACAAACTCCTGCCACCTGAGGCACAGTTGCCCCATTAATGAAAAGAATGCTCAATACCTGTCTAATGGTGCAAAAGGTACTTTTAATCTGACAAATGAGCCTCATCAGAATGCGCATTGTAATTTATTGCATATGATTGTATAGAGATTTATAAAATCTATATAAATATATACAGCTTGGCCAAAAAAAAGTCACCACCAAAAAAAAAGGTCACACTCTAATATTTCATTAGAGTTCGCCTTTAGCTTTGATTATGGCACACATTCACTGTGGCATTGTTTCGATAGGTTTCTGCAATGTCACAAGATTTATTTCCACCCAGTGTTGCATTAATTTTTCACCAAGATCTTGCATTGATGATGGTAGAGTCGGACCGCTGCACAAAGCCTTCTCCAGCACATCCCAAAGATTCTCAATGGGGTTGAGGTCTGGACTCTGTGGTGGCCAATCCATGCGTGAGAATGATGTCTCATGCTCCCTGAACCACTCTTTCACAATTGGAGCCCAATGAATCCTGGCATTGTCATCTTGGAATATGCCCATGCCATCAGGGAAGAAAAGATCCATTGATGGAATAATCTGGTCATTCAGTATATTCAGGTAGTCAGCTGACCTCATTCTTTGAACACGTACTGTTGCTGAGCCCAGACCTGACCACCTGCAGCAACCCCAGATCATAGCTCTGCCCCCACAGGCTGGTACAGTAGGGACTAGTCATGATGGGTCCATCACTTCACCTGCCTCTCTTCTTACCCTGATCTGCCCACCACTCTGGAACAGGGTCAATCTGGACTCATCAGACCATATGACCTTCTTCCATTGCTCCAGAGTCCAATCTTTATGCTCCCTAGCAAATTGAAGCCTTTTTTTCCAGTTATCCTCACTGATTAGTGGTTTTCTTAAGGCTACTCAGCTGTTCAGTCCCAATCCCTTGAGTTCCCTTCAAATTGTGCGTGTGTAGATGCTCTTACTTTCACTATTAAACATAGCCCGGAGTTCTATTGTTGTTTTTCTTCGATTTGATTTCACCAAACGTTTAAGTGATCGCCGATCACGATCATTCAGGATTTTTTTCTGGCCACATTTCTTCCTCGAAGACGATGGGTCCCCACCATCCTTCCAGTTTTTAATAATGCATTGAACAGTTCTTAACCCAATTTTTTTTGGTCTGCAATCTCCTTAGATGTTTTCTCTGCTTGATGCATGACAATGATTTGACCCTTCTGACACAGACTGACATCCTTTCCACAACCACGGGATGTGTCTTTAGACATGATTGTTTAAGAAAATGAGAAGCAACTCTTTGCACCAGTTGGGGTAAAATAATTTGCTGCCAGCTGAAACATAATCGCCCATGCAGTAATTATCCACTGGGAGGCTCGTACCTATTTGCTTAGTTAAAACCAGGTGGTGACTTTTTTTTGGCAAGGCAGTGTATACAGGTCCTTCTCAAAATATTAGCATATTGTGATAAAGTTCATTATTTTCCATAGTGTCATGATGAAAATTTAACATTCATATATTTTAGATTCATTGCACACTAACTGAAATATTTCAGGTCTTTTATTGTCTTAATACGGATGATTTTGGCATACAGCTCATGAAAACCCAAAATTCCTATCTCACAAAATTAGCATATTTCATCCGACCAATAAAAGCAAAGTGTTTTTAATACAAAAAACGTCAACCTTCAAATAATCATGTACAGTTATGCACTCAATACTTGGTCGGGAATCCTTTTGCAGAAATGACTGCTTCAATGCGGCGTGGCATGGAGGCAATCAGCCTGTGGCACTGCTGAGGTCTTATGGAGGCCCAGGATGCTTCGATAGCGGCCTTTAGCTCATCCAGAGTGTTGGGTCTTGAGTCTGTCAACGTTCTCTTCACAATATCCCACAGATTCTCTATGGGGTTCAGGTCAGGAGAGTTGGCAGGCCAATTGAGCACAGTGATACCATGGTCAGTAAACCATTTACCAGTGGTTTTGGCACTGTGAGCAGGTGCCAGGACGTGCTGAAAAATGAAATCTTCATCTCCATAAAGCTTTTCAGCAGATGGAAGCAAGTGCTCCAAAATCTCCTGATAGCTAGCTGCATTGACCCTGCCCTTGATAAAACACAGTGGACCAACACCAGCAGCTGACACGGCACCCCAGACCACCACTGACTGTGGGTACTTGACACTGGACTTCTGGCATTTTGGCATTTCCTTCTCCCCAGTCTTCCTCCAGACTCTGGCACCTTGATTTCCGAATGACATGCAGAATTTGCTTTCATCCGAAAAAAGTACTTTGGACCACTGAGCAACAGTCCAGTGCTGCTTCTCTGTAGCCCAGCTCAGGCGCTTCTGCTGCTGTTTCTGGTTCAAAAGTGGCTTGACCTGGGGAATGCGGCACCTGTAGCCCATTTCCTGCACACGCCTGTGCACGGTGGCTCTGGATGTTTCTACTCCAGACTCAGTCCACTGCTTCCGCAGGTCCCCCAAGGTCTGGAATCGGCCCTTCTCCACAATCTTCCTCAGGGTCCGGTCACCTCTTCTCATTGTGCAGAGTTTTCTGCCACACTTTTTTCTTCCCACAGACTTCCCACTGAGGTGCCTTGATACAGCACTCTGGGAACAGCCTATTCGTTCCGAAATTTCTTTCTGTGTCTTACCCTCTTGCTTGAGGGTGTCAATAGTGGCCTTCTGGACAGCAGTCAGGTCGGCAGTCTTACCCATGATTGGGGTTTTGAGTGATGAACCAGGCTGGGAGTTTTAAAGGCCTCAGGAATCTTTTGCAGGTGTTTAGAGTTAACTCGTTGATTCAGATGATTAGGTTCATAACTCGTTTAGAGACCCTTTTAATGATATGCTAATTTTGTGAGATAGGAATTTTGGGTTTTCATGAACTGTATGCCAAAATTATCCGTATTAAGACAATAAAAGACCTGAATATTTCAGTTAGTGTGCAATGAATCTAAAATATATGAATGTTAAATTTTCATCATTACATTATGGAAAATAATGAACGTTATCACAATATGCTAATATTTTGAGAAGGACCTGTATATGTATGTGATTTATTTATATAGTTATCAGAAGTGATGTGATTTTATTTTATTTTGTAGAAATAGTTTACATCAAAGAGATTCACTGCAAACTTATACAATTCTTGTAAATCTTTTAATCTAGATAGTCTTTATTTTATATGGAAACATGCAATATATTTGAAAGTAGTCTTGTGAGCTACCATCAAATACATATTATAGTCCAGGTGATAACAACTTGGGGGAAATGCTCTTGGATGTTCTTGTTTAGGTGTACAGCCTTTGCATTTGTCAGATAAATGCTGAATAGTTTGTATCTTTGAACTGTGTGTCATTCAATTAAGATAAAATTGATAAAAAATATTTTATTAATTGCAGAAAAATATTAGATGTTGTAACTATCATCATCTACTAATTAAAGATTAATTAATGGTAGTTATTACCAAAACAAATATGATTCTGACAGTGCTGCCCCATTTGTCCAGATGACAGTGGGTTTGTTGAAGCAGAAGTGGAAGGATTCTGAAAGGTACTTTCTCAAGTAGGCCTATTTGATGCTCTGCAAGTTTTTCTGGATGTAAGATGTCAGGGCAATAGGTCTGTAGTTGTTAAGAACAGGTGGATGAACATTTGTCAGTACTGGAACAAGGCAGGATGCCTTGAATGTCTTCCCTGTCTCCGTGCCAGAAGACTCCTTTTTTTCTTGTTCAGCAGCTCCTTCTCACGTGGTCCAGAGTTATTTTAGGGGGGGGTGGAATACCTCAGTGTTCTGGTGAGGATGGTATTGTCCATACAAAACTTTAAATAATCACAGTCAGTTATGGCATTAATGTGTTCTCCATGTGGCTCACAGAGTTCATCCAAACATGTAGTGTCCAAACATCTCATGACAAGACCTTTTTGTCTTAACCATATCATAAGACTATAAATGTTAAAATTTCAGGTTGTGTTGTGAAAGTTTAACACACAGTCATGGAAAATAGACAACCTTGGGCAAAGCAGTGGCACAGGGGTAAAGCGCGTGACCCATTTCTGGAGGCTAACGTTGCCGTCACAGGTTTGAGTCCCAGCCCGTTGACGTCTGCTTTTAACATTTATCAATTACCTACTGTAGGTGTTAACTTCAGAACCTTTATGTTGTGAAAAATTAGATTGGACATTTCTGATTGCAAGATGGGTACCCTTCCCTCTGTGCCACACTCACCATATTTATACATGATCTTATTTGCATAACACATTTCCTGTTGCCTTTGATTGCCACTGAAATTTTGCATCAGAGAGAGATTTACACTCAGAATTTTTAAACTGCTTTATTAGAAAAACAAAATAGAGGTTTTACATACAAAATGATTAAAAAAAACATGTTTTGTAACTAATAGTGATCCACTTGTCACTAGATCTTGATTTTCTGTAATAAACACCTTTTTTTATTGTTGGGGAATTGAATATGAGAAAGCACAGAACAAAAATAACAATCCTATTATTTAAACTATTTTCTTTATTCTGTCAAAACCAAAGACATTACAAGTACAATTGGCAGTTATATGCAGGTAAAATACAAGGAACCTGAAACACTTTGTCTTTTTTCAGATTTATCTTTGTTGCCAGCCTTTTTAAATTTTCTTCTTTACAGCACACAGAAATCATGGTATTAATTCTTAATACTTGTTAAATACTAAATGCCTCTGGGCATGGTGAGAAGCCTCGCCCCCAAGATCAGTATTTCCAGGAATCCCCCTTTCTGTTAAGTGAAGGGATTCCTGGGAAAACTGGACCCCAGAGAAAAGGGTAATCAAAAAACAAGGGTGGCTGTTTAGAATTGTACTTCCAAACAAAAAACGATGTGACTTAAGTTTTTTTCTGTCCTCAACAGGAGTTTATATGCAAGAAAGAAGCAATACAAACAGAAAATATGACAGAATGGTTCTCTCGTTAAATCTCCATGGGTTCCAGATCCTCTTAGAGAAACATATCACAGTCCCAAAGACCATGATAGATGCTGCTTCCTTATTTTGACATACTTCAACAGGTCTGTCTGTCCTCCGTCCCGAGCTACAGTGCTTCATCTCAGACTACCAACTGACCAGAGATGCAGCACTGCACCATGGGCCACAGGGATAAGCAGCAGGCCAACAGGTGCAGAACATTTATTTCTGGCTTTTAATCAAATGAAAACAAAAAAAAAGTAAAAAACGTCAAAGTTTGAATATCGCCTCTATGTTAAAGTAAAAAAGACTGCAGTAATGTACAAATGTGTCAAGAGAAGACAGGGATAATCTTCATTTCCACAGGCTTTACTGATGATGCAAGGGATTACATCCTGTAGCTGCTCCCTTTTAGATGACAGCTGGCCGAGGAAGTAGGTGACTCTTGGATCTACACAGCAGGAAGCGGATGATGGATGGGTTGTAGAGGTTCTGGTTTTTCACTTCTTTCTAAAAGTAAGCAGAATACAGTAGGTACACCACTTCTTCTCATTTATGTTCCAAAATGAAGCAGGAAGTGTGTTTGTAGGTACAAATAAAGACCTATTTAGTCCTAATCAAAATCAAATAACATAATGCTTTAAAATATTACCTTCTCCATTGGAAGAGCTGCATTTCTGAACGAGGAATAAATCCCTTACCTTCATCCTCTGCTGTTATGTTTTGCTGTCCCTGCAGACTGTTGGCCCATCTCAGCCAACATCTCAACATCTTAGAAACAACACAGAGCAAAAAGCTATTCATTTGCAGGCATTTCTGATGAAAAAGCTTTTTGTTTGTGTAAATGGCCTTTACACCCCAGTTCTTATATAGATGACACAAGGAATGACATCACCAGTCTAGAGAGAAGAAAAGACTAAATGAGAAAGGGTTCTTACTAGAGTTATTTGACTCTTTTTGGTAAAAATCTAGTCTGCCCTTATATGGCAGTTTTTGTATTTTAAAGACCTTGAAAAAGGGATTGCTGCATATGATAAACATTCCCTCTTCCATGCTGTGATTGCTTCCACTAACAGCCAGCCCCCGCCTTCCTCCCCACAGTTAACTACATACATTCCCTTTTCAAGTCACAGTGTTCAGAAATGCTGTTCAGGCAACTTAACGAGAGGAAGCCTTTATCTTCTTTAGTCTTATTCCATCTGTTCTGGGCAAAACAAGGCCTTATTAAGAAGAAATAAGTCTGATGGACAAACACACACACACATTCTGTCTGGGAATGCCACACATGGCTGTTTCTATGTGATGTGTGTTACAACTTGCTTTCTTTTACATAAGTGTCCTTTAACATCTCAAGTTAATTCAAGCAGCCTTCCTTATTTGTATCTTTGTGGGAGTTGCTAACATTATTGCAATGGTTCACACAAACTCAAATTTTTCCATCTGTTGAATTGAATTTCTAGCTAAGGAAAATTGTTCCACTGTCACCAGAGCTGGAAGGTCAGTTATTCCTTATCCAGGCTGTACACAAGAAAACGTCGGCATGAGGCAACAGTAGCTAATGATGCATGACCAGACAAACTTTATATATCTGAGAAGATAAGATCTATAAAAGCATTTTAAGAGGAAAGACTGGGAGGATAAGATTTCAATCTTTCCTTTTTTGGCCACAGTTTGGAATGGTTTGTGTTTATACAGACTGTGATAAGAGTCAGAGCCATCTCTCCTCCAAATCCAAACATTGCCTAATATGGTCGTCCTTCTCATTTCTTCTTGTTCTTTAAATCTTACACAGGAAGCGCATTGTACTGTACTCTGCCAGTCACCTTGTTTCTGCTCATTTCTCTTTTCTCCATTCTATTCACATAGACACAGATCAAGAACGGCTTGACATGTGTAGAAATCTGGTTTAATCATTGTTAATGTTTTAAATCAGAATGACAAGCAAAGACGAACAGACAAAGATGGACCAATTGTCATTTTCTGACCTGATATCAGTGACAGTCTATCTATAAACAGTTCCATGAATTCATATCAAATGATCATATAAATGATCTTAGCTGTTGCTGGTATCTACTGGTGTTTCACTGAAAGAAAGTTGTATTTATTTATTTATATAATGGCATATCCTGGAATGTTGCAGACAACTCCCACATACAGAACGTTTTCAAATATTTTTTTTTAAGTGGGATGATATTTACTGGAGTATATTTTCCTTAACCTCTTTCATTCCAGTATATTCTGCTCTCAACTTGCCCATCCCCCTACATGTGAAAATTATCCTGGGAATGGCACTCTCCTAATCCCACGGGGGGGGAATGGTGTCGAGGGTTATGAGAAAGTTTTTGGATTGTAGTACCCTTCAGGATTTAGACCTTTCAGTAAATAAATACAGCACTTCCTTTTCTCTCTCTCATGTCCATCTCAGACACAGTAAGACTGCAGCTTCTGGCTACTGACAGTTTAAAGACTTTTGGGACATGGACAGCATGTGGGAGTATAAGGAAAAATGATTGACCTTCTCCAAATTCCTATCTACACAAAAGGGGAGTATTCTTTGGGAAGAGAGGGAGATCCTGCTTTGATAGTGTTAGCTTGCTCAATAGCTGTAGAACTTGTGATGAGATCAATCAGTCTAAAGAGATGGCCTTGTAAATTAGGAAGATAGGACCAGAGAAGGTTTCTGTTTCTCAGATCATTGGTCCCCAATCCTCATCTCAGGTTCCACTGTCCTGCATATCCTGCAAATTTTTGATCTGTACCTCCTCCAGGACTCCTAAATTAAATGACATCATGATACTTCACCAGTGGCATCTAATTTATTTAAATCAGGTGTCTAAGACCAGAAAAATGTCTAAAGGAGGGATCCAGTTTCAGCTGTCAAAAGATGTCCTGTATGTTTTAAATGTTTCACTGGTTCAGCACATCTAAATCATGCTCAGGATGTAATCTGGACATTATTTCAGTTGTGTTGGAGCAAGGAAATATCTAAAACACGCAGGACATTAGTGCTTGTTGACTGGTCTTGTACACCCCTGATCTGTAGCATGCAGGACAGTGCTTAGATAACAATAATAAAAGGTCCTGTTTGTTAAAATGAAACATTTGATCGTAATAAATGATGGATCTTTAGATCAATGAGCAGTACAAATGAAGTCATACTTATAAAGTGAGAGGTTGTTACTAATAAATTTAAGAGTTCAAATGCAAAGACAAATAAGAAGAGCAAACACAAGTGCAGGTTCTGATATTGCACGTAATGGTCCTAAATCACAAGTTGTAGTCATAGTGTCAACAATGAATAAATTCAGTAAAAAGGTTATTTCAGTGGCAGCATTCAGCAAACTCACACTTAGGCAGGCAGGATTGTGGCCAAGAAAACTAAAATGTATTCCTTTTAATTTAGTAATATTTGTCCTTAGAACATTAACAATAGTCATCCAACAGAGGACGATATCTGAGCAGGTTCTGTTGATATCCTAAGATTATCAGTTTTGGTATTAGTTCCAGGGGTTTGATTAAATAGTCAAATTTAAAATATTTTTTCATAGATGCTGATGCCTTGTTTGTATGTGCTTAATTATGCCTTTCTATTACATCTAATGATGAATGTGCACAGACCAGGACACACAGGACTCTATAATAGTAGGGTTTACAGCAGAAACATCTACAGAAGCTGTTATTGGACATGTTTTAAGAAGACATGCAATCGCTTTTTAGCTTTTTCTACCAGCAAAGGAAATGGGTTGTCAGTAATTGTTATATTGGGTCGGAAAAATCTGACAGTGAAGAGAATTGTTTGTTGTCATCTGTTACTCCAGGATTCACTCAATGAACCAACACATGATCATGCTGTTTATCTCATTTTTGTTTTTAAATCTTTACTTTGAAATAGATATTTCTAATGGGAAATAAGCTGAGAAAATGCTGGAAGATAATATTGTATTGCTAGTAAAAACAGTATTTAAGGTATCAAGCCTAAAATGTTTGACTATCTAATTTGGAGAAATGTTGTGATCATACCTGAATTTTTGCTGCAGGTCAGCAGTGGTGCTGTTGAAAGTTTTCCTCTGGAGCCAGATGAGTTGTGCACTGCTGTCTTCTCTGACTCTTTACTGGTATTGCTAGTTGAAGACAACCACATTTACATGTTTTTCTTTAAAACAGTGGCTTTGCCTGCAGGCCGAAGCTAATTAAACAAAGAGAACATTTTAAAAAATCAAACGTTTTACATTAAACACAGCAACGATCAGAGGATATTGTGTCAGACGGCTGCTTTCTGGTCTTTGTATGTGCCTCTTTTATGAAGCAGCTGAAACCCCAGTCCAGCCATTCCAATATTACCTTGTATGGATGCTGAAGGGTGGGATTTAGAGCAGGGAACCCCCCCTCCAGATATGACTGTTAGGCTGACTATACGAGAACAAAGATTCCCCAATGGATGTAACATATTTCAGGGAAATATGGAGAAACTACAGAACAAGAGATTAAAATGAAATTAGCTACCAGGACAGAAGACAGACAAATGGGGGAAAAAAAAGGAAGAACAGTGTTATAAAGAGAGTCTGGAGGAAAGAAGGCAAAAAGAGAAGGGCAGAAATAGTGATAAGAAAAAGAGGTTAGGATTTTTCTGTTTCATTTAAACTTTACCTGTTTCTGCCCCTTCTGGGTGATGTTTGATCTGCATTTTAAAGAAGCTGCAGATATGTGCTTTTTATTACCTTTGCTCTTGCTGTATGACAATGTATGTTTTTTCAATAACACCTCAGCGCTATTAAGTTACAACCTACAGACTCAACTACATTTAGATTGGACAAAGCATTTTTCAAACACAAGCAGAACAGAGTACAACCAAGTTTCTCTCAGTCAATAATAGCCACTTTCACCAGTGACACCTTCCAGACACATTAAAGCAGGTCCAGCTGTGTGTGGAGAGCTGGTGTTTAACAGTTCTCACACACACATTATACATACACACCAAGTGTACTATCAGCTTTTCTAACTTAATGTGTCTAAAACAGTGCAGCACCTAAAACAATGAATAATTTATTAGCTGTTGAATCACAGCAGGCTGACATGTGGTCCCACAGATCTTAAAAGGTTTAATGTGTGGAACCAGCACAAGTTTTCTCTACTTTTAAGAATAGAGGCCCAGGCTGATGGAGGATTTTTAATTTGCACTACATAAACAGCCCCCTCTACTCTTGTCTTTTCCTTGTGAGGTATTTATAGGTGGCTACCATAAACTTCATGTCTTTTCTCCATTTTTCCTTTGAAACTTATTTTCTGTTGTGTTTGCTTCAGTGTCTCTCTACTGATGCCATAAAAGGGGCCTGCTGGGACTTGCTCTGACTCTCTCCGTTTACTCTTTGGTTTGTCTCTTAATAAGGTCATGTTTGGGGATAATTGACCATTTAAAGAAACTGACTGGCCTGAACTGTTAACAGTTGCAATGAAGCATATTAGAAAGGCACACCCTTTTTCTGTCTTCACAACGAGCCAATACAAACCTAACTCAGGTCTAACCTGTAGAGATAACCACTATTGTTTAAAATTAATCCTGAACCCTAATGTTGTCCCCTAAGAAATTAGAGTGTGGCTACCTGTTTTTTCACAATACAAATATAGAGTGACTCCAGCCCTCAGCCCTCTACTTTACCAGCTCATAAACGCAATCCTACTTGTGGCCATCATCTGTAGATCCATACAGTGTCTTGATATCTCAGTGAATCTCACAAGATGTGTATTTTATTAGATTGATTTGTCCATGGTGCACCCTGCCTCTCGTCCATTGACCACTGGAGATAAGCACCAGATAAGGCAGTGCATAAGCGGGTATAGACAATGTAGGGATGGATGGATTTCTGGATGTAAATTTGGATCAATTTGTTGATTAAAGTATTTTGAGAAGACATTTGTTGTGACTACAATTTCCTGTAGTATTCCTTCCAACAACATTAATTACACAACTCTGTAGAAGCCTCTGTCCTGTCCAGCTTCCCATCCTGTGTACTGTTCATGACCAATGGATTCTAAACAGGAATTGTGAGGGCCTGTTGTGTAGAAACTATTTAAAGATGTAATATAAGTTGCAGTGAGTGAAATAGCAATAGATTATGCAGGCTGACAGGGGGATGTGCAGAGTTTTACTGTGTTTGCATTCTTTGATGGATGTATACCAGTCAGATTAACTGGAACACTGTGTCTCAAGGTTTGAAAATGAGACAGAGAGTATTACTCTGTCTTGTTACATTCTATCTTGTCAAAGCAGGAAGACCAAAGTGGAGTGGAAGCAGAATGAGTAAAAGTCCACAGCTTCTTCTGGGGCAGGAAGCTGCCAAAAACCAGTTGACCCTGTCTGCTTTCTGTCAGAATCAGCACTAATTTGTTTTGTAACTTTACAAAAACATTACAAAGAGAATGCTTAAAGAAACATTTACATTTCAGCAGTTAAATGCCTGTGTTCATCTTGATGTTTGATCAGAACAGATAAAGGTGGTGGAGCAAAGGAATGGCATGTATTGCAAAGAGAAAAGGTCAAAGGCCTTCTTGTGTAGAAAGGTGATAAGAAGCACATATTTTTCTATACCATAAGAATATATATGAAGGAATACAAGTACAAGACATTATCCTTCAGTAAACAAAGCTGGTTTTTGTAGCACTGTAACGCTCAGTTAGCTGGTAGTTAGTAGTTTGTAGAGTATTTATTTTTTTCTCAGAAGGATGACATTGACCCTTTATTTTTTTTTGAAGATCTTCTAAATAGACTTTGCTCAAAGTGTTCCTTAATATGCTCATTACAAATGTTCCATAGTTTAGTATCTTCAAAGAAGCAAAGAAAATCTGAATTGAGGATTATGCAATAGCTCAAACAGGGACAAACAGAGCCACCTCAGCAAACAATCCAAATTTAAAGCTGTACTTATTTGAATGTTTTAATTTGGTTGACAGGCAGAGTTCCTGCACCAGCCTTAAATGGTACCAACAAACAATATGAGTTGTAGCAGAACAGAGTAATAGGGTCATTGAGGTCACAAGTCACTAACCTATCCCTCCCTCCATCCTGTCCATTGTCCAGGTTGATGTGAATATCTATCTATCTCCTCCCTCCCCCCCATCCGTCCTTCCGTCCGTCAGTTCGTCCCCAGGCACATCAGCCTAGAATATGAGCAGCGCTCTTCAACACCCTGGCATAGGTCTTACCAGGGAGACTGAGGAGTGTGATCCCCTGAATTTGGAACACACCCTCCGGTCCAGAGACCACCATCCCAGTCTGCCAGTCCAGAGGTACTGTCCCCGACCACCACGCAATTGTGAAAAGGTGAAGAGCCACTTTGAGTATTTTGAGATTGGGCTGTTGAGGTCTCCACCTTCGTCTGTTGGCCAATCCTCTTCGCACCCATACCTCATGGATCCCCTTGCAGGTGGTGGCCCCACTGGGGGATCTATTTATAGTATTTAGACTATTCTACATTATCTTGTCTAGAGTTTGTATTTATGCATATATATATATATATTTTTTTTTTAAATGACATTTAAAGCCGTCTCTACACACCACAGGGTCCCTAAGCAAGAGGGACACCTGAGACCTACATTTAAATTTCAATTAAGGACATATGCACCAGAGTTATGCTAAAGAAGAATGGCAATCATTAATTAATATTTTTATACACATTATGTATTATTTACAGCACTATATTTAAAGGAATAAATGTATATGTTGTTGTGATTATTAATTTTGTTAAGCATTTACCACAGACAATATCTGTTAGAACAAATTTCTCAAAAAAAAGTGGGTTTTTCTTTTAGGACTATACTAAACTCTCCCATGGCTCTAGGTGACGGGTCAGACAAAGAGGGGTTCAAGAACCCTACATGACAACTACTAAATCGAGGCACGTGACGTCGCCCAGTACGGCGGAGCCGGGGTCCCACCCTGGAGCAAGGCCTGGGATCGGGACTCGTCGGAGATTGCCTGGTAGCTGGGTTGCTCTTCGCGGGACCCGGCCAGGCCAAGCCCGAACGAGAGACGCGAGGCCATCCCCCAGTGGGCCCACCACCTGCAGGGGGAACCGTGAGGGACCGGTGCAAAGAGGATTGGGCGGCAGATGAAGGTGGAGACATCGGCGCCCTGATCCCCGGATGCTTAGGCTGGCTCTAGGGACGTGGAATGTCACCTCGCTGGGGGGGAAGGAGCCTGAGCTTGTGCAGGAGGTCAAGAGATATCGACTAGAAATAGTCGGGCTCACTTCCACGCACAGTGTGGGCTCCGGAACCCATCTCCTCGTAAGCACTGCTTTGCCAATACTGTTTATAGTGGGGGTGGGGAGCTGCTGACCTCGACTGGGGACATTATCGGGCGGTGAAAGGAGTACTTCGAGGATCTCCTCAATCCTGCCATGACGCATTCCCTGGTGGAAACAGAAGCTGGAGACTCGGGGTTGGACTCTTTCATCACCCAGGCTGAAGTCACCGAGGTGGTTAAAAAGCTCCGCGGTGGCAGGGCTTTGGGGGTGGATGAGATCCGCCCTGAGCACCTCAAGTCTCTGGATGTTGTGGGGCTGTCATGGTTGACACGCCTCTTCAACATTGCCTCTGGACTGGTAGAATGGGGTGGTGGTCCCCCTTCATAAGAACCGGAAGGTGTGTTCCAACTACAGGGGGATCACACTCCTCAGCCTCCCTGGTAAGGCCTACGCCAGGATATTGGAGAGGAGAGTCCGGCCGATAGTTGAGCCTCAGCTTCAGGAGAAGCAGTGTGGTTTTCGTCCCGGCCGTGGAACATTGGACCAGCTCTATACCCTCTACAGGGTACTCGAGGGTTCATGGGAGTTTGCCCAACCGGTCCACATGTGTTTTGTGGACCTGGAGAAAGCATTCGACTGTGTCCCTCATGATGCCCTGTGGGCGGTGCTCCAGGAGTATGGAGTTGGGGGCCCTTTATTTGGGGCCATCCGGTCTCTGTACAAGCGGAGCAGGAGTTTGGTTCACATTGCCGGCACTAAGTTTGACCTGTTCCCAGTGCATGTTGAACTCCGGCAGGGCTGCCCTTAGTCACCGGTTCTGTTCATAACTTTTATTGACAGGATTTCTAGGCGCAGCCAAGGGCCGGAGGGGGTCTGGTTTGGGGACCAGAGGATTTCGTCTCTTCTTTTTGCAGATGACGTGGTCCTACTGGCCCCCTCTAGCCAAGACCTACAGCATGCGCTGTGGCGGTTCCCAGCAGAGTGTGAAGCGGCTGGGATGAAGATCAGCTCCTCCAAGTCAGAGGCCATGGTACTCAACTGGAAAAGGGTGGCTTGTCTTCTTCAGGTCGGAGGGGAGTTCCTGCTTCAAGTGTTTAAGTATCTTGGGGTCTTGTTCACGAGTGAGGGAAGAATGGAGCAGGAGATTGACAGACGGATCGGTGCGTTCCGTGTATATATATGGTCAGCGATCGTGGTGAAGAGAGAGCTGAGCCGAAAAGCAAAGCTCTCAATTTACCGGTCGGTCTACGTTCCTACCCTCACCTATGGCCATGAACTTTGGGCCATGACTGAAAGAACGAGATCCCGGATACAAGTGGCTGAAATGAGCTTCCTCCGTAGGGTGGCCGGGCACTCCCTTGGAGATAGGGTGAGGAGCTCGGAGTAGAGCCGCTGCTCCTCCACATCGAGAGGAGCCAGTTGAGGTGGCTCGGGCACCTATACCGGATGCCTCCTGGACGCCTTCCTCGGGAGGCATTCCAGGCACATCCCACCGGGAGGAGGCCCAGGGGACGGCCCAGGACACACTGGAGGGACTATGTCTCTTGGCTGGCCTGGGAACGTCTTGGGCTCCCCCCGGAGGAGCTGGAGGAGGTGTCTAGGGAGAGGGACGTCTGGGCGTCTCTGCTGAGTCTGCTGCTCCCGCGACCTGGTCCCGGATAAAGCGGAAGACGACGAGTACGGGTACTATACTAAACTCTAAACAATTAAGAACAACAACAAGAACCAGGTCTAAAACCAACCTAATAGATAACACTGAACAACTGTGAACAACTTTATTTTTTGTCAACCATCGGTTCAGGAGACGTTTACGGACTTTAGCTTGGACTACTGCAGCAAACAGATCTTCCATGTCTAAAGACCTGCGAATCTTGCGTTCGATTGACATCAGAGCCAGTCCTCTGAGCCTCTCTTGTTACATGGATGATCTCATATAAGATTTGATCAGTTTTTAAAGCCGAGAAGCTCCTTTCTCCTGATGCAACAGTGACTAGAAGGGAAGGAGGTTACACAGTGCTAGTCTGAGATTACAGTATAAGTCTAGAAGCTGCTCACTGTAAATATTATTTAACATGTCTAGTGAACAGGTGGAAACATGGTCTGATTGGGTGTGGATGGCTGATCTGACCTCCAAAACTAAGTCTTCTGCTTCAATGTCTTGAAGTGTTTTTTCAAGGCTTTTGCATCTTTCTTGCAGTTTTTCCTCCTTAATTTTTTGTCTCATGTAGTCCGTGGAGAAGAGAAAACTGTACAGTGTATACATATCTTCCATTTTTACAAAATGGTCATTGAGACTTCTCAGGGCTGTATCCACTAAAGGTAGAAAGAATTCCCTTCTGAATGCCTCATCTGAAATGTTTATCATTTCTTGTTCTGCTGACTCAGAATGAAATGTTTTGGTGTTCTTTTTATCCTTTTCTCATTAAGCTTTTTTTCAATATCTAGCTCCTCTGCAATGTCCACTGCATCTGTCTGACAGGACGACAGGCCACTCTCCTTAAAATGCATGAGGTAGGCTCTTATACCTTCTATCTCTCTTGTGTTTCCAAAGAGTAACTTGGACTTTGCAGAACTTTGCTCGTTTGATTGATTTGGTACAAAACATTGTACCAAATCAGAGTGCACAAAAGAAAACGCCAGGACTTTAGTTCACTGTGTAGACTTTTGGCAGTGGACAAGGTTTCAGAATCCTTTTTTTTTCTACAGTAAAAGTCTGAATGGCCACAACTACTTGAGTTAGACTATATCTTAACACCTTCACGCTGTCTATCCGAGCCTCCCATCTCGGGCTGACAGCATTTTTATGATGAGCGGTGTGACATGCTGCTTTAAAATTACCTACCTGTGCACAGATGAACTGAACAGATTATAAAGTCTTTGCAGGGCTCCAAAAAAAGGACATGGACAAAACTGGGAGCTTCTGCAGGGGACACAAATGGCCTGATCTTCAACAGATTTGCTGATCTACAAATGAGGCAGTAATAGGATTGCTTGTGCAAAAACATCGGAAATGCAGGCGCACATTTTTAACGTGCCTGCAAAACATATGATGACCCAAACGCACAAATTTATGGGAGGAGGATATGCAAATGTCATCCTTTATCACTCACAATGCAATTTTCAAAGCCTGAAACGGTTTGCTGGCGCAATCTTTGCATGTGGATTTAGCACGTTTGAAATGCTGGTGCTAACTGGGACGGAAAAATGTGTGCTGTCACTTTGGCCAGAAGGAGGCATAGATAAAATGATAGACGACAGGGAGAGAAAATCTTCTGTACATGTGCCAACAGATTTGGGTTGTCTAAATAAAAATATTTTGGCCCACTCCTCATGAGCAAACTGCTCCAGTTGTCTCAGGTTTGAAGGGTGCCTTTTCCAGATGGCATGTTTCAGCTCCTTCCAAAGATGCTCAATAGGATTTAGGTCAGGGTTCATAGAAGGCCACTTCAGAATAGTCCAATGTTTTCCTCTTAGCCATTCTTGGGTGTTTTTAGCTGTGTGTTTTGGGTCATTACCCTGTTGCAAGATCCATGACCAGCAACTGAGACCAAGCTTTCTGACACTAGGCAGCACATTTCTCTCTAGAATCCCTTGATAGTCTTGATATTTCATTATACCCTACACAGATTCAAGACACCCTGTGCCAGATGCAGCAAAAGCAGACCCAGAACATAACAGAGCCTCCTCCATGTTCACAGTAGGGACAGTGTTCTTTTCTTCATATGCCTCATTTTTCCATCTGCGAACATAGAGCTGATGTGCCTTGCCAAAAAGTAAAATTTTTGTCTCATCTGTCCATAGGACATTCTCCCAGAAGCTTTGTGGCTTGTCAACGTGTAGTTTGGCAAATTCCAGTCTGTCTTTTTTATGATTTGTTTTCAACAATGGTGTTCTCCTTGGTCGTCTCCCATTAAGTCCACTTTGCCTCAAACAACGTCGGATGGTGGGATCTGACACTGATGTTCCTTGAGCTTGAAGTTCACCTTTAATCTCTTTAGAAGTTTTTCTGGGCTCTTTTGTTATAGTTCGTATTATCCGTCTCTTTGTTTTGTCATCAATGTTCCTCCTGCGGCCACGTCCAGGGAGGTTGGCTACAATCCTATGGATCTTACATTTCTGAATAATATGTGCAACTCTAGTCACAGGAACATGAAGCTGCTTGAAGATGGTCTTATAACCTTTACCTTTAACATGCTTGTCTATAATTTTCTTTCTAATCTCCTGAGACAACTCTTTCCTTCGCTTCCTCCGGTCCATGTTGAGTGTGGTACACACCATGTCACCAAACAGCACAGTGACTACCTGTAGCCCTATATATAGGCCCACTGACTGATTACAAGAATGTAGACACCTGTGATGCTAATTAATGGACACACCTAGATTTAACATGTCCCTTTGGTCACATTATTTTCAGGGGTACCATCATTTTTGTCCAAGTCTGTTTCATGAGTTTATTTTTTAAATATTTCTGTTGAAGCATGTTTGAAAAGTAACGTCTGACCTTCATTTGTTCATATTCATAGAATTTTTATTCATTATTACCTTTGTCAGATTCAAGTTATCTCTGTGACCATTGTGGGTTTTTCTTTCATTAACCGAGGGGTACCAACAATTTTTTCCACGTGTGTACGTGAAGTTCTGCTGAGGGGAACTTACTCATAGATCTTTTTTTAAATTGGCCAGGAAGAGCCAGGTGTGTACCTCCCTGCTACCCTGGGCCATGAAGCGGAGGAATTATTTGACTTTGTTAACCTGTGACCGGACATTCACCCTCTGTTTGCGTGACTGCCTGAAACCTTCCTGGAACCTTTTGTACTGATTCAAGTACTGCTCTGTTGAAAAATCCCAAAGAGAAAGCAATCATTGTTTCCTCTTGCTTTCTTCTTAATGAGGAATCAGATGAAGAATTAATTAAACGGTTCCTTATCGATGGCATCTGGAAATAAACATTGACTGTTCTTCCATCTTGCCTCCAAGGATTAACCCCCCCACAGGCGGCAGGTCAGATACAAGAGGGAGGACGATTACATCTGTCTCATAATAACTGCAATAGGAGTAATAAATAATCCGGAATGATAAAGAATCCCAATAAATATGAAATTTTGATATTTTTCTATGAAGCCAGGAAGCTGGTGAAACAAAGCAGAACAAAAGAGGACCTGGTCCATGAGGCTCAGGTGGGATAGGAATTCTGAAAATGAAGAAGCGACAGAGTTTTTCGTGCACAGGCACTGGGATCAAGGTGTGCGGTTTGGAGTGCAGCGGTCACTTGGAATAATACAGCCAGACAAGGGGAGTTCCAAACAGGTGCAGTTTCTCTGCTTGCCATAAACACTGTGAAAACCATAGTGGGTTGTCTCAAATTAAGCAGGGCCCGCACTCTTTTTTATCAAATTAATTTAAACTCCAGCCACCCAATAAGAGAAGTAGAACTGCAGAGCCCACTAATTCATAACAGATCACCTGTGTGAAAGAGATCTGATGTTTTTTTCTGACGGATTTCATATATTCTGCAGCACTTGGTGTCAATGTTTGTTTTTGTAATCATTTTGATATTAATTTTAATGTCTTTAAAGTCAAAATCGGGCTGCACGGTGGTGCAGTTTGTAGCACTGTTGCCTTGCAGCAAGAAGGTCCTGGGTTCAATTCCCGGCCAGGGGTCTTTCTGCATGGAGTTTGCATGTTCTCCCCGTGCATGCTTGGATTCTCACCGGGTACTCTGGCTTCCTCCCACAATCCAAAGACATGCCTGTTAAGTTAATTGGTCACTCTAAATTGCCCTTAGGTGTATGAATGAGTGTGTTGTTTGTATGTTGCCCTGTGATGGACTGGCAACCTGTCCAGGGTGACCCCGCCTCTCGCCCGTAGACTGCCGGAGATAGGCACCAGCTTCCCCGTGACCCACTATGGAATAAGCAGCAGAAAATGACTGACTGACTGACTAATGTCAAAATCAGAGAAAAAATGCACAATAACTGTCTGAAACAAGTAAAGACCGACATGCAATTTTTAAATCCGAGTTGTAGCTGTAATATTTTTCTCCTCCACCAGATGGTACTCACACGGGGGCTAATCCACAGAAACTCTCTGTGTACATTTGATGGTTAATGTTATTAAATATAACATAAGAGAAAATAAATCTTGTATGCTGTCTTTGCTGTTATTTTTCTATGAACAATTACAAGATAGATCATAGATACTGTAAAAAAAAAATCCTTTTAGCTGTCACTCGTGTTTAATCACTTCATTCTGTACATTTTTGTAGGAAAATTAAATGAAGGCACTTTGCATTTTTGCTTTCCTTTTGAAGATAAATGTCTTTACACTTCCTTATTCTTTAGAGTGCATTTTTCCCCCAGGTGTTACCCATTTTTTGTAACTTCTATATGACGCGTTTGTTTTTGGCACACTATCACGTCACTAAGTCAAGGTCTGCCAGCTGACTTCAGACTAATTCTTATTTCATTCTGCTTTAAGTGTTTAATTTCTTTAATGGAATGCATCATTTTATTTAACTAAATGTCAAGTGATGTATGGGTTTAATCTTATCACTTCTTTAGGGTTCCATTTTGGGGAATATTTAAAAGGTCACAATACCCAGGTCATGTCTTCCTCTTTTTGATTTTTTGTTTTTAAAGACCGCAAAAACAAAACTCTAAAAAATGAATATCTCATAGGTTCAAGCATATGGTTACTACGTTTTATTCTGTTTTGTAAAACTTTTAAAACTCAGCAATACTTCAGAATCTCTTGTCAATGTCCTATAACCTCAATTTAGCCAGTTTTGTAAACCAGTTACCCCTGTTACACCTTCCTGTATTTTGTGTGACTGCAGTAAAAAAAAGAAAAAAGTGAAAACATTGACATCCAGTAAAAAGAAAAATGTATAAACTTTGCACTGAAGAAACAAATTGGGTCTGCGTGTATTAAAAAAGATACCACTTGCAAAGCTGGCTTTAGGTCCCCTGCATTGTAGTGTTCATCCAAGCACCCTCACCAAGTAACCTTATCACATTAGCTCTAGATGAATGCAATGTATGAAGGCTAGGCAATCTGACTATGGCTACAAAAGGAGCATCAGAAGAATGTCTTTTAAAGCAGCCTGAGAGATTTTTCAGTGTATGTATTAAAGTGACTGTGCAGATAACCAAAAACAACAACGAACACAAATTGATTAAGTCACAAAACTACCGTATTTTCCGCACTATAAGGCACACTTAAAAACCATTAATTTTCTCAAAAAATGACAGTGCGCCTTGTAATCCGGAGCGCCTTATATATGGAACAATTGGTTAATTGGTTGATCCATACTGGTTGTACACGGCGCTCTGTCAAAATGTTTCAGTACGACTGGTAAACTACAAAGCCGCACCGCTTGCAGCATTACGGCTACCGTAGTCAGGGGCGTCGCCGAAGTAATAGCGGTAAACACCTGTACTGTGCTTACTCCTAGTCCAACACCACTTGTGTGTGTATAACGACCCCAAAATTGCACCTTTCAAGAGACACGCTTACGATGCTGAGTTCAAACTCAAGGCTGTCAGCTACGCAGTCGAACATGGGAATAGAGCAGCAGCGAGAGAATTCAACAGTTAATACTACTATATTGTGAATGTACTAACGTTTGATTTAGTGCATCAAACTGTTTCTTTTACGTGTTTACTGAATCAGGGAAAAGTTCCCTTTCACGTTTTAACTAACGTTTGATTTCAACTTCAACTTCATAGACTCCAATGCATTCCTAACGTGCGGTTAGCTCTATTCAATAGAATTCTATGTAGAGGAGACCTTACCATGAGAGTGAATGGAGTTATCAGAACGCTGATTTGTAGTGTATTAATAAAGTTTGACTGACTTATCTGTTTTGTTGACATTCTCTTTAGCACAGCTCCATCTATTGGATGCATAACGCAACCCCAGTCAAACGTTTGACTGCAGTAGCTTCTATTCTATGCGCCTTATAATCCGGTGCGCCCTATATATGAAAAAAGTTCTAAAATAGGCCATTCATTGAAGGTGCGCCTTATAATCCGGTGCGCCTTATAGTGCGGAAAATACGGTAATTTCAAAGTCCATTAGCATAAGTCCATAGCTCTAGCGCGCCATCTGTAAATCCAGGAGATATTGAAAATACATGAATAAATCATAGAAATAAACACTCACAAATACAAAAGGGCAAAACAAAAAAACTTTATCTTTCTAAAGTTTTTCATAGAAAAATAACAACACAACATACATTTATTTTCCTGTATTTAACCAGATTATAACCACCAAAAACTGAATAGGCCTACTTAATGTACAAGTGAGGAAATATGTGTGTAGATGAAAATATGTCTGTACTGTATTATTGTATTTGCACTTTGAGAGACATGTATGAGTAATGATAAAGAGCCCCTGGATAATTATTTAGGGCTGTGACATGCAGAAGGAACAATAGGTGTATTCCTTTTTGGGCTGTCTTGCTTTGATTGAAAACATGTAACATGATAATTCCAGTAATGAGATATGGGGAATTTCTCATTATTTTGGGGACAAATACAAAAGAATGTTGTGTTATTGAACACCAGATAGGTGTATTGATCATTTCATTAGGACCATTTCCGAGTTGTATAAAAAACAAAATAATCAGACAGAAAATTTTTACAAGCTTTTTGGTAATTCAGTTGTATTGTATTAATTTTTGTTTCACTTAATTTAATCATCCAAAAGCTTACAGAAGTGTTCTATAATGGATATTAATGAACTGAAATGTAATATCATTGTTTTCTTACATGCATGAGAAATTAACATCTAAAACTGTTAGCTGACACTAAGAAACTACCCTCTAGATATCTTTGACATTTACTATAAAGAAGAATAAGGAATACAGGCAGTAACTGTGACAATGAATTTTTCATTTTACAATTTTCATGTTCTTATTCAGTCCCCAATGTATGCCAACTCAGAATCTTTCTAGTAATTGTTCATAGAAAAATAACAGCAAACACAGCATATAAGATGTATTTTACTGTATTTAATAACATTCCAACCATCAACTGTCCACAGATAGCCCCGTGCGAGTGCCATCTGGTTGAGGAGAAAGTATTACAGCTACAAAATTTCCAAAGATTGCATGTCAGTGCTTACTTGTTTCAGTTATTGTGTATTTTTTTCCCTGGTTTTGACTTTAAAGACATTTTAAATGCGTTTTGTGGCACTTTTGGCTTACCATACATTATTTACGTCACCGCGCGTTGAGATTCATAAGCACATCGCGTTAATATACGGATGAATGTTTACCCTTTGGCTTGCCATAAACGTACTTTCAACTGTACTTGTCAAGTACGTACTTTCCAAGTAGACCAGAACGTTCTTGCATACACAGGTATTGAGAAAGGGCCAAGGAGGCATCGATGCATCTTCGGATGTTTTTGTGCTCCGCTCAGCAGTAAGAACACATCCGGGTACTTTAAGTATACTTGTTTGATGCGTACTTAGGATTGGTACAGTACTCTGGCCACTGTTGATGACGTTTCACCAGTACGGTAATACACAAGTACAGACAAGTACGCATGTTGGAACAGTACTTGTGTCACCGCTGATGAAGTTCCACAATCTCGATCTCGCGAGATTCCGGTTTTCCATGTTCTGTTTTTGTAAGACTTCGCAGCTTTTTAGTAGTGATGTCAAAATGAGGCTTTTTGAAGCATAGAATCATTTTGAACCATTGTGTCATAAAGTGGTTCACTACCCGAAGGTTCCTTCAATTCCCTTGGGTGACATCTACTGGTAGTAGTGATTGTTGCACCAAATGAAGCCCTGGGAATATGATGCACCTCTTTTGTAAATAATAGCACTTATGTATGTATATATGCGTGTTGTACATATGTGTTTTTAGTAACTCATTAAAGATTCTGAGTAATTAACTCATGAAAAAATAATAATCTTAAAATAACGTGAACTGTAGGAGATTACAGATGAAAATAGCTAATAGGCTAATTCTGGCTTCTTTAACCTGAATTGTCATTTGTTTGATGAAATTCCACTGTCCCATTTTAAATAAATGACTAAAAAAACATAAATGAAGTGAAAAGTTTTGATTTGTCATTCATATTTTCTTTGGGAGTGTGCTTGGTGTACTGAGTGTTTTTGGACATTGTGCTTGATGTAATAAAGAGGGGGCTTGTGTTACTTCAGGTGTTTTTATTCAAGAAAAGTAATGTTTGAAACTCCGTCAGTCAACTTGAAGCAGTCAGATGACTCGGTCTGAATGAAGCAGTGAAGTGGTTCACACGTCGTCGGTGACGTCACATGAAGCAAGCTCCGGCCCACTGCTTCACAATATGTAGTTTGCAGAACGCTTTGAAGCCTCGGTGTTAGAGGTAACATCAGTACTTTTTGGTATGACATGGTGGTGCTCCAAGTCTGTCCTGCATACATCGTGGTGGATTGACGGAGTCTGGCTCACTGCACCACTGCAGTTTTCTGATGCCACATTTTGTGTGGGTGCTGCAGACTGGATCTCTCGCGGCTGTCTGTAATTTTTGTGCGCTTGCAGCTGACGTCGGAGGCCTTTTTGTTTTTGGATCCAAGGCCTGTGTGCAAATGGAGGCTTATTAAGTGCCGTATCAATTTTAGGACCGCTAACACTTGGGGATTTAAGCGACACTCGATAAAGCAATCAAATGCCGAAAAAATCGGACATATTTAAGTTTTCTGGAGGGAATCCTTGGAGGACGTGTGCTTGAAGCCTGTTTACAGAAAACCCCTGAATGATAGATCTCCTCAGTGCTCGCCTCCACTTATAAAATGTGGTTAAAACTCTTCTTTTTGCTCCTGTATTTCATATTGTTGTTTCTGCTTGCTAGATTTTTTGAAGCTGTGGTTTGGTATGAGACTGGTATGTTCGCAACGCAGCTTGTAGATCCAGTTACCCTGAGTTACAAAAGGTTGAAAACCATATTGGAGTGCAGAGGACTGAGGTACTCCGGCCTGGCTGAGAAAAAGGATGTCAGCGAGCTGGTGGAGAAATCAGGTAAAAATAGCTTGAAATATGTTGGTGAAAGCTGTCTCCTAAAATTGTATCTGGCCTCTGATCTTAAATCACTATAACAGTTGATTATGAATGAACTTTGACTGGCCTACACATTAAATCGCCAAGGCATTTGACTGTCAGAGTTAGATCTGTGTTGTTGTGTGAAGATTCCTAATTTGTAACCATTAAAATACAGGCTTTGTCCTCCTGTTGTCCTCGATCCAAGTAGTTCCTGGAGTTTGTACATAGCTTTTTGCCAGTATCTTTTTATTGGTCCTCTTGGTGAACAAGTGTACATAATTGTAACGTATTAGAGCTGTTAAAATATGTTATTTCAGGTTTTGGTGTTATTTAAGAAGCTTTCGGATTCACATTGAGAACATTTTTGTTGCAATAATTGGATTAAAAAGTTCAATTTTAGTCTACAATTTGGCATCTGACCAGAGGTCCTTCCACCGCATGTTTGCTCTGTCAACGACGTTCCTTGAGGCAAACTGCAAATGGGACTTCTGTTAGTTTTCTTCTAAGATGGATTTGTCCTTGTCACCCTTGCATGAAGGCTGGATTTGTGAAGTGCATGACTGATTGTTGTCCTGTTGACGGATTTTCCATCTTCTCTTTTTGAATAATGCCATACTGGCTTGGCCTTTTGTATAGCGAGAATTATTGACTATATATACCGATGGATGAAATGTGAAAGATTTAATATTTTAACTGAAACTAGGTCTTCAGCTAGTTCAAAGGCTTTCTCTGTCTTAAGAGAAATAATTCATTCTGGTCTTTTATCAGGAGGTGTTTAAAGAACGAGGAAAATATATTAAATGTCCTGGAATGATTTTCAGCACAAACCTTTAAACCAGTTGTTTTTATTTATTTATTTGAGAAGGACAAACACATTGAGTAATCAGCAAGAGACATAGATATGCAAGAGTTTCCAGGATATCATTTTCATCTATGTTACCTTAGCTGGTACAGAGAATATACACAAAAAATATAGAATAGCAAAATTATTGGTATAAGGAGCAAGAGGCAAAGTGCCTTTTTTATGTGGAACATGCAAATTCAAATGTTGGTAGCATAAGTGCATCATAGGTTGCTGAAGAAAGATGGATCAAATAAACAGTTTTTTAATGATTTTTACCATGTGGATGTCAGGGTCTTTATTAAGCAAGAGTTACCCTGATTAGTTAGTGAAATAAAGTACACATTTGTGTTTAAATGTCCACCGACATTACCCTTACCATTAAACCTTTAGCTGTGGTGCTGAAGTGTTATTTAATATAATAAAACACAGCTTACCTGCCTTTCCTTGCAATGTTCCTTGACAGGACTGCAGTCATTTGTTTTTATCTCGTCTCGATACATTGACCTAGGAAACGAGCTTTGACCATACCATTACAACACCTTTGAATCTTAATAGTTGGCACCTTAACGTGGTGGAAAAATATTGAGGCACGTGACGTCGCCCGGTACGGCGGAGCCGGGGTCCCACCCTGGAGCCAGGCGTGGGGTCGGGACTCGTCGGAGAGCACCTGGTGGCCGGGTTGCTCCTCGCGGGACCAGGCCGGGCCAAGCCCGAACGAGAGACGCGAGACCATCCCCCAGTGGGCCCACCACCTGCAGGGGGAACCGTGAGGGACCTGTGCAAAGAGGATTGGGTGGCGGACAAAGGTGGAGACCTCAGCGGCCTGATCCCCGGATGCTTAGGCTGGCTCTAGGGACGTGGAATGTCACCTCGCTGGGGGGGAAGGAGCCTGAGCTTGTGCGGGAGGTCGAGAGATATCGGCTAGAAATAGTCGGGCTCGCCTCCACGCACAGCGTGGGCTCTGGAACCCATCTCCTTGAGAGGGGTTGGACTCTCTTCTATTCTGGAGTGGCCCGCTGGGAGAGGCGGCGGGCTGGTGTGGGTTTGCTTGTTGCCCCCCAGCTCAGCCGTCTCGTGTTGGGGTTTACCCCAGTGGATGACAGGGTCATATCCCTGCGCCTTCGGGTTGGGGAGAGGTCTCTGACTATCATTTCAGCCTACGGGCCGAGTGGTAGTGCAGAGTACCCGGCCTTCTTGGCGTCCCTGTCGGGGGTGCTGGATAGTGCCCCTCCCGGGGACTCCATTATTCTGCTGGGGGACTTCAACGCCCACGTGGGGAACGACAGTGACACCTGGAGAGGCGTTATCGGGAGGAATGGCCTCCCCGATCTGAATCCGAGTGGTATTTTGTTATTGGACTTCTGTGCTAGTCACAGATTGTCCATAATGAACACCATGTTCAAACATAAGGGTGTTCATCAGTGCACTTGGCACCAGGACACCCTAGGCAGGAGGATGATGATCGACTCTGTTGTCGTATCATCAGACCTTCGGCCGCATGTTTTGGACACTCGGGTGAAGAGAGGGGCTGAGCTGTCCACTGATCACCACCTGGTGGTGAGTTGGATCCGCTGGAGGAGGAGAAAGCCGGACAGACTTGGCAGGCCCAAGCACATAGTGAGGGTCTGCTGGGAACGCCTGGCGGAGCCCTCGGCCAGGGATGTATTCAACTCCCACCTCCGGGAGAGCTTCAACCAGATCCCGGGGGATGTTGGAGACATAGAGTCCGAGTGGACCATGTTCTCCGCATCTATTGTCGATGCTGCTGCCCGTAGCTGCGGCTGTAAGGTCTGCGGTGCCTGTCGCGGCGGCAATCCCAGAACCCGGTGGTGGACACCGGCAGTAAGGGATGCTGTCAAGCTGAAGAAGGATTCCTATCGGCAGTGGTTGGCTTGTGGGACTCCTGAGGCAGCTGACGGGCACCGTGAGGCCAAGCGTGCTGCGGCCCAGGCTGTGGCAGAGGCAAAAACTTGGGCCTGGGAGGAGTTCGGTGAGGCTATGGAGAAGGACTAATGGTTGGCCTCGAAGTGATTCTGGCAAACCGTCCGGCGCCTGAGGAGGGGGAAGCAGTGCTTCGCCAACACTGTTTATAGTGGGGTTGGGAGACTGCTGACCTCGACTGAGGACATTATCGGGCGGTGGAAGGAGTACTTCGAGGATCTCCTCAATCCTGCCATCACGCATTCCGTGGTGGAAACAGAGGCCAGGGACTCGGGGTTGGACTCTTTCATCACCCAGGCTGAAGTCACCGAGGTGGTTAAAAAGCTCCGCGGTGGCAAGGTTTCGGGGGTGGATGAGATCCGCCCTGAGTACCTCAAGTCTCTGGATGTTGTAGGGCTGTCATGGTTGACACGCCTCTTCAACATTGCATGGCGGTCGGGGACAGTGCCTCTGGACTGGCAGACTGGGGTGTGTTCCAACTACAGGGGGATCACACTCCTCAGCCTCCCTGGTAAGGCCTACGCCAGGCTATTGGAAAAGGGGAGTCCGACCGCTAGTCGAACCTCGGCTTCAGGAGGAGCAGTGTGGTTTTCGTCCCGGCCGTGGAACACTGGACCAGCTCTATACCCTCTATAGGGTACTTGAGGGTTCATGGGAGTTTGCCCAACCGGTTCACATGTGTTTTGTGGACCTGGAGAAAGCATTTGACTGTGTCCCTCTTGATGCCCTGTGGGGGGTGCTCCAGGAGTATTGAATCGGGGGCCCTTTATTAGGGGCCATCCGGTCCCTGTACGAGCGGAGCAGGAGTTTGGTCCGCATTGCCGGCAGTAAGTCGGACCTGTTCCCGGTGCATGTTGGACTCCGGCAAGGCTGCCCTTTGTCACTTGTCCTGTTCATAACTTTTATGGACAGGATTTCTAGACGCAGCCAAGGGTCGGAGGGGGTCTGGTTTGGGGACCAGTGGATTTTGTCTCTTCTTTTTGCGGATGACGTGGTCCTGCTGGCCCCCTCTAGCCAAGACCTACAGCATGTGCCGTGGCGGTTTGCAGCCAAGTGTGAAGCGGTTGGGATGAGGATCAGCTCCTCCAAGTCCGAGGCCATGGTACTCGACCGGAAAAGGTTGGCTTGTCCTCTTCAGGTTGGAGGGGAGTTCCTGCCTCAAATGGAGGAGTTTAAGTACAGTAATGGGGGCACTGTGCCGGTCCGTTGTGGTGAAGAGAGAGCTGAGCCGAAAAGCAAAGCTCTCAATTTACCAGTCGGTCTACGTTCCTACCCTCACCTATGGCCATGAACTTTGGGTCATGACCGAAAGAACGAGATCCCGGATACAAGCGGCTGAAATGAGCTTCCTCCGTAGGGTGGCCGGGCACTCCCTTAGAGACAGGGTGAGGAGCTCGGCCATCCGGGAGGGTCTCGGAGTAGAGCCGCTGCTCCTCCACATCGAGAGGAGCCATTTGAGGTGGCTCGGGCATCTATACCGGATGCCTCCTGGACGCCTTCCTCGGGAGGTGTTCCAGGCACGTCCCACCGGGAGGAGGCCCAGGGGAGCGGCCCAGGACACGTTGGAGGGACTATGTCTCTCGGCTGGCCTGGAAACGCCTCGGGCTCCCGCTGGAGGAGGTGTCTGGAGAGAGGGACGTCTGGGCGTCTCTGCTGAGTCTGCTGCCCCCACGTCCCGGATAAGCGGAAGACTACGAGTACGAGTTGGCAGTTGTTCTGTAAATTTGCTGTTGTCAATTGAATAATTACTGAAGACTGCATGGGTATAGGTATGCACCATAATCAAACACTATCACAAACTCCATTTTGGTCTTGTCGGGCCAGCTGCACAAATGGAAGGCAAAACTGCTCCAGCTCCTTCATGTTAGATGGATTTCACTTTTGGACAGCTTTAAGTCTAACCACAGATTCTCAATTGGATATAGGTCTGTATTCTGACTAGACCGTTCCAATATTAAATGTTTCCACTTAAACCACTTGAGTGTTGCTTTAGCAGTATGCTTAGGGTCCTGCTAGAAGGTGAACCTCCATCCCAGTCTCATACTAAATCACAGGCAGACTGACAGAGGCTTTGCTCAAGAATTTCCCTGTATCACCATCCATCTTTCCCAAGACTTGAACCAGTTTTCCAGTCCCTGGTGCTGAAAAACAGTATGAAGCTGCCACCACTAATACCCCTTTTCCACTGGCTCAATTTGGCCCGACTCGGCTCCACTCGGCTCGCTTTGCGAGCATTTCCATTACTGTTTTTTCAGTACCGGTACCTCCTTAGCAGGGTAACCTTAACCCCTAACCCAGCTGAAATCTGATAAATTAGTAGGAATAGCAGAAACAGCAAAGAAAAACAGTCATCTGATCTGTTTAAGCAGGAAGACTATCAGGTATAAAACAGCATAACAAGGTGAAGTTACCTCAAAACTACTTGAAATAGTTGTTGAAATACAAGAACTGACAAAAACATTAAAAAAGCAGGAAAGAGCTGCCCATAGATAAGCTGAAAACGCATAGACTGAAGTAATAAAATAACCTAAGTTGAAGTCAGTGCTAAAATATATAAAAAATGGTAGAAAATTTAGAAAAAGAATGAACTAACAACAAAGTTGTTGTTTTGAAGAAACACAAAGACAAACAAGAAATTACCTAAAAAGGCAAGTGTTCTTCAGCTAAGAGAGAAGAGAGGAGAAAGAGAAGCCAAAATGCTAACATTAACATATTGGCTATCACTAGCATGAAGGTTGATATTAATTTACCCCATCTACTATGCAAAAAGCAATTTATAAGTTAAAATTAGCTAAAATGCTAATGCTGACTACAGCCTGTATTCAAAAGTCTATGAAATTGCCCTTTAAAATGATTCACTCTTGTTCAGGTGTTGGAACAGCAGTAGAAGCTGTTTAAGTAGCTGACATCAAATGGTCGCTGTTTTGATGCTCCACTTGGACCTATGAAGATGGTCTTATGAGTAGTGGTTTCATTCTGGTTCTGATAGAGATTGGAACTGGTTCTGATGGAGGTTTACAACTGGTTCTGATGAAAATTTTTAGAAGGTTCTTTAACAGATTTTTTTCTGGTTGTGATGGAACTTTTTGCCAGGTTCTGATGGAGTTTGGACCTGGTTCTTATAGAGGTTTCTTCCTGGTTCTGATGGAGATCTGTACCAGGTTCTGGTGGACGTCTGTACCTGGTTCTGGTGGATGTTTCTCCTTGGCTCTGATACAGGTTTGTACTTGGTTCTGATGGAGATTTTTTCCTGGTGCAGATGAAGCTTTTTGCCAGGTTCTGATGGAGTTTGGACCCGGTTCTTGTAGAAGGTTCCTCCTGGTTCTAAAGGCGATTTGGACCTGGTTCTGGTGGAGGGTCCCTAACTGGTTCTGATGTAGATTTCCTCTTGGTTCTGATGGAGTTTGGGTCTGGTTGTGATGTAGATTTCCTCTTGGTTCTGATGCAGTTTGGGTCTGGTTCTGATGGAGATTTGTTTCTGGTTCTGATGGATGTTGGACCTTGTTCTGATAGAGGTTTCTTTCTGGTTCTGGTAGAATATGGATCTGGTTCTGATAAGTGTTGGACCTGGTTCTGATAGAAGGGTCCTCCTGATTCTGAAGGAGATTTGGACCTGGTTCTGGTGGAGTTTTCGTCCTGGTTTTAATAGGTTTGACCTGGTTCAGATGGAGGTTTGTACATAGTTCTGATGAAGATTTGTTCCAGGTTCGGATGGATGTTGGACCTGGTTCTGATGGATGTTTCTTTCTGGTTCTGATAGAGTTTTGACCTGGTTCTGATAAGGTGTTCCTAACTAGTCCTGATGGGAAATTCCTCTTGGTTCTGTTGGTGTTTGGGTCTGGTTCTGATGGAGATTTGTTCCTGGTCCTGATGGAGTTCGGACCTGGCTCTGATGGAGGGTTCCTAACTGGTTCTGATGAATAATTCCTCTTAGTTCTGGTGGAGTTTTCTTCCTGGTTCTGATAGTTTTGACCTGGTTCTGATAGACTTTGGAACTGGTTCAGATGGAGGTTTGTACATGGTTCTGATGAAGATATGTACCAGGTTCTGATAGAGATTTATTTCTGGTTCTAATAGATGTTTTTCCTGGTTCTGATAGTTTCCATTTGGTTCTGAGTTTGGACATTGTTCTGATGGATGTTTGTATATGGTGCTGTACATGGTCGCGCGCTTAACCCCTACACAATCAGCGCCGTGCCCTTTATATGGTTCTGATGAAGATTTATACAATGTTCTGGTGGAGATTTGTTCCAGGTTCTGGTTGTAATGAACATTTGTTCCAGGTTCTGATGGATTTTGGACGTGGTTTTGATGGAGGGTTCCTATCTGGTTCTGATTGAATTTGGGTCTGGTTCTGATGGAGATTTCCTCTTGGTTCTGATGGAGTTTGTGTCTGGTTCTGATGAAGATTTGTTCCAGGTTCTGATGGATATTGGGCAAGTTTCTTCCTGGTTCTGGCAGATTTTGGACCTGGTTCTGATGGAAGGTTCCTAACTGGTTCTGATGGAGATTTCCTCTTGGTTCTGATGGAGTTTGTGTCTGGTTCTGATAGAGACTTGTTCCAGGTTCTGATGTGCTAACAGCCTATATGCAAAACTCCATTGCCTTTTAAATTGAATCAGTGTTGTCCAGCTGTTGGAACAGCAGTACATGCTTTTTAAGTACTTGACACAAAGTGGCCGCCATGTAGTTGCTTCCTATGAAGATGGTCAAAGGGTTAGGGGTTGGGTCAGGTTTAGGCCATAGAAATGTATGAAAAGGAATGGAAGTTGATCCAAACTCCTCACAAAGACAGTAAAACAGGGATGTGTGTGTGTGTGTGTGTGTGTGTGTGTGTGTGTGTGTGCGTGTGTGTGTGTCAGGGCTCTTGTGTGTGTCTGAGTAGGAGACAGGGAGAGAAAAAAGTCAGAGTCATATACAGACATATACAGTGCAAGATACACAGAGCTATAAATAGAACAGTGAGGAGTGAATCAGCAAAGAGTGTCAGTGTGACTTGACACCTGCAGCATTTCTAATGCATCGCCTCACTATCGTCTCCCCCTTCCCTGGGCTGTTAACATGGAGGTGCATGCTCCCGAACTACCGCCCATAACTCGGAAACCGTGAGCAGAGAAGAGAGACGCTGGTGTCTGATTGGTAAAGCTCCAATGTTTCCCTGAAGAAGTTACAATTTTGGGCCTTATGAAAAAGTTTTTGTCTCAGCCATGGTAATAACGAGGACAAGGACTTAAAAGCGTAAAACCGTGGACTAATGACCTTTTGAAGTTAGTTATCGGTTGGATCTTGCATATTCGTTCTCCTTAGATTCAGAGGGCTCGTCCTCCTGTTTGGTCCGATGCAGGCAGTCTGATTACGGGCAGCTGCTCTCTGCCTGCTCCATCCTCCTGCAGACGCTGGTTCGCTAAAGGACCGTCAGTAAATGTCCGAACCAAACACGCTGTTTCATGGTGGTTTTGTTTTGTGTGTTCTGGGGTAAATGTTGAGCCTCTGAACAGCTGATTTTATGTCTGATCAGCTGATTTAGGATGTTATTAAATATAGCGCTCTGCCTGCATGTAATTCAGAAAGGTGATGTGTTCTTTATCTTTTCTGTCAGCCTTCAGGCATAATTTCTGATCTCTAAATGGTAAAATTACATGTATGACCTGTTCCAACCACTGTGGTCCTTAATAGTATTGTAGTTGATCTTGAGTTTTATTAACTTGTCCCTGCACTGCCTCAATGAAAACCTTGTAATTTCTCCCCCTCCCATGGCCAATCAGTTACCAGCAGTCTGTTCACGTCTCATGTAGGCCCGATTCAGCCCCAGTTGTACCTGCTCAGGACCAGGGACCAAAAAACTAGGTACTGGTACGAAAGCTGGGTGGCGACACACTCTCGAATTTCAACATACATTTCTGGCAGCACTTGTCTGGCAAAATGATTCCGACTCAGTAACTGGCATTTTCAAGGATTTTTAACAGCTGTATAAAGCCGTCTCGTTCCATGACTGAGACTAGGACCATGTCTTTGGCGATGTGATACGCAATAGCCTCAGTAATGTTGTGCCACTTCTCAGCATTTCTCTCATAAGGCACAGCATGAGTCAGTGAGTTTTGTTTGTTCCTGCATATCTGTTTGTCTGTCTGTCTGTCTGTATTTACACTTTAGTAGCATAAAAATGAAAATAATTTGTCTTTGTACATTGATGATTGAGATGGGTGTTCTACATCAGGAAGTTGTGGATGACCTGTGTAACCAGCTGTGTAAGCAGCTTCCTCAAATTTGCATATTGGTTGTCTACACCCTCTCCCAAATGTCTGTTTTTTGTGTAACGATAAAGTGTTCAGAGATTAGCATACTGTAGTAGATTTTAGACGGATCACTGTTTTTTTTATTATTTATTCCCCCCATAGGTGAATTGACACAAGGGGAGGTGTACTCGGCTATCAAGAAAGAGAGGGAGCAGACAAAGTCTGGAGCTTCCGGTACCACTGCCTTCAGCGGGGAGATGCACTTCTATGAGTTGGTAGAGGACACTAAAGATGGAATTTGGCTGGTTCAGGTAAAATTGGAAATTTGTGTGTGCCCTTTGGGTTGTTTGCTTCTTACATACAGACTGATCAATGTGCTTTCACTTTTAAAAAGCAGGGAACAGTTCTGTTCTTTGAAAAAAGAAAGGCTGTCCTCTGCTCGGAGAGTAGCAGAATAAAATGTGTAACAACTTGAAAAATTGCTTTTAGTTTTATTTTGCTCACATTATTCTCTGTTGTTCTACACCAATTTTATTCTTTTAAATTTTTGTACTTAAACTAGTGTCAGAGTTAGACAATGATAAACTCAGAGAAGGTATGCAATGAAGACACAAGCGAGTCAAAGTTATCTTTGGCTGGCCAGGGAGAGACAGTTCATTCTCTCAGAGGAGCTGCCCTATGTCAAAGCCGTTTATTAAACAAAGAAAAAACACTCATGCTTCAGCATCGTGGCTGTGGCTACACACAGTTTCACAAATACAAGTCCTACTGAATAAAACTACTTCTGTCCAGATACTGATACAGCACACACATCCACATCTGGGATTCAAGACCACGGAGATTGGCTGGGGTGCGAACAGTATTCTTCCCACAACTCCTCCACACACGCACAAGTTCCTGCTCAGTCTGCATAGCAACCACCCAAGTGCAACTCTAAGACAAGATGACAATTCTGTTAATAGTTCATAAAAGTACTTCGAAAACACTTGTGAAAAGTATTCAAACCACTTCTATCAAAGTTCACCCAAATAAATAAATTAAAATGTCTTTTAATGGCAAATCATAAAGATAAAGAATCCTTTTAAACTAAGCAATGCTAATTCATGTACAAATCTTCCAACAACTAGGAAGCTTGTTCCTAGTATATGGTGTGTTTGGTATAGAAATTTAGTGACGGTCCGTAAGAAAACCAGCATCTGTAGGAGGAGGGTCCATGTTATTGCCATGGCTGAGACAAAAATATCCTGATAAAGCCCAAAATTATAACTTCTTCAGGCGATCTTTGGGGCCTTACCAAATCAGACGTGTCTTCTCGTCCCTTCTCCTGTCACAACCCTCGCACATCAAAATCCCTGTGCCTTATTTTATAAATTCTGGCTTGGCTTTGTTCCAGATAATTATCCCTGTGGATCATGGAACAAAAACTAAAAATACATAAATAAGACATTCTTGCATATGATATATATGAACATTATTTGTATTTTGTATGTTAACTTTTATTTTCTATTAATTTATTCTTTATTGCTTTACACAGATTACTTAAATGTGGCAATGTGACACAGTAACGTTAATAGCACAGCACACTACACTGCTGGCTGGAGGCAGGGCTTCAAGCCATAGCTCCAGCCATCAGTGAGTCAATGGAAACATAGCAGGTCTTTCAATTGTATTGCAACAAAAAGTTAATGATCTATAATTTTGTATCTTTTTAATTGCATAAAATTACTTTCATATACTGAAACATGTGCAGTTAGTCTTGTTTAAGAAAGAAAGGATGAGCAAACATGCTAGAAAACGGTATACTTACGCCCGACTTCCTGTGGGGTTTGCACAATGTAAATGGACTGACCTTATATAGCTCCTTTCCAGTCATACTGATCACTCAAAGCACACTAGAGCCACATTAAACCAGATGCACTCACTAATTCATGAGCCTTCATTCATACACTAATATGCAGATTGGTAGGCAATTTGACGTTAAGTGCATGCCACTTTGAAATATGGCAAGTTAGTATCGAACCCACAACCCTCAGAGTGCAAGACCACCACTCTTCTCACTGAGCCACAGTTGCCTCAATGGGTCCACGGAACCTTTGTAGGCCCTGAGAAATTACATATGTGTACTACTTTTCAAAATCCTTTGTCAAAGCTATGCATGGGGTGTTTTTTGTTTTTTTTTAGTGCTTCTAGGGGCACTTTGGAGAAATTAGGCTACACCCACCAATTATTTCACTGGATATCTTTTGGGGGCTGGACTAAAATCAATCATATTGAATTTGGTACCAATCAGATAAAAAATGGGGAAATTGGAGCCACACATTAGGCTATGGCGTAACGTTGGCTTTGGCACGCCGCGACAACCACACCCTCCAGCCAAACTTCTTAGTACTGAAGACCAACTAAGACCATCTTGTTATCTGTTACTGGGGACAGTTTGGTTTTGATCAGGTGATGTGGGTCAAATACGGACCTTTCAAAGTAAAACATTACACTTTCTGTTCTCAGGGGGTGGGGCTTCGGTGAGGTCAAGATTTGACCATTGAATATTGTTGGTGTGAAGATAAAGTTGAATGTGCTGACCAACAAAATCCCACAAAAATCATCAATGGAAATCAAATTTATTAACCAATGGAGGCCTGGATTTGGAGTCACACACAAAATTAAAGTGGAAAAACACCCTACAGGCTGATTCAACTTTGATGTAATGTCCTTAAAACAAGTCAAAATGAGGCTCAGTATTGTGTGTGGCCTCCACTTACCTGTATGACCTCCCTACAACGCCTGGGCATGCTCCTGATGAGATGGCGGATGGTCTCCTGAGGGATCTCCTCCCAGACCCGAACTAAAGCATCCGCCAACTCCTGGACAGTCTGTGGTGCAATGGTGTGGTGGATGGAGCGAGACATGATGTCCCAGATGTGCTCAATCAGATTCAGGTCTGGGGAACTGGCGGGCCAGTCCATAGCTTCAATGTCTTCATCTTGCAGGAACAGCTGACAAACTCCAGCCACATGAGGTCTAGCATTTTCCTGCATTAGTTGGAACCCAGGGCCAACTGCACCAGCATATGGTCTTACAAGGGGTCTGAGGATCTCACCTCGGTACCTAATGGCAGTCAGGCTACCTCTGGCGAGCACATGGAGGGCCATGTCAATCAGTGTTGCTCCCTAAGTGGACAGTTTGATTTCACAGCTGTTTGATTTACTTGGAGTTATATTGTGTTGTTTAAGGTGTTCCCTTTATTTTTTTGAGCAGTGTATACATATATATACAGGGGTTGGACAATGAAACTGAAACACCTGTCATTTTAGTGTGGTAGGTTTCATGGCTAAATTGGACCAGCCTGGTAGCCAGTCTTCATTGATTGCACATTGCACCAGTAAGAGCAGAGTGTGAAGGCTCAATTAGCAGGGTAAGAGCACAGTTTTGCTCCAAATATTGAAATGCACACAACATTATGGGTGACATACCGGAGTTCAAAAGAGGACAAATTGTTGGTGCACGTCTTGCTGGCGCGTCTGTGACCAAGACAGCAAGTCTTTGTGATGTATCAAGAGCCAGGGTAATGTCAGCATACCACCCAGAAGGATGAACCACATCCAACAGGATTAACTGTGGACGCAAGAGGAAGCTGTCTGAAAGGGATGTTCGGGTGCTAACCCGGATTGTATCCAAAAAACATAAAACCACAGCTGCCCAAATCACAGCAAAATTAAATGTGCACCTCAACTCTCCTGTTTCCACCAGAACTGTCCGTCAGGAGCTCCACAGGGTCAATATACATGGCCGGGCTGCTAAAGCCAAACCTTTGGTCAATCATGCCAATGCCAAACGTCGGTTTCAACAGTGCAAGGAGCGCAAATCTTGGGCTGTGGACAATGTGAAACATGTATTGTTCTCTGATGAGTCCACCTTTACTGTTTTCCCCACATCCGGGAGAGTTGTGGTGTGGAGAAGCCCCAAAGAAGCGGTACCACCCAGAATGTTGCATGCCCAGAGTGAAGCATGGGGGTGGATCAGTGATGGTTTGGGCTGCCATATCATGGCATTCCCTTGGCCCAATACTTGTGCTAGATGGGCGCGTCACTGCCGAGGACTACCGAACCATTCTTGAGGACCATGTGCATCCAGTGGTTCAAACATTGTATCCTGAAGGCGGTGCACCAATACACACAGCAAGACTGGTGAAAGATTGGTTTGATGAACATGAAAGTGAAGTTGAACATCTCCCATGGCCTGCACAGTCACCAGATCTAAATATTATTGAGCCATTTTGGGTGTTTTGGAGGAGCGAGTCAGGAAACGTTTTCCTCCACCAGTATCACGTAGTGACCTGGTCACTATCCTGCAAGAAGAATGGCTTAAAATCCTTCTGACCACTGTGCAGGACTTGTATATGTCATTCCCAAGACGAATTGATGCTGTATTGGCTGCAAAAGGAGGCCCTACACCATACTAATAAATTATTGTGGTCTAAAACCAGATGTTTCAGTTTCATTGTCCAACCCCGGTATATATATATATGGTGCCAGACGGGCTGGTCTGAGTATTTCAGAAACTGCTGATCTACAGGGATTTTCACGCGCTACCATCCCTAGGGTTTACAGAGAATGGTCCGAAAAATAGAAAATGTCCAGTGAGCTGCAGTTCTGTGAGTGCAAATGCCATGTTGATGCCAGAGGTCAGAGGAGAATGGCCAGACTGGTTCCAGCTGATAGAAAGGCAACAGTAACTCAAATAAGCACTTGTTACAACCAAGGCATGCAGAAGAGCATCTCTGAACGCACAACACGTCGAACCTTGAGACGGATGGGCTACAGCAGCAGAAGACCACACTGAGTGCCAGTCTTGTCAGCTAACAACAGGAAACTGAGGCTACAATTCGCACAGGCTCACCAATATTGGACAATAGAAGATAATAGAACATAGAAGATTGATCGTCAGTCAATAGAAAAACTTTCCCTGCTCTGATGAGTCTCGATTTCTACTGCAGCATTCGGATGGTAGGGTCAGAATTTGGCGTCAACAACATGAAAGCATGGATCCATCCTGCCTTGTATCAACGGTTCAGGATGATGGTGGTGGTGTAATGGTGTGGGGTATATTTTCTTGGCACACTTTGGGCCCCCTTAGTACCAATTGAGCATCGTGTCAACGCCACAGCTTACCTGAGTATTGTTGCTGACCATGGCCATCCCTTTATGACCATAGTGTACCCATCTTCTGATGGTTACTTCCATGACGCGCCATGTCATAAACCACAAATCATCTCAAACTGGTTTCTTGAACATGACAATGAGTTCAACTGGGATGTGGTGGAACAGGAGATTCGCATCATGGATGCAGTCGACAAATCTGCAGCATCTGTGTGATGCTATCTTGTCAATATGGACCAAACTCTGAGGAATGTTTCCAGTACCTTGTTGAATCTATGCCACGAAGGAATAAGGCAGTTCTGAAGGCAAAAGGCGGTCCAACACGGTACTAGCAAGGTGTACCTAATAAGGTGGCCGGTGAGTGTATGCTCTTGATGTGGAGTCTGTATGATTTGACTGAATTTACTTTGTAAAGTGCCTCAAATTGACATGAGTTGTGTATTGGCACTGTACAAATAAACTGAATTGAATCAATTGAAAGGCTTTGGCTTCTAAAATCGTGAAACTTGTGCATTAATGAAGTTCAGTAAATGTTCTGGAATGTAATATGACAAACAGACAGGGACAGTGAGCCACAAGTATCCTACACCCAACAACAATGGTTCAACATTTGTTCCTTAAGAGGTGCACCAAATTTTCTCCTTAGTTTTACAGTTCTTATTTTCTAGTAATCTGTCAGTAAACTGTCAGAAGATTCCCAGTCCTTCTTTGTTTAGGCATTTTGGCTCAATGTTACAATTTCATTTTTGTCTTTGAGTGGGATTTTTCTATTTCGTTAATATAGAGACAGCATCATTTCCGTAAGAATATGTAATAGTGTTGCAGCAATTTCTAGTACGGCAAAAATAAAGTTCTGAAAATGTAAGGCTGCACATTAGCACAGTTATTGGTACTGTTGGCTTATCATCCTTTATTTGAATCCTAGTTAAAGCCTTTCTGTGTGCAGTTTGCATGTTCCTGTGCACATTTGTTCTATTTGGATACTCTGACTTCCTCATACTGTCTAGAACATGGGCATATGAGCGCCGCAGATGGTCGCCTCGGCGTGTTGGTGCGCACTGTTTTGTTTTTTGCTTTAAAACGGTCTTCTGTGATGGTACCCGGAGCTCTCTCACCAGAGAAGAACTCATGAACATCAGGGCTACTACACCAGAGGAGTTATTTCCCACTTTTCTGCATACTGCTCTGAAATTTTTGGACATCCTGGTCAAAGGTGCGCTCACCTTTGCTCACGCGGTGAAACGCCGGAAGAGAGGGAAACGGGCTGGGGTGCTGGTACGTCTTCGCCAGCGTGGACTATGAACACCGTTACCTGGAATATTTCTCTCTAACGTGCGCTCACTTCCCAACAAAATTGAGGAACTACAACTGCTGTTGGGGAAAAACAGGGACTTTTATTCATCGGCAATTTTGTGCTTCACGGAGACGTGGCTGTGTGGATTAATACCGGACTCTGCGCTGCAGCTGGCAGGCTTCCAGCTCTATAGAGCGGACAGAGACACGGAACTCTCCGGCAAAGCGAAAGGTGGAGGAATCTGTTTCTACCTCAACAGTGGTTGGTGCAACGACGTGACAGTGATTCAGCAGCACTGTTCTCCAGACCTGGAATCCTTCATCATAAACTGTAAGCCTTTCTATTCCCCCCGTGAGTTCGCTTCGTTCATCCTGATCGGTGTTTACATCCCGCCGCAAGCTAACGTGCAGGTCGCACAGCGCATGCTCGCCGACCAGATACTGAGTGTGGAGCGGCCCAACCCGGACTCCCTAGTTATCGTTGTTGGCGACTTTAACAAAGGTAATCTCACCCACGAACTCTCCAAATATAGACAGTTTATCAAATGTCCGACCAGAGAGGACAACATTCTGGATCACTGTTACACCACCATCAGAGACGCCATTATCACACCGTCCCACGTGCTGCACTAGGCCAATCCGACCACATCATGGTCCACCTGATTCCTACATACAGGCAGAAACCAAAGCTCTGCAAACCTGTTGTGAGGACGACAAGGAAGTGGAGCAGTGAGGCTGCGGAGAATCTCCAGGCCTGTTTAGGCTGTACAGACTGGGATGTGTTCAGGACTGCTACCAACAGTCTGGACGAGTACACAGAGGCTGTGACTTCCTACATCAGCTTCTGTGAGGACAGCTGTGTACCATCATGCACCAGGGTGAGTTATAACAACGACAAACCCTGGTTCACAGCCAAACTCAGAAGGTTAAGACTGGATAAGGAAGAGGCCTTCAGGAGTGGGGACAAAGACATATATAGAGAGGCGAAGTACAAGTTTGGCAAGGCAGTGAAAGAGGCCAAACGACTGTCCTCTGAGAAGCTCCAAAACCAGTTCTCAGCCAACGACTCTGCATCTGTGTGGAAAGGGCTCAGGCAGATCACACATCAGCTTCTGTGAGGACAGCTGTGTACCATCATGCACCAGGGTGAGTTATAACAACGACAAACCCTGGTTCACAGCCAAACTCAGAAGGTTAAGACTGGATAAGGAAGAGGCCTTCAGGAGTGGGGACAAAGACATATACAAGTTTGGCAAGGCAGTGAAAGAGGCCAAACGACTGTCCTCTGAGAAGCTCCAAAACCAGTTCTCAGCCAACGACTCTGCATCTGTGTGGAAAGGGCTCAGGCAGATCACCAACGACAAGCCGAAAGCCCCCCACTCCATCAACGACGGATGCCTCGCCAACGACCTGAACAAGTTCTACTGCCGCTTTGAAACACAAAGGGACAGTCCTGCAACCATCCCCCAAAACACCCCCCAACAGCTGCAGCCACAATCCACCACCTCCCCAACCTCAAGAGGGGCGTTGGCACCTCCAACCCCCACCCTGAAGTTCCCCCCCACCAGCCCCCTACCCACGCCGAGGACGGCTCTTTCCATCCAGGAGAGGGACGTCAACAAACTCTTCAGGAGACAGAACTCCCGGAAAGCTGCTGGACCGGATTCTGTCTCACCAGCCAGCCTGAAGCACTGCGCTCATCAGCTGTCTCCAGTCTTCACAGACATTTTTAACACCTCACTGGAGACATGTCATGTGCCAGCCTGCTTCAAGTCCTCCACCATCATCCGTATTCCCAAGAAGCCAAGGACCACAGGGCTTAATGACTTCAGACCCGTCGCCCTGACCTCTGTGGTGATGAAGTCCTTTGAGCGCCTTGTGCTCTCACACCTAAAAGACATCATCGACCCCCTCCTGGACCCCCTGCAGTTTGCCTACAGAGCCAACAGGTCTGTAGATGATGCAGTCAACTTAGCCCTTCACTTCATCCTCCGGCACCTGGACTCCACAGGAACCTACGCCAGGATCCTGTTTGTGGATTTCAGCTCTTCCTTCAACACCATCATCCCAGCTCTGCTCCAGGAGAAGCTCTCCCAGCTGAGTGTGCCCGACTCCACCTGCAGGTGGATCACTGACTTCCTGTCGGACAGGAAGCAGCACATGAGGGTGGGGAAGCACATCTCTGACTCCCTGACCATCAGCACCGGTTCCCCCCAAGGCTGTGTTCTCTCTCCTCTGCTCCTGTACACCAACAGCTGCACCTCTAGTCACCAGTCTGTCAAGCTTCTGAAGTTTGCGGATGACACCACCCTGATCGGACTCATCTCTGATGGTGACGAGAACAACCTTGAGCTCAACGCTCTAAAGACAGTGGAGATGGTTGTGGACTTCAGGCACCACCTGCCCCCATCACCCTCTGTGACTCCACAATTGACACTGTGGAATCTTTCCGCTTCGTGGGAACCATCATCTCCCAAGATCTCAAGTGGGAGCCAAACATCAGCTCCCTCATCAAGAAAGCCCAGTAGAGAATGTTCTTCCTGCGGCAGCTGAAGAAATTCAACCTGCCAAAGACGATGATGGTGCACTTCTACACAGCCATCATTGAGTCCATCCTCAGCTCCTCCATCACCATCTGGTACGCCGCTGCTACAGCCAAGGACAAGGGCAGGCTGCAGCGTGTCATTCGGTCTGCTGAGAAGGTGATTGGCTGCAGTCTACTGTCGCTCCAGGAACTGTACACCTCCAGGACCCTGAAGCGGGCAGGGAAGATTCTGGCTGATCCCTCCCACCCCGGTCACAGACTCTTTGAGACTCTCCCCTCTGGCAGGAGGCTGCGGTCCATCCGGACCAAAACCTCATGCCACAAGAACAGTTTTTTCCCATCTGCCACCAGCCTTGTTAACAAAGCCCGGAAACCACCCTGACACTCTCCCTTTCCCCCACACCCCCCCTTTTTTGCTGACAGGACACTTGTAACTTGCAACTCTATGCGTTACATTAACGCTCTGCTTGGACTCCTGCTTTACTTGCACTGCCATACTTCCACACTGATCATCTGCACTGTTGTACTGCTCTCGCACCCAATACTGCTCTATATTTACTCTCACTCACTTAAAACTGTGCACATATATTTATATTATATTGTAGATATGTTTATACTGTTTAATTTGTATTGTATTGCACCGACTACGCCAAAACAAATTCCTTGTATGTCCAAAAACGTACTTGGCAATAAAGCTTTTCTGATTCTGATGAGTTTAATTGGTCACTCTACAATTCTCTTAGCTGTTGGTGTGTGTTGCCCTCTGTTCATCTGTGTTGCCCTGTGATGCATGGTCACCTTTGTGGGATTTATTCTTTCTCTCACCAACTGACCACTCGAGATTGGCAATAGCCCCATGGAAGTGGAGAATTTTTTTTTATATATTATACGTACACTTTGATTTGTTTCCATGAAGTGTATTTGTTCCCTTACACATGTTAATTTCCATTGTGACATTATATCCACATATATACTTGCAGGTTATAGCCAAGGACCAGGAAGCTGTGCTCAGTCAGTCAAACTGGGGAAAAATGGTGCAGAAACTGTCTCAGTTTGGAATCAGAACTGGAACCTTCAACTGCTCCAATGACAATAGGTAGGAAGTGGGTATTTCATCCTAAAGTATACTTTTTAAACTAGCCAACAATCACTTTACAGGATTTAAATGTACTAATCCCAGTTCTTAGCTCACTTGTTGCATTACTTATTTAGAGTTTTCTTCGTACATGCTACAAAGACTAGGGCGTTATGCTTCTGGGGTTTTTCTGCTGTTTTGTCCAGAACCTTGTTGTATATACTGCTGCTGTGTTATAGTGGTTATACATTTGATGTATTGTTCAGTTTGTAGTCATGGAGATGATGCAAAGTAGTTACAAAAACAAGTCAGCACATCAGGCGCAATAAATATGTTTTAATGCTAAACATGATATTAATAGTTATACATTTAATAGTAATATGTTTAAGCAGGCTTTTAATAGAAATAGTTAAATATTGCAAAAAAAGACCAAACACAAACTGAGATTTATTTTAGAACTGTGGCCGAGTGCGCCTATCTTATCCTTCGCCTTCTGGACCAATGAGACCTAAGCCCCTATTCCCCACTATTCTCTTTCATCAGTTACAAGGACAGATTACTCCAAGTCAAAGATAATGAACTGTAGTGACTTCAGGCAATTTTCTCTTTAACAGTTATTCTTAACTGCATTTAAAATATTTTTCTAAATATGTTTTCAGTTAAAAACACACTTTCCTAACAAATTTTAAAAGTTAATGGTTTTCTCATAAATGGCTCAAGATCACAGACAGTACAAGGCCAAAGCCAGATCCTGATGTGGCTGAGGCATGAAGCAGAGCTGAAGAGGGAGAGAAGAGTCGTGTTTGGCAGTTCCAGCATCGTGTCCGTTTCCCAGGAAAGAAGTCGGAGGGTGGAGAATTGAGTGTAGAGTGCTTGAAGAGGTATAGATCCTCCTTTCAAGTGAAGGTGGATCTCCTTGCGGAGTATTACACCGGTGCCTTGACAATAGATTTCTTTTTCCTTTTTTCTTAAACTCATCAGCAGTGGAATCAAGACAGTGAGGCCGTCTAGGGCACAGAAACGAATGAATTAGGTTTATCAAGAGGAATCTTAATAACTGCACATAGAAAGCTTAATTACCGGCATCAGGCGCGGAGTGGTAGCCCCGCTGATCCTTAACTGTGTTTGGCTTGATTAGGTAAACAGCTTCAGGTGCAGCACAGCCTAGCAGGTGAAGCTCTGCCCTCCGGGGTAAACAGCATAAATAGAGTGAGACAAAAAGCACAAACAACAAGCATCCCTGGTTATTAATAACACTCCTTCACCAACAAGGGATGCCTTTTGGGCCATCATTACCGGAAGCAAGGCTGATCAGACTACAGCTCCCATCATTCATTGCAGTTTTGGGATTCCAATGACAGCACAGACAGAGATTTTATAAGAAGGTCACTCATTCAGCTACGTCGCTCTTGCTGTTGACCTGGCTGGTGCACTGGAGTATCTCAACACAAGTGGATTTATTAACTTGCTGGGAAGTGAACTTTTCCTCTCAAAATCTTTGAAGAACAAGCTTAGCAAAGCTTTGAGATCTAGTTGTATGCATACCCAGCTGATCTTCTTGCATACATTTCTGGTCATGGATTTGGATGTAGCAGTTTGCAATTCCAGTTTGCATCTCTCTGGACAGAGAAGACGGACAGGTTTTTGTGCAGGCCAGAGCTACCATTCCAGACTGAAACGATGTTGATCCTGCTCACAAGAAGACATTCTTAATATAAGGCTGAGATAAAATTAGCTTAGAAATAGGATGCTCTAAAATTTTGGGGTGTTCTAAAATGTTTGTGTTAAGGCTTTGAGCTGTTGCTCCCTGCAGCTGTTCTTAAGTGCTCTCACTGTTTTAAAGTTAACATGGGTTCCACTGACTGGCTTTTCAGACAGCCAATAGGTTAGATTTTCACTGTTTGAAACTATTTTGGGATAATGCAGCGGTCTTGCTGTATGGCACTGTTTATTCTGCGGTACATATTCCTTTCTCCTCTCTCCCCCTCCCTTCCTGCATGCGGCTCTCTTTGTCTGGACCAAGAAAGAACTAGTTAGCTAGCTGTGGTGTATGTACCCCCATGATCTATCAGTGTTGGCACAGTCAGTTTACTCTTGACTCTTGACATGTGCACCAGTTTCTTTGGTTGTAACAGTGCAAATGGAGCAGTAAAGATTCCTGAAAAAGAACCTGTCCAAGCCTCCTCCTTATTAATTAAATTCAAAATTAAAATAAAAAAATACTTAATTTACCCCAAAGGGAAATTAAATGTTGTTGTAGCTCATGTTCTGCAGGTTTCTTCAAAGAGCTGTTGTAGATGCTGATGGCTGTGGGCAGGAAGGATCTTCTGTACCAGTCTGTCTTACAGCAGATCTGAAGAAGCCTCTGACTGAAGAAACTCTGTTGTTGTACAACAGTCTGATGAAGAGGATGCTCAGGGTTCTCCATAATGTTCTTCATTATATGAAGAATCCTTCTTTGCACAATGATCTCCAGAGGTTCCAGAGGAGCCTCCTTTATCAGCTTGTTGAGCTTTTTTAAGTCCCTGACTCTGATGCTGCTTCCCCAGCAGATGATGGAGAAGAGATCACACTCTCCACAACAGACTTAAAGAAGATCTGCAGCATCTTGCTGCAAACACTGAAGGACCTAAGCTTTCTCAACAAGTACAGTCTGCTCTGTCCCTTCTTGTAGACGGCTTCACAGTTGCATCTCCACTCCAGTCTGTTGTCCAGGTGAACACAGAGGTATTTATACTCCTCCACCACCTCCACCTCTTCTCCCATGATGGAGATAGTTTTTGACTTATTCCTGTTTCTCTTAAAATCTACAATCATCTCCTTTGTTTTAGTCACGTTCAAAATGAGATGATTGTTTCCACAACATGCCACAAAGTAGTCCACCACCTTCCTGTACTCAGCAAACTGTGGTCTGTTTGTCAGGTAGTCTTTGATCCAGGAGATTGTTGAGGCCTCCACTTGAGTCATCTGGAGTTTCTGTCAAAGCAAATCAGGTTGGATTGTGTTAAATGTTCTGGAGAAATCAAAGAACATGATCCTGGCATTGCTGCTGGCTTTGTCCAGATGACAGTGGGTTTGTTGAAGCCGGTGTATGATGGCATCTTCAACTCCAACTCCACAGCGATAAGGAAACTGAAGGAGGTCCTGATGGTTGATTATTTGCTTACTCAGGTGGGCCAACAGGAGTCTCTCCAGGACCTTCTTGAAGTGGGATGTTAGAGCAACAGGTCTATAGTCATTGAGGACTGATGGGTGAGTTTTCTCTGGTACTAGAGGAGGTCTTCCACAACACTGGAACCTTCTAGACTAGGCTAACGTTGAAGAGGTGCTGCAAAATCCCACAGAGCTGCTCTGCACAAGCCTTCAGGACTCTAGGGCTGACACAATCTGGACCTGCAGCCTTGTTCTGGTTAAGTCTTTCCAGTTGTCTCTTCACCTGAAGAAGACAGGAGGCAAAGGGAGCATCAGCATCTTCTGATCTGGTGGAAAACATGTAGAAGCAGAAGTGTCCATGGCCGAGGTGGAAGATAAAACATTTGACAGGAAAGCTGTGGGTCAAAGGACGGTGGGATGTCTGTTTGGCTGTGAGCAGGAGAGGAGCTTGTTTCTGAACTGAACCTATTGAAGAATGTGTTTGGTTCATTGGCTCTGTCCAGACATCCATTGGTCCGATATTCCTTCTGCTTCAAACCTGTGATCTTCATCCCTGACCACAAATCTCTGATATTGTTTTGCTGGAGCTTGCTCTCCAGCTTCTTGGACCCTTCCTTGCTGTCTCTATTCTTGACTTTATGTTGCTTCTGTATACTGCTCAATAATTCCCTGTCTTCCTCTCTGAAGGCTCTTTTTTGTTGTTAAGTTGGTGATCCAGTGTTTGTTATTGGGGAAGCATCTCACCGTTCTGGTGGGGATGGTGTTATCCACTAAGAAGTTTATATAGGCGGTTACACATTCAGTCATGGCATTGATGTCCTCTCCATGTGGCTGGCACAGTGTGTCACAGTCGAAAGAAGACAGTAAGTGACACTACTAGTGAGTTCTATGGTCCAGTTTGGCAAAATAGATGACTCTAGGCCAGAAATTGAGCCGTGGACGGCGTACATTGAGTGACTGGAGAAATGCAATAAAGCTAACAACAATGATGGAGAAAAGCATGTGGCTGTTTTGCTAAGTGTAATGGGTGCTACAACATGCAGACTTTTAAGAAACTTAGTACAACCGGCAAAGCCAGAAGAAGAGACATTTAGAGATTGTGGATATATTGAAAGGACACTATGAACCCAAGCCCATATAGTGGCTGAACGTACTTGTACTCGTTGTCTTCCGCTTCATCCGGAACTGTGTTGCAGGGGCAGCAGACTCAGTAGAGATGCCCAGACTTCTCTCTCCCTAGACACCTCCTCCAGCTCCTCCAGGGGAAGCCCAAGTCGTTCCCAGGCCAGCTGAGAGACATAGTCCCTCCAGCGTGTCCTGGGCCGTCCCCTGGGCCTCCTTCTGGTTGGACGTGCCTGGAACACTCACTTCCGAGCTCCTTCGGATGGCCGAGCTCCTCACCCTATCTCTAAGGGAGTGCCCGGACATCCTGCGGAGGAAGCTCATTTCAGCAGCCGATTTGCTGTCGATCTCCCGCTCCATTCTCACCTCACTCGTGGTCAAGTCTATTTATATAACGCTTTTCAGCAACAAGGCACTCAAGGCGCTGTACATAAGGAAAAACATTACAATGACAGAAAATCAAGCAACAGAGGTAATTCAAAAAATAAAGAGAATAGAATGATGGATAAGAAAATGAAAGGAAAGTTCGACTGAAAACTTAACTAATGTTTAGATGGCCCAGTCAAAGGCCACTCTAAACAAATATGTTTTTAATCTTGATTTAAAGCAACTTAGGGTTTCGGCACTTTTACAGTTTTCTGGCAGTTCATTCCAGATTAGTGGAGCATAAGAACTAAAAGCTGCTTCTCCATGTTTAGTTCTGGTTTTGGTTTTGCAGAGTAGATTTGAGCCAGAAGACCTGAGAGGTCTGGGTGGTTGATACACTGACAACAACTCTGTAATATATTTTGGTGCTAAACCATTCAGTGATTTATAGACTAACAGAAGTATTTTAAAGTCTATTCTCTGAGCTACAGGGAGCCAGTGTAGGGACTTTAGAACCGGGTTGATGTTCTCCTCTTTCTTAGTTCTAGTGAGGACGTGGGCAGCAGTGTTCTGGATCAACTGCTGCAGTCTGATCCACTTTTTAGGCAGACCTGTGAAGACACCGTTGCAGTAATCAATTCTACTAAAGATGAACGCATTAATTAGTTTTTCAAATTCCTGCAGAGACATTAGTCCTTTAATCCTGGAGATGTTCTTTAGGTGATAGAAAGCCGGACTTGTTACTGTCTTTATGTGCCTCTGAAGGTTCAGGAATGAGTCCATCACTACACCCAGGTTTCGAGCCTGACTGCTGGTTTCTAGCTGTATTAACTGAAGCTGTGCGCTAACTTTTAAACACTCTTTCTTTGGTCCAAAGATTATTACTTCAGTTTTGTTTTGATTCAGCTGAAGAAAAGTTTGGCACATCCATGCATTGATTTCTTCTAGGCATTTACCCAGCGCTTGAATGGGTCCATAGTCACCTGGTGACATCGTAACGTATAGCTGTGTGTCGTCTGCATAGTTATGATACTTTACGTTGTTGTTTATTAAAATCTGAGTTAGGGGGAGCATGTAGATATTGAATAGGAGGGGCCCTAAGATGGACCCTTGGGAACGCCACATATGATTTTTGTGCTCTCTGATGTAAAGTTACCAGCCGACACAAAAAAGTCCCTGTCCTTCAAGTAGGATTTAAACCAATCGAGTGCTGTACCAGAAAGGCTGACCCAGTTTTCCAGGCGCTCTAATAAAATGGAGTGATCAACAGTGTCGAATGCTGCACTAATAATACCAGCACTGTGGTTCTTCCACAGTCTGCATTTATACGGATGTCATTGAACACCTTGACAAGAGCAGTCTCTGTACTGTGGTGAGCACGGAAGCCTGACTGGAAGACTTCAAAGCGGTTGGTCATTGTTAGAAAGTTGTTTAACTGCTGAAACACAGCTTTTTCAATTATCTTACTGATGAAGGGGAGGTTTGATATAGGCCAGTAGTTCTGTAGTAGCACCTTGTCCAAGTTGTTCTTTTTCAATAGAGGTTTGATAATTGCTGTTTTCAGGGCCTGGGGGAAAACACCTGACAAACGTGTTGGACCATTTTGTTGCTGAATGTTGGACCATTTGCACATTGCTGGACGCCACCAGGCCATCTGGCATCATCGGCCATTTTGTATCCCAGGACAGTCCGCTACTACAAATCCCAGCGGCTGATAGGACGGGGGCGCAGCTCTGATCCCACAGTCAACTATATAACAGAGTATGAGACGGCCCACCATTGCTTTTCAGCTTGGAACTGAGACGTGGTTACTGGCATCTGAAGCGCATCATTCTGGAGAAGAAAATCCCACGTGGACTTTCATTCATTCTCCCCATTGAAAATCAACCATTTTCTTTGTCTTTAACTTCATGTTTCATTAGTTGCCGCCAAAAGTTTCACAACCCTTTGTGTGCTCGGATATCCCCAACGGTGGGGGATGTTTTATGACTTACAGTAACTAAGCTACACTTTGGGAGTCGCCTCCCTGAGCTTCGTTTAACCATATTCCTTTTGTATTTTTGCCATAACTGCTGGTTTGATTTCATAGACACTCAATGCTGCTTTATTTTGTTTAGTTAGATATTTTACTCTTTTGTGTAGAACTTTGCATGTTTGATTAGGTGAAGATTATTAAATCGGAACAGCGAATTGTATCACGGCTGTTGAAAGTCATTAAAGCTACCATTATTCTCAAAGCTGAGATGCTGCCCAAATTTTGTAAATATACGGCTCTCCCATTTGCAATGAAAAAAAAAAGTGAAAAAAGAGCTTGAAAGGCTGGGAAAGATATACATTATAACAACAATGAGGCACATTGAGCGGGCAGCACCAATAGTGCCAGTGTTAAAGAGGGACACATCTCTTTGCTTATGTGGGGATTACAAAGTGTCAGTGAATCAGGCCATTGAAACAGATAAATACCCTTGAACGTCTGGAGGAACTGCTTCCAACGCTTAGTGGTGGAAAGTACTTTTCGAAGATAGATCTAGCAGCAGGTTACCAACAACTGTTAGACAAGGACTTCAAAAAGTACACAACTATCAATACGCACAAAGGGTTTGTTTACATGCTTCCTTTTGGGATCAGTGCAGCCCCGTTGATTTTCCAGCGCATTCTGGAAAATATGACAGACTTATCACTTGTGGTCTGCCAGGATGACTTGCGATCACTGGATGCACAAAAGCTGAACACCTTACCAACCTGGAGAAGGTCTTGCAACGCCTTCAGGAAAATGGCTTGTGGGTGAAACGTTCCAAGTGTTAGTTTAGCGAGCTGCCAATTGAATAACCCGGGACATGTCCTGGATGAACATGGTGTTTACACTTCAGCAGACAAGGTGAGGGCAATACAAGAAGCTCCTGCTGCTACAAAGGTCAAAGAGCTTCAGGCGTTTCTGGGGCTTGTTAACTATTATGGAAGATTTGTGCCAATGCAAAGAACTGCCCTAGCCTCCACTGTACAGGTTACTGAGAGACAATGGAGATGGACAGAACTGGAGTAGGCAGTGTTTGATAGATGTAAGGGGTTGCTGACAAGTTATCAGGTCCTAGCTCACTATGACCCAAACTGCTAATAGAGCATTTAGAGGGAGTTGTACTGAATGAAAGTTGCAAGAGCCACACGCATGGACAAGGACTTGTCTAGAGTTTACAAACATGTAATGGAAGGCTGGCCTACTGTCAGAGATGAGAGCTTAAGGGTTTATCACAACAAGAGCATTGAGCTTTCAACTAAGAAAAGTTGTGTTTTGTGGGGGACCAGAGTAACTGTACCTTCAAAAATGAGAAAACTGTGGAGTCACGTGATGTCAGCAGAGATGGCAGCTTCGTCGGAGGCTCTGCGGTCGAGTAGCTAACTTTATTTGCATGAAGGGTTTCAGTGTACTTTTTCTTAACACATGAGTGATACATTTTACGTTGGACCACTGAGCAACAGTCCAGTGCTGCTTCTCTGTAGCCCAGGTCTGGGGAATGCGGCACCTGTAGCCCATTTCCTGCACACGCCTGTGCACGGTGGCTGTGGATGTTTCTACTCCAGACTCAGTCCACTGCTTCCGCAGGTCCCCCAAGGTCTGGAATCGGCCCTTCTCCACAATCTTCCTCAGGGTCCGGTCACCTCTTCTTGTTGTGCAGCGTTTTCTGCCACACTTTTTCCTTCCCACAGACTTCCCACTGAGGTGCCTTGATACAGCACTCTGGGAACAGCCTATTCGTTCAGAAATTTCTTTCTGTGTCTTACCCTCTTGCTTGAGGGTGTCAATAGTGGCCTTCTGGACAGCAGTCAGGTCGGCAGTCTTACCCATGATTGGGGTTTTGAGTGATGAACCAGGCTGGGAGTTTTAAAGGCCTCAGGAATCTTTTGCAGGTGTTTAGAGTTAACTCGTTGATTCAGATGATTAGGTTCATAGCTCGTTTAGAGACCCTTTTAATGATATGCTAATTTTGTGGGCTGTATGCCAAAATCATCTGTATTAAGACAATGAAAGACCTGAAATATGTCAATTAGTGTGCAATGAATCTAAAATATATGAATGTTAAATTTTCATCATGACATTATGGAAAATAATGAACTTTATCACAATATGCTAATATTTTGAGAAGGACTTGTATAAAATGGGCTAAGTCAATACAATCAAATCATATAGATTTCAAGTCAGGTTCATACGTTCCAATTAATCCTAACTATTGAACAGTGCAGTCAGATTCAGTTATTTATTCAAATTGGATAAAAAGTTTTTCTGTCTAAGGAAACCCAACAGATTTTATCCAGTCAGAGACTTGCAGCATTCACTCCTCCTGGATGAGCATGTAGAGACAGTGGACAGTCACTGGTGTTGACTTTGCAGCAATCCATCATACTGAGCATGCATGTAGCGACAGTGGAGAGGAAAAACTCCCTTTTAACAGGAAGAAACCTCCAGCAGAACCAGGCTCAGTGTGAGCGGCCATCTGCCACGACCGACTGGAGGTTTGAGAGAACAGAGCAGAGACACAAAGAGAACAAAGAAGCACTGATCCAGGAGTCCTTTCTATGGGAAGGAAAATTAAATGTTAATGGATGTAGCTCCTTTAGTCGTTTCATCTAGGAAACAAAAAAGATTAACTCTGAGCCATTTTTTAAGTTTAGAGTATGAAAGAGAGCACATATAATTAGTTACAGTAAAAGTTTAGTCAGTAGGAGAGAAAAAGGGTTAAACCCTGAAAGACAGGGCCAAGTTTATCATTGGTAGAAGATGAGCATTAAGTTGTTGCCAGCAGAAACTTGGACGATGGCCCCCTCCATGAAGGTGTCACAAGTAGACACAGAGTCAGGCCAGGTGTAGCTTCTAGGAAGAGAAAAGAGAGAGAACATAAAATTAAAAACTGAAATAACAGCAAATAATACAAAACTGGAGAGTAGTGTGAGAATGTAGCGAAGAGAGTGAAAGTGGTCATTATGTCCTCCAGCAGCCTAAGCCTATAGCAGCATAACTACAGAGATAGCTCAGGATAACCTAAGCCACTCTAACTATAAGCTTTATCAAAAAGGAAAGTTTTATGCCTAGCCTTAAAAGTAGACAGGGTGTCTGCCTCATGGACTAAAACTGGGAGCTGGTTCCACAGGAGAGGAGCCTGATAACTAAAGGATCTGCCTCCCATTCTACTTCTAGAGACTCTAGGAACCACCAGAAAACCTGCAGTCTGAGAACGAAGTGCTCTGTTAGGAACATATGGACCAATCAGATCTCTGATGTATGATGGAGCTAGATCATTAAGGGCTTTATATGTGAGGAGGAGAATTTTAAATTCTATTCTAAATTTAACAGGGAGCCAATGAAGGGAAGCTAAAATAGGAGAAATATGATCCGTTCGTTCGTCGTCTTCCGCTTATCCAGGACCGGGTCGCGGGGGCAGCAGACTCAGCAGAGACGCCCAGACGTCCCTCTCTCCAGACACCTCCTCCAGTTCCTCCAGGGGGAGCCCAAGGCGTTCCCAGGCCAGCCGAGAGACATAGTCCCTCCAGCGTGTCCTGGGCCGTCCCCTGGGCCTCCTCCCGGTGGGACGTGCCTGGAACACCTCCCGAGGAAGGCGTCCAGGAGGCATCCGGTATAGATGCCCGAGCCACCTCAACTGGCTCCTCTCGATGTGGAGGAGCAGCGGCTCTACTCCGAGCCCCTCCCGGATGGCCGAGCTCCTCACCCTATCTCTAAGGGAGTGCCCGGCCACCCTACGGAGGAAGCTCATTTCAGCCGCTTGTATCCGTGATCTCGTTCTTTCGGTCAGGACCCAAAGTTCATGGCCATAGGTGAGGGTAGGAACGTAGACCGACCCGTAAATTGAGAGCTTTGCTTTTCGGCTCAGCTCTCTCTTCACCACAATGGACCGGCACAGCGCCCCCATTACTGTGGCAGCTGCACCGATCCGTCCGTCGATCTCCCGCTCCATTCTTCCCTCACTCGTGAACAAGACCCCGAGATACTTAAACTCCTCCACTTGAGGCAGGAACTCCCCTCCAACCTGAAGAGGACAAGCCACCCTTTTCCGGTCGAGTACCATGGCCTCGGACTTGGAGGAGCTGATCCTCATCCCAGCCGCTTCACACTCGGCTGCGAACCGCCACATCAGAACTCTTGCTGCAGCATTTTGAATCAGCTGAAGGCTTTTAACTGCATTTTGTGGACAACCTGATAGTAACGAATTACAATAGTCCAGCCTTGAAGTAACAAATGCATGGACTAGTTTTTCAGCGTCACTCCTGGATAGGATATTTTTGCAATTGTCCGGAGGTGAAAGAAGGAAATTCTAGAAACCTGTTCAATATGGGATTTAAATGACATGTCCTGGTCAAAAATAACACCAAGGTTTTTTACTTTATTACCGGAATTCAATGTAATGCCATCCAGGTTAAGTGAATGATGAAGCAGTTTCTTTTTCAAAGACTCTGATCCAAAGACGACAACTTCTGTCAACTTTTTCTTCCCTGTTTGGACAGATCCCAATTGAATGATCTTGGGATTTATGAAGGTTAAATAGCAAGACTGGACAGTACAAAACCTTCATTAATTATTATTTGTTGTCATTGCTTATTGTTTATTTCTGTTTTCTTCTAACTGTTGATCTTGTTTTTATTTGTTTTGAGTATAGAGTTTTGAGTATATATGTTTTAAAATCTTATATTTACTTCTTGTCTTCATTCACATCCCAGGCACCATTAAGAACCAGTCTTCTGATGCTGCCAATTGTAAATAATTTATAACATGGTGAAGCCTTGGTCAACTTGCTTAGCCCAGTTAGCGTTACAATACACTCATGTCTTTTTCTAAAATCAGGGCACAATTCCACCTATTACAGAATCAGCATTGGAAGTATTTACAACTCAGACGCTTGTTACTGCAGACATTTGGTTCTCTTTCAACAACCCCTACTGTAAACCTCCTCACACAAATAATGAAAGTTTTTGGCAGAGGTCATGAAGCTTCAGTGTATTACTCAATGGTCTTGAAATGCTCAGATAAGAGTGCTTCTTACCTTAGATTTACTTGGGAGGGAGATCTTGGCATCTCATTCACAGACAGGGAGTGGAATGGGATCTTACAAAACATAAAAATGATGTCTATGGAACTCAGAACTAGACTTGTCCAATTCAAGATCCTGAACAGAGTTTATTGGACCCCTTCAAAGCTGTATAGAGTCTAGCTAAAACAGAACACAGACTACTGGATATGCCAGTTTGGGGAGGGCACTTTGACTCATATGCTGTTGAGCTGTTAAAAAATACAAGACTTTTGGTCTGAGATTCATAGCTATGTGATAAAGATTATATGACGGGATATACTGTTGTAAAATGGGAGTTTTTACTCTCTTTCCTCCCTGTGCACCACTGTGTCCGTTTCCGAGACCCAACCAGTAAAACCAGCAAAGTATTTACCTTGTGAAATAATGAGAAATGGTTAAGTATAAAATCAAGATTTAATGCCAAAATGATCAGTGTACAGAGTATACAACTGAACAGATACAGAGTGACGTTCACCTTCAGTACCGGGCCCCCCTCAGCCCATCTTAGGGATGAACTGAGAGGATCAAAGAATGGAGCGTGAGTCCTGCGTTTATCTTTGCCTGTTCTTAACCCTCCTAAAGGGGGTCATCCTCTGGTATCAGTTTATCCTTGACTATGTGTTGCATCTTATGTGATATCAACAGTTATGTTGTGTAAGCTGTAGCAGTGAGCGGTGCGGCAGATAAGCAACAAGGGCAGATATATTTAATTAGGGCAGCAAAGAGATGATTAGAAAAGGCCACAGAATCATACATACATAACAATAACCTTTTCCCAGAGGTTGTATATTCTGGGGGACCCATCCCAACTTGATGACCTCCTGCCCCATATTGCAGAGTGGCACTGATGCTGGGGCGCAAACTTATAATTTCAGAATGGAAGGCTTCATCATCCCCCTCTGGCAACCTCACTTAGCCGAACTGGCCATGCTGGAGGGTCTGTCATACAGGTTAATACATAGAGTGGAAAGCTTTAATCTGAAATGGGAACAATACTTGCTCATTATGAAAGACCCCCCTGTAGGAGTTGTGGTAGCCAGCTGAGGATTTTTTTCCCGTTATTTTCATTACTATTACTTTTAAATAATAAGTTTTATTTTATTGCTGCTGTGATGTCTTGCGTTATAATTTGTTAGATTGTCCTCTTCTGTTTTTTTACACAATAGTGTGTAAATGCTTTATAGTGTTCACACAATAATTCCCAGATGACTTGCATATAATTTAGGTCATCAGAATGAAAGAAATCCACATAGTGTTCATCTTCAAATAAGAATATTGGCTGACAAAATCTTGATTCATACAAATTAATTCATTGTTATTTCGGCTACTTGCCTTCATAATTGTTTAAGGGCAACTTATGTAGAGGTTGAGTTGCCACCTAACCCAAATCCATATAAAGAGGCTTTTAACCCTCCATGTAGCCATCCATGATTTGATTCCCAACCTTGAGACCTTTGCTGCAGACAAACTTTGTCTCTTCTACCTGCATGCACACATACAGACACTTAGCAATCAGCCTGCTTACACCGAAGGCGAATGCTATGGCTCTTTCTGCAGGAAATATCCAAAGGTTGTCCCGGAATCTTATGTTTACCACCAAATGTGTTCATGCACAATACTGTCAGTAAATAACATGGATTTCTGTAAAAATTATTTAACATCTTGGTTTACTTCTTTCCACTAGGTCATGTATCAAACGTCGTTGGCAACACTCAACAATCATCATGTCTGCTCCTCAAACTTCAGCTTCAAAGGGCAAAGTCATGCTAAAAGAATATTCTGGACAATACATTGAAACGGGACACATCTTTCGGTGGATGACCTCCCATTTGGCTCGTCGAATCAAAACTGTACGTCATTCTGCGCAACTAATTGAGGAGTGGCGCTCTGACCCAGCTCATCCGATCAAGATGTTTCTGTTCACCCATCTGTCCCAACCTCCTGCCTTCTTTTCCGCACTATCTGTTAAGTTCACTGGCAGAATTGAGTTTATTTTTGTGGATGTACGTCACTGGGACAACCAGAGCACCCTCTTAGACATTGGTGTGACACAGAGCCCTGCTTCTATACTTAAAATGCCAGAGGGTATCTATCACTATGGTAACAGGTAACATTAAGCATTAACAAGATTTAAAATCATATACAGAATAAATAACTGTAAATTGTCTTTTCTCTTGTGTGCTACTCTCAATTGAAACTTTTTTTCTTCCTGAAGTACTGGGGAGTATCTGTCTCTTGCTGCCATGGATACATTCCTGCGTTCGGTCCAGCCAGAAGTCAATGATCTGTTTGTCCTCAGCCTGATACTCATAAATTTGCTGGCCTGGATGGATCTCTTCATTACACAGGTCTCTTACTATGTTTTAATCTGATGCTTGGGTGACATGGAGCTGCGAGCCCTTCCTAAAGCTGTTGATGCTATAGTCAAGCTATGTGTTTCTCCTTTAAGCTTAAAAGTGGTTCAAAATCCTTTATTTTTTCACCAGGTTGTGCTGTAAATGAGAACGAATTCTCATTTACAGCATAACTTAGTCAAGAGGCCCAAAAATGCAAAAACACATAAATGTATGTAAACCCATAAAGACGTCATAAAACAAGCATATTGGCAAAGGTAAAAGAAAAAAAGGTAAGGGAGGTAGTGGAAAAATCATGTTTGTATATATATGCATATGCAGGCATTTGAGTGTGGGAAAAGAGGTGTGATCAATATTCAATTCAATTCAGTTTTATTTATATAGCGCCAATTCAGAACACATGTTGTCTCAATAGTATAGAGTTAAGGTGTGTATGGACGTATGCACAAGTATACATAAATGTATCTGTGTATTTATATCTTCCAGGCATTCCATAAGAAGTCTAATTGGGCTGGTTGATTAATGATTTCTTATTAATCCTTTGTCAAAAACATTGAGCAGCGTATGCATTTGCCAGCGGTACATTCTGTAAAGCATCCCAGTGATGTGTAGGGATCTGACATATTAAGGTGTAAATCAAATGACTCAGCCATGGCCAGATCTTTTTTAACTCTGGTTGGGTGATCATGACTACATGCAAAGTGACACCCCAGGAAGGGTTTAAAATCTAAAAAAAACATGGGATTCATACTTAATAGTTTGAATTCTTTATTACCAATAAACATGATCAAAAACTGAACCAAACTTTAAAGTATCTAACTTGATTTGGTACTAAAAGCGGCTTTTTTAGATAATGTTTACCTAATTAAACGTTATTATAATAATGAATAAATTAAATAAATTAATTATTGTATCTCCGCAGATTAGGTTGTTTGTGCTCAACATGTTTGTGAATAAAAGCATTCTGCCACAGGAGGTTTCATACAGAAGTATCTTATTACTTCATAAATAATGTAAATTTTCTTTTAATGTAAGCTTAAAAGAAAGAAAAACTGATACAGCATGGTTTAAATAGATGTGTATGAAATGGACATAATAGCAATGAGTAGGTACAAAATGGGAGCACACATTGGAGGAGGAAATTGACTTGGAGCCTGGTGTGAGCACAGGCTTTGAAAAAAGTATTTTCAGTTGTCATACATTTTTAAATTCAGGTAGAGTACATAAAATGTCATCATTGTATTGTTAACCTATTAAAGATTTATTCATTTATTTATCCATCTTAAGTGTAGTGCCATTAAAATATAAAAATTTATATATCCATATTGGTTTGTTATAATAAAATCTTAAATATTTTATCCAAGCATCTGAGGCTTTGATCACAACAAATCTGTGTTTTCATCAAAGTTGTTCACAAGGTAATGCTGCTTTGAAAATAACTCAAAAATACAGGACAGAACCCAGTTTTATCATCAAATATGGGACAATTCCATATTTTAAGGGACATGTGGCAACCCTACCCAGCTCACTATTTCTAACAAAGAGGGAGAAACGAAACAGCGAACCACACAAAGCTATACTGAGTAGACTCTCCTAATAGTTTTACACCAGTGCCTCAATATCTTCTCTTGCAGCTAAACAGACAGTGAAAGAATATGAAAAGAGGTGCTGCTATAGAGCATTACCCACCAAACAGATAAGCATATGCTCCTTCTTCACTGTATTAAACTTTGTCTTCTTCTTTTGACAGTTTTCGACTGAGGTATAGTATGGGACAGTCAATTTCTGCTGGAAGAAAATGGTTCCCATCTCTCCGTTAGATGCATCATTTTGCATGTTAAAAGGGAGAGAGAAGTTAGATGTGTGAAGCAGAGAGAGCCTGTTTTACTGTCTTAAATGCCACTAGATGCGAACTTAGCATCAGGTGCCCCAGTGTATATGGAACAGTTCTTTACGTTAGGTGGATTTGTGGATCTTGTTAGACTCAGCAAAGTTTGGGATAAACCTATTGTAGTACCTGGCCAGCCCATGGATCACCCCACCTTTTTTGGGTGAAGGGCTGTGGGCAGGCAGCAACAGCTGTGGTCTTTTTCTACCTGAGGCAGCACCTGCCCACAGCCCAGGTGTACCACAAATATACCTCCTTCTGTCCAACTGCACTCTTGGGTTAGCCATGAGCCCCATTTGCGTCAGTGACTGGACCACTGCATATATATATATATATATATATATAATGTACAGTACAGACGAAAAGGTTGGACAGACCTCATTCAAAGAGTTGTCTTTATTTTTATGACTATGAATATTGTAGCTTCATACTGAAGGCATCAAAACTATGAATTAACACATGTGGAATTATATACTGAACAAAAAAGTGTGAAACAACTGAAAATATGTCTTATATTCTAGGTTCTTCAAAGTAGCCACCTTTTGCTTCGATTACTGCTCTGCACACTCTTGGCATTCTGTTGATGAGCTTCAAGAAGTAGAAAACCTGAAATGGTTTTCACTTCACAGGTGTGCCCTGTCAGGTTTAATAAGTGGGATTTCAAGCCTTATAAATGGGGTTGGGACCATCAGTTGTGTTGTGCAGGAGGTGGATACAGTACACAGCTGATAGTCATACTGAATAGACTGTTAGAATTTGTATTATGGCAAGAAAAAAGCAGCTAAGTAAAGAAAAACAAGTGGCCATCATTACTTTAAGAAATGAAGGTCAGTCAGTCCGAACAATTGGGAAAACTTTGAAAGTGTCCCCAAGTGCAGTCGCAAAAACCATCAAGTGCTACAAAGAAACTGGCTCACATGAAGACCGCCCCAGGAAAGGAAGACCAAGAGTCACCTCTGCTGAGGACGATAAGTTCATCCGAGTCACCAGCCTCAGAAATCGCAGGTTAACAGCAGCTCAGATTAGAGAACAGGTCAATGCCACACAGAGTTCTAGCAGCAGACGCATCTCTAGGACAACTGTTAAGAAGAGACTGTGTGAATCAGGCTTTCATGGTAAAATAGCTGCTAGGAAACCACTGCTGAGGACAGGCAACAAGCAGAAGAGACTTGTTTGGGCTAAAGAACACAAGGAATGGACATTAGACCAGTGGAAATCTGTGCTTTGGTCTGATGAGTCCAAGTTTGAGATCTTTGGTTCCAACCATCGTGTCTTTGTGCGGCGCAGAAGAGGTGAACGGATGGACTCTACATGCCTGGTTCCCACCGTGAAGCATGGAGGAGGAGGTGTGAAGGTGTAGGGGAGCTTTGCTGGTGACACTGTTGGGGATTTATTCAAAATTGAAGGCATACTGAACCAGCATGGCTACCACAGCATCTTGCAGCAGCGTGCTATTCCATCCGGTTTGCGATTAGTTGGACCATCATTTATTTTTCAACAGGACAATGACCCCAAACACACCTCCAGGCTGTGTAAGGGCTATTTGACCAAGAAGGAGAGTGATGGGGTGTTGCGCCAGATGACCTGGCCTCCACAGTCACCGGACCTGAACCCAATCGAGATGGTTTGGGGTGAGCTGGACCGCAGAGTGAAGGCAAAAGGGCCAATAAGTGCTAAGCATCTCTGGGAACTCCTTCAAGACTGTTGGAAAACCATTTCAGGTGACTGCCTCTTGAAGCTCATCAACAGAATGCCAAGAGTGTGCGGAGAAGTATGTATGTAAATATATATATATATATATATATATATATATATATATATATATATATATATACATACTGTATGTATATATATATATATGTATATATATCTCCATCATGATGCTGACAGAGACCTGGCTAACAACTGACCCCGGACATTGACGTAGAACTGGCAGGATTCAAGTTGCTGCGGGTGGACAGGACAAGGGAAAGCGGTAATTCACAAACACTGCTAGTCCCCAGCAGCATTTGTGAATGAAAGATGGTGTAACCCTGGGCACATCACTGTGAAAGAGCAACTCTGCACTAGAGACATTGAACTGTTAGCCGTTAGCATGCGACCATACTACCTCCCCAGGCAATTTTTGCATGTTATCGCAATAATGATGTAATCCGGAGGCAGCCTGTGATGCTCTTCAGTCTGTAGTCAGTACACTGCAGACACATTGTTCACAAGCACTTTTTTTTTTTTTATATCGGGGGATTTTAATTCAATTCAGTTTTATTTATATAGCGCCAATTCACAGCACATGTCGTCTCAAGGCACTTCACAAAGGGTTTGGAATGGTGCGGGGTTGTTGGGGAGGTTAGATTAAACTACTGAGTGTTAGAGTTTGACCATTTTAGAATGGGCTATGTGTAGGGGTACTAAGTAAAATAATAAACTGATTATGTTTGTCCATGTAGAGCCCACTGGTGGGCATTGTTATACTAAAAACCACAAGGATTGTGAGTACCTCTCTCTGTCAGACTGATTATAACCATTGGAAAAGAGAAGGGGTCATACAGGTAGCAGAAATGGAGGGTGTGTTTGCACCTCAACAATAACTGAGCCGGTTTTGGCTAAACCTGACTCCCCCTTACTCCATCCAACAGGGAGGGAGGAAGGCGGAGGTAAAAATAATTGGAGAGTGGTGTTTCCTTTTGCATTGTGTGAAAGGTGGGTAACTTTAAAATGGGTTAAATCAATTCAATTGAATCATATACACTGCTCAAACATATAAAGGGAACACTTAAACAACACAATATAACTCCTAGTAAACCAAACTTCTGTGAAATCAAACTGTCCACTTAGGAAGCAACACTGATTGACAATCAATTTCACATGCTGTTGTGCAAATGGAATAGACAACAGGGGTAAATCTTTGCCGATTAGCAAGACACAATAAAGGAGTGATTATGGATAGTCAAAGCGCTGGTTTCCAAGAACCATTTCCCAAATTAGATTGTTGAAAAGTAAAATAAAATACATTGAAAGCACATAAATAGTGTATTTGTTGGCCATGCTATTTTGTTGTTATAACAAGCTACTATATTCATATGCAATATAGAATTAATTATAGCATTGATCAAGGATATCTGTAGGACAAATGACAATTGCCCACCATGACTTTTCGTTCAAGGGACGAAGACTGTATATTGCAAATGGCTTTAAAACCTTCTGTCAGTACATGCTTATCATAACTTGTCACAATAAATTAGAAAGGAGTATGATAATTCACCAGTTAAAAATGTAATTCTGAACCTCTTTAACTGTTGGCCCAGTGGTCCCGGCAGAGATATGCTCATTTTTCACCGTGTCTTTTGCAGCAGTATAAACACACAAGATAACATTTTAAGATCCTTCAGATATGGCTAACTCAACCGGATAAATGCTACAGGAAACATACATGTTGTTGCCCCACCCCCTCATGGCCATTATCTTTGGAAACTACAGACTCTCAGACTCTCACCTTTCCATTGAAGTATTGTGCATCTTTGTAAGAAATTGTGCAGTGACACAATTTCCGTGCATATCGTAGGCAATAAAAATTGCAGTCACATTTGCTTTACACAAGTCAGTTTTACGCACTGCTCTAGACACAGTTAGCACGTTGTTTTTTACATATCTGTTTGGTCCCTTTTTTTTTTTTCCTTGAACATCAATAATTATAATGGTGCAGAAGAGGAACCATTTTTGAAGCTTTGGAAAAACTTTTGAGCACCAATGATGTTGAAACCAAGGAGACAGGAGTAAGGATTTTGAAGTGGAGGAATGTCATCTTATGGATCCACTTCATGAGTAAGTTGTACTGTTACTTTTCAGGAAAATAATTTATTATCTTGTAATTAGATAACTTAGCAATGAAGGACCCCCACAGCCACCCTTGCCTGCAGAACAAAAGGAACATATGTCCTGTATGGACAATTGGTTCAAGGAATGTTGTAAAGCTCTTAGATTACCAATACCACTTTACTGTTACAGGATTGCAGCATTGCTTTGGTATGTTATTTAGCTATTTTGCAGTACAGTAGGAAATAATTTCTTGTTTTAGAAAACATAGAAATAAACTACCGTATTTCTATATTTTTATAGCCGGGACAACGCAAGACCATCCAGCACAGACAGGACACTGCCTCTCACCACTTTGTCTAAGCCTTTATCTTCTTCAAGGTAAGAAGTCTATTTTCCACACCATTGTGGTTACAAAATAAGCATGATTCAATTCAGTTCAATTCAGTTTTATTTAAATAGCGCCAAATTCACAGCACATGTCTCAAGACACTTCACATACATTCCAATTAATACTAACAGTGCAGTCAGATTCAGTTTATTATTCAAATTGCATCGAGTGAGTGAGTGAGTTGCAGCATTCACTCCTCCTAGATGAGCATGTAGAGACAGTGGACAGTCACTGGCATTGACTTTGCAGCAATCCCTCATACTGAGCATGCATGTAGCGACAGTGGAGAGGAAAAACTCCCTTTTAACAGGAAGAAACCTCCAGCAGAACCAGGCTCAGCGTGAGCGGCCATCTGCCACGAGCGACTGGGGGTTTGAGAGAACAGAGCAGAGACACTAAAAGAACACAGAAGCACTGATCCAGGAGTATTTTCTATGGGAAAGAAAGGTAAAACATTAATGGTAGTGGCTTCATCTAGGAGAGAAAGAGAGGTAAACAGATGAACTTTGAGCCATTTTTAAGTCTAGCGTATGAAAGAGACCACATATAGTTAGTCACAGTAGAAGCTCAGCCAGTAGCTATGTCTAGGAGAGAAGACAGGGCCAAGTTTATCATCTGTAGAAGGAGAACATTAAGTTGTTGGCAGCAACAACTTGGCCGATGACCCCCTCCAGGAAGGTGCCACAGTTACACACAGAGCTACAGGGGTTGGACAATGAAACTGAAACACCTGTCATTTTATTGTGGGAGGTTTCGTGGCAAAATTGGACCAGCCTGGTAGCCAGTCTTTATTGATTGCACATTGCACCAGTAAGAGCAGAGTGTGAAGGTTCAATTAGCAGGGTAAGAGCACAGTTTTGCTCAAAATATTGAAATGCACACAACATTATGGGTGACATACCAGAGTTCAAAAGAGGACAAATTGTTGGTGCACGTCTTGCTGGCGCATCTGTGACCAAGACAGCAAGTCTTTGTGATGTATCAAGAGCCACGGTATCCAGGGTAATGTCAGCATACCACCAAGAAGGATGAACCACATCCAACAGGATTAACTGTGGACGCAAGAGGAAGCTGTCTGAAAGGGATGTTCGGGTGCTAACCCGGAGTGTATCCAAAAAACATAAAACCACGGCTGCCCAAATCACGGCAAAATTAAATGTGCACCTCAACTCTCCTGTTTCCACCAGAACTGTCCGTCGGGAGCTCCACAGGGTCAATATACATGGCCTGGCTGCTAAAGCCAAACCTTTGGTCAATCATGCCAATGCCAAACGTCGGTTTCAACAGTGCAAGGAGCGCAAATCTTGGGCTGTGGACAATGTGAAACATGTATTGTTCTCTGATGAGTCCACCTTTACTGTTTTCCCCACATCTGGGAGAGTTGTGGTGTGGAGAAGCCCCAAAGAAGCGGTACCACCCAGAATGTTGCATGCCCAGAGTGAAGCATGGGGGTGGATCAGTGATGGTTTGGGCTGCCATATCATGGCATTCCCTTGGCCCAATACTTGTGCTAGATGGGCGTGTCACTGCCAAGGACTACCGAACCATTCTTGAGGACCATGTGCATCCAATGGTTCAAACATTGTATCTTGAAGGCAGTGCCGTGTATCAGGATGACAGTGCACCAATACACACAGCAAGACTGGTAAAAGATTGGTTTGATGAACATGAAAGTGAAGTTGAACATATCCCATGGCCTGCACAGTCACCAGATCTAAATATTATTGAGGTGTATTGGTAATGGGGTGTTTTGGAGGAGCGAGTCAGGAAACGTTTTCCTCCACCAGTATCACATAGTGACCTGGCCACTATCCTGCAAGAAGAATGGCTTAAAATCCCTCTGACCACTGTGCAGGACTTGTATATGTCATTCCCAAGACGAATTGACGCTGTATTGGCAGCAAAAGGAGGCCCTACACCATACTAATAAATTATTGTGGTCTAAAACCAGGTGTTTCAGTTTCATTGTCCAACCCTTGTATGTCAGATGTAGCTTCTAGAAAAAACGGAGAACATAGAGTTGAAAGCTGAAATAACAGCAAATAATGCAAAATTGGAGATTATTATGAGAATGTAGCAGAAAGATGAATAGCAGCATGACTACAGAGATGGCTCAGGATAACCTAAGGCACTATAAGCTTAATCGAAAAGGAAGGTTTTAAGCCTAGCCTTAAAAGTAGACTGGGTGTCTGCCTTAGGGACTAAAGTGGGAGCTGGTTCCACAGGAGAGAAGTCTAACTAAAGGATCTGCCTCCCATTCTATTTCTAGAGACTCTAGGAACCACCAGTAAACCTGCAGTCTGAGAACGAAGTGCTCTGTTAGGAACATATGGAACAATCAGATCTCTGCTGTATGATGGAGCTTGATTATTAAGGGCTTTATATGTGAGAAGACTAGAATTTTATATTCTGATCTGGATTTAACAGGGACCCAATGAAGGGAAGCTAAAATAGGAGAAATATTATCTCTCTTTTTAATTTTCATCAGAACTCTTGCTGCAGCATTTTGAATCAGCTGAAGGCTTTTAACTGCATTTTGTGGACATCTTGATGGTAAACAATTACAATAATATAGCCTTGAAGTAACAAATGCATGGACTAGTTTTTCAGCATCACTCCTTGATAGGATATTTCTAATTTAATCACACCAAGGTTTTTTACTTTATTACCAGAGGTCAATTTAATGCCATCCACATTAATTGATTGACTGAGCAGTTTCTCTGGTCCAAAGACAACAACTTATGTCTTGTCTGAATTTAGAAGCAGAAAATTTAAAGTCATACAAGTTTTTATGTCATCAAGACATGCCTGTAGTCTAACTGGTTGGGCTAAACAGGATTTATGGATAGAAAAAGCTGAGTATCATCACCTCATAATTTGACCTATTGGAAGCATATATATACTGAAGAGAATTGGCCCAAGCACTGAACCCTGTGGTACTCCACAATTAACCCTAGAGTTTGAAGATGATTAAACATTTACATGAACAAACTGGAATTTCTCAGACAAATAGTGCTGTTCCCATGATCCCTACAGCATGTTGCAGCCTTTCTAAGAGAATATTATGATTGACTGTATCAAACGCAGAACAAGTACAGACAAAAGTCTGTTGTCTGAGGCCAGGATAATATCATTAGTAACTTTCACCAGTGCTGTTTCAGTGCTATGATGAGCTCTTAAACCTGACTGAAACTCTTCAGATCATTGCTGTGTAAATGCTCACACATTTGATTAGCAACTATTTCCTCAAGACTTTTAGATAAGAACAGACGATTAGACATAGGTCTGTACGTTAGTAAATCATCTTGATCAAGCAAAAGTATCTTAAGTAAAGCTTTAATTACAGCTACCTTGACCTCTAATATACAAGTTAGTTTAGATGAAGCTAATATTTCTGATAACTCAAAGCTCCACTGGATCAAAACAATCAGTTTCTACAGTTACTTCCAATGCTGTCCTACTTACTGAGGATAAAGTAATCATGTTCGGGTGTATGCCAATGATTTTATTTTTAATAGAATCAATTTTATTTAAAAAGAATCCCATAAAGCTGTTGCCCACCACTGAGTTATTTTGTTAAAAATTGAACAGATGCTCTACTATAATGAACATTTCTTTCAGGTGTGGAGTACTCATTTAAATTAAACTCAAAGGTTATTAAAAATGGTCAGGCAGGACAGGGTTATATGGAAATGATGTTATTTCTTTACACTCAGTGCCATATGTTAGCACAAGGTCCAGAGAATGAAGACAAATGTGGGTAGGTTTGTTAATGTTTTGAGCACAGCCAGTTGAGTCTATAGCCCTATAGGCTATATTTAGGCTATCACTTTCAGGGTCAACATTAATGTTAAAATCCCCCACTATAATAACCTTATCTGTATTTAACACTAAATCAGATAAAAAAGGTCTGAAAACTGATCTAAAAATTGAGAGTAAGGGCCTGGTGGACGGTATAAAACAACAAACAGAAGTGGTTTTAGTGCTTTGCAATTTGGATGAGGAAAACTAAGAATTAAATATTCAAAAGAGTTAACTATTAATTGGTCTGGGACTAATCCATAAATCAGACTGAAAGATGGTTGCTCCTCCTCCTCGCCCAGTATTTTGAGGAATGTGAAAATTTTAATAATTAGAAGGAGTTGACTCACTCACTAAACATGTCGTCACTGGTCAGATCAGGGAGGGGACCAGATACATTGTTTTGGCAAACTTACACTCCAAAGCAACACTAGCTTTGGTGACCTCCGATTGGCGTAACTGGGTGTCATTACCGCCAGAGTGAATAACAATCTTACTGTATTTACGCTTATCTTTAGCCAGCAGTTTCAGGTAGGATTTGATGTCGCCCATTCTGGCCTCTGGCAGACATTTGACTATAGTTGCTGGTGTCTCTAGTGCCATGATGTGTCATTACAGTGTTAGCATTGTGTTACTAAGCTTATTAAAGGTTAGTGTCGGATGCAACTTCATTTTAAAATGTCATTTAGAAAAACTGAGTCAAATTTAGTCTTCAGCATATGTCTTTCTGTTTCTGCATTGGTCCAGCAGAAGAAGATGAGAAGTATAAGCCACCAGCCCATCAGCTAAGTACTGCCTCAAGGCCTGTGAAACACAAGGTAGCTTCTGCCCCAAGACAAAGGAGCAGCTCATCCAGGCCTACATGTGGCACTCTCCAGGTGAGCCTGACACTGAGCCACAAGCACATTTTCCCAAAGGCATCCCCCACAACCCTGAATTGACACCACAAAATCATGGTCACAGCTGAGCCTATGCAACAGTTTTTAGTACAAGCACAATCCGGACCACAAATAAGAATGCACAAAGAACAATTTCAGCCGGCAAGATATTCAAGTACTCACTTTTATAACTGAATACCTTTTTGTCTTCTTGGCCATTATAATACATGCTGGATTGGTGCAGGTCCCTTCGAGAGCCAACCTCTGGAGAACAAAGTGGCCGTAGAACTTCCTGTTTCCACACCAATGCATGTCCCATTTGAGGTCATGCATTGATTTGAGGCCATCTTCTGGTCTATTTGAGCACACCTTCTGGTCTATTCATCTTTCTAACATCGAAGCTGATGAAGAAAACCAGACGTATAAAGGAACACCTCAATACGACAGACTGTTCAAGGTTAGACCAGTCTATGATATAAAGACTGCATGTCGCTCTGTTTTCCATCCAGGCAGGGAAATATGTGTGGATGAGTGCATGGTGGTGAACAAGGCCGGGATAGGGTTCCTTAAGTATATGAAAGATAAGCCCACCAAGTTTGGTTGCAAACCTTTTGGTAGACTCAAGTTGTGGATACACATGAAACTTGTTCATCTATGAGGGGAAGCCTGAGAGAGAGTTAAACAGGAGGGCCTCAGCATGACATCAGTAATAGACTTGATGTATTTTGACCTTCTTGGCAAAGGTTATCATCTTTATGTCGATAACTAGGGGCGATGGTTGGCGACAGGGTTCGTCCTGTAACCGGTAGTTTGCCAGTTCGGACACCTGCTATATCTATCTCAGTCGTTGTGTCTTTGGGCAAGACACTTCAACCGCCTTACCTGCTGATGGTGGTAAGAGGGCTCAGTAGCGCCTGTCAACGGCAGCCTCACTTCTGTCAATCTGCCCCAGAGCAGCTGTAGATACAATGTAGCTCACCACTGTCAGAGTCTGAATGTGTGTATGAATTGGGTGGATGACTGATTGCAGTGTAAAGTGCTTTGGAGTCTCCTGGAAATTGATAAAAGCCCTATAAAAATGCAGGCCATTTACCATAGCTTAAGGAGGAATGGACATCAGACGCCCTCTTCCAGTATTATTCAGTTAGAGGGAAAACTATGAAACGGTACAAGACTGTCCTTTAACATTTATAGACATTGCTGTGGTGAACCTTTTCATCTTGTTGAAGATGTTGCCCACTGGAAAAGGAGACACTGTTACAGAGGCAGTTCAGGGAGGTCCTCATTAAAGAGCTCATTGAGTCTAAAGCTTCTGTTGCTGCACCTGCTCCACACCCCCAGTCCCTCTAACACCTGCATGTACAAGCAGGTACTAGAGGAACTGGTATTTGTACTTATTATTAGTGAAAACCTCTCTGCTGATGTTGCATGGTATTGATCTTTAGAAGTTTTTAGTGGATTGTATTATTATTGTTTTTATGTTTGTTGCCCATGTATGTAACAGATCTCTCTTGTAAACGAGACAATGAGTCTGAAGAGACTTTCCTGTATAAATAAATTTTAAAAAACTCTCTATGTGAGACTGCCACTGACATGAGGAGGGAAGTGGGTGTTCTGTAGGAAGCAGGACAGAAAAACAAGGACTCCAGTCTACTGCACCAGATGTAATTTTGCCCTGGGTTTCACATGCAACAGAATTTGTTTCAAGGGCTAATGCAGCAAGTTGTATGGTGTGTTTTTTACTTTGTTCATAGTTTATTTTGTACAACTAGCTCTCCTGTCTGGCCCTCTGGGAGTGGTGGAAGAAAACGAGGTTCGGCTAGCAAAGTGATTTTGTTTCAGTGGCTACATGACATCATGGGAATTCCAGCTGTGACTCCTCCTTCCAAGGATGTTCTCACAGTAGTTTAATCAGGGATGCAGAGTTTCTGATTGTCTTTGACTGTGTACAGTTCAGTCCATGTTTCATTCATTTTTTCTATGTTTCTTGTAAATCCATGTTGTAATTAGGATTGTTCATATAAACCTAAGCCACAACAGTCTACAATAAATTGTGTTTTTTTATTGCTTCATGCAGGATGGCAGAGGGCAATTCCAGAATGGATACAGTTTCTGGACAGCTCCCAGTGATCTCTCCAGCTTCATTTCCCGCTTTATTGTCTCCTCACCTTCTTTTAAAGTTTAACATTTGTTGATTAGGTTGACTTTATGGTCAAGAATGTTTTTTGTTTTTAACTATTTTATTAAATTACATTGTTCCTATGTTTACCTGTTGACAACAACAATAACAATATAATAATTCTTGAAAGCTTTCATTCAATTTATTCAGTTCTCAGGGAACAGCTGAGGTCAAATGCACGTGGGTAAAGATTTCAAGCTCTCTCTTCTAAGAAATCAGATTTTTATTTAAAGAGGGAACCAATATGACTTTAACTATGGCTCTCTGCACACTATACATAGACGCTATATGTATATCTATATATAGATAGACATATATATGTATATATATATTCATCAGGGACCGGGTTGCGGGGTCAGCAGACTCAGTAGAGTCACCCAGACATCCCTCTCCCCAGATGCCTTCTCCAGCTCCTACGGGGGAAGCCCAAGGCGTTCCCAGGCCAGCCAAGAGACATGGTCCCTCTAGCGTGTCCTGGGCCATCCCCTAGGCCTCCTCCCGGTGGGACGTACCTGAAACACCTCCGGTATAGATGCCCAAGCCACCTCAACTAGCTCCTGTCGATGTGGAGGAGCAGCGGCTCAAATCCGAGTTCCTCCCAGTTGGCCAAGCTCCTCACCCTATCTCTAATAGAGTGCCTGGCCACCCTATGGAGGAAGCTCATTTCAACTGCTTGTATCTCGTGATCTCATTCTTCTCACCTTCCTCTAGGTGAGGGTAGGAACGTAGACCAACCGGTAAATCGAGAGCTTCGCTTTTCGGCTCAGCTCTCTCTTCACCACAACGGACCGGCACAGTGCCCCCATTACTGCTGCAGCTGCACTGATCTGTTTGTCGATCTCCCACTCCATTCTCTCCTCACTCGTGAACAAGACCCCAAGACACTGGAACTCCTCCACCTGAGGCAGGAACTCCCCTCCAACCTGAAGAGGACAAGTTAACCTTTTCCGGTTGAGAACCATGGCCTCGGACTTGGAGGAGCTGATCTTCATCCCGGCCGCTTCTCACTCGGCTGCGAACCACCCCAGTGCATGCTGTAGGTCTTGGCTAGAGGGGGCCAGCAGGACCACGTCATCTGCAAAAAGAAGAGACGAAATCCACTGGTCCCCAAACCAGACCCCCTCCGGCCCTTGGCTGCACCTAGAAATCCTGTCCATAAATGTTATGAACAGGTGACAAAGGGCAGCCCTGCCGGAGTCCAGCATGCACCAGGAACAGGTCCGACTTAGTGCTGGCAGTGCAGACCAAACTCCTGCTCCGCTTGGACAGAGACTGGATGGTCCCTAATAAAGGGCCCCCGATTCCATACTCCTGGAGCACCCCCCACAGGGCATCACGAGGGACACAGTCGAGTGCTTTCTCCAGGTCCACAAAACGCATGTGGACCGGTTGGGCAAACTCCCATGAACCCTCGAGTACCCTGCAGAGAGTGTAGAGCTGGTCCAGTGTTCCACGGCCGGGACGAAAACCACACTGCTCCTCCTGAAGCTGAGGTTCGACTATCGGCCGAACACTCCTCTCCGATACCCTGGCGTAGGCCTTACCAGAGAGGCTGAGGAGTGTGATCCCCCCTGTAGTTGCAACACACCCTCCGGTCACCCTTCTAATGAAGTCGAGGTCAGCAGCTTCCTACCGCCCACTGTAAACAGTCTTGGCAAAGCACTGCTTCCCCTTCCGAAGGCGCCGGACGGTGTGCCAGAATCGCTTTGAGGCCAACCACAGTCCTTCATGGCCTCACCGAACTCCTCCCAGGCCCAAGTTTTTGCCTCTGCCACAGCCTGGGCCACGGCATGCTTGGCCTCACCGTACCCATCAGCTGCTTCAGGAGTCCCACAGCCCAAACACAGCCGATAGGACTCCTCCTTTAGCTTAACAGCGTCCCTTACTGCCGGTGAATATGGTCCACCCGGACTCTATGTTTCCAACATCCCCCGGAATCTGGTCAAAGTTCTCCCGGAGCTGGGAGTTGAATACATCCCTGGCCGAGGGCTCTGCCAGACGTTGCCAGCAGATCCTCACTATGCGCTTGAGCCTGCCAAGTCTGTCCGGCTTTCTCCTCTTCCAGCGGATCCAACTCACCACCAGGTGGTGATCAGTAGACCGCTCAGCCCCTCTCTTCACCCGAGTGTCCAAAACATGTGGCCGAAGGTCTGAAGACACAACAACAAAGTCGATTATTGACCTCCTGCCTAGGGTGTCCCGGTGCCAAGTGCACTGATGAACACCCTTATGCTTGAACATGGTATTCATTACGGACAATCCTTGACTAGCACAAAAGTCCAATAATGAAATGCTACTCAGATTGGTGAGGCCATTCCTCCCGATCATGCCTCTCCAGGTGTCATTGTTGTTTCCCACGTGGGCGTTGAAGTCCCCCAGCAAGATAATGGAGTTCCCAGGAGGGGCACTATGCAGCATCCCCGACAGGGACGCCAAGAAGGCCGGGTACTCCGCTCAGCCCGTAGGCCGAAAAACAACAGTCAGAGACCTGTCCCCAACCCGAAGGCGCAGGGATGCGACCCTCTCATCCAATGGGGTAAATCCCAACACGAGACGGCTGAGCTGGGGGGCAACAAGCACACCCAGCCCAGCCTGCCGCCTCTCCCCGTGGACCACTCCAGAGTAGAAGAGAGTCTAGCCTCTCTCGATTAGCTGCCCAGGCCTGGCTCCAGGGTGGGACCACGGCTCCTCTGAACCGGGCGACGTCACACGCCTCGATTTTATGGTCCTTATGAAGGTGTCTTGAACCGCTTTTTGTCTGACCAGTCACCTGGAGCCTGTTTCCCATGGGAGACCCTACCAGGGGGACTTAAGCCCCAGACAACATAGCCTCTAAATTATTCGAGTACTCAAACCCCTCCACCATGTTAAGGTGGCAGTTTCTATTTCTATGTGTGTGTATATATATATATATATATATATATATATATATATACACACAGATAGATGGATATTTATATATATCAGTCAGTCATTTTCTACCGCTTATTCCATAGTGGGTCGCGGGGGAGCTGGTGCCTATCTCCAGCAGTCTATGGGCGAAAGGCAGGGTATGAATATATATATATATATATGTATATATATATATATATATATAGAGAGAGAGAGAGATTGATATACATATATTTATATATAAAAAAAATATAAATTACAAAGCTGTAATGCTCCACTTGTGAAAAGTAAGCCTGTTAGCTTTCTTCTGAGTACTGTTGCGTTTGCTCGCAGTACTTTTGCGTCCCCATGCAATACTTTTGCGTTTGCTCACAATGCTTCTGCATCCCCACGCAATACCTTCGTGTTCCCTCGCAAACATTGTTAATCACCTTGAGAAAGCTGTGCATTTTGGAACAGCAGCACACATGACAAACTGCTCACAAAACAAACAGCACTGATATGCCATTGGTATGGCTTATTTTTTGTATGCAGGTTAACACACAGTCAACAATGCAATGAAATGCTTGGAATATGAATAACTGTTCAAGTCACTATAAAAAAAAAGTACTAATGGTGTGCAATAAAAAAAGTACACATCGTGCAACAGCAATAAGCCAATGAAGTGTCACAAATGTGGTTTAGTGCAATATTATTGTCCAGAGCTCAGTAGTCGGACAGCTTGTGGATAATAACAGTCTTTAAGTCTGATTGAAGATCCTTTTATTTAAGGCCAATTTCAAAATAAAACTCAAATCTCAAAAACGGGTGTAGTGTTTGTTCCATTTTTGCAGTTGTCTGGTTTGGAAACTATCCCACAAAGTATTGCGAGATAACCCAAAGACTATTGCGTGAGAACGCAAAAGTATTGCGTGGGGACGCAAAAGAAAATAAAATCCACCATGTCTCTTCGCGGGCTCTGTAAATGCTTTTAAATTCTTCCTTTTCACCCTTAAATCATTTTATTTCTGGTCTCTAGAGTGGAACTGCAATGTTTTGGTTTGAATTCCTTGTTATTATAGCTCCACATGCCATTCTTCTACCAGTTATTTTAAACTATTGAAGGACTTCACAACCTCTCCACTTCAAAGAGCGCTCCAGTTTAATCCGTTCGGCCATTTTTGTAGTTTAATAACGGAGATACAATTATCTACATAGGTAGTGGTGCAGAAACATTGCAAAAACGGTAAAAACAATGCAAAGCTGTTTATGTAATATAACCCTAACTCTTACCCTATTAAAGAGAGAGTACCTTCATGTCCTCAAGGAGCTAAAAGGGAGCACATAGCACTTATAAACAGAGGGCAAGATGTTACTGCTATCAAAACAGTGGCCAGAACGTCATATCAACATGCAATAAGTTCATAACTAAAATAAAGTTTTTTGTCACATTAGCGTTTGCAGCTTACCGCTTTGCTGTGTCCGTCGTTTCCATAGACAGGAACTGACCTCTTAATCAGAAGAAGTCTTTCGGCAGAAGTCTTGTTAATACTGGCAGAGGTTGCTGAAGGACTTGTCCTTGAAGTGCTTTGCACAGACGAAAATAATTTTCCTCACTGATGTGGGTACATTTCCATGAAAAATAAAATTTAACCAGGCACTTTTAAGACGTTGTGGTGCTGGGTTGGTGGTGTAATGAATTGTGTGGGTTAATACACCCAACAACCGAACCAAATTTATCCTCCTGCAGTGTAGGTATACTTGAGTTTGGATTACAAAATTGCAGCGAGAAACAAAAATGGTGGATTGATCGACCGGAAGTCCATGACCTTTATTTAGCTGTTCCGCAGCAAATGCTTACGTTCAAAAAACGTAATAGATGATATAGAAAACTGAACAGACTGAAAAATATGACCCAAGCAGAGTATAAAGATATCTCTGCAACACCTGGGGCCTCATGTACAAAAGAGTGCACAGCTTTCATATTAATAGTTTGTGGCGGGAAGAAATTCTGAAACTTGCGGCGCACAAAAAAAATTAGATGTGCAAAACTGCATAGAAATGTCACCACGTAGCCTTCATACATCACAATTTGTGGTGAATTTGGCGTAGCTGCATGTGGCAATTGGACCGCCCGGTCCCCGACCCTAAATACATATGCCAAGTAGTATACGTAGCCATAAGTCACCCATCACGCGTCCAAATAACCGTGGCCATGGTGCTGTGACAGTCAAAGAACTGGTTTCTGTCGGTGGAAAAACGCTTAGAGAGAGACTGTCTGAACATCATGATGGATGTTTGTAGTGAATTACAGCTAACAAACAACTTCTTGAATCATCAGCGACTCAAACGTGACTTGAAATTAAAAGGTTGTTGGCTCAAACTCATGAAAAAAGCATCAGGTTAGATAAAACTGAATAGAATCATGTTTCAGGTGAGTTTTAGTTTTCTGTAGCATATTATTCAGTCAGTCATTTTCTACCACTTATTCCATAGTGGGTCACAGGGAAGCTGGTGCCTATCTCCAGCAATCTATGGGCGAGAGGCAGGGTACACCCTGGACAGGTTGCCAGTCCATCGCAGGGCAACACGCAAACAACCATGCACACACCTAAGGGCAATTTGGAGACCAATTAACCTAACAGGCATGTCTTTGGACTGTGGGAGGAAGTACCTGGTGAGAACCCACGCATGCACAGGGAGAACATGCAAACTCCATGCAGAAAGGCCACCGGCCGGGAATCGAACCCAGGACCTTCTTGTTGCTAGGCAACAGTATTACCAACTGCACCACCGGTTGTTGGCTCAAACTCATGAAAAAAGCATCAGGTTAGATGCTCCATGGATTAAATAAAACTGAATAGAATCATGTTTCACTGGATTTAGATGAGTTTTAGTTTTCTGTAGAATATTATTATCGATTGAAAACGTTTGTGGGGATTCCGCACATTTTCAAACCAGGTCAAAAGTTTGAGTGGGCACAATTTCATGCAACGTTCATTTATGTACATGCTAAATTGTGGGTAAAACATTGCGCCACAAGATTTTTGTGCGCAAGTACACTTCGTACATGAGGCCCTTAGGGACTAAATGTAACTTTTCTGCACTCCAAGAAAATGTATTAAAGGCTTAAAAAGTGGATTTTGCATGAAATGTCCCCTTTAACACAAGAAAAAAAGGGGTGAGGATGTCTTGGGTGAGAAAAAAAAATTGATTTCAAAAACTAAACCAAATTTTTTTTCCCACATTAAGTACATATATAAACCATTAAATAATTCATATTGTAGTTTTGGACTTGTGATTTACAGTGTTGGGAGTAATGGCGTTGCAAAATAACGGCGTTAGTAACTGCGTGACTTTTTTCGGTAATGGAGTCTAATTACTTTTCTCATTTTCGTAACGCCGTTATGATGTTTACAATGTAACGCGACACGTTACCACAACTCAATAAGCGGGGTTTAATAAGAGCATGGTCTGCTGCTGTGGAGAGATCTGCTTTTCTCCCGTAGCAGCAGTGAGTGTTTCTTAAGCCTCTTCAAGGAAAAAGCAGGAGGTGGAGGTGGGGGCAGCAGCACTGACAAATAGCAGCATACATGACGCCGATTGGCTGACAAGGCATCAGGTAGGTGAGTTTTCATCACACAGAGTAAACCAAGAACAAGAGAGAAACATAATGATGTAGGGAAGTTTTGTAAATTCAATGACAGCGTTCAAAAGTTGGAAGTATAGGCAATATTTCACGTTTGCTGAAGTTAAAGACAAAAATGTGCATGTGATTTGCAAGTTAAGTTTGCAAGTTAACAAAAAAATTATCCAAGTCAGTGACTAGCAGCTCCAACCTTATGAAGCACCTCGCATCGTCTCACCCGTCCACAACACTTGTGGCTAACAACCCAAGCCCTGCTGCAGCCAGCGCCAGCTCCAACAATGCTACACCGTGCAAACAGACTAGGCTTGATTTTTCTGGTCAGCAACTTGTAACATAATTTTAGATTCTAAAAAGTAACTGAATAGTAACTAGTTACTTTGATAGTGAAGTAACTGAGTTACTAACTTTTTTTTTTTAAAGTTTCCAACACTGGTGATTTATTATGTCCTTTCTAATTTATTGTGATAAGGTATGATAGTCATGTACTGATAAGTTTTAGGCTATTTGCATTATGCAGCCTTTGTCACAATAAAAGAGTAGTCATGGTGGCCAATTGTCATTTGTCCTACAGATATCCTTGATCAATACTGTAGTTAATTCTGTATCTCATTTGAATATACAAGCTAGGTATGATAATAAAATAGCATGGGCAAAAAAAAAAAATAATACTATTTGTGTGCTTTCATTGTATTTTATTTTACTTTACAACAATCTCCCTTAGAAAATGGGACACTGGATGTTGGAAACCAGTCTTTAGACTATTCATTTAAACAATACAGCTGCAAGTGGAGGCTGGTGGTTTTCTCACTTGCCTTTCAGGGCTTCCGTAACAAAGAGTTCAACTGTAGCTCATATATAAAGAGGTATCCATGTTTAGGTAAAACCATGATTTAATCACAGAAAAGAATGAAGAGTATTTCCATTAATATTTATTTTTTAATTGTTATTCATTTTTATTGACAGGGAGCAACGGTCAAGCGATTTGTTGTTCTAATCAGAACACTTGGAATCTACAACTCCGTATTGTTGGTGTCTTGGCTTCCTGTTTTGGTAGGAAATCATCTTTATCACATTTAGACGGCAGTCCTTGTTACAGTAATATGTTAATCAATTTATAGTTTGAATCACTAAAATAAAAAATAAAATGCAATTTAATTTCAAATGATTGAAGTCCTAGACATCCAAAAAGCACTCCCAGCTCTTGACATTTTCCACATTTGGTTATGTTGCAGATTTATTACAAAACCAATTACATCTATTTTTAGTTACAAACTTCTACAAAGAAAAACTTACATTGACAAAGTGACAAAAGTTTGTTGGAAAGTTTTGAAAGTGTATTAAAAATAAACACAATCAAATGAAAATTAGTACCTTCACAGCCTTTGCTCTATAATTTATTGAACCACCTTTGGCAGCAATAACAGGTTCTAGTTTTCTTGGGTACGTTTCTATAAACTTGGCACATATTTTTGCATATTTTCGCCCCTTCTGTGCAGATCCTCACAAGTCAGGTTATCAGTAGACAGAGATTTTGAGATTTGTTTTAAATACGCAATTTGTATTTATGTCTGGGCATCAGCTGGCCCTCTCAAGGACATTCAGAGACTGCTCCTGAAGCTACTTTTTTGTTATCTTAGCTCTGAGCTTCTGGTCATTGCTGTGCTGGAAACTTCATCACAACTGCTGTCTGAGTGGACTAGTCGCAGCAGGATGCTGCCAATCCTATGCTTCACAGTAAGGATGGTTTTAGCCAGGTAACAAGATAATGTTTTCTCCCTACATGACAGTTGAGTCTGCGGCCAAAACGTTTTATTTTAGTTTTGTCAGACAAGAGAAGTTTCTCCTGTTCTGACATGGGTCACCATGTCCAGCTGGCTTGTAACCCGTAAATGCCTGATTGTTGAAGTGCATTAGCAATGGTTGACCTTTTAGATGGTTCTGTCTGTGAAATGGAATATTGGACCTCTGCCTTAATATTTGAATAATAAACTGAATTTGACTGCACTGTTTAACAGAATGTTAGAATTAGAATGTATGTACCTGACTTGGAATCTGTATAATTTGATAAGATTCACTTTGTAAAGTGCCTTGAGATGACATGTGTTGTGAATTGGCGCTATATAAATAAACTGAATTAATGCACATTGGGTTCTTTGTCACACCACCAGATCTTCGGAGGGCCTGGTACATTTCCGATTAATGGAAACCAGAGCACTTATGGAGGCAGTCGGTGCCGCCAAATAAATGTTGTATCCTTCTCCAGAGATTGTGCTTTGAGATCATAGATCCAAAGGCAATTCCTTCGACTTTTAGTTTCTGCTCTGACATGCACTGTCAATTGTAAGATCTTATATAGACTGCTGTTTCATGCCAAATCATGTTAAACCAAATGAATTAACCTCAGGTGAACTCTAGTTATGTTATAGAACCATCTGTAGCATTTAAGTGGAAACTGGATGCCCTTGAGTTCATGGATTTGTTTTCATTTTTATTTTTAAAAACATTTGGAAAAATTCAAAACTCTTTACTTTGTAATTGGATAATGTGTTGCTACACAGTTGATGGAAAAATGAATTGAATCCTTGCTATAAGAAAATTGCTATAAGACTGTAACATAACAAAATGTGGAAAAAGTGAAGAACTGTGAATACATTCCAGATTGACTGAAACTAATATGATTCCCTATGACACATCCCAGATAGAGTAGCATACAGAACACAAATATACTGTATTTTAAGAGATTTTCATCTTTTAATTGTTAGTTGTCACAGGTAGTATACTATGCTTAAAAGAAGGAACACAAATATAAGCTCCAATTAAAAAGAAGATAATTAAGTACAGGCAGTTTATTCAAAAAATTGTTCTAGCTATGTAGTAATGCAATTTTTATGGTATAAAGAAAAGGTCCTCCCATGCTTGTAATGGACCAAGCAAGTAAGACAAGTGAATACAGTTGTATATTTGATGGTTTTAATTCACTCAAAATAAATAAATAAAAAAACATACTAAAAGAATATGATGTCACAGGACCCATAAAAGGTTTAGCTTTAATAGCAACTTAACATAACTTTAAACTAACTGGTAACAGATATAAACTGACCTATCTAACAAGAGACAAAATTTCATATATGACAAATTTAGACCTTTTTGGCAAAAAACGGGAACAAAATAGTTAGAAATTACTCAACAGAATAAATCAAGCAACAGTAAAAGGTGGGTAATTAGTTGAATTTACCAATAAGCCAACATGACTTGAAGTAACAACTCGTACATCAAAGAAATAAGCAACATTTTGGGGAATTTGCCATTCTGTCCTCCCCTTGATGGAACTGCTCTTAGTAAAGTCCAATCAGCACTTCCTGTCTGTAGTAATGCTGCACACCAGGGTTCATCTTGCAATGCCTACCCTAGGAAGTCCAGAGAAAGCCCTCAGCACCAGTAAAAAAGGGAAAAGACAATCGATATGAAAAAGCATTTAACAAAGTTGAACATACAAACGCTTAATAAATATGTGCCCCACAAATAAAAGTAATGTATTTCAACAGTGTCAAACATTTAATATTTAGGCAAAGCTTGTGTCATATTTGTGAATATGAACAAAAATAACTTATGTTGTGTAGTGTGTTGCTAACATTCACCGTGTGACTGCAGGTGTGGCAATCACAAACCTACAGATGAAACTAAATACTATAACTCAAAAGGCTGTAACTCTAGGAAAAAGGCTGCACTATAACTTTGGTTGTTAGGAGTCGGTGTGTACTGCAATATTTTTGCAGCGAAAGGACCCCTCCTGGAATGAGTACCTGTTCTCTCAAGTTAGAAGCTGTTATAGTTAGGCCCGAGCAGCGACAGCGCTACAAAAGCTGATTGTAATTGCAGAATTTCTTAGTACTTTTTTTCCCTTTAAAGTGGCTTTTTACACGCCTAAACACCCAAAATTTTCCCCCAACTAAAATGTTTGCATTTTAATGAAAGAAAAAGGGGGTGGCGAAATGGCTCTATGGCGACCCCTAAAGTGAGATAGGCCATCTTGTAAATCATAGAGATAAGAAATTTGGTACACATGTACATCTTTTCAAATTGAGAAAAATAAAGTTTCTTGGGGCCATGTCTTAAAGCAAACAGGAAGTTGGCCATTTTTGGTCAAAGGGTAATTTTGGGGCATTTTAGACATTTCATACATGTCAAACGTTAAAGAACTCATAGGGATTTTTAGCTGTCGACTTCCAATTTGGTCAGTATGCCTTTAGGGCATGGGGGAGTAAAAGTTATCAAAATCTAGAGTTTTTGAGCATGTTTAACACACCTGGCCAGGCCACAAACTTCACCTACTCACTAAAAAATTCGGAACGTCACCAGACTTGGTATCTATGGATCTCCTTTGGGTGCTCGACATATGATGACATCATCCAACGCTCTGCCCCCTGAGAACAGGAATTCACGTTTTTCACTTGGAAAGGTCCATCTGAGAACTTCTTGATTTAATCAACTGGAAACTGTGTCAGAAGACAGATAACATGTTGGTCTCACTTTGATTCTAACACTGACAGTTTTTGCTGGAGGTTGTGGCAAAGTGAGATGTCCCGCCATAGCTATACATGTGGCTTTCATTTCCACATATATCATCTGCACTGCACCAAATTAAATATTATTGATCTAAGTCCAGCACCCAAACGAAATCCAGTAAAATATTTGGTGGGTGTGGTCTAATTCCTCCACAGCGCCCCTAGAAAATTTAAAAAAATCAACCTCATAAAATTCGTGTGAAGATGATGAAATTCAGTCCACATGTCTCAGGACCAACAGAAAAGTCTCCTGATGCCATACAACACGAAACTTTAATAACTTCAACACACAAGCTCACAGCAGCACCAAACTTTGTGTCATCTTAGACCAGCACTGATCATACTTACCTGCTCAATTCCTGACATCAGTTTAGCCCCGCCCACATAAAACAGGAAGTCACCTGTCTTTTACACTCTGACTCTTACAAATTTTAACCAAAGTGTGATCACACAGAACAAGGTGAACTTCAAACAGTAACTGTTGGCTGGACTCTGTGGGCCTGGCAAATTATTATATGTCACTGTTTGCATACGTATGCTTGTAAATTACACACAAATGGTCCGATTTACTTCAAACTGAATATGGTTGATCTTTGTCAACCCCCAAACAGCTCTATTGGATTACGTTGGAATTTGGATCAAAGGCACCCCCTCGGAAACCTCAACCTCCTTATCTCTCTCATACATCATCGAATCCACACCACATTTTGCAAGCATTATCGTGGACAAATGCCAAACATGTTGCCATGGTCAATTGATAACTTTAGCCCCACCCACTGACAACCAAATGACAGGTTTCTTAGCTGATTGACCTTCCTTTACAGCTTCCAAAAGTTTCAAACTTTGTCTAATGAGACATAATTTATAATGACATTTTCAAAGAACAATAGGAAGTCTTCATTAATCCTTCGCCACCAAACAGGAAGTGAGCACAGCTTCATTCAGGAAGGTCAGATTTTGGCCAAATTGTGAACGGTTCTCACAGAACTCTGGATGACTGAAGCTCATATGAAAGCTTGCTCACAGTACCTACTAGTGGCGATGTGGGAATCGAGTGCCAGGCCCATCGGTGCCGTGGAGGTGACGACACAAGACTTCCATGGTTGCGACGCAGGCCGAGTAGAGCTAAGCTAAAAGGGCCACCACATGCTGCTTGCAGCTTTCATTTTGATTGTATTTTATTAACCCAAACTGAAAAGATAATTGTAAATACCAAGTAATCAGGAAACATTTTACAGCTTTTTTGACTCATCGTTTCAAAGAACAAGAAAACAGTTTATCATGTTGTAATAACACAATACAGCTACCCCCATTATTATGAGTAATAATGGCGTAGTGGTAACATTGGAAAAGGATAGTATAAATAAATAGAGCTGATTGGAAAATAAAGCATCTTGGTAATATATTGTGTAAAAATTTACAAATTTGCAAAGAATGCGATAAAGCTGCCTCTAATTTGCACAGTACATAAACGCAAGTTGACAAGCCAATGGTAGGCAATATAAATTAAATACCCTCTAAAGCTGCTTACATTTACTGCCACTAATAAAGTGTATGTAGTTACAGACTGACCACTTAGGTTTGACTAAACAGAAAGATATAAATAATAAAACTGATTCCAGGTAACTCTTTTTTTTCTTTTCTTTTTTTCCCTCCAGGCTCTTGTTCAACTCCCCTACCTGGACACTTTGTATGGTTACAGTCTGAAGTTGACTCGTTTTGCAGACACCACCACATTCGCAAGTTTAGTTAGAGCTGACTGGACCTTTTACTCATCCCACCCAGCTCTCTTTCTGTCAACCTACCTGGGTCATGGCCTGTTGATTGACTACTTTGAGAAGAAACGTCGTCGTGGTACTAGGAACCAAGCAGACAGCACCACCAACCTGGAGTGGTTAGTCAATCTGTGGGACTGGTACACCTCCTTTCTTCTTCACCCTATTACATCAGTGCAACAGTTCCCATCTGATTACTCAGAGTGGGAGGACTATCCAAGCTTTTTATTAGAGCGTTTGGCTTTCCCGGACCTCTGGCTTCACCCACTAGTAAATGTAGACTACTTAAAATCACTTCCAACCTGGAAGCTTAGAGTTGTTCAGCAAAGCCAGACTGTTTCTTGTGTGCATCAAGATGATGAACAAGATAGATTATCATCAGACATAAACAGACAAAAGCTGACAGGTTCCTCTACTGCAGGCCCAAACAGACCTCCACACAGCAGTTTAAGCTTCCAAACAGTGGACAGAGTGCTGGAGGATGGTGGCATCGTTCCTGTAGGTGTCTCTGTTATTCAGGAGTGTGACTGGCCTGAGTGGCCCAATGACATGCTTCCATGTTTAGAGTGCGTGGTGTGTCTAGAGAACTTTGTGAATGAGGAGCTGCTTATGGGCCTGCCCTGTGGCCATGCCTTCCACCAGCAGTGCATTGTGGTATGGTTAGCAGGAGGTAAGCACTGGTGCCCAATATGTCGCTGGCCCAGCTACAAGAAGAAAAGAATTAAAGTTGGAATAACACCTCCACTGAAAACACATTGTTGAACTGATCATTGCTAAAATGAAACTTTTTGAATCTTTGATGCTCACTTGACAATTGCCATGTTTTACTGTCACAGTTACACAGATTCAAGGAGGAATGATAAGTTAATCAAAATGCAATAACAATCAATAATCTTGGTTGCTTTTATCCAGGCCTATAATTTTGGTTTTATTCCTAATTAATACTGTGCAATGACCATCATGAGAGCTGAAACGAGCAACACCAAGTGACAATGTTTTCTGTATGAAGGGTCCATGCTGAATTACAAGGATTGTAAAAGTAGAACGACCTTGGTGTATCTGTTTAGATTTTAGTGTACATTCTGCATATTTACAAGGAAATGGGATACTGCCCAGAAGTAATAAAGATTGATCTTACAGATGAAGTCTGTCAACTGAATTGACTGCAGTCATTCTTTTATTATTTATACCTGTTTAATACTTACGGGGTTGTAGTGGGCTATTGCCTAACTAGCAAGGGGCGAGAAGCTAACTGTGGCCTGTGGCAGCTTGGCACTCCATCAGGGCAATAAAGAGATATTTGCCATAAACGACCAGGGCTGTAATGGTACACAAAAATCCATGTTCAGTACATGCTTTGGTTTTAAAGTCACGGTATGGTACATTTTCAGTTTGCTTTGATGAAGTGAAATAAATAAAAAGTGCACACTTAATAGATATTTGAATTGATTTCTTTAGTTTCATAAAGGTTAAGCGGGGCTAGCCACTAATAAGTGTGCAACAGTAAATTTGGTTTGGCTGTTAGCAACTAATGAAGTTAGAGCATACAGTTTTTAGCCAGACTAACAAATTAGGACAACACCTGATGAGGAATCATTTGCCAAACAACTTTCAGTGTGTCAGGTATTATCCTGTTAATCCCAGCCCAATTTGGCGGAGTATTATAGAACAATAGATGAAAGAGGAGATTCAAGCCCACATTCTCTAATAGCAAGCTCTGCACAGAGCAAATATACACACAACTTCTTTCCAAAATATAAGAATTTATTAACAAAATAATTAAACTTCAATTTAAAAAAATACTTCACATAACACTAAACTATACAGGTCCTTCTCAAAATATTAGCATATTGTGATAAAGTTCATTATTTTCCATAATGTAATGATGAAAATTTAACATTCATATATTTTAGATTCATTGCACACTAACTGAAATATTCAGGTCTTTTATTGTCTTAATACGGATGATTTTGGCATACAGTTCATGAAAACCCAAAATTCCTATCTCACAAAATTAGCATATCATTAAAAGGCTCTCTAAACGAGCTATGAACCTAATCATCTGAATCAACGAGTTAACTCTAAACACCTGCAAAAGATTCCTGAGGCATTTAAAACTCCCAGCCTGGTTCATCACTCCAAACCCCAATCATGGGTAAGACTGCCGACCTGACTGCTGTCCAGAAGGCCACTATTGACACCCTCAAGCAAGAGGGTAAGACAAAGAAAGAAATTTCTGAACGAATAGGTTGTTCCCAGAGTGCTGTATCAAGGCACCTCAGTGGGAAGTCTGTGGGAAGGAAAAAGTGTGGCAGAAAACGCTGCACAACGAGAAGAGGTGACCAGACCCTGAGGAAGATTGTGGAGAAGGGCCGATTCCAGACCTTGGGGGACCTGCGGAAGCAGTGGACTGAGTCTGGAGTAGAAACATCCAGAGCCACCGTGCACAGGCGTGTGCAGGAAATGGGCTACAGGTGCCGCATTCCCCAGACCTGGGCTACAGAGAAGCAGCACTGGACTGTTGCTCAGTGGTCCAAAGTACTTTTTTCGGATGAAAGCAAATTCTGCATGTCATTCGGAAATCAAGGTGCCAGAGTCTGGAGGAAGACTGGGGAGAAGGAAATGCCAAAATGCCAGAAGTCCAGTGTCAAGTACCCACAGTCAGTGATGGTCTGGGGTGCCGTGTCAGCTGCTGGTGTTGGTACACTGTGTTTTATCAAGGGCAGGGTCAATGCAGCTAGCTATCAGGAGATTTTGGAGCACTTCATGCTTCCATCTGCTGAAAAGCTTTATGGAGATGAAGATTTCATTTTTCAGCATGACCTGGCACCTGCTCACAGTGCCAAAACCACTGGTAAATGATTTACTGACCATGGTATCACTGTGCTCAATTGGCCTGCCAACTCTCCTGACCTGAACCCCATAGAGAATCTGTGGAATATTGTGAAGAGAACGTTGAGAGACTCAAGACCCAACACTCTGGATGAGCTAAAGGCCGCTATCGAAGCATCCTGGGCCTCCATAAGACCTCAGCAGTGCCACAGGCTGATTGCCTCCATGCCACGCCGCTTTGAAGCAGTCATTTCTGCAAAAGGATTCCCGACCAAGTATTGAGTGCATAACTGTACATGATTATTTGAAGGTTGACGTTTTTTGTATTAAAAACACTTTTCTTTTATTGGTCGGATTAAATATGCTAAGTTTGTGAGATAGGAATTTTGGGTTTTCATGAGCTGTATGCCAAAATCATCCATATTAAGACAATAAAAGACCTGAAATATTTCAGTTAGTGTGCAATGAATCTAAAATATATGAATGTTAAATTTTCATCATGACATTATGGAAAATAATGAACTTGATCACAATATGCTAATATTTTGAGAAGGACCTGTATAACTAAATAAAAATTAAAATGAGGAAAACTAACTACAAAAAGTGAACATAAGAAAATCATAGCCAATAAAATAATGCAGTGATATCAAAGCTCAGTGTGAAGATAATAACCAAGGTTTGTCTTGAGGGATTAAGGATGCATTCAAATTTATTTTAAAACTAATTAAGAACAACCAAATCAGAAGGGGAAATAAAATATTTCTATAAAATAATATTTTGAAAATATTATTTGCCGAATTAGAAACCAATAAGCTCTTATACAATAGATTTTTTATGTTGTTATAGGCCACCAATGTGGATGATCTTTAAATGGAGTGATGCGCTACTGACATGGCGTTTTTAGCCTCTCACAAGATGGCGAACGAATGGCCAGACATGATGAGGTAACACCCAGGTTAGCGCTTCAGCTACACACAGCAAATAATAACGGTCTTTATGTTGCAACACCTGTAAGTCCCACATGCCCTTTTAAATACTATTAATACAAATAATGAATGCGGGTCTTAGGGCAAACAAATGAGCTGATTTAATGGTGGCTAACACAATTGCAGAGGCACCATTAAATCAGAGTTAGAGGGCTGTATTTTAGCAGGTGACATAGTTTGAATCAATGGTATCCTTGGCTCTGGCTTGCTCTAGGCTCAATGGTCTTTAGCATTAGCTTTGCAGATAACAGATACCAACTAGGCAAAACACAATGAAGTAAACAATATTTATCTGTCCAGACACCTCCGAACAGAAGGTTCAAAGGTGGTGATGAGAAGCTGTGGTAGCTGTGAACAGGAGCTTTCTCTCAGTTTAGCAACTGGGGCAAGCTTCTGCTTCTAATGTATGCACCAGGCATGCAGAGCTGCGATTCTGATGCTGTCTTCTTCAGGCACTGGGGAAAATAGGTCCAATTAAAGACATGATCTAATTTGGAATCTCTAGCTCAGATTCTTTTACTGCGAAAACTCAAACAGGGCATGGCGTTGATGGTGTAGGGGTTAAGCGCGCAACCATATACGGAGGCTACAGTCCTCGAAGCGGCCATCCAGGTTTCAAATCCCAGACCTGTCGACATTTGCTGAATGTCTCCCCCTCTCTCTACCCCTCTTTCCTGTCTGCCTACTGTCAAAAAATAAAGGCCACTAGTGCCAAAAAAATATCTTTAAAAACTCAAACAGGAAAGGTTAAGGCCACAAGTATTATTTTTGGCCGGTTTATAATCAACAGGTACTCAAACATCATTTTATTCTCAACTTTGCATCCTGGATGTAGCCTCCACTCAACCAGCGAAAATATAAACATCCAGAGACGTTTCTCCCCGATGCGGCCAGCTTGAAACCTCAGGTAAAAGAGTTCAAACAGGACTGGCACCAGTTTTGTACTATAATGTCATGGAGATTCCAAATGAGATCTCCTTCCTAGGGGTTGTCCTGAAAATGGGTTAATGCTGTGCATTCTTGGATTGAGACAAATTTTCCATTTGTCCATGGACAACGGATGAAAAATAGTCAGCTTGCTAATTCCAGTGCATTTACAGCAATGTCAAGTAATGTCCCTAATAAATAAATAAATGGAAAAAAAAAATCTGTTTTTACCAGTTTCTCTTGGTTGTCCTCCATGTGTGGCTGGGCCCAACAGATGAATAAATAGATTATACATACAACAATAAAAACCACTTAAAATGGTCAGTGTTATTTTTTAGGATATTTTACTAAGATTGGGCAGAGATTTGAGGATAAAAAAGGTTTAAAACACTTTGGAGTTGCTTTGATTTTTAGACAGTCCATTGTACTCAATGTACTTGAATGCACCCTATTGGTTTAGAAGGACTCCTCATATAGTCCGGTATGTTATCATCTCACATGCTGTGCAAAGTTTTGGGCTCCTTGAATGCTGCAGGCTGCTGGATTTCGACTTCAGCTGATTTTTCTCAGGTACCAGTCATGTTTACATTCAGCATAACCTTGTTTAAGGTGAGTATTTCAGTTAGGTCAGTACTTTGTCAGTCATAGGGTTAGGGTTAGACATGTTATGAGCTAACTTTTTTAGCTCATAGCACATGTTCTACAACGGTTTTGTAGCACAGGCCAAAATGTTGTAGCATGCGCATAAAGTGTCCTTTCCAATCTCTTAAAGCCAATTGTAACACCATGACAAAGGATATTATTGCAAACAATGCACACACAATAAGAAATATTTATAAATATATATATTGTCAGCAATAATGCAAACAGAATAACTTGTAGTGCTGCGTATGTAGTGTAATGTGTGCAATATGTGTAATTGTTCATTGTATGTTTGAGAAACATGCGTGTGTAATATGTGTTTGTGTGGTAAGCTGCACTTCCATCATGTCTGTCAGCCACTGCTTTAAGGAGAGGGCAGCAATCTTGGTGCTACCTTGCTGCAGTCAATGTTCAGCTTTTGTAGTGAAATCAAAGTCTTCTGTCATTCACACATGAAAATTTTATTCTTTCAAGCAGTTTTGTCCAGAGAATCCCCCCTAATACTGAATGGAGGAGGAGATGGCAAGAACTATTTCAACCAAATACATGAAGTTCTGAAATACAAGGAGTTATCTCTTCATTAATAAGCTTATATGTGATTTTGTAAATTCTGCAGAACGTTATATGCTGCCCACACACCTCCAACTCAAGGAGCCATGATATGGTTCTCTAAGTGTCTGGAACAGTTCTATGTAGGACTCGTCCTTCAACGTGGTCCTGATCAGGATCTAAAAAATCTGATCTGATTTCTCTTTACTATGACATCTCTGACTTATTCTAACACACAAGCACATTAAAACACATATTTTTGGTTGTTGCACTTAATGTTTGGAGACCTTCTGTTTTACACTGTTTTTCTCATAGTGGTAAGGGGTTGCTTGCTTAGCGTTAGCGTTGGCTACCCATCCTTTTGTTTCTCCATCTCTCTCTAAGTCTCCTCTTTCCTGTCCTTTGTGTCAGATGTTCAGTTACTCCTCTGCCTCCTTTAGTGATAATGGTACATGTAATAAATGTAGCGTTTTTGTAGCTCTAAAGGCGAACGTGTCGGAATTGGAGGCCCGGCTCCGCGCTATTGAATAACCCGCATATGGCCGAGGCCCATTAGCCAGCGCAAAGCCACCGAGTGTAGCTCCCCGTAGCCGTCCTTTAGTAGAGCCCCCACAGCTGGGACCTCAGGCCGGCTGGGTGACAGTACGCAGAAAGCATAGTCCTAGATCCCGGCCCACAGGTCACCACCTGCTTTTCCAACAGATTTTTTCCCGCTCAGCGATGCACCCGCTGAGAAGCCGACTCTGGTAATTGGCAACTCCATAGTCAGAAACGTGGGAAACTAGAGACACCAGCGATCATAGTCAAATGTCTGCCAAGGGCCAGAACGGGCGACATCAAATCCTACCTGAAACTGCTGGCTAAGGTTAAGCGTAAATACAGTAAGATTGTTATTCACGCTGGCAGTAATGACATCCGGTTACGCCAATCGGAGGTCACCAAAGTTACCGTTGCTTCGGTGTGTAAGTTTGCCAAAACAATGTCAGACTCCGTAATTTTCTCTGGTCCCCTCCCTGATCTGACCAGTGATGACATGTTTAGCCGCATGCTGTCATTCAACCACTGGCTGTCTAGGTGGTATCCAGAAAACGATGTGGGCTACATTGATAATTGGTGAACATTTTGGGGAAAACCTGGTCTGATCCGGATAGATGGCACCCATCCCACTTTGGACGGAGCAGCTCTTCTTTCTAGGAATCTGGCCGAATTTATTAGTTCTCCAAAACTCTGACCACCCAGGGTTCAGACCAGGAAGCAGGGTCGTAGTTTAATACTCCTCTCTGCAGCTTCTATACTGCTACCCACCCATTACCCTATTAAGACAGTGTCTCGCCCACGGCCAAAATTGAATAGATAAAAAAATAATCTAACAGGAGGAAATCAGGAAAATCTCATAAAAATAAACACAACTCAGACCAAAAATAAAAATAAAATAATTAAATGTGGCCTACTGAACATAAGATATCTCTCTTCAAAGACATTACTAGTTGGTGACCTGATTTGTGACAATCAGACTGATTTATTTTGCCTCACAGAAACCTTGCCGCAGCAAGAGGATTATGTTACTATAAATGAGTCAACTCCTACTAATTATTTAAATTTTCACATTCCTCGAAATACTGGGCGAGGAGGAGGAGTAGCAACCATCTTTCAGTCCAATTTATTGACTAGTCCCAGACCAATCAATATCTACAACTCTTTTGAATATTTAATCCTTAGTTTTCCTCATCCAAATTGCAAAGCACTAAAACCTCTTCTGTTTGTTGTTTTGTACCGTCCACCAGGCCCTTACTCTCAATTTTTAGATCAGTTTTCACACCTTTTATCTGATTTAGTGTTAAATACAGATAAGGTTATTATAGTGGGGGATTTTAACATTCATGTTGACCCTGAAAGTAATAGCCTAAATATAGCGTTTAATGTTATCTTAGACCCAGTTGGCTTTGCTCAAAACATTAACAAACCTACCCACCTTTGTCTTCATTTTCTGGACCTTGTGCTGACATATGGCATTGAGTGTAAAGACATAACAATATTTCTCCATAACCCTGTCCTGTCTGACCATTTTTAAATACCTTTGAGTTTAAATTAACCGAGTACTCCACACCTGAAAGAAAATTTCATTATAGTAGATCATTATCAAACAATGCTGTAACAACCTTTAAAGAATCTGTTCCACTTTTGATTTCCTCATGATCACTTAAAAACACAATGGAGGGCAATAATTCTGTTTCTGCCCCTTCACAAATTGATTCTCTTGTTCATAGGGTTTCTTCATCATTGCGTGGTGCATTAGATAATGCAGCCCCCTTGAAAAAGAAGGTAACTATTCATAGGAGGCTGGCTCCCTGATTTAATTCAGAGCTGCGTACTTTAAAGCACAATGTTAGAAAATTGGAGAGAAAATGGCACTCTACACACCTAGAGGATTCCTACTTAATCTGGAAAAATGGCCTATTGTTTTATAAAAAAAACACTTCACCAAGCCGGAACAGCTTATCTCATCATTAATAGAAGAGAACAAGAATAATCCTAGGTTTCTCTTTAGTTGAGTTGCTAAACTTAAACAAAGTCATAGCTCTGTTGAGCCATCCATTCCCTTAGCTCTCAGCAGTCATGACTTCATGGGATTCTTCCAAAATAAAATTGATTCTATTAAAAAGAAAATCTTTGACATACTCCCGAAGATGATTACTTCATCCTCAGCAAGTGAGACAACATTAGAAGTAACTGTAGAACCTCATCTGTGTTTGGACTGTTTTGATCCTGTGGAGCTTCCTGACTTATCAGAAATATTAGCTTCATCTAAACCTTCAACTTGTATGTTAGAACCAATCCAAACCAAACTATTTAAGTGTTCCCTCAGATTACCAGCCCCATTTTAGATATGATTAATCTATCCTTAGTAAACGGATCAGAACCACAGGCTTTTAAGGTAGCTGTAATTAAACCGTTACTTAAGAAACCTTTGCTTGATCAAGATAATTTAATAAATTACAGACCTATATCCAATCTTCCATTCTTAACTAAAATTCTTGAGAAAATAGTTTCTAATCAAATGTGTGAGCATTTCCACAGCAATGACCTGTTTGAAGAGTTTCAGTCAGGCTTCAGAGCTCATCATAGCACTGAAACAGCTATGCTGAAAGTCACTAATGATATTCTTATGGCCTCAGATAATGAACTTGTGTCTGTACTGGTTCTGTTAGATCTCAGTGCTGCATTTGATACAGTCGATCACAATATTCCCTTAGAAAGGCTGGAATATGCTGTAGGGATCAGGGGAACAGCGCTAGGCTGGTTTAAATCTTATTTGTCTGCAGATTCCAGTTTGTTCATGTAAATGATAAATCATCTTTAAACTCCAGGGTTAATTGTGGAGTACCACAGGGTTCAGTACTTAGGCCAATTCTCTTTACTATATCAGAAGATGATGATACTTCCTTTGCTTCCCCCTTCCACCTGTGTGTCTCAAGAAGTCAGGTGAAGAGACAACTGGAGCGACTGAATAGGAATAAGGCTGCAGGTCCAGATCATGTCAGCCCTAGAGTCCTGAAGGCCTGTGCAGAGCAGCTCTGTGGGATTCTGCAGCACCTCTTCAACCTTAGCCTGTTCCAGAAGAAGGTTCCAGTGTTGTGGAAGACCTCCTGTCTTGTTCCAGTACCAAAGAAAACTCACCCATCAGTCCTCAATGACTATAGACCTGTTGCCCTGACATCGCACATCATGAAGGTCCTAGACAGACTTCTGTTGGCCCACCTGAGTAAGCAAACAGTAAACCATCAGGACCCCCTTCAGTTTGCTAATCGCTGTGGAGTTGGAGTTGAAGATGCCATCATACATCTGCTTCAACAAACCCACTGTCATCTGGACAAAGCCAGCACCACTGTGAGGATCATGTTCTTTGATTTCTCCAGTGCGTTTAACACAATCCAACCTGATTTGCTTTGTCAGAAACTCCAGAAGACTCAGGTGGAGGCCTCAACAATCTCCTGGATCAAAGACTACCTGACAAACATACCACAGTTTGTGAGACTGAAGGGTTGTGAGTCTAACCAGGTAGTCAGCAGCACAGGAGCACCACAGGGGGCGGTACTCTCACCATTCCTTTTCACTCTGTACACCTCGGACTTCCACTACAAGACAGACTCCTGTCATCTGCAGAAATACTCCAATGATTCTGCAGTCATGGGGTGGATCAGAAATGGACAAGAAGCTGAGTACAGGAAGGTGGTGGACCGCTTTGTGGCATGATGTGGAAACAATCATATCATTTTGAACGTGACTAAAACAAAGGAGATGATTGTAGATTTTAAGAGAAACAGGAATAAGTCAAAAACTATTTCCATCATGGGAGAAGAGGTGGAGGTGGTGGAGGAGTATAAATACCTCGGTGTTCACCTGAACAACAGACTAGAGTGGAGATGCAACTGTGAAGCCATCTACAAGAAGGGACAGAGCAGACTGTACTTCTTGAGGAAGCTCAGGTCCTTTGGTGTTTGCAGCAAGATGCTGCATATCTTCTATAAGTCTGTTGTGGAGAGTGTGATCTCTTCTGCCATCATCTGCTGGGGAAGCAGCATCAGAGCCAGGGTCTTAAAAAAGCTCAACAAGCTGATAAAAAAGGCTGGCTCTGTTCTGGGGACTCCTCTGGAACCTCTGGAGATCATTGTGGAAAGACGGATTCTTCATAAAATGAAGAATATTATGGAGAACCCTGAGCATCCTCTTCATGAGACTGTCCTACAACAACAGAGTGTCTTCAGTCAGAGGCTTCTTCAGATCTGCTGTAAGACGGAGCGCTACAGGAGATCCTTCCTGCCCACAGCCATCAGCATCTACAACGGCTCTTTGAAGAAACCTTCATAATATGAGCTGCAACAACATTTAATTTCCTTTTGGGATTAATGAAGTATTTTTGAATTTGAATTGAATTGAATATATATGCTTCCAATAGGTAAAATTATCAGGCAGCATAGGATAAATGTTCACTGTTATGCTGATGATACTCAGCTTTACTTATCCATAAATCCTGATGAGCAGAACCGGTTAGATAGACTACAAGCATGTCTTGAAGACATGATACATTGGATGACTTCAAATTTTCTTCTTCTAAATTCAGAGAAGACAGAAGTTGTCGTCTTTGGACCGGAGTCTTTAAAAAAGAAACTGCTTAGTCAATCACTTAACCTGGATGGCATAAAAATGACCTCCGGTAATAAAGTAAAAAACCTTGGTGTTATTTTCGACCAAGACATGTCATTTAAATCCCATATTAAAGAGGTTTCTAGGATTTCCTTCTTTCACTTCCTCACATTGCCAAAATTAGAAATATGCTGTCCAGGAGTGACGCTGAAAAACTAGTCCATGCATTTGTTACTTCAAGGCTGGACTATTGTAATTCTTTACTATCAGGATGTCCACAAAATGCAGTTAAAAGCCTTCAGCTGATTCAAAATGCAGCAGCAAGAGTTCTGATGAAAATTAAAAAGAGAGATCATATTTCTCCTATTTTAGCTTCCCTTCATTGGCTCCCTGTTAAATCCAGAATAAAATGTAAAATTCTCCTCCTCACATATAAAGCCCTTAATGATCTAGCTCCATCATACATCAGAGATCTGATTGGTCCATATGTTCCTAACAGAGCACTTCGTTCTCAGACTGCAGGTTTACTGGTGGTTCCTAGAGTCTCTAGAAGTAGAATGGGAGGCAGATCCTTTAGTTATTAGGCTCCTCTCCTGTGGAACCAGCTCCCAGTTTTCATCCATGAGGCCGACACCCTGTCTACTTTTAAGGCTAGCCTTAAAACTTTCCATTTTGATAAAGCTTATAGTTAGAGTGGCTTAGCTTATCCTGAGCTATCTCTGTAGTTATGCTGCTATAGGCTTAGGCTGCTGGAGGACATAATGACCACTTTCACTCTCTGCTACATTCTCATACTACTCTCCAATTTTGCATTATTTGTAGTTATTTCAGCTTTTAACTTTATGTTCTCTCTCTTTTCTCTTCCTAGAAGCTACACCTGGCCTGACTCTGTGTCTACCTGTGAAACCTTCCTGGAGGGGGGCATCGTCCAAGCTTCTACTGGCAACAACTTAATGCTCACCTTCTACCAATGATAAACTTGGCCCTGTCTTTCAGTGTTTAACCCTATTTTTCTCCTAGACATAGCTACTGACTGAGCTTCTACTGTGACTAACTCTATGTGCTCTCTTTCAGACTCTAACCTTGAAAACTGGCTCAGAGTTTATCTGTTCTTTCTTTCTAGATGAAACGACTAAAGGAGCTACATTCATTAACATTTACTCTTCCTTCCCATAGAAGGTACTCCTGAATCAGTGGAGCAGCTGGTATAACTGGGTTGATTAGAAACCTACAGCACACTTAGATTAAGGATGGACACCCACTACTACACAATCTAACAGATAGACACCACAATGGTGACACATAGTCTACTGATAATCACCGAGGGAGGGTACATCCATTGCATTGGAGTGCCAGATATAAAACTACATGTGACCTTCTATCGAGGCTCTTCGTCATCCTCTAACAAACGGTGACGTCTGAGACGGGAGCCTCAGCGCTGATCTCTGTAATCATTCTTCTGCCTTAATTTAGATTAAAGAAGCTAAAAGTTAGAAACTGGTTGAGAGTCGTTCCTTTAAGAGTCTTTAGATAGAAGTGGTGACTGTTTCCGGGGTCCAAGTACCGGTGGAGCTCCGAGGCGTCTGACCGCCAACAGGTCTATTCAGTTACTTTTTAAAATACAAAATGATGTTAAAAGTTGTTGACCAGAAAAATCAAGCCTTTTTTGTGAATCACATGCACATTTTTGCCGTTAACTTCAGTGAAAGTGAAATATTGCCTACACTTTCAACTTTTGAACACCGTCCTTTTGATTTATAAGACTACCCTCCATTGTCATGTTTCTCTCTTACTGTTGGTTTACTCTGTCTGTATGATGAAAACCCGCCTACCTGGTGCCTTCTCAGCCAATCGGCGCCACTATTTGTCTGTGACGCTCCCCCCTCCTCCACCTCCTGTTTCTTCCTTGAAGACCTTTAAAAAAACACTCACTGCTGCTGCAGGAGAATAGCAGTAATCTTTCCAGCAGCAAACTGTGCTCTTATTAAACTCCGCTTATTGAGTTGTAGTAACGCGCCGCGTTACATTGTAAACATCATAACGGCATTACGGAAATGAGAAAAGTAATTAGTTCAATGACTCCGTTACCGAAAAAGAAACGCTGTTATTTTGTAACACCATTACTCCCTACAATGCTGATCACTGTGCATGGATGACAAACCCACAACTTTAGACAGAGACTTCTGCATCTTCTCCAGAAAGCCCTGGACAGCTTGGACTCTCCACAAAGCTCTAGCAGAAGCGGATGGATCATGATGTTTTCCAGTGTGCTTAAACCACAATTTTGCAGGATGCAAATATTCAGTGGTCCCTTCTGTGTATGTCACCATGATGTCTGTCACTTAAGTGGGAGGCAGATCCTTTAGTTATCAGGCTCCTCTCCTGTGGAACCAGCTCCCAGTTTTAGTCCGTGAGGCAGACACCCTGTCTACTTTTATGGCTAGGCTTAAAACTTTCCTTTTTGATAAAGCTTATAGTTAGAGTGGCTTAGTTTATCCTGAGCTATCTTCCTTATTTTTTACCTCCATCTTCTTCCCTTCCTGTTGGATGGAGTAAGGGGGAGTCAGGTTTAGCCTAAACTGGCTCAGTTATGGTTGAGGTGCAAACACACCCTCCGTTTCTGCTACCTGTATGACCCCTTCTCTTTTCCAATGGTTATGGTCACTCTGACAGAGGTACCCCCAGTCCTTGTGGTTTTTAGTATAACAATGACCATCAGTGGGCTCTAGATGGACAAACTTTATCAGTGTATTATTTTACTTAGTGCCCCTACACGTGGCCCGTTCCGGGGTGGACGGGCTCTGGCACTCGGTGGTTTGGTCTGGCCTTGGGGGTGCCTTGAGACGACATTGTTGTAAATAAGCGCTATATAAATAAATAAACTGAATCTGAAACTATCTGTGTAGTTATGCTGCTATAGGCTTAGGCTGCTGGAGGACATAATGACCACTTTCACCCTCTTCGCTACATTCTCACACTACTCTCCAATTTTGCATTATTTGCTGTTATTTCAGTTTTTAACTTTATGTTCTCTCTCTTTTCTCTTCCTAGAAGCTACACCTGACCTGACTCTGTGTCTACCTGTGACTTCTTCCTGGAGGAGGGCATCGTCCAAGCTTCTACTGGCAACAACTTAATGCTCACCTTCTACCAATGATAAACTTGGCCCTGTCTTTCAGTGTTTAACCCTATTTTTCTCCTAGACATAGCTACTGACTGAGCTTCTACTGTGACTAACTCTATGTGCTCTCTTTCAGACTCTAACCTTGAAAACTGGCTCAGAGTTTATCTGGTCTTTCTTTCTAGATGAAACGACTAAAGGAGCAACATCCATTAACATTTAATTTTCCTTCCCATAGAAAGGACTCCTAGATCAGTGCTTCTTTGTTCTTTTTGTGTCTCTGCTCTGTTCTCTCAAACCGCCAGTCGGTTGTGGCAGATGGCTGCTCACACTGAGCCTGGTTCTGCTGGAGGTTTCTTCCTGTTAAAAGGGAGTTTTTCCTCTTCACTGTCGCTACATGCATGCTCAGTATGAGGGATTGCTGCAAAGTCAACACCAGTGACTGTCCACTGTCTCTACATGCTCATCCAGGAGGAGTGAATGCTACAAGTCACTGACTGGATGCAATCTGCTGGGTTTTCTTAGATAGAAAAACTTTTTATCCAATTTGAATAAATAACTGAATCTGACTGCGCTGTTCAATGGTTACGATTAATTGGAATGTATGAACCTGACTTTTGTGAAGTGCCTTGAGATGACGTGTTTTGAATTGGCGCTATATAAATAAAACCGAATTGAATTGAATTATATTTGTGTTCTCTTTCTATTTGGCGCTCTTCCTGGTCGACTGTTTCTTGGAACTCTAATTCTAAAGGGTATACTTATCAGCCTGGTTCCACTAAATGGCAACAGTTTAAGCAACAGGTTGCACTCATTCGGGAATTCTAAAACAGGTACTAAGCGTAACCCTCTAATTCTTACAGTTAAACTCATGTTTGCCAGCCCCTCAGGTGGCTCTGATTTTATGTTGGCTCTAGGTGTTGATGTACGAGGAACAGACCCACCCCAAGCTTTCATAAAGGTGCAGCTCATTGCCTCTTCTCCTATTGCACAATCTTCCACCCCATGTCGCGATATTTTTCCTACTCTTTGATGGAAGGGTCGTGTAAGTATTTTCCTGCCTGATTGTTTGCTAATGCACAGATGTAGTGAATCTCTGTATGGCCAAAACAAAGGCTTTCCCTCCCCCCTCCTGCAACTAACTTATAAGGGAGACAGTTTAAGGCTGATGCCAGTTCTTGATTTATTGTGCTTTTATTTTGACAAAATGGGAAGCAGTTACAGCAGCTACAATGAATACATTTTCATCTTGGTACAATAAGAGAAAATAAAATATGGGAAATTTCAAAAAAATACTGTATTGATCAACCTTTCATCTAGTTTTCTTTTATTTTTTCTGACTTTGTTCCTCTAAAGGGGCATCGGCCTAAAACACAATCAATTGGTATACACATTGTACCACAAAATAAAAACTCTACAGCTTTGTTATTGCACAATAAAAATAATAATTGAAGCATTTGGTTTTCTATCCTTTTATAAACAATGCGTTGATTTTGTTGTTCACTGGCACTGTAGAAGCATTGGTAAATGTGAACTGAATTGTACATGCTTTAGAGAACAGATTGATTTACTGTGATATTCGTTTAGAGGCAAATCTAAGAATCAGAATCAGAATCAGAAAAGCTTTATTGCCAAGTACGTTTTTGGACATACAAGAAATTTGTGTTGGCGTAGTCGGTGCAATACAATACAAATTAAACAGTATAAATATAGTTACAATATAAATATATGTGCACAGTTTTATGTGGGTGAGAGTAAATACTGCCCTATAATGTAGAGCAGTATCAGTTGCGAGGTGTTCCAGTTTAATTTTGTACCAGCAAGTGTCGGTGCGGTCCGTCAGGATTTCCAACCCTGTGCCACAAGATCCGACTGATGTTCATTCATTAAACCTGTGGAGTGTGCTTTCTCTTCTGCTCTCTATGTGTTTTCCCCAGTGGGAAAGCGAGTGCAGCCAGTCAGGCGCCATTGGAGCCTGACTGGGAGGAGTGAGAGAGTAGATAGCCTTCCTACTAGGCGGTGAGAGTACTCCTCCAGAGCTGGTTTGGGGGACACTATACGTTCAATTTCTGGATCCTCAACGAGACAGGATCTGGTTTGACTGATTAGCTAAGTTGCCTCTTTACGAAATCGCTAATTCAAGTTCGTGTGGAAACATAATGTTAGTCCGATCTTCACATCAGAGTGTCTGGCTTGCGGGGCAGCTCTTTGCAGCAAAGGGAGCAGAACTTCAGTGAGACATGGCTGGAAACTGATGATACGTGTTCAAAGGAATGTTGTGAATTTTCAGATTTCCCTCCGATGATCGTTTGCTTGAACACGGCATTGATTGTTCCCTTTTTGAAAACTCCTTTATTTCTAGAATTGGTAGGTCAAATTTCACTTCCCCTTTGGCTGCTTAAAAATGTTTTTAAAGAGAAGTGATGTTTTTGGATTCTATTAAGACTAATTGATGGTTGCTTGTGTCATTGTGACTGTGTTGTAAAATCCGTTGTAGAAGGTAGAAGCACTTTCAGCTGTTCTTATCTTATGTTTTGTCCAGCAGTTGCAGTGCTGCATATCTTCATTCAGTGTGTGCGTGTTAGTGTGGTTTATTCACAGTGTTGCTATGCAGACAGACTGGAGCCACACAGACAACTTTACTGTAACCTCATTCTGAGGCTAGGCCTGGGCTGCTCACACTAAAAGAAACTTTTGGAGCACAAGAAAACCTCTGCACTTTCCAGTCCAACTTGTGTGGAATAGCAGATGTTACACAGTTGGAGCACTAGTGTTGATTTTTCAGGATGCTGTTAGGCAGACAGAGTGGAGCCACATAAAACCAGCTGGTAACGGCCATGACTGAGCACATCCTGTTTATGCAGCTTAACTGAATGTGTAAAACAGTCTGAATTTTCTGGTTGTAGTTTGCTATGTATTGTGTATTACTTTATTAAATTCAGCACACGCCGACATTACCAACTGTCTTCCCTACATGCTTCCAAGAAGGAAATGTGTATAGTGCCAATGCCAACCATTCTATGGTGACCACACTTATATAGGATTTACATATCTTGTAGAGTTTAATTAGCTTTCATTTTGATTTCAGCTTTTTTGAGAGAAAAAAATTTAGCAAAATGAAAAAATCTCTGCCATTGAATAATTTTTTGAACAGCACAAACAGCAAAGAGTCAGTTGTGATGTCTGCCCCAGGTTCAAACAAGAAATTCAAGAGAAAATCTCGTGAGCCTAAAAGACTTTTCAGTAGTCTTGAAACTGAAAGCATGAACAGATTCCCAATGGACATGTCCGATATAGACTGTGTAGATGACACCCAAATCGCAAATGTCAGCAAGCTGGCCCCTCTCCAGGGACCACTGATGACATCACAAGACGTTATGGCCAACAGCAGGGGAATCTTGTCAGCAAGACAAGAAGACATTACAGCAGCAAGCCAGAGTGGTGCCATAGATATGAGAGTTGGCATTAACATGCCATCAGTATCTCCCAAAGCATCCCAGTCACCTGCCTCTTCCCTGTCCTATCATGAAATCTCCCACTGGCCAATTTCCATCTCTCAGCCCTTGACCAACAGACTTAAGCTGGGTCTACACTCCACTTTACCTCTTTCAAAGCCAACCAGTGGCACTTCTTCTCCTGGCCATCAGGCATTCTATTGGGAGTCCTCACTGCCTGGCCAGTCTGCAGCTGTGTCTGTACCCAGAGCCTCCCAGTGCCTTGACTGTGTGAAAACACACATCTCTGAACAGAAGGTAAATATACCAAGTCTACAAAAAGAAATAGCTTGTAAAGCAATACATACCTTGTGTAATTTCTTGATTGCAATGATGTACTACTTTCTTTTTTACCACTGAATACTATATCTTCAAGGGTAATATGAACCAAGCCAGATAGGAAATATGAAACATATTCCTAAAATGTTCCTGCATATTTTAGACTAACTTATTACTGATTTAAATAACATTCTGTTATATTTGTCAGTTATTGAAAATAATTTTATATTATACAATGCCTTGCAAAAGTAATAATACCTCTTGAACCTTTTCACATTTCATCACCTTATGACCAACACAAAATATTGTATCATGTAATACATATAGGTGGGAAGAAAATAATGTTTGGTTTACATGTTTTAATTAAATAGTAATAATTATAAAAAATAATAATTAAGTAATAAAAATCTGAAATATGTGGCAGGCCTTTGCGTTCAGTCCTCTTTATTGGGATACCTCTAAATAAATTCCAGTGCCTCCCATTTCCTTCAGTAGTTACCTATTAAGTAAATGGTGGACATCCGTGTTTAATTTAATCGCAGTATAAATCCAGCTGTTTTGTGAAGGCCTCAGAGGTTTTCCTTCACTTCACAAGTGCTACTTTGTTAGCTTCCACATAAAATCGCAAAGTATATTGAAGTTTGTGGTTATAATGTGACTGAACCTCAATGGGTATGACTACAGCAAGGCACTGTATTTAATTCTTTTGGCATTTTTGCTGTGTTTTTCTGCCATTTGTGGGTGGGTGTTTGCAACCTACTGAGAGTTTTAGTTTTTAGTTTAGCAGCTCTGACAGATAAGTAATTTAGGGTCTTGGTAGGAAAATGAACTTCTGACCTGAGTGAAATTTTGCACTTGGTTATATCACCCTCTTTTGCCCTTAGGAGTCTCCAAAGAAGCGGGTAGGAATTGATGGTGATACAAGAGCGCGTCTTTCAGAGGTCAAAGCTATTCAGCAAACTAGAAGGCTTCTGGCCAATGCCAGGGAGAGGACTCGTGTCCACACCATCAGTGCTGCATTTGAGGCACTAAGAAAGCAGGTTAGAATAGTTATTTCTTTTTTACATTTAAGCTAAAAGGGTGCAGAAATCATACCTACGTTTTTTGGCTGGACTAAAAGAGTTGTAAAATAACAGTAAAATATCCATCTGGTTTTAAAGTGCATGCACACATGGAAGCACAAATGTAAACTTTAAATTTCATAAGTTTTGACATTTAGATATATTTTCGCACAGGTTTCATCTTGTGGTTATTCCTTTTTTATGTACATTGTCTAATTTCACAAAAATATGAAACAGTACATTCATGCAATATAAATGTGTTTAGTATTCTTTTAGACAAGGGTGTCAACTCCAGCCCTCAAGAGCTGGTTTCCTGCAACATTTAGATGTCTCTGATTTAAAACATCTAAAACAAATCATTAGGCCATTACCAGGACTCTGAAGAACCTGCCTGCATGCAGAGGAGGTATTTCAACCATCTGATTTAGGTATGTTGGACCAGGGAAACACGTAAAAGTTGTAAAACACAGGCCCTTGATGAATTCAACCCCCCTGCTTTAAGACAATGTGTTTATCGTACATTCCACAACCACTGGATTATTTATGCCTCAAAGTTTAAAGAAAGACCACGGGCAACAAGAAATCTAAATTCTATAATACTATAATATTAGGACATGCTGGGTATCTTGTCAAATAGAATTTTACATCATAGTTTATATTATTGGTCACTATTCTCATTTCTTTCACTCATTGATAGATACAGCTGTGAAGCTTAAAAATAATAGAAAACGATTTGCCAACATAGGGAAAAATTAAACTATGGAATTGATAATTGGTAACTTATTTTATAGTTATACCTAAGAATTATTTTGCATGCCAGACATTTCACTCTTCTAATGAATCAGTACATAATAATATAGCACTTCCTACAAGCCCCTTTTAGGTTATATGTATGTTTGTTCCCTGGCCACCTGAACAGTACAAACATGAAATGGATGGTTTACAATCGACCTACCAATATAACCCCCTTAATCTACCTCAGGAAGTAGTAACAAACCTGTAATCACTATGAGCTGTTATTGTATTGTATTGTATTGGTTTATTTGTCATATGCAGGTTAACACACAGTCAACAATGCAATGAAATGCTTGGGATTAGGACAACAGTTCTCTAAGCTAATGAAGTGTCACAAATGTGGTTTGTTGCAGTATTATTGTCTAGAGTTTGGTAGCCTGACAGCTTGTGCATAATAACTGTCTTTAAGCCTTATTATGCGTGCTGGCATTCACCTGTACCACCTGCCAGGAGGTAGCAGACAGAAAAGTCCTTTTGCTAGGTGAGTGTGGTCCTTGATGCTGCATGCTTTATGCAGACACCGGCTGTGGTAGATGTCCTGGATGGGGGGAAACAGCTGTCAGTGATGGCCTCTGCCGTTCCCACCACCCTCTATAGTGTTTTCTGTCTCTGACGGGTGCACTTCCCATACCACACTGTGAGACGGGAGTGGTAGCCTACTGGTGAAAGAGCGGGGCATTTGCATCCCGGAGAGGCCACAAGTACCCTGGTTCAAACCCCACAGCCTGCCACTCTGGGTCCTTGAGCCCCTTAATGCTCCCCGGGTGTTGCACATTGGCAGCCCACTGCTCCCTAAAGGATGGGTTAAATGCAGAGGACAGTTTCTCCATTGTGAGATCAATAAAGTCGATATTATATTATTATTACTATTATACAGTTCGTCAGCAGGCTCTCAATAATGGACCTGTAGAACGTTGTGAGGATGCTGGTGTTCATACCAAACTTCCTCAGCCCTCTCAGGATGTAGAGTCTCCGTCAGACTTTCTTGACCACAGTCAGATGTGATGTGAACGCCGAGGAACTTGAAGCTCCTGACCTGCTCCACCTCAGCACTATTAATATAGATAGATGAATGCTGGTCTCCACGCTGTCTCCTAAAGTCTACTATCATCTCCCTAGTTTGGCTGACATTCAGAGAGAGGTCATTTCCTGACACCAACGCATCGTTATCTGTAATGAAGCCCAAGATTGTGGTATCGTCAGCAAACTTGAGGATAACGTTTGAGCTGTGCCTGGCAGTACAGTCATATGTGAAGAGTGAGTAGAGGAACGGACCGAGAACACAGCCCTGAGGTGCACCCGTGCTGAGGACTAGTGTGGAGGAGAGGTGTCTGCCGATTCTCACCGCCTGTGGTCTGTTGGTAAGAAAGCCCAATATCCAGCAGCAGATGGCCTTTTCCAGTCCCAGGGAGGTGAGCTTAGTGGCCAGCATGGAGGGGATTATGGTATTGAATGCTGAGCTGTAGTAAATAAAGAACATTCTCACAGAAGTGTTTCCCCTCTCCAGGTGGTTGAGGGAGGTGTGGACTGCTAAAGCAATGGCGTCGTCTGTGGACCTGTTTGCTCTATATGTGAACTATAGAGGTTCTAGGGTGTCAGGAAGGGAGGCACAGATGTGGTTCTTGATGATTCGCTCAAAACATTTCATGATGACAGATGTAAGTACTATGGGCCAAAAGTCATCAGGACTGGTAGATGCAGGGATCTTAGGAATGGGGACAACAGTGGAGTGCTTGATGTTGGTGGGCACAATGGACAGGCTCAGAGACAGGTTAAAGATGTTACTAAACACCTCGGCAAGTTGGTCAGCGCACACCCTCAGCACCCGTCCTGGGTTGCCGTCAGGCCCTGGTGCTTTATGAGGGTTAACATTCTTCATCCTAACTATCCATGTGTGGTCTGGTGATTGGTGTCGTGTTGTCTGCATCAAACCGAGTGTAGAATATGTTAAGCTCATTTGGAAAAGATAGTAGCACAAATGTTGCTATTCCAATTTCCTGCTTGTTTTTGTTCGTATTCCTAGCAACTGTAACAGCAGTCCTACGACACTAACAATGACAGTAACAGTGTTCTACTTGGTATTTTTTGCATATAAACAGCATTAAAACGTCATCTTATAAACACTGAAAAGAGGTACGACTGATTAAATTTTACATAAATAATAAAGAACTACTAAAACAGTCGAAGAGAGTTTTACTAGTATTCTTGAATAGTAGAAGTCAGGTATGGTAGCGTTGCCCCGCCTTTTGACTTTTGGGGGCGTTCCAGTTGAAACTTTCTACTCAGACATCAGAAATGCAGGCTTCCAAGTACAAATGGATAAATGCATAAATGCTGCCGTCTTTGGGTTGACTAGTGGTTCAAACAGCTTGATACATGTTTATGTCACAGCCCCGCGTTTGGGTATAACACCATCTCACTCAGACACACCCCCGTTGTCAGGAGTTGGAATTGCAAGCATTGATTATTCTTTTTACCTTCAATCATATGCTTTACTTGAGAAAATATAAATCTTTGTGTAAATGTAAACATTTGAAAGTTTGTTACTGCTTTAAATGTTAGCCCATGTTAGCAATGATGTTGCTAAAATCAATTTGCCACTCAGAAGCTGGACCTATTGTGTCCTCCACTGCCTCGGCAGCACCGGCTTTGGGCATTGCTGAGTCAATGCCTTGAGCCAGCTGCTCGAACTGCTAAGGCTCACGCCCACTGGGCTCCACACAACCTACCTCAATCTCTGGTGAAGAAGGGGATGAAAAATCATCCACCTCAAAAGATTTATCTGTGTCGAAACTGCCAGCATCACTCTGCTCACTCTCCATGTTTCAATATGTCAAATTAATCCTCCACCACAACCCCATTTAACCCCCTAAGTACATCCTCACACTTGTCCATGCCCCTCATTGTGTCTTGGCACAGCCCACTTTGGTGGCATTTTTCAGGTATCCCAGTGGATTATTTTATACATGAAAAAACATATAACTCATTCTTGCAAATACAATAATACAAACATTATTTGTATTTTGTTTATTATGTTTTTATAGTGGAAGAACGCATTACACTGACGGCTGGAGGCAGGGCTTTAAGCCATGGCTCCAGCCGTCAGTGGGTCAATGGAAACACAACAGGTTCCGTGCTGAGAAGAGCGAGACTGAGTGGAGCGGCGCCACCTAAAAAGAGCCAGTGGAAAAGGGGCAAACAGAGTAGAGGCACTCAATGGTCCACCAGTGTTTGTCCAATCTGAGAATTACATTGATCAGAAGAATTTAATGAAGTGTTGAAGGTGATGTACAGCAACTTTGCTTGTATTTAAAGCATTGAATACTTTTGGACACCCTGATAAAGATTGCTACACAGAGCTCATTCAGATACAGGGGAAATCCCTCACACATAAACAATATTGCCAAAAGTATTAGGCCACTTGCCTTCACACAGATATGATCTAGAGTGATATCCTATTCTCGGTCCATAGTTTAAAATGAAGTTGGCTGACTATTTGCAGCTTTAAAATCAAAGGATGTCATAGCGGACTTGTAGTTGAGTTGAGGTTGTAAATCTTTGAGAAACTGTCCCCAACAACTCAGTTTTAAATCTCAAAATATCTTTATATTCCAATGTTTTTCTTGAAGAATGCAAAAAGAGAGACAAAAAGTCAGTGTTGGTGTAAAGACTCCAGCAATACAGTGAATTTAACCATGTTATGCATTCAATTAATAAAGGCCTCATAATGCTGTCTGACACCACTCAAATTTCTAAGAGTATCAATTTTAAAAGTTGCAGGGGCAAAAAATCATTTTCCACCGAAGAAGATTATTTAATGTCTACAGCCGCTTATCCATGCAGGGTTGTGGGGGATATACAGGTCCTTCTCAAAATATTAGCATATTGATAAAGTGATAAAGTTAATTATTTTCCATAATGTCATGATGAAAATTTAACATTCCTATATTTTAGATTCATTGCACACTAACTGAAATATTTCAGGTCTTTTATTGTCTTAATACGGATGATTTTGGCATACAGCTCATGAAAACTCAAAATTCCTATCTCACAAAATTAGCATATCATTAAAAGGGTCTCTAAACGAGCTATGAACCTAATCATCTGAATCAACGAGTTAACGCTAAACACCTGCAAAAGATTCCTGAGGCCTTTAAAACTCCCAGCCTGGTTCATCACTCAAAACCCCAATCATGGGTAAGACTGCCGACCTGACTGCTGTCCAGAAGGCCACTATTGACACCCTCAAGCAAGAGGGTAAGACAGAGAAAGACATTTCTGAATGAATAGGTTGTTCCCAGAGTGCTGTATCAAGGCACCTCAGTGGGAAGTCTGTGGGAAGGAAAAAGTGTGGCAGAAAACGCTGCACAACGAGAAGAGGTGACCAGACCCTGAGGAAGATTGTGGAGAAGGGCCGATTCCAGATCTTGGGGGACCTGCGGAAGCAGTGGACTGAGTCTGGAGTAGAAACATCCAGAGCCACCGTGCACAGGCATGTGCAGAAAATGGGCTACAGGTGCCGCATTCCCCAGGTCAAGCCACTTTTGAACCAGAAACAGCGGCAGAAGCGCCTGACCTGGGCTACAGAGAAGCAGCACTGGACTGTTGCTCAGTGGTCCAAAGTACTTTTTTTGGATGAAAGCAAATTCTGCATGTCATTCGGAAATCAAGGTGCCAGAGTCTGGAGGAAGACTGGGGAGAAGGAAATGCCAAAATGCCAGAAGTCCAGTGTCAAGTACCCACAGTCAGTGATGGTCTGGGGTGCCGTGTCAGCTGCTGGTGTTGGTCCACTGTGTTTTGTCAAGGGCAGGGTCAATGCAGCTAGCTATCAGGAGATTTTGGAGCACTTCATGCTTCCATCTGCTGAAAAGCTTTATGGAGATGAAGATTTCATTTTTCAGCACGACCTGGCACCTGCTCACAGTGCCAAAACCACTGGTAAATGGTTTACTGACCATGGTATCACTGTGCTCAATTGGCCTGCCAACTCTCCTGACCTGAACCCCATAGAGAATCTGTGGGATATTGTGAAGAGAACGTTGAGAGACTCAAGACCCAACACTGTGGATGAGCTAAAGGCCGCTATCGAAGCATCCTGGGCCTCCATAAGACCTCAGCAGTGCCACAGGCTGATTGCCTCCATGCCACGCCGCTTTGAAGCAGTCATTTCTGCAAAAGGATTCCTGACCAAGTATTGAGTGCATAACTGTACATGATTATTTGAAGGTTGACGTTTTTTGTATTAAAAACACTTTTCTTTTATTGGTCGGATGAAATATGCTAATTTTGTGAGATAGGAATTGTGGGTTTTCATGAGCTGTATGCCAAAATAATCCGTATTAAGACAATAAAAGACCTGAAATATTTCAGTTAGTGTGCAATGAATCTAAAATATATGAATGTTAAATTTTCATCATGACATTATGGAAAATAATGAACTTTATCACAATATGCTAATATTTTGAGAAGGACTTGTAAAGTTCATTGTGAAATCAAATAAAACATTTTGTAGTCCAGCTAAGGAAACCAATGTAAGAAAAACTTAATAATAAATGTACTTATTTCTAGTGCTGTAAGCATGCTGCAGTGAAAATGTATGCTCAGACACAGAGTGTGATACCAGAACCAGATTTGGATAGGGTGGTCCTGCTGGGTGAGACTTTTGAGACCTAATAAAAATATGAATACATTTAAATAAATAATACACTTGGAAGAACCTATTTTTGTCTGATTACAGATGCATAAAAGTTTACTGACATAGTTTACCATTATTATCATAAATACTTTACTAACCTGTACCAAGATTGTATTTATTGTAAAAATTGAAGTTTTTCTTGTATGTAATTGCATATTTTGCTTTGTAATATTGTGTTTATGTATATTTATTGTAATATTGTGTTTATGTATATTTATGTTTCTCTTGAATCAGATGCACTTAAAGTGAATAACCTTCTTATTTTAGAGGTTTGAGGTATATTTGTAGTCATCTTCTTACAGAACCTACTTTACATCAATTTCTGTCTGGTTTTCTTTAGGTGCCGTGTTATTCCTATGGACAAAAACTTTCCAAGCTGGCTATATTACGTATTGCCTGCAACTACATTCTGTCTTTGGCTCACTTAGCCGAGCTTGACTACAGTTCAGATCACCGCAGTGCGAGCTTCTCTCAGTGTGTGGAACAGTGTACGAGGACGCTACAAGCTGAGGGCAGAAGCAAAAAAAGGAAGGTGAGACAGCTCTCATTTTCAGCAAAACATGCATCATTAAGTACAACAAGAACCAAATGACAGTCAAAAGTCTTTTTTTGTAATTTTGTATATCAGGGTTCTTATTGTTCAGCAGAATCAGTTGGGGACTGTTGATTTCTTGGCATGTGTGGGATGGATGATTGTTAAATACATCTGGTGAGAGAAAGTCATGTCAATTGCAGTTAGAAATATGTAATTTTTAAAAAGGTGTCATGTATTCAAAACCTATTTTATCTGCTGCCTGTTGTCTTGCATATAGAATCATGTGGAACAGATGGTCAGCAAATAATCACAACAAATGATTAATTATATAATGACCTTCATTATTTGGATGTACTTTTGAAAAATCCAGAGCTTAGTCACTTGTGATTGAAAACTTTCCACTGGTATTTTGACAATATATCATTGTATGATCCAAGTCTTTGAGATTGTAAGTCCTGCTTACACTCCTTTAAAAATTATTTGTCAGATTAAAGTCTAGATGCAGGCTTCCTTGGGTATGAATAATTTTGGGCCTGTGTCACAGCTTGGTTTACTGTGGTGCACTCATAAACTTGAGTACTTGATAATACCTGTTGTCGGACTTGGAAGTATCCTAAGTTCATGCTGTATGAATCATCAATCAGTGTCATATGTTTCACAATTAAACTAAGTTTTAATCTGGTTTAAAATTTTTTTCTTTCCCATCAATTATTATACACTCACGAAGCTCTATTTCTCAGTACTGCAACCTTTGTCTATCTTTGGAAAATATGTGTGATGTGTCCTTATGTCTATATTACACATCACACAAGCTCTAAGAAATCTCCCAAGACTACTGCGTAAATCAAATTATACATTGTTAACAAAACTAATTGATATTTACTGAATTTAATCTTGTTTTATTCAGTAATATAAACATTCCCATCTGGGTAGTAGAAGCTTCACCCCTCTTGTCCTTATTGTCATTACATTAAAAAAAGCATTACCATAATTTATACTGTGATTAAAGTAATGACTCCACATTCTGAATTTGTCAGCTGGAAAAAAGGAAATCTGTTACTTCCTGTTCAACCTATATGCAATTGTATACAATACAAGGACAATAAACTTAATGTTCAAACTGATTAACTTTTATTGTTTCTTTGCAAATATTCAGTCATTTTGAATTTGATGCTCAGAAGTTCCAAAAAGCTGGGACAGGGGCATCAAGGCTGTGAAAGTTGAGAAATGCTCAGAAAACACCTTTTTGAAACATTAGACAGGTGAACAGGTTATTGGTAAACAGGTGTGTCATGATTGGATATAACAGAAGCATCCTCGAAAGGCTCAGTCATTCACAAACAGGGATAGGGTGACTTTCACCACTTTGTGAACAACTGGGTGAGCCAATAGTCCACCAGTTTAAGAATGTTTCCCAATGTACAATTGTAAAGAATTTAGGGATTTCATAATCTACAGTCCATGACATCATCAAAAGATTCAGAAAATCACAAGCGGCAAAGCTGAAAACCAACATTGAATGCCCCTGACCTCCGAGCCTTACCATGCAAAGTGAAAGCCATATATCAACACCTGCTGCCTTCTCTTGGCCCAAGCTCATCTGAGATGGACCACTGCAAACTGTGTTCAGATGAGTCCACGTTTCAAATTGTTTTTGGAAATCATAGACATCGTGTCCACCAGGGTAAGGAGGAAAAGGACTATCTGTATTGTTACCAGTTCAAAAGCCAAAATCTGTGATGGTATGGGGGTGTGTTAGTGCCCATGATATGGGTACCTTGCACATCTGTAAAGGCACCATAAATGCTGAAAGCTACATACAGGTTTTGGAGCAACATATGCTGCCAGGGACGTCCCTGCTTATTGCAGCAAGGCGATGCCAAAGTACATTCTGCATGTGTTACAACAGCGTGGCTTTGTAGTAAAACAGTGCGGGTAATAGACTGACCTGCCTGCAATGCAGACATGTCTCCCTTTTAAAAATATGTGCCACATTATGAAGTGCAAAATACGATAATGGAGACCACGGACTGTTGAGCAACCAAAGTTGTACAGGAAGCCAAACTGAGAAAGAATTCCACCTAACAGAACTGTCCTCAATGCTGAATGTTGTTAAAAGGAAAGATGAAGTAACACAGTGGTAAATGCCAGGGGTATGTTTACCACTGTGTTACATGCCCCTGGCGTCTACATTGGTTTTTGTTCTTTCAAATTTCTCCAGATTCTCTGACATTTTTAAGATAGTTTGGACTATAAATTATAAAATCTCTAAATTCCTTGCAAGTGTATGTTGATAAACTTTCTTAAACTGTTGGACTAATTGCTCATGCAGTTCACAAAGTGGTGAACAACCCTTTAAGGGATGCTCCTTTCATACCCAATAATGACCTGTTCACCAGTGGAATTTCTCAACTTTCCCAGTTTTTTGCCCCAGCTGTTTTGGAACGTGTTGCAAGCATTAAATTCAAAATGAGTGAATATTTGCAAAAAATAAGAATAAAGTTAATTGGTTTGAACATTAAATATCTTGTCTTTGTAATGTATTCAATTGCATATACAGGGGTTGGACAATGAAACTGAAACACCTGATTTTAGACCACAATAATTTATTAGTATGGTGTAGGGCCTCCTTTTGCGGCCAATACAGCGTCAATTTGTCTTGGGAATGACATATACAAGTCCTGCACAGTGGTCAGATGGATTTTAAGCCATTCTTCTTGCAGGATAGTGGCCAGGTCACTACGTGATACTGGTGGAGGAAAACGTTTCCTGACTCGCTCCTCCAAAACACCCCAAAGTGGTTCAATAATATTTCGATCTGGTGACTGTGCAGGCCATGTGAGATGTTCAACTTCACTTTCATGTTCATCAAACCAATGTTTCACCTGTCTTGCTGTGTGTATTGGTGCATTGTCATCCTGATACACGGCACCGCCTTCAGGATACAGTGTTTGAACCATTGGATGCACATGGTCCTCAAGAATGGTTCGGTAGTCCTTGGCAGTGTGCCCAATGTGTCCTTGGCAATGTGCCCATCTAGCACAAGTATTGAGCCAAGGGAATGCCATGATATGGTGCCCAAACCATCACTGATCCACCCCCATGCTTCACTCTGGGCATGCAACAGTCTGGGTGGTATGCTTCTCTGGGGCTTCTCCACACCGTAACTCTTCCGGATGTGGGGAAAACAGTAAAGGTGGACTCATCAGAGAACAATACATGTTTCACATTGTCCACAGCCCAAGATTTGCGCTCCTTGCACCATTGAAACCAACGTTTGGCATTGGCATGAGTGACCAAAGGTTTGGCTATAGCAGCCCGGCTGTGTATATTGACCCTGTGGAGCTCCCGACGGACAGTTCTGGTGGAAACAGGAAAATTGAGGTGCACATTTAATTCTGCCGTGATTTGGGAAGCCGTGGTTTTATGTTTTTTGGATACAATCCGGGTTAGCACCCGAACATCGGGATACCGTGGCTCTTGATACATCACAAAGACTTGCTGTCTTGGTCACAGATGCGCCAGCAAGACGTGCACCAACAATTTGTCCTCTTTTGAACTCTGGTATGTCACCCATAATGTTGTGTACATTTCAATATTTTGAGCAAAACTGTGCTTTTACCCTGCTAATTGAACCTTCACACTCTGCTCTTACTGGTGCAATGTGCAATCAATGAAGACCGGCTACCAGGCTGGTCCAATTTAGCCATGAAACCTCCCACACTAAAATGACAGGTGTTTCAGTTTCATTGTCCAACCCCTGTAAGTTGAACAGGTTGCAAATGACTGTTTTCTGTTCTGTTTTTATTTACGTTTTACACAACATCCCAACTTCATTGGGATTAGGGTTGTACCTGAAACTGATTGTAAAACAATTTTTCTGAAGTACAGAGACAGTAATTGAATCACTTTGGTGAATCTCCACTGAAAATGTCAGGGTCAATACGGTTTAGAGGTGCACTGCATTAATGCTGTAACACTGTTCAAAACAGAAAATCAATATACTCTACTGACAACTCTTAAATGTGTTCAAACTAGTTAGTAGTCAGCTAAGATCAAATTAACTTAAATTTCATTCACCAATTTTTTATTTGTACTGTTTTAATGTATTGACTTTTTTGTTTTAGGAGTGATAAAGAAGTACTTGGAGGAATAATGACAAGATGAAGAACACAATGAAGTGGATGAATGCAGAAAAGTTTGACTTGTGCATTTCACAAATTTTCTTTTTACACAAATTCCATTAGTCTGAGGTCTTTGTAATTATGTCACGAAATACAGTAAACAATGTTTACCTTGGAAAGTACTAACAAAATCAGCTAGCTACAGTATTGATCATGATTATTGACATTTGGATTCGTAGTACCAAATTCCTGAAATTAATTTGTATCTCTTTTTTTTTTTTTTCAAATGTTAGATAATTTAGATGAAAGTAGAAATTCTAAAAATGCACATGAATAACTTGCATACAATAAAAAAATATTTACCCATTTGCAGATTTCTTCATGAAATGTGTCAGACCTGTAAAGTTATAGTAGGCTAAAACATCTTAAATGATGTTGCTGTAATCCAGAGAAATTTAAGAGCAGATCAAACACAAGTCTTTAAAGTCTAAAACCAAAGGGTTTCAGAGCCATTTTTTAGGCTTTGGGAATCCAATCCACAAATAGAGAAAACATGGGACAGTGGTGCCAAAAAGGTGAAACTCTTTGGAAGGTAATATAGCACTTAAGAAAATTACAGTCTAAGATTTCAGAGGTGGTGAATTCTGCTCTATACAAGAAAATACTGAAATGTCCCACCATTAGTTTCTGACCTTAATCTCAAATGCACTTTGGTTATGCTGTAGGACAATGATCCAAAGCACACCAGCAGTCCACCTCTAAATGGTTATAAAACTTAAATGAAGGTTTTGTGGTGGCCTCGTCAAAGTCCAGACTTAAAGCCGATTGAAAACCTCATCAGCTCGTTCATGCTAGAATACTTTCCAGTGTGGCTAAATTAAAATATTTTTAAAAATGAGAGTGGGACAAAATTTCTCCAACGCAATTTAAAAGATTCTGCCAGTAATCATAAATGATTGAATTGTAACTGTTGCCACAAAGCATGACAGACCCACTTGTTAGGTTTAGTGGGCAATTGCCTTTTTTTTACATAAGGCCAGGTTGGCATTGCTAGCTTTTCCCCCTTAATATATAAAATACTAATTTGACAACTAAAAGAAAAAACTAAAAGTGATGATCTGAAACATTTACGTAATAAAAAAGCAAAAACACAAAACATCGGTAAGCAGGGAAAAAAAACATTTTTCGTGGCACTTCAATAGCTACACATTTCGTTAGTGTACATTTCATTGCCCTACACTGTATACTGTTCTAAATGTACCCACATAGTTCTTGATAAATCTGTGAAAAATGCTTAGAATGCATGTTAGTTAAATAATAAAGATAGTTGGTAATGTTCACATCCAACAGCCCACCCATTGAGCAGTTTTCAGTTTTTAAAAAATTATTTTAAACCGGTTAGTACTGAGTACTCTTCTTGAGATTTAACATAAATAAAATTGATTTAAAAAACACTTCATGTGTCTTTTTCTTTAGTTTGCGCACAGGCAATTACAATTTTTCCTTGGGTTATCATATAAAAGCTTTGGTTCTCTACCAAAAGCCATAACCTGTTCAGTAGTCTGGAAGTTCCACAGGATCGAAGTTCCACAGGATCAAACATAGTTTTGGGTTTGGTTTGCCAACCTGAAAGTTCCTGATGCAGTCTTGATTGGATACTGATGTCTGCAAACATAACCGCATTTTGGGGGTGCATTCACACAGAAGATAAAAATCATGAAGAAGAAAGTCCATCCCATATGGGTTGCTGTTGCTACTTCTTTGCACTTCTTCACTGCTCTATCTAGCCCCACAAACATTTTAAAATTCTTTAGTCTTTGTGCTCTTACTTTCGTCTTCATCTGCTTCTGCTGATATTCACTGCTCTTGTGTTACATCCTCTCTTCTTTTTTTGGTACGCAAGCCCGGCATGCATTCACACTGCAGGCAAACAGCTCCAGTGTCAATATAAACAGTGCAGAAACTGGCAGTTGTAACCGTGCCAGGGTACAGTTCTCTGGTTCGTTTCAGGGTCTGGGATAGGTTCACACCGGCGTGTAAGGTTTAGTGTGAAAGCAATGTAATATCCTATCTAGTGTGGTAGGTTTACTCATGTGCTCTCTAATACCCTTCATTCCAGTGCACTGTTTGTGCCATTGACTTATCAGTAGCAGTTACTTTTGTACCTGCTACTGATAAATAGCAAGTGCAAACACCTTACCGTGAGGCGTGGTAAGGCATATTCGTCAATTCCTTTTTTCACTGTTGCACTCGGTTTGTTTTGGTGTGTGAAGGCTCTCTCGATTGATCTGATTTCTCTTTACAGTGATATCTCTGACTTGTTCTAATACATAAGCATGTTAAAACACGTATTTTCTGTTGCTGCATTTAACGTTTGGGGACCCTCCGTGTCTTACATGGCTTTTCCGTAGTGGTAAGGAGTCGCGAGCTTAGCGCTAGCTCCACCATGGCTACCCATTCTGCTGTTTCTCTGAGTCTCTTCCTCTCTCCTGCTCTCTGTGTCAGGTGTTCAGTTACTCCTCTGCCTCCTTTAGTGATAATGGTACATGTAATAACTAGCATATTTTTAGCTTTGGAGGCGAGGGTGTCGCAATTGGAGGCCTGGTTCTGCACTGTTGAAAAACCAGCAGATAGCCATGGCCCCTGAGCCAGCTCGGAGCCACCGAGGGTAGCTCCCTGTAGCAGTTATTCAGGAGAGCCCGTGCAGCCTCAGTACGTAGAAAGCATTGTCCTAGATCCCGTCCCACAGGTTACCACCAACCCGTCTGTTTTTCTAACAGATTCTCCTCACTCAGCGACACGCCCGCTGAGAAACCGACTTGTAATTCAGAATCAGATTCAGCTTTATTGCCAAGTTCGTACATACAAACAAGGAATTTGACTCCGGTACACTTTGCTCTTTGGTTTTGTTTTTGAATTACAGAATATACATATTTACAATGTACAATATTCACATATATAATAAAAAGGTGCATTTGCAACATCTGTATGCTGTTGTTTTGTACTCCATTGAATGTTCATCAGAGAAACAGCCTGGGGGAAGAAACTGTCTTTGTGGCGGCTGGTTTTAGTTAACAGTGCTCTGTAGCGGTGGCCTGAAGGTAAAGCTCTGAACACTTTATGTGCAGGGTGTGTGGGGTCTGCATAGATTTTAGCAGCTCTTTTCCTGACCCTAGACCTGTATAAGTCCTGGATGGAGGGAAGGTCAGCCCTGATTATTCTCTCTACATTCCTGATTATTCGTTGCAGTCTGGACCTGTCCTGTTTTGTGGATGAGCCAAACCACACTGAGATGGATGAAGACAGGACAGATTGAATGATGGCAGTGTAGAAGATGACCAACAGCCCCTGTGGAAGGTTGAACTTCTTGAGTTGCCTCAGGAAGTACAGTCTCTGCTGGGCCTTCTTTCGAACAGTGTCTATGTGTGAAGACCATCTCAGGTCCTCAGAGATGGTGGTTCCTAAGAACCTGAAGTGGTCCACGGCCGATACAGTGTTGTTGAGGATGGTGAGGGGGGTGCATGGGGGTGGTGTTCTCCGAACGTCCACCACCATTTCCACAGTCTTGAGTGGGTTGAGTTCAAGGTAGTTTTGACTGCACCAGTGTACCAGCCGATCCACCTGCTGTCTGTATGCAGACTCATCACCGTCCTGGATCAGTCCAATGACAGTGGTGTCGTCTGCAAACCTAAGGAGTTTCACGGACGAGTCCGATGAGGTGCAGTCATTTGTGTACAGAGAGAAGAGGAGTGGGGATAGAACACATCCCTGGGGGGCACCATACTTATTGATCTGGATCGGGAGAAGATGCTCCCCAGTCTCACCTGCTGCTGTCGGTCCGACAGGAAGCTGTTGATCCACTGACAGGCGGAGGCTGGGACGTTGAGCTGGGTGAGCTTCTGGTGGAGGATGTCTGGTATGATGGTGTTGAAGGCCAAGCTGAAGTCTACAAACAGGATCCTGGCGTACGTCCCTGGGTGGTCGAGGTGTTGCAGGATGAAGTGTAGACCTAAGTTAACAGCATCATCTGCCGACCTGTTTGCTTGGTAAGCAAATTGCAGGGGGGTCCAGCAGGGGGCCTGTGATGTCTTTCAGGTGCTTCAACAACAGCCGCTCAAAGGATTTCATGACCACAGACGTCAGGGCTACAGGCCTGTAGTCATTTAATCCGAGGATGGTGGGTTTCTTGGGCACCGGGATGATGGTGGACCGTTTGAGGCAGGAGGGGACCTCACACGTCTCCAGTGATTTGTTGATGATCCTTGTGAAGATCAGAGTGAATTGATTTGCACAGGCTTTCAGGCATGATGGGTAGCCGTTATTAGGTCCTCCAGCTTTCTTTGTTTTCATGCGCTGAAAGAGCCTATTTACATCTTCCTCTGAGATCTTTAGTGCAAGCAGAGGATCTGAAGGTAGGGGGTTGGTAGCTTTGTGGGAAGAACTTGTTCCTGAATGGGATGTGGAGGGGATGATTTGAGGTGTGAATGGCTTCTTGTCATGTCTGCAGTAGAAGCCATTCAGACGGTTGGCCAGGAGACGACTCTGTTCAGGATGGGTGGGGGGGCTCCTATAGGCAGTCAGGTTTCTTAGACCGGATCATACAGCTGAAGTGTCACCAGTAGAAAGGCTGTTCTTAAGCTTCTCACTAATTGGCAGGCCCATAGTCAGAAACGTGGCACTAGAGACACCAGCAACCATAGTCAAATGTCTGCCAGGGCCCAGAACAGGCGACATCAAATTCTACCTGAAACTGCTGCCTAAGGATAAGCATAAATACAGTAAGATTTTTATTCACGCTGGCGGTAATGACACCTGGTTACGTCAATCGGAGGTCACCAAAGTTAGTGTTGCTTCGGTGTGTAAGTTTGCCAAAACAATGTCGGACTCCGTAATTTTCTCTGGTCCCCTCCCCGATCTGACCAGTGACGACATGTTTAGCCGCATGCTGTCATTCAACCGCTGGCTATCTAGGTGGTGTCCAGAAAACGATGTGGGCTACATTGATAACTGGCGAACATTGTGGGGAAAACCTGGTCTGATCCGGAGAGACGGCATCCATCCCACTTTCGATGGAGCAGCTCTTTTTTTTTTTTAGGAATCTGGCCGAATTTATTCTTCAAAACTCAGAAAACCCAGGGTTCAGACCAGGAAGCAGTTATGCTAGTTAATGACTTGATTTGTGACAATCAGAGTGATTTATTTTGTCTCACAGAAACCTGGCTCCAGCAAGAGGATTATGGTACTATAAATTAGTCAACTCCTACTAATTATTAAAATTTTCACATACCTCGAAATACTGGGTGAGGAGGAGAGTAGCAACCATCTTTCAGTCCGCTTTATTGATTAGTCCCAGACCAATCAATAGCTACAACTCTTTTGAATATTTAAGGATTAAATATTTGATATTTACTCCTGAATTTTCCTCATCGAAATTGCAAAGCACTAAAACCACTTCTGTTTGTTGCTTTGTATTTTTCACCAAGCCCTTACTCTCCATTTTTAAATCAGTTTTCAAACTTTTTTTCTGATATAGTGTTAAATACAGATAAGGTTATTATAGTGGGGGACATTCATGTTGACACTGAAAGTGATAGTTTAAATATAGTCTTTAATGCTATCTTAGACTCAGTTGGCTTTGCTCAAAACATTAACAAACCTACCCACCTTTGTCTTCATTCTCAGGACCATCTGCTGACATATGGCAATGAGTGTGAAGACATAACAATATTTTCTCATAACCCTGTTCTGCCTGACCATTTCTTAATAACCTTTGAGTTTAATTTAACCGAGTACTCCACACCTGAAAGAAAATTTCATAATAGTAGATCATTATCAGACAATGCTGTAACAACCTTTAAAGAATCTGTTCCACTTTTAATTTCCTCATTATCACAGAAAAACACAGTGGAGGGCAATAATTTTGTTTCTGCCCCTTCACAAATTGATTCTCTTGTTCATAGTGTTACTTCATCATTGCGTTGTGCATTAGACATTGCAGCCTCCTTGAAAAAGAAGATAATTATTCATAGGAGGGAGGCTCCCTGGTTTAATTCAGACCTATGTACTTTAAAGCACAATATTAGAAAATTGGAAAGAAAATGGCACTCTACACACCTAGAGGATTCCTACTTAATCTGAAAAAATAGCCTATTGTTTTATAAAAAGACACTTCGCCAAGCCAGAACAGCTTATTTCTCATCATTAATAGAAGAGAAGAAGAATAATCCTAGGTTTCTCTTTAGTACAGTTGCTAAAGTTACACAGAATCATAGCTCTGTTGAGCCATCCATTCCCTTAGCTCTCAGCAGTCATGACTTTATGGGATTCTTCCTAAATAAAATTAATTCTATGAAAAAGAAAATCTTTGACATACTTCCGAAGATGATTACTTCATCCTCAGCAAGTGAGACAACATTGGAAGTAACTGTAGAACCTGATCTGTGTTTGTACTGTTTTGATCCTTGGGAGCTTCCTGAGTTATCAGAAATATTAGCTTCATCTAAACCTTCAACTTGTATGTTAGACCCGATCCCAACCAAATTATTTAAGGGAGTGTTCCCTCTGATTACCAGCCCCATTTTAGATATGATTAATCTATCTTTAGTAAATGGATATGTACCACAGGCTTTTAAGTTAGCTGTAATTAAACCTTTACTTAAGAAACCTTTGCTTGATCAAGATAATTTAATAAATTACAGACCTATATCCAATCTTCCGTTCTTATCCAAAATTCTTGAGAAAATAGTTGCTAATCAAATGTGTGAGCATTTACACAGCAATTATCTGTTTGAAGAGTTTCAGTCAGGTTTCAGAGCTCATTGCACTGAAACAGCTTTGCTGAAAGTCACTAATGATATTGTCCTAGCCTCAGAGAATGGACTTGTGTCTGTACTTGTCCTGTTAGATCTCAGTGCTGCATTTGATACAGTCGATCACAATATTCTCTTAGAAAGGCTGGAACATGCTGTAAGGATCAGGGAAACAGCACCAGGTTGGTTTAAACCTAATTTCTCTGACAGATTCCAGTTTGTTCATGTAAATGATAAATCATCTTCAAACTCCAGGGTTAATTGTGGAGTACCAGATTTGCAATTTGGATGAGGAAAACTAAGGATTAAATATTCAAAAGAGTTGTAGCTATTAATTGCTCTGGGACTAAACAATAAATCCCCTCCTTGAACCGCCACCTTAATGTGGTGGAGGGGTATGAGTGCTCGAATGATCCTAGACACTATGTTGTCTAGGGCTTAAATGCCCCTGGCAGGGTCTCCCATGGCAAACAGTCTCTAGGTGACGGGTCTGATAAAGAGCCGTTCAAGACACCTTCATGAGCACCATAAAATCGAAGTACGTGATGTTGCCCGGTATGGCGGAGTAAGGGTCCCACCTTGGAGCCAGGCCTGGGGTCGGGACTTGTCGGAGAGCTCCTGGTGGCTGGGTTGCTCCTCGCGGGACCCGGCCGGGCTAAGCCCAAAAGAGAGACGCGAGGCCATCCCCCAGCGGGCCCACCACCTGCAGAGGGAACCATGAGGGATTGGTGCAAAGAGGATTGGGCGGCAGACGAAGGTGGAGACCTCTGCGGCCTGATCTCGGGATGCTTAGGCCTGCTCTAGGGACGTGGAATGTCACCTCGCTGGGGGGAAAGGAGCCTGAGCTTGTTTGAGAGGTCAAGACATATCGACTAGAAATAGTCAGGCTCGCCTCCACGCAGGGAGCGTGGGGTCTGGAACCCATCTCCTCAAAAGGGGCTGGACTCTCTTCTACTCTGGAGTGGCCCACAGGGAGAGGCGGCAGGCTGGGGTGGGCTTGCTTATTGCCCCCAGCTCAGCTGTCTCGTGTTGGGGTTTACCCCAGTGGATGAGAGGGTCACATCCCTACACCTTTGGGTTGTGGACAGATCTCTGACTGTCATTTCAGCCTACGGGCCGAATGGTAGTGCGGAGTACCCGGCCTTCTTGGTGTCCCGGTCGGGGGTGCTGGATAGTGCCCCTCCCGGGGACTCCATTATTGTGCTGGGGGACTTCAACGCCCAGTGACAACTGGAGAGGCGTGATCAGGAGGAATGGCCTCCCCGATCTGCATCCGAGTGGTGTTTCGTTATTGGACTTCTGTGCTAGTCACGGATTGTCTATAATGCACTTGGCACCAGGACACCCTAGGCAGGTTGATGATCGACTTTGTTGTCGTGTCATCAGACCTTTGCCACATCTTTTGGACACTTGGGGAAGAGAGGGGCTGAGCTGATCACCACCTGGTGGTGAGTTGGATCCGCTGGAAGAGGAGAAAGCCGGACAGACTTGGCAGGCCCAAGCGTATAGTAAGGGTCAGCTGGGAACGTCTGGCAGAGCTCTCGGCCAGGGATGTATTCAACTCCCACCTCCGGGAGAGCTTTGACCAGATTCCAGGGGATGTTGGAGACATAGAGTCCGAGTGGACCATGTTCTCCGGATCTATTGTCGATGCTGCGGCCGTAAGGTCTGCGGTGCCTGTCGTGGCGGCAATCCCCGAACCCATGGTGGACACTGGCAGTAAGGGACGCTTTCAAGCTGAAGAAGGAGTCCTGTTGGGTGTGGTTGGCTTGTGGAACTCCTGAAGCGACTGATGGGTACCATGAGGCCAAGCATGCCGCGGCCCGGGCTGTGGCAGAGGCAAAAACCCGGGCCTGGGAGGAGTTCGGTGAGGCCATGGAGAAGGACTACCGGTTGGCCTCAAAGCGATTCTGGCAAACCATCTGGCACCTCAGGAGGAGGAAGCAGTGCTTTGCCAACACTGTTTACATTGGGTGGTAGGAAGCTGCTGACCTCGACTGGGGACATTATTGGGCGGTGGAAGGAGTAGTTAGAGGATCTCCTCAACCTGCCATCACGCATTCGCTGGTGGAACCAGAGGCTGGGGACTCAGGGTTAAACTCTTTCATCACCCAGGCTGAAGTCACTCAGGCGGTTAAAAAGCTCCACGGTGGCAGGTCTTCGGGGGTGGATGAGATCCGCCGTGAGCACCTCAAGTCTCTGGATGTTGTGGGGCTGTCATGGTTGACACGCCTCTTCAACATTGTGTGGCGGACGGGGACAGTGCCTCTGGACTGGCAGACTGGGGTGGTGGTCCCCCTTCATAAGAAGGGTGACCGGAGGGTGTGTTCCAACTATAGGGGGATCACACTCCTCAGCCTCCCTGGTAAGGCCTACGCCAGGGTATGGAAGAGGAGAGTCCGGCCGATTGTCGAACCTCGGCTTCAGTGTGGTTTTTGTCCCGGCCATGGAGCAGTGGACCAGCTCTATACCCTCTACAGGGTACTTGAGGGTTCATGGGAGTTTGCCCAACCAGTCCACATGTGTTTTGTGGACCTGGAGAAGGCATTCGACTGTGTCCCTCATGGTGCCCTGTGGGGAGTGCTCCAGGAGTATGGAATCGGGGGCCCTTTATTAGGGGCCATCTGGTCTCTGTACAAGCGGAGCAGGAGTTTGATTTGCATTGCCAGCACTAAGTCGGACCTGTTCCTGGTGCATGTTGGACTCCGGCAGGGCTGCCCTTTGTCACCGGTCCAGTTCATAACTTTTATTGACAGGATTTCTAGGCGCAGCCAAGGGCCGGAGGGAGTCTGGTGTGGGAAGTAGTGGATTTCGTGTCCTCTTTTTGCAGATGACGTGGTCCTGCTGGCCCCCTCTAGCCAAGACCTACAGCATGTGCTGGGACGATTCACAGCCGAGTGTGAAGTGGCTGGGATGAGGATCAGCTCCTACAAGTCCGAGGCCATGGTTCTCGACCGGAAAAGGGTGGTTTGTCCTCTTCAGGTTGGAGGGGAGTTTCTGCCTCAAGTGGAGGAGTTCAAGTATCTTGGGGTCTTGTTCACGAGTGAGGGAAGAATGGAGCGGGAGATTGACAGATAGTGGCCAGGTCACTACATGATACTGGTGGAGGAAAACGTTTCCTGACTCGCGCCTCCAAAACTCCCCAATGTGGCTCAATGATATTTAGATCTGGTGACTGTGCAGGCCATGGGATATGTTCAACTTCACTTTTATGATCATCAAACCAATCTTTCACCAGTCTTGCTGTGTGTATTGGTGCATTGTCATCCTGATACACGGCACCGCCTTCAGGATACAATGTTTGAACCATTGGATGCACATGGTCCTCAAGAATGGTTCGGTAGTCCTTGGCAGTGACGCGCCCATCTAGCACAAGTATTGGGCCAAGGGAATGCCATGATATGGCAGCCCATACCATCACTGATCCAACCCCATGCTTCACTCTGGGCATGCAACAGTCTGGGTGGTACGCTTCTTTGGGGCTTCTCCACACCGTAACTCTCCTGGATGTGGGGAAAACAGTAAAGGTGGACTCATCAGAGAACAATCTGTTGTAAATATGAATCTGAGAATATTATTTAATAATTAATTTTAATATTTTATCAAATAATATTTTGGTCTGTTAACGGTTGTCCTGTGAATACCAGCCCAGTAAGGCGATGGTATTAGGACAAAATAGAACGGTGTGAGACGAGCTCTGACATTATTGAACAGCATAAACTCTGCACATATTTGGTATGAATTCACACAATTTCTTAAAATACAAGAATTTATTAACAAAAGTAAGTCAACTCAAAGTCAAACATATTTCAATCAACAAACTCTTTACTATGCTAAAACAATCCAACTAAACTACCAAGCAGAATTAAAGAATAATGAAGACTAATGGACTATGTACAATATAAACAAGTTGATTAAAGATGATTGGAAATCATGACCAAAAAGAGTGATGCAACATTACCATGCAATGTTTATGTTTGAGAACCAAGGATTATCTTGAAGAATCCGGAAATGAAGTTAAGTTAGTCTTGGAACTAACTTAGGCAATAATCAGGAACATCTAGACAACCCTTCACAATGCAAGATCAGATAAAATATTATTTTAATAAAATAATGTTTTAAATAATGATCTGCTGTATAAAACCAACCTCCTGGATGACTAATTCTCAACAGTGTCTAATTAACTGCGTTTATTTATTGAAATAATATTTGAAGAAATATTATTGAGTATTTTGGAAAAGAGCCAAATCTTTCTGGAGAAATGGGGCTTAATGGTGTTTACTTAGTTATCAAATCTAGTAAATGATGTTCAGGGACTATTATTCACTAGCTTGAAAACCAACAACCTTTCTGTTGACTAGTCTTAGTGCTAGCAAACACGTGTTCTTACCGTTAGCAGTTAAGCTAACAAAGAAGCTAATAGCTTAGCACCAGAATCAACACATGCCTTTAAAATACCAGTGTTAATAAAAGGGTTAAAATGCATAAGCGCGGACAGCGCGTTATGAGAGATCTTCTGTTTAAAATCACCCTTCAAGTAAATTTATCTTAACTTTAAAACATTCAAAGAACACAAACCGGCCTGTGTGCTACAGATAGCATGCTACAGATAGCATGCTAGCACAAAGATAGCCGGGTTCCACAAAACAAACTTCATAACATGAAAACGTTTAGATCATTTCATCCTAAACCTATCTGTTAATCTGCCCAAACCTAACCTCTGACCATGGCGGGGGGATGTTGTCCAAGGGCGCTGACGTTCGACGAAACGTCCACAGTCAACAAGCGGAACCTCTGCGTTCGCTCTGTGAACAATAGGGTAAGCTCCGGAGAGCTGGGCGGCTGTTCGTTACCATAACACGGTGGTGCAAGCCGTGGTCCTTTCTTCAGACTCGGCTTGTAGAATCAGCTTCTCTGCCGGGGATCTCTCTGCGACACAGTTTTGCTTCTGCGGGACTTCGGAGAGAAAGGTAAGCAACTCTTACACCTTAATTTCCCCGTTCATGAATGAAAACACCGGATACACAGACAGTATTTCATTCTACTTAACTTTGCATATGATTGATGATCGTATGGCTTTGGATCCAGTTGAATTTATGTCTTTTTGCCAGCAAAAGACATCAGCGCGCTTTGTTCCCTCCTATCCAGATAGTCATTGGTGTGGAAGAGAAAGACTTGTGGAATGGTGGTGGCTTATATGCGGGCAGTGTCATCGTGGGAAGTCCTCTGCTACCCCCCCTTCCCCCTTCTGAAGTTGTGCTGGAAGTCAGTTAAATGCCATTTATTTTGAAAGTTCCAGAAATGTTCGTACCGGAGTTTTAATGTTGAAATTCATGGCTGTAGGTCCCAACAAATACATGTTTCACATTGTCCACAGCCCAAGATTTGCACTTCTTGCACCATTGAAATCGACGTTTGGCATTGGCATGAGTGACCAAAGGTGTGGCTATAGCAGCCCGGCCGTGTATATTGACCCTGTGGAGCTCCCGACGAACAGTTCTGGTAGAAACAGGAGAGTTGAGGTGCACATTTAATTCTGCCGTGATTTGGGCAGCCGTGGTTTTATGTTTTTTGGATACAATCCGGGTTAGCACCCGAACATCCCTTTCAGACAGCTTCCTCTTGCGTCCACAGTTAATCCTGTTGGATGTGGTTCGTCCTTCTTGGTGGTATGCTGACATTACCCTGGATACCGTGGCTCTTGATACATCACAAAGACTTGCTGTCTTTGTCACAGATGCGCCAGCAAGACGTGCACCAACAATTTGTCCTCTTTTGAACTCTGGTATGTCACATTGTTGCATTTGAGTTTTTAGCATGTCACTCATGATTAACTCCATTATCTCTAGCTTCAGTGATGCGTCTTGGCCTTTTCAATCTGCTGGTTGGTTTTGTTCAGTTCTTCTTTGATGCTGATTGTTCTCTTTTCGGAAGTCTTGAATTTCTTGTAGGATGCACTCCATGTTCACCTTCAGCTTTTGCGCCGCCATCTTTCAAGTTAGCATTGCCTCGTGGATCTTTTCCGGCATCTGTCATATCCATGACAAACTTTTTACTCTTCTCTCACGTTTCCATCACTGTCTCATCGTTTAGGTCTGCTAATGTTTTGATATTTAGGGTAAATATTACTCGGCAGGATATATTTTATTTTGTTGATGGAGGAGCTCAGTCTCTACGCAGCCATTTTGTTTGGAGGCAGGACAGGAACCCCTCCATTTTTTGAAATTATTTATAAATGTCCCCCTTTCTAATTAAAGTATGCGGGTTCTTCCGAATAAAACTTGGAATGACCAATTTTACTAATATTCTTACAGAGAAATGCACTATAATCTGTCTTTTTTACAAAATAAATAACCTTACTGACTAAACTCCATGCTGCTATGATCTTATAAATGCTCCTTCAATTAATTATTTAATTATACAGAATCATCAGGATGTCTGTAGGTTTTCTATTACCCTACTACTCCTAGTAATAAACTATTTGCCATGCAGAAATATTTTTTTTGTGTGCAAAAACTGTAATATGATATGGGTAGTTAGGTAGAACGTATTTTAATTTAAACACAACTACAGAGTGTTAGGGAAAAAGAAGCAAGCAGAGAACAATGCAAGAAGCCCATACAAAACATAAACACATACATAACCCCAGAATAATAAATTTAAACATACATGGTGCAATAAGGAAAAAAAATAATACAACGTTGAGAAAAACATTTTAGTCTTAGTGGGATTTATTAGTACAATATTCACTTGTTTGTCATTGTAAATCCTAACATTGTTTCTACCCACATATATATAAGTATTATGTTTTATCAAATATATATACAGAAGAGCTATGGCCACATAGATCATTCGAGACAGAGGAACACATTTGTAGTTCATGCGAAAGGCCACATATAACATGTCTAGTGTGCCGGCCGTTCAGGCCAGCTGTATAGCTTCTTACCTTGATATGGACAAAATGATAAAACAAAAATGTGAGTTGATCTGAGAGGAAGAAGTAATTTTGATATTGTACTTGGTTCTCATCAGTGGACCATACAAACATCTAGTATGCAGAATTTGGCTCTGCATGTAGGGCAGGGGACCTTGCTGGATAACCAAGTCTCGAGTCTTTGTTGGTCCTGGCGGCTGGCAAACCATCGACCCAAACAAAAGAGGCACCACATGGGCCTGCAGAAACACGGCTGGCATTCTGATTCATTGTCCATACCTATAGTCAAGACACAGACAGTAATGTTAGATATTACACACTCAAATATGAACACGGTCGATTACCTTATGACAAAATTTCACAAATTTCATGTGAGGCTTGTACTGAAAATCTGCTACCATAAACTAACACACTTTAATTTAAAAAATGATTTTTTTTCTGTTTTAGGAAAATCATATCCCTCCAACATAAATAATACCAGACACTCTAACCTGCTGTTTGGCAGAGTCGAACCAACTTGGTACTTGCTGGAACTTGCATGCAGCCAATACAGGGCTCCACTTCCTGCAGATATACATTGCATTTGCTTACAACTGATAATAGCTGCTGACCAAAAGCTGTACTTTACAAAAGACAACCAATGAAGATTACTACCTGCCCATTGGGGAGTTTATATCGTTGGTTGAGCTCCACCTGAGCTCTGAAGGTTTCCAGAAAGAGCTCACTGATGGTTTGGTGGATCACAACGTTGGGAGAAGTTCTGATGGGAGCTCGAAGTTTTACCCTGAAATCTGTATAATCTGCGGAGTTCAGACTAAAAACAAAAAAACAGAAAGAAAATTATCGAATTTGTCACTAAACCAGTTTTTGTATGAAGAGACCAGAATTAGAATTAATAAATGGGTGGTGTTCTCTCTCTCTCTCACACACACACCTAATATTAAATGGTCTGACAGCAGGATTGATGCTCTCCACTCTCAGGGTAAGGATCTCTATGGGGGAAGTTAAATCTGGGCTCAGCTGATGCTGCCTGGACTCTGTCACAGTCACATGACAATCACTCTGTAAGGCTGTGTAGATGTGATATGTAGTCACCTACAAACAGAAAAAGAGAGCCAGTGTCTTAATAAAATCTCTGAATAGGGGACGAAGATTCTGATACTCTTAAAATGCAAATGAAACTGATCTTAAAGTCAAAGCATCTATGCATTTGAAACTGTTAACAGGGATTTTATTTTTATAGCTTCAGCTGATGTATAATGTTTTAGCTATGCATTGATAAGAATAAAGTGGCCAAAAGGTAAGACAAAAGTGTCCAAAAGGAAGAAAAAGTGACAAAGAGGAGTCCAAGGTTCATTTAGACAGGCAAGTAATGAAGGATGCTTTATTTTGTCCAGTCCAGTAGAAAATCTCTTGTAGGTTACACAAAATATTTCCTATCCTTATATTTTTAATTGTAAAACTACACAAAATTAAAGTCTCCCTACCCCGACCAGAGGAAACCTCTATAAAGAACAAACTAAAGTGGACGGGCAGTAAACATACATAAAATGACTTCTTAAACTTACACAGTTGTGCTCAAAATAAAAGCTGTTTAAAGTAGAGATTGAAGCATAAAATTATTAAAACTGCATTTATCTCTGTACGTTAGGACAGTATTTTTAACATCAGAATATTGAGAACAATTATTTGTACATTTTTCTTAACAAACTCAAACATATACTGTACAAACTGAAAACTGCGAGGGTTTAGTTTTCCTATGAATCACTGAACTAATACATTTAGCTGTTTAAGAATGGTTTCGGAGTAAGCTTCACATCTGTGTCGCATAATTCAACCAACTACTGGCACCTGTGAACAGATATTCAAGTCCAGTATTATTACCAGAGCAGCTCAAAACAGCAGAATATCGTGAACGAACTCCATTCAAGAATTTGGTGGGAGCTTCAGTGCATCAAGAACCACTTGCAGATTAATCACATGGGCTACAAAATGTGGCATTCCTTGTATCAAGACATTCCAGAAACAGAGATTTCAGGAGTGTCTTACCTGAGTTAAGAAGAAAAAGGGGTGGACCGTTACTCCATTTTTAAGATCAAAGTAAAGTTTACATGTCATTTGGAAATCAAGGTCCCAGAGTCTGGAGGAAGAGTGGAGAGGCACACAATCCACATTACTTGAAGTCCAGTATGAAGTGTCCACAGTCAGTGATGAATTTGGGTGCCATTTCATCTGCTGGCGTTGGTCCACTGTGTTTTCTGAAGTCCATAGTAAAAGTAGTGACCTACCAGGAAATGGAGCTTTTCATGCTTCCCTCTGCTGGCAAAGCAACCTGGGTTTCCATTACACCGCAGCAGTGCCACAAGCTGAACCATGACACGCAGCATTGCTGCAGTAATTTATGCAAAAAAAGAGGTCCAACTAAGCATTGACTGTGTAGAAATGAGGATACTTCTCAGAATCCTAACATTTCTGTTTAAAATTTGACTACACCAAAACAAATTCCTTGTATGTCCAAAAACGTACTTGGCAATAAAGCTTTTCTGATTCTGATTCTAAAATGTTTTATTTATTCATCACAAATACATTTGTTTGAGGAATATGTCATATTTTACCTTGCAGAAATTGTTTAGCTAGTCCTGAAGAGATGAAGAGATGTTTTTTGTACTCACCTTCATTATCCAGCTGTCTGTAACAATAACTCGGGCTCCAGGTACTCCTGCCACAACTTTGTCTATTCGTCTGAACTCTCTGTTGATACTAGCTGCCACATGACCAGGGCTGGAATAAGGAAGCTGTGCATGAGCTGTAAGTGTTCTACTGATGGGATGGTTATGCCAGTGGCAGCAGTACCAGTACATGACAAGCACCCAACTGCCCAATTGAAGGCTCACAGAGAGAGAGAGAAAAACTCTCCAGCTGTCGCTAACCTGGCGGAACACAATAGAGCTCAGATTAGATAGAAGGCTTTTCTTTCTTTCTTTCTTTATTTTTTACCAATTTGAATAATAAACTGAACTTGAAGGCATTGTTTGACAACCTAAATCAAATTGGATTGTATTGACTTGACTTTGAATTGGTCTGTTTGATTGGATTGAACTTATTTTTTTGTAAAGTGCCTTCAGACAATATTTGTGGTGAATTGGTAATATATAAATAAACTGAATAGATGTTTGCAAACGTTTAATAGTTCCTGCTGCCAATCAGTAAATGTTAAAACAAAGATCTGAAATCTGTAAACTTACACTAACACTAAAATAGAGGAAAGGTCTTGAGTTAGCTCAAATTTTGACAAACTAACAAAGTGGCACAAAATTCAATTATACATTTGGTTGGTCAATATTTTCCATTTCTCAGATACTAGATGTCACAATAGCTGAATAATGTAACCAGTGGGTATATGAGTAGACTTAGACATATAATGTCAGCATGTTATAAAGGATAGGCCTCTCCAGAGCTGTGTAAGGATAGTTATGACAATCCTAAAAACTACTGTGAAACTGCCAGAACAAGGAAGTCATGTGGGTCATGGAGCGGCAATTAATTCAATAATTCACAGTGATTTTTTTCTCTCATCACAAGAGGATAAAGTTGGCATCAACATCTTCTGCTTTGGCACTCGGCTTTAGGCTATTCTGCTACATTTACCAACTCTAGACAGCCTTTGATCCATTCTAGTTAAGAATCTAACATAACTAGAATGCTCAAACTTGAACTGGATTTTTTTACACCCAGTTTGGGATTTGTGAAGCTTTTATTCCATTTGTGAAATAAAAGGCTAATTATAGGGTTTAGGATTATCAGACAACCTTACATTGGGTGCTGCTTAACAACTACATTACGTAGACAAGTCAAACCTGGACAGTTATTTCACACTAATGTTAGATTGTAAAAAAAAGTTGTGATTTGTAAAACCTTTATAGGGATAGGGAAAGCACAAAAAGGTAAATTTTGGGACTTTTACATTTTTTTTATATTTGCTGGACAGATTAATAGGATGATTTTGTTTTATTTAAATCAGCATGAAATCATTGATATAGGAACTTGTTCAGAAGATACGTGTGAACAAAAATCATCCACAAAATTCCAACTGACAAGCAAGAACAAAAAACAAACCCACACATAACAGCATAATTATAAAAATGTAAATTTTAAATGTCTGTGTCAGACTAAGCTACTTTTGCTGAGATTTTTCTTAAGCCTTTTACGTAATAGATCATTTATCAAAAAATGTATTTTAAAAAAACCTTACACAAAATATTTAATTATCTGAGTAAAAAACTTTAATATGCCATCCTGGTATACTGCTAAAAGAAATTAAAGAACACTTGGAAAACACACCTGATCTTAATGGGAAAATAAATTATGCTGGAATTAGTAGTGTGTTAGGAACAAAAAGGATGATGAAAATGATCAACCCACAGCAGGCTTAATCTGAAGTCGCCAAGAAATTTAAACTAAGAAACTGATGCGGCAGGTTAGTCCAATTTGCTTAAATGTCATTGCATCAACTCAAAATGCTACTACATAGTTTTTGTGGCCCCACATGCTTGTACACTATATTGCCAAAAGTATTTGTCTCTCTATTTTCACATGTACATTAAGTTTGATGACATTCAGTTCAGTTTATTTATTTAGTGCCAATTCACAACATGTCGTCTTAGGGCAATTTACAAAGTCAATTAAATCGTATCATACAGATTTCAAGTCTAGCACATACATTTTATTCCTAATTATCATGCGGTGCAGTCAAATTTAGTTTATTTTTCAAATTGGTTAAAGGTTTTTCTATGTAACAAAAAAAACAGCAGATTGCACTGAGTCAATGACTTGCAGCTCCTCCTCCTGGATGAGCATGTTGCAACAGTGGACAGATACAGACTGGGATGCACTGTGCCAGCCACATGGAGAGGACATCAATCCCATGAATGAGTGTGTAACCGACTATATAAACCTCTGTGTGGATAACCATCTGTGGGGATAACCATGCCCACCACAACAGTGAGATGCTTCCCCAATAACAAACCCTGGATCACCAGTGACCTGAAAGACCTGCTTGACAAGACAAAAAACAGCCTTCAGAGTTGGAGACAGGGAATTATTGAAGAGTATACTGAAGCAACTTAAAGTCAAGATTAGAGACAGCAAGGAGGTGTACAAGAAGAAGCTGGACAGCAAGCTCCAGCAAAACAATATTAGAGAAGTGAAGTCAGGGATGAAGAAGATCACAGGCTTCAAGCAGAAGGATGATCAGACCGATGGATGTCTGGACAGAGCCAATAAACTAAACACATTCTTCAATAGGTTCAGTTCAGAAAAACCTCAGAATCCTCCTCTCCTGCTCACAGCCAGTCAGACATCAGGCCTTCAACCAAATCAGAAGATACTGATTCTAGCTTTGCCTCCACTTTCCACTTGTGTGTCTCGAGAAGTCAGGTCAAGCGACAACTGCAAAGACTACTCCAGAATAAGGCTGCAAGTCCAGATCATGTCAGCCCTAGAGTCCTTAAGGCCTGTGCGTAGCAGGCTCTGCGGGATTCTGCAGCACCTCTTCAACCATAGCCTGGCCCAGATGAAGGTTCCACTGTTGTGGAAGACCTCCTGTCACCACTACTCTTCACCATTCCTTTTCACTCTGTACACGTCAGACTTCTAGTACATAACAGACTCCTGTCATCTACAGAAATACTGGAATGATTCTCTGATTCTTCGTGGGGTGGATCGTAGATGGACAAAAAACTGAGTACAGAGAGCTGGTGGCATGGAGTGGAAACAATCATCTCATCTTGAACGTGAATAAAACAAAGGAGAATCCTTCATTCATTCATCTTCTATACCGCTTATTCCATAGTGGGTCACAGGGGAGCTGGTGCCTATCTCCAGCAGTCTACGGGCAAGAGGTGGGGTACACCCTGGACAGGTCGCCAGTCCATCGCAGGGCAAACAAAGGAGATGATTGTAGATTTTAAGAGAGACAAGAATAGGTCAGACACTATCTCCATCATGGGAGAAGAGGTGGAGGTGATGGAGGACTATAAATACCTCGGTGTTCACCTGGACAACAGACTGGAGTGGAGATGCAACTGTGAAGCCATCTACAAGAAGGGACAGAGCAGACTCTACTTCTTGAGAAAGCTTAGGTCCTTCAGTGTTTGCTGCAAGATGCTGCAGATCTTCTATAAGTCTGTTGTGGAGAGTGTGATCTCTTCTGCTATCATCTGCTGGGGTAGCAGCATCAGAGCCAGGGACTTGGAACAAGCTCAACAAGCTCATAAAGAAAACTGGCTCTGTTCTGGTGACTCCTCTGGAACCTCTGAAGATCATTGTGGAAAGACGGATTCTTCATAAAATGAAGAACATTATGGAGAACCCTGAGCATCCTCTTCATGAGACTGTTGTACAACAACAGTGTCTTCAGTCAGAGGCTTCTTCAGATGTGCTGTAAGACGGAGCACTACAGGAGATCCTTCCTGCCCACAGCCATCAGCATCTACAACGGCTCTTTGAAGAAACCTTCATAATACACTGCTCAAAAAAATAAAGGGAAGACTTAAACGATATAACTCCAAGTAAATCAAACTTCTGTGAAATCAAACTGTCCACTTAGGAAGCAATACTGACTGACAATCCGTTTCACATGTTGTTGTACAAATGAAATAGACAACAGGGGGAAGTCTTTGGCGATTAGCAAGACACTCAATAAAGGAGTGGTTCTGCAGGTGGGGACCACAGACCTCTTCTGGGTACCTATGCTTTCTGGCTGATGTTTTGGTCACTTTTGAATGTTGGTGGTGCTTTCACACTCGTGGTAGCATGAGACGGACTCTACAACCCACACAAGTGGCTCAGGTAGTGCAGCTCATCCAGGATGGCACATCAATGCGAGCTGTGGCAAGAAGGTTTGCTGTTTGTCAGCGTAGTGTCGAGAGCCTGGAGGCGCTACCAGGTCACAGGCCAGTACACCAGGAGACGAGGAGGAGGGCAACAACCCAGCAGCAGGACCGATACTTCTGCCTTTGTGCAAGGAGGAACAGGAGGAGCACTGCCAGAGTCCTGCAAAATGACCTCCAGCAGGCCACAATGTGCATGTGTCTGCACAAACGGTTAGAAACCGACTCCATGAGGATGGTATGAGGGCCCCACGTCCACAAATGGGGGTTGTGCTCACAGCCCAACACCGTGCAGGACGCTTGGCATTTGCCAGAGAACACCAGGATTGGCAAATTCACCACTGGAGCCCTGTGCTCTTCACAGATGAAAGCAGGATCACACTGAGCACATATGACAGACGTGACAGAGTCTGGAGACACCATGGAGAGCGATCTGCTGCTTGCAACATCAATCAGCATGACCGGTTTGGCAGTGGGTCAGTAATGGTGTGGGGTGGCATCAGGACAATGCAGGACAATGCTAGACCTCATGTGGCTGGAGTGTGTCAGCAGGTCCTGCAAGATGAAGACATTGAAGCTATGGACTGGCCCGTTCCCCAGACCTGAATCCGATTGAGCACATCTGGGACATCATGTCTCGCTCCATCCACCAACGTCACATTGCACCACAGACTGTCCTGGAGTTGGTGGATGCTTTAGTCCAGGTCTGGGAGGATATCCCTCAGGAGACCATCCACCGTCTCATCAGGAGCAAGTCCAGGCGTTGTAGGGAGGTCATACAGGTACGTGGAGGTCACACACAATACTGAGCCTCATTTTGATTTGTTTTAAGGACATTACATCAAAGTTGGATCAGCCTGTAGTCTGTTTTTCCACTTTAATTTTGTGTGTGACTCCAACATTTGATTTCCATTGAGGATTTATGTGTGATTTTGTTGTCAGCACATTCAACTTTGTACAGAACAAAGTATTCAATGAGAATATTTAATTCATTCAAATCTTGATGTGTTTTTCTGGGGGGGCACATACGAGAATTGACAACCACCATTTTGTGCTGATGTCACTACTTGTGTCTGTCTTCCCCAAACTGAAGCTGAATGACATTGCCAAACACATGGAAAAACTTTTACACACACTTTTTACACACACAGTTGTATAGCTGTATAGATAGATAGATGTTCAATGTGAATAAAAAAAAAAACAATTAATCAAAATAACTTAAATATATACATTAGTGCTCTTTATTTGAAAAATCCAAGTCATATCTATTTTTCATGATCCGTTTATTATGGACACTGATTAAATATATACTTATCACCACAGTAATAGTGTTACATACATTAATAGCTGTATACAGTAAAAAGAATGCATACATTGCTTTGGTGCTTCTGCTTCCGCCTCTCTGCCTGCTCAAACGTTTTCTCCTAAGCTCCCATCTTGCTTGCATTCTTTTACTCCTAACTTTTTATCTTTTAGCCAAAATTACAGAAATATTGGACTAAAACTACTTCTTACCAGCAACTCCCAAGGATTATTATTATTTTTATTTTATTATTATTATTTTTTATTCTAAAGGATTTTGATGTTTTTATAATCGAACTTGAAAGCAGTACAAATTGACGCCAGCTAATCAGCACAAAATGCCTCCCTTCACCACAGTGGACTTCGACAAACTTTTACAGAAATTGGCTGTTTTGGAGATGAAAATCCATCGACTAGAAGTGAATGTGGAGGTGAATATGGGGTACAGCGATGATTCAACTCTGCCTGTGATCCCAAACAGTGACAGCCAGCTCAACAACTCAGCCGGCAATCAGAACACTGAGAATAAACCTACCGGCAGACCGCCCTGGGCATATTTTAGGCGCATGCCCAAAAAATCAAGGTGGACGACTCACTGGAAGATCTCAGCAATTAAAAAAATTAGAATGGCCAGAATTACAGAGAAAAGCCCCCGTTTCCCCTGGGAAAAGGAGACTTCGACAGCGAGCTGCTGTCACAACAACTGATAGGAGTGAGACAGCTGGAAATAATGGAATTCCCCTCCGAAACAGATTTACCCCACTACAGAATGAAAACCAGGAAAATGATCCATCTTCTGAGATCAATAAAAGGTTTGAGAAAAACCTTCATTCTAAACAGTCTTCTCCTAAGCTGCCAGAGAAAAAGCACCCCACCAGACGAAGAACCCTATTAGTGGGCAACACAGCTGTGGATGGGATTAAAAACTTCTGCAACAAGAAAAACACAGAAGGTATGATTGGTACCAGTGTCTGATATCTCAGAGAATATTCTGGAAATCACAGAAAAGCGCCCGTCTCTAGAAAACCTTATTATACACTGTGGAGCCATGGATGATGTGGCTAAGAAAAAAGGATTGAAGGAGGATTTCACTTGTCAGCTGAATATTGTGGGAGGTCTCAATATCAAGATGTTTCTCAGCAGACCCTTTACACTGATTTTCTGTGAAGATGAGATTTTTTCGAGACTTACTCATACTCGTCATCTTCCGCTTTATCCGGGACCGGGTCGCGGGGGCACCAGACTTGGTCCTGCTGGCCCCCTCTAGCCAAGACCTACAGCATGCACTGGGGCGGTTCGCAGCCAAGTGTGAAGCGGCTGGGATGAAGATCAGCTCCTCCAAGTCAGAGGCCATGGTTCTCGACTGGAAAAGGGTGGCTTGTCCTCTTCAGGTTGGTGGGGAGTTCCTGCTTCAAGTGGAGGAGTTTAAGTATCTCGGGGTCTTGTTCACAAGTGAGGGAAGAATGGAGCGGGAGATCGACAGACGGATCGGTGCGGCTGCCACAGTAATGGGGGCGCTGTGCTGGTCCATTGTGGTGAAGAGAGAGCTGTGCCGAAAAGCGAAGCTCTCAATTTACGGGTCGGTCTATGTTCCTACCCTCACCTATGGCCATGAACTTTTGGGTCATGACCGAAAGAACGAGATCCCGGATACAAGCAGCTGAAATGAGCTTCCTCCGTAGGGTGGCCGGGCACTTCCTTAGAGATAGGGTGAGGAGCTCGGCCATCCGGGAGGGGCTCGGAGTAGAGCCGCTGCTCCTCCACATCGAGAGGAGCCAGTTGAGGTGGCTCGGGCATCTATACCGGATGCCTCCTGGACGCCTTCCTCGGGAGGTGTTCCAGGCACGTCCCACCAGGAGGAGGCCCAGGGGACGCCCCAGGACACGCTGGAGGGACTATGTCTCTCGGCTGGCCTGGGAACACCTTGGGCTCCACCCGGAGGAGCTGGAGGAGGTGTCTGGGGAGAGGGACGTCTGGGCGTCTCTGCTGAGTCTGCTGCCCCCGCGACCCGGTCCCGGATAAAGCAGAAGACGACGAATACGAGTACGAGCTGCACTCAGGCCCTGTCCCAATACCTACACTACACCCTATGCCCCTCTATGAAGTGTTTACTTTGTACAAGTGCATGTAGGGGTTGAAGTGCGCAGGTTACAAGCGTACAAAATTGGAGAATTGGGACAGTAGGGGTTATGTCATCGACTTGCACCCCTAACCCTAACCCTAGCAGTCAGGATGTTGGAGAAGACCAGATGGTAGGATGGTGTTCCCTCCTGGACTTAAACAGGAACTTTCTTCTGAGGCACATGGAGTAGGACATGTTGGAAGTAGACAGATGCTGGAGAATCTGAAGGAGTGGTGGCATCCTTTCATGATAGACATGGTGAAACACTTTGTGAAATGCTGTACAGCGTGTGGACCTTACAACCAAAAGAAAACTTTGACACCGTTGCAGGGAGCATTTCCTTTAATCACAAGATCAGGAAAGGAAATAATTATTGACTACACAGACATGGTGCAGTCAGTCAGAGGTTTCAGATATCTGCTTGTGTGTGTAGTTGCTTTCACAGGATGGCCAGAAGCATGGCCAGCGAAAAAGGAAGATAGTAAAACTGTGGTTAAATATCTCATTAACCATTACATTCCCAGACACAGGTTTCCTGAAAAGATAAGGAATGACAATGGAACCCATTTTAAGAACCAGGAGCTGCAACAGGTGGAGTCCAGTTTGGGGCTGAAACAGGTTTGGCTCGGGGTATCACCCTCAGTCCCAAGGAAAAGTTTAAAGAATGAATCAAAACCTGAAAAAAAAATTGGCTAAAATCTGTGCACAGACTAAATTATCATGGGTTAATGCATTACTTCTTGCTTTGATGTCAATCAGGTGTTCAGTGAACTCAACCACAAGATACACTCCATACGAGCTGGAAACCGGAAGGAGTTTTCCGGGACCACGAGGAGCAGTTCTGACATCTACAGGTGATATACAGAATCTGTCACACAAAGACTATTTTTCTCAGCTACCGACGGTGGTGGAAACCTACAACAAGGTTCTGGGAGCTGAGAGATCTACAGGAGAACCAACAACACCCCAAGTCGAGCGGGTGTGGTTGAAAGTCATCAAGCGAAAGTGGCTGGAGCCAAAGTTCACAGGACCATACCAGGTGACCGAGAGGACAACCCATGCAGTGAGGCTGAAGGGCAAAGGAGACACGTGGTTTCATTGGAGCCAGTGCGCCGAGGCACTGGAACAAGGGAGACCCCTGGAGGAGATTGGAGGAAACACAGCTTCATCACCAGGGGCAGAATAATCCCCTGAGCTGTCAGATAACTAGGCAGTCTACCTTAGTTGTTGAAGAAAGAAGACCAACAGACACCAGCGCACAAGATGTCACCTGTATAAGGGACCAACGAACAGCGAGACTGCGCCACCCAGAGGACGAAAGGACGAGAGAAGACAAGAAAAAATAAATAAAATAAAATAACATTTTCAATTTATGCTTTTTACTTAAAAGTTATATTTTATATGTTATTGCATTTTACTCTTTTATTATATTCATCTATTGTTGTGCTTACTGTTCAGGGGCCATAAGGATTGTAGTGATTGAACCCAGTAATTATTTGTTTTTAATGAAGAAACGCAATTCATTAATAGGACTGAGAAGACATTCTCCACTTAGAAGGGGTCAAGACATCCCTGCTGAGTATCAGAAGGTTTTAAGCACCCTGAGACTACAGAAGCAGAAAATGCACTAGTCCTCAGGCAAAGGTGAGGCAGAGGCAGCAGGGCCTAAAGCTTAGTTAATGTAAAAGAATCCTTCTGTCCCCTCTGGAGTAAGAGGTGTATATTGATATTGCTTTAATTCATTTTATCTTCTCTCCAAAAGGATTAATTAAAGTTCACAGGGATTAAATTTCAGCGAGTTCCATTGCATTGTCGGTTCCAGGCATGCTTAATTACAGTACTAGCGGTCACACTAATAACCAAAATGGAGGGCACTGGTGGGAGCACCGAAACTGAACAGTCCCCTTCTATAGTTATGCACAGCCGGTCTGACCCTTATGGTGCCAAATTGACCATTCATGCTAATACTAAAGGAATGACGGTAGCACAACTTGACTTATGTAACATTATTAATTGTGGAACCAACCAGGTGGGTTGGCGTGGTTATGACATCTATATGTGTGTGCTGAGAGGCCACCCCAGTGAATTGTCTCAGAATCCATGGTGTGGAGGTTGGGACCAGGTATTGTGGAACACTGGACCAGGCATTTACACTCATCGTTATGACCGCACGTACAACTTAGGACAGCTGCAAAAGAATATATCCTTAATTAGAGCCACAACAATACCTGGTGGACCTGTGAACCCCCTCATATTCACCACTCGATATCTGACATATGTTCAACTCACCCCATGATCTCTTAAGACGAGTAATGGGTATTATTTTGTCATAGGTGTCGACAAATCAGGAAAAGACCCTAAAGTCATTATTAAGGTACAACTAGTGAAACCTTCTGCCTCCCCTCAGCAAACAGTATCTAAGGACACGGCATCACCTACTCCCGGTCCTGGGCCGTCCCTTGTCCATTATGTAAATGTACATACTGTGAAGGACCTTATAACATTGGAAACAGGATTTACTGAAGCTAACCTATGGCTAGAATGGATGGCTGAGACTGCGCAAGAAAATCATATGTCTAGCTGTGTAGCCTGCTCCTCTGTACCCCTCTGATACTTGGGGCTATAACTGTATGCTAAATCTAACCAAGGCAGCTACACCCACTAACTGTACCACACTGGCTACTATTTTTCCACCCATTAACAATAAAACTCTCGCTGGACCATTTACCCCTTATAAAGGCAATGGAAGCTACACATGTTTCAATTTTACATCTCCAAATGCTATTGTGCTTCTAGGTGAAATCCCACAGGATTGGTGTAACAGAACTGAACCTGGTTCAAACATTGGCAGGTGGGCTAGAGCTGGTTTATACTATTATTGTGGTGACAGGAGACTTTTGATTAGGATCCCTCATGAAGCCTGGGGAGTGTGTGCTATGGTCAGATTACAGGCACCACTGATGTTAATTGGTGAAATCATAAAAAGAACTAATAACACTCATCTACCCTCTGTCCTAACAGCTCAGAGGCGCAGACATGTGTTAAGGAAGCGTGCAACTAACTCCTTCAACCTCACGCAGAACTCTCCCACCTATATTGATGCAATCGGAGTGCCTAGAGGAGTCCCAGATGAGTATAAATTAGCGAACCAAGTAGCAGCCGGCTTTGACAATATCCCCATAATCTCAGCGTTTATTCCAATAACTCCTAACAAGAATGTAGACCGCATTAATTATATTCATTACAATGTACTATGACTGGCCAACTTAACCCGGGATGCTGTTGAAGGTTTCTCAGAACAACTAGCCCCCACCTCTCTCATGGCCATACAAAACAGAATGGCGTTGGATATGTTGCTAGCTGAAAAGGGTGGTGTCTGTGCCATGTTTGGAGATATGTGTTGTACTTTTATCCCCAATAACACCGCTCCTGATGGATCTGTAACCTGAGCCTTAGAAGGATTGAGAACTCTGAGTAAAACTATGCACGAGCATTCAGGGATTGACAATGCATTGGAGCAATGGTTTACTGATATGTTTGGCAAATGGAAAGGTTTAGTCATGTCATTAATTATTTCTATTGCTATTTTGGTTGCCATAATGTTACCTGTGGTTGTTGCTGTGTACCATGCATCAGGGCTCTGATGGTTCACTTCATCACTGCCACAATTGAGGAGTGCTGAATCTAAACCTACTTATCAGATGTGTGCTTTGACGGACGGACTTCAGGGGCTGGAGCTGGCTGCACCCTATGTGGAGTGATCTTCTGGTGGAGATCAAAAGGGGGAATTGTGGAAATATAAATGGCTTTTTACTAGTAGCTAAGACTAAGATATATTTGGGACTTTGCTGCTTATAGATTGATTTTTATTAGGAGTTTTTAGTTATGCTTTTGATAGTTAGAAAAAAACCTTAACAGTAGCCTCTAGTATTATAACGCAATGAGTGTTTATTATTCAAGATTAAAGCTTGCAGGTGTTTTCTGTCCGTATCGGGAGAAGCCGGCAGTGTATTGGGGAGGCATGGTACTCCTCTCTGCGCTGACCGAAACTTCTGATAAGTATTCCACCCTGAAGATTCCTGAAGACATGTGGGAAACAATTCTTTATTAAATGATGAAATGTATCTCTGTTTATTTATGCGGTTGCTGGGGAGACATCCACAGACAGAATGATTGTGTATGTGTACTGCATAGCAGCGTGGGATATAAAATGTAATGTAACGCAGCCCCCAGTAAGACAACACACAGACGTTTCCAGGTAGCAGTGTAAATGTGATGTCCCCCTCTCTGAATTCAGATTGGTTTTAATAAACTTGTGGAAACTACAACTGATCTCTGACTGAGGATTGTCCTTTGGGGTTCCAAATAAAAAGAGTCGATGAGAGGTGAGAAGTAATGTAAGAGTTAACGGACGGCCAGTAAAGTTTTCCTACCTCGACACTACAAAGAAAAAAAATAAATAAATCTGAAGTACATTGGTGCCAGGCCATAAATACAGATCGACCACCTGTGAATATTAGAGGATGAATGTACCTTTTGTGTATTTGGAACCTGAAAGAGTGACAGAAACGGCACCTACCTGGTAAATATATATAAGGTTCTTTTCTGGGGCAGCAACACACATTCCCACGTAGTAACCTGGAGAGAAAAACAGCATGGGGATGATTTACTGCATACAGCCCGGAGTTAGGTCATATTTATTGGACATGTTCCAACTTTTGGTAAATTTAACTTCTTTAGCTTCACAATAAGACCATTTACAAGGTTAACAGATCAACATTATGTCTGAATTCATAGTGTATGTAATCCGGAGACAGTGGGATATCACAACTAACCTAGAGGTAGAGCACTATGGATCAGTATAGTGAGGCTGGTCCTCCTCAGATGGTGCTCGATGAAGCCAATATCCTCATTACCCAGCCAGGCCGAAAAAACATTCTGGACGGTTAAACCTGCAGCGCGGAATTCGTTCGGTGTAAAAATGAGGCAAACAGCAAACACAGTGTAAACCAAAGTGAAAGATAACTCCGGATTCTCCATATTCAGACACTACACACACTCTGCTTCCGTTTATTGTTCTTCTACGCACTTAACTTGAATGCATACTGCCCTCTATAGCTCGTTGCCGTAGTATGTTCCTGTTCTTCTTCTTCTGTAGTTTATTGGCGGTTGGCAAACATATTGTAGGTGCATTACCACCAATTTCAGGTCTTACACCATAATTCTACCAGCTTCCCCGCGACCCACTATGGAAGAAGCGTTATAGAAAATGACTGACTGACTGACAGTGTTGCCACGTGAGAAATGTAGGATTATCGTACTAGAGACATAAAGTTACCGTATTTTGAGGGAAATTATCGTACACTCGTCATAACCAAAATAACAAGTCTGTTGATGTGTTGAATAGCGTCTAACAGGCACTCGCAGCTTTGTGGCGTCAGTACGGAATGGATTTATCAACAGCTGCAGCCCCACAGTGCCGGGCTCTGCTTCTACTTCATTTCTTTCCCTCATTCATGGGCGGGTGCAGTGGACTATTCAGCCAATCGTGGCCGTTGTTCTGAGGCCAACGCATCACGTCACACGTAGGTCACATTTAGAAAAGCACGATTGGCTGGAATTTCCAGCAGAATCCGGACGCAGATGCCTTCAGGGTTCACAAAATACTCCGACAGACTTTGGCGATAGGCTGATGACGACTGATTACATCCACACATTCACGGAATGGTCAAATTATCGTACATTTGGCCTTTTTTAGGAATATTGATCGTACAGAGAGCAAAATTATCGTACAAATACGATAATTATCGTACACCTGGCAACACTGGACTGACACCATAATTCTGTGACCACCGTGTGTTGTGACCACAGGAGGCGCTGTTGCGTTTTTACACCGTAGCTTGGCCTCAAAGAAGAGTATTCTACGCCAATTTACCTAAGCTTGGCCAAAGAGTGTGGTAAACAAACGCAAAGAAAAATCCGAGCAAGCCCTGTCGTCTTTTGAAAAGGTGACTTGCGTAGAAAATTCTAAACTCAACTGTCACACGATAAGAGACCAACAGGACCAGTGCACATGCACATTAGTATTATTATTGTTAACAACTGTCGTATCCTGTGTGTGATCGTGTATATTTCAATAATAATCAGAATGTTTGTGGTCAAATAATAACAACAATACTAAGAAGCTGTTTCTGAGCCTGGTGGTCTTGCCTGAAAGGAGTGGCTGAAGCAGTCTGTGTGAGGGATAGGTGGAGTCCGTCCTTCATGATGTGGAGGGGCCCTCCCCCTGCATCGTGATGTGTAGAGTTAGGTAAAGACTTCCTCTCAGCAGCGTGCAGCTGCCATGCCATACAGTGATGCAGGTGCAGAGGACGCTTCCCCTCTTTTACAGATGCTCTGCATAGAAGGCTCACTATTTTTCATCTTTTTTCTAACAAATTACCAAATATTTTACATTTTTAGAGCACCTTTTTATTTATGAGTGCTGCATCTCGGTGTTTCGGGGGAGCTGGAAGCAGGGACGCACTGGGGCTACAAAACCGCCCTGGACTTTGACTCGGCCAGCCAAAACTGATTGGTGAAAGAGAATGCCTGGCAAGGGTGTCACAATATGTCGCTTTTTATTTTTACCATGTAAATCTACTATTTCACATTCAAGTCCTGTAGATGGCAACGATGTGTTCTTAAGTTCATGTCTCACTACAGTTCAAACGACAGCACAATAAAGCACAGTATTCTAGCCTTATTTGAATACTCATAAAGAAAGGAGGGTTTCAGAACACTGCAGTCCCTCTGGCTGAACCAATATAAACACGTATCTGAAACACAGGACATAATATGAGTTATGATGAATCATAATGTAAAAATGTTTTAATTAAACAGTTTAACCTGAATACTCACAAAGAAAGGAGTGTTGAATACTAACCTTAAACAAACCTAGCAATGATGAGGATGTCTTTCTCTGTGCTCATGATTATAAATGCTTCCAGGTGTTCTTGTGACTGTGTGCTCCTTATTTGACTTTTAATGTGTTTTAAAACTGAGACTTCTCCCATAGACTACCTGCGTAAATAGCAGTTTGTTTACACGCAAACTCATTGTGAGTCTCAACAGTGGTGACGTAAATTACGTGCGATTGCGTAAAATTAAGGCGGTTAGCATATTTTATCATCAAGAGACTGTCCTATTAGTGAGCAGCCACTAGATTTTAGGGCAATTTACCCAATCAGTACACTGCAAGGGCAGACACAACCAGAAGATCTTTGGGAAAAGAAAGAAAGAACGTACATGCACCTACCATTCTACTCCTGTGTTAACCACACCCAGTTTAACAATATAGTTTGGTGTGACATTCAACTCAGTATGCTTGTTAGTTTTGGACAATCATTCATCTTTAACAGGGAGTCAATTATCAATTTAAACAGATAATAGCATTTGTTTACACATAACCTACAGAAAGACTCGCTTTATTTAGTCCACCTTATTTTAATTTTTTTGTTTATTTTTATTTACTTGTACCATGCCTTAGCTTATGTTTTGGTAATTTCATATTTATTCATTCATCTTCTATACTGCTTCTTCCATAGTGGGTCACGGGGGAGCTGGTGCCTATCTCCTGCAGTCTACAGGCGAGAGGCAGGGTACAACCTGGACAGGTCACCAGTCCATCGCAGGGTAACACAGAAACATACAGGACAAACAACACAGTCATTCACACGTAAGGACAATTTAGAGACACAAATTAACCTAACAGTCGTGTTTTTGGACTATGGGAGGAAGCCGTAGTACTCAGTGAGAACCCATGCATGCATGGGGAAAACATGCAAACCCCATGCAGTAAGACCTGGATGCCTCCCCCGGGATGTGTTCCAGGCACGTCCCACCAGGTGGCGACCCAGGAGACGGCCCAGGACACACTGGAGTTATTATGTCTCTTAGCTGGTCTCGGGCTCCCCCAGGAGGAGCTGGAGGAGGTCTCTGGGGAGAGAGAAGTCTGGGTGTCTCTACTGAGTCTGCTGCCCCCTGTCCCATTCCCGGATGAAGTGGAAGATGACAAGTATGAGTACAAGTAAATCAGTAGGGATGGATAATATGTACACTTGGGATGCATATTTAACATTTAGCTTGCCTCTGACTTTACAGTCACAGATCGACTACGCCTCCCACCCCCCTGATCATGCTGTGTTCACTCGCTGCCGTTACATCCAGAAATGGCGAGACAACGGCTGCGTCTACTAACAATCTACAGGTCCTTCTCAAAATATTACCATATTGTGATAAAGTTCATTATTTTCCATAATGTAATGATGAAAATTTAACATTCATATATTTTAGATTCATTGCACACTAACTGAAATATTTCAGGTCTTTTATTGTCTTAATACGGATGATTTTGGCATACAGCTCATGAAAACCCAAAATTCCTATCTCTCAAAATTAGCATATCATTAAAAGGGTCTCTAAACGAGCTATGAATCTAATCATCTGAATCAACGAGTTAACTCTAAACACCTGCAAAAGATTCCTGAGGAATTTAAAACTCCCAGCCTGGTTCATCACTCAAAACCCCAATCATGGGTAAGACTGCCGACCTGACTGCTGTCCAGAAGGCCACTATTGACACCCTCAAGCAAGAGGGTAAGACACGGAAAGACATTTCTGAACAAATAGGCCTTTCCCAGAGTGCTGTATCAAGGCACCTCAGTGGGAAGTCTGTGGGAAGGAAAAAGTGTGGCAGAAAACGCTGCACAACGAGAAGAGGTGACTGGACCCTGAGGAAGATTGTGGAGAAGGGCCGATTCCAGACCTTGGAGGACCTGCGGAAGCAGTGGACTGAGCCTGGAGTAGAAACATCCAGAGCCACCGTGCACAGGCGTGTGCAGGAAATGGGCTACAGGTGCCGCATTCCCCAGGTCAAGCCACTTTTGAATCAGAAACAGTGGCAGAAGCGCCTGACCTGGTCTACAGAGAAGCAGCACTGGACTGTTAACAGCTCAGTGGTCCAAAGTACTTTTTTTAGATGAAAGCAAATTCTGCATGTCATTCGGAAATCAAGGTGCCAGAGTCTGGAGGAAGACTGGGGAGAAGGAAATGCCAAAATGCCAGAAGTCCAGTGTCAAGTACCCACAGTCAGTGATGGTCTGGGGTGCCGTGTCAGCTGCTGGTGTTGGTCCGCTGTGTTTTATCAAGGGCAGGGTCAATGCAGCTAGCTATCAGGAGATTTTGGAGCACTTCATGCTTCCATCTGCTGAAAAGCTTTATGGAGATGAAGATTTCATTTTTCAGCACAACCTGGCACCTGCTCACAGTGCCAAAACCACTGGTAAATGGTTTACTGACCATGGTATCACTGTGCTCAATTGGCCTGCCAACTCTCCTAACCTGAACCCCATAGAGAATCTGTGGGATATTGTGAAGAGAACGTTGAGAGACTCAAGACCCAACACTCTGGATGAGCTAAAGGCCACTATCGAAGCATCCTGGGCCTCCATAAGACCTCAGCAGTGCCACAAGCTGATTGCCTCCATGCCAAGGCGCATTGAAGCAGTCATTTCTGCAAAAGGATTCCCAACCAAGTATTGAGTGCATAACTGTACATGATTATTTGAAGGTTGATGTTTTTTGTATTAAAAACACTTTTCTTTTATTGGTCGGATGAAATATGCTAATTTTGTGAGATAGGAATTTTGGGTTTTCATGAGCTGTATGCCAAAATCATCCGTATTAAGACAATAAAAGACCTGAAATATATCAGTTAGTGTGCAATGAATCTAAAATATATTAATGTTAAATTTTCATCATGACATTATGGAAAATAATGAACTTTATCACAATATGCTAATATTTTGAGAAGGACCTGTATATTAGCCAACTCTGTGCTAACTCAGTACAGGCTGAACAGTTACCTCTAACTTTACAGCTGATCTTATCACGCTGTTGATGCCTCTACCGTATGCTACATTCACCCACCCTATTAAAGGACCCTCCCACAAATACATATAACTCAAACAGATGGTAACAGAACAGTGAGAAAGGCCAACTTGGCCAACCTGACTAGGTTAACTGGGTAGACTACCCACTAGCTATGTGGATTATTCTGCCACTTGACAGGCTACACGCTAGTCTAAAGTGTTAAATATCCATAACACAGTAGGTAGGTAGGGGTAGGTAGGCGGGTCACCGACGGGCCCTAGCAGGGCGAGGTTCAGGCCGCAGTGGTTCAACCGGTGCGTTCTGGTCGCATGGACGTGTGATTGGCACAGCCAGCCGCGTAATAGGAAAGTCTTTGTTCACCCCTGACTGGGGTTGCACAGCGGCAGCTGCTGCGATGGGAGACGGCTGGGATACCTGCCGAAGGTAGCTGGCATGCCAACGTGAGCCATCAGCCAAACGGAAGGTTGCTGGTCCTAAGTGCCCGGTGACTTGCTGAGGTGCAGACCAGAATGAGAGCAGCCAGTCTGACACCATGATTGCGGGGCGTTTCACCCCATACCTTCTGTCGAACTGCTGTTTCATGCAGCATTGTTGTTCAGCCACTCTGTTGCCCAGTAAAACCAGCCTTGTGGGGGCATCCCCAGTTGTGGGGCATAGGCGATCCGATATTTATCGGGTATTACTGCTTTATTAACCTGCCTGAGATCTACACAGGGGCGCAGGCCACCGAACCTCTTCTTCGCCACCACCAGGTTGGAGATCCAGGTGAATTATCCACCCGTTCAATGACACCAGCATCTAAAAGTTTAAGCAGCTCTACTGCTACATCATTGTGCAGAGCCAGAGGCAGCTGGTGCACAGATTGGAGAACAGGGGACACAGCTGGGTGGACGAGTGGTTGGTGATCAAAAGCAGTGATGCAGCCCAGTCCAAGAATAATGACAGCCAGCTGTCATGCCAGGATGTGTTCACTGTCAATATGGAGCCTGTGTAGTCTGTGATGGAGAAACCCAGGGCACAAAAGAGGTCAAGAGGTTGGTGCCTGGAAGTAGGGTTACCTGGAAGGTGAATGCAGTGGAGGGTTCTAGAACCATAGCAGACAGAGAAAGTAACGGTGCCCACCATGCCAATTTTAGCATGTCCATAACTGTACAGCGTCCCCGCTCCCGCCTCAATGTTTTGGCGGGGAAGCAGCTGTCGGACTGAGGATTCATTTAGTAGGGATCTGGAAGCAGCTGTATCCAGCAGCAGTGGCAGACATACTGCGCCCAGCTCCACCATACATCATTTGAACAGCTTGGCGCCAGACCCCACAGATTGGATAGTAGTCGGGCTCGAGGACTGAGGAGAGCGGTGGCGGGAAATTATGGGAGCAGGTGCAAAGTGGCACACTCTGGAGAAGTGGTTTAATTTACCGCAGCATTGTCACCTCTGTCCCATGGCTGGACAAACAGGCGCACGTGTGGGATGGGAGGTAGAACCGCAGTTACCACACAGTCGGGGTGTTGTGGTGCCTTGATGTCCTGCCATGTTCACCACAGGCCCCTCGAGAGAAGGAGGGGTGTTGGGAAGCTGAACTCCCGGAGCTACGGTCTGTGCAGGGGAATATACTGGGGCAGGCTCTGAGGCCGCTAGCTGAGACGTTAGCAGGGCAGCTGACTCAAACTGAAAAGCCATGTCCACCGCCTTTGACAGCTGTAGATCGTCTGGTGAAATAAATAGCTTCTCTCACAGCCTTGGGTTATTTGCATGTTCTGCCAGCTGGTCCCGAATCATTTGCTCCTCCAAAATGTCAAATTTACAGAGGCTAGTCAAACACCGGAGGTCAGTTATATAGTTATGGATCGACACACCCGGACGTTGGTGGCATTGACGGAACACTATCTGGTGCACTATAATGCTCTGTGAAGCAGCAAAATGTCTGGCCAGTAAGGCCAGTTGTCATATTGGTATGCGTTGTCCCTCGCTGCCCAGGTTAAAAATAAGTAACGCCTTTTTCCTAGCGTCAGCAGCATCAGCTAGCCCGATAGCCATTATGAATGTCTCAAAAGACTCCTTCCAACAGGACCATGGGATCAGCGGCTCACCGGGCAGAGCATGGAACAGGGCAGAGATGAGAGGGAGAGCTCCATCCTCGTCGCCAATGTTACATCCAGAAACGTTGCAACAACGGCTACTAAAAATCTTTATTAGCCAACTTATTAGCTAACTTAGTACAGGCTGAACACCGCACCCACACAGCAACTTTACGGCTGACGTCATCAGGCTGTTGACGCCTCTGCTGTATGCTACAGCTGCTACTCTCTGTTGTAGTTTCAGTCTCTTTTCACAGTTCTGATGGAGATGGAGCCACACTCGAGGATGCTGTGCACTGCAGGAGCAATCATACCTGCCATCTGTGCGCAGTGCTGTTACTAATTTCGGCTGCCTTTGGAACACGCAAAACACTGACAGACGAAAAATGAGCGCAATTATTTGCAGCTTTTGTGACTCACGCTGCACGTGTTCAATAAACATATTTGCATTGACTCTTCCCAGAATTTGACAACTTTGCGCTGAGCCCAGTAAGCTACTGCATATTCATTAAAGTGTTAATTTGACAACCGGTGTTATTTTGATTTTATGGTATTGTGATTATGAATCTGAGAATATTATTTAATATTAATATTTTAATATTTGATCAAATAATATTTCAGTCTGTTAAGGGTTGTCTTGTGAATACCAGCCCAGTAAGGCGATGGTATTAGGACAAAATAGAAAGGTGTGAGACAAGCTCTGACATTATTGAACAGCATAAACTCTGCACACACATGGAATGAATTCACACAATTTCTTAAAATACAAGAATTTATTAACAAAAATAAATCAACTCAAAGTCAAACATATTTCAATCAACAAACTCTTTACTATGCTAAAATAATCCAACTAAACTACCAAGCAGAATTAAAGAATAAGGAAGACTAATGGGCTATGTACAATATAAACAAGTTGATTAAAGATGATTGGAAATCATGACCAAAAAGAGTGATGCAACATTACCATGCAATGTTTATGTTTGAGAACCAAGGATTATCTTGAAGAATCTGGAAGTGAAGTTAAGTTAGTCTTGGAACTAACTTATGCAATAATCAGCAAGCGTTTAAACAACCCTTCACAATGCAAGATCAGATAAAATATTATTTTAATAAAATAATGTTTTAAATAATGATCTGCTGAATAAAACCAACCTTCTGGATGACAATTTTTCAACGGTGTCTAATTAGCTGCCTTTAGTTATTGAAATAATATTCGAAGAAATATTATTAAGGGAGTATTTTGGAAAAGAGCCAGATCTTTCTGGAGAAATGGGGCTTAATGGTGTTTACTTAGTTATCAAATTTAGTAAATGATGTTTAGGAACTATTATTCACTAGCTTGAAAACCAACAACCTTTCTGTTGACTAGTCTTAGTGCTAGCAAACACGTGTTCTTACCGTTAGCAGTTAAGCTAACAAAGAAGCTAATAGCTTAGCACCAGAATCAACACATACCTTTAAAATACCAGGGTTAATAAAAGGGTTAAAATGCATAAGTGCGGACGGCACGTTATGAGCAATGTTCTGTTTAAAATCACCCTTTAAATAAAGTTGACCTTAACCTTAAAACATACAAAGGACACAAACCGGCACGTCTGCTACAAATAGCCTGCTAGCACTAAGATAGCCGAGTTTCACACAAACTTCATAAAATGAAAAACGTTTAGATAATTTCATCCTAAATCTGTCTCTGCCCAAAACACCTAACCTCATGAACCACGGTGAAGAAACGTTGTCCAAGGGGCTTGAAGAAACGTCCACAGTCAACAAGCGGTTAGCTTTCAGTTAACCTCTCGGGGTTTGAAGGTGCGTTCGCTCTGTGAACAAAAGGGTTAGCTCCGGAGCTATAGCTGGGTGGCTCGTCCTGTCCGCTGCGGTCTCTGCTGTCTTCCTTCCAGGCTGGGAGACCGCGTCTTTGCAGGGGCTTCTCTCGAACACTGTTTGCGTCTGCGGAGGCTCGGAGAGACAGTCAAGCAATGCTTGTACCTTAATTACCCCCATTCATGAATGAAAATACCGGATACACAGACAGTATTTCATCCGTACTTATCTTTGCATATGATCGATGATCGTATGGCTTCCTTGGATCCAGTTTGAAGAGTCCTTCTCAAAGGCCGTGTGGAAAAGAGGGTGGATGTAGCAACAACTGTGCTTTTATTTGGGTAATGGTGCCACAGGAAGTCCGCAGTTATCCCCTTTCCTGGCTGTGCCGGAAGAAGGTTAATGCACTTTATTTTGAAAGTTCCAGAAATGTCCGTACCGGAGTTTAATGTTGAAATCCATGGCTGTGGGTCCCAACAATGGATAGTAAATGCTGCTGCACTGTTTTTGCCTGTGCTGTCCAGTTTTAAGAGGCAAAAATGTTTAGTAAATCTGGCCCGGTTTCAACTCTGACTCTCCTGCTCCATCTGTTCTCTGCTCACGCTCGACTCGGTCTCTGTGCTACCAACTTGACAAAATGCAATTCAAATGAATCACACCATCAGCCTATCACAAGCAGGTATTTTTCATCCAATCAGAGTATTCTTTACTCTTTAAATAACTGAGCTACCAGTGCGAGAGGGTGACTGGAGCAACGCATTACCATCATCAGGAGGAGTATATGAGGACTGGTCTGTCAGCACTTTGTGCCATTGTGGTAACTTCTACCGGCCAGAACTATTGTTTTCTTCCTTAAGAAAGAATAGTACTTACCTCCTCGTTGTACTGCTTCCAGGGTGACTTCCAAGTCCTGGCCCAGTTCCCGTGTGATACCCTGACAAGGTTCAAGAATTCAAGTCTTCAAGAAATCTCTCTCGGATCAGACTCCAACTGGCAGTCCAAGCTCCTCAACTCCAAGGACTCAAGTAAGCGAACCCTGCTCACCCTCCAACAAGCTCCAGGAGCTTCCTCTCACTGTGTTGTCCTCCTGCATGGAGAAAGTGCTACCGTGTGCTCACCCAAAAACCTCCACCAGTGCCATGATCACTCACCTTGGATTTAACTGATGATTAAGCAGCTGCTCCAAAACCACGCTCTCAGACTCCACATAATTCCCTACCTGGCAGACCATCAAACCAACCTCTGTAAGCAACCCCATTATTCATCAACAAAGATTCTCATCCAGCTATATATCCAGCCTTACCTGATCTCCTTCTCCATACAGTGTGGTGTTTCCAGTCCCAGGTCCAACTCCATTATTCATTCCTGCAAAAATAAACTTGTTAAACTTTTTCTCTGCCTCCTGAGTGTTTACCTGCATGTGGGTCAAATCCGTCAGCAAAACCATGACACATTATGAAGAATGTGTCATGTTGTGCAGTTCAGCAACAAGGCCATGTTGGTGGTACCATACACTTGGTAAGTTTTGTTTTGTGTTTTTCTCTTATTCCAATTATGTTCTCCAAGTTGTTGTGTTTTGGATCTTGCTTCTGATCATTGTTTTGTAGGTGGTGCTTTAGTTTGTTGCTCAGGTTTAGTTTCTCATGATTATTGTATTCTGTTCATTGTGCTTTCTAGTTTATTTCTGTAAGATTTTTCCCTTGGTTAGATCGTATCCCTAGACTCCTGCTTTATTCCAGCCATGCTTTGTTTTTCAATCTCTGCTTCTGCCATAGCAATCAGCTTCATTTGGTCCACCTGCACCATGCATTCAGTTTCCCTGCTCCTACTGTGTCATACCCATATATACACTGTTATACTGCTTACTCCTCATGGAAACATTCACAGTGCACATTCATCTGTTAATGCCAAGTCTGTTTAGCCAAGCTTGTTCATGTCTGTATCTGCCACCTTCAGCCAGCTGTGAATTTTCTTTTGTTTAATTAAAAATCTGGTAATTCACAGCGCCACGCTGCTTCCTGCCTGTCTGCATTCTGGGGTCCACCCCGAACACCATTTCTGTGAGAGCGGTGGCCCAATTACTTCACTAATGGCTGTACGTTCGGGGAGAGGCCCCCATTTCCAACTGGACGCAACATCTGTAGCCTTCGTACATCTCAATTTAAGATGGATTTGACGTAGCTGCACGTGAAGCTTGAACCGCCCGGTCCCTACCCATAAATACATATGCAAAGTAGTATGAATAGCCAGAAGTCACCCATCACGTGTCCAAATAACCATGGCAACGGTGCTGTGACAGTCAAAAATTGGTTCCTGTCGGCAGAAAGATGACACTGTGTCTACACACCATGAGGGATGTTTGTAGTGAATTAAAGCAAACCAACAACTTCTTGAATGACATCAGCAACTCAAACCTGACTTGGAATAAAAAGATTGTCAGCTCGAACCCGTTAAGTTCGACAATGTCTGCATCAAATCCTCATGGCACTCTAGCTGCTGCACTAAGCTCAATTACAGCTCAATGCTGATCATTATAATGATGTGAATATTCCTCCCATTATTTCTATTAGGAAGACTGTCACCACACAAACTATGTGAAGTTCTTTAAATCTCTAAACCATTTAGGATGACATAAAAAATAGAAAATCACCTAGAAGCCAGCCATCGCACAGTCTGCTTGAGGTTTGTTCCCAACACTTATAATTATTATAGCATAAAGAAATCATTAGCTGAGGAGGCCAATGTGCCATTGCATTCGTGAGACACATTAGTGCATCATAAATGGGTTGTGCATATAGTGATTGAAAATGTCGTGAAGCGACATCTTTGGTCTTTGTTGTGGTCTTGTGTTTTCGACCTTTCATTTAGTTAGGGTTTCGTCTAAGTTCCTTTAGTGGTTTCTTTTCTATTACTTGTTATGGTTTTCTTATGACTATTATTATATTCGTTGTTATTCTAGCTCCTCTGTCTTCCTTGTTGTTTCTAGTTTAGTTTCCCATTTAGTATATCTGTGTTTATTTATGTTTTGGTATTTGTTCACCTGCGCTCTTTGTTTACCAGTTTATTTTCTCTGTTCCTCCTCGTCCTGGTTCCCTTTCTGTGGTTTAGGTTTTGTTTATTTACGGTCAGGGTTTCTTTATGGGTTCTTTGTTAATTATTAGGTTTTGGTGTTTCTTCTATTCCCTCTAGTTTCTCAGTTTACTTTAGTTAATGATTATTCTAGGTTCTTATGTCTCTTTTGGTTTATCTTTGTCTATAGTTTTGCTTAGTTCTGTTTCCCTGAGTATTGTTATTTATAGTTTTGTTTTTGTAGTCAGGTTCCTTTGGTTATGTTATTGCCTTGCTTCCCTCATGTTCCCTTTGTATTCTAGTTCGGTCACCTTAGCAACCATCCAGATACCCTCAGTTCTCTATAGCCTGGTCCACACCTGATTTCCATTCTCATCTGATTACCTGCCTCAGTATCTCATTGGTCCATACTCCACTTCCCTTTGTTCATAAGCTCTCTGTTTTTGTTTGTTCTTCGCTGGTTCCTTGGTTCGTTCACCTATCCTCATCTAAAGCTTTGACTACTACAGGGGTTGGACAATAAAACTGAAACGCCTGTCATTTTAATGTGGGAGGTTTCATGGCTAAATTGGACGAGCCTGGTAGGCAGTCTTCATTGATTGCACATTGCACCAGTAAGAGCAGAGTGTGAAGGTTCAATTAGCAGGGTAAGAGCACAGTTTTGCTCAAAATATTGAAAGGCACACAACATTATGGGTGACATACCAGAGTTCAAAAGAGGACAAATTGTTGGTGCACATCTTGCTGGCACATCTGTGACCAAGACAGCAAGTCTTTGTGATGTATCAAGAGCCACGGTATCCAGGGTAATGTCAGCATACCACCAAGAAGGACGAACCACATCCAACAGGGTTAACTGTGGACGCAAGAGGAAGCTGTCTGAAAGGGATGTTCGGGTGCTAACCCAGATTGTATCCAAAAAACATAAAACCATGGCTGCCCAAATCACGGCAGAATTAAATGTACACCTCAACTCTCCTGTTTCCACCAGAACTGTCTGTCGGGAGTTCCACAGGGTCAATATACATGGCCGGGCTGCTATAGGCAAACCTTTGGTCACTCATGCCAATGCCAAATGTCGGTTTCAATGGTGCAAGGAGCGCAAATCTTGGGCTGTGGACAATGTGAAACATGTATTGTTCTCTGATGAGTCCACCTTTACTGTTTTCCCCACATCCGGGAGAGTTACGGTGTGGAGAAGCCCCACAGAAGCGTACCACCCAGACTGTTGCATGCCCAGAGTGAAGCATGGGGGTGGATCAGTGATGGTTTGGGCTGCCATATCATGGCATTCCCTTGGCCCAATACTTGTGCTAGATGGGCGCGTCACTGCCAAGGACTACCGAACCATTCTTGAGGACCATGTGCATCCAATGGTACAGACATTGTATCCTGAAGGCGGTGCCGTGTATCAGGATGACAATGCACCGATACACACAGCAAGACTGGTGAAAGATTGGTTTGATGATCATAAAAGTGAAGTTGAACATATCCCATGGCCTGCACAGTCACCAGATCTAAATATTATTGAGCCATTTTGGGGTGTTTTGGAGGAGCGAGTCAGGAAACGTTTTCCTCCACCAGTATCACGTAGTGACCTGGCCACTATCCTGCAAGAAGAATGGCTTAAAATCCCTTTGACCATTGTGCAGGACTTGTATATGTCATTCCCAAGACGAATTGACGCTGTATTGGCCGCAAAAGGAGGCCCTACACCATACTAATAAATTATTGTGGTCTAAAATCAGGTGTTTCAGTTTCATTGTCCAACCCTTGTATATGCAATTGAATACATTACAAAGACAAGATATTTAATGTTCAAATCAATTAACTTTATTCTTATTTTTTGCAAATATTCACTCATTTTTCTCATAGTTTCATTGTCCAACCCCTGTATGTAATGCATACAACCATGCATCCCTCTCTGCTAATCGGGGGCTGGATTGCAGTGGCAGCAGTGAGTCAGTGTTTTATTTAAGACCTCAACATTAGTTTACTTACCTTGTACAAAAATCTAATATGACAGAGGGTTGAAAAAATTCTAAGGATGTAATGTTTTCATAAAAACACACTAAACGATGTTTTAAACGCTACTGTTCAGTGGAAAATTTTGAACGGGAAGTTTAAACTTTCCTCTACCGCCCCTTCTTCCTCTACCACCAAAATAAGGTCACTGGTTCACTGTGGTGGGGGTCATTACGTGGGTGGAACCAATCCTTATGACAGTGTGAAAACTTCATATATCAAAGTTGCCAAACACTCAAGTTGCCAACACTAAAGATTCTTACATTTAATGTCAGATATTAAAGCTTGATGCATTTCAAACTTTATTTAAACGAAATTAAATTACTTTGTTACACAAGTTTATGAGCCATAGCTTTTTTTAAACTTTAACTTAAATTTTTTTAACCTGCAGAATCTGCCGAAAATAACAGTCAACGATGTGAATAAGATTATTAAGACCACCTTAAAAAAAGTAGTTATTTTAAAAGAAAATTTTCAAGTAATTGTCATAGTGTTACGCAAGGATCTGACCCACATGCAGAATGACGCTCCAGGGAAAACCAGGAAACAATACAAAAAAGTTTTTTTAAATGAATAAACAGGAACGGAGCACGGGAACAACTGTAGGAGGGGAAATGACAGCTAAGTGATAAGGCAAACGAAGCTGGATAAATAATTGTGCAATGTCTCTTACTAGGTGGGATGTGGTTATCCGCCAGGAGTAGAAGTATACGGATTGGAGCAAAACAATGATGACAACGAAGTCGGTAAGTCCAAAGTTCACTTAGATCCAGAGACTCTTGTACTTGGCGGGTAGGTGGTGTTTTAGCGGTTCGCTGGAGGGTGGACAGGTGAGGATGAATGAGCACAACGAAGTTTGAGGTACAGGAGCAGCCAGCCAGAATGAGTTCCAGGTTATGGTCAAGACTTGTAGATCTGTAGGTGAATATATCCTTAGATCTCAGGAACAAAGTCAGCTTGAGGGTTAAGCCACCAGGGCCAGCCTGGGTATCCTCCAGGTAGTTGCAGGTGAGTTCACTAGAAAGAGCAAAGAGTGGTTAAATGAGGTCAAAGACAAAGTATGCTTAGCTAGGACCATAGATTGGCTGAGTAGCTACCACTGAGGCTAATACTCAAGCGATGAGTTGCTGGCTGCCTCCTGCTTAAGTACTCCAGGCTCAATCACCGGGAATGGGAAACACCTTTCTCACCACTGCCACAACACATCAGCGCCAACTAGGAATGAAAACACAAACAATACACACACAAAAACTCCAGCCCCAACATTGATAGCAGAACAAATTATAAATTACAAATTAAAAACATTACATCATAGCGCTCACAGACCATGTCAGGTCGCAGACCTTGTCAGGTTTTAGGCAAGGTATGTGTAGGCTGCAGCTGGTGGCTTTTTCTCCATTGGTGAGGATAATATTAAATTACTGTGGAGAAGGCTAAATGTATTGGTGACTTAGTTGACATTGCCATCTAAAGCACATTTTTTGAAATGAGACAACAAAAATTTCATCTTTATTAAGGAATAAAGTGCAAAACAATATAAGGCACACATTTTACAACAGCAGCTAAAACACAATTTAACTTGCATGATAAAAGAAAAATACGAAATTAATAACTGCTTGCTTTGTGGTACTGATGTCCAGTGCAGACCATAGACATCAATTTAAGTCCTGAAAGAAAATGAAATATCTCATAAATAAAAGTGGCACAAATGGACCACTAAAGAGGTAGCCCAGTCTAGTTTGTTTTGGAGCAAGATGGGGGGAGGAGGTCATCGGCCGAAGTTATAATTCATAATTCATGCATAAACCATAAAAGCACAAACGAAAATTTAAACGGCACAAATCAGCACAAACGAAGGACTAAAAAAATGAGACCATTCTGGTTTGTTTTGGAGCAAGATGATGACCTTTGGATTACCTAAAAAATTATCTTCAATATCTAGGAAATAAAAGCAGCACAAACGAAAATTTCGAAGGCACAAACGGAGCACTAACCGCTCAATCTATTTGCTGGAATTTTTCACGTGGTTCACACAACTGTTAGTTTATGCCAGCAACCTTGCTTAGCTGGGTTGTGAGAGGTCAAGAGGCTGAAGCCTCTGCCAACATCCCCCAAAATGCCGTGCGGTACTGGATCGGAGTTCAGTAAAATTACTGAACATTTTCTATCGATACTGATCACGTGTGTATCACGATGGATATCGTTATTGTTTTATTGGCCAGCCCTAGTCTCTCATGAAGTCCACTTTGGCTCAAACAACGAACGGTACAATCTGACACTGATGTGCCTTAAACTTGGAGTTCACCTTTAATGTCTTTGGAGGTTGTTCTGGTCTCTTTGACCATTTGTATTATGTCTCTTCAATTTATCAACTGTCCTCCTGTGGCCACGGCCAGGGAGTGTGGCTACTGTTCCGTGGACCTTAAACCTCTGAATAATATGTTCAACTTTAGTCACAGGAGCCTCAAGCTGCTTGGAGATGATCTTATAGCCTTTACCTTTATGTTTGTCTATAATGTTCTTTGTAATTTGTGACCAAATAGAATAGTGACTTCTTTTCACCCTTTAAACAGGTAAACTGACTTAAAACTAGGTTAAAGACACTTGTAATGCTAATTAGGTGATGACATTACCTTGTTAATGCAGGCTCTACATGTTTACATGACAAAGAGAGCAATATGTTGCTCTTTCCTACACAGTTACATGTTTTATACATTCCCCCACTAATTAGGTTTCTAAGCTAATTAACAGTTGAGAGAGGTCTTATATTCTTATTGTAAATATCATGTCAATATATGTGATGTTTATGAGTGAGTAAAATGAATAAAAATGTGAATGATTATGGAAAGTAGTAAAATTACATTATGTACAAAATTAAGCAACCCTAAATGATTTTTCTTATTTAGGTCTGAAATTTCAAGTTCAACTAATTAAGATCTTATTTAAAGTTCCTATGCGCACATTATTTTAACTGTGTTAGACTATGATAACCTAAACCTATTCACTAATTAGACCAAATCCAGCTACTCTGTAGCTCTTTCCAAAAGTTTCCTTCAGGAACACAGCTCAACAACTCACCCATGGAAAACATCCATGTCTGTCAAATTCACAAGCTACATGTCGATGAAGGGGACCTTCAGGTCGGCTTAAGGCAAACCAGTCGAAAAACCCACCCATCCTAAAAGGCGGTAAAAAAAGTTTGGAGGCCTCAGAAAAAACTCATTCTCAGCCAATCTGAATGAGAGATCCCTGTATTGAATCTAATATGTATCATTATCATCTATTTTAAGGACCTTTCATGCCAATAAGGTCCTGGTTCATCATTCCTATTCACCAGAATATTTGTAACAGAAAACATTGACCATGTTGAACCTCTGGAGCTGAATATCACTAGAATGGATGCTCCCATTCTATCAGAGTGCATAAACAGCTTGAAACAATTCAGAACATTAAAACGACATAAAGACAAACTTAAAGTTATAACAGAAAATTGCAAAAAACATCAGTTAAATTCTCAGCAGCAAAACAGGTCCTTCTCAAAATATTAGCATATTGTGATAAAGTTCATTATTTTCCATAATGTCATGATGAAAATTTAACATTCATATATTTTAGATTCATTGCACACTAACTGAAATATTTCAGGTCTTTTATTGTCTTAATACGGATGATTTTGGCATACAGCTCATGAAAACCCAAAATTCCTATCTCACAAAATTAGCATATTTCATCCGACCAATAAAAGAAAAGTGTTTTTAATACAAAAAACGTCAACCTTCAAATAATCCTGTACAATTATGCACTCAATACTTGGTCGGGAATCCTTTTGCAGAAATGACTGCTTCAATGCGGCGTGGCATGGAGGCAATCAGCCTGTGGCACTGCTGAGGTCTTATGGAGGCCCAGGATGCTTCAATAGCGGCCTTTAGCTCATCCAGAGTGTTGGGTCTTGAGTCTCTCAACGTTCTCTTCACAATATCCCACAGATTCTCTATGGGGTTCAGGTCAGGAGAGTTGGCAGGCCAATTGAGCACAGTGATACCATGGTCAGTAAACCATTTACCAGTGGTTTTGGCACTGTGAGCAGGTGCCAGGTCGTGCTGAAAAATGAAATCTTCATCTCCATAAAGCTTTTCAGCAGATGGAAGCATAAAGTGCTCCAAAATCTCCTGATAGCTAGCTGCATTGACCCTGCCCTTGATAAAACACAGTGGACCAACACCAGCAGCTGACACGGCACCCCAGACCATCACTGACTGTGGGTACTTGACACTGGACTTCTGGCATTTTGGCATTTCCTTCTCCCCAGTCTTCCTCGAGACTCTGGCACCTTGATTTCCAAATGACATGCAGAATTTGCTTTCATCCGAAAAAAGTACTTTGGACCACTGAGCTGTTAACAGTCCAGTGCTGCTTCTCTGTAGTCCAGGTCAGGCGCTTCTGCCGCCGTTTCTGGTTCAAAAGTGGCTTGACCTGGGGAATGCGGCACCTGTAGCCCATTTCCTGCACACGCCTGTGCACGGTGGCTCTGGATGTTTCTACTCCAGACTCAGTCCACTGCTTCCACAGGTCCCCCAAGGTCTGGAATCGGCCCTTCTCCACAATCTTCCTCAGGGTCCGGTCACCTCTTCTCGTTGTGCAGCGTTTTCTGCCACACTTTTTCCTTCCCACAGACTTCCCACTGAGGTGCCTTGATACAGCACTCTGGGAACAGCCTATTCGTTCAGAAATTTCTTTCTGTGTCTTACCCTCTTGCTTGAGGGTGTCAATAGTGGCCTTCTGGACAGCAGTCAGGTCGGCAGTCTTACCCATGATTGGGGTTTTGAGTGATGAACCAGGCTGGGAGTTTTAAAGGCCTCAGGAATCTTTTGCAGGTGTTTAGAGTTAACTCGTTGATTCAGATGATTAGGTTCATAGCTCGTTTAGAGACCCTTTTAATGATATGCTAATTTTGTGAGATAAGAATTTTGGGTTTTCATGAGCTGTATGCCAAAATCATCCGTATTAAGACAATAAAAGACCTGAAATATTTCAGTTAGTGTGCTATGAATCTAAAATATATGAATGTTAAATTTTCACCATGACATTATGGAAAATAATGAACTTTATCACAATATGCTAATATTTTGAGAAGGACCTGTAGTTCAGTCTCGGTCCTTGGTCTTCCTGGAACATTCTACAGTCCCTTAGATTGGTTCTTTTCAACTTTATTGTTCTGCCATTGCATTTATCCTGGTTCAGGGTCCCACAAAGTCCATTGGTCTCTGAGTCCAACGCTCAAAAAGGTTACTTGTATGGTATCAGTCTCTGGCCTGGTGTCATCCCGAGAAGACATAGAATACTGACCAGTATCTTGCTCACCCATGACATTGACGTACTACTTTTCTAATTAAACATCCTTTGTCCGTATATGATTGTATTCTTGATGTCTCCACAATCCGATTCCTGTTTGTGTCCACTTTCATGTCCGATTAACTGTTCCACAAAGACAAGAGGGGTGGAAAAATATTTACAGATACACTTTGGGAAACTGACTTTCTCAGTACGTCTGGGTGAGAATAGACTATTCTGCTCTATGCTGCAGAGATTAGCTTTGGCACAACCTTCAGTGTGGCAGAAAGAACCCCATCTCACCTAGAGTCTCATAAGCATGGGAAATTAAAGACATAAAATAACTATAAGTTAACAGTAATAACACTATGGAAAGCAAATTTCAACCCATGACATTGAATTAATTTAGGCAAGCAATATATATATTTGCTCTGGTTCTATTTCACAACAAAGATCTACTCAAGTTATTGATAAAATGTTTTATTTTGAGTAAATATGTTATTAGGGGAAAAAAAACTAAGAAATTATTTGTATTATACGAAATCATCTATGCCTCCCCTAACAATCCCTTTAAAACAAATACAATTGAATCATTTTGTATTCTATACTATAACTTGATTTATTGCTATAATCAAATAAAACTCTATTCATGAAATATTCTTTTGATATACAAATGTACAACAGGAAATTCAACACCATCAGTTTAACAGGGAAAAACAAATTTGTTTCTGAAAGGTCATGTTTGAAATGCAAAAATTCAATCAATCCCAAAATAAACAAATCTGAAAATCCTGTGGGAAGGCAGTGGAATTCTTTCATTTTAGGTTACTTCTCACAATCTGAACAAATCTCTAAACTTAAATAGCTCATGAGAAGGTTATAGGTCCAGGGCATGTTGTCATGGTGATTTTGTCAAATTTAGATATTGTCACCTTTTTGATGAAGAAAATTCCATTTTCAGCTCAACGGCGACAGTTAAGATGCTAATCTTGATTCATAGTACAACCCGTGGTAAGACAATAACCCATTACCAAGGATTTATCTAACGTGGCACTTTAACAATAGGCAGGAAACGACTATTTAATGACACTTTAGATGTTCTTGTCTTCAAGTTCACATTTGGGTTATGTCTGGAGGATAATTTGGATCTCTAACCCATCAGGAAGCTGCAACAGAGACAAAAATAATTTTACCTTATTTAGAAATGCATAAGCCATTCACATTGCAGTGTTGCCAGAGTGTCTACCTGTATGGATATCCATGGTACTTTGCTCTGAAAATGGACAGCAGCCAGCTAAAGCACAGCATCACCAAACAGATACCTGCAACGCACATAACTGAAAGACACAATTTTATATGTATGTTTGATGAATAGACAGACTCTTAAATATTTGAACCAATCAATGAAAATGTCAGAAACAATCTTTAGTTCCCTTAATGTCAAGATACTTTAAATCTCAAGACAGACTTCAAAATACTAGTGACACACACACTAGAAATGATCAAACTAAGTAAACAGACAAAACAACAAAAAAGATAATGAGCAATTGAAAAAGAAAAAAAACAATCAATTACAGAATATGGGATGAGGTACTGTGAGATATGATCAATTATGTACAGGCTCACCCTCCCACCTGCTTTTTGGGAGACCAAACATAAACAATGTTGGTAAATTTGACAACACAAGTGCTGTTACTTGACAATGCTCCACATAAATTATATTACTACTGTTATGGAAAAAATGTAATCAGCAGAAATGTAAGCCATTATCCTAAACTGAAGTCAAACAGTTTAGATATCTTCAGGAGGCATTTTTACACTGGACTTGAGTTTTAGACATCAATCAGAGCATGATAGAACTGAGTTTAATAAAAAAATACAAGCTTTACTGTGAGACATAAAAACTATGACACCTTTATACAAAGATGTCCCAAAAAAGATGGAATCAGTATTATATACATACTCTTTCTCTTTCCAATGACAATGTCCGAAGTGGCAGCTTCACACAACAGAATAATCCCAGCGGAAACTGCGCCATCTGATAGTAAGGTCAAGACAGAAACAAGTATAACATTTAGGTTTGTGCAGAACTACTCGTTTTGCACAACTGGTGAAAGGCTTCAAAGTACTTTCTGAAATTTAACAGAATTAAAACTCACTTGGCCTCAAAAAAGCTAAACAGTTTTTTGACTAATAGCGGTTAAAGGTGGGAACACTGACTGTACATAGAGTACTCGCATAATAAATTGGGATATTCGGCTTTCAGGTGAAATTTCAGGATGAACCTAAAATGCACCATAACCTTTACAGGTGAACCTAATGTGACCTTCTCTAAACGTTTTAATGCACATATCCAACTGTTCAATGTTTCAGTACTTTTTCTCAACTGGCTGTTTTCTAACAAGGAGCTTAATGACAAAATTAACAACATGTGATTGATCCATGAATTGACCAATACATTTCCTGGTTCAATCAGAATTATTATAACAGTTCTCATCACGCTCTTCACATTCTGACATAAGAGGACATAAATATTGCAAAATGTTTGACATACCTATAAAAACAGGTGATGAGACCAAACTTTGTAGTTACGATTTGTAATAGTAATGTGCTTCCTATTGATTCTTCTTCTGCTATGTATCTGTTGTCGGATGCATACCAGTTTTATCTGTTGCACCCTGCTGTTAAAATACGAACTACCTAATTTCCCACTGTACCTATGTTGGATAAATGAGGGTCAATCTAACTTCATGTTACTGTAGGGTAGGCTAAATTGTTGAAGAGCCCATTGCTTGATAGAGAGGTTTCACTGTTGACTGAAGGACAAACAGTTTTAGGAAAGCAAACAAATTGTTATTTGTGGTCTTGTAATCACTGTGTAATAAAGATTTAAAAACAACAACTGAAGGATACTGAAGAGTAGGACAATGTGCGTCTCTGCCACAAATTGGGCCTGGCTGCTTCCATGGAAGTAACTCTGAAAATACAGTAAAAGTTTTAGTTCATGTTTTAATTGAGCTGAATATAAAAAAACATTATATATATATATATATATATATATATACACACACACACACACATATATATACACTCACCGGTCACTTTATTAGGTACACCTTGCTAGTACTGGGTCGGACCCCTTTTGCATGTACCAAGTTTGCCAAGAAAATATCCCCCACACCATTACACCACCACCAGTCTGAACCGTTGATGCAGGGCAAGATGGATCCATACTTTCATGTTGTTGACGCCAAATTCTGACCCTACCATCCGAATGTTGCAGCAGAAATCAAGACTCATCAGACCAGGCAATGTTTTTCCAATCTTCTATTGTCCAATTTTGGTGACCCTGTGTGAATTGTAGCCTCAGTTTCCTGTTCTTAGCTGACAGGAGTGCCACCCGGTGTGATATTCTGCTGCTGTAGCCCATCCGCCTCAAGGTTCAACATGTTGTGCATTCAGAGATGCTCTTCTGCATGCCTTGGTTGTAACAAGTGGTTATTTGAGAACCAGTCTGGCCATACTCCATCGACCTCTGGCATAAACAAGGCATTTGAGCCCACAGAACTGCCGCTCACTGGATATTTTCTCTTTTTCGGACCCTCGTACTCGTCGTCTTACGCTTTATCCGGGACCGGGTCGCAGGGGCAGCAGACTCAGCAGAGACGCCCAGACGTCCCTCTCCCCAGACACCTCCTCCAGGGGGAGCCCAAGGCGATCCCAGGCCAGCCGAGAGACATAGTCCCTCCAGCGTGTCCTGGGCCGTCCCCTGGGCCTCCTCCCGGTGGGACGTGCCTGGAACACCTCCCAAGGAAGGCGTCCAGGAGGCATCCGGTATAGATGCCCGAGCCACCTCAACTAGCTCCTCTCGATGTGGAGGAGAAGTGGCTCTACTCCAAGCCCCTCCTGGATGGCCGAGCTCCTCACCCTATCTCTAAGGGAGTGCCCGGCCACCCTACGGAGGAAGCTCATTTCAGCTGCTTGCATCCAGGATCTCGTACTTTCGGTCATGACCCAAAGTTCATGGCCATAGGTGAGGGTAGGAACGTAGACCGACCGGTAAATCAAGAGCTTCGCTTTTCAGCTCAGCTCTCTCTTCACCACAACGGACCGGCACAGTGCCCCCATTACTGTGGCAGCCGCACCGATCCGTCTGTCGATCTGTTTGGCTGAATGTGTATTCCCGGAAATGTAGAGAAAGCAATGTTGTGGATGCCAGAAGTAGACTTGGAGGAGCTGATTTTCATCCCTGCCGCTTCACACTCGGCTGCGAACCGCCCCAGCCAGTGCGTGCTGTAGGTCTTGGCTAGAGGGGGCCAGCAGGACCACGTCATCTGCAAAAAGAAGAGACGAAATCCTCTAGTCCCCAAACCAGACTCCCTCCGGCCCTTGGCTGCGCCTAGAAATCCTGTCCATAAAAGTTATTAACAGGACCGGTAACAAAGGGCAGCCCTGCCGGAGTCCAACATACACCGGGAACAGGTCCGACTTAGTGCCGGCAATGCAAACCAAACTCCTGCTCTGCTTGTACAGAGACTGGATGGCCCCTAGTAAAGGGCCCCCGATTCCATACTCCTGGAGCAACCCCTACAGGGCATCACGAGGGACACAGTCGAATGCTTTCTCCAGGTCTACAAAACACATGTGGACCGGTTGGGCAAACTCCCAGGAACCCTCGAGTACCCTGTAGAGGGTATAGAGCTGGTCCAGTGTTCCACGGCCGGGACGAAAACCACACTGCTCCTCCTGAAGCCGGGGATCGACTATCGGCCGGACTCTCCTCTCCAATACCCTGGCGTAGGCCTTACCAGGGAGGGTGAAGAGTGTGATCCCCTGTAGTTGGAACACACCCTCCGGTCACCCTTCTTATGTAGGGGGACCACCACCCCAGTTTGCCAATCCAGAGGCACTGTCCCCGTCCGCCACGCAATGTTGAAGAGGCATGTCAACCATGACAGCCCCACAACATCCAAAGACTTGAGGTACTCAGGGCGGATCTCATCCAACCCCGAAGCCCTGCCACCACGGATTTTTTTAACCACCTTGGTGACTTCAGCCTGGGTGATGAAAGAGTCCAACCCCGAGTCCCCAGCCTTTGTTTCCACCAGGGAATGCGTGATGGCAGGATTGAGGAGATCTTCGAAGTACTCCTTCCACCGCCCGATAATGTCCCCAGTCGAGGTCAGCAGCTCCCCACCCCCACTGTAAACAGTGTTGGCGAAGCACTGCTTCCCCCTTCCTGAGGTGCCAGACGGTTTGCCAGAATCGCTTCGGGGCCAACCGGTAGTCCTCCATAGCCTCACCGAACTCCTCCCAGGTCCGAGTTTTTGCCTCTGCCACCGCCCGGGCCGCGGCACACTTGGCCCCATGGTACCCGTCAGCCACCTCAGGAGTCCCACAAGCCAACCACAGCCGATAGGAATCCTTTTTCAGCTTGACAGCGTCCCTTACTGCCGGTGTCCACCACCGGGTTCGGCAGCATTGACAATAGATGCGGAGAACATGGTCCACTCGGACTCTATGTCTCCAACATCCCTTGGAATCTGGTCAAAGCTCTCCCGGAGGTGAGAGTTGAATACATCCCTGGCCAAGGGGTCCGCCAGACGTTCGCTGCAGACCCTCACTATGCGTTGGGCCTGCCAAGTCTGTCCGGCTTTCTCCTCCCCCAGCGGATCCAACTCACCACCAGGTGGCGATCAGTGGACAGCTCAGCCCCTCTCTTCACCCGAGTGTCCAAAACATGCGGCTGAAGGTCTGATGATACGACAACGTCGATCATTGACCTCCTACCTAGGGTGTCCTGGTGCCAAGTCCACTGATGGACACCCTTATGTTTGAACATGGTGTTCATTATGGACAATCCGTGACTAGCACAGACGTCCAATAACAAAACACCGCTCTGATTCAGATCGGGGAGGCCATTCCTCCCGTTCACGCCTCTCCAGGTGTCACTGTCGTTTCCCACGTGGGCGTTGAAGTCCTCCAGCAGAATAATGGAGTCCCTGGGAGGGGCACTATCCTAGTCATGAGGGGTTCTTGAACCGCTCTTTGTCTGACCCGTAATCTAGAGCCTGTTTGCCATGGGAGAACCCTACCAGGGGCATTTAAGCCATTAAATTTAATTGCAGACCATTCTCTGTAAACCCTAGAATGGTAGTGCGTGAAAATCCCAGTAGATCAGCAGTTTCTGAAATACTCAGACCAGCCCGTCTGGCACCAACAACCATGCCACGTTCAAAGTCACTTAAATCACCTTTCTTGCCCATTCTGATGCTCAGTTTGAACTGCAGCAGATTGTCTTGACCCTGTCTACATGCCTAAATGCATTGAGTTAGCTTAGTCAATCACTTAACCTTGATGGCATTAAATTGACCTCCAGTAATAAAGTAAAAAACCTTGGTGTTACTTTTGACCAGGACATGTCATTTAAATCCCATGTTAAACAGGTTTCTAGGATTTCCTTCTTTCACCTCCGGGACATTGCCAAAATTAGAAATATCCTGTCCAGGAGTGATGCTGAAAAACTAGTCCATGCATTTGTTACTTCAAGGCTGGACTATTGTAATTCTTTACTATCAGGATGTCCACAAAATGCAGTTAAAAGCCTTCAGCTGATTCAAAATGCTGCAGCCAGAGTTTTGATGAAAATTAAAAAGAGAGATCATATTTTTCCTATTTTAGCTTCCCTTCATTGGCTCCCTGTTAAATCCAGAATAGAATTTAAAATTATCCTCCTCACATATAAAGCCCTTAATGATTTAGCTCCATCATACATCAGAGATCTGATTGTTCTATACGTTCCTAACAGAGCACTTCGTTCTCAGACTGCAGGTATACTGGTGGTTTCTAGAGTCTCTACAAGTAGAATGGGAGGCAGATCTCTTAGTTATCAGGCTCCTCTCGTGTGGAACCAGCTCCCGGTTTTCCTGGAGGGGGGCATCATCCAAGCTTCTGCTGGCAGCAACTTAATGCTCACCTTCTACTGCTGATACACTTGGCCCTGTCTTTCAGTATTTAACCCCATTTTTCTCCTAGACATAGCTACTGGCTGAGCTTCTACTGTGACTAACTACAGGTCCTTCTCAAAATATTAGCATATTGTGATAAAGTTCATTATTTTCCATAATGTAATGATGACAATTTAACATTCATATATTTTAGATTCATTGCACACTAACTGAAATATTTCAGGTCTTTTATTGTCTTAATACGGATGATTGTGGCATACAGCTCATGAAAACCCAAAATTCCTATCTCACAAAATTAGCATATCATTAAAAGGGTCTCTAAACGAGCTATGGAACTAATCATCTGAATCAACCAGTTAACTCTAAACACCTGCAAAAGATTCCTGAGGCCTTTAAAACTCCCAGCCTGGTTCATCACTCAAAACCCCAATCATGGGTAAGACTGCCGACCTGACTGCTGTCCAGAAGGCCACTATTGACACCCTCAAGCAAGAGGGTAAGACACAGAAATAAATTTCTGAACGAATAGGCTGTTCCCAGAGTGCTGTATCAAGGCACCTCAGTGGGAAGTCTGTGGGAAGGAAAACATGTGGCAGAAAACGCTGCACAACGAGAAGAGGTGACCGGACCCTGAGGAAGATTGTGGAGAAGGGCCAATTCCAGACCTTGGGGGACCTGCGGAAGCAGTGGACTGAGTCTGGAGTAGAAACATCCAGAGCCACCGTGCACAGGCGTGTGCAGGAAATGGGCTACAAGTGCCGCATTCCCCAGGTCAAGCCACTTTTGAACCAGAAAAAGCGGCAGAAGCGCCTGACCTGGGCTACAGAGAAGCAGCACTGGACTGTTGCTAAGTGGTCCAAAGTACTTTTTTCGGATGAAAGCAAATTCTGCATGTCATTCGGAAATCAAGGTGCCAGAGTCTGGAGGAAGACTGGGGAGAAGGAAATGCCAAAATGCCAGAAGTCCAGTGTCAAGTACCCACAGTCAGTGATGGTCTGGGGTGCCGTGTCAGCTGCTGGTGTTGGTCCACTGTGTTTTATCAAGGGCAGGGTCAATGCAGCTAGCTATCAGGAGATTCTGGAGCACTTCATGCTTCCATCTGCTGAAAAGCTTTATGGAGATGAAGAATTCATTTTTCAGCACGACCTGGTACCTGCTCACAGTGCCAAAACCACTGGTAAATGGTTTACTGACCATGGTATCACTGTGCTCAATTGGCCTGCCAACTCTCCTGACCTGAACCCCATAGAGAATCTGTGGGATATTGTGAAGAGAACGTTGAGAGACTCAAGACCCAACACTCTGGATGAGCTAAAGGCCGCTATCGAAGCATCTTGGGCCTCCATAAGACCTCAGCAGTGCCACAGGCTGATTGCCTCCATGCCACGCGGCATTGAAGCAGTCATTTCTGCCAAAGGATTCCCGACCAAGTATTGAGTGCATAACTGTACATGATTATTTGAAGGTTGACGTTTTTTGTATTAAAAACTATTTTCTTTTATTGGTTGGATGAAATATGCTAATTTTGTGAGATAAGAATTTTGGGTTTTCATGAGATGTATGCCAAAATCATCCGTATTAAGACAATAAAAGACCTGAAATATTTCAGTTAGTGTGCAATGAATCTAAAATATATGAATGTTAAATTTTCATCATGACATTATGGAAAATAATGAACTTTATCACAATATGCTAATATTTTGAGAAGGACCTGTATGTGCTTTCTTTCAGACTCTAACCTTGAAAACTGGCTCAGAGTTTATCTGTTCTTTCTTTCTAGATGAAATGACTAAAGGAGCTACATCCATTAACATTTACTTTTCCTTCCCATAGAAAGGACTCCTGGATCAGTGCTTCGGAGTCATTTTTCTGTCTCTGCTCTGTTTTCTCTAACCTGCAGTCTGTCGTGGCAGATGGCCGCTCACAATGAGCCTGGTTCTGGTTCTGCTGGAGGTTTCTTCCTGTTAAAAGGGAGTTTTTCCTCTCCACTGTCGCTACATGCATGCTCAGTATGAGGGATTGCTGCAAAGTAAACGCCAGTGACTGTTCACTGTCTCTACATGCTCATCCAGGAGGAGTGACTGCTACAAATCACTGACTCGATCCAATCTGCTGGGTTTCCTTAGATAGAAATTTTTTTAATCATTTTAAATAAATAACTGAATCTGACTGAACTGTTCAATAGTTAGGATTAATTGGAATGTATGTACCTGACTTGAAATCTGTAGGTTTTGATTGACTTGACTTTGTTAAGTGCCTTGAGACGACATGTGTTGTGAATTGGCGCTATATAAATAAAGCTGAAATGAATTGAATCTATGTGGCGCATACAGATGGTTACTGTATAGTGAACATCTAATTGCAACCACAATGTCCAAGCTATTTGTACAAGAATAAATTAACCAGTACCAAAACAATATAGTGTGCTCCTAATCCTAATTTAAAGGTGTGACTAAACAGTATTTTTAATTATTTTTTCAGTGTTTTGTTTTTCTTACCACTTGTCCGGTATTGGGGTTCTTGTGTGCATAAGGTGGTCCTCTGATATGGTTCCACATTTGGCCAGAAGTCATGATCAGGGTAAAGCACTGAAGGAAAAAAAAAGTTAGTCCAATACAGAGTCTTGAAAAAGGTATAAATGCCTCTCTAATCCTTTCACATCTTGTCATGCTATGAACACAAACTACAGCAAATTTTGGGGAATATATGTAATAAACTGATGCAAAACATAGAATATTAAAACACAGAAAAAAGGATACATGAGCAAGTTATTTTTTGAAAAAGGGCAACACTATAATAGAAAATCATGCAACAGTAATGTGGCTTTTGCAGCCTTTACCAATTTGTCTTCTATTCTTCCCCTTATTTAGCTTACTCCATCTTATCATCAACTCAGTCAACTAATGTCTCTGAACCCTGCAAAATAAATACATCCACATCCACATGATGCTGCCACCAACATGTTTGACAGTGGCAATGGTATGTTCGGGGTGGTGTCCAGGGTTAGTTTTGTACTTCATGAGTGTGGCATGAAGAACAAAAATTTCAATGCTGGTCTCATCTGGCCAGAGAATGCTCTTCCAGATGTTTGGTGTGTACCATGCGTGACTTGTGGTAAACCGCAAATGGGACTTCTGCCTTTTTTCTTGCCATTCTTTCATAAGGACCAGCACTTTAAGTGAGGTAACGATAAACCAGGGTTTGGACAATCTGAGGTTTCTGTGTGTGGTTCTCTTCCTCTACATGAAATAGGTAGCTACAGGAGGCGTTAGCAGAAGGGGGGGTCAGCCTCCTCAAAGGGAAGTCTCTTCATTTCTGTACCTTAAACCATATAAGGACAGGAATGATTCTTTTTTAAAATATAGTTTAGAAAAAAGCATGATTTTTAATTTGTAAAATTGAACAAAAATGTGTATCAGTCAGTGTAACAAATAAAGCTGACAATGAAAAATGTATTAATCAGAAATTTTAACACATATTGCCTAACTTGTTTAAAATGTTGTTTGGGATTTCATTCATTAAAATTGTTTGGTCATTTTTCTGCTTGAAACACTGTGTGGAGCTCTCACATGCAGCAATGCTTAAAAAATACTAAGAACAGAAATGTCAGCCTTGCACAAAGGGTTTGCTAATTTCAGCTATTTAAAACGATATTTTTAACAATGGCTGAAGATACCAAAGCAGCTTTCTGGAGTAATAAAACAAACAGTTTTTTATAACTGAACTGTCTTCCACTGAAATGCCACTTTGATGGAAACACAGATATACTAGATGCCTACTTAACACTAACTTAATTTGTAAAGCTTAAGATGTACATGTATGAAAATACAGTCAAAGGGATCGTGTTAAAATAACCATGGAAGAGGTTTTATTTTTAATGCAATATTGTGTTCTGTATTTATTACTAGAATTCATTTTAAGTCAAGTCAAGTCAAGTCTATTTATATAGCGCTTTTCAGCAACAAGGCACTCAAGGCGCTGTACATAAGGAAAAACATTACAATGATACAGAAAGTCAAACAGAGGTCATTAAGAAAAAAATAAAGAGAATAGAATGATGGTTAAAAAAACGAAAGGAAAATTGGACTGAAAACTTAACTAATGTTTAGATAGCACATTCAAATAACTTCTCCATGTTTGGTTCTGGGTATGCAGAGTAGATTTGAGCCAGAAGACCTGAGAGGTCTGGGTGGTTGGTACACTGACAACAAGTTTGTAATGTATTTTGGTGCTAAGCCATTCAGTGATTTATAGACTAACGGAAGTATTTTAAAGTCTATTCTCTGAACTACAGGGAGCCAGTGTAGGGACTTTAGAACCAGGGTGATGTGCTCCACTTTCTTAGTTCTTGTGAGGACACGGGCAGCAGCGTTCTGGATCAACTGCAGCTGTCTGATCGACTTTTTAGGCAGACCTGTGAAGACACCGTTGCAGTAATCAATTCTACTAAAGATGAACGCATGAATTAGTTTTTCAAGGTCCTGCCGAGACATTAGTCCTTTAATCCTGGAGATGTTCTTTAGGTGATAGAAGGCCGACCTTGTTACTGTCTTTATGTGCCTCTGAAGGTTCAGGTCTGAGTCCATCATTATACCCAGATTTTGAGCCTGATTGGTGGTTTCTAGCTGTATTAACTGAAGCTGTGTGCAAACCTTTAAACACTCTTCCTTTGGTCCAAAGATTATTACTTCAGTTTTGTTTTGATTCAGCTGAAGAAAATTTTGGCACATCCATGCATTGATTTCTTCTAGGCATTTACCCAGCAGTTGAATGGGTTCATAGTCACCTGTTGACATTGTAACGCATAGCTGTGTGTCGTCTGCATAGTTATGATAACTTACGCTGTTGTTTATTAAAATCTGAGTTAGGGGGAGCATGTAGATATTGAATAGGCTAAGATGGACCCTTGGGGAACGTCACTTGTGATTTTTGTGGTCTCTGATGTAAAGTTACCTACCGACACAAAAAAGTCCCTATCCTTCAAGTAGGATTTAAACCAATTGAGTGCTGTACCAGAAAGGCCGACCCAGTTTTCCAGGCGCTCTAATAAAATGGAGTGATCAACAGTGTTGAATGCTGCACTAAGGTCCAATAATACCAGCACTGTGGTTCTTCCACAGTCTGCATTTATATGGATGTCATTGAAGACCTTGACAAGAGCAGTCTCTGTACTGTGGTGAGCAGGAAGCCTGACTGGAAGACATCAAAGTGGTTGTTCATTGTTAGGAAGTTGTTTAACTGTTGAAACACAGTTTTTTCAATAATCTTGCTGATGAAGGGGAGGTTTGAGATAGTTCTGTAGTAGCAGCTTGTCCAAGTTGCTCTTTTTCAATAGAGGTTTGATAATTACTGTTTTCAGGGCCTGGGGGAAAACACCTGACAAAAGGGACGTGTTTATTATTTGTGTTAAATCAGATGTTTTTACAGGCAAAGCTTTCTTAAGGAAAGCTGTGGGTAAAAGATCGAGACAGCAGGAAGAAGAGCTTAGTTGGTGTACAATTTCTTCAAAATGTTTGTAGTTTATTTGGTGAAATTGGGAAATTTTGTCAAAATCAGTTCTAGTTGGAGACAACTTTGGTACTGGAGTTGATGTGAATGTGCTGACTGCCCCTACGATCTTTTGGGTTTTTTCAGTGAAGAAGATAGCAAATTCATTGCAGGCCCTGGTAGAGTGGAGTTTAGATGCTACAGTTACAGGAGGGTTTGTTAACCTGTCGACCGTGGCAAATAATGCACGAGCATTGTTAATGTTTTTGCTGATGATCTCAGAAAAGAAAGATTCCCTTGCATTTTTCAGTTGTAGGTTATATCTGTATAGTCTCTCTATATATATAGTGTACCTGGAGTCCAGTCTTTCTCCACCTGTGTTTAGCTTTTCGACACTCCTTTTTTTTCTACTTCTGACTGCTGGAGCACTTCTCCACGGAGACATTTTCTTCCCAGAAACGACTTTCACTTTAATTGGAGCAATTGAATCAATGATGTCCAAGATTTTAGAATGAAAGTAATCTACCAGCTCATCCACAGTGTTACAGTGCAAAGTGGAGGTAGAAGAGTAAATCTGGTCAAAGGTTTCAGCAGCACTGTCCTTAAAGATGCGTTTTCTTATAATGTCTCTTTGGCAAACTGAGCCATTGGAGATGATGCTTTCAAAAATAACAGAAAAGTGGTCAGATAGGGCAACATCAGTTACAGACACCTTGGAAATGTTTAGACCCTTAATGATGATCAAGTCCAAAATATGTCCCTATTTGTGCGTTTGCTGTTTAACATGTTGAGTCAAACCAAAATTTCTAAGAGTGTCACACAGATCTATTGGACTTCTGTCTTCAGGATTGTCCATGTGAATGTTGAAGTCTCCCACAATAATTAAACAGTAATAACCAACAGATATCACAGATAAAAGCTCATTAAAATCACTGAAAAAGTTTGTTTTGGACTTATGAGGCCTGTAAATATGCAGAACATGGTTCGGACAGGGCTCTTTACCCGGAGAGCCAAATATTCAAGAGTGGGGGGGTCCACTTCTCCTGTAGACTTCGACGGGGAGACCTTTTGTGATGACCTCTCTTTCTCAGCCAACTGGCCGGTTGTCTCTGCTGGAGCTGTTGGTGGAAACATTATCTATCATTGTTGTTGATACTCCATGTTCTCTGCTGAAGGTCGAAGCTGCTGGTGGATTATTTACTGAATAGAAGAGATTAGATGTGAGACGTCTGGCTCCCAGCTTGTTCAAACAGAAACCATCTTGCTTGAAGAGTTGTCTTTTTTCCCAAAAAGTATTGGAAGTTGTCGTTGAAGTTCAGAGATGTAGTAGCATGTTTTTTTTAACCACTTAATCATCAGAAGTCTCGAAAAAATCTCGTCTCCACAGAAAATTGGTGCGAAGGGTCTGCTGAGAAACACCTTGATATTGAGACCTCCAACAATATTCAGCAGATGAGTGAAATCCTCCTTCAATCCTTCTGATTTTTTCTTAGCTACGTCATCCATGGCTCCACGGTGTATAATAAGGTTTTCTAGAGACGGGCGTTTTTCTGTGATTTCCAGAATATTCTCTGAGATATCGGACACCACGTTACTGGTACCAATCATAACTTCTGTGTTTTTCTTATTGCAGAAGTTTTTAATCCCATTCACAGCTGTGTTGCCCATTATTAGGGTTCTTGGTCCGGTGGGGCGCTTTTTCTCTGGCAGCTTAGGAGAAGACTGTTTAGAATGAAGGTTGTTCTCAAACCTTTTATTGTTCTCAGAAGATGGATCATTTTCCTGGTTTTCATTCTGTAGTGGGACAAATCTGTTTTGGAGGGGAATTCCATTATTTCCAGCTGTCTCAATCCTATGAGTTGTTGTGACAGCAGCTCGCTGTCGAAGTCTCCTTTTCCCAGGAGAAACGGGGGCATTTCTCTGTAATTCTGGCCATTCTAATTTATTTAATTGCGGAGATCTTCCAGTGAGTCATCCACCTTGATTTTTTGGGCATGCGCCTAAAACATGCCAGGGGGGTCTTGGTACGTTTATTCTTTGCCGGTTGAGTCGTTGAGCTGGCTGTCACTGTTTGGGATTCCAGGCAGAGTTGAATCATCGCTGTACCCCATATTCACCTCCACATTTGCTTCTAGTCGATGGATTTTCATCTCCACACCAGTCAATTTCTGTAAAAGTTTGTCGAAGTCCTCTGTGGTGAAGGGAGGCATCTTGTGCTGATTAGGTGGCGTCAACTTGTCCTTCTTGAGTTGGATTATAAAAACATCAAAATCCTTATAAATAAAAATGATAATAATTCTTGGGAGCCGCTGGTAAGAAGTAGTTTTAGTCCAATATTTCTGTAATTTTGGCTAAGAGATAAAAAGTTAGGAGTAAAAGAATGCAAGCAAGCAGGGAGCTTAGGAGAAAAGCATCTGAGCAGGCAGAGAGGCAGAATTAGCCTTTCTACATCCTTTAAGGATGTAAAAAGGTTAAGGGGATATGATCTAGTTTATATAGGAGTAATGCAGCATTTCTTTTTAAGTCAGACTTCCCTGTTTTCCTAATGTGGCCAGCAGACCAAATGTGACATGTTCTGAGCTGCAAGTATTGTGTACTCAAGCAGAAATCAGAAAATCATGGTTATGGTATCAAACATGGATCTAGGGGGAAAAAAAAGCATGATTCAAATTTGGTAGGTGAGAGTTTTACAAAATCATGAAAACAAAAAGACATGAGCACATTATCCCTGTCCTGACACACCTATGCCAATAGATGCAATCAATGGACTTTAAAAATGTACAGTAATAGGGGCGGACCTGGAAAATTTTACATGCAGGTGGCAGGGTGGCAATGCCGGACCTCTTCATTGAAGTTGATTGAGTTAACAAAATATATAGTGACAATGATCTAATACGGTTTTCAATGCGTTTCTGTGTTGTAGGGTTTGCTTTAATCATAACATAAAATTATAATATAAATTGACTACATATATACATATCTGTAAAGCCTTGACTATCTAACTTCATAACCCCTATAGACCTGTGCAGATATGAAACATCTAATATCTCTGCAGTAGAATTTATACTGAGAATCTATACCAGTTGGTCAAGCTGAATAGGCTGGATTCTCTGCCTCTATGCATTCCTTCTCTCATCAGTTTCCTCTGCACTGTCTTCTTTCACTGTCTTACGCTAACATAATTTTCCTCATCTTCACTGATGTTGGAAAAATGTACACTGCTCCAAAAAATAAAGGGAACACTCAAATAACACATTCTAGATCTGAATGAATGAAATATTCTCATTGAATACTTTGTTCTGTACAAAGTTCAATGTGCTGACAACAAAATCACACAAAAATCATCAATGGAAATCAAATTTATTAACCAATTGTGGCCTGGATTTGGAGTCACACACAAAATTAAAGTGGAAAAACAGACTACAGGCTGATCCAACTTTGATGTAATGTCCTTAAAACAAGTCAAAATGAGGCTCGGTATTGTGTGTGGCCTCCACGTGCCTGTATGACCTCCCTACAACGCCTGGACTTGCTCCTGATGAGACGGCGGATGGTCTCCTGAGGGATCTCCTCCCAGACCTGGACTAAAGCATCCGCCAACTCCTGGACAGTCTCTGGTGCAATGTGACGTTGGTGGATGGAGCGAGACATGATGTCCCAGATGTGCTCAATCGGATTCATGTTCCTGATGCCCAGGCGGCCCTCCAAAGAAATGCCACCCCACACCATTACTGACTCACTGCCAAACTGGTCATGCTGAAGGATGTTGCAGGCAGCAGATCGCTCTCCACGGTGTCTCCAGACTCTGTCACCTCTGTCACATGTGCTCAGTGTGAACCTGCTTTCATCTGTGAAGAGCACAGGGCTCCAGTGGCAAATTTGCCAATCCTGGTGTTCTCTGGCAAATGCCAAGCGTCCTGCACGGTGTTGGGCTGTAAGCACAATCCACATTTGTGGACGTCGGGCCCTCATACCGTCCTCATGGAGTCGGCTTCTAACCATTTGTGCAGACACATGCACATTGTGGCCTGCTGGAGGTCATTTTGCAGGGTTCTGGCAGTGCTCCTCCTGTTCCTCCTTGCACAAAGGCGGAGGTAGCGGTCCTGCTGCTGGGTTGTTGCCCTCCTATGGCTTCCTCCACGTTTCCTGGTGTACTGGCCTGTCTCCTGGTAGCGCCTCCAGGCTCTGGACACTACGCTGACAGAGACAGCAAACCTTCTTGCCACAGCTCGCATTGATGTGCCATCCTGGATGAGCTGCACTACCTGAGCCACTTGTGTGGGTTGTAGAGTCCGTCTCATGCTACCACGAGTGTGAAAGCACCACCAACATTCAAAAGTGACCAAAACATCAGCCAGAAAGCATAGGTACCGAGAAGAGGTCTGTGGTCACCACCTGCAGAACCACTCCTTTATTGAGTGTGTCTTGCTAATCGCCAGAGATTTCCCCCTGTTGTCTATTCCATTTGTATAACAGCATGTGAAATTGATTGTCAGTCAGTGTTGCTTCCTAAGTGGACATTTGGATTTCACAGAAGTTTGATTTTACTTGGAGTTATATTGTTTAAGTGTTCCCTTTATTTTTTTTAGCAGTATATATAAGTTATCATTGTTCAGTTTAAATCATGTTTATGTCTGAAGTTCTACTATAGTTAAGATGATTCTAATGATTTTGTTTTGTGTGAAAAAGGGTTTGTGGAATGTTAAGGAATGCGGTCTGGAGTGGATCACTCCCTGGACATGACAAGCTTATACCATATAAGGGAGTGACTACTCTTAGGTTGAAATCTCTAAGAATTGGCTGAACCAATTCCCGCTTTTTGCTTGTTGGAATGTGAGTTGTAAATAAAAGGCTGGTGCAAGGATTTTCCCTTTGTGAGAAGGAAGTCGTTGTTCTGGTAGAGGACTGTCTCACCCTTGCAAGTCAAACTTACTTGGTTCACTTGTGTCTTATTTTATACTTGCCTGTATTTATCAGTTTTCTAACTAACAACTCACTTCTTCACCTGTTGCACTTTCAGTAGCTTCCTTCAGTTGTCACCATCTTGGTCTCTCCATTATTCTTCCATCCTCAAATCTCACAGTCTTCTTCCTTCTCATCCCTTACTTTTTTTGCCAAAGAAACTGAAAATGTGCCCATATTTTCTTTTCACTGTGGTCTGCAATGTGCAGGCATCAAGACTTGGGAAAATTAGCCCACTTATGACCACAAGAAGTCTATAACAATATGAAACCAGAAATGACATTGACACTGGTTACACAAGCAGCTGTATTTAGAAATCTTATTCTCATGGAAGCCAATGTATTATTTTATCGATCTGACCGAACAGATGTAACGTGGTTTAATTGAGCCTCATTGCCATTATATAACTACCGGTAGTTCATACAGAGCCGTCAGTGAAACTGCAGCACCTAAAAAGCAAACCTGAAATTTTTTCATAGCTGAACTTTTCATTAACTATTTTCATGCTAAATGTAAGCCAAACTAACAAGGGAAATATGCTAACACTCTTTCAAATCACACGCCAGTGAGTCCCTGTCGTTAAACGATTAATAAACATATTACATCATAAACATAGGTCACTTTAGCAGACATTTCATTCACTGAAAACGTAAGTTGACTTTACTGTTAAAACATCACCTGGACCAACCGTCTTCAACTGCAGTAACTTGGGACAGCTCAGTTGCTCCACTCTACTGGGCTGCAGACAGACTGCCTCCCAATGTGCCTGTGACACACATACACGTGCAGATGCGGCGCGCTAGGCAGACGGTGGTTGATGCAGGGCCGCAACTACGTTTTTCAGGGACCTCAGATTATATCTACAATTATATATTTTTGGTAAACTGTTTTATCTAAAGGCTGTAAGAAGCTTTTGGACAAACAAGCGATTAGTAATTACAAGAATTTTAAGGACAAAAGTAAGGGGCAGCTGGGGGGGCAAGGCTCTACAGCAGTGGGGCAATTGGCCCCCCTGTAGGTCTGCCCCTGTATAGCACACATTTAAAGTTTGTAAAGGCCCCAAAGAACCTTAGCCTTGTTGTCCTAGTGAACACAGACCTACATATTGAACTATGCTGATTTATTCTCAGGACAAAGATAGATTTGGTCTTCCCCATATACTGGTAAAATATGTATTCAACATGTCAATGTTTTCTGTCTGAATATTTGTAAGGAGGCCACTAACATAGAATGTACACCATATGTTGGCAACAACCAAAATAATCCAAACATACAAGAAATTAAAGCAAACTGGTCCACAAAAAAAAAACAAAAACCAAGGCTAACAAATTGGAATGGCAAAGGGAGAGAAAGTATCTAGCATACATACATACAGAATGGTTTGAAGTACCTCGAGGAAAATCTTTCTTGGTCATAACTTCAAGACAGCTACTGACTGAAAAACTAGTTCAGCATCCTCTTCTCCTACCCCCATCAAAACAGTTATCCCACCCCCCTATGTCCCACACCATAGCTGTTACACTTCAAATGTTTTATCTTCTACCTCAGCCATGGACCCTTCTGTTTCTATATCTTTGTCATCAACCAAATCAGGAGATGCTGGTGCTCCTGTCCTGCCATCTGCAGAAATACACTGTGGTCCTTGGGTGTATCAGCAATGGAAAACAAGTTGAGTACAGAGAGCTGGTGAACCGCTTTGTGGCATGTGTAATAATTTTGTTTCTGGCTCTCCACTTTCTCAGTCTCTGAATGTGTTTGATCCAGTAACTCAATCTGACATTTCAAACTTACTTGATAAAATGAAAACATCTACCTGGCCAAATGACATTCTGCTTGCTGTGTTGTTTAAAATGCTTTTCCTTCTATTGTATTACAGAAATTTGCAATACTTCACTCTGTGGTTCCAAGTTCTTTCAAGCATGCTGCTTTTGAGCTATTTTAAAAAAACTGCAATTTGGATCCTAAACAGCCAAATATCACAATTACATACCTATCTCCAAGATCCCATTTAGGTCAAAGCTTCTTGAAAAAGCAGTGGCAGAAAAGCTAATTTCTTGATACTTTTTGAGGTGATGATCGGCTGAGATCTCACGAGAGCTGTGCGTAAATAATATGGCGGTATACTGGTAAACAAACAAACATGACAAACTCAGGTAAAACGAGACAATAAATTCAAGCCAAACATAGAAATGTTTAAAATACTTACCATTGTCTAATATTTTCACAATGAAACAAACTGGACGTGGAAACCTTGAACAGCCTGGAGAGCTACGTGGACGAATGTTTTGATAACATTGTAATGGGCAAGCCACAAAAATCTCCACCCATGGCCACACCAACATCAAAACGCACCGTTCAGAGTGCTTGGCCAGCACCTCCACTATCTCTCCAGAGAAAAGCTACACTGATGCCCTGGACTCGACAAGAAGCTAACCTGTCTGAATGCTTGTCTCGCCGTGGTGGAAACTCTGCACAGGGAATTCCAAGCTCTAAGGGATTCTCTGGAGTTCAGCCAGGAACAACCAGCTTCGCTAACAGCTGAGAACCAAACGAGGGATAGCGTAACAACTTTCCGATGGAATGACACAGCTATCCATAGAAAATAAAAAAATTAAGGATACCATCCTGGATATACAAGCTTGAGGCAAGCAGGACAACCTTGTCTTCTCCAGGATCCCAGAATGGGCAGAGAAGGATACTGAATCCATGGTCCGTGAATTTCTCCTACATAAGCTGAAACTCCCAAGTGACAAGGTACTACAAGCAAAAAGAGCAGGTAAGAGGTCAGGGCAGAGAGCTACGGGGAATGAACTTTAGTGTTAATGATCAGTTTCCTAAGGACATCCTCAATCGGAGGAGAGTTTTATTCCCCATCAGGAAGAAATATATTACAGAAGGCACCAGAGGTACAGTGGTTGTAGATAAACTCTATGTTAATGGTTAGTTGTTCAGGACCCGGAAGATCACTCCGTGGCTTTATTAGAAGCAACAGCAGGTTAGTCTAAAACATGCAACACTGGTTAGATAAGAGGTTAGATAACTGGCAATTGTAATCTAATGTAAAGCACCGCTCAGCAGGATGTTTACATTGCTTGATGTGGGCAGGGCCAAGGCTGGGCTTTTAAGGTATCTGCTCCTTTTTGTCTCTTTTCATTTTGTCAGTTACCACACCTCTCTGTCACTCTTTTTTCTTTCTGTCACACATAAACATGCACACTCACACACTAAAATTTCTTAACATAACCTTATATTTCTCACCCCCTCTCCAGCACCTTCTTAATTTTCTGTCTTTTTCTTTGCTATATCTCTTCTTCTGGACTTTATATAAGGCATCCCCAAGCACAAACTATGATTTCACTTGGGTCTATCTGTTTCTGTGGCGACATGCTGTCCAACTTTGGCGACACACGCACAACTATGGGCACACTAAGGTTTGTCACATGGAATCTCCATGGAGCCGGCACCAGAGAGAAAAGGTTACAAATTTTCATTCAGCTTAAAAGACAACAGGCAGACGTGGTCAACAAGATTCATAAATCTGCCACAGCTGCAAATTACCTCAAATCACCTGAGTTTCCTGATTTGTTTTCTGCCTGTTATAACTATAGGCAAAGAGTAGTACCAATTTCAATTCACAAAAGTATTAAGTTTACTGTTTTAAAAAATTTTACAGATACAGATAAATGTATACATAACGAAAAGTTATGTATTGTCAGTATATATGCCCCAAATGTTGATGACTACCCATTTTTCATACTTTTATTTCTGTACTGTCTGAACACTTGGCTTGCTCACTTCTTCTTGGGTGCAATATCAACTTTGGTCTAAATGAAGAATTACACAGGCTGAGCACAACATGGACTCAGCGCAGTTGGCAATCAGTAAAAATAGTTTAGTACATATGGACTTTGCGATGCATGGCAATCTCTTCACCCTAACCTCATAGAATATGCTTTCTTCTCACATGTTAATCACTTTTACTATCGTCTGGATTATTTCTTAGTCAGCAGCTTGTTGCTGACGGACATTTCAGACACTGAGATACACCCTATAGCTGTCAGCGATCATGCTCCTGTCTCCTTAACTCTAGTAAATAAGAAAGACAACCCACAAAGCAGGTGAGGGTCTGCTAGGAACGTCTGCCGGAGCCCTTGGCCAGGGATGTATTCAACTCCCACTTCCGGGAGGGCTTTCACCAGATTCCGGGGATGTTGGAGACATAAAGTCCGAGTGGACCATGTTCTCCACATCTATTATCGATGCTGCGGCCCGTAGCGGCCGTAAGGTCTGCGGTGGCTGTCGCGGCGGCAATCCCCGAACCCGGTGGTAGACACTGGCAGTAAGGTACGCTGTCAAGCTGAAGATGGAGTCCTATCGGCTGTGGTTGGCTTGTGGGACTCCTGAGGCAGCTGACGGGTACCATGAGGCCAAGCGTGCTGCGACCCGGGCTGTGGCAGAGGAAAAATCTCCGATTGGCCTTGAAGCGATTCTGGCAAACCTCAGGAGGAGGAAGCAGTGCTTCACCAACACTGTTTACAGTGGGGGTGGGAGGCTGCTGACCTCAACTGGGGACATTATCGGGCGGTGGAAGGAGTACTTTGAGGATCTCCTCAATCCTGCCATCACGCATTCCCTGGTGGAAACAGAGGCTGGGGACTCGGGGTTGGACTCTTTCATCACCCAGGCTGAAGTCACCGAGGTGGTTAAAAAGCTCCGCACTGGCAGGGCTTCGGGGGTGGATGAGATCCGCCCTGAGTACCTCAAGTCTCTGGATGTTGTGGGGCTGTCATGGTTGACACGCCTCTTCAACATTGTGTGACGGTCAGGGACAGTGCCTCTGGACTGGTAGACTGGGGTGGGGGTCCCCCTTCATAAGAAGGGTGACCGGAGGGTGAGTTCCAACTACAGGGGGATCACACTCCTCAGCCTCCCTGGTAAGGCCTACGCCAGGGTATTGGAGAGGAGAGTCCGGCCGATAGTCGAATCTCGGCTTCAGGAGGAGCAGTGTGGTTTTCGTCCCGACCATAGAGCAGTGGACCAGCTCTATACCCTCTACAGGGTACTTGAGGGTTCATGGGAGTTTGCCCAACCGGTCCACATGTGTTTTGTGGACCTGGAGAAAGCATTCGACTGTGTCCCTCGTGATGCCCTGTGGGGTGTGCTCCAGGAGTATGGAGTCGGGGGCCCTTTATCAGGGGCCATCCGATCTCTGTACAAGTGGAGCAGGAGTTTGGTTTGCATTGCCAGCACTAAGTCGGACCTGTTCCCGGTGCATGTTGGACTCCGGCAGGACTGCCCTTTGTCACCGATCCTGTTCATAACTTTTATGGACAGGATTTCTAAGCGCAGCCAAGGGCCGGAGGGGGTCTGGTTTGGGGACCAGAGGATTTCGTCTCTTCTTTTTGCAGATGACGTGGTCCTGCTGGACCCTCTAGCCAAGAACTACAGCATGCGCTGTGTGAAGCGGCTGGGATGAGGATCAGCTCCTACAAGTCCGAGGCCATGGTTCTCGACCGGAAAAGGGTGGCTTGTCCTCTTCAGGTTGGAGGGGAGTTCCTGCCTCAAGTGGAGGAGTTTAAGTATCTCGGGGTCTTGTTCACGAGTGAAGGAAGAATGGAGCGGGAGATCGACAGACGGATCCGTGCGGCTGCCGCAGTAATGGGGGTGCTGTGCCGGTCCGTTGTGGTGAAGATAGAGCTGAGCCGAAAAGTGAAGCTCTCGATTTACCGGTCGGTCTATGTTCACACCCTCACCTATGGCCTTAAACTTTGGGTCATGACCGAAAGAACGAGAACCCGGATACAAGCGGCTGAAATGAGCTTCCTCCGTAGGGTGGCCGGGCACTCCCTTAGAGATAAAATAGCCCTTACACAGCCTGGAGGTGTGTTTGGGGTCATTGTCCTGTTGAAAAATAAATGATGGTCCAACTAAACGCAAACCGGATGGAATAGCATGCCGCTGCAAGATGCTGTGGTAGCCATGCTGGTTCAGTATGCTTTCAATTTTGAATAAATCCCCAACAGTGTCACCAGCAAAGCACCCCCACACCTCCTCCTCCATGCTTCACGGTGGCAACCAGGCATGTAGAGTCCATCTGTTCATCTGTTCTGCGTCACACAAAGACACGGTGGTTGGAACCAAAGATCTCAAACTTGGATTCATCAGACCAAAGCACAGATGTCCACTGGTCTAATGTCCATTCCTTGTGTTCTTTAGCCCAAACAAGTCTCTTCTGCTTGTTGCTTGTCCTCAGCAGTGGTTTCCTAGCAGCTATTTTACCATGAAGGCCCGATTCACACAGTCTCCTCTTTAACAGTTGTTCTAGTTGTGTCTGCTGCTGGAACTCTGTGTGTCATTGACCTGTTCTCTAATCTGAGATGCTGTTAACCTGCGATTTCTGAGGCTGGTGACTTGGATAAACTTATCGTCCGCAGCAGAGGTGACTCTTGGTCTTCCTTTCCTGGGGCGGTCCTCATGTGAGCCAGTTTCTTTGTAGCGCTTGATGGTTTTTGCGACTGCACTTGGGGACAGTTTTCAAACTTTTCCCAATTATTTGGACTGACCTTCATTTCTTAAAGTAATGATGGCCACTCGTTCTTCTTTAGTTTGCTGCTTTTTTCTTGCCACAATACAAATTCTAACAGTCTATTCAGTAGGACTATCAGCTGTGTACTGTATTCACCTCCTGCACAGCACAACTGATGGTCCCAACCCCATTTATAAGGTTTGAAATCCCACTTATTAAACCTGACAGGGCACACCTGAGAAGTGAAAACCATTTTAGGTGACTACCTCTTGAAGCTCATCAACAGAATGCCAAGAGTGTGCGGAGCAGTAATCAAAGCAAAAGGTGGCTACTTTGAAGAACCTAGAACATATTTTCAGTTGTTTCACAATTTTTTATTCAGTCTATAATTCCACATGTGTTAATTCATAGTTTTGATGCCTTCAGTGTGAAGCTACAATATTCATAGTCATGAAAATAAAGACAACTCTTTGAATGAGAAGGTGTGTCCAAACCTTTGGTCTGTACTGTACATAAAGCAAAATAAGAATTAAATGAAATTAATGACAAAAAGACAAATTCTTAGTACAAAGCATTCGAATAGAAAACTTTGAACATGGCAATAAATCAGGTAGCTTTTAAGCTAACCAGCTAAAAATAAGTAAAGAAAAGACAACCTTATTTGCTACTGAAGACTCGACAGGGAACACATTTTATGATCCTGAAAGAATAAACAGCACTTTCAGAGATTTTTATAAACTTTATACTCACCACTGATATACCCGTCAGATAACGACATTGATCAGTTTCTGGATAAAGTAACATTGGCTAAATTATTAGATAATCAAGCGATGGACCTGGATGTACAACTGACTTCAGCCAAAATCTAAGAAACTCTCACAAGCATGCCGAATAAAAAGGCTTCAGGCCCATATGGATTCCAAACAGAATTCTACAAAGAATTTAGGAATATTTTAGCTCCAATATTCCAAAGAATGTTGCAGGAAACTGAGGAAAATAGCATACTTCCGTCAAATATAAATTCTGCCAACATTACTTTCCTGTTAAGACCAGGAAAAGAACCAGTAATTCCTACCAATTACTGTCCCATATCCCTTATTAACATTGATCTCAAAATAATCTGTAAAGCCCTTGCAAAAAGACTAGAAAAGTTAGCTCCTCTCATAATACATCCTGACCAAATTGGTTTAATAAAAGGGGGGTATTCTTCCACAAATTACTTAATTTAATAGACTATTCCTACGGCAAAAATATTGATACTAATATATTATCTCTAGATGCAGAAAAAGCTTTCGATAGAGTTAACTGGAAATTCTTGTTTGCAACCTTGACTAAATTTGGTTTTGGAAGCTCTTTCATAAACTGATAAAAAATATTATACAGTTCCCCAGCGGAATGTATCAGGACCAATAACCTAACATCTTCCAGCTTCTATCTTCAGAGGGGCACCAGGCAGGGATGCCCACTTTTCCCATCATTATTTGCTATTTTTTATTGAACCACTAGTGGCAGCAATCAGACGAACTAAAGATATTAAAGGCATAAAATGCATGAATATTGAACATAAAAGCAGTCTTTATGTGGATACGGTATTACTTTTTCTCCAGCATTTACAAATCTCTTTCTCTCTGGTAATTGGATTGATAAATTATTTCTCACAAGTTTCAGATTATTCTATAAATTGGTTAAAATCTACAGTTCTTCCAATTAATTGTTCTTTTCACAATTCCCTTAATACACAACTACAGTCAGGGAATATTACATATTTGGGTATCAATATTTCTCCTAGATTGGAAGATTTATCAAAACTAAACCACATCCTGCTTTTAAAAAAAGTGGAAGAGGATCTTGCCAGATGGAAATCTCTGGATGGATAAAGGAGGACTAGATCTGCCTAACTTTCACCATTACTTCTTGGCCAACAGGCTACTATACATTTCAAAATGGTTTAAACACAGTCCTCTAGATGAACCCTGGCTAGACATAGAACAGACATTATGACATAATATTAAGATTTTAGACCTACCATTTATTAGCTCAAATATAAAACATGAATGCTTTAAAAGCCTCAATATCAGTTCCTCTCTGACAGCATAGTGGGAATATCTAAAAATGACAGGGTCCTCACTAATCCCATGCACCTACAAAAACAAAAAAGAAAATAAACTTTCCAGATTGGAGGAGTAAAGGAATTGAATACCTGGAACATATATTTGAAGGAACTCAGTTCATCCCATTTAACAGATTAATTATACAATATGGGATGGAAAATAATACATTTCTAGAATATCAACAAATTAAATCTATAATAAAAAAAATATTTAGGCTTAAAAACGTGGGGTTACACCTGCTGTCAAATGTACTAGAGTTCCTAAAACTCAAGCCCCCCAAATTAACGTCTAAATTATACAGGACACTATCTAAAATAGATGAATCAATAACCCTTCCTATTACGAAATGGGAGGTGGATTCATCAGTCAACTTTGACCCAACATTCTGGTCTCAGATATGTTTAAGAACTTTTAAAATGGCTAGTAACCAGAGCTTACAATTCATACAACATAAAATCCTTCATAGAGTACAATATACAGGTCAACAGATGTTCAGGATAAGTTTTGCACTTTCTACACTGGGCTCATACTGAACGCGGTGCAGTTCCGGTGCATCTCCGTTCAGTGTGAGCCCGACGTAATACTTGCTTCCAGTGCAGAGGCAATATACCTGGCAATTACATCCACTATGATTATGTACACCTGTTCAGAGGTTCTGGTGCCCGATATGTGAAGGCTTATCAAAGTGTCTGAGATGTAATATTCCACCTGTCCACTCAGTTTGCTTGTAGGGCAACTTGGATGATGTCACCATGGGGACAACTTCAGTTCACATGGTTTTCACTGCCTTATGTAATTGATAAGAAAACTATCCTCATGAATTGGAAAAAATAATTGAATTGGAAATTGCTTTTGAGAGGCCTGTGCCGGTGGACTTGGTTACTGGCCTGGTGGCCGTACTGCTCCTGGGTGGGTCTGGGGTGGCCTTAGGGATTGCGTCGCCCCAGGGCTGGGGTCCTAGCTGGGCATGGGGAGCTTGGGTCCTAGCAGATGTGTCGCTGGGGTTTCGGGGCAGTGCATGCGCTAGCACCCGGCCCTGGTCCGGGGACCTTCGGTGCATTGGAGGGCCTCCTAAACTGGTGGGCGGGTACCATCTCACTGCAGGTGTTCTATCCTTCAAGGAATGCATTTTGATGGCAGGCCGGAGGGTCTAAGGGAGGGAGTGGGGCGAAGTCAACCTGGGTGTCTATTGTCTTATGTGTTCTGGGAGTTGTTAGAATGTTGGGGTGGGTGTAGGTTTTCTTCTGGGTTGGGGGTGGGTGGTTGGCCTTGGGTGGGGATAGGCATTGTTTGGACCTGCGTGGTTCCAGTTCAGATTCTGCTTCCTTGTCTTTATTCCGGTTCCTGACGCCGGTTCAGATTCTGTCTGGGGCAGGGGTCGGAGGGGTCTGCATGGTTTGGTCAAGCGGGCTGGCTGGAGTGGTTCTCAGGATGGACTGGTCTTGGCTCTGTAGGCTCTCTGCCTTTTGTGGGCTTCGGTGTGGGTTTCTCACGGGGCTACTTCTGGCTGGGGTATGGGTGTCGGGCATGTGATCTTGGGTTTAGATGCTGTGGGTCTTCTGCGGACTCTGGTCGGGTTAGGGTTTGGGCTGCGGTTGGGGCTCGGGTCTTGGGGGTTGATTCCTGCCGGGACTGGTGTTTAGGCTCTCTCGGGATCGCTTCAATATTTTTGGATCTCGGCCGGACTTCGGTGCCTGGTCTGACGGCTGGGGGTGGCGCCGGGATTAAGCTGGGGGTCTTGGCCGGGCACTGTGCGGCATTGATTGGGATGTGGCTTTGCTATGGTGGAGGGGCAGGCCGGCCAGCCTGCTTGGTGCGGCGGGGTATGCCATGCAGGAGTATGAGTGGCTGGCATTCTGGGGCGCGTCCGGGGTTTAGGTGTGGGGTTGGCGGGGTGCCCTGTCTTTGGTGTGCTGTGGTGGCCTTCAATGCTGTACAGTGATGTCATATATATGTACATATATGTTGCACGTGCTATGAAAAAAATTGTCTGTGCGATAAATTATTTTTATACATAGCACTTGTGCGACAGCTTTTGCAAGCTGCTTGTTTTTTTCTACTATAAGAAAGATGCGACACGTGAAGCCATGCCACATCACTATGCTACATTGTGGTTGTAGTCAATTAGTATAACCAAGTGTTACTTTATCAATGTAATTGTGATCTTATATCATACAACAATTCCCACAATTCCTTCGTGTTTGTCGCCAGTCCAGTGGTAGACGATGTGCGCATGCACTTTGGAGAATCCGGTTAAATTCACAAGCGGGATTTTCTTGCTGGAAAATTTAACCGAAAATAAAACCCAACGACCCCATCAAGAAGAAACAAAAACACAAAATGCACCAAACCAAGGTACGTCTGATAAGAAGGGGAAAATTTATAAGTATAACACGGAATGGGAAAAGGACTTTCCGTGGCTCATTTACGATGCTAAGGCGCAACTTCTCTTCAGTCAGTACTGTATAGAAGTGCTGAAAAAGATAAAATCAGACAACTCTTACGTTGTGGGAAACATGATATTTAAAAGGGATAATGTTAATAATAAACACCACACGTCATATTCTGGCCAGGGATGCATTCATCTCGAAACAACCACCACAGCGTGCTGGTACCGTTGTTCACTCTCTAAAGACCGGAGTGGTCGGAGCAGACGAGGCTGCTCTTAAATAAGTAAAAATGAAGATGAACGTGGCTTATTGCATCGCGAAGGAGGAGCTACCGTTCACTAAATTTAAATGGTAAATGGACTGAACTAATATAGTGCCTTTACAGTCATACTGGAACTGGAACTCAGTTCCAATATGACTGGAAAGGCACCATACTGGAAAGGCATCATACTGACCAGTAGTCATACTGACCACTCAAAGCGCTTTACACTAGAGCCACATTCACCCAGACGCACTCACTAACATGCACACGTTCAAACAAAATTTGAGGTTAAGTGCCTTGCCCAGGGGCACATCAACATGTGGCAGGAGGAAGCTGGAATTGAACCCACAACCCTCAGATTGCAAGACGACCAACTCTTCTCACTGAGCCGCAGTCGCCTTGGACTTTTAAGAGTTTGATATCACTTTGCAAAAAGAATGGAGCAGATATCACTCCGTCCTACTACAACCACGTCCGATGCAGGGAGATGATTTTGACCATCGTGGGAGAAATGAAATCCGGTCTGGCCGAAGAAATCAGACGAGCCCGCTACATCTCAGTTATGATCGACAAACAAAGAGTGGGAAATGGTTTATGTGAGCATGATTCAAAACGGTAAACCCATGAACAAGCTACAGGGGATGGACAATGAAACTGAAACACCTCTCATTTTAGTGTGGGAGGTTTCATGGCTAAATTGGACCAGCCTGGTAGCCAGTCTTCATTGATTGCACATTGCACCAGTAAGAGCAGAATGTGAAGGTTCAATTAGCAGGGTAAGAGCACAGTTTTGCTCAAAATATTGAAATGCACACAACATTATGGGTGACATACCAGAGTTCAAAAGAGGACAAATTGTTGGTGCACGTCTTGCTGGCGCATCTGTGACCAAGACAGCAAGTCTTTGTGATGTATCAAGAGCCACGGTATCCAGGGTAATGTCAGCATACCACCAAGAAAGACGAACCACATCCAACAGGATTAACTGTGGACGCAAGAGGAAGCTGTCTGAAAGGGATGTTCGGGTGCTAACCCGGATTGTATCCAAAAAACATAAAACCACGGCTGCCCAAATCACGGCAGAATTAAATGTGCCCCTTAACTCTCCTGTTTCCACCAGAACTGTCCGTCGGGAGCTCCACAGGGTCAATATACACGGCCGGGCTGCTATAGCCAAACCTTTGGTCACTCATGCCAATGCCAAATGTTGGTTTCAATGGTGCAAGGAGCGCAAATCTTGGGCTGTGGACAATGTGAAACATGTATTGTTCTCTGATGAGTCCAGCTTTACTGTTTTCCTCACATCCGGGAGAGTTACAGTGTGGAGAAGCCCCACAGAAGCGTACCACCCAGACTGCTGCATGCCCAGAGTGAAGCATGGGGGTGGATCAGTGATGGTTTTGGCTGCCATATCATGGCATTCCCTTGGCCCAATACTTGTGCTAGATGGGCCAAGGACTAGCGAACCATTCTTGAGGACCATGTGCACCCAATGGTTCAAACATTGCATCCTGAAGGCGGTGCCGTGTATCAGGATGACAATGCACCAATACAGGTCCTTCTCAAAATATTAGCATATTGTGATAAAGTTCATTATTTTCCATAATGTCGTGATAAAAATTTAACATTCATATATTTTAGATTCATTGCACACTAACTGAAATATTTCAGGTCTTTTATTGTCTTAATACGGATGATTTTGGCATACAGCTCATGAAAACCCAAAATTCCTATCTCACAAAATTAACATATCATTAAAAGGCTCTCTAAACGAGCTATGAACCTAATCATCTGAATCAACCAGTTAACTCTAAACACCTGCAAAAGATTCCTGAGGCCTTTAAAACTCCCAGCCTGGTTCATCACTCAAAACCCCAATCATGGGTAAGACTGCCGACCTGACTGCTGTCCAGAAGGCCACTATTGACACCCTCAAGCAAGAGGGTAAGACACAGAAAGAAATTTCTGAACGAATAGGCTGTTCCTAGAGTGCTGTATCAAGGCACCTCAGTGGGAAGTCTGTGGGAAAGAAAAAGTGTGGCAGAAAACGCTGCACAACGAGAAGAGGTGACCGGACCCTGAGGAAGATTGTGGAGAAGGGCCGATTCCAGACCTTGGGGGACCTGCGGAAGCAGTGGACTGAGTCTGGAGTAGAAATATCCAGAGCCACCGTGCACAGGCGTGTGCAGGAAATGGGCTACAGGTGCCGCATTCCCCAGGTTAAGCCACTTTTGAACCAGAAACAGCGGCAGAAGCGCCTGACCTGGGCTACAGAGAAGCAGCACTGGACTGTTGCTCAGTGGTCCAAAGTACTTTTTTCGGATGAAAGCAAATTCTGCATGTCATTCGGAAATCAAGGTGCCAGAGTCTGGAGGAAGACTGGGGCAAAATGCCAGAAGTCCAGTGTCAAGTACCCACAGTCAGTGATGGTCTGGGGTGCCGTGTCAGCTGCTGGTGTTGGTCCACTGTGTTTTATCAAGGGCAGAGTCAATGCAGCTAGCTATTAGGAAATTTTGGAGCACTTCATGCTTCCATCTGCTGAAAAGCTTTATGGAGATGAAGATTTCATTTTTCAGCACGACCTGGCACCTGCTCACAGTGCTAAAACCACTGGTAAATGGTTTACTGACCATGGTATCACTGTGCTCAATTGGCCTGCCAACTCTCCTGACCTGAACCCCTTAGAGAATCTGTGGGATATTGTGAAGAGAACATTGAGAGACTCAAGACCCAACACTCTGGATGAGCTAAAGGCTGCAATCGAAGCATCCTGGGCCTCCATAAGACCTCAGCAGTGCCACAGGCTGATTGCCTCCATGCCACGCCGCATTGAAGCAGTCATTTCTGCAAAAGGATTCCCGACCAAGTATTGAGTGCATAACTGTACATGATTATTTGAAGGTTGACGTTTTTTGTAATAAAAACACTTTTCTTTTATTGGTCGGATGAAATATGCTAATTTTGTGAGATAGGAATTTTGGGTTTTCATGAGCTGTATGCCAAAATCATCCGTATTAAGACAATAAAAGACCTGAAATATTTCAGTTAGTGTGCAATGAATCTAAAATATATGAATGTTAAATTTTCATCATGACATTATGGAAAATAATGAACTTTATCACAATATGCTAATATTTTGAGAAGGACCTGTACATGTTGAGTTTGCAATTCCACTGTCTCTATGTCTGATTAATGTTATCCATTTGTTTAAGGAGTACCACAAGCCACCAAGACTGCTTTTCAGGAGCTGGGAGCAGAGGACAGTGGATGGATGGACCGGCTGGTTGGCTTTGGAGCAGATGGTGCAGCGGTAAACATGAGATGTCGAGGAGGTGTCATTGCTCTGCTCAAGGAAGAGACTGGGGAGAATGTAATTCCTTTTCACAGCATGCCACACAGGTACATCCTAATACAACTTCTAAGAACAAACCATGATTTAATAAACTACATAAAAGCTAGAAGTGCTGTTTATTTAAAAATATAAAGCCATTGTCATGTATTTAGGGTGGAAGTGGCAATACTCACTGTCCAAAAGAAGGAGCCCTTGGTTGCTAAAGTTTATTATCTCCACCTACTGTGGAAAACGTACCACTTCAGCCCAAAATCTCAGAGAGAGCTCCATGCAGTGGGCCAAATGCTGGAAGTCACCATCAGCAACCCTTTGAGTGTTAAAAGTGAATTAATCACCGAGTAGCGGAGATCAAATATGTTCACAAACATTTCTAATTCTTCTTTTGAGTTAGTATTTATTTGATTTAGCTACTTTGGCTTGTTGCAGCTTTTATGTCTTCAAAATAAATCATAATGTTTTTTATTTAAAGGCACACGCTGGATTCCACAAGTTGAGCGAGTATTGCATGTTCTTCTTAAACAAGGTGGAGACGAACAGCATATTGGCCACTTTCCTGTTCGTCTCCACCTTGTTTAAGAAGAGCATTGCATGTTCTTCTTAAACAAGGTGGAGACGAACAGGAAAGTGGCCAATATGCTGCATCTCTCCATCACATGAGCCACCTGGCTGCTTCTTCTCCCTGTCCTGATGTGAAAGGAAGAGCAAAAAAGGTATACCATTTTAAAGGAAATGCTTTCTTCAAGTTGCTCATTCCTTTGCTAACCACACTGTTCCATAAAAATATGTAATCTGCTGCAAGTTCTGAAATTGTTCTTCAGATAAAGTTTGAGATGGAGCGTGCAGATTTCTGTGCCTTCAGCCATTTTATGGCTGCTTCACAGAACTTGAGAGTCTCAGCAGAACCCTACAAGCAAATGATTTAATCCTACCAAAGGCCTCTGCTGAGCTACAGAGGACAGTGTCAGAACTGGGAGGGATGAAATTGAGATGTAAGCCAGGAGGAATATTAGAGAAGTTCCTGAGCATGAAGTCTGATGGTGAGAGAGTTATCTTTCAGGTGTGGCATCATAATTAGAGAAAATACTTCCCAAATGCATTCTTCAGTTGCAAGTGTTTGTGTTTATCTTGTTGTTAATATGATTTTCAGGGAATGGAGCTGAAAGGGGCAAGTTAATGTGAATGACAGCATTTTCAGAAACCCAAACGTGGAAGCTGCTGTTGACATTGCAGTAAAAGAGATGAGTTTGCGCTTCATGTCAGGGGACGGTGTAGTCTACAGCTTCAGAATATTAAATCATGATGCATGGCCAGAGAGACAGGATGCACTACTGGACTATGGCAGAAGCAGAGACAAAATGCTGCAAAATGTTTGTGTGGATTTAAGTTCGCGATTTAAGTTTTAAAATTGACAGTGTAATCAAAAGACAGAATTTTCCCAACTGCCACTCTAGCTGTTTGAAAATCTTCCAGGGTCCGAACAAATTCTTCTTACTCACTCAGTTTACTACACAAATTATGCATCAAAACCTAGATTTCTCTTTCAGGATTCAGAAAAGTGATTCTCATTGATGTGGGACTCACAGATTTATGGCAAATTACCTCAAAGCAACTTAAAGCCAACAGGCTTCAAATAGCCCAGCAATAGAAATTTCACAATAAATGAGAATGAAATCCTTAAACGGACATGTTTAAGAATCATTGGCTCTCCTAAACCATTTGATCTAGGTCTGAATTTATCTTTAGATCTTCCTGGCACTCACAATTCTAGAATTTTTTGACACGTTTTACCGTTTTGTTATAAGTACCAACTCTGTCCTTCACTCAGACAGCTGATTAAAAACTTCCAAAAATTATCCAACCTTTTTACATCGTCACACCTCCTAGCTGATTATTGTAGAGGCACGAAAATCTCCATGATTGTTCACTGAGGCCAGTAGGCCTCAGCAAGAATTGTTTTGATAACGTTCACTGTTTTGTCATGAAGTAGGTTTGTTTCAGAATACCATATCTGTCCTTCCTCAAAAACCTTAAAATTAAAAACTTCCAAAATGATCAGCTTTCTTACATTGTGACACCAAGAAGGATGACTGGAGACAAATGAAAATTTCCACTATTTTTCAGTAAGGCCTGCAGGCCTTCCTAGGGTGCAAGAATCAAATCGATAGCCCTCATGGTTTCAGAGTTGGCGAACATTGCTCTACAAGAAGTTCAGGCAATTTTGACTTTTTTTCCATTTTTCTCTTTCACTTTACCTAGTGTTGTGTCTTCAATAATATTTTGTCAACAAAAAAAGATTAACATATTGTTCCCTTGTCCGTTCTAACAAAAACTGTCCAAGAATAACGACAAATGCCCTTACAGTTTAAGAGTTATGCGGATAGTTCGGGAGCATGCTATATTGTGTTAAAAAGGCAGGGCAGACGGGGAGAGTAACGTGCTGCAGCTTGACACAGTAAGTGTAGCCATTCCATTCCTTGCGTTGCATTACCATCTTGTGGCAGAATTGAGACCTACTTTACATAATTGCCCCTCTATAGTGGAGCTTAGGTTTCAGGCTTAGTTTGAACATATTTTAAACAAGCTTAGTGTAAATAAATCAAAGCTAGTATATTAGTTACATTCCTTACTCTGTGACCTATAATGATGAGACCATCTTCCTAGGTTCCAGGGAGGCAACAAAATGAGGTACATTTTGTGTTAAATAGCTTCTACTGCTGTTCCAACACCTGGACAACAGTGAATAATTTGGGAGGGCAAATTAATAAATTTTTGCATACAGGTTATTGTAACCCTAGTTAATGTTAGACAACATGTTAGTTATAGCCCAAATGCTAACTTGGCCACTTTAGCTAACATTAACATTTTAGCTCAATTTATTTGACACATTATTGTAAGCATACTAGATGGATTAAGTAAATGTTAAGTAAATGTTCCTACTATGAGAATATGGTAGGAAGCGACCAACATATTTAATGACGTTAGCTAACAATAGCATATTCATTTCTCTTAATGCACTAAGGCCCTGTCCCAATACCCACACTACACCCTACGCCCCTCTATGAAGTGTGTACTTTGTACAAGTGCATGTAGGGGTTACGGTGTGCAGGTTACAAGCGTGCAAAATTGGAGAATTGGGACAGTAGGGGTTACGTCATCGACTTGCACCTCTGCACCGTAACTGCAACATCAAAAAGGGCGGGAACCAGCGCTGTTTTCACAGTCTTGCTTCTAAAAAAACTATTTAAAACTGCAACAAGCAATTGTTTTGAGGAGAAGAAAGTGCAGGAAGTGAAGGAGGCTTATACACCAGACTCTCGTCGCGCCAGTGTTTGTTTGAAAGGTAACTTCAGTGTTATGGGCTACTGACTGCCCAGACTCACTCTGAACCCAGTGGTATCTTACAATGTTGAGCCTGGAAAACCAGTAAAAAAATATATTTGTCGGCTCGCTAAAGTTTACGCAGTTCTTATTATTCTGATTTGATGGCTGGTTACGGTGACGGTTGTGATTGGTTTTTGCTCAGAACGTCATCTGCAGCAGTGAATTGTGGGTAATATACTTCGGCGAAGCCCGCATCTAAGCGGACTTCACCGAAGTGCGGATTGAGGGCACAAACTATTCAGTTTCCTGCAGATCAGCTGACAAGTCTTCTTTTCTTTTTATGAAGTTTCTACTAATTTCTTACAATTCAACATCTCTTTGTGCATTTCTTCTTTGGCATGTCAGCTTCAAGTTCTGCCTTGATTTTCAAAGATTTCTTCCAATTATTTACTATTCAACATAGGGTTTTGCATTGCCTTCAACTTGTTTAGCTTACAGTTTTTTTAAGAAAGTTAAATCACCTGACAGTTTTGCTGTTACGTTTATGATGATTTTTTACATTTCAGCAATTTATTTCTGATCATTTTAGCTTCTTTTAATTTTAGCTGAACAATTCATCTTACAGCATTTACACTGCATTTTTGCAGGGAATGCTAATGTAATCTTTAAACTAGCTGTGCCTAGTTCCACGCAAAGTGGGATGTATGAAGGAAAGGTGTGCAGTGATGCGTACACACGGTTTCGTACATCTAAATGTTTTTGTATGCCACCAGCGTACGGACTTCTTCCTACTCTTTGTAAGCATCTTGTGAGTGCTCTCACAGGGTCTCCACAGCAAATCAAGAAAGGGTAGAGTTACCGTTTGTTGCAGACAGCTGTGTTTTGTTTTTTGGGGGGGCTGTTATTAGGTTCCACCTCAACTCGTCCACCACTAGTATTTTTGCAACTTTGTCAGTTTTCTTTATTACGATTGACTTCCCAGTTTGGGATTTTTATTACTTAATTAAGCATTATTTAATTGCACTTGATTGTGTTTAATCATGTTTAAACATGTTTTTATTTGTTTAAAATACAATATAAATAAATAAATAATGCTGACACTGACATGTATAAGTGTGTGCAAATTACCAGAGCAGAAAAGGCCCAAACATTTTTGTTAAAAAGAAACTCCAAATTATTTCTTCGTAGATATGCCAGTCCACCAATCACAGCCAGGAGAAAGCCCAACAAGAGTGGCCCTGCATAGTTGGGCGGACGAATGACACGGATCTAAAACAGAAAAACATGATGAATTATTTTAATTTCAATATATATCATACCCTTGTGTTCAGCATTAAGTCGAACAACTCCTTTGATTACAATAGCAACTACCATCACCAAGTTCACTTTGGGCTTGCAATCACTTCAAGTCAAATGCTTACTTGTACATCTGTTCTGTCTGCCACCCATCTAGCCAGCTGTTCGGCTGAAAAGCCCTTGACCTGCAGCTCGTAGGTGTCTGATCGCCGAGGTTTCCCTTTCGATGGGAAGTGGAGGAAAGTTGGAGCAGAGTTCATATTGAGCTGCAAATAAAGAAGAAATATTCTGCATGACATCTTGAGGACTTCAACAGAACTTGTTTATTGTTGGTATACCTCCATATTAAAATCTGAATCTGTTATTTTGATCCAAATAATCTCCTTTCAATACTTCGTAATAAAACAGTTTAAAACAGTATTTTGGTGGGTATCACTTGGAAAATATTGTATGCTAACAAGGTAAATATTTTAGCTACTAGTTTGAGAATTTTGAATAAAGATTATTGCATTTGCTAGTGAAGTCTTAAAGCTTATTTTAGGGAAGGTGTATTCCTTAAATAGGTAGATTGAGTCAGAAATAATTTAACCTTTTTATCTAATTAAATTAACTTTTGTATTTTAACATAGTTTGGGGACTTCTTGTCAGAACAGAGTAGAGATTACTGCAAAACCAAACATACTTTGCAAATGATCAATTTTAGCAGCCATTTAGAAAGGGGTTTAGATGTAGGCTTGGATATACAGTCCCTCCAAGATGTTGCAATGTTGTTGTTTTTTTACTGTTGCAACCTAAAATTACTGCCTTTGAAGCCATTTTTTTATTAAAGTTGCCATTTATTTTCAAACTTTATTTTTTTCCATAGCATGGTCATTACAAAAGAAGTTAAAAGTGGCGCACATAACCATCCCAAAAAAAGTCTGGATTTAAACAAGGTTATTAATTATATCAGAAATCTCACCGCTCAGGGTGGCAGCATGTTGGTGTAACTCTGTTTTCATTCATAATTTGAGCTACGTTTTATTTCCCTTTGGGATTAATAAAGTATTTTTAAATTTGAATTTTGAATATTTAAAGTGCAAATACCATCTTCAAGTACTTTTGTAAAACAAAAGTTTGTAATACAAATTTGTAATGCAAAAAAAAAAAAAAAAAAAGTCTTGAGGAATTTTTAAAGTGCAAAGAAGAATCCCATATTGTTCATTCAAGTTAACATGAACTGTGAATATATAGCATGGGAAACTTCTACTAAACATCTCAAAATTCCTTTTTGCAACAAATTAAAGTGCAAATAAAATATTTTATAGAAATTATATTTAAATTAGATGAAGACATTCGTTCACCGGTAACAAAACTGCTTAGGTGCTTTCTTTGAACACCAAACACAATAAACTAAACAAAATAAACCTCAAGAATATCCACTCCTAAATGATGCTTAAATGGTCTTCTTAAACATGTGGCAAGTGCAAAATGCCCATCTGACGAGTATTTCTTTTTTTAATTTCATCAACACCCTTAAAGTACATGGCACGGGCTTCATGCTGCAGCTTTTTGTTTGCACCAAAGTTCATCTGTACATCCTCAAAATAGTCGAACGTCTTGGTGGTTGCAGGATGGCGACTCTGGAAGATGTTGAGAAGCTGAACAATAACTTTACACTTGTCTTCCATATGCTGGAAATGGACCTGTAGATCTGTAGCAATGTTTGGATTTTGGAGCATTTCATAGACTCTCTCCACAGACTGTAGTGTACTTTTGCTATTATTATAGACTTCTTGTGGTCATAAGTGGGCTAATTTTCCCAAGTCTTGATGCCTGCACATTGCAGACCACAGTGAAAAGAAAATATGGACACATTTAGTTTCTTTGGCAAAAAAGTAACAGATAAGAAGGAAGAAGACTGTGAGATTTCAGGATGGAAGAATAATGGACACCAAAAGGGTGACAAGTGAAGGAAGCTACTGAAAGTGCAACAGGTGAAGAAGTGAGTTGTTAGTTAGAAAGCTGATAAATACAGACAAGTATAAAATAAAACACAAGTGAACCAAGTAAGATTGACTTGCAAGGGTGAGACTGTCCTCTGCCAGAACAGCGACTTCCTTCTCACAAAGGGAAAATCCTTGCACCAGCCTTTTATTTACAACTCACATTCCAACAAGCAAAAAGCGGGAATTGGTTCAGCCAATTCTTAGAGATTTCAACCTAAGAGTAGTCACTCCCTTATATGGTATAAGCTTGTCATGTCCAGGGAGTGATCCACTCCAGACCGCAGTCCTTAACCTTCCACAAACCCTTTTTCACACTACACTAAAAAACAATCATTAGAATCATCTTAACTATAGTAGAACTTCAGACATAAACATGATTCAAACTGAATAATAACATATATACTGCTCAAAAAAATAAAAAGGGAACACTTAAACAATATAACTCCAAGTAAAATCAAACTTCTGTGAAATCAAACTGTCCACTTAGGAAGCAACACTGACTGACAATCAATTTCACAGCTGTTGTACAAATGGAATAGACAACAGGGGGAAATCTCTGGCGATTAGCAAGACACACTCAATAAAGGAGTGGTTCTGCAGGTGGTGACCACAGACCTCTTCTCAGTACCGATGCTTTCTGGCTGATGTTTTGGTCACTTTTGAATGTTGGTGGTGCTTTCACACTCGTGGTAGCATGAGACGGACTCTACAACCCACACAAGTGGCTCAGGTAGTGCAGCTCATCCAGGATGGCACATCAATGCGAGCTGTGGCAAGGTTTGCTGTCTCTGTCAGCGTAGTGTCCAGAGTCTGGAGGCGCTACCAGGAGACAGGCCAGTACACCAGGAAACGTGGAGGAAGCCATAGGAGGGCAACAACCCAGCAGCAGGACCGCTACCTCCGCCTTTGTGCAAGGAGGAACAGGAGGAGCACTGCCAGAACCCTGCAAAACGACCTCCTGCAGGCCATAAATGTGCATGTGTCTGCACAAACGGTTAGAAACTGACTCCATGAGGATGGTATGAGGGCACGATGTCCACAAATGGGGGTTGTGCTCACAGTCCAACACCGTGCAGGACGCTTGGCATTTGCCAGAGAACACCAGGATTGGCAAATTTGCCACTGGCGCCCTGTGCTCTTCACAGATGAAAGCAGGTTCACACTGAGCGCATGTGACAGACGTGACAGAGTCTGGAGACACCATGGAGAGCGATCTGCTGCCTGCAACATCCTTCAGCATGACCGGTTTGGCAGTGGATCAGTAATGGTGTGGGGTGGCATTTCTTTGGAGGGCCGCCTGGGCATCAGGAACATGAATCCGATTGAGCACATCTGGGACATCATGTCTCGCTCCTTCCACCAACGTCACATTGCACCACAGACTGTCCAGGAGTTGGCGGATGCTTTAGTCCAGGTCTGGGAGGAGATCCCTCAGGAGACCATCCGCCGTCTCATCAGGAGCAAGTCCAGGCGTTGTAGGGAGGTCATACAGACACGTGGAGGTCACACACAATACTGAGCCTCATTTTGACTTGTTTTAAGGACATTACATCAAAGTTGGATCAGCCTGTAGTCTGTTTTTCCACTTTAATTTTGTGTGTGACTCAAAATCCAGGCCTCCATTGGTTAATACATTTGATTTCCATTGATGATTTTTGTGTGATTTTGTTGTCAGCACATTCAACTTCGTACAGAACAAAGTATTCAATGAGAATATTTCATTCATTCAGATCTAGGATGTTATTTGAGTGTTCCCTTTAATTTTTTGAGCAGTGTAGTTTACCTGTATTTCCATCTCTATGAACTCCTTGTAGTGCACAAAGTATTGATAATGGTATTCCACAGGACAAAACCAGGAGTTCCATTATGTAGAGCAAGGATTTCGAGCCATGGTTGCCTTCTATCCAACTGGACGTTTCCCTTTTATTAATCAGTCGACCCCTCTGAATCTACTGTAGTTTGCAGGTGACACCACTGTTATTGGTCTGATCCTGGACAGTGATGAGTCTGCATACAGACAGGAGGTGTATCAGCTGATACACTGGTGTATTTCAGTCTGTCCTGTCTTCGTCCATCTCAGTGTGGTTTGGCTCATCCACAAATCGGGACAGGTTCTGACTGCAACGAACAATCGGGTTTGCAGAGAGAATCAGAGAGGGAAGGCCGACCTTCCCTCCCACCACGACTACAGGTATAGTCAGGAAAAGGGCAGCTAAAATATTTGGAGACCCCACACACCCTGCACAACTTTTCAGACCTTTGCCTTCAGGTCAGTGCTACAGAGCACTGTTTGCTAAATTCAGCTGCCACAGAGAAAGTTTTTTTCTCCCAGGCCATTTCCCTGATGAACACTTGACAGTCAAGGTTGCAAAACAACACCATGCATACTTGGACTAATCTCACATTATCTTTTCTGTAAAGACACTTGTATGTGTGTAAATTTTACAAGATATTTTATAATTTATTTATATTTTTACTGAAAACAATAATTCCTCAGTCAAATTCCTTGTCATGTATGCAATGCACTTTTAACACGCATATGAAAATAACCCTTTTAACATTTAAACCCTTTAAAGCATGGGTGGTATATGTCTTGTGGGCTCCTGGGCCCAGATGTATAAGAAGCCTTTCATGTGTTACCCTGGTCATCCATACATTTTCATCAAGGAGGGGTCTGAGAATATACTTTCCCAGGAGAACATTTTTGAAAAATAGCACCTTGAATGATAGATTCTGATTAATTTTGAGGATGTGACTGGACAACTTTCAGATAGGAGATGGACAAGCCCAATGTGAGCCTATACAATAAATTCTTTGGGCAGAGCTCCAGGCTTCAGGCCCCCTGAGCTCTTATGCCCGTGGGCCTGGTAGACAAGTTCAGCAATCCATCTCTACCTTTTAACCTGTTAAGCCCTAAGGGGTTTCAGAGCAATTTCCACCTGAAATTACACAACTTAAATAAACCAAGTATAGCTCCACAGGGATAAGGTCTACAGGTCCTTCTCAAAATATTAGCATATTGTGGTAAAGTTCATTATTTTCCATAATGTCATGATGAAAATTTAACATTCATATATTTTAGATTCATTGCACACTAACTGAAATATTTCAGGTCTTTTATTGTCTTAATACGGATGATTTTGGCATACAGCTCATGAAAACCCAAAATTCCTATCTCACAAAATTAGCATATTTCATCCGACCAATAAAAGAAAAGTGTTTTTAATACAAAAAACGTCAACCTTCAAATAATCATGTACAGTTATGCACTCAATACTTGGTCGGGAATCCTTTTGCAGAAATGACTGCTTCAATGCGGCGTGGCATGGAGGCAATCAGCCTGTGGCACTGCTGAGGTCTTATGGAGGCCCAGGATGCTTCGATAGCGGCCTTTAGCTCATCCAGAGTGTTGGGTCTTGAGTCTCTCAACGTTCTCTTCACAATATCCCACAGATTCTCTATGGGGTTCAGGTCAGGAGAGTTGGCAGGCCAATTGAGCACAGTGATACCATGGTCAGTAAACCATTACCAGTGGTTTTGGCACTGTGAGCAGGTGCCAGGTCATGCTGAAAAATGAAATCTTCATCTCCATAAAGGTTTTCAGCAGATGGAAGCATGAAGTGCTCCAAAATCTCCTGATAGCTAGCTGCATTGACCCTGTCCTTGATAAAACACAGTGGACCAACACCAGCAGCTGACACGGCACCCCAGACCATCACTGACTGTGGGTACTTGACACTGGACTTCTGGCATTTTGGCATTTCCTTCTCTCCAGTCTTCCTCCAGACTCTGGCACCTTGATTTCCGAATGACATGCAGAATTTGCTTTCATCCGAGAAAAGTACTTTGGACCACTGAGCAACAGTCCAGTGCTGCTTCTCTGTAGCCCAGGTCAGGCGCTTCTGCCGCAGTTTCTGGTTCAAAAGTGGCTTGACCTGGGGAATGCGGCACCTGTAGCCCATTTCCTGCACACCCCTGTGCACGGTGGCTCTGGATATTTCTACTCCAGACTCAGTCCACTGCTTCCGCAGGTCCCCCAAGGTCTGGAATCGGCCCTTCTCCACAATCTTCCTCAGGGTCCGGTCACCTCTTCTCGTTGTGCAGCGTTTTCTGCCACACTTTTTCCTTCCCACAGACTTCCCACTGAGGTGCCTTGATACAGCACTCTGGGAACAGCCTATTCGTTCAGAAATTTATTTCTGTGTCTTACCCTCTTGCTTGAGGGTGTCAATAGTGGCCTTCTGGACAGCAGTCAGGTCGGAAGTCTTACCCATGATTGGGGTTTTGAATGATGAACCAGGCTGGGAGTTTTAAAGGCCTCAGGAATCTTTTGCAGGTGTTTAGAGTTAACTCGTTGATTCAGATGATTAGGTTCATAGCTCGTTTAGAGACCCTTTTAATGATATGCTAATTTTGTGAGATAGGAATTTTGGGTTTTCATGAGATTTATGCCAAAATCATCCATATTAAGACAATAAAAGATCTGAAATATTTCAGTTAGTGTGCAATGAATCTAAAATATATGAATGTTAAATTTTCATCATGACATTATGGAAAATAATGAACTTTATCACAATATGCTAATATTTTGAGAAGGACCTGTACATGCAAACCTTTGGTACCTGTGTAGATGGTAAGACATAGAATATTTTTCAAGTGGAACAACTATTTTAACTGCTATTATGTCTGATTTATTTCTGACTAAAAAAATAAATAAAAAATGTTTGAGCCTCGCCAAACGTTTTTTCTAAATAAACATTGCAAAACACCATGAAAATTCTTTGGAAATCATAGGAGAGCACCCAGGTTGTATTCATCAACATAAAAATGTGATCATATCATAGTATGCTTTTTCTTTTGCAGCGTTGTTTTAAACCCATTTATATTTAAATTTATTTAAAGACACAGATGGTTAATGTCTCTCTGACTTCTTAAATATACATTTATTACATTGTCCAAACACAAACATCAAATTCACCTTGATTTGTTCAGCATTTGCAGCCAAAGTGGATGACGCAGCGTCTGTCATGGTAACTTTTCGTGTCTGTGGTCCTCGCTTTGCAGCCATTCTCCTTGCACATTTTGCGGTTGAAATGTGCTTGTCAAGCGACAGTTTTAATTCTCTTTTCCACCATGTCGCATTTGGTGCAGAACAGATTTTTAACACTTTTGTGTAATACTTCAGGAAGCTGACTTACACGTATGTTAGCTTAATATTTGATGACAAATGTGACCGTTTATTGTCACAAATGTGTTCCTCTTGAAGGTATGCCATCAGAGGTGAATCAGGAGAGACAGGAAGTGAAATAATTTAGGGGGTAAGGAAATTGGTCAAAATTCAGCTGAGTTACAATGATTAGTCAGAGAAAAATGAAAATACATCAAACGCTAAGGTGATTGGTAAGATTTGTCTGCGCAAAATTCCTGAGTAATGATTGAATTTGCAGTAATAGTTGTAATTGGAAAAACAATCCACTGTAAATACTAAACTAATTGAAGCAGAAGAACAAATTTGGAAAATGTTTCAAAAGAACTCAGAACATTGAAGAGGTTCTGACAGACATGCTAATGGCCTGGAGTCACTCTCAGCACAACAATGTAAGAATTTATGGCATTCTAAAATTGGCCAAGAGCAAATGCCACAGTGGCCTTGTTTTGTGAAAAGCCTTCTCTGCGACAGACTCCAACTTGCAGAGAACTTTGGTGACCTCAAAGTGCTCACCAAGAGCCACGACCACCAGAGGTCACACCAACCCACTACGTCATATGAATGTTTTTGAGCTTCAACATGAAGGAAGTAATTTACTCCAAGACATGGAAGAGCAAAATAAAAAAAGGGAAAACCAAATTAAGATAGACCTTGACTATCCTCCATTTGTCCTACAAAAGAGGAGAAAATATGCACAGGTTTGCAAAGTGCTGAAGTAGAACCAATTCCATTTTGGAAGCTCTTTCCAGCCAGGCTACAAGTGAGACACAAAGACGGGACTAAAGATTGATATGCCCCTTTTCCATGAGCTCTACTATGACCGGCTTCAACCCGCTCGGCCCGTTTAGCAACCATTTCCCATTACTGGCTTTCTTGGTCCCTACTCATCAGCAGGTCCCAGCAGGACTAAGCAGGGCCGAAATGTGACATGATCAGACTGGACAAGTTCAATGACTTGCCATGAGCGTGGTGTTCGTCGAGGTAGCAGAGAGACTGACAAGCCACGGCAGTGCAGGCAAAAGCTAAAAAAAATAAAAACAAGAGCAGGTCTGAATTCTGCAACCTCACATTTTAAGAGGAACTGAACTACTGAGGAGTAGGGATACACTCATCCTGAATGACATCAAGGCAGTGGAGATGCTTGTTGGAGACTTTGCAGGACCAATAGAGGCACTCATGGACATATGTTCTGAAGATGCTAAGTTAATAAAGCTTACTCGAAATAAATTCAGCACTTAGAAAATGTTTTTGGAGTTTATTGTGCTACTACAAATTTGGTTGGTGTATTAGAAAAATGGAATAGATACAATAGAACAGTTTAATTTACTTATGGTGATGGGCAAAAAAATTCATTTTGAGAAAATGGTTAAAAGGGGAGCACCTACCCTTGAAATATGGTTTGCTATTATACATGACATTTATATAAAAGATCACATTTTCCCTCAAACTGCCAAAAAAAAACTTTAATAGGGTTTGGTTGTTCTGAGTATGAAAATCTAGAACAAAAAAATTTGTGTGCACAACAGCTTTGCCACAATCAACCTTCCTTAAGTATAAATTTTTTGCACTTATTTTATTTATAATGTGATTTGGTTTTCTGTTTAAAGGGTATTTTATTCTTATGTGAAGTAAGCCTTCATAGTTTTCTTGTCAGCTATTATTCCCCTCAACTGTGTGGAAGTTTTTGGTTACATGTAAAAAAGCAATAAAAACAAATTACAGACAAGAAAGGTTTATGAAGTTCTCCAGTGAATGGATCGGACTTATCTTTTTTTAGAGAGTGAGTTTCTCTAATGCATTTAATGTGCCATTCAAAAAAAAAAAACGACATGTGGTAAAGACAACACAGATCCTTTGTCATTTCTAGCATTTTAACATAATTCGGTCTTCACCAGACTTGAAGATTATTAAAATCTAACTTCAAGGTACAAAACCATACAACAGAGATTATTCACTCCAAATTTCCTATCTAAGATCTTAAAATGTATGACACTCCCAACTATCTTTGCGCCCCCCACCCCCATGTCAAACTTGTTGATTCTTTTTTTTTTTGCAGAGATGCGCCACAAATGTCCTTCTGAAATGACCTGTCCATGGAGAGAGAATTTGGTCACTATCCTTCTGGATTTTATTTGAATTTATTTGAATTTGAATACTAAGGATAATCCTGTAAATCACACCAGACAACATCTAAAAGAATAAATATTTTTTATTTTATTTATATTTTTAATGCTATTAGTCTGTAATTAGGTTACTGCCAGATGACTGCAGTAGTATGTGGTTTTTATTCGGATTCTGTCGGCTCAGGAGCCAACACCACAATTCAAGTAAACAAGCTAACCTTCAGTGAGACTGCAACAATGACTTAAAGCTTGCTCGGTTTCATTTTTTTTATTTTTTATTATAGTCCAAGAAACAAACGTTAAATGTCCGCCAAGTGTTCTGCTCAAAGCTGTATGCTGTTTATTTAACAATGATACATCTGCTTTTAGATAGTTGAACCAATTCATCATTGCATTAAAAGTCCCTACTACTGTTTGTCTGAAGATAGCTGCAGCGACGTTTTTGTCCTTCTTGGGTGCTTTGGTTTTCAGTCCAAACATAAAATTAGTACACTATGTACATTAGATTTATCTCAAGAACAGATATTCGTTCTGGATTTCGTTCTCAAAATAATGTTTGAGTTTCTATTACCTAGGTCCTAAGCGTCAATCAATGTATTATTTAGTGGTTTATACATTAGGGTTCCATCTTGTGAACTAGTCAGCTGCATTTAATAAATTTGGCTGGTGAACTACGCAGAAAGTTTCAACCTATTTTAATTTTTTTAGGATTCCTACAGTTGTGTTATTATCAATTTATTCTGCGATTTTTCTTGAGAAGAATTTTAAAAGAAAAAGTTCACTGATTGTTTTTCTTCGTATTTAGGTGCATTTGATGAGATCTTGATGAGACAGAGTACACCCTGCACAGGTTGCCAGTCCATCAAAGGGCAACAGAGACCCAATCTGGAATAGCTTGAATACAACTGTTTATGGAAATCCACTTTTTTGCAGCTACTCAAGCACATACCCTAATTTCTGCCTTTTATGAGAGTCCACTGTGGTTTAATTCTAAGTTTAAAATCAAGAGAATCAGGTTGTATATTGACGAAAAATAAAAATAGATAAAAGAAACAACTCCAGTTTAGGAGTAATTGTCTTACCATCTGAAACACATCTGATCCTTCATCAAAATCCACTGATGCAAAAAAGATTCTGTTTGTAAACGCAGAGGAATAATGCCAGGAGTTAGCTAGCACATGGAACTCCTCATCAGCTTGTCTGGAAAAAAAGAAAAAAAAAAATTTGTCAAATTCAAATATCAGTAGAATGTGTCACAACTCATTATTCCAGGGAAGAAAGGAGAGAGCAAAGGCAAAGCGAAGTTTTGGTTGAACAAGTCAAATGTATCCATTTGAGAGAGAAAAACATTACTATTAGACCAGAAACATTAATTGTAAAGAGTGAGCTATAATCTGCCAATTCTAGAAAAGGAGAGGGAAAAAAAAAAAAGAGGAGGAGTGGTGACTGATTAGCTAGCTCCCTATTTACTTCATGTTAAACCACGTTGCAGGAGTGGCATCAATAAACTTATCCTCAACCCAGGTAAAGCAGATATATCCTTTCCTCAAAGGTAACTTTCGTACATGTTTTAGATGTGTCCCTACTCCGACAAACCTGAATCAGAAGCCTGATTTACCTTCTTACCATGTCAACTTCTTCACATAATGAACCAATTATTCATTGAATCTTGTGTGTTGAACCAGGAAACCATGCATCATAGGTTTTTCTGTAATAAATGGAGCTGAGCAAATTTTGTTAAAATTTTGAGCGCCTACTAAACATGTTATCCCAGCCAATTGGCCCGCTCATTTTATATAACTCTATTGTTTAAAGACTAAATCTATTATACAGAAAATGTAGACAATTCTGTTTAATTGTCTTTTGTTCAAGGATTTAGAATAGTTTTAGGAATAAAGGTGTTGCGTTCCCAAAGGTTTTTAAAAAGTTTTACTTTGAGAAGCACATACTGGTCCTTCTCAAAATATTAGCATATTGTGATAAAGTTCATTATTTTCCATAATGTCATGATGAAAATTTAACATTCATATATTTTAGATTCATTGCACACTAACTGAAATATTTCAGGTCTTTTATTGTCTTAATACGGATGATTGTGGCATACAGCTCATGAAAACCCAAAATTCCTATCTCACAAAATTAGCATATCATTAAAAGGGTCTCGAAACGAGCTATGAACCTAATCATCTGAATCAACGAGTTAACTCTAAACACCTGCAAAAGATTCCTGAGGCCTTTAAAACTCCCAGCCTAGTTCATCACTCAAAACCCCAATCATGGGTAAGACTGCCGACCTGACTGCTGTCCAGAAGGCCACTATTGACACCCTCAAGCAAGAGGGTAAGACACAGAAAGACATTTCTGAACAAATAGGCGTTTCCCAGAGTGCTGTATCAAGGCACCTCAGTGGGAAGTCTGTGGGACGGAAAAAGTGTGGCAGAAAACGCTGCACAACGAGAAGAGGTGACCGGACCCTGAGGAAGATTGTGGAGAAGGGCCGATTCCAGACCTTGGGGGACCTGCGGAAGCAGTGGACTGAGTCTGGAGTAGAAACATCCAGAGCCACAGGCGTGTGCAGGAAATGGGCTACAGGTGCCGCATTCCCCAGACCTGGGCTACAGAGAAGCAGCACTGGACTGTTGCTCAGTGGTCCAAAGTACTTTTTTCAGATGAAAGCAAATTCTGCATGTCATTCAGAAATCAAGGTGCCAGAGTCTGGAGTAAGACTGGGGAGAAGGAAATGCCAAAATGCCAGAAGTCCAGTGGAAAGTACCCACAGTCAGTGATGGTCTGGGGTGCCGTGTCAGCTGCTGGTGTTGGTCCACTGTGTTTTATCAAGGGCAGGATCAATGCAGCTAGCCATCAGGAGATTTTGGAGCACTTCATGCTTCCATCTGCTGAAAAGCTTTATAGAGATGAAGATTTCATTTTTCAGCACGACCTGGCACCTGCTCACAGTGCCAAAACCACTGGTAAATGGTTTACTGACCATGGTATCACTGTGCTCAATTGGCCTGCCAACTCTCCTGACCTGAATCCCATAGAGAATCTGTGGGATATTGTGAAGAGAACGTTGAGAGACTCAAGACCCAACACTCTGGATGAGCTAAAGGCCGCTATCGAAGCATCCTGGGCCTCCATAAGACCTCAGCAGTGCCACAGGCTGATTGCCTCCATGCCACGCCGCATTGAAGCAGTCATTTCTGCAAAAGGATTCCTGACCAAGTATTGAGTGCATAACTGTACATGATTATTTGAAGGTTGACGTTGTTTGTATTAAAAACACTTTTCTTTTATTGGTCGGATGAAATATGCTAATTTTGTGAGATAGGAATTTTGGGTTTTCATGAGCTGTATGCCAAAATCATCCGTATTAAGACAATAAAAGACCTGAAATATTTCAGTTAGTGTGCAATGAATCTAAAATATATGAATGTTAAATTTTCATCATGACATTATGGAAAATAATGAACTTTATCACAATATGCTAATATTTTGAGAAGGACCTGTATATAAAGCACAAGATATTTCACCATTGCTAGTGATGTGGACAATAGAAGAATGAACAACATAAATGTAATCTTCTTGTCCCCGATTTCGACAGCTAGCCCAGCATTTAGACAGAGTATTTTAAAAGCAAAAGTGAGCAGTAACAAAACAATAGAAAAAAAGCAGTTAACTTTTGACTGCTAGGTCAATGGGGACATAGCACCTGGCTTACACGCTAGACTAGAAGGGGGTGAGAATTCTCCATGAAGAAGAATCTTACCTGCAAACGCCACATTGCCGCTGCGGCTGTAGTGCTGTGAACATGATGAATACGGAGTAGTTTCTTGGATGAGCTTTGACAAAGCGACGGAACTTCTCTCCATTCATTCTGATGACTGAACGCTTCGAGGTCCAGTCCATCATTTGAGTCACCTTCTCTGATAGCAAAGTCTGCACATGACACACACACTTTAGCCAACAACTCTGTAGCAAAAGCCAACAACGGGTTAGGGTAACCCTAACCCTTCATCTTCTATTGGTTCAGTGCAAAATATTCTGTTCAAAACGTCTTATTATGGAACTGCAGTTAAAGTTCCCATACATAGTCCAAACAAAACGTTAACCACAACTACGGTTTGCTTAAATCGGGCAACAGGTGCGCTACAATTAACATATAATTTACTAAACTCACATGTTGTAACGTGTTAGCGTAAGCTAGCGGTCAAAATATGAAAAAAAAGAGGAACGAAGGGCCGTTCTTTTAAAAGTTGTCAAAAATTACTCAAAACATTCGAACTTTCTTTTCTGAATGTTGTAAACGACTTCTTACCTCTTTCTTTTTTTGACAATCACATAGATCATGGCAGAAAAGCAGAACAAAAACCAGCGTATTATAAAGTTTCCCAAACATTCTACTTCACTATACTCTTGTCAGCAAGGCGCCTGCCCACACCCAAGCGTTTTAGTCCTGTCAGCCTCCCATTGGTCGCTTCTAATCCAATCACAGACTGTAGTGGAAGACGTGAGAACAGTACGTCTGCTTGCTTGGTTTGCGTTTTCAGGACATTTTCTGGAAAAGTCGCTTACGTTTAAAACCAGAATATCCAAGCACATACTGTAGCAGCGGAACCACTTCCGGTGGCATTTGGGCTGCCATTCGAGCAGGAAGCTGTTATAGTTTTTAAGTCGTTTATCGGGTATCGACGCAGCCAACTACCCTTTATGGATATGGGGTTCCATTAGTGCCAAAACATGTTTAAACGGCTATGTAAATGTTTGTGACTGTCTACACATATGTTTATGTGCCCATTTAAGTTGTATATGTAGTGTGCTGCGCTTAATGTGTAATGCTAACCTATAGCAATTTTAAAGAAGTACCTGTGCTGTACTTTATAGTCTTTCAAAATCAAGATTTCAGGTGAAGTTCAAATAAACCCCCTCATGTCTTTACAACTTCAAATATTTGTATGTTTGTGTAGTGAAAAACAACTCTGTTCAGCTCTGGATCAAATAAAAACAGAGAAAGGGAAAGTCATGGCTTTATTTTATAAAGCATGTACAGTACAAACCAAAAGTTTGGACACACCTTCTCATTCAAAGAGTTTTCTTTATTTTCATGACTATGAATATTGTAGCTTCACACTGAAGGCATCAAAACTATGAATTAACACATGTGGAGTTATATACTGAACAAAAAAGTGTGAAACAACTGAAAATATGTCTTATATTCTAGGTTCTTTAAAGAAGCCACCTTTTGCTTTGATTACGGTACTGCTCCGCACACTCTTGGCATTCTGTTGATGAGTTTCAAGAGGTAGTCACCTGAAATGGTTTTCCAACAGTCTTGAAGGAGTTCCCAGAGATGCTTAGCACTTGTTGGCCCTTTTGCCTTCACTCTGCGGTCCAGCTCACCCCAAACCATCTCGACTTGGTTCAGGTCCGGTGACTGTGGAGGCCTGGTCATCTGGCGCAGCACCCCATCACTCTCCTTCTTGGTCAAATAGCCTTTACACAGCCTGGAGGTGTGTTTTGGGGTCATTGTCCTGTTGAAAAATAAATGATGGTCCAACTAAACGCAAACCGGATGGAATAGCATGCCGCTGCAAGATGCTGTGGTAGCCATGCTGGTTCAGTATGCCTTCAATTTTGAATAAATCCCCAACAGTGTCACCAGCAAAGCACCCCCACACCTCCTCCTCCATGCTTCACGGTGGGAACCAGGCATGTAGAGTCCATCCATTCACCTCTTCTGAGCCGCACAAAGACACGGTGGTTGGAACCAAAGATCTCAAACTTGGACTCATCAGACCAAAGCACAGATTTCCACTGGTCTAATGTCAATTCCTTGTGTTATTTAGCCCAAACAAGTCTCTTCTGCTTGTTGCCTGTCCTCAGCAGTGGTTTCCTAGCAGCTATTTTACCATGAAGGCCTGATTCACACAGTCTCTTCTTAACAGTTGTTCTAGAGATGTGTCTGCTGCTAGAACTCTGTGTGGCATTGACCTGTTCTCTAATCTGAGCTGCTGTTAACCTGCGATTTCTGAGGCTGGTGACTTGGATAAACTTATCGTCCGCAGCAGAGGTGACTCTTGGTCTTCCTTTCCTGGGGCGGTCCTCATGTGAGCCAGTTTCTTTGTAGTGCTTGATGGTTTTTGCGACTGCACTTGGGGACACTTTCAAACTTTTCCCAATTGTTCGGACTGACTGACCTTCATTTCTTAAAATAATGATGGCCACTCGTTTTTCTTTACTTAGCTGCTATTTTCTTGCCATAATACAAATTCTAACAGTCTATTCAGTAGGACTATCAGCTGTGTACTGTATCCACCTCCTGCACAACACAACTGATGGTCCCAACCCCATTTATAAGGCTTGAAATCCCACTTATTAAACCTGACAGGGCACACCTGTGAAGTGAAAACCATTTCAGGTGACTACCTCTTGAAGCTCATCAACAGAATGCCAAGAGTGTGCGGAACAGTAATCAAAGCAAAAGGTGGCTACTTTGAAGAACCTAGAATATAAGACATATTTTCAGTTGTTTCACACTTTTTTGTTCAGTATATAATTCCACATGTGTTAATTCATAGTTCTGATGCCTTCAGTGTGAAGCTACAATATTTATGGTCATGAAAATAAAGACAACTCTTTGAATGAGAAGGTGTGTCCAAACCTTTGGTCTGTACTGTAAGTAAGGAAAATCAGAAACAAAAGGCCAGGTTACCAATCTCAAATTAGGACAAACCTTTTTAAACTATTAAATAAAGTGGTCAAGAGATAACCCAATTGTTTTTCACCACACAAACATACAAAATGTTTCCACTTGTATAGTCATGAGGGGATTCATCTGAACTTCACCTTAGGTCTTGACATGGAAAGACTAAAAGGTTTAGAGCTTGGGTTCTCATTTAAAAGGAACATATCATGCTTTTAAATTCATAATTTTCACACTTAAATCATTCAGTTGTGGTCTTTATAATGTGGAACTGCATTACTTTGGTCTAAACTCTAAACGCCTTGTTATTGTAGCTCCACAGGCCCCTTCTTTACCCTACTTCTGAGGTGCTCGTTATGGTGAGGTCTCTTACACCCCGCCCCCTCCAGGTCAAAGAGCGCTGAACTTTGACCCATTCGGCCATTTTTGTAATTTGATAACAATTGTCTAGCGGCGCAGAAACAAGACAAAAAACAAAACAAAAAAACAACAACAATAATAATACAAAGCTATTAAATGCAATAATATTCAAAATATGCAGTACGGTTATGTCCTTAAGGAGCTAAAAGTAGTACACCACACAGCACTAATATAAGCAGAAGGCATGGTTCTACGGTTGTAATGGCCAGGACATCATATGAACACACAAATTCATGTCTAAAACAAAGTTTGTTGTCGTTTTAGCGTTATTTGCAGCTTACCGCTTTGCTGTGTCGGTTGTTTCCATAGAGAGAAGGAACTGACCCGTTAATCAGATAAAGTCTTTCAACAAATCCTTGAAATTGGTGGAGGTTGCTGAAGAACCTGTCCTACAAGTGGGAAAATTATCACAAAAAATAAAATTTAACCTGGCACTTTCAAGAGATTCCAATGCTAAGGGACAGTAGTGAATTGTGTGGGTTAATAAACCTCTCCAAATGCAACAGTATATGTCAGTCTACATGAGATACTAACAACTTCACCTACTGGTATAATATAAAGATCTGAGTGAATATGTGAAACAAACAATGATGAAAGTTTTTCAACAGGTGATGCTCATCCAGGAGGAAGACAGTGTTCCTAGGAAATGCAGCTCATTCATTAACAATACATTTTTCTCCTATAGGTGGAGGTTTTGCTGACTAATCATAGGCTGGATCTATGAAACATTATGTGCACAGACCAAATGACCAAGGTTCTGACTGACTTATGAACCTCACTGACCTAACAATGATAACATGACACCCAACAGACAATACCTTTAAGGTGGACCCACTAAGACCACCTTATTGATTCTTGGTGAATAAAAAAGAATTTAAGCGTTCAAAACAGACCTAGTGGAAACAAAAGGGGTTATGAGGAAACGATGTGTATTTTAAGAATAATAGAAGTCAAATTGTGTTCAAATTTTTGCAAATAAAATTACTCTGACAGAGAAATAAGTAAGTAGTGTGTGAATGTGTGTGAATGGGAATGACTGATTTCATTGTAATGCATCTTTGAGGGACCTTAAAAGCGCTAATAAAGGTCTGATGTTCAGATGATCATTGCCAAACTTATATCTTACTAAGGTTTCCAGAATATTTTCCGAAAAATCATATAAAGATAGCAAAGGTTCTACCTGTATTGAAAATACTCATAACCATAAGAAAGTTCATAGACCCGTCTTCAATTTTTCACAATTCTTTTACAAACAGTGTTTTTAAACTTTCATGTGGGCAAATGTCTGTGTTTGACTTTCTGTTTTTGTGAAATAAATGTCTGTTTCATGTTATGTAAAAATCAGAGTCTTCAACAGTACCATAATAATATTAGGTCAGTTCTCTATGGTAAAACAAAAAGATTTTTACAGACATTTAGACTTTTTCCAGTCAGGTTCAAAATGATCAAATTAGACTCAAACTTAACACAAGATGAAATGAACCTTAACAGAATTACTGCACTGGACTGAAGTAGAGAAAACTTGAGTTAATTGAAACAAACTTTAGTTACTTGAACTACTGATGGCCTTTTTAGGACTAAGATTATAAGATATAATATGCCTTTAATTTTTTGTATTCATCAGTGAGTGAGTTTTTATTTTTTATTTTTAATAAGAACTAAACCAAGCATTATTTAAAATAATAGCAACTACCAAAAATAGTGATCTCATTTTTAAATGTAATAAGGACTTACTTTATAAAAACAAAAGATAAAATAAAGTCCCCAATAAAAGGAAATATGATAAAAAAAGAATAATAAGAATTTGGAAAAACAGAGGCTTCAAACCTCTGCAGGAACAGCCCTGACACTGTCGAGAATAGATCCTAATACAGAAATCTGGAAGCTCACTCTAGGGTGGACAGTCAAAGTCCATCCAAGGACACATTTAGATGAGGCAGAGGGACAAATACAGGGCTTAGCTGAGAGCAAAGAGAGCAACATGCACCCTGCCTTAGCTGCTGTCCCATCTGAACTGTGGTCCCAATCATCAACTGATGTAGGGCTAATAAAGGGGTTCCCACCATACAAGGTTAAACTAATATCTGTAAAAAGGCCATTAGTCCGCCAATACCCCTTAAAGCCAGAAGCTGAAGAAGGTATTAAGCCAGTAATACAGGACATGCTAAAATCAGGAATATTAAGAGAAGCCCCTGAAGCTACGTGTAACACACCTATTTTTCCAGTGCAGAAAGCCAGCACAGGAAAGTGGAGAATGGTCCAAGATCTCCGACAAATAAATGATATTGTAGAGCATGCAGCTCCTGATGTTTCAAATCCACACACATTGCTGCATTCACTGACCCCAGATAAAAAGTATTTCTCAGCAGTAGATCTTAGCAATGCTTTCTTCACAGTACCACTGCATGAAGAGTCACAGCATTTGTTTGGTTTTCAGTTTAAAGGAAAAAAATACACCTATACTAGGCTTCCACAAGGTTTTAGTGAAAGCCCACATGTATATACACAAGCATTAAGGTACTCAATGAGCACCTGCATAATACCAGAACACAGTCAAGTTCTGTTATATGTGGATGACATTTTAGTGGCATCAGACACAGAAAAACACTGTGAAGAGGTCACAATAACTGTGTTGAAACATCTACATCAAACAGGCCACAAAAAAAATAAACTACAGTTTTGTCAGACAGAAGTGGTTTATCTGGGGCACACCTTATCACAAAATGGCCGCTCCCTGCTGAATAGCAGAAAAACAGCCATACAGGAAGCCCCGAAACCAAAAACAAAGCAGCAAATGATGGCCTTTTTAGGACTTTGTAATTTCTGTAGAGAGTGGCTGCCCGACTATGCAGTCATAGTGCAACCATTACAATCTATGATTTATGGAACAAACATGATATTAAGGGACAAAATTATTTGGACAGAAGAGGAGGAAAAAGCATTTATTAACTTAAAGAACTTACTGCAAACCACAGTTACATTAGCCTTACCAGACTGTCTGTCTCTGGTCAAACTATGGATGAGAATAACTCCAAATCAAACTGGCCTCACTCCATTTGAAATAGTACATGGCAGACAGTTCCCTCTGCCCTCTGACATGAATGAAATAGAGAAAGCACAACAGGAAACTTCATTAGCTGAGTGGATGAATAAAATGTTGCAGACAAAAGAAGCACAAATGTCCAGTGGTCTGCCAATAACCACTGCTCCTATCCCACTGAACGACCCGAGGCCTGGAGACCTGGTCCTGATTAAGACACTCCACAGGAAGGATTGGAGCACTCCTCGGTGGGAAGGGCTGTTTCAAGTACTCCTGACAACGCCCACAGCTCTGAAAATAGCAGAGAGACCTTCCTGGATCCATAAAAGCCACTTTAAGCCAGTTTTGCCGTTACAGAAGCCAGATCAACCGACGGGGTAGCAGAGGAAGCCCTGCTACAAAGGGGCTGGAGGACCCGTAGGGCCCAGGGTCTCAAACCGGTGAAGAAAACAGCTGATCTGCGCCCTCTTATAAAATGGCTCTCTGTAACATGTGGACAGGACTGATAAGCTTGAGCTTTATACTGGCAGCAGTACTTATTCTTCTATCACTACAGGACCCAGGAGAGAGGACACCACAGAAACGGTGGACAACAGACGGGACCCATCTCAGACCACTGACGGAAGAACATGACACACATCCATTTCTGCAGAATTACTGTTATCTTATGTGTGTGACACAGCTAAAACTCAAAATAAAACTGATTGTTATGTGTGTTCCATAATGCCCGTGCACTCCCAAGGCCCCACCATATATGTCAAAGCTATGAATGATTCACAGGCAAATTGCGCCTCCTCCTTTGGAGCACTAGGATATGCACATCACGATCAATTTGTCTTACCAGGTCTGTTTCCAGCAGCAAACCAGAGTTTAAATTATACGTGCAACCCTCATAATTGTACCTGTCCCGATTTCTGGAGAGCTTTCAATATTACAGAAGAAGAAAAAGTCTCCCCTTTCAATGTATATTTAAAGGACATAAAGCAGCATGCCCAGTGTTACAACAAAAACAAAGGGAACAACTCTACTTGGGTACAAGTACAAATTGTAAAACAAAATTTCAGATTACAACCTTCATGCAAAATGGCACATATTGGATAGAAGTCGTGGCATGGTTATGCGGTAATAATGCTTATTATGTACTCCCACCCAGCTGGTATGGTGTATGTGCCCCAGTTTTTACATCAGATCACACTGTGGTACTTAGTAAGTAAACTATAGTTATAACACATAGGAGGGAAATAGATGTTAAACCACATGACCCCATTTGGGGAACAAATGTTCCAGATTAATTTAAACTTTGGCCTAAAGATGATAAAACATTATTATCTCTCCTACCCTGGTTGGGTGTGGGCAAATTAATGCTGCGCGTGGAAACTTTAAGTTATCGATTTGGACTGTTTCTAAATAAATCCATAATAGTAGAAGAGGGTCAAAACACAGAAATGAGCGCTATGTGAGCCATGGTAATTCAGAACAGCATGGCTTTGGATATTCTAACAGCATCAACGGGGGGCGTTTGTGTTCTATTGAATAACACCTGTTGCACATATATCCCAGATAATATACACTCTGCAAACATAACGAGAGCATTACACCACCTATGGAATCTGCAAATGTCATGGCACATGACCACACAGATCCTAACTCTTCTTGGTTAGATTGGATGCTCCAAGGGGGATGGATAAATCTGTTTAAGGTTCTCCTAGTTGCAGTAATAGCATGCATGGGCCTTCTGTGTTTCCTGTCAATATGTATTATCCCATGTTGCAAATGCATGGTACAAAGAATAGTAACTCAGTCAGTCACGGTGGCATATGCAACACTGAACCAGGTAGAAATGCATGAAAATGAAGGGGACGATTATGATGACATGTTGTAAATAAATCACATCAAAAGCCTGAGTGTACTCATACATTGTATTTCATAAAATGACCTTACAGCAGAAAATCGAAAGAAGTTGTTGTTTAAGTGAAATGAGAAAAGGTACAATGATGACATAAACAGGGCAGATTTTTAAATTCCTTTATTATGTTTCACTGTTTCCATCATGTATTATTCTTTTATTTTTATGTTTTCAAGTATTAATCAACATTTAACTTTTAATGGGCGGCAGGGCTGTATGAGTATTTCCCACAAAACATAATCTGTTTACCGTCCGTGGATTTCTGCTCATAGAGAGTATTTTTCTTATTTGTTTTTATATTAAATGTTTTTACTCGTGATAAAAAGGAGGGACTGTTGGATGGGTGCGAAAACTTGTTATCACTCATGTGAAATCTTTGTGCTGTAGTGCAGCTGCACTCTGCTTTGTATCATGCTCTGGTATGCAGCCCTCCCTGTGTGTGTGGGATCATCGTTATCTATTTGTACACACACACACACACACACCAGAGGCTGAATCACATTCTGTGAGAACCAGGCCCTTCTCAGCCTAACACACACACACCCTGTCTGAACTGTCTATTGAACTGTGCATATAAATAAAGAGATAAGGTGTCAAAACTTTGTAGTCTGCACTGCAAAGTGAGCTACCCTTGCTGCAAGTAAAACTGACTCTGTATTGTTCTTGCCTCTAAGTTGACTTAATAATACCTAACATTGTTTACCTGAGTAGATCTTCTACTGGACCCCGGTATTGACTGAAAGTGGCTTTTTGAAGTCTTAACAAGTGTTATCTTTTCCATTTGGTACAATTCCCTTATTACTTGGACCCATGAGTTGTAGGAAGGCAGCTCTAATTGCCTCCACTTAATTGTAATGCATTTCAGGGCTGCTGTAAGAACATTTAAAAGATATGATTTGGCTCGTCTTTGCAACCCAACTGGAATAATACCGAGTAATGCGACCGTTACATCCTTTGGAATAACCTCCTGAAAGATCTGGTTTGTGGGCTTGTATACATCATCCCAAACGTTTTGTAATTTGGGGCATGACCAAAACACGTGTGTATGATTGGGGATTGCTGAGCCACAGTATCTCCAACACAAACTTGGTAATTTAGAATATATCTTAGCTACTACGTCTGGGGTCCTGAAATATCTGCTCAATAATTTTCCATTTATATTCCCACCACGTATTTGAGCTTGTAACTCAATGTGCCTCAATCCAAACTCCTTCCCATATTTCATCAGAAATACTTTTGGCCATCTCTGCCTCCCATCTTTGCTTTGTCCAAGTGGGACCACTAAGGTTCATGGATAGAAACACCTGTTGAGGTAAAATAATTCCACCATATATAATAATACAGCCTCAACACCCCAATCCAGATGTCGTGAGAAAGAACAGATGAAGAGCAGGAAATTAAGATTAACACAAATTTAATTTGGTAAATTATAAATCCAATAATTCCCAATGCATATTAATATACAAAAAGAATGATACAAATAAAGATTACCTAAGGGCCCTTAGGGAGAGCTCGGGTGTCAGCAAAGCAAGGCTGTCTTTACCGAGTGGTCTGCCTTATCATAAATGTTAGAACATCTTATACCTTTTACTTCAAAGCTTATTGACTAGCCCTCCGCTCCAAGAATTATTATGCAGTCTGTGTCGGCGCTGTAAATTAGCCAAGCCCCTTGTGGGTACTTTATATCTATACCATGCCCAACAGTCGACATTTATTGCTTTACTGCCCATACAGCCAGCATTTACTGCTTGCATCTGCTGAGAACCTCCTAACCTCTGCTTCACCCTTGCTCCAGCCTGAAGCCTGCTGTGACCTCTGACTTCTCCCTCTCAGGCTCACAATACATGTTATGTCTCAGTTTTATGGTTATACATGCAAACTGAACTAATAGCATGAAAGTACATGATTTTAATTCTCAACAATTCCCCCTTTTGACCTCTGCAAAAGAGGTCAATATTCAAAGACGTAGGGATGATAAGTAACAAATAGAAAGAATAATAAAGTCAAAGTGGTACACCAAAAGATTAGTACTCTGCAAAGTAACAAAGGAAAGCCATGAATTACAACTGGGCCACTAATTCCCAACCTTCAGTAACAACATTTTGCATCATATTGTATGGAGGTGCATGAGTGAGTGCCCCTTTTTCAATAGTTGACGTTATAAGTCTTACTGTAAGTGAACGAATACATGGCACACAAAAATATCCACACGTTACTAGAATACCAAAAAATAAAGACAATGAAATCAACAATGAGATACTTACCAAAAGTGTTGGTGAACCTCTTCCCCAGTCCCCCCGCCAATTCCTGAATATTCGTGCATTTCCTTAGTACGCAAGCCTTCTAATGCTCGAGTCATTGAACCATCAGGAGCAGTATTATTTGGGATACAGCTCATGTCACCAAACGTTGCACACATAACCCCTTTTCAGCCAACAACATGTCCAGAGCCAATCTATTCTGCACAGCCATAAGAGAAGTAGGTGCTAATTGTTCTGCCAATCCTTCAACCGCATCTCGTGTCAGATTTGTCAACCTTAAGACATTGTAATGTATGTAATTGATCCTGTCTACATTTTTATTTGGGGTTACAGGAAAAACTGCTGAAATTACCAGTAAATTTTCAAAACCAGCTGCCACTTGATTAACTAATTTATCCTGTCAGGAACTCCACGCGGAACACCATTTGCATCAATATAAGTTAATGAGCTGTCCATAAGATCAAAGGATCTGGTCTTCCTCACCTTTGCTCCATGTGGTTACTTCTCCCCCCACAGAAGTAATGGAGCGACCAGCCGTACCATTGCACAGCTTCCTACTGCCCTAGGGGAAAGTTGGACTAACGAAATATTTCCACCACAATAGTAATATAAACCTTCTCGGGCCCAGTGTCCTACAGTGCCAGCTGGGTAAGTTTTGCTTATTACCGGAAACACCTTTGCTAAGGTGTGACACGCAGGGTTTCTTTACCATGAGTTAACAGAATCATGCATTGAAATCCTACTGGATCCGCATTCTCATATATGGGAGCAGGTACAGTGACCAGAGTTGGTCTAGCAGCCACACATGCTATACAATTGCTCATGGCCGACTCACGTGCTGTCTGAGCCATCCACGTTAACCACAAATTGGACTCTGTAAATCCCAGAGGCTCTTGGATAACCTCCTCTGGGGTTAAAGTCTATCTGAACCACGGGGGTTTCCACTTCACCACCTTTGGCCATAAAAGAAATAAGGTTAATTCTAACAATTCTACCCTGATCTCGTCCGAGCCATCCTGGCAAATCTACTCATAAATACATATAAAATCTGGAACTCATATTTCCACATCTAAGAGTAGGTGGCCTTATTGTAATATTAGTGTTTTGGTAGGTGTTGCTCTGTATTCCTCCAATGCTGAGTAATATTGGATTAATACCTCCAGTTGTCAATTTACCCTTTGCTTGTCCTCTAGCCAAGGTCACCAAATGCTGAAATATTTCTGCATATGGATTATCTGACAGTATTCTTCCTTGTTTAGTGTCCCAAATGACAAAACCCTGGGCCGACATGCCGATGTTCTCCATGCCATCCACTGCACCTTTCTGATAGGTACTCAAATACACATTATATTTAGTCCCGGCTAGCTCATTGCCCTCACATGTAAACACGGAACAGAGATCAAACTGAAATGTGGTGTCCGAGCCAAGTACATAATCTAATTCAATACCTCCATGTCTTTTAACGCATGTATCTGATGTTTCAGTCATGGAGTAGATGACAACGGCTGCGGAAATTGGGACTGGAAGTGTGCTCACCACTCTGGAAAACATCACACAACAAGAATACAATTATTCCCACAAGTGTCATTATTAAACCTCCCCCACATTTCCATTTACAACTAAAATCCCAAAAATGCATCACCATTTTTATCCTTTGTACCAGATGAATGCCACTTACCCAGGAGCTTATAACCTACACACACACTGTGGGATTTACTCAAGAATGTCGATTAAGTGTCATACATCAAATACATAAAACAACAAATAGCATAAACAATGATCCAAAGATTAATCAAACAGAGAAACACCACATTCAATCATCACATAATCAGAATCAAGAGTCACATATGTTCCTGATTCCCAGTCCTGAATTTATCTGTTGATTACTTGAATGTAATGACTCCTTGTAGTGGATAAATCCTCTTCTTGTAAACCAAAAGAAAAAGTCTCTGGAGTGGATAAATCCTCTTCAGCTCAGTGTGATCACCTGTGAGCATCCAGGGGGATTTGTGTGCCCCTTTAAGACACCTCTGGTGCCTTTGACTTTGTAGGGTCCTCAGCTGGTGCACACTGGCTCCAATGATACCAGGTTTCTCCTTTTCCTCTCTGACGAACCGCATGAGATGTTCTTTCCAGGACTTGGAACGGGCCTGTGAACCTTGGTTCCTGCCACTTCCGCTTGATGATGACCTTGAGCCACACCCAGTTGACTCCTGGTACCACAGGGGGCCTCTTGTTCTCTCAGGTCCTCTGGAGAACTCTGCTGCTAGGGTCTGCAACTCATTAAAGAAAGTGTTAAAAGATAATTGTGCAGAGTCACCTGTTTGTCCTGGTATCCGCTGTGCTGGTCCCAGGAAGACTCTCCCAGTCTGTAGTTCATGTGGGGTGTAACCTGTGGACTGATTAACAGACATCCTGACAGACATTAAAGCCACTGGCAATGCATCCACCCAATTTAATTTAGTCTGTACACAGATTTTAGCCAATTTTGTTTTCAATATTTGGTTCATTCTTACAACCTTGCCTTGTGACTGAGAATGATATACTGTACCGAAAGCATGTTTTAGTCCCAACATTTGTTCCACCTGTTGTAGATCCTTGTTCCTGAAATAATTTCCATTATCAGACGTTATTTTTTTTCCGGGAGCCATGTCTGGAAATGTTATGATTAATTAAACATATTACCACAGAGTATCTCTTTCCCAGGTTGGGTGTAATTTTAAACTTACCTGGAGATGAGTGCATAGTAAGTTTTGGATTAAATTATCCACAGATGGAACAGTTCTTGATTTTGATCGTATCTCTCACCATATCTTTTAAATATGGGTGCCACCATTGTTCCAGATTGATAAGCACCTGCGAAATACCTACATGTGATTTTCCATGTGCCTCTTCCGAAATGTGTTCTCTCATGTTTGGTGGCATCACAACCTTACCATCAGCGCCTCTCCAAAGGCCATCTTCTTCTTTTGCTCCTTTTCTCTTCCACACAGTAAGTTCCTCAAGGGGAGAACCCCTTTTGTGATGTTGTTTGATTTTTTCCAAGTTTAGATGTTCAAATGTCTCAGCTTCAACACTTACTAAATTGAAGCTGCGTGCATAACCTGCAACTTTTTTTGGCAACAACAAGGCTCGAGCCACAAGTCTCATTTCATTTTCATGTTTGATTGGCTTCTGTGCTGCAGTCACAAATCCACATCTCACCCATTGTTTCAAATCAACATGTCTTTTCCCATATTATCTAGCATACAGCTAACATACTGAATCACCTCTCTATATCCCCCTTTTTGCTGAAACAACACTGTTGTTACAGAAACATCTAAATAAAAAAGACAGACAGTAATCCTGAAAGAGCCAATTGTGCAGCAAACTATAGCAGTTGTTTAAACTTAATGAACGATTCCTCGCGTCTGTGTTTCAATTCAGTGATACATTAAGATTTATCATACCCTGCTTTTTACCAAAAGACCCAGTGGTGCTGTTAAACCAGTGTAATTAGGGACATAGTTTCTGCTATTGGCAGTCAAACCCAAAAATGACAACAAATGTTTGTTTGGGATGATGTAAAATGGCAGATTTTTGTGCAGAAAAAAATATGGGTTCCTGTTGTTGAAATAACTGTTCCTAAAAAGTAACCTGTTTTCTTCAATCTGTTTTTCATTTTACTCACTTCGAAACCTTTTTCTGCAAGATGTAAAAGAATAGAGTTGGTAGCTTAAATACATGCGGTTGCTGTTCGGTCTGTAATCAGAAAACCACCTCCACAGGAGAGTGTGGATACTGGTTTCGCCAGATGGGGAAGACATCTTGCTACTTAAATTCCACAGGGGCCATGTTCACACATCCAACATCAGTGGGTCCTTGAGCCCATAGATGTGGTGGACAGCTGGATAAAACAGGCTCAACCAGAACGTGGTCAATTAATTCTCTGCCATGTTATCTAGATAGCTGATGGTGTTCTAACATGGCAGAGTCAGATGCAGTAACTGCAATACAATAAATGTTAGTGAAGGGAGAAAAAGAAAGGGCTGGGACAGCAGTAGGTTGCTAATCAGTGGCTGCAAGGGAACGTTTTACAACTCCTCCCAGTTCTTTAGTCCGATGACTTGCAAGGTGCAAGGTGAGGTACAGCTTCATCAGACATTTCATAAATGTTTTTAGAGGAAATGGTCCATATTTTCCCTTCTAAAATATTCCTCAAACTGTTCCTGAAACCAATCGGTTTGTTTTCTCATTTCTCTCATAAAACAAAGTCACACGTGGCAGAGCAGGTTTTGGGCCACAAGGAGCAAGGCCCGAATCCAGGGTTTCCAGATAAGGAAACTGGACCTCACCCCAGCACCAGAAGGGGTTTCAAGCTCAATGAAGCCCTGATATAAGACTCCTCCTCCTCTTCAGGCCACAGTATGTGATTCAGGGCCATCCGCTGCATGCAATGTGGTTCCATCTGGAAAAGTCACTGTAGCTTCCAATGCAATCAAAATGTCTCTGAGTAGATTCACAGGTGTGTCAGGTGAAATAACAAATGAAGGCAACAGTTTTTGTTTTCCAACCATTGTGTGAAGAGGTGTAAACACAGCCAGAGTCTGTTTCACCCCAGAGAATCCCATCAGAGAAGACATTTTATTAGATGGAGGAATATTCAACGTGGAAAAAGTGGCTTTAGTGTTCACAAGAAATAGCAATGTGTCCCTTTAATTCCACTGGAACAATGGGTTCTGCCTTTTCACCATTGTCTGGACCTCTCTGTGGGGTGTGTCACTGTGGTATGAGTGCTGCATTGTGCTGTGACAGGAGATTGTTGTGCCAGAGATTGATGCAAGGATGGAGGTGCTCCTTCTGGGTGTGCCCCATAGAGCTGGCGGTGCTGCGGGCCCAGTGATCTGTCTGCCCACATAATAGCTAGGATGAGGAACCCGCTCCTCCCTGTCCACCCCTTCGTCCGGCCCTCTTTTCGTTTGGAAAGAGGGCCGGACGAATGGGTGGACGAAGGGGTGGACAGGACGGAAAATATATGATAATGTCAAACTGTGCTGGAGGGAAAGACGGTCAACCGATGGGTTTTACTTGAGTAAAATGAATGCCGAAAAGTAAAGTGATGGAATAAAATAAAAATACCAATGCTTTGCTGTGCAGTATTTTCAAGAATGCCATGACTAATATTCAAATGCTCTGTTGTTTTTTGGATGTTTTGGAAGATCCTCGGGGAACAAGAGGATCAGAAAGCACAAGTATTTAAAAAAGTATTGCAAACGTAGTGCAATGTAGTGAGTTTAAGTCCCTGGCCACTATAATAAGCAGCAACAAGCACACCCCAAGAATTTGGATGTGTACACAAACAACGAAAAGGAGAAAGGTTAGAGTGTAGGAGTTTAGGCTCCTGCAGGTGTGCATAAATCTACGTTCTTTAGCAACATAGAATTTTATAGTAATATTAATAAAACCGTGACCTTGAGGCAAACCTAATTGTGACTTCTTAATACAATGAGGTTAATTAGAAGTGGTAATGTTGGGCACATTTCCAGGAGACAGGCCAGTTTAGAAAAGTAAGATTGTCTATCATACTCATAGTTAGCATTTGAGCATCAAGGAAGATTAACTGAACCAGATATGCCATATTAACGATCACAGATCAGTTTATGTTTCAGTTTCAGTGGCTGCATCGAGGATGGTCTTCTTTATGTATTTCATGGCCTTCAAGGGATCCAGAAACTCTTTACTGTCCTCTTTGTATGTAATTTTGAATCTTGCTGGATAAAGTAAAACAAAGCGCACGTCACTTCGTCCTTGTAAAGCTTTCCGTACATCCGAGAAAGCGGCGCGCGTCTTGGCCACGCTGGTGCTGTAATTTGGGAAGATTGCAATTCTTTTACTGTTGTAGGTCAGCGGGGCTTGATCCCTGGCTCTCCTCAAAATGTCAACAGAGTCTCCATCATAATGTAGCTTGGCGATGATCACACGGGGTCTTTCTGCATCTCCGGGTTTCTTAGGTGCAGTCGTTCGGTGCGATCGGTCTACTTTCACATCCCTATCCATCCGCAGCATTTCTTTAATAATTTTTGAAACCTCTTTGAGGCTGGTGGAGTTCGGCTGTTCCTCAATGCCGACTATACTGATATTTCCGCGACTCATCCTCCCTTCCATGTCCTCGCACTTGTCCCTTAATTTGACCAGCTCACTCTGAAGTTCAGCAACGGTAGTCTGCAATGTGTTTACCTCGTCAGACCACGTAGACAGTCTACCTTTCATAGCTTCAATGTCTCTTTCGATAGAGAAAATTTCTGCTCGCATAGCGGCAGCAATGCTGGCTATTTCAGCCATCACAGCGTTGATGTCAGCTCTGAGGGTGGTGAATTCTTCAGACAGAGCACTCCTCATAATTTTGTAAATTTGCCCTCTTATAGAGGTTAAAATGTCAGCTTTTATCTCCTCACTCATACCTGGGCTCTTGGAGTGTGCTTCTTCATCTTCTAGAATGCGCTGCCTCATGGATCTGGAGCTAGCCGTTAGCTTTGAGGCACTACCGTCATACTTGAATTTACGAAGTTTATCTGCCATTTATCGAGGTATGTCAACTGGAACCAACTCTCTACAGTCCAAAACTATTATCAATCCAGTTTAGGTCACCTTTAGTAAGAAGTTGTCGTTTTCTTAAAACAAAAATGTTTATAAACCTGCAGGAGTTCTGAGATAACCGTCTTTACTCAATCTAGGCTCAATAGCACGCTCTAATAATCTTTTAAGGTCATTGAGAGACCCTCCATTTTAGACAAGAGGATTCTGCCAAAGATAGATAGACCTGTCTGTAACCATCCATCCATTATCTTCTGCTTATCCAGGGTTGGATCATGGGGGCGGCAGCCTAAGCAGAGAGACCCAGACTTCCCTCACCCCAACCACATGGACCAGCTTGTCCTGGGGAATCCCAAGGCGTTCCCAGGCCAGCCGAGAAACATAGTCCCTCCAGTGTGTCCTGGGTCTTCCTCTAGGCCTCCTCCCGGTGGGACGTGCCCGGAACACCTCACCAGGGAGGCGTCCAGGAGGCATCCTAACCAGATGCCCGAGCCACCTCAGCGGCTCTACTCTGAGTCCCTCCCGGATGACCAAGCTTCTCACCCTATCTCTAAGGGAGAGCCAAGACACCCTGCAGAGGAAACTCATTTCGGCCACTTCCAACCTTGGCGGAGTCCAACCCTCACCGGAAACGAGTCCGACTTACTCCCGGCAATGCAGACCAAGCTCTGACATCGGTCCTACAGGGACCTAACAGCCCATATCAAAGTGCCTGGTAACCCATACTGGAGTACCCCCCACAGAATTCCCGAGGGACACGGTCGAACGCCTTCTCCAAGTCCACAAAGCACACGTAGACTGGTTGGGCAAAATCCCATGCATCCTCCAGGACCCTGCTGCGGGTGTAGAGATGGTCCAGTGTTCCACGGCCAGGACGAAAACCACACTGCTCTTCCTGAATCCCAGGTTTGACTATCTGACGGACCCTCCTCTCCAGAACCCCACGAATAGGGGACCCGATTGTGATCGGTACATACTGCTGGACGTCATGGTGAGCTGTCCCTGTTGGATATTATTATTCCTGTGAGATGTGTCTGCTGAAGAGGATACGTTTAATTGATGAGACCACCATTTATTCATTGAGCTTGCTTCATGTTTGCTGGAGAACCTAGTGAGTTTTGAAGATTATCTTTCAGTTTCTTTTCTTTCTGCTCTCGGTGGAGGAGGACGGTTTTTCTCTGTCTCCCGCACCCCTCCCATATCTGCCATGCTTCAGCTCTGTGTCTTGTCTTCTTTTTGCATATCTTCCAAATTCTGAGTTATGGATTTGGTCAGCTGGTCTCTCAATGCAATTGATCAAATTTTCTCAACGAGAAGACAGGGTGAAGGAGAGCCCACTTGTCCGGGCGGGACGTTTTTCTCTGGATACACAATGGACTCCTGGCAGAAGTGGAGGATTGTGTGTCTGTCGATAATGTCAGATCGAGGATGTGGAAGATGTGTATAGATGTTTGATATCAGGATTTCTGCTTTTTGGAGTCAGCGGTTACCTGGCATATCGAGAAATTCAGAGAATGTCAGCAGCTGTTCTGGCAATTGTGAGGCTGCCTGGCATGTGTGATGGGACTGAGACTGAGATGTTACGTTAGCTGAATTGCAGACTGGATGTGATCCTTACACAGGATCGCGGGCAGGTTGCGGTTCCTGGACTCAGGGGTGAAATGGGATAAATCTTGGAGAAAGTTGTTCGCTCGGATCTGGCAGAAAGACCAGGAATTTGGCTGTTTGGATTCGCCTTTGAGAAGCACCAGCGAGACTCTCAAGGCTGACAGAAAATTAAGAGTCAGCGTAACCCAAATAATTGTTGTTTTTCTGAATCTGGCTCCCCTGCACGGCCTTGATGGCTGGCTATCTTCAACTTCTCCTGGAAGTTATGTAAACATGACACTCTGCTCCCTCTGCCCCCTCCCTTCCCTGAGGACATCTGTGGACCTGCTCAGAATGGCCGGTTGATGAATATTCCAACATACCATCAAGGACAATGGCCTCTGTGACAGTGCTTCATGGACTTACTTGCACACACTCACTTGCACACACACACATGCTCAAGATAAACATATGCACCCCCTCACACCACCTTCACCGTTCCCGGCAAGATGTTGTTTTGTAAAATCGTTGCTTCTTTGTGCTGAGGTTTTTTGCAATCTCAAACTGTATCCTGCTAAGGATAAAGTGTGAAATATGATTTTTTTCCTCTACTTACCTAATGTGGCCTCTTTTCTCATCTAGCAAGGGCAGCGTCTGTGAGTGGTGTAGAATATAAACTATTTATGTGTGTAACTGGCATGTGTACATAGAGCATAGGGGGGTCAAGCTTAGGGAGTGAAGCATAGAAAGTGCAAGGTCCTTGGGGAGGGAAGTAGAGAGTCCAAAGTCATAAATTAGTGAAGGACAAGGAATCACCAATGGGGGAGAAGAAGACAGGGGAGAACAGCGCACAGAGAGGGCAAGGTCATAAATTGGGGAAGGAGACAAGGCTGGAGCCAGACAGGATAAGAACCAGAAGTACTCCTTATTTGGGTATGAGGTTATATTGTTGCAGGGGAGATATTTACAGACAGGATGATTGTGTATGTGTACTGCATAGCAGCGAAGGGTATATAAAGGTATTGTGGCCCCTCCAAAACGGACAACACACAGACGTTTCCAGGTACCAGTGTAAGTGTGTGTCCCCTCTCTGAATTCAGATTGGTTTTTAATAAACTTGTGGAAACGTACAACTGATCTCTGACTGAGGATTGTCCTTTGGGTGCCAAATAAAAGAGTCGGGGAGAGGTGAGGAGTATTGTAAGAGTTAACTGACGGCCAGTAAAGTTTTCTACCTCAACAATTGGTGCCGTGACCCGGATTTGGCACTAACTAAAGGATAATTAATTGACTACGAGGCAGACGTCGTTCTACAACACCACAGGGTCGACCCAAAATAAAAGGTAAGGAGATCTATATTTATTCTCCTTTTGCCTGCTAATAGTGTAGGTGGTGTTGTGGAATAGATATCTGTTTTCTCTTAAATTTACAGTCTCGATCAGTTTTGGGTAAAATATTTGTTGGTTGAAATAATGGCTTATGGTAAAGAAATAATATAGTGCGTAAAAATATTTGTTGATTGAGACAAGATAAATCTTAGCCGAGATACTTGAATGTTGAGGCTGTAACATACGTTTCACCGAAGATACTTAAATGGTGACGGTGTTGAAGTAAATAAGTTCCGGATTTGGCAATCCAAACTCAGTCCTGACGAGGACTGGGGTATTTAGGCTGGGGTTAATAAGGGCCTCCCTGAGGGATTGGGACGCCACAAAGTGGCCAGTAAATAAGTTCTGAATTTGGCAATCCAAACTCAGTCCCGACGAGGACTGGGGTATTTAGGCTGGGGTTAGTAAGAGCCTCCCCGAGGGATTGGGACGCCTCAACGTGGCCAGGAATAGGACCCCGAGACCCTGAACTGGCAGGTAAGGGAAGACAGTTGTGATGGACATTCTTGCAGTAAGCATTTCACAGTGTATAACCTTTTTTACTCCTCAGAAAGCCATTATCAGAGGTTTGATGGTTCAGACCCATCTTTAGGACAATGTCAGGAAGGGCAGTTAGGTCTGTTCCTAGATAACCTTGTCACTTTTGAACTTTTGTCGCATGGGTTGGACCCTGCGCCAAGAGAGGGGATTGTCAGAATAAAGTAACATGGGGCTCCAAAAGTTGTAGCACTCATGGGAAAAAAGGGTAGCTCAGACCTCCAGTGAGGAAGTCCAGGGCTGGAATGGCCCATATCAGATCCTACTAGACACCCAGGAAAGCTGCAGGAAAGCTCCAGCTCCCCCAGCTTCCTCTGGCTTCCAGGACAAGTCATCTTCCAACTGGATCATCCACGGCTGAAAGGTTTGAGGACAGCGGACCACCACAAGACAAAGAACTGTAAGCTGATCATTGGCGAGTGATTGAAGAGGTGGTTGAAGAACACTGTTCTTACAAGGGCACAATAATCCCTTGGGCAGTGCAACGTTATTTCAGAATCTACTTAAGGCCATCGCATTGCCTGAAAGTTAGAAATCATAAGGTCATTTGCCTCACTGCACACACACCACAGTGAGAGATTCTTTCCTCCCACTTTGACAGCGAGACTGACTCTGAGGAGGATATCTCGGATGCTTTTATCTAACTTTTATGTTTATTGCTTGATATCTATCATTATGGTATTATTACAAATTTGAATGTGTTAATTTCCACCGTTGTTTAGTAGGACTATGGAAGCCTAACTTCTAGCAAGTTAGAGTTCCTGTTTCTAAATATATTTCTAGAGGAGCTTCCTACGACCGCCCACCTGTATCAGACTGGTAACAGGGCAGCTTGAAGCCACTCAGGAGAGACAGCAGGATTTTTAGTTTTTTTAAGTTGTGTTTATAATTTGTATTCTTTGGGAAAAACTGTTTGCTTTCAGTACCAGAAGAAAGGACATTCCACTTCAAGGTCACGAAGCAGCTATATGGAAGATGGTTTGTTCTGATGCTAATGATTGGTATGCAAGTATTGTTATAACTCTTGTGTTCATTTTGGGAAAGGTACAGCAAAGACAATGTGTGGTTAATTTGACTAATAATACTCATCAGCGGATTCAAAGAGAGATTCATCACTTTTCTGACTACTATGATCATACTGATAATGTTTGGTGGCAACTGATGCATCGAAACTGTGAGGAATTATAGTGTAAGGGAAAGCAGAAATGCTTGTAGATTTTCTAGTGAGACTAATTAAAAATGTGCGTCTACAGGAACTCTTTATAGAATTCGGGGTATTAGAAATCCGATTAAAGATCCAGATATTTGTATTACACAGGAGGAAAGTACACCTTATTTCCTTGGGAAGACAGTAGGTTGCGAAGCTATTATATCTGTTTTATGTGCTTTAATCAACAGACATAAATTTGTGTCATGTCCTATCAGAACTGATCCTTATACTATTTCAGAATCTTTGGCTCCAGATCCTTTTGTGTTAACTTTTAATCTTACTGCTTTATCTGAGGAAGGTTTCACTGTTCTAACTACGGAGCAGCAGGCTATAAGAACTATGAGTTTGCAAACTAGAAGGGCTTTGGATTATCTGTTGACTGAGAGGGGTGATGGTTTTGAAGAATTTTCCTTTAGTTGTGATTATCTTGTAATCAGAAGAAGGGAGTGTGATGGACATTCTTGCAGTAAGCATTTCACAGTGTATAACCTTTTTTACTCCTCAGAACATCTGTGTTAGAGGAAGAAGCTGTAAAAGCCATTATCAGAGGTTTGATGGTTCAGACCCATCTTTAGGACAATGTCAGGAAGGGCAGTTAGGTCTGTTCCTAGATAACCTTGTCACTTTTGAACTTAAGAAGGGTTTGGGTCATAAAACACAGACTCTTTGCAGTTGAGATAACACTGTCATGTTCTGGTATAAATACTGTGTGTAAATGTTGATCGGGGCTCTGTTCAACTGACTTGCTTGGTGACAGAGTCATTCAAACGCTGAATGCCTTTGAATAAAACTTATAAAGACAAAGTCCGGGTTTTCTCTTGTTCTGAGTCAACTTCTACCCACTTTGATAAGAAAATTCCACAACACAGTTGAGATACTTAAATGGTGAAACTGTAATAATAAGATTAAGGAAAAGGAATTCCAGGGAGTCAACAGAGGGTTGATTCCTAGGTGTCAAACCGGGTTTGGCATCACAGCGGTCGGACCAGGAGAGATTGAAAAAGTCCCGCTGTGTGGAAGGGTTTAAGGCCCTCTGCGATTGTGTTAAATATGCTTTAATTTGGGAAGATAAGTTTGGTTTTTCACAGAGTGGACGTTTTTGGGTAAATAAGTTAAATAGTTTAAAGAGTTTCAAGTAAAACAGTTGATGGATGGAGATGAGAAAAATAAGAAACATAAGAAAAAGATTAAAAAGCACAGAGTGCATCAATTAAGGTGTTAAAGAGTTAAAACTTTCCTGCAAGAAGTTTTGTTTGTCTTAAATATTGCGATCAGTCGGAAAAGAAAGGAGTATAGTGCATGTTATGGTGGACAACTGACTGACTGACTGATAATATTTCTGTGTGCAAAATCTGAACCTATACTAAACTTCTCATCTGCCTCTCACACACACACATACACACATGTATGGGATTTGAGTGCAACATCTGCGTTTTTGAGTCTGGACTTTAGAAACCTGCCCTTCCCATGGCTACTCGACGCTTCTTCATCATGGCCTGAAGGAGAGAGGGTCTGCCTGCCTGCCTGCTGCAAATCACAATGTGAGTTTCCACCAGAACGAAACTCAGAAGTAGTCTGGCCCCAATGAGATGGACAACGATCCATGTTGCTGCAGAGCCAGAAGAGCGAAGCACTGGATTTATATTGAAATCACATCTTATGCGGGGAGAAGAGAAACAGGCCGGAGCAAAGTTCTTTCTCCCTCTTGGAGAAGTTAAAAGTGGACAAGGAAGGAGTGAATATCCCACCAACAGACCCGGGAAGGGCCTGGGTTGTTTTGGACTGATAAAGGACTGTGTGCCATGACAGTCTGACTCTGGAGCGATTAAGAAACTGAGGGGGGTAACGTACAAACACACACACATTTGCATAAATCTTTTCCTATTTTCTGCAACAAAGAACGCTTATTAACCGCTGCTCATGTGACACGCTTGCTTAACGTGGACAGATATAGTGGGTTAAAATATTATTTTAGGGTTAGAAAAGTATCTTCAAAAGGGTGATAACTTAACTCATTTGATACTTTCCAGTTAATTCTTTTAGAGAAACAAGTTCTCTTTCGTCATGGAATATTCAGGGTCAATTATTATAGTTATTAAAAGTTATTAAAAAGCAGAGGAAGTTACATCACCAAAACTCAGCAGTAACCAAGTGTTTCTATGTTATTCTCAGGACATATCTCATGAAGGAGCATTTTTAAAACCCATTGCATGTGTAACACCTGATGGGGTCTCTTTCAGCCATTGTTTTCTGTTGTCAGAGTTTGTATCCCATAAATCTAATGGGTAGAGACCACATTAAAACAGGCTTAGTTCTCCTGCAGATGGTCTTCATACAGTCGCTGACACAGTACTTACAGTTTGGTGCAGTTTATGTCCGCAAGTGCTAACTGACGCTTGTGGAAAGTACAAATTCATTGTTTTTCACAGCAGCGGCTGGGAAGAGGTTATATTAATTTATTTCTTCCCTCTTCTGATTCATGCAGCGTGTTGATTTACACTGTACCTTATATCAGGTCCTGACAAAAACTATGAAAGGCTTGGTTCTGCAGTTTATTTCCCTTTGGGGAAGGAAAGGAAACCTAATCAGTTCTGTGTTGCACAGAAATATTAAAACACTTGTTGTTTTCTAAGATATCACCAGCTAAAACCTTTAAACTTTTGAGAGTAATTGGTTTTGTTAAACACATTTTCCTTGGTAAAACAAACCTTTAAAATGAGAATGAAAACAATTGGGTTATTTTTGAAGGTAAGAAAGATTCTGATTGGACAGTGGTACCACACAAAATTAAACTAATCTCATGTTTCCTAAAAGACTCTGCATAGAAAAGGCCTTCGGAACCATGGAGTTATTTTCCACCACAGTACCAAGTTTTTTAAAGCATGCTTTTTCTTTATTTTAAAACAGATCTGTGTTTTTTGTTTTTGGCTTTTTAGCATAATGATGTCTGAAGTTTCTTATGAACTGGGCTAGGAACAAATATGATCTGAGGTAAATTAGGAGCTGTGAACTAGTGATTTTTAAATCTGATTATTGTCCAAGCAGAAATAATACACTAACAGGTCTGGGGATATTTAGCCAATCCTCTCTTCAATCTGCAGAGAGCTAACATCATTGTTCAATGGAGTAGTACTCAACCTGTGGTTCCTGGACTCCTGAAGCCCACGAGCCATAGATTTTGGGTCCATAAAATTATAATACTTAATTAAAGGTAAACCGATTACCTATTAAAACAGATCTAAGCCAATGATGGGTTCCAGTCATTTGGTGGCTTTGAAATGCAATAATACTCAAAATGTCTACTCTGGGGAACACAGATAGGGGTTGAAGAGTTTTGTTTTGGAACCAAGGTTAGGATTTTTATAACGGAATAAAGACAAGTAAAATCCTTCATTTTAGGAAAAGAAAAGAAATAAAGGCTCTCTCAATACTAAAGAGGATGTTCGGCTCAAACTCCAGTCTCATTGTTTGATTTCTTAGGGTTTAAAGATTAAAAGAATAACTAGGAATACAAAGGTACACAAGGTAATTTCAGATTACTAAGAGATAAAATATTGGAACATTTATCAGCATTTGGATTATTAAAGAGGGGTTCTAGTAATAATTTTCTCCCCAACTCTCAAAATTTAAATAGCCAAATTAAGGAAAATTATGTCTTCCCTTTGAAACACCATGTGGAAAAAGTCCAGTTTGGAGTCAAGCTTCTTATCTTAATTTCTGATTAAGTCAAACACTGCAGTTTTTGTTTTGTTTGGGTAGACCATAAAAATGTCAACGCCGGCTTAAAATACTTCTTTGCATTTAACCTGAGCAGAGAAATTCTTGAAACAGTACAAAGAATTGGCAAAAGGTTTCAGCATCAGTGAATTTGGATTCATTTAAGAGAAAACTGTTGCTGTGCTTCTAAATACTTTGAGATCTCTTTGGATTAAGTGCTCTAAGGTGTTCCAAAGTGTATGACCTTTAGGTTACCTCTCTTTCTTCAGAACATCTGTGTTAGTGGAGGAAGCTGTAAGAACCAGGAGCAGATGGGTCTGCTCATAAATAACGTTGTTACCCCTGACCTGAGGACGGTTCAGGGCCGTAAAGCCCAAACTCTTTTAAGTTGAGATAACACCCACATACTCTTTAAATACTGTGTGTAAATGTTGACACCACACTGAACCCAAAGACAGAAGAAGAGGCGGAATGATTGAGTTTTTCTCACTGGGAGTGGTGGAGCTTCCCTCCCACCCCAGAAGACACCGTTTGGTGGACATTTTATATTTTATGTTACATTTTGATGTTTCTGTATCTTTTTCAAGTTATGATTTAATTTTGTGTGGATGAGGACTCAGAGTGTGAATGCATGGACGCATGATGAGATGGATACATGTTTTTTAATGATTTTCTCTTTTACAGGTAGTACAGTAATATTTTTACTTATTTCTACTTATTTGTAGGACATTTTAGATTGTGAACTCTTTTATGAGAGTTCAAAAGGGGGATTGTAGAATATAAACTATTTATGTGTGTGATATTAACTATCTATGTGTGTAACTGGCATGCGTACATAGAGCATAGGGGGGTCAAGCTTAGGGAGTGAAGCATAGAAAATGCAAGGTCCTTGGGGAGGGAAGTAGAGAGTCCAAAGTCATAAATTAGTGAAGGACAAGGAATCACCAATGGGGGAGAAGAAGACAGGGGAGAACAGCGCACAGAGAGGGCAAGGTCATAAATTGGGGAAGGAGACAAGGCTGGAGCCAGACAGGATAAGAACCAGAAGTACTCCTTATTTGGATATGAGGTTATATTGTTGCAGGGGAGATATTTACAGACAGGATGATTGTGTATGTGTACTGCACAGCATCGAAGGGTATTGTTGTGGAATTTTCTTATCAAAGTGGGTAGAAGTTGACTCATAACAAGAGAAAATCCGGACTTTGTCTTTATAAGTTTTATTCAAAGGCATTCAGCGTTTCAATGACTCTGTCACTGAGGTTAGTCATTTAAGCAGAGCCCCGATCAACATTTACACACAGTATTTATACCACAACATGACAGTGTTATCTCAACTTCAAAGAGTCTGTGTTTTATGACCCCAGACCCTTCTCGGGTTCAGAGGTGACAAAGTTATCTAGGAACCCATCTGTCCTTCCCAACACATCATCCTAACTGTGGGTTTTAACCATTAAACTTCTGATAATGGCTTTTACAGCTTCCTCCTCTAACACAGATGTTCTGAGGAGTGAGGTATCGTAAAGGTCATACACTATGGAATGCTTAATAAAATAATTTCCATTACAGGTATATAAAGGTATTATGGCCCCTCCAAAACGGACAACACACAGACGTTTCCAAGTACCAGTGTAAGTGTGTGTCCCCTCTCTGAATTCAGATTGGTTTTTAATAAACTTGTGGAAACGTACAACTGATCTCTGACTGAGGATTGTCCTTTGGGTGCCAAATAAAAGAGTCGGGGAGAGGTGAGGAGTAATGTAAGAGTTAACTGACGACCAGTAAAGTTTTCCTACCTCAACAGTGGGCAGCAAAGCCTCGGTGACCCGTTCCCCCCTTTCTTGTGTCATGATGTATGTTTGGATGGGTTGTACTGGAATTCTAATTTCCCCTCGGGGATCAATAAAGTGTCTTTGAATTTGAATCTTTGAATTGAACTCATTGATATATGGTATTCTCTGGATCTATTCTTTTGAACTGCGGAAGAAAGCGGACAGACTGTGGCTGTGCAATTACCACACTAGTGGCGGCAAAGAGCAGTCTTTAAGCAGTTCTGGAGACAGAGATTACTCCATCTCTCTACTCTGCCCTCCACCCAATTAATAACGGGATTGTGTTTCTGCAACCAGGGAAACCCCAAAACTAATTGTGGAGAGATGGAAGAGACAACAAAGAACTCATCCCATTCATGGTGGTTACCAGAGGTGATGATGTGAAGCTGAGGAACTTTAAATCTCACTTGAGACATGGTTTGACCAGTGATGCCAGTGACAGAAAGGGAATTGTTGAGAGGCTGAGAGGGTATTTGAAGTTTATCAACCAGATCCGAGGAAATAAGATTCTGTTCAGCACCAGAATCAATAAAAGCGTCAACAGGAAACTTCTCTTGGCCAACAATAATAGTGACCGGAAAACACAGACGAGAGACAGGGGAAGAATGGGATATGCTCATCAAAGTCCCCTGACCTATTGACGAGCTCTCTCTTTTCCCTTCTTGGGGCATCTTGTGATAAAATGTCCTCCTTGTCCACAAAGACCACCCTCAAAGCGGCGTTGTCGTTCCTCTGGGGAGAGTTGAGTTTGACCAATCTGCATCGGCTCCGGTTCCGCAGATCCCTCTGAAGAGGAAGTGGGTGCGTCGAGGAAAGTGGTTCGAGGCGCCAGAGAGTGCTGCCACTGTGAATTGTAGTTCCTTTCTGTTTGTCTCTCTCTTAGACGTTTGTCAATGCAGATCGATAGGTTGATTAATTCATCCAGTCTTTCGGGTTCATCTCTCAAAACCAACTGGTCCTTTACTTGATCTGCAAGGGAATTAACAAAAATACCCTTGAGTGCCGTTTCATCCCAACCCACCTCCTGCGCTGCCACCTGGAAGTCGATGGCGAACTCAGCCAACGCTCTCCTTCCCTGTTTGAGGGTGAGTATCTTCTTAGCCGCTGCCTCCTGCTGGAGTGGTTGATCGAAGACTCTCTTGAAGTGACTGAAAAAAATGGCATAACTAAGAGACTCAACAGGGTTAGATGCCAAATAGGCGTGCGCCCAGCGCATAGCAGATCCCTTTAGCGAGGTAACAATATAAGTAATCTTGGTGGCAGCAGTAGGGAAAAGGGAGGGGGAACGACTAAATGCTAATTCACACTGGAGAGAAAAACCACCAAAGTTATTAGGATTACCATCAAACAGTTCAGATGGACGGAAGTCAGGCTCTCGGATCCCAGAAGATAGAATTGTGGGTGGCTGAGGATTCTCTAAACGAGCTGGAGGATTGGAAGAGGCAGGTGAGAGTTTGGTTATGATTTCGCTCAAAGCATGAACCATATCACCAAGTTCTGTGAGATGAGAATCCGTAGTCCTTTGTTGTTGCAGTAGCTGTTGAAGCATGGTTTCAGTAGATTGTAGGCGTTCTTTTAAGGAAGTCTGTCCATCATCTGAATTGTTCTTCGACATGTTAGATGGCTGGAACATACTATCATGAATTGCTTAGATAGTCGAATTAGAACAAAACCAGAGGATGAAACAGACTCAGCACACAGGATAAGATGGTAAATGAGGTTTATTTCTACTGTAGACTTTGTTTAAGGAATCTTGAGTTGGAGTTGTCCAGAAGCCAGAGGAGGAGGAGGTAAACCCATGTTGGGTTTATGATTATTGATTGATTAATCTTGATCAATAATTATAATTACAAATCATAATCTGACAAAATCAACTTTTTAACCAAAATCCTCATTTACGAATCGAGACCAGAGATGTTTCTGGAGCGCAGCTCCGACTGTACTCAGTGATGTCCTGATCATAAAACTTCCCCCCAACTCCTGAGCACAAAGGCTTCTAACTTTTGGCGGCAATCTAGCACAGTGAGGTTGAAGACAAAGGCAAAATGGTAAAATTCACCACGAGGTTATTTTAACAGTCCAGTCTTGGGTTGCGTTGACTCTCAGATGGTAAAACACAAGCAGATCTAGGAACGCGGCGGCTCCAGATATCAACATAACCCATCAAAGTTTCAATAAGCAAGGTTACATGCACATATCATTCAGAACACATGAGATCCTAACCAGCAATTCTGATCGCTCTACACCTCTGACCCTGCCCAGGCCTTCTAATAAAGAAATACAAGAGTAAATAAAAGATGGGTTTTACTTGGTGAAGCTTCCTTCTGGGTCAGCGAGTGAGAGGGAAAACGGGGGGGTTGAAGCGTTGTGCGCGTCCGCAGATACACTCCAAGAGAGCGGTCAGTCCCGTCCTTTGGTCTTCTTGACGAAAAGGAAAAAATAGGATCTGACCATCAGCAGTCGACTAGGGGTGAAACACGATGGCGGTTCGTTTCCTCAAACTCCGTGTTTTTATTTATGTGTTAAACTCACGTCTTCGATCGGCAAAGTGAAATTTCTGGCCTTCCTAGTCCGCAAACCTCAGTTATGAATTGTTCGTTGGCCAACGAGAGAGAGAAATAAATGAAGACTCCACGTGGGATCTCTTTTACTTCCAAGGACGCTCCAGTTGCGTAACCTTGTCAAGATTGCCAGCTGAAAGTGAGTTTTGAAAATGTCCGCCTTCCTATATAGCGTCTTGTGACGTCAGACTTGGGACGCCCCGTCATAACAGTCGTGATGCTTGACGGGATATGGAGGAGTGGACTGTCCTGGATACAAAATGGCCGCAAGCATCAGGAGGCCTGGTGTCTGTGCAAGTAGTCCAATATTCAGCAACACGTGGTCCAACACCCAGGAATCCAAGGAGAGAGAAAGAGAGTACTGGTGATGAGAATATTTACAGTGCAGTCCTTAGGAGGGAGTATTACCAGATGTTGGCAGGCAGGTAGGCAGATAGGCAGGTCGACAGGCAGACAAGCAGGCAGACGGATACTTAAACAGCATGTACTGCTGTTCCAACAGCTAGACAACAGTGATTAAATTTAAAAGGCAATTTCATAGACTTTTGCAGATAGGCTGTTAGCGCATCAGAACCTGGAACAAGTCTCTATCAGAACCAGACACAAACTCCATCAGAACCAAGAGGAAATCTCCATCAGAACCAGTTAGGAACTATCATGAATTACTTAGATAGTCGAATTAGAACAAAACCAGAGGATGAAACATACTCAGCACACAGGATAAGACGGTAAATGAGGTTTATTTCTACTGTAGACTTTGTTTAAGGAATCTTGAGTTGGAGTTGTCCAGAAGCCAGAGGAGGAGGAGGTAAACCCAGAAATCCAAGGAGAGAGAGAGAGAGTACTGGTGATGAGAATATTTACAATGCAGTCCTTAGGAGGGAGTATTACCAGATGTTGGCAGGCAGGTAGGCAGATAGGCAGGTCGACAGGCAGACAGGCAGGCAGACGGATAGGCAGACAGACAGGAGTCCACATAACTGAGGTTATGTTCCAGCAAAGGTCTGTATCAGCAGCTACCTTAAGAAGCCCATGAGCTCATTAGGAGAATGCATTGCAGCTGCAGACAATGAGCTGCCAGAACCAACCAGAAGGGGAGGAGCCGAGATCCTACAGGAACCTTCCATCAGAACCAGGTCCAAAATCTGTCAGAAACAGGAAGAACCTGTATCAGAACCTTGTCCAATATCCATCAGAACTTGGAACAAGTCTTTATCAGAACCAGACCCAAACTCCATCAGAACCAGGAGGAATTCTTCATCAGAACCAGTTAGTAACCCTCCATCAGAACCAGACCCAAACTACATCAGAACCTCATCAAAAATCCATCAGAATCAGATGGAAACTCTATCAGAACCAGGTACAAATCTTCATCAGAACCATGTACAAACCTTCATTTGAAACAGGTCCAAAGTCTATCAGAACTAGGTCAAACCTATCAGAACCATAAAGAAATCTCCACCAGGACCAAATCTCCTTCAGAATCAGGAGGTCCCGTCTATCAGAACCAGGTCTAACATTCATCAGATCCACACCCAAACTCCATCAGAACCAGGAGGAATTCTTCATCAGAACCAGACTCAAACTCCATCAGAACCAGGAGGAATTCTCCATCAGGACCAGTTAGGCACCCACTATCAGAACCAGGTCCAAACTCAATCAGAACCAGAAAGAAACCTCTATCAGAACCCGTTCCAAAATCCATCAGAACCTGTGGCAAATCTCCATCAGTACTGAGCCCAAACTCCATCAGAACCAAGAGGAAATCTCCATCAAAACACACCCTCCATTTCTGCTACTTGTATGACCCCTTCTCTTTTCCAATGGTTATAATCAGTCTGACAGAGAGAGGTATCCCAATCCTTGTGGTTTTTAGTATAACAATGACCATCAGTGGGACCCTTTGTGGGTAAATAAGCGCCGTTTAGAACCAGTTGTTGTAAATAAGCGCAGTTTAACTAAATAATCTGAACTGAAACTATCTGTGTAGTTATGCTGCTATAGGCTTAGGCTGCTGGAGGACCTAATGACCACTTTCACCCTCTTTGCTACATTCTCACACTACTCTCCAATTTTGCATTATTTGCTGTTATTTCAACTTTTAACCTTGTTCCCTCTATTCTCTTCCTAGAAGCTACACCTGGCCTGGCTCTGTGTTTACCTGTGACACCTTTCTGGAGAGGGGAATCGTCCGAGCTTCTGCTGGCAACAACTTAATGCTCACCCTCTACCGATGATCCATATAGCCCTGTCTTTTAGTGTTTAACCCTTTCTCTCTCCTAGACATGGCGATTGACTGAGCTTAACTGTAACAAACTCTATGTGCTCTCTTTCAGACTCTTACCTTGAAAACTGGCTCAGAGTTTATCTGTTCTTTCTTTCTAAGTGAAACGACTAAAGGAGCAACATCCATTAACATTTACTTTTCCTTCCCATAGAAAGTACTCCTGGATCAGTGCTTCTGTGTTCTTTTTGTGTCTCTGCTCTGTTCTCTCAAACTCCCAGTCGGTCGTGGCAGATGGCTGCTCACACTGAGCCTGGTTCTGTTGGAGGTTTCTTCCTGTTAAAAGGGAGTTTTTCCTCTCCGCTGTCACTACATGCATGCTCAGTATGAGAGATTGCTGCAAAGTCAACGCCAGTGACTGTCCAATGTCTCTACATGCTCATCCGGGATGAGGGAATGCTGCAAGTCACTGACTGGATGCAATCTGCTGGGTTTTCTTAGATAGAAAAACTTTTTATCCAATTTGAATAAAAAGCTAACTCTGACTGCACTGTTCAATGGTTAGGATTAATGTATGTACCTGACTGTTGTGCCTATTTGCTAATGTTAGGATTTTAGATTCTCTTTCTCCTCTCTTCTCTTAGCTGATGAACACATTGCCTTTTTTAGGACATTACGTGTTTGTTTTTGTTTCTTCAGATATTTGTTCTTAATTCACTCTTTTCAGAATTTTCTGTCATTTTTATATATATTTTAGCACTGGATTCAACTTCTTAGTCTATATTTTTGCATCAGTCTATGCTTTTCCAGCTCTTCTAGGGCAAGCTCTTTCCTGCTTTTTTAATGTTTTTGTCAGTTCTTTCAGTTCAAGAACTATTTCAACAAGTACTTTTGAGGTAACATCACCTTGTTATGTTGTTTTATAGCTAATAGTCTTCCTGCCAAAACAGATGACTGTTTTTCTTTGCTGTTTCTGCTATTTCTACTAATTTATCAGATTACAGCGGATATTCTGCTGTCAACCTTAGCCGCTTTCTGCCAGCTTTCAAGAGGAGTTTAGCATTTCTGTTTTCTTCTAATTCATTAAATTTCAGCAGATTATCTTTAGTCAATTTCAGCTTGTTTCTGCCAGCTTTCAGCTAAAAAATTCAGCTTACAGCATTCACACAGCATTTTCGCAGGAAATGCAAATTTTTCTAGTAGTTTTAGTATTTACACATTAAGATCCATTGGCCTATTAAGCCCCCTAGTGTCAGAATAAATTTTCAATTGGTTGAACTATAATTAAACAATGCAGTGGCCCAGACACTAGATACTGGAGTTAGATTTTAAGACTGGTCGGGTCGTGCCTTGATGTCACACAAGACAGTTGGGTCGGATCAGGCTCAAAGCTTAGTCTATTTAGTTGTAGTGGATACAAAATGTGGTTAAACGTAGTATAAAATGGAGGACTTGTATTTTAGTTGTTGTCTACTCTTTTGTGAAAAGAGAGGGACAAATAGCACATTGGTCTGCTCTGCCCTAACCTGCACGAGACGCACGTGTGGGCTGGATCTGCCCTGGGCCAGTGCTTGGTGTGGAATGAATATAACCCGACATGAACAAACATTTTATTAAAAGGTATTACTGCTACAGTCAGACAGTCATTCAGTCAGTCCATGCGGGGCACCACTGCACTCTCATGGAACGCTCAGTTACACCGCTCTCAGTCGGCGGTGGGCACAGCAAGGACTGACTGCAATTCAGTAGCAGTAATAACTTCAAAAAAATATTTATCCACACTGGGTTTCCTTCGGGCTCGCGCCCATAATTAAAGTCTACGGATCGAGCTCGGTTCGGGCTTTTTACGCCCACAGGCCCGGCCCGAGTCGGGTCAAGCTGGATTCACTGAGCCTGATCTATACTCCTGAGTACTGCTAATGTGGGCACACATTAACTAGACTGAACTCCATGGTGTTATTTAAAAGTTTTAGGCCTATAAAATGACCCTCCATCATTATCCCGAGGCTATTTGCGCCAGGACGCCATCTTCTCGCTGTGCTTCCCTATTTAATGCCTGAAGTAAATGTAGTGAGGGCAAAATATAAAGATTTTGAAACCACTGATATTGAAAAACCGATATTTTTGTAATATCTAAACACATAGTTCAGACATAGCGTACTTCAACAGTTATTAATGACGAGGGGAACAGGCAACAACAACACTGACCAACAACAAGGACCAACGATATGAACCAACAACATGGACCAACAGCAGAGAGCAATGACATTGACCAATCACAGAAGTTACAGATGTGCAAACAACTACATCAACCAACAACAGGGGGCAACAGCGTCATAAAACAAATGCAAGTTAACTGGAAATGAATTGGCAAGATTGCAGTGAGTAATAACCACAGCAGCAGCTACAGACATATGCAACACATATGTGCAACATTTTCATCAAACACATATGCATCATAGACATATGCATCAAACACATATGCAAGATGGACATATGCAGCAAACACGTATGCAACATAGACATATCCATGCAGCAACAACACGTGGCAAAAACATCAAGACAATAGACATCAACCAAAGGATCCCTCTGCTCAATTGCAGAGGTGATGAGGCGCACCATCAGAGAACGAATGTATGGTACACAACAACATCCACAGGTCACCATTATAGCTACAAATACTGCAATAGAAATCATCAAATACATTATCAAACCCTTCCAGTGTCCAAATATGCCTGTCATCCACCCCTCCAGGGGATTATCAATTCCAGAATGTTCATGCATGGTGGCAGAGAGGGTCTTAAGTCCCTCTAAAGCCTTTGACACTGAACCGTCCGGTGCAGTGTTATTTGGAATGAAAGTACAACACATATCTCCAAACATGGCACACACGCCCCATTTTTCAGCTAACAACATATCCAATGCCATCCTAATTTGAACTGCCATGAGGGAAGTTGGGGCCAATTGTTCAGATAAACCTTCTACAGCGTCTCGAGTTAGATTGGCCAGATGCAAAACATTATAATTAATATAATTAATGCGGTCTACATTTTTGTTTGGCGTTACTGGGAACAAGGCAGCTATAATAGGGATGTTTTCAAATCCAGCTGATATTTGGTCTGCAAGTTTATACTCATTTGGGACTCCTCGCGGAACTCCAATTGCATCTATATAGGTGGGGGAACCCTGATTCAAGTCAAAAGTGGTTGAAGCGCTTCTTTTCATAATATGTCTTCTCCTCCTACGAGTGAGTGCCAGTGCCTTATCTTGTTGATATGTCACAGAGGTAATATTAGGACCAATTAAAATCAACGGGGCCTGCAATCTGACCATTGCACATACTCCTATGGTGTTATTCGGTATATTAGTGAGAATCAGAATCAGAATCAGAATCAGAATCAGAATCAGAATCAGCTTTATTGCCAAGTTCGTGCATACAAACAAGGAATTTGACTCCGGTACACTTTGCTCTTTTGTTCTGTTTTTGCATTGCAGAATATACAAATTTACAATTTACAATGTACAATATACAATGTACAATGCAATATTCTGCATTACAGAATATACAAATTTACAATTTACAATGTACAATATACATATATCTAATAGAAAAGGTGCATTTGCAACATCTGTATGCTGTTGTTCTGTACTCTATTGAATGTTCATCAGAGAAACAGCCTGGGGGAAGAAACTGTCTTTGTGGCGGCTGGTTTTAGTAAACAGTGCTCTGTAGCGGCGGCCTGAAGGTAAAACTCTAAACAGTTTATGTGCAGGGTGAGTGGGGTCTGCAGAGATTTCGGCAGCTCTTTTCTTGACCCTAGACCTGTATAAGTCCTGGATGGAGGGAAGGTCAGCTCTGATTATTCTCTCTGCAGTCCTGATTATTCGTTGCAGTCTGGACCTGTCCTGTTTTGTGGATGAGCCAAACCACACTGAGATGGATGAAGACAGGACAGACTGAATGATGGCAGTGTAGAAGATGACGCAACAGCTCCTGTGGAAGGTTGAACTTCTTGAGTTGCCTCAGGAAGTCCAGTCTCTGCTGGGCCTTCTTTCGAACAGTGTCTATGTGCGAAGACCATCTCAGGTCCTCAGAGATGTTGGTTCCTAAGAACCTGAAGTGGTCCACGGCCGATACAGTGTTGTTGAGGATGGTGAGGGGGGTGTATGGGGTGGTGTTCTCTGAAAGTCCACCACCATTTCCACAGTCTTGAGTGGGTTCAGTTCAAGGTAGTTCTGACCGCACCAGTGTACCAGCCGATCCACCTGCTGTCTGTATACAGACTCATCACCGTCCTGGATCAGTCCAATGACAGTGGTGTCGTCTGCAAACTTAAGGAGTTTCACAGACGAGTCCGATGAGGTGCAGTCATTTGTGTACAGAGAGAAGAGGAGTGGGGATAGAACACACCCCTGGGGGGCACCAGTACTTATTGATCTGGATCGGGAGAAGATGCTCCCCAGTCTCACCTGCTGCTGTCGGGGTCTGTCAGGAAGCTGTTGATCCACTGTCTATATCCTCCACAGAAGTAATATAATCCTGATCGTGCCCAAAGTCCTATCACTTTTCCAGACATGGTGGTATTACACCAGTCCGAGGGAATTTGTCCTACATTCACCTTTGGGGTGTTTGAGGTGAACTTGAAACAAGAATATGTCCCATTCAGCCTCTGGGGAGTGAATGGTCCTGTCTTGGTATTGTTTGGGATGGGTGGAAAGATGCTAGCTAGCATGGTACAGTTGGCTGGGATGGCTTCTTTAGTTAGTTGTAACATGCAACTGTACCCCCAAGCATCTTCCGGATATAAAGGGGCTGGGTCAGTGGTTAAGTGTGGCCTTGCAGATGCACATGCAATGCAGTCAGACCTACTTTGTTCCTTTGCAGTTTGGGTCATCCATTGCAACCAAAGATTATCATCTGTGTAACCTGTGGCCATCTGGATTATTTCTAGAGGCTGCAGGGTGGAGTAATCTACTTTCATCACCCCTTCTAGTTGGTCTTCTGGTTCTGGGACTGTAGAAGTGCTGGCAACCTGTACCTGAGGAGTTGGTTTATTTAAATTGACTTTGATTAGTACCTGGGGGTCGGTCCCTGTTACCTCTACCCCTAGAGTGAAATACATCACCTCATCCCACTTGTGAGAGATGCGATGCAAACCTTCTTGTAACGATTTTATGGACAAAAATAGTGGATTTTCACCCCCAAGTGTGTTATATGTCACCGCTCGTACCAGGCTGATTTGTTTGGCTTTTCTCGATTCCGTAAATTTATATATGTCAGGGTGGGTCTCCACCTACCCGTATACCCCACTGCATGACCCCAGTTTCCGCATAGCTCGTTTCCCCCATATAAACTCATGGTCCTGCCTGCAGCGCATTGGGTGGACACGTCAAGATTGGCACACAAATACACATTATACCCCAACCAGGCAGTCGGATTCTTCCCACACTTCATGACATCACACAGGTCAAACCGAAAAGTGGTAGTTGCTCCTAACGTGTAATTTAGTTCTAATCCCCCATAACGCTTAAGGCATACGTCCTTGGATGGAATTACCCTAGACCTTTTGGACACCTTCCCGGAGTGGTTTTCAGAACATGTCTGGAATGGAAGTTCACAAAAATACCATAAAATAAACATAACAATGAATACTGAGAGTAACACTCCACCTATGATGAAACTCCTACAGAGTCTAGTTCCCTTACTTTGGGCACTCTTTTTTTTTTAAACTTATGAAACTTAAAACATAAACATATACAGTTAAATCATAACCTGAAAAAACATACAAAAAATCAAAATGTAATATAAAATATAAAATGTTTGCCGAACAGTGTCTTCTGGGGTGGGAGGGAAACTCTACCACTCCCAGTGAGAGAGAAACTCAATCACTTCCGCCTCTTCTTCTGCTGTTCTTCTTCTGTCTTCAGCTCTCAGGGCAGACTGACCCTGGGCTAATTACTCTCACCCGGGGATTACTCTGCCCCTTCTTGGGTGAGAGAAGTGAGATTATTTTCTCCTGTGTTTTCACTCAGATCTTCCTGGACCTGAGAAAGGGATTGTTGAGGTGGTTCTGCTCCTGCACACTGGCTCCAGTAATACCCTTGCCCTTCAGCCTGACTGCATGGGTTGTCCTCTCTGTGACCTGAAATGGACCGGTCCACCTTGGCTCTGACCACTTTCTTTTGATGACTTTCAGGAGGACCCACTCGGCTTCCGATGTGGTGGTTCCAACCCTGGTCTCTGGTTCTGCTGGGATCTGTTTGGAGAAAGCTGTAACAAGACTGTGGAGAGATCTGTAATAATCACGATGAGACATAGATTGTTCACACTCAGTGAGAAACGGTAACCTTGTTTGTGGGCCTGGAAATGGCCTCCCTGTTTGCAGCTCATGTGGAGTTAAACCATGTTTCTGATTTACAGAATTCCGTACAGACATCAGAGCTAATGGCAAGGCCGTAACCCAATTCATTTTAGACTGTGCACAGATCTTAGCCAATTTGGTTTTAAGGGTTTGATTCATTCTTTCAACCTTCCCCTGTGACTGTGGATGGTACACAGTGCCAAATGAGTGTTTCAGTCCCAGAAATTTTTCCACTTCTTTGAGTTCCTCATTTTTGAAATGTGTTCCGTTGTCAGACCTTATTTTAGCTGGAAAACCGTGTCTAGAGATATAATGATTTATCAAACACTTCACCACAGATTTGCTATCTTCCTTTTTTGTAGGCCACGCCTCTGGCCATCCAGTAAATGCATCCACACACACCAACAGATATCTGAACCCATTTACTCTGTCAGTCATGTCTGTATAATCAATGATAACCTCTTTTCCTGCTATTGGGTCTACTGGGAACTTTCCAGGTGCTGGCTTCAAGGTTGGTCTAACATTGAACTGCCTGCACATCTCACATGAATTAATCCAATGCACTGCCATTGGTTTCAAAAAAGGGTGCCACAAGATTTTTCCACATTTGCATTGTTCCCACATGTCCTATTCCGTGTGCTTCTTCTAGGACTACTTTGGTAAGACCTGGTGGCAAAATGGGACATCCGTCTGGGCTTCTCCAGAGACCATTCTGATCCTCTAAGCCTTCCAAACTGATTTTTCCTCAGGAGAGGCCCCCTTTTGTAATTTCATTACTTCTTCCAGGGTGGGTTCTGGTGTCCACCCTGCTTCTGAACACAGCATTATGTGCCTGGGCTGATATCCTGCACACTGTTTAGCAGCCTGGTCAGCTGCCTGATTCCCTTGTGCTACTCTGGTGTTACTGCTGTCATGTCCTCTGCATTTAATGACGGCTACTTCTTGAGGGAGCAACAAAGCTTCAGCCAACTTTCTCATTTTCTGTTCATGTTTAATGGGTTTCTGTCCTGCAGTTCTGAATCCTGTCCTCAGCCACTGTTTGAGTTCTACATGTACTGCTCCTGTAGCGTATGCGGAGTCTGTGTAAATGTTAACCTTCTGTCCTGCTCCTAGTTCCAGAGCAGCTATCACTGCCAAAACGTCTGCTCTCTACGCTGATTGTGCATCTGTCAGTTCCTCTGCCTGTACTGTGACAAAATCTGTCCCTGTGTCTTCCACCACCGCATATGCTGCCTTACGTTCTTCTGTGTCATGTCTGAAGCAGCACCTGTCTGTGTACAGGTTTCGGGATGTACTTTGTAGATCTGGTCTGATTTTTTCATTAAACTCCACTTTTTCTGCGCAGACATGTGGTGTACCGGTAGTTATTCTATCTGCCATGTTTATCCCTTCATGTGTGTATGTGATGTTTGGGGCCTCCAGCACCTTACTCAGCCTCTGTTGTCTCAGTGGTGAGAGTGTGAAAGCCTGAGAGTTCACAAAGACCACCACACCTTGTGATGTCAATATATTAAGAGGATGTCCCATCACTACATGAGCTGTTTTTTGAATTATTTTAGCCATCCCTGCTGCATGTCGGGTGCACTCGTGATGTCTTTGTTCCATGTTGTCCAGCATTACACTTATGTACATGAGGACTGTCCTAACCCCCCCTTTTTTCTGGAACAGCACACCATTTGCTGTGTGTGCTGTTACAGAAACATCCAGCTGAAATGGCAACGTGTAATCTGGGTGTGCCAAATGTGCAGCTTGCGAGAGGCTGGTTTTTAAGTTAATGAACGCTTCTTCAGCTTCTCTGGTCCATTCAAGCAGGGCAGTGAGGTTTCTCATGCCCTGTTTTTTGACAAGATCTCTAAGGGGTGCAGTGAGGTCGGTGTAGCCGGGCACAAAAGATCTGCTATACCCTGTGAGCCCTAGGAAAGACAACATAACCATAACTTAACCAGGAGCGGATTTGGGTGGGACAAAACTGCAGATTGGTGAGCTGGGGACATCCCCGTGCCAGGTTGGGCAACAACTCTGCCCAGAAAGTCAACCTGGCATCTGCAGATCTGGAGTTTGGCTTTGCTAACCTTGTAGCCTTTTTTAGCCAAATGCGACAGGACAATTGCTGTTGCCTCTAAGCATTCATCCACAGTGGGTGTTGCGAGGAGAATGTCATCCACGTACTGAATCAGAGTGGTGTTTGGTGGTAATAGGCAATCTTGGAGAGAGTCTTTTAGAACCTGATTGAAGATTCCTGGAGAAAGCGCGTGATACGAGTGTATCTATACCTATGAGATTTATAGGTAAATGCAAAAATGTCCCTGCATTCCACAGCTAAAGGAAGGCAGAAAAATGCGTTGACCAGATCAATGCAGGTAAACCAGCAATGGTCAGGGTTAAGATTTGTCAGAGCCACATAGGGATTGGGCACGGGAACGGTAGGGGTGGCCAAAGCTGCATTTATGGCCCGTAAATCATGTGCCATGTGCCATTTACCTGTCCCTTTTTTCTCCACCGGCAAAATGGGTGTGTTCCATGAAGAGGAATATGCGGACTCTAAAACACCTGAGTTCCAGAGGCCTTCCACTGTATCTTTAATGCCTAATTCTGCTGCTGGTTTGTGAGGGTCAAGTGAACCTCGGCCACCACTCCTTCTGGTGCTACATAAATGTCTGTGGTGGCAATGTCCCAGTGTGTACCCTCTAACTCGTCAGCAAAGCTTTCCTGGTAGCATTCACAATTATTTCTATCATAAAACAAGGTGACATGCGGAGGGTCAGGAGGAGGTACATAGGGCGCCAGAATGGAGACCCAGGATTTCCACCGATGGAAAGCCGAGAGAATGCCTCTGTGCGCAGTGGTTTCAGGTTGCAGCAAAACCCAGTATATGTCAGCCATTGAGTCCTGCAGTGGCTGGAGGAGGTACTGTCCATGTGAAAAAGAAGTGTTATTGCCACAAAATAACTGGATGCCATTGGGCAGGTAAACCTGCAGTCCATCAGTCCCGCATAAAATGGTTGCTCCCAGTTTTATTAACATGTCTCTACCCAGTAAATTTACTGGTGTGTCAGTGGAGACTAGATAACTGTGATTCAGTGTCTGTCCACCAATTTCAGTCTTTAAAGGCTTGGTATATGACAGGACCTGTTTTGCCCCCGAGAACCCCATGACAATTGTAGTCCTGGTGGAGTGTGTTTAGAGGAGCCTGTTTGATGGTTGAACATGTGGCCCCAGTGTCCACCAGAAAATGAAGGCTATTTCCGGACACAGTCACAGACAGCAGGGGGTCCGCAGTCCCGCTGTCTTCTGGGGTCGGTGGGGACCTTCAGTAGTGCTCAGGCCAGAGACTAGGCTCGTCACAGGCCGGTAATTAGCTAACCCAGCTAACAGTAGTCCTCCGTCAAGGACTACTCTGAACCGCCACGTTCAAAAAATTACTATATTTTTCCACACAACACCACCTCTAAGTCTTGTAATTCTCTTAAAACAACATCCTATTCACCAGTGTAAATCCTAGTCAACATTTATAACACTCTTTTTCTCAAGTTTTGGCAGACTTCAGACTTAGACATCGGACACAATATTAATTTAGCCTATCGAAAATCCAAAAGCAGAGTTTGATTAAACAGGTTCTGCTTACCTTTTCTGTAGTTTTTGGCTAGCCCGTGTCTGATGTCTGTTGGTCTTCGTCAGTGATCCTAATTTTTTTACCTATTCTTCCAAATCCCGGACGAGCCTCCAATTGTCGAAGCCGTCTCTGCTTCTCCGGGTCCGTTGATTTGGGTACAGGTTTCAAAAGAGTGAAATAAACACAAGTACAATCAGCTTATGTTCGCCTCTGCAGAGTGAGAGAAAGGTGCTCCAGTCAAAACCTGCGAGCCCAACTCTGCTATCCTTTGTTTCCAGCTCGTTTTATTCAGTCTTAGGGGTGTGTTCAACATATACATATTTCATGTCACTCATGTATATAGCATAACATTTCCTTAGGCCCAAATAAGGAGTGCTTCTGGTTATTCTCTTCTGGCAAACTCATCCTCCCCTGTCTCCTTCACCCCCATCCTCCATCCATTTACGACCTTGCCCTCTCTCTACCCCTTCCTCCCTTGCCATTCAGCAAGTTATGACTTTGCACTTTCTATGCTTCTCTCTCCCTATGTTTTCACTCCCCTCTCCTCTATCTGCACACAGGTTACACACATAGATAGTTTATATTCTACATTACACACATAGATAGTTTATATTCTACAGTATCTTATATGAAACCTTACTTTTTAACAAATTTGAGGGATCGAATGCTTTCCTAAATGGGATTTTGCAGACAATAAAATTCTTATTCAGTTATCTAATTTTCACAAGCCCACATTATATTGGATACTTATTACAAACATTTTTCCATGCATACAGTTTTGATATAAAATAAATCTATTTAATACAAAACTGAATCAATATTTTATGAGAAATAGGTTCAAAATAAAAATAAGTTCTCTATGAGGTCATTTTAAAAATGTTTTGAGACTGAAATTAAACATTTATTTAAACCACTTTGTGGCAACAAAATTTAGTTGCAATATTAGGATTTGATACTTTTTCATAACAAAATAGCTAATCAAAATTCAGTCTTTTATTAAAATTTCAAAGCTTTAATGATTTAAGTAATATTAATGCCTTCAAAGATTTCTTTTGAGGTATCTGAAAATGTACCACCCCGTATTTATTTATTTTCTAGCTTTGTAAAGAAAATGTTTTCATATTCAGTACCTTACAGTGTGTTTTCTTATGCCATATAATTAATTGTATTCTATGTCAATGTTTATAATACTAAAATAATTAAAAACATGAATATAAAAGACCGACAGCTACGTGTTTGAATCTATACTGTTTAACAGACCATTTGCAATCGTCAACCGGACGAGAACTGTGAAGACTTTCCTCTGCGCATGCGCTGACCGGAAGTAACGTTCCTCACGAGCTGTGAAGAAGAAGAAGAAGAAGAAGAAAAAACCAACAGCAGCGGCAGCAGGAGAAGCCGCACTGGTAGTGTTCATGTGCCCATATTTGTTATTGTGCTTGAATAAAACAAGACGGCTTCCATAAACTGGAGCTGACACCTTTTAACACGATTTTCTGGGAGACCCAGCTTAAGTGAGTTCAGAACCGCAGCACCATTCTGTTTAGCGGTAATTGTTATGTTTTTAAAATCGTTGCTTTCATTTCAGTTGTTCTTCAAGCTCCTTTTATTAACTAAATTTGTAATGGCTTCCTAAATCCTTATCGGGTTGTAGGGTTTGGCTGATTCAGCTTGGAAGGAGGTGGTGATTCCTGGTGGAAATTGTTTTGGTTACAGAACTACACCGGAGAGCAACATCAATGCTTTAGTGTTGTTTTAGTATTCTTTCTATAATACAATTCGTTCTAAGATTGGAGTCTTTATATATATATATATATATATATATATATATATATATATATATATATATATATATGTATATATATATATATATATATATATATGTATATATATATATGTATATATATATATATATATATATATATATATATATATATATATATATATATATATATATATATATATATATATATATAATGTGTATATATATATATATATATAATGTGTATATATATATATAATGTGTATATATATATTTATACAGGTACTTCTCAAAATATTAGCATATTGTGATAAAGTTAATTATTTTCCATAATGTCATGATGAAAATTTAACATTCATATATTTTAGATTCATTGCACACTAACTGAAATATTTCAGGTCTTTTATTGTCTTAATACGGATGATTTTGGCATACAGCTCATGAAAACCCAAAATTCCTATCTCACAAAATTAGCATATCATTAAAAGGGTCTCTAAACGAGCTATGAACCTAATCATCTGAATCAACGAGTTAACTCTAAACACCTGCAAATGATTCCTGAGGCCTTTAAAACTCTCAGCCTGGTTCATCACTCAAAACCCCAATCATGGGTAAGACTGCCGACCTGACTGCTGTCCAGAAGGCCACTATTGACACCCTCAAGCAAGAAGGTAAGACACAGAAAGACATTTCTGAACGAATAGGCTGTTCCCAGAGTGCTGTATCAAGGCACCTCAGTGGGAAGTCTGTGGGAAGGAAAATGTGTGGCAGAAAACGCTGCACAACGAGAAGAGGTGACCGGACCCTGAGGAAGATTGTGGAGAAGGGCCGATTCCAGACCTTGGGGGACCTGCGGAACCAGTGGACTGAGTCTGGAGTAGAAACATCCAGAGCCACCGTGCACAGGCGTGTGCAGGAAATGGGCTACAGGTGCCGCATTCCCCAGACCTGGGCTACAGAGAAGCAGCACTGGACTGTTGCTCAGTGGTCCAAAGTACTTTTTTCGGATGAAAGCAAATTCTGCATGTCATTCGGAAATCAAGGTGCCAGAGTCTGGAGGAAGACTGGGGAGAAGGAAATGCCAAAATGCCAGAAGTCCAGTGTCAAGTACCCACAGTCAGTGATGGTCTGGGGTGCCGTGTCAGCTGCTGGTGTTGGTCCACTGTGTTTTATCAAGGGCAGGGTCAATGCAGCTAGCTATCAGGAGATTTTGGAGCACTTCATGCTTCCATCTGCTGAAAAGCTTTATGGAGATGAAGATTTCATTTTTCAGCACGACCTGGCACCTGCTCACAGTGCCAAAACCACTGGTAAATGATTTACTGACCATGGTATCACTGTGCTCAATTGGCCTGCCAACTCTCCTGACCTGAACCCCATAGAGAATCTGTGGGATATTGTGAAGAGAACGTTGAGAGACTCAAGACCCAACACTCTGGATGAGCTAAAGGCCGCTATCGAAGCATCCTGGGTCTCCATAAGACCTCAGCAGTGTCACAGGCTGATTGCCTCCATGCCACGCCGCATTGAAGCAGTCATTTCCGCAAAAGGATTCCCGACAAAGTATTGAGTGCATAACTGTACATGATTATTTGAAGGTTGACGTTTTTTGTATTAAAAACACTTTTCTTTTATTGGTCGGATGAAATATGCTAATTTTGTGAGATAGGAATTTTGGGTTTTCATGAGCTGTATGCCAAAATCATCCGTATTAAGACAATAAAAGACCTGAAATATTTCAGTTAGTGTGCAATGAATCTAAAATATATGAATGTTAAATTTTCATCATGACATTATGGAAAATAATGAACTTTATCACAATATGCTAATTTTTTGAGAAGGACCAGTATATACAGGGGTTGGACAATGAAAGTGAAACACCTGTCATTTTAGTGTGGGAGGTTTCATGGCTAAATTGGACCAGCCTGGTAGCCAGTCTTCATTGATTGCACATTGCACCATTAAGAGCAGAGTGTGAAGGTTCAATTAGCAGGGTAAGAGCACAGTTTTGCTCAAAATATTGAAAAGCACACAACATTATGGGTGACATACCAGAGTTCAAAAGAGGACAAATTGTTGGTGCACGTCTTGCTGGCACATCTGTGACCAAGACAGCAAGTCTTTGTGATGTATCAAGAGCCACGGTATCCAGGGTAATGTCAGCATACCACCAAGAAGGACGAACCACATCCAACAGGATTAACTGTGGATGCAAGAGGAAGCTGTCTGGAAGGGATGTTCGGGTGCTAACCCGGATTGTATCCAAAAAACATAAAACCACAGCTGCCCGAATCATGACAGAATTAAATGTGCACCTCAACTCTCCTATTTCCACCAGAACTGTCCATCAGGAGCTCCACGGGGTCAATATAAACGGCCGGGCTGCTATAGCCAAACCTTTGGTCAATCATGCCAATGCCAAACGTCGGTTTCAATGGTGCAAGGAGCGCAAATCTTGGGCTGTGGACAATGTGAAACATGTATTGTTCTCTGATGAGTCCAGCTTTACTGTTTTCCCCACATCCAGGAGAGTTACGGTGTGGAGAAGCCCCAAAGAAGCGTACCACCCAGACTGTTGCATGCCCAGAGTGAAGCATGGGGGTGGATCAGTGATGGTTTGGGCTGCCATATCATGGCGTTCCCTTGGCCCAATACTTGTGCTAGATGGGCGCGTCACTGCCAAGGACTACCGAACCATTCTTGAGGACCATGTGCATCCAATGGTTCAAACATTGTATCCTGAAGGCGGTGCCGTGTATCAGGATGACAATGCACCAATACACACAGCAAGACTGTTGAAAGATTGGTTTGATGAACATGAAAGTGAAGTTGAACATCTCCCATGGCCTGCACAGTCACCAGATCTAAATATTATTGAGCCACTTTGGGGTGTTTTGGAGGAGCGAGTCAGGAAACGTTTTCCTCCACCAGTATCACGTAGTGACCTGGCCACTATCCTGCAAGAAGAATGGCTTAAAATCCCTCTGACCACTGTGCAGGACTTGTATATGTCATTCCCAAGACGAATTGATGCTGTATTGGCTGTAAAAGGAGGCGCCAACACCATACTAATAAATTATTGTGGTCTAAAACCAGGTGTTTCAGTTTCATTGTCCAACCCCTGTGTGTGTGTGTATGTATATATATATATATATATATATATATATATATATATATATATATATATATATATATATATATATATATATATAATGTGTATATGTATATGTGTATATATATGTGTATATGTATATATATATGTTTGTATGTATGTATCTATATATCTATATATGTGTGTATATATATATATATATACGTGTGTGTACGTGTGTGTATAGATATATGTGTATAAATTTATATATATGTATACAGTACACACCAAAAGTTTGGACACACCTTCTCATTCAAAGAGTTTTCTTTATTTTCATGACCATAAATATTGTAGCTTCACACTGAAGGCATCAAAACTATGAATGAACACATGTGGAATTATATACTGAACAAAAAAGTGTGAAACAACTGAAAATATGTCTTATATTCTAGGATCTTCAAAGAAGCCACCTTTTGCTTTGATTACTGCTCCACACACTCTTGGCATTCTGTTGATGAGCTTCAAGAGGTAGTCACCTGAAATGGTTTTCCAACAGTAACAGTCTTGAAGGAGTTCCCAGAGATGCTTAGCACTTGTTGGCCCTTTTGTCTTCACTCTGTCCAGCTCACCCCAAACCATCTCGATTGGGTTCAGGTCCGGTGACTCTGGAAGCCAGGTCATCTGGGACAGCACCCCATCACTCTCCTTCTTGGTCAAATAGCCCTTACACAGCTTGGAGGTGTGTTTGGGGTCATTGTCCTGTTGAAAATAAATGATGGTCCAACTAAACGCAAACCGGATGGAATAGCATGCCGCTGCAAGATGCTGTGGTAGCCATGCTGGTTCAGTATGCCTTCAATTTTGAATAAATCCCCAACAGTGTCACCAGCAAAGTACCCTCACACCATCACACCTCCTCCTCCATGCTTCACGGTGGGAACCAGGCATGTAGAGTCCATCCGTTCACCTCTTCTGTGCCGCACAAAGACACGGTGGTTGGAACCAAAGATCTCAAACTTGGACTCATCAGACCAAAGCACAGATTTCCACTGGTCTAATTTCCATTCCTTGTGTTCTTTAGCCCAATTAGGTCTCTTCTGCTTGTTGCCTGTCCTTTGAAGAACCTAGAATATAAGACATATTTTCAGTTGTTTCACACTTTTTTGTTTAGTATATAATTCCACATGTGTTAATTCATAGTTTTGATGCCTTCAGTGTGAAGCTACAATATTCATAGTCATAAAACTAAAGACAACTGTTTGAATGAGAACGTGTGTCCAAACCTTTGGTCTGTACTGTATATATGTATATGAAAAAAAAGTTTTGTAACTTTGCATCCAACCTCAGCTCCTCGGTGAGAAATGAAAAAGTGACTAAATCAGTTTATTAAAGGAGTGGGTATCTGCAGAAAATTTGAATTCTGTTATAATTCTTTGTTTCTCTTTTTCTTCTTAGATCTGAGGTTCGTTCTTGTGAAAAGACTCCAGAGCACAGGGACCCTGTGTCAGTGTGTATTTGTGTGCTGGGCAGTGACACTGAAGCCATGGGACCAAGGAGAAAGACTTCTAAACTTCAGCCCTTAGTGAGCAGTATTGTGGAGGAGCAACCCCTGACAGCCTTTGAGCGCAAGGACTACATCAACGAGCTTTCCCATGAAGTTCTCTGCCATATATTCAGGTACAGAATTAAATATAAAGATCCTTTATTGTCCCACAATAAGAAAAATAAGGGGTACCAGCAGCAAAGTGAAAGACAAATGGAAACATACAGATACACATAAGGTAAAAACAAATACTGTACAATATGGGGAAAAATATTACAACATGAAAGAATAATACTGTAAAGTTATTAAAAATGGTATACACAGATTAAAAGAAATGTGCACTTGAGTAGGGGATCTAAAGATGCATCACATCTGCATGTATATTTGTGCAAGATATGGAAAAACTATGCAAATAACAGCAGGCATGTAAACACTTATGTCCAGATTGCGCCGGTGTGCTAGGGTTGCCGTTTGCCTCTGCCGACTGTATTGTTTTTCTCACTTGTCACAAGTGCAGGGTTTTCGGCAGCGCATTTCAGCGTAGTGGGCCACTACGCTGAAAATTGTCACCACTACGCTGAAATTTAAGCCGATACGCTCATTTTTGTATATCTGGGCTTCTTCCGTGTGGTTTTTATGTCGGCTATAGCGCTCCTCTGGTCTTTCCGTTTTTTTTTTATTTAGAAATTGAGGATGCTGTTTTTTCTGTTATATTTGACACCTCTCTTGCTTGTTTAAGGTACAATTACGACTCCTGCTAGGCACTGTAGGATATTTAATTCTTCCACTGCTGCTCTGTTCTCTTCTTACTGACACCTCTGAATTGTAACACCGGTCAATCTTGATATGTTCTACGTTGTGTTCTGTTGAAGAAAGGACCCAGACCATGGGCCTGGTTGGTTTTTAAAGCAGGTTGCTGGCAGAGGTCTCGTCTCAGGCAGACTAGCGCTGACTGCACAAATGGAAACAAAATTGCTCAGTAACATGCAACTCTTCCATACGCACACTAGTCAGCAGTCCCCTGTTAAAAGATAAGCATATGGAGAACCCCATAACTAGCTGAAAAGTGTCTGCTCTAAACTGGTGGAAAATGCACTTGTCTACTGACAAATGACTCCCTTCAGTGTGTTTTAGCACAGATAAACATTCACAACTGCATGTGGTTACATTTATGTCGTGTATTTCATGAAACGTGTTTAACTATTCCTATCTCTTCTCAGGCAGTCTAGCGCCAACTGAGAGCGATACAGTGCTGACGTCATAACTAGCACTCTGTTAAAGCAACATTAAAGGTAGTAATGCCAAACAGAAAACCCTTAAAATATAACACAAATTAGGGTTCTTCAGCGTTAATCAGGATTTGGAGAAGTTTCAAACACATAACCAGAAATCAAAACATATTTCCTACAATTGTTACATATACATGTATATAACCTCATATTTTACACCAGCTTTAAACAAATTGTTTTTGACAATGTCGTCCATGTTTGTATACTCCATGAATTAATTAGGCAAATGCATAACAATTTAACAGGTTGAAAAACATGCTACCAAATTTTCTAGAGGAATGAAAACAAATATTTTACCAAACCTCAACAAAAAGATCCTTAGAAATAATATATTTTTATTAACTACTCCCCTAGTAAATTTATAAGAAAGACCTATGGACTTAGGTGGGATGCCAAAAAGCTAAAATACCTCGGAGTATTTATTTCCCGAGATTTGGATGAGTTATTTAGTTTGAACTTTGTAATCTTACTAAAATCATACAAAAAGACTTGACAGCCTGGGCAAGGTTACTGTTGGATTTCACAGCTAGAATGGAAATAGTGAGGATGAATCTGCTTCCTCGATTTTTATATCTTTTCATGTCATTGCCTATTAGAATATCTAGCGCACAGTTTCATGCCTGGGACAGGTTGATCTCCAGATTTATTTGGTCCGGGACCAGACCAAGGATAAAATTTAAAACACTCCAAATTAATAGGGACCAGGGGGGTCTGGCCCTTCCAAATTTGAGGGAGTACTATTACGCATCTCAGATGAGTTTCATGGTCTGCTGGTGCTCTTCGGAAATAGAGACTGGATGGGAACAGATTGAACTTATGCAGGGTGGGGTCCAACGCCAAACACGACTGGGAGGTAAAATAGTTCAGACAAAAATGGGAATGGTATAGTTGAAAAGACGTTGTTAATCTGGAAAGAAGTGGTCGATAAGTACAGATTGGCAGATGTCACTGGACTCCTGATGTGGCCCTCCTGTAACTCAAACTGTCGGCCAGGAGAATTAGATTCCTCCTTTGTGGGCTGGAGAGATAGAGGACTTGTGGCTTTGTGCCAGTTTGTAGAAAGTAACACCTTTAAAACATTTGAGCAACTGAAAAGGGATTATAATCTCGAGAACAGAGATTTACTTAAATATTTTCAGGTAAGACATTTTTACAATACCAAAATAAAAAAAGGTGTTCCTCCAGAAGGTAATACTATTGTGAACATTTTTACAAATGCTCATACTCGCCTCCTGTGTAAAACTGTTTCCAAACTATATAAAGGGTTGCAGAAACATAATGGAAATAACACCTTGAATATTAAGTCTAAATGGGAAAGGGAATTGGGAGTAGAAATCACAGAGGGTGAATGGCTTTCAATGTGTGTGACACAACAGACATCTTTTTAAAGTTCTATCAATTGCAAGTAAAAAGGCAATTACACGGTCTTGGCTAAAGAAGCTCTCTCCCCAGCTGGACCATTGGCGGGAAGGCGTGGAGGAGATTCACTCTATGGAAAAACTGACATATCTTTTACATATAAAAGGACATTTTTATAACAAACTCTGGTCTAAATGGCATATAACAATGACATACAAGAGCAAGGAAGCATAACTAGGTGTACCACCTCGTAATTTTTTTTTTTTCTTTTCTCTCTTCCTACTTAACTAAGAATCAGTGCCCCAAGTTCTGTGTGTATTGTATGTCTCATTGTAATGAAAAATGTTAAATAAAGAGTATAAAAAAAAATAATAATGGTCGATGGTCCACTGGTCGATGTAGTGTAGAGTTAGGCTAAGATACGGCTCACAAGTCTGGCTGGTCCACAGACCTGTAGTTGTTGAAAAGTAGGTAACATTTGTTAGCTGCTGGGACATATTTTCTCTTACTGAAATGTACAACTACGTTAACGCTTTTTCTGCGAAAAAATGACTGGAATGTCATATTTGGCATCAAGTGTCTTAATAAGATTTTTGAATCTGGGTTTTCCACAACACTGACTGGAGCCATGTCTTCTGCGATATATTTTGTTACTGCGTCTGTGATTTCCCTTCAACTCATACTTTGTCTATCGTATGGGATGGTTTTTTCAAACGGAGACCCCAGTGTCATCTACTTCACAGTGTTCTTTGGTGTATGGGGAGACGCTGACATGCAGAGTTTACAACAGTCTTCCTTTTACATTGGATGACTTGTAGATAGTGAAATAAATTGTGGTACTGCTACCTTTTGCAGCAATGGTTTTGCGGCATGTTTTGCAAATTACTGCCTTTTATTTGACATCTTCCTTGTGAAAGCCAAAACCACTGCTATATTATTGATCCAGTGTTTCTCTTTGGAATTAGCTCGTCTGACTCCTCTTCAGTGTTCCCATTCACTTGCTCAGCTCGAACTCCTGGTGTCACCATATTTCTCGCATGCTTCTTGTTGCATGTGTGCCATGTAGAAACATTTCCGGTTTGGAGGAGGGGTTAGTGATGCGTTCGTAGCTTGTGGGTGAAACAAAACTCACATTGAATTAGACGCAGACGGCTTAATCTCGCCATGCCAATATGTACTCAATGGTCGCGATAGAGCCCTTTTAAACATTGTGCGCGGGAAAACACGTGATACATTGAGTGTGTTTGATATATCGCCCACCCCTTATTTGAGTAGAAGTAGTAGATGAAAACAAACTAAATCCAAATACGAAAGAGTTTGAAAATGTCTTTTGGGGCTACTGGAATATGGAAGAGGTGCATGTGCACAAGTACATTTGAACACTAAAGTAGCAACAGAAAACCTAATGAGATGGATTTTCTTCGTCTTGCTTTTTTTCTTCTCAATCAGCACAATACTGCCCCTGAAACAATCCATTGCAACTGCATGACTTTTTTTAGTCCGGTCTAAAAACAAATCTCTTAATGAAAGCAAACCGCGCCAACTGAAGGTGTGAACTTTCTCACTTTTACCAATCTCTGGACTGACCCTTGGATTGGACTGATCCTTGGATTGGCCCAGCAGTGTGAATGCCCGTGGCTAGAACACTGGGTTGGGATTACAGGAGCACCATTAGGGTGGTTTTGGACCTACTTGAGGGACAGACAATTTTGTGCTAATGTTGGTAATTTTTTTTCTACTTCAGCATCTCTCACCTGTGAGGGTCCTGCAGGGCTTGATGCTTGGGCCCGTCTGTTTTTATTGTATTTATTTCCTTTAGGGTTTATTCTGAAGAAACATGGTCTTTCTTGTCTATTGCCCCTTTTCCACTGGCTCGATTTGGCCCTACTTGACTCCACTTGGCTCACTTTGCCAGCGTTTCCATCACAGTTTTTTCCATACTGGCACCTACTTTTTTGGTCCCTGCTCAGCCCCGGTTGTACCTGCTCAGGAGCATGTGACGTGACCAGACTGCTGCTCACTGATTGGCCATGGGAGGAAGAGAAATGAGAAGGCTTTCGTTGAGACAGTGCAGGGAAAAGTTAATAATACTCAAGAGCGACTACAATAATATTAAGGACCACAGTGGCCGGAGCAGGTCATACATGTAATTTTACCATTTACAGATCAGAAATCATGCCTGAAGGCTGACAGAAAAGAAAAAGGACAAATCAGCTTTCTGAATTACAGGCAGGCAGAGCGCTGTATGTAATAACATCCTAAATCAGCTGATCACACATAAAATCAGCTGTTCAGTGGCACAAACATTTCACCCAAAACACACAAAACAAAACCACCGTGAAACCAGCGTCTGCGGAGGAGGGAGGAGACAGAGAGCAGCTGCCCGTAATCAGACTGCCTGCATTGGACCAAACATGAGGACGAGCCCTCTGAATCTGCAGAGCACAAATATGCAATATCCAACCTAAACTAACTTCGAAGGTCAAAAGTCCGCGGTTTTGCACTTTTAAGTACTTGTCTTCATTATTTCCATGGCTGAGACAAAAACTTTTTCATAAAGTCCAAAATTGTTACTTTTTCAGGCAAACTTTGGAGCTTCACCATCCAGACAGAAGTGTCTCTCCTCTCTGCTTCTCCTGCCACAACCCCCTAACATCAGAACCCCTGAGCCTTATTTTATAAGTTCTGGCTGGGCTGTGGTCCAGATAATTATCCCAGTGCATCATTTTAGACGTAAAAACATAAATAAGACATTCTTGCATATACATTAATACAAACGCTATTAGTATTTAGTTTATTTATGTTTTTGTTTTTATTTATTATTTATCATTTCACGCAGATTACTTTAATGTGACAATGTAACACAGTAACGTTAATAGCAGCACAACGCTCTACATGCATGGCTGGAGGCGGGGCTTCAGTCGTAATCAAATTGCCAGCATCGGATGAAATGGGAGGAAATACCAACTGAATCCACAAAGCGAGAATATCCAATATCCAACCTAAAACTAACCTCGGTCAAAAGTCCATGGTTTTGAGCTATAACGTCCTTGTCCTCGTTATTGCCATATCTAAAGCAGAGACTTTCTCATAAAGTCCAAAATAATAATCTTTTCAGGCAAACTTTGGAGCATTACGAGTCCAGATATTGCCGTCTCTCCTTACTGCCTCTCCTGCCACTCCTCCTCACATCACTTTAAGTTCTGGCTGGGCTTTGTTCCTGATAATTATCCCGGTGGATCATTTTATAAATGTAAAACAATAACATATAAATTAAAGCTGCAAGCAGCTTTAAAGGCGAGCTCAGCGCAGCTCTGCCTATGCAGTGACCGCAGGAGCCTGGCATCGCCGTCTACCGATGAGGCCGGCGCTTCGATTCTAAACGTCATCACTAGGTGGCACTGTGAGCAACATGTCATATGGTCTTCGGTCATGCAGAGTTCTGGTTTGGCGAGAAGCATTCAAATTTTGGGGGAAATCGGATCTGCACTTACTTGTTTATTAGTGGGCGGATCTAAAATCATGTCATCAATTGACTGTGGCAACATGTTCAGCATTCACAAGGCATTAAGCTATCTTCAAATGATTCAGCTGTTTGATCGCGATATAAGTTTAATGCAACTTTTCACAAGATTTCAATGTTTGTATTTAATCCAATGATGGAATTCTTGAACTGTCAGTGTGCACTCTGTTGTTTAAACTTCACTGAGTCTTCACAAACAAATTGCTGTTGTTCTTGGAAATTTCACTCTCCAGAAATAATTTATGCAGTTACAGTTTTCAACTGTTGATTTTCAACAGTTTTCAACTGTTGATTTTCAACAGTTTTCAACTGTTGATTTTCAACAGTTTTCAACTGTTGATTTTCAACAGTTTTCAACTGTTGATTTTCAACAGTTTTCAACTGTTGATATTCAACAGTATAGTGGCAGTTTTCCACTACCACTATACTGTCACTGTGGACGTCAGAGGTGGGCCAGGATATAAAGAATGGTGGCCAAAGTCTCTCTCGATCTCATTCTGTCTTTCTGTCTGTCTTCTCACTACTACTTCGCCTCTCAGCCTGCTCAGACGCTTTTCTTCCCTGCTTTCTTGCATTCTATTACTCAAATTTTTTGTCTCTTTGCTTTGATTATTATTATTATTTTTATTTTTTCAAAAGGATTTCATTGTTTTTTTTGTTTTTTTTAATCGAACCTGAAAGAAGGACAAGTTGACGCCAGCTAATCAGCACAAGATGCCTTTCTTTACCACAGAGGACTTCAACAAACTTGAACAGAAATTGACTGTTTTGGAGATGAAACTCCATCAACTAGCAGTGAATATTGAGGTAAATATGGGGTACAGCGATAATTCAACTCTGCCTGTGATCCCAAACAGTGAGAGCCAGCTCAATGACTCAGCCAGCAAACAGAACACTGAGAATAAACCCACCGGCAGCCACCTGGCATGTCTTAGGTGCAAGGCCAAAAAATCAAGGAAGACGACTCACTGGAAGATCTCTGCAATTAAACAAATCAGAATGGCCAGAATTACAGAGAAATGGCCCCGTTTCCCCTGGGAAAAGGAAACTTTGACAGCGAGCTGTTGTCAGAACAACTGATAGGACTGAGCCAGCTGGAATTCCTCTCGAAAATGAAAACCAGGAAAATTATCCATCTTCTGAGAGCAATAAAAGGTATGAGAACAATCTTCATTCTAAACAGTCTTCTCCTAAGCTGCCAAAGAAAGAGCGCCCCACCCGGCCAAGGACACTTATAGTGGGCAACGCAGCTGTGAATGGGATCAAAAACGTCTGGAACAAGAAAAACACAGAGGTTATGATTGGTACCAGTAATGTGGTGTCCGATATGTCAGAGAATATTCTGGCAATCACAGAAGAGCACCCGATCCTCAAAAGCCTTATCATACAATTTGGAGCCATGGATGACGTAACTAAGAAAAAATCAGAATTATTGAAGGAGGATTTCATTTGTCTGCTGGAAAAAGTTGGAGGTCTCAATATCAAGGTGTTTTTTAGCGGATCCCCGCCGAATTCCCCAAACCCCAACCCAGACAGACCGCTCCCCCGTTAAACCCCCCTCAACCCAGACCCCGACCCAGATCGCACAGAACTCTCCCATCTCCCCACCGAGCCTGGTTTTTGCTTTACTGGATTCTGATAACATGAAAGGAGCTCTTAAGATTGGGACCCAAATGGCTCTGACAACTTCTCCATTCAACACCCCCCATGGCCAAGGCCCTGCTACTAAACCAACATCTTCCAAAAGCCGTAGAGCCACACCACCTCCTAATCTATCTTCTTCTAATCAAGACTTTCAAATCACTTCTCTGTGGTACAGTCTGGGCCCCAGTGGTAACTGTCAGAAATGAACATGTCCAGGAAAAACTTGGAGCCCCTAATAGGAGATAGTTGTAAAATCTCTGTGCTTATATGGGACAGAAAGAACAAAGCTAAAAGGATAAGAGATGGTAATAATCAAACTTAAAAGCCATAAACTGTCAGGCACAACCAGACACAGAGTTAATATAAGCAGCTAAGTCATTTAAACTGGCTTTATTGAACATTAGATCTCTGTCAGGAAAATAATATTTAATCAATGACTTCATTACTGACCACAATCTTGATGTTATGTTTTTAACAGAAACGTGGTTAAATGAATTTAATGAAGCACCCATTCTGATAGAGTCGATGCCTCCGAAGTACAATTTTCTTTGTGAGAGCAGACGGCAAAGAAAAGGTGGAGGGGTGGCCACTTTGTTCAAAGATTCACTAAAGTGTAAAAAGGTATTTCTGGGCAAATTTGACTGTTTTGAAAATTTGGCTCTCCAGGTAAGGAGCCCGGTCCGAACCATGTTCTTGCATATTTACAGGCCTCATAAGTCCAAAACAAACTTTTTCAGTCATTTTAATGAGCTCTTATCTGTGATATTTGTTGATTATGACTGTTTAATTATTGTGGGACACTTCAACATACACATGGACAATCCTGAGGACAGAAGTGCAATAGATCAATGTGACACTCAGAAATTTTGTTTTGACTCAACATGTTAAACAGCAAATGCACAAACAGGGACATATTTTGGACTTGATCATCACTAAGGCTCTAAACATTTACAAGGTGTCTGTAACTGATGGTGCCCTATCTGAACACTTGTCTGTTATCTTTGAAATCATCATCTCCAATGACTAAGTTTGCCAAAGAGACATTATAAGAAAACACATCTTTAAGGACGTGCTGCTGAAATCTAAAGATTTACTCGTCTACCTCCACTTTGCCCTGTTACACTGTAGATGAGCTGGTAGACAAGTTTTATTCTAAAATCTCGGACATCATTAATTCAATTGCTCCAATTAAAGTGACGGTCATTTCTGGGAAGAAAATGTCTCCGTGGAGAAGTGCTCCACCAGTCAGAAGTTAAAAAACGGCGTGTCGAAAAGCTGAACGCATGTGGTGAAAGACTAAACTCCAGGTTCACTATAACATCTAAAAAGAGAGACTCCACAGACATAACTTACAACTGAAAAATGTGAATCTTTCTTCTCTGAAATCATCAGCAAAAACATAAAAAATTGTTCTGCCTTATTTAACACGGTCAATAGGTTTACTAACCCTCCTGTAACTGTAGCATCTGAACTCCACTCTACCAGGGCCTGCAAGGAATTTGCTAACTTCTTTACTGAAAAAAACCCAAAAGATCAAAGGGGGGCAGTCAGCACATCCACATCAACTCCAGTACCAAAGTTGTCTCCAACTAGAACTGATTTTGACAAACTTTCCCAATTTCACCAAATAAACTACAAAAACTTAGAAGAAATTGTACAGCAACCAAGCTCTTCTTCCTGCTGTCTCATGTTTTACCCACAGCTTTTCTTAAGAAAGCTTTGCCTGTCATAACGTCTGATGTAACTCAAATAATAAACACATTCCTTTTGTCAGGTGTTGGCCCCCAGGCCCTAAAAACAGCAATTATCAAACCTCTATTGAAAAAGAGCTACTTGGACAAGCCTCTACTGCAGAACTACAGGCCTATCTCAAACCTCCCCTTCATCAGTAAGATTATTGAAAAAGCTGTGTTTCAACAACTTCCTAACAATGACCAACCACTTTGATGTCTTCCAGTCAGGCTTCCATGCTCACCACAGTACAGAGACTGCCCTTGTCAAGTTGTTCAATGACATCTGTATAAATGCAGACTGTGGAAGAACCACAGTGCTGGTATTATTGGACCTTAGTGCAGCATTTGACACTGTTGATCACTCCATTTTATTAGAGTGCCTGGAAAACTGGGTCGGCCTTTCTGGTACAGCACTCAATTGGTTTAGTGTCAGTAGGTAACTTTACATCAGAGACCACAAAAATCATATGTGACATTCCCCAAGGGTCCATCTTAGGGCCCCTCCTATTCAACATCTACATGCTCCCCCTAACTCAGATTATAATAAACAACAACTGAAGTTATTATAACTATGCAGACGACACACAGCTTTACATTACAATGTCACCAGGTGACTATAAACCCATTCAAGCGCTTGGTAAATGCTTAAAAGAAATCAATGCTTGGATGTGCCAAAATTTTCTTCAGCTGAATCAAAACAAAACTGAAGTAATAATCTTTGGACCAAAGGAAGAGCGTTTAAAAGCTAGCACACAGCTTCAGTTAATACAGCTAGAAACCACCAATCAGGCTCGAAACCTGGGTGTAGTGAAGGACTCAGACCTGAACCTTCAGAGACACATAAAAACAGTAACAAGGTCGGCCTTCTATCACCTAAAGAACATCTCCAGGATTAAAGGACTAATGTCTCGGCAGGACCTTGAAAAACTAATTCATTTGTTCATCTTTAGTAGAATTGATTACTGCAACTGTGTCTTCTCAGGTCTGCCTAAAAATTGGATCAGACAGCTGCAGTTGATCCAGAATGCTGCTGCCCATGTCCTCACTAGAACTAAGAAAGTGGAGCACATCACCCACACTGGCTCCCCGTATCTTAAAGAATAGACTTTAAAATACTTCTGTTTGTCTATAAATCACTGAATGGCTTAGTACCAAAATATATTACAGACTTGTTGTCAGTGTATCAACCAACCAGACCTCTCAGGTCTTCTGGCTCAAATCTACTCTGCATACCCAGAACCAAACATGGAGAAGCAGCTTTTAGTTCTTATGCTCCACTAATCTTAAATGGACTCCAAACTGTAAAAGCGCTGAAACCCTAAGTTGCGTTCAATCAAGATAAAAAACTTATTTGTTAGAGTGGCCTTTGACTCTGCTATCTAAACATTATGAGTTAGATTTTCAGTCCAACTTTCCTTTCATTTTTGTTTTATCATTAATTTTGTAATTTATGTTTTTATTATCATCTTTTTAATTATTAATTTTTTATTCTCTTTAATGATTTAATTACCATTATGTCTTTTTCTTTTTTTTCATGTAAAGCATTTTGAATTGTCTTCAAATGTGCTATATAAAAAAATTTGCCTTGCCTTGCCTCTGGTCTGTGCCTCACTCCCTCTCTGGCTTTCTGCCTCCTCTATATGTTTTTTTTATGTTGTCTTTTTATTTGGCCATCGACATTCAATCTTGTCAGTGTCCATTGCTGAAACATGTCATGCCATAATCTTCGCCCATAAATGTGGACTTCTTTCAAAAAGTATTTTGAGGCATTTCCATTTTTATCAAAAATGTCCTGAACCAGACTTATGTAATAAAACAACATCCTAAAGTCTCCAAATGTGATTTATCATTTCAACAAGTTTTAACACTGACTTCATCTTCTTGAGCAACCTTTTTGTTTAATTTTATGCTTATTCATCTTTCCCGCTGGCAGTTCTTTCTTGCTTTATTCACATTTCTGCGAATTTTATTACATTTAAATCATTGTTTTGAACAAGGAGTTTGGAGGTAACTACAGCTTGCTAAGCTGTTTTTAGATTGCAATCTTCCTATTAAAGCAGATCAGCCTAAAGCTTTGGTTTTCAAATTTTTCTGTGAATTCATTACATTTCAGCAAATTCTCTGTAGTTTAGCTTCTTTCACTCAGTTTTCAGCTGAAGAATTCAGCTTACAACATTCACACTGCATTTTTGCAGGAAATGCAAAGCTTTATGGTTTTTTTTAATGATATTATTCAGTTGCGCATTTCTTAGAATCTGTGTATGCTATGTTCATAACTACAATTTGTAAGTTTGACCCTACTGTACAGCCTGTCTTATTCTTTTTGTATAACTTATCGTTATGTGTATCTGCATGTTTCCAATTGCATATCATTTTGCAGCAGGATTTCGCCAGTGATGGACAGTAAAGAATATTTTTATTCTAGCTTGCCAGTCATAGTTTTCTTTTGTAAATTTGTAAATCACTTGTACCTGATCTGTCACTTGGTCAATATTTCATTTTGCTACTACAGTGGGGAGAGCAAATATCTGATAAACTGCTGATTTAGCAGGTTTTCGCACTTGCACAGCACGTAGAAGTCTTTACTTTTTATCATAGGTACTCTTCAACTGTGAGTGACGGAATTTAGATGAAAAATCCAGTAAATCACATTGTGTCATTTTTAAAGAATTAATTTGCACTTTATTGCCTGAGAGCCATTATCCACAAATGGCAAAAATATGGAACAGTGCCTTCCCAGGAATGGCCAGTCGACTGGTGGTCTTGGGCCAAAATTACCTCAAGAACGCAGCAAAAACTCATTAAAGAGGTTAAAAAAGACCAACATAGCAACATCCAATAAGCTGCAGGCCTAACTTGCCTTAGTTAATGTCAGTGTTTATGTCTCCATCATAAGAAAAAGACTGGGCAAATTCCGAGACAAAAACCACTGCTAAGCTAAAAGAACATTAAGGCACTAAGCAATTTTTTCAGAAAACATCTTGATGATCCCCAAGACTTTTGGGAAAATACTCTTTGGACTGACGAGACAAAAGCTGAACTTTTTGTAAGGTGTCCCATTACATCTGGCATAAAAGTAACACTGCATTCCAGAAAAAGAACATCATACCAACAGTAAAATATGGTGCTAGTAATGTGATGTTCTGGGGCTGTTTTGCTGCTCCAGTACCTTGACGATTTGCTGTGAGAAATGGAACTATGAATTCTGCTCTGTGTACCGAAAGATCCTGAAGGATAATGTCTGGCCATCTATTTGTAACCTAAAGCTGAAACAAATTTGGGTACTGCAGCACGACAAATGATCCGAAACACACCAGTCACCTCTGATTAGCTGAAGGAAAAACTAAATGAAGACTTTGGAGTAGCTTAGTCAAAGTCCCGACCTGAATCTTATTGAGATGCTGTGGCATGACCCCGAAAAGGTCGTTCATGCTCGAAAACCCTCCAATGCACCTACAGACATTGTTGCCATGCAAGGCACATCAGAGCATCTCCCCATGGGTTGATTAGTTAACTTGCTGACAAGTGAGATTTTGGCATTTTTTTTTCTTTTCTCCTTACATTCGAAGATGCTTTCTCCTTAAGATGGCGGCGCGCAGAGTTGCAGCGGCTCGAGGCTCCCAGTTCCTTTTGCACCTTTTCTGTATTTCCCTCAATTTTGTTGTACCCCCCCTGTACAGTGACTGTTCTATTCTAAAGCTTTAATATCCAGCTCCATGTGCATCCGGCAGATCTTCTCATTGTAGAGAAACTGGTTTTTAACAGTTTGTAATGTCAGTTTGCAATTCTCCGAATCAAGAAAACGGACTTGCTTTGCACAGAGCATTGAAGTTAAAAATAGGACAATCCAGGATCATGTCTGTCATTTATCTGTTGTTTTGTACTGTTTTACATGGTGACTGGCTTTAAGACAGCTATTGAGTTACAGGTGTCACTGTTTGAAAGTAATACAACAGCCCTGCTCTTTGGGAACTGCTGGGTTAGCCTGACTGTGGGTTGCTTGATAGCTGGGCCCTACTGGGGAAGGACCTGCACACAATATACATTGCTGCTTCTCATATTCTCATTTAATCCAAAACTCAAAATATTTTCCCATTTATCCATAAATTTCTGGTATTGACTAATATAATCATTTCTCCCTAAGTACTATTTCTGGTACTGATGTTCATCATTGTTCCTCACATTCTTCTTTGATCCAGGCTATGATTATTCCATATTTTACAGTTGTCCGTTACTTATCAATTGATTAATTTTCCATTTTTCCATTATTATTATTTTTTCTCTGCTCAGTAGTTGAAGTGTCAGTGTTACTAGTTTTAGGTGGTTAGTTCCATTAGCTGTCATTTTACTGTAAGGTTAAAATTTGTAGTTAATAGATTCACTCATATACACTGTGTTCACAGTTATTAGTCAAGTCTTATTTTTGAGGATTTTTTATTAAACAGTGCTCTCGGTTAATCAAAAACACACAGGAATGTTTAAGAAAGTAAAAGTGAGGTTTTGGCTTTCTTAGAAAATATGCGCAACATTTTTGGGCGACTATTATTGTGCAGAAGTATTACGCAACTAAATAAAACATACATTTTCCCATTTTTTATTCTCATTTTTTAATGTGAGAATTACTAACAGACAACTCAAAATTTTCCACTAAACATTTCTGACATTTGAAAAAGAAAAATCAATGACTGAATATAGTCGCCCTTCTCTTCAATAATAGTGATAAGCCATACGTTTTTCACCTTTAACACCTTTTCTGGCCAGCTACGCTGAGGATGGATGCATGTGATGGAGCGTGGTCCTGCATAAAAATTATTTGTCTTTTTGAGAGACACAGACTTATTCATCTTCCTGTTTTCAGTGGTGGTCGGGTTTCACCCTTCCTTAACTTAGGCATGTCTGAACACTGAAGATTTTGTACCTCTAGGTACTCCAGGGAGGTTGCAGTTATGGAATACGACAGCACTGGAAATATCGGGTTCCTGGTAACTTCATGCTTGATTCTTTTCAACTCCTTGGCAGTTAATTTGTGTCTTTTTTTTCTCAACACGTTTCTTGAAATTCTGTTGACTATTTGCAACAAAACGGTTGATAGTTCGGTGATCACACCCAAATAACTTATCAATTATTCTGCACTGTATCCCTCTGAGAGACCTTTGTTTTAATTTTCGACTTTTCAAAGTCAGTGAAATCACAGGGAGCATAGAAAAGCTACAGCGAGTAGCTAACAAACAGTTTCTCAGCAAAGGAGTTGCATCAGTTTGGAGTGGAATGTAGAACATCACTAACTACAGGAGGCCAATTTGATAAGCCCCCTTTTGGCTGGCAACCTAAACAGTTTCAATTTCAGGTTTTAAAAACAGTCATTTACACTTTGCACCCTTTCACGAACACCTCATACCCACACAAAAGGTCTACCTGCAGCCCCCATTGCCAGCTGTCTTCTGTAACCTTTCCCCGTTACCTCTTTTTAGCAGCAGTCACCTCTCTCCTCGGATCCCCTGCTTCCACTAAAGATCTGAGGAAGGTGTGTGTCAACTCTTTCAGTGTCAGAAGATCAATAAAGTTCCAGTACCTGACCGTGTGCCAGGACCACCTGGTCAGTTATAAACAAGTCTACAAAGAAGTATTCCTGATTAAAATCCTCCACCATTAACTGGCCCACAATATCACCACAATAAGAGGAAGTAAAATGTCTACAGGCCTGCCGTACCAGCCCACAGTGATGTGAAAGATTTTTATATGGGTCACCAGATTATTTTCTTAAAAGCGATTGTTCCCTTTATCAAGAATAATACATTCAGTTCATCATTAAGGCACACAAGGGAAACCTTTTATTTTTTCAATTAATCTTGCCTGCCATGATAGACATGGTTAGTACAATTATTGATAAAATGAGTGACAACACTGTTTCCAGAAGGATTATTGATATTTCAAACAACCTTAAGGAGCATGTTATTTAAGACTATGGCAGGGACCTTTTCAACCCAGCTGGAGAAGGTAGAAAGAAGTAATCCCTGTTTTTAATTTTTTTTAGCAGGAATTTGCTAATTTGTCAGCTGTTTGATCACTTGTGCATTGACATAGAGGCGGAACCCCACAAGTATTGTTTCACACAGAAGTGTGCTGGTATTTGAACAGAGAAATTAAATTAACGAGTACCTTCTGAAGAAAACGTCTTCACTTGCTGATATTTTAATGATGAATTAGTTTTTTCCTTGTCAAATCTAGTGGATATACTATCATTTCTCAATTAGCTCAGTTTGAAACTACAGGGAGAGCATTTACGAAGTCACTTTGTACACCTCCAAGGACCAAACCAAGCCACTACATGTTTCCAGTTGTGTTACAGCACGTACAAGAAAATGATGTACTGACACGCATGTAAAAAATCTGACTGAACTTACTGTAATACACCTTATCAGGTCATTGCAATACACAATGTATACGTTGTTTTCAATAAGCAAATATGAGTTAAATGTTTAACTTTTTTATAAGTTGACAAAGGATATTATTGTAAGGCTTAAAAGATAATAAAATGTAAAAGATAAAAACATTTTTAAATGCATAAGTATTTGAGTATGAGTGAATAAAGCCTAATTAAATGCGGTCTCAATCTTTTGTCTATTTCGAAATGTGGGTCGCCTGAAAAAAACTGGGAAACACGGATCTAAAGGAAATCACAGGTAGACAGGTTTTCACTGAGTTACTAACTCAGTTACTTTTTGGGAGAAGGAATTATTATCTAGTTACTTTTTTAACGTAATGTTCCCAACACTGGGGACTACACTACATCCGGAAACACCTCAACTCCCCAGGGATGTATGTCAGGATTCTGTTTGTAGATTTCAGCTTGGCCCTCAACACCATCAACCTTGACATCCTCCACTAGAAGCTTACCTAGCTCACTGTGCCTGCCTTCACCTGTCAGTTGATCACCAGCTTCTTGACTGACCAGCAGCAGCAGGCCAATTTTTAAAATGGAGCTAACTTACACTACAATTCTGAAAATTGAACTGGGAAAAAAATATTTTAAGGATCAATTTGGGTAATCCAAAGCAACAAACAGAAGATGTTATATGCGTTACAATTTGGATGAGGAAATACATTTTTTTTTTTTTTGTGTGTCTGTCTGGCAGAGTAGCATTCAGAATTGTTGTCTGAGTGCCAAAAAGAATCCCAACAGATTAACTTTCACAAATTAATCACAAATGTTCACTTTACGGATATTGCTTTAATGCTCTGCTTGATATCTATAAAAGAAACTATTAGAAACCACTTTATGATTATTTGAATTGTTATGGATTCGGAGATGGAAACAAAAAGGAACAAATGAGAAGCACGAAAGGGAGAGAGGTGGGGCAAAAAGGAAAAAGGGGGAGAATGAGAAACGAATAAAGGTGAGAAAGAATGAAGATTATACAAGATAACACACTAGAAGATTGCTTCTACACTTGCAGAAACATATATAATAACAGCATTGTTACCAAAAAGTGCATGGTACTAATGAATGCAAGATGTATTTGGTGGTAACTGCAGCTCAATATAGAACATTTGTGTATCTCTTAACACCTGAATCTAAACACCTGTGGATTTAAGTGTGAGCACGCTTATGTGTGCAAGGTTTCCCCATAAAAACATGCAATAGTGAGTGTGAGGAACCACAGACCTGACCCCTGGACCAAATACAGTCGTGGAGGAGATCCAAGCCACAGACATCCAAGACCCCCCAGAGCACAGGAACCCCAGATGAACCGACACCAGGACTATCGGAAGCCCCCCAGAGGAGAGCACCAGGGGACCCACCCAGCAGCCACAGTGCAGGTCTCCAGGGAGCTGCAGCAACGAGCCCACAGGCCCTGCCGGCAGCTGTTTGTGCCATAGCTGATCTAGCCATGGACCCAGAAACCCGAGACCCTGGGACACATCACTCCCCAAGCAGAGGCCTGACAGAGCCAAGGGGCCCAGGCCCCTGCAAGCAGCCACTGGGAGAGAAACATTGGTATTTAAAAGAACCATAATTTACCTAGGCCTAATCTACAAGCCTAATTAATAGATGCCCTACTACTTCAAGAAATGTAAACAGATGAAATGTAAATAGACTAATAAAACCCCGTCGGTTGTGCCAGATAACCGCTCACACCTGTTGGAGGTTTCATCCTGTCAAAGCAGAGTTTTCCTTTCCATTGTCGCTACATGCATGCTTAGTATCAGTTATTGCTGCAAAGTCAACAATACAAGGCAAGCCACTGTTAGTACATGTTCACCCAGGAGGAGTGAATGCTGCAAGTAAATGGCTCGAAGCAATCTGCTGGGTTTCCTTAGATAGGAAACCTTTTAACCAATTTAAATAATAAACTGAACTTGGCTGCATTGCTTGAGAACTGGGATCAATAGAAATGTATGTACTTATCTGTATAATTGAATTTTGAATAATAATTAATTGAAAATTTATTATTGAACAATTAATTTTTTTCTAAAGTGCCTTGAGACATGTTTGAATTGGTGCTATATAAATAAACTGAAATTAATTGATCTAAAAAGGGGGGGTGGAGGGGCATTTTTGAAATGATTCAACTGTACCATGAAAAGGAAACTTGTACTTAAATCTAACCCTGAATTGCAAAGATGTTTAATAACATTCTCTTTTCATTTTAGATACCTTCCCATGAAGGATATCATGTGTATGGAGTCTTTGTCTAGAAAGCTTCGAGAAGCTGTAAGTCTGTACCTGCGGGTAATCAAAGTAGTGGATCTATGTGCTGGTCGCTGGTGGGAGTACATGCCTTCAGGTAAGAGCCCTTTTGGTGCAACCCTTAATTTTGTTCATAACAAATAATCAAAACTATTTTAAATTCTCCAGATTTCTGGGGTGTTTTCCTTTTAAACAAGATGACACATCCCCTTTAAACTCTTCTATATTTTGCTAAAATTAGACTTGTTATATGGAGACAAAAAAATGATCAAAGAATAATTTTTAACTATCTAACTGCAAATAATTGTTCTCACAGGATCAAGCTCAAAGCATTAAATTTAAAGATAAATTATATTCTCCACTTAAGTAACTAATTTGCATGTGTTACATTTCAGCTGAATGGATTTTGTCAGTGATAACAATTTCTGCTCGTTGCGTTTTAAAACCAGAGGTGAGGGCTCGAGCCATGTAACTTAGAATCTTACTCTGTGATGCTGACAACTACCTTTTAGTGTTGTGGAAGTTTGGGTGGGGGTGATAGGTTGGAACAGTATTTCAATGTCTTCCCAAAAATTGTTCCCTCATGTAAATTTTCAGTGTAAAATGTAGGGTTGTTAAAATATTGGAAATAGTGATATAATTGATATTTAAAAAATGAATTATTCAAAGATACTCATTTGTTTCAAAATTAATAAAAACTAACCCATTATTTGCCCAAATTGTCACACTTCTTCTGGCAGTAGCAAAAAGACGTTCAGCCCCTCCCCTCCCTGAGTGCTGAAATTTTAAACTCTGCTAATGTAATTGAGGGTCTTAGAGAACTTAAATGATAACAGCAGGCAGAACGTGTTAGATGGTCCAACACTGGCGGTGTCTTTATTCACCTCTTTCCACCTTCCTTTTTCACACACTCCTAGTACCGGTACACTTTAACATATGAACATCAACATAAATCGCTTTCATACCTCCAACAAGAAGAAATATCCTTGTTTCCAAAGAAACAGGAAACACTTAATAACAGAGCATCAAACTAGAATATATTATGGGCCACGAGAGCCTTAGAAGCACAGACATAAGTATGCTCTCATACAGGTCCTTCTCAAAATATTAGCATATTGTGATAAAGTTCATTATTTTCCATAATGTCATGATGAAAATTTAACATTAATATATTTTAGATTCATTGCACACTAACTGAAATATTTCAGGTCTTTTATTGTCTTAATACGGATGATTTTGGCATACAGCTCATAAAAACCCAAAATTCCTATCTCACAAAATTAGCATAGTTATTTGAATTGACCTACAAGTATTTCCTGACGCACAGAAATACACATTTGTTTGCTTGTTATTCACACTCCAGAAATCCTTCTTCCCTCTCTGATTTATTTTTCACCACCAGGTTTCAAAGCAGAGACCTTCTTTCAAGTTTACTGGCACTCGCTCCTTTAAACTCAACAAATATAACTTTTATTATTTACTCCTTTATCACATTCTCTCTTATGACGTAACCAAGCCCCTAAGTCCAAAGATCTCCAACTGAACCTAATCGCATGTACTCCCTCAGGTGCTTTCCGATTTCTCTGAGGTTTATTTTAGAGGAAGGCTCTCCCTTAGTTTGTCCCTCATCCAACCAAACCTTCGCACTGTATGTGGTGGAGCTTACCACTTTAAAAGGTCCAGTCCACCTGGGGTCCTTCCAAGATCTGTAGAACCCCTCTCTGTGTATCCACTCCCCAGGTGCAATGTGTTCTGGAGTCTCTCCCATTGGTTCTTTAGTGCCTCCTGTGTATTATGAGACAAAAACTTTACAGCAGATGACAATTTTTGAACGCCACGTATTAATTCCTCTCTCTGTGAATCCAGCTTGGATGCACAGTTCTTCCTGCCACCACTACATGTGGTGTTAAACCCATGTGCTCAGTGGGTAATGATCTCATAAAAAAGATCACCAAGGCAGCGCCTCCAGCCATGTCATGTTGGTATCAGCATAAACTTTGGCCAACTGTTCTGATTCTAATTTCAGGTCTCTTGATCCACCTGGTGAAAGTGTCAACTGTTATAAATTGATAATATCATAGAATCATACTCTCACCTTTAACCAAAAACATATTTATTTTAGCCCAATCTATTCATAATTGTTTTGTCCTTTAACCCCTAGTTAATATTAGATATGTCCAAACTAATAATTTTTTGAAATCATCCCCAGAACAAAATATTTGCATCGTTTTCCATGAAGATGTCTGTTTTTTAGGACAAACAACTTTTCAAGTCTGTTAATAATTTGATTACATCCACCTCAATTAGACCTTTCTGGTCCTACCCCATAACATCTACAGCCATAACTAAAGAACAATCCTGTTCATATTCTTCATATTCTGGACAACCTTAATCATACAACATTGTTATTTTTTCCTATTAAACATCTGCTCTTTGTAACCAGTCATTACCCCAATCTTTCTATTTTTTCTTTTTCCAACAGAGGATTATTATAATTATTTTTTTATTTTCTCTGAAGTTTAAAGGTAGGTCAGAATAACAGATAAGTATTGAGACATAAACACTGAAGACACACAACATATGCAGGCTTCGGAATACACCTTAAAGAAGATTGGGCGGCCAAATCTTACCATCAAATTATTCAATCAGACACTTATGGCAGAATGACAGGTTGTATTTGATTTGTCCCCACACAAAGAGAATTTAGATCCAACTACACCTTAAGAAAATTCATAAGAAATTTAAGTTTTCACCCTCTAAAACTAAAACCCAGATAACTGTTTCAACTTATGAGCATCCCAACACATACAGGTCCTTCTCAAAAAATTAGCATATTGTGATAAAGTTCATTATTTTCTATAATGTAATGATGAAAATTTAATATTCATAAATTTTCGATTCATTGCACACTAACTGAAATATTTCAGGTCCTTTATTGTCTTAATACGGATGATTTTGGCATACAGCTCATGAAAACCCAAAATTCCTATCTCACAAAATTAGCATATTTCATCCGACCAATAAAAGAAAAGTGTTTTTAATACAAAAACGTCAACCTTCAAATAATCATGTACCGTTATGCACTCAATACTTGGTCGGGAATCCTTTTGCAGAAATGACTGCTTCAATGCGGCGTGGCATGGAGGCAATCAGCCTGTGGCACTGCTGAGGTCTTATGGAGACCCAGGATGCTTCGATAGCGGCCTTTAGCTCATCCAGAGTGTTGGGTCTTGAGTCTCTCAACGTTCTCTTCACAATATCCCACAGATTCTCTATGGGGTTCAGGTCAGGAGAGTTGGCAGGCCAATTGAGCACAGTGATACCATGGTCAGTAAATCATTTACCAGTGGTTTTGGCACTGTGAGCAGGTGCCAGGTCGTGCTGAAAAATGAAATCTTCATCTCCATAAAGCTTTTCAGCAGATGGAAGCATGAAGTGCTCCAAAATCTCCTGATAGCTAGCTGCATTGACCCTGCCCTTGATAAAACACAGTGTACCAACACCAGCAGCTGACACGGCACCCCAGACCATCACTGATTGTGGGTACTTGACACTGGACTTCTGGCATTTTGGCATTTCCTTCTCCCCAGTCTTCCTCCAGACTCTGGCACCTTGATTTCCGAATGACATGCAGAATTTGCTTTCATCCGAAAAAAGTACTTTGGACCACTGAGCAACAGTCCAGTGCTGCTTCTCTGTAGCCCAGGTCTGGGGAATGCGGCACCTGTAGCCCATTTCCTGCACACGCCTGTGCACGGTGGCTCTGGATGTTTCTACTCCAGACTCAGTCCACTGCTTCCGCAGGTCCCCCAAGGTCTGGAATCGGCCCTTCTCCAAAATCTTCCTCAGGGTCCGGTCACCTCTTCTCGTTGTGCAGCGTTTTCTGCCACACTTTTTCCTTCTCACAGACTTCCCACTGAGGTGCCTTGATACAGCACTCTGGGAACAGCCTATTCGTTCAGAAATTTCTTTCTGTGTCTTACCCTCTTGCTTGAGGGTGTCAATAGTGGCCTTCTGGACAGCAGTCAGGTCGGCAGTCTTACCCATGATTGAGGTTTTGAGTGATGAACCAGGCTGGGAGTTTTAAAGGCCTCTGGAATCTTTTGCAGGTGTTTAGAGTTAACTCGTTGATTCAGATGATTAGGTTCATAGCTCATTTAGAGACCCTTTTAATGATATGCTAATTTTGTGAGATAGGAATTTTGGGTTTTCATGAGCTGTATGCCAAAATCATCCGTATTAAGACAATAAAAGACCTGAAATATTTCAGTTAGTGTGCAATGAATCTAAAATATATGAATGTTAAATTTTCATCATGACATTATGGAAAATAATGAACTTTATCACAATATGCTAATTTTTTTAGAAGGACCTGTATAGCCAACACTGACTTTGGGGGAAAAAACATATGAAAAACAAAATTTGGTGCACTCCAAAAGTTCATTAGTTGTTCTAACACAACCACAAATCAAAAACCAAAACAAATACTGAGCTCACCGAAACCTAAACATACCATTTGATTTAGGCACTTTTCACTCAGGTAGCTCACATCAATACATCATACATTTGGTCTTCATTCATTCCTGTTACACCCTGTTCAGCCAAAGGTTTTTCATCCCCCATCCCCAATTTTTCCAGTCATACTGTTTCTGAACCCAGAGATCTTATGTCCTAAGTAATAATGTGTCAATGGATCCATTTGTCGGGCTGCTCCCCGCCACCTTTTCAGGCCCTCTTTATCGAGGAAAAAGTTATATGTTAAAGATCTTTGCTCACATCAGCAGACAGTATATTGTGGGACGATCCTTTAACCTTTCTAGAATAATCATTAACTCCTGAGTATTGTGACCTGCAATGCTTGAAAATAAACAATTTGATCATACAGCTGTCCCAGTACAATAACCTACCAAGAACACAAATCACAAACTCGGAGAGTATAATTGGCATTTTTTTCCTTTTTTTCCTGCCCCATCTTCATTTCACAACACATATCGTAATTGTACATACAGTATTACTGTATGCGAAGAAGACTAAAATAAACGACATTCAAGTTTAGTTGCACTCCAGCTCACGAAGGAAAAGGCAGATGAACTGGCAGAAAGATTGGTTATAAAAGGAATTATTCTCTACAAAGGGTATTCTGTCTAGCAGTGGCATCTTGTTACCCGTTGCCACCAACAAGTGGTGAAAGCTGAAAAAAGTTAATGAAAGAGTTTTCACACAACTGATGTCGCAAATTCTATAACACACAGATGTTATTTTATGTCAATACTAATCTTCATCCTCTCAATGCTTTGTATAATTGTACATTTATTTTGAAATGTCCATATAGGACTCATCACTGCCTTGTGCGAGTCCTTGAACTGGTTAGCTCTCAAGGGCAGAAGAAAACTTCATTGGTTGTTATTTACTTTTTAATGTATCTATTTTAATTTTTCTCTGTACTTAAAACAATACTTAATCCCATTTTGTTCAGAATGAAGCCTGAGAAATATTGATCAGTTATTTTTTTGTTTCCTATACCAATAATTTAGGAAAGACATTTTGCCTTGTGCATTTCAGTTTAAAGTTCCATCAGCTTGGAATACTTTGTCTTTAATTGCCAATGCACCGCGTCAACCAATCAGAGAAGCTCAGTTTTTTGATTTAGTGACATATTTTATCATGGGCTTGAAGGACCATTTTACTATTTACAAATCATAAACCACGCCTGAAAGCTGAAAGAAAAGAAAAAGGACACATCAGCTTTCCAAGTTACACGCAGGCAGAGCAGTGTATTTAATAACACCCTCAACCATCTGATCACAAATAAAATCAGATGTTCGGACGCACAAACATTTCCCACAAAACACACAAAACGATATCAGCATGATCATGATATGGTGTGTTTTATTCTGACATTTATTGATGATCCTTAACCACGAAACCAGCGTCTGCAAGAGGAGGAAGCAGGCAGAGAGCAGCTGCTCGTAATCAGACTGTCCGCGGAGCACGAATATTCAACCTAAAACTATGTTTACAGCGGTTAAATGTCTGCAGTTTAGCGCTTTAAAGTCTGTGTCATTATTGCCATGGCTGAGACGAAAACTTCCTTATAAAATTAGAAATTCTTCAGGCAAACTATGGAAATTCACCAGTCCAAAGAGAAACGTCTCCCCTTGCTGCTTCTCCTGCCACCCCCCCACCTGAGTGGAGCGGAGCCACAGCATCTAAAACCAGTGGAAAAAGGGGCATTATTGTTGCGGTTTGTGGCCGTCCTGTCATTATTCAGCAAATAAAGCTAAGCCACTCTCTCGATTGCATCCACCAGAGACCGGCAAAGGAAAATAACCAAGGGTAGCTCCTCGCAACGCGCCTGTCCACACTTTGCTCAGAAGTGCATCTAGAGCATCTGACTTCAAACATCGACATCTTGCTCATGCTTTCAATAAGAACAAAGATTAATTTATTCTGGACTTAATCCTTACAGGGATATGCATAGTGCTCTGTTTCAGATTGTATTGCCTTATTTTGTGTCTTAAAGTACCATGCAGAGTATGAATGGTTGTGAGTGTATGGTTTGTGAGTATGTGCGTGTACTTGATCGTGGTGTGGGTGTTTCTGTGTCAAAATGTATGGTTGGTATTACTGTTTATATTCAAGGGGATGGCCTTGAAGTTTTCTTCCTACATATATTTCAGTTCGGCCATGATAAAACTTCTCTTTTAATCATCTGGTTTCATAACAATTTGAGCGGTATCCATCTGCAAGATTATAATGACTCTGTATGTTTTTATTCTACATTAGCTCTATTTAGTTGTATCTGCATTTTCCTAATGCAGTTAGTCATTTTTAAGAATGGGGTAGCTAGTTTTATTAGTTGCTATTATTTTAATGTCTTTCATGTCTCGATTAGTCTCTTTTTAGGTGCAGGATTCAAGAAAGGTCAGAGCATTGTATACAATAAATTGTGAATGTAAGTATTACATTTCAACCCTAAATACTATTTTCAAAATCTGGTTCCCCTTTCCACATCAGTTTACAAGGCTTAATAAAATGATAAACACAAAAACTGAAGGACATATGTCTTATAACTTTAGTTTGTCTTTAGCCAGTCTTATAAAAACACCATACAACTCTAACTATAATAAGCCTGTCCAGTAATTCTGTTAAGGAGTGCGTTTCATTTTCTGTTGAATTTGAGTCTAACTAGATCATTCTGAACCTGACTGGGAAAAGTCTAAATCTTTGTTAATCAAAATCCTGTTTTGAGTGGAAAAATTGTCCCTGTCTGGACTTCCTTTTGTTTTATCCTAAAATAACTAACCTAATGATATTATGATTCTGTTGAGGATCAGACCTGCTTTTGTAGTCTATTGTGACAACCCCGAGTTGGCATAAAGACAATTCCTTATTAAATAAATAATGCTGGGCATCAGAGAGTTTGAATTGTTTTTACCCTTTAAGCAGACGGTCCATGGGCTGGCCAAGACCCGTCTTACCTCTTTGCAACTGCTCCCCAGACCTGAAAAACTCAAAATCCTAATTAGTTTTAGATCAGCAAATGATGTATGATTGTCTCGAATCGAATCATACAGATTTGATTGAATTGACCCTGTGAAGTTCCTTGAGAAGAGATGTGTTGTGAAATTATATAAATAAATAAAACTGAATTGAACTGAATTTAAAATAAATTTATCATGCAACATATACCTTAATTTTTAATTAGCATGAAACAGGCATTCATTCCACAAAAACGAATAGACCAAATGGACAGATATTGGCCATGTAAAAAAGTTTGAATAAACTGTAAATACCAAATGTGAAAAAAACAAAAAAATTCTTCTCCGCCACATACTGTGTCAGCAATGCTGTATTGGACCTTATCTTGTTTTAACTTAGGATCCTGTTTACAAATGAGTCTGCACAACTTTAGAGAGTGGAACCACTTTGTTTCTCTTAATAGTAAAATTAGTGTCTTACTATTTCTGGTGACTCGTCAATTATTTTGGGACCCAAACACACTCCATCAAACAGTTGTTTTAAATTGTTAAAGCATCTTTGTGGGGAAAGTTCACTAATATACTTTTCCTCCCCGTTTCCCATGATTGCTAAGCAGGGAACTCGTTTTCTCGTGATATCTCTGTCATTCTTTCACTTCACACACACAAACACACTGAAACTCAAACACTTCACCCCGGCAGTATTTTTTGGACTTCTTGAAGAAATTACTGAACCCGACAAACCCTAGCTGTTTTGCTTGCCTCATTGAGGGAGGTCACTTTTATATTGCGTATTAGGGAAAGCTATCTTCCCTCGCATGCAATACAGGAACTTCAAACCTACTTCCCTTAAGAGTCTGAAATATTCAGAGGGTCGGACCTCCCCTCCCAGACTGACTCCGCTACAATCGGACCGCTATCGCACACGTCTTATTCTTTTTTCTCAAAATCTCACTAAAAAACCATTCTGAACCATTTCTCTGCCTCCAAGGGTACAAAACATTCCAGCTCACGCAGAACCAACAACACAGCCAAAGTGTTTTAGGAAATAACACTGGAGATTTTGAACAGGAATCTCCTCATCTTTTAATGTGCGGTTGCAGGCTGTGATATCCAGTTCGTTTGTGGTTCCTAGCCATAGGTGGAAAATGTGTTCTGGGCACGGGCGGAAACACCAATTTGTCCAAGCTACCGCATCCTGCTGTTCACTCTTAGCTTTCCTGAAATCTTTTCCCCAGAAGCGATCCCACTGTTGGCAACATTTTCTCTCTTTTTTTTTTTTTTTTAAAGAATTGGCCTTTATTTTTGATAGTAGGCAGACAGGAAGGAGGGGGAAAGAGAGGGGGAGACATTCGGCAAAGGTCGCCGGGTCCGGGACTCGAACCCGGGACGGCCGCTTTGAGGACTATAGCCTCTATATGTGGTTGCGCGCTAACCCCTACACCACCAGCGCCACGCCTAACATTTTCTCTTAAAGGAATGACTCCCAAACTGTTCTATACTCTCAACATTTTTTTCTAAACAAGGCAGAGGAATGGTTACAGAGATCAGTGCTGAGGCTCCCGCCCTGGATCCGCTCGTTGATCAAAGTGCAGCCCCTAAAGAAGGTCACACATAGTTTTTATATCTGGCTCTCCCACGCATGGGATGTGCACACACCCTCAGTGTTTATAAGCAGACTGTGTCACCATTCTGGTTTCTATCTGATAGTGTGTAATAACAACCCTCACTCTAAGTTAAATTTAATTCAGTTTTATTTGTATAGCGCCAATTCACAATACATGTCATCTCAAGGCACTTCACAAAGGGTTAGGAATGGTGCGGGGTTGTTGGGGAGGTTAGAATAAACTACTGAGTGTTAGAGTTTGGCCATTTTAGAATGGGCTACGTGTATGGGTACTAAGTAAAATAATAAACTGATCAAGTTTGTCCATGTAGAGCCCACTGGTGGGCATTGTTATACTAAAGACCTGATAACAGGATTTCTGATTTTTGGAGTTGGCGGTTACCTGGCTTATCGAAAGATTTGTAAAACATCGGCAGCTGTTCAAAGCACTCCAAAGCTGCCTAGGATGTTTGAAGGGATCTTTAGAGTTCTCAGCACTCAGACTGATATGTTAAGAGAGCAGAATCGCAAGCTGGACGCAATCCTTGAACGGAATCGCAGGCTGGCTGCGTTTCCCGGACTCAAAGGTGATATGATTTAATCTTGGAGAAAGTTGTGTGCTCAGGATCTACTGAAAGTACCAGAAATTTGGCTATTTGGATTTGAAATTGAGAATGCCAGTAAGAATTTGAAGGCAGGTGGAAAATCACAGCCGGCCTGAACCTAAACATTTATTGTTTGTCTAATTCAGGCGCCCCGATATGGCCTTCACAGGCTTCTTATCAAAACATTTCTCCTGGATGTTCTGTAAATATGACGCTCTGCCCCAGCAACCCCCCTTATATGTGAACTGAACTGTGTGGCTGTTTGATAAAACGTTCATCTCTTTTTCAAGGACAATGGCACCTTTGTCAGTGTTGACAGTCTAATTCTTTGCACACATGATCATACTTAAATATTGGCACCTTCACGAGTCCACCATGCCCCTGCAAAATCTTTTCTTATGTGTGTTGCTTTCCCATGCTCCTTATTTTTACCTAAATGTGGATATCATTTCTTCCCCTTTTCATAGATTTTTAGATTTACCAGTGAAAGGAAAATACTTGTTTCTTAAAAAATTTGAACAAAAGCTGTTTTTACACCAGTGACTCAGCTTCCTTAGTTAGAACTCAGTGATTGCTTAGTTAAAATCTCAGCCACCACCCATAACACATCGCTCCCGACCCCTTTGGCCCCTCCCACGGGTAGTGAGCCCATCGCAAGGGGGACCCACGTTTCGTCCTCGAGCTGTGCCCAGCCGGGCTCCATGGGTGAAAGCCCGGCCACCAGGCGCTCGTCAGCGTGCCCCACCTCCAGGCCTGGCTCCAGAGTGGGACCCCAGTGACCTGCATCTAGGCGAGGGAACACTGTTTCCATTTGTGGCAATTATCATAAGGGGTCTGTGGGCAACGCTTTGTCTGATCCCTCACCTTGGACCTGTTTGCCTTGTGTGACCCTACCATGGGCATAAAGCCCCTGACAACATAGCTCCTAGGATCATTAGGACACTCAAGAGATTATCTGTATGGAGCAGTTGTCCAGAATCCCTGCTGCAGTGTGTGCAAACCTTGTCAAGAACCACAGGAAACATCTGATATATGTAATTGCAAACAAAGGTTTTAATACCAAATTTTTGTTTTGTTCTACTGATGTATCAAATACCTCTGTCATGCAATAAAATGCAAATTAATTACTTAAAAATCACATGTTGTGATTTTCTGGATTTAAGTTTCAGATTCTGTCACTCACAGTTGAAGAGTAGCTATGATAAAAATGTAAGAAAAATTGCATGCTTTGCAAGTGGGAAAACTTGCGAAATCGACAGTGTATCAAATACTTTTTCTCCCCACTGTAAATCTGTTGGGCTTCTTGGCACTCAGACAACAAATCTGAGTGCTACTGTGCCAGACAGGACACATTAAAAAAAATAATAATAATAATAAATACCTCACAGCTCAAGACTGTCTTATTTAGGTAGTGTCCTATTTAGGTAGTGTTTTAATACTTAAAAATGTGATCTTACTTCTGGTTTTATCTACCTTGTTTTGTCTATCCTTTGCTTTGTTTTTAACCAGTTTTTTAATGTTTTCTTAAATTTTTCTCTGTGGTTTTTATGTTTATTTTGTTCAGCGCTTTGGTCACCAGTATTTTTCATGTGGAAAGTGCTATTCAAATAAATGATTGGTTGGTTGATTAATGCTAACCTAGCATTGTGTTTAGTGAGGACTTATCCATGTCTTTGACTACAGTTTTCGTCATTTATAGATGTATTTCCAATATGTCTCCTTCGTACTTTAAGTTCTTAACATTCCTCCCATAACACCTAACAACGGCTGTAAAATGCATACCTTAATTAAACTAGATGCAGTTCTTCAACCTTTTGAAGGACATGCAGAAGCTTGGTCTCCCTGTAAATGTAACACACTCAATATTTAACCTGAGCGGTCAGGCTTATTGTAACTAACTAATTTTAGTTATTGAAGTTGGAAAACACAGAAATGTAAATGTTTTCCTCCCACCTGGATTTCTTTTTTTGTTTTTGTGTAGCCTTACATGGAAGGCTAAAGGTAGAGACTTGAAAATCAAATAAGGCTACAGATACAAGTTCAAATTTGATTACAGTAGCACAGAAAATGACAATCCTGGAGAGGTTTTTCTGTGGGTATCTGCAGGCGATTTCCAATGTCACTTTGAAAAAAAAACCTGGATGTGTGAACTCTAAAATGCTTCAATTCCTGAATCCTTCAACATACAGGTCCTTCTCAAAATATTAGCATATTGTGATAAAGTTCATTATTTTCCATAATGTCATGATGAAAATTTAACCTTCATATATTTTAGATTCATTGCACACTAACTGAAATATTTCAGGTCTTTTATTGTCTTAATACGGATGATTTTGGCATACAGCTCATGAAAACCCAAAATTCCTATCTCACAAAATTAGCATATCATTAAAAGGGTCTCTAAACGAGCTATGAACCTAATCATCTGAATCAACGAATTAACTCTAAACACCTGCAAAAGATTCCTGAGGCCTTTAAAACTCCCAGCCTGGTTCATCACTCAAAACCTCAATCATGGGTAAGACTGCCGACCTGACTGCTGTCCAGAAGGCCACTATTGACACCCTCAAGCAAGAGGGTAAGACACAGAAAGAAATTTCTGAACGAATAGGCTGTTCCCAGAGTGCTGTATCAAGGCACCTCAGTGGGAAGTCTGTGGGAGGGAAAAAGTGTGGCAGAAAACGCTGCACAACGAGAAGAGGTGACCGGACCCTGAGGAAGATTGTGGAGAAGGGCCGATTCCAGACCTTGGGGGACCTGCGGAAGCAGTGGACTGAGTCTGGAGTAGAAACATCCAGAGCCACCGTGCACAGGCGTGTGCAGGAAATGGGCTACAGGTGCCGCATTCCCCAGGTCAAGACACTTTTGAACCAGAAACAGCGGCAGAAGCGCCTGACCTGGGCTACAGAGAAGCAGCAATGGACTGTTGCTCAGTGGTCCAAAGTACTTTTTTCGGATGAAAGCAAATTTTGCATGTCATTCGGAAATCAAGGTGCCAGAGTCTGGAGGAAGACTGGGGAGAAGGAAATGCCAAAATGCCAGAAGTCCAGTGTCAAGTACCCACAGTCAGTGATGGTCTGGGGTGTTGTGTCAGCTGCTGGTGTTGGTCCACTGTGTTTTATCAAGGGCAGGGTCAATGCAGCTAGCTATCAGGAGATTTTGGAGGACTTCATGCTTCCATCTGCTGAAAAGCTTTATGGAGATGAAGATTTCATTTTTCAGCACGACCTGGCACCTGCTCACAGTGCCAAAACCACTGGTAAATGATTTACTGACCATGGTATCACTGTGCTCAATTGGCCTGCCAACTCTCCTGACCTGAACCCCATAGAGAATCTGTGGGATATTGTGAAGAGAACGTTGAGAGACTCAAGACCCAACACTCTGGATGAGCTAAAGGCCGCTATCGAAGCATCCTGGGCCTCCATAAGACCTCAGCAGTGCCACAGGCTGATTGCCTCCATGCCACGCCGCATTGAAGCAGTCATTTCTGCCAAAGGACTCCCGACCAAGTATTGAGTGCATAACTGTACAAGATTATTTGAAGGTTGATGTTTTTTGTATTAAAAACACTTTTCTTTTATTGGTCGGATGAAATATGCTAATTTTGTGAGATAGGAATTTTGGGTTTTCATGAGCTGTATGCCAAAATCATCCGTATTAAGACTATAAAAGACCTGAAATATTTCAGTTAGTGTGCAATGAATCTAAAATATATGAATGTTAAATTTTCATCATTACATTATGGAAAATAATGAACTTTATCACAATATGCTAATATTTTGAGAAGGACCTGTACAGTGACCTAGCCAACGAAAAGTCCAAAAAGTGGTAAAGGAAAGTGTCGACCACTTTGGACAGGTAGGATAAGCACCTCTCCATCTCCAATTCGCATGCAACACGCACAAGAAAACACATAAACTGTATGAGTAAGAGTGTGAGGGACTTGACACATGGATGATGAGTTTGTGTCTGGAGATACCATAGGTCAGTGCAACCGGTCGAAAGAAGTGTCAATTGAAAGAAGAGAAACTAGTGGCCATTTTGGCTCAATAGTGTTAGAAAATAAATAAATTATCAGTAATTTTGAATAGTTAATTTTAAAAGTAAGTTTGAATAATAAACTGAAGCCCGGCCACCAGGCACTCGTCAATGTGCCCCACCTCCAGGCCTGGCTCCAGAGTGGGGCCCCGATGACCCGCATCCAGGCGAGGGAACACTGTTTCCATATGTGGGAATCATCATAAGCGGTCTGTGGGCTACGCTTTGTCTGATCCCTCACCTAGGACCTGTTTGCCTTGGATGACCCCACCATGGGCATAAAGTTCCTGTCAACATAGTTAACGTTTTATCAGTAAGTTTGAATAATAAACTGAATGGGACTGCACTGTTTGATAATTAGGATTAATTGAAATGTATGTACCCGACTTGAAATCTGTATGAGTCAATTTAATTGACTTTGTAAAGTGCCTCGGGGTGACATGTGTTGTGAATTTGCGGCATATAAATAAAACTGAAAGAAGAAATGAAGATTTTTGAAATGCAAAATAACGTATTTTCATCCTGTATACTACTGATGCCTATTTCCTGGACTGTGTATGCCAGATTTCATATTTGTTAACGTCAACAAAGTAAAGGAAAGTAGAAAAATAATTTAGGATAGAAATAAAAAATTCGTGTTGTTGATAAGTACATGACTAAAAAGTGAAATGGCAACCTAAATAAATGGGCATTACCACTGATGTCAATGTTAGTTAGAAATTACAACTTTAATAGATCCATGCAAAATTTCAATTTATTGTTTTTATTATTTTTACTCTGCTTGTCCACATAATTATAATTTTGAGTTATTCATATAAATCTTTATTTCTATATCTGTGTGAAGGAAACACTGCCTCAGCTCATCACACAGACAGAAAGACAGACAGAGGGTACTCAGTCACTGTTATTCAATTCAATTCAGTTTTATTTATATAGCGTCGTATCACAACACGTTGTCTCAAGGCACTTTACAAAGTCCTTTCAATCGAATCATACAGATTTCATGTCGGGTACATACATTCCAATTAATCCTAACTATCAAACAGTGCAGTCGGATTCAGTTATTTATTCAAATTAGTTATAAGGTTTTCGATCTTAGGAAACCCAGCAGATTGCATCCAGTCAGTGACCTGCAGCATTCACTCCTCCTGGATGAGCATGTAGAGACAGTTGACAGTCTCTGGCGTTGACTTTGCAGCAATCCCTCATACTGAGCATGCATGTAGCAACAGTGGTGAGAAAAACTCCCTTTTTAACAGGAAGAAACCTCCAGCAGAATCAGGCTCTGTGTGAGCAGCCATCTGCCACAACCGATTGGGGGTTTGAGAGAACAGAGCAGAGACAAAAAAAGGAACACAGAAGCACTGATCCAGCAGTACTTTCTATAGGAAAGAAAAGTGAAACATGAATGGTTATAGCTCCTTTAGTGGCTTCATCTAGGAGAGAAAGACAGTTAAGCAGATGAACTCTGAGCCAGTTTTCAAGTCTAGGAGAGAAACAGTGTTAAACACTGAAAGACAGCTGTCCTGGGGCACACTGATGGAAGTGAGGCTGCCATACACAGGCACCACAAAGCCCTCTGACCACAATCAGCAGGCAAGTCAGGTGAAGTGTCCTGCCCAAGGACACAGCGACTGAGACAGCTAGAGCAGCTAGAGGATTCGAACCGGCAACCCACCGGTTACGGGATTAACTCCTACTACCTAAGACACCACCGTCCCATAGATGTAGCTTCTAGAAAAAAGAAAAAACGGAGAGAGAACATAAAGAGAAAAGCTGAAATAACAGCAAATAATGCAAAATTAGAGAGTTGTATGAGAATTTAGCAGAGAGAGTGAAAGTGGTCATTATGTCCTCCAGCAGTAGGAGCATAACTACAGAGATAATTTAGGAAAACCTAAGCCACTCTAATCCTAGCCTTAAAAGTAGATGCAATGTCTGCCTCACGGACTAAAACTGGGAGCTGGTTCCACAGGAGAGGAGCCTGATAACTAAAGGATCTGCCTCCCATTCTACTTCTAGAGACTCTAGGAACCACCAGTAAACCTGCAGTCTGAGAACGAAGTGCTCTGTTAGGAACATATGGAACAATTAGATCTTTGATGCATGATGGAGGTTGATCATTAAAGGCTTGTGAAGGTCATTGTAAATGTTTCAAAAACTTATTTGTTTGAATTCGTCTGTGCTCGTTTTTGGAAATGTGAAACTCATATGGATAGGTAAATGTTGCAACTTGTTTTAAAAATCAATTTTTTCCATCCATAACATTGGTTTTGTCGTTCAGAGCCAAAATCAAAATTATGATTAGTTGCTCAGCCCTGACACATATGTCAGTGCTATATTGAGCCTTTATGCTCTTGATAAACAGTTGAATAGTTATTTATGTTTTTATCCTTAGGTTTTACAGATAGAAGCTTTTTGATTCTTTTGAAGAAGATGCCTGATTTGGAGCAACTGTATGGCCTCCACCCTCGCTACCTGGAAAGGAGACGTGTCAGAGGTTTTGAGGCTTTCAGTATTCCTGGAGTACTGGAGGCACTACAATCATGTCCTGGTCTGCTGGTAAGTTTGGGCAATATATCTTACCCCAGATACATCTGAAAAGTCTTTATTATTGTTATCTGTAAGATAAAACGTTTTTTTTTAAGAAGATAAACTGCAGTTAACATCTAATTATTTCTTTCATTTTAAATAATTCCCCTGGAAGTTTAATTTTCAATGGAACTTCCAGGGGAATTATTCCAGGCAGGTGCCTGGTCCTTGGTGTGCTGTGGTAGCCTTCCTTCAATGCTTCCTTCTGTGGCTCTGGCGCCAGGCTGTGGTTGGTGGTCGGGTGGGTGGGTTGGGCGTTGGAGCATGTCTTGTGCCTGCACTGGGGCAACTGATGGGACCGCTTGTCGGGTGAGTTTGGCCGAGGTCGCTCAGGTTCAGGCACGAGCCCGGGCTAGCCCGGACCAGGTCCAGGTGCTGAGGCGGTCTGCCTGTCTCCACCCCCGGAGGGGAAGGGGACCACCTCCTGGGCCCGGGGTCTGGTTGTCCCAATGGCACCTCCATTGTTGTTTGTCTTTTCGTTGGGTGCGTGGGTGTGAGTGTTTTTATGTGTACGCATGAGGGTGGGAATGTGTGATTGTGACTGTGTGCCTGTTTTTTGTGGGTTTGGGTTGCTCCCTCTCCTGGATCAGTTTAGGCCCCCCGTGAAATGTGGGGCCTATTCCCTCGCCGCCACACTACCTGCCGGCGGTTGGTGTCTCTGCCCACCCGTGTACTTGTGGTTCTTGGTATCCGGGGCTTGGGTGCTTTGGCTCACTCCCGGTGGCAGCTTGCTGGGGCCTGGACCCCTGGGCCTGTCGGGCTTGGGAAGTGATATGTCCCTGGGTCTCGGGTCCCTGGGTCCATGGCTGGATCTGCTCGGGCGTAGATGGCTGCCTGCGGGGCCTGTGGGCTTGTCGTGCAGCTCCCTGGAGGTTCTGCACTGTGGCTGCTAAGTGGTTCTCCTGGGACTCTCCCCTGCTCATCTCTGGAGGGGTTGCAATAGTCCCGGCGGTGGTTCTCCTGGGGTTCCTGTACTGTGGGGGCCTTTGATGTCTGTGGCTCGGATCTCCTCCGTATCTGTCCCTGGTCTAGGGTGGCAGGTCTGTGGCTCCTCACACTCACTATTGCATATTTTTATGGAGAAACCTTGTATACAAAAGCGCGCTCACACTGAGACCCACAGGTGTTTAGATTCAGGTGTCAACAGATACACAAATGTTCTATATTGAGCCGCATTTACCACTAAATACATCTTGCATTCATAAGTACCGTGCACTTTTCGGTAAAAAAGCTGGTAATATGAACGTTTCTGCAGGTGTAGAAGCAAGCAGGGTGTTATCTTGAATTCATTTCATCCTTCTTTCTCTCCTCCATTCTATTCTCCTTCTCTCCCCTTTTCCTTTTTGCCCACCCTTTCTCTCTTTCATGCTTCTTTTTTTTCTTTTCATTTCTCTCTCCGTGTCTGTAACAACTGAAATAATCCCAAAGCAATTTCTAATAATGTTTTTTTTATAAATATCAAGCAGACTTTTAAAGCGTTAGCCGTATGCTCCACTTGTGAACGTAAATCTTCTGGGCTTTTTTCAGACAACAATTCTGAGTGCTACTCTGCCAGACAGGATACGGTTAAAAAAAAAGATCAGTATACTGTGCTGAAAAGGTAATTTTCCAATAACTTAATGTTTCATTGTTTTAATCGATAGTAAACATTTATTCAGCCTGTGAACATTCTTGTTTTGTTGTTGTTCTAATGGCTGTAACAACACAGGCTCAAAAAAGAGATTCAATATAAATAAATAATAAATGGCTTTGAGGATTTGCCATTCCCTAACCCTAATCCTAACCCTCACCCTAACCCTTTTTTGGTTTTACCCCGTTATTAGGGCTGGGCTGGTTTAGAAAGGCAGGCAATAGTATTGGGGAATGTTGCGATGATGATATGATTAGTGATAGTAAAATAAATTAATAAATAAATACTTAAGTAAACAGTGTTAACTTTACAATGTTAAGTAAACATGTTCATCTTCATGGAATTCATGGCACACAAAGACCCCAGATTGTGGGAATCTGTCCAGGTCCATGAAATTATAATACTCTATCTCAACAAGATTTAAAAAGTGCAATAAAACAACTTGGCTGTAGTTTATTAAGAACTTTACCATATGTTAATACCCTCCTAAAATATGTTCTGCTGTATTAAACATCAAAGTAAACATATTATTGGAATAGAAAGTATGAATACTTGGTAACTATGTAATTAGTAACTGTACATAGATTCGTACCAAACATTTCTGTACAGCCCCTTACAATGGATGAACAAACGAATACAGTGTTGGTTAAAACCTGAAGGCATGCAGAATGTTTATGTGCATTAAACCCCTAATAATTAGCTAATATTAATTTTAATAATTATTTCAAGCAGTTTATGCAACATGTGATAAATTGTGCTGTCCTTGTGTGATTTTCTTTTTTTTTTTTTTAAGTGGAAACCAAAAATTGCTAGTTTTTAAAACGATAAAATCACACAAAAATCATCAATGGAAATCAAATTTATTAACCAATGGGGGCCTGGATTTGGAGTCACACACGGAATTAAAGTGGAAAAACACTACAGGCTGATCCAACTTTGATGTAATGTCTTTGAAACAAGTCAAAATGAGGCTCAGTATTGTGTGTGGCCTCCACGTGCCTGTATGACCTCCCTACAACGCCTGGCCATGCTCTTGATGAGACGGCGGATGGTCTCCTGAGGGATCTCCTCCCAGACCTGGACTAAAGCATCCACCAACTCCTGGACAGTCTGTGGTGCAACGTGACGTTGGTGGATGGAGCGAGACATGATGTCCCAGATGTGCTCAATCGGATTCAGGTCTGGGGAACGGGCGGGCTAGTCCATAGCCTCAACGTCTTCATCTTGCAGGAACTGCTGACACACTCCAGCCACATGAGGTCTATCATGGTCCTGCATTAGGAGAAACCCAGGAGGAACCGCACCAGCATATGGTCTCACAAGGGGTCTGAGGATCTCATCTCGGTACCTAATGGCAGTCAGGCTACCTCTGGCGAGCACATGGGGGGCCGTGCGGCCCTCCAAAGAAATGCCGTGGATCGCTCTCCACGGTGTCTTCAGACTCTGTCACGTCTGTCACATGTGTTCAGTGTGAACCTGCTTTCATCTGTGAAGAGCACAGGGCGCCAGTGGCGAATTTGCCAATCCTGGTGTTCTCTGGCAAATGCCAAGCGTCCTGCATGGTGTTGGGCTGTGAGCACAACCCCCATTTGTGGACGTCGGGCCCTCATATCATCCTCATGGAGTCGGTTTCTGACCATTTGTGTAGACAAATGCACATTTGTGGCCTGCTGGAGGTCATTTTGCAGGGCTCTGGCAGTGCTCCTCTTGTTCCTCCTTGCACAAAGGCGGAGGTAGCGGTCCTACTGCTGGGTTGTTGCCCTCCTATGGCCTCCTCCACGTCTCCTGGTGTACTGGCCTGTCTCCTGGTAGTGCCTCCAGGCTCTGGACACAACGCTGACAGACACAGCAAACCTTGCCACAGCACGCATTGATGTGCCATCCTGGATGAGCTGCACTACCTGAGCCACTTGTGTGGGTTGTAGAGTCTGTCTCATGCTACCACGAGTGTGAAACCACCACCAACATTCAAAAGTGACCAAAACATCAGCCAGAAAGCATAGGTACAGATAAGTGGTCTGTGGTCCCCACCTGCAGAACCACTCCTTTATTGAGAGTGTCTTGTTTATCACCAAAGATTTCCCCCTGTTGTCTATTCCATTTGCACAACAGCATGTGAAATTGATTGTCAATCAGTGTTGCTTCCTAAGTGGACAGTTTGATTTCACAGAAGTTTGATTTACTTAGTTATATTGTGTTTTTTAATTGTTCCCTTTATTTTTTTGAGCAGTGTATATATACAGAGGTTCGTTCGTTCGTCGTCTTCCGCTTATCCAGGACCGGGTCGCGGGGGCAGCAGACTCAGCAGAGACGCCCAGACGTCCCTCTCTCCAGACACCTCCTCCAGTTCCTCCAGGGGGAGCCCAAGGCGTTCCCAGGCCAGCCGAGAGACATAGTCCCTCCAGCGTGTCCTGGGCCGTCCCCTGGGCCTCCTCCCGGTGGGACATGCCTGGAACACCTCCCGAGGAAGGCGTCCAGGAGGCATCCGGTATAGATGCCCGAGCCACCTCAACTGGCTCCTCTCGATGTGGAGGAGCAGCGGCTCTACTCCGAGCCCCTCCCGGATGGCCGAGCTCCTCACCCTATCTCTAAGGGAGTGCCCGGCCACCCTACGGAGGAAGCTCATTTCAGCCGCTTGTATCCGTGATCTCGTTCTTTCGGTCATGACCCAAAGTTCATGGCCATAGGTGAGGGTAGGAACGTAGACCGACCAGTAAATTGAGAGCTTTGCTTTTCGGCTCAGCTCTCTCTTCACCACAATGGACCGGCACAGCGCCCCCATTACTGTGGCAGCTGCACCGATCCGTCTGTCGATCTCCCGCTCCATTCTTCCCTCACTCGTGAACAAGACCCCGAGATACTTAAACTCCTCCACTTGAGGCAGGAACTCCCCTCCAACCTGAAGAGGACAAGCCACCCTTTTCCGGTCGAGTACCATGGCCTCGGACTTGGAGGAGCTGATCCTCATCCCAGCCGCTTCACACTCGGCTGCGAACCGCCACAGCGCATGCTGTAGGTCTTGGCTAGAGGGGGCCAGCAGGACCACGTCATCCGCAAAACGAAGAGACGAAATCCACTGGTCCCCAAACCAGACCCCCTCCGGCCCTTGGCTGCGTCTAGAAATCCTGTCCATAAAAGTTATGAACAGGACCGGCGACAAAGGGCAGCCCTGCCGGAGTCCAACATGCACTGGGAACAGGTCCGACTTAGTGCCGGCAATGCGGACCAAACTCCTGCTCCGCTCGTACAGGGACCGGATGGCCCCTAATAAAGGGCCCCCGATTCCATACTCCTGGAGCGCCCCCCACAGGGCATCACGAGGGACACAGTCGAGTGCCTTCTCCAGGTCCACAAAACACATGTGAACCGGTTGGGCAAACTCCCATGAACCCTCGAGCACCCTGTAGAGGGTATAGAGCTGGTCCAGTGTTCCACGGCTGGGACGAAAACCACACTGTTCCTCCTGAAGCCGAGGTTCGACTATCGGTCGGACTCTCCTCTCCAATACCCTGGCGTAGGCCTTACCAGGGAGGCTGAGGAGTGTGATCCCCTTGTAGTTGGAACACACCCTCCGGTCCCCCTTCTTATAAAGGGGGACCACCACCCCAGTCTGCCAGTCCAGAGGCACTGTCCCCGACCGCCACGCAATGTTGAAGAGGCGTGTCAACCATGACAGCCCTACAACATCCAGAGACTTGAGGTACTCAGGGCGGATCTCATCCACCCCCGAAGCCTTGCCACCGCTGAGCTTTTTAACCACCTCGGTGACTTCAGCCTGGGTGATGAAAGAGTCCAACCCCGAGTCCCCAGCCTCTGTTTCCACCACGGAATGCGTGATGGCAGGATTGAGGAGATCCTCGAAGTACTCCTTCCACCGCCCGATAATGTCCTCAGTCGAGGTCAGCAGTCTCCCGCCCCCACTATAAACAGTGTTGGCAGAGCACTGCTTCCCCCTCCTGAGGCGTCGGACGGTTTACCAGAATCGCTTCGAGGCCAACCGGTAGTCCTTCTCCATGGCCTCACCGAACTCTTCCCAGGCCCGAGTTTTTGCCTCTGCCACAGCCCGGGCCGCAGCACGCTTGGCCTCACGGTACCCGTCAGCCGCCTCAGGAGTCCCACAAGCCAACCACAGCCGATAGGACTCCTTCTTCAGCTTAACAGCATCCCTTACTGCCGGTGTCCACCACCGGGTTCTGGGATTGCCGCCACGACAGGCACCGCAGACCTTACGGCCGCAGCTATGGGCAGCAGCATCGACAATAGATGCAGAGAACATGGTCCACTCTGAGTCTATGTCTCCAACATCCCCCGGGATCTGGTCGAAGCTCTCCCGGAGGTGGGAGTTGAATACATCCCTGGCCGAGGGCTCCGCCAGGCGTTCCCAGCAGACCCTCACTATGCGCTTGGGCCTGCCGAGTCTGTCTGGCTTTCTCCTCCTCCAGCGGATCCAACTCACCACCAGGTGATGATCAGTGGACAGCTCAGCCCCTCTCTTCACCCGAGTGTCCAAAACATGCGGCCGAAGGTCTGATGATACGACAACAAAGTCGATCATCGACCTCCTGCCTAGGGTGTCCTGGTGCCAAGTGCACTGATGAACACCCTTATGTTTGAACATGGTGTTCATTATGGACAATCTGTGACTAGCACAGAAGTCCAATAACAAAATACCACTCGGATTCAGATCGGGGAGGCCATTCCTCCCGATAACGCCTCTCCAGGTGTCACTGTCGTTCCCCACGTGGGCGTTGAAGTCCCCCAGCAGAATAATGGAGTCCCCGGGAGGGGCACTATCCAGCACCCCCGACAGGGACGCCAAGAAGGCAGGGTACTCTGCACTACCACTCGGCCCGTAGGCTGAAATGATAGTCAGAGACCTCTCCCCAACCCGAAGGCGCAGGGATACAACCTTCTCATCCACTGGGGTAAACCCCAACACGAGACGGCTGAGCTGGGGGGCAACAAGCAAACCCACACCAGCCCGCCGCCTCTCCCCGTGGGCCACTCCAGAGTAGAAGAGAGTCCAACCCCTCTCAAGGAGATGGGTTCCAGAGCCCACGCTGTGCGTGGAGGCGAGCCCGACTATTTCTAGTCGATATCTCTCGACCTCCCGCACAAGCTCAGACTCCTTCCCCCCCAGCGAGGTGACATTCCACGTCCCTAGAGCCAGCCTAAGCATCCGGGGATCGGGCCGTTGAGGTCTCCACCTTCGTCCGCCACCCAATACTCTTTGCACCAGTCCCTCACGGTTCCCCCTGCAGGTGGTGGGCCCACTGGAGGATGGCCTCGCGTCTCTCGTTTGGGCTTGGCCCGGCCGGGTCCCGCGAGGAGCAACCCAGCCACCAGGCGCTCTCCGACGAGTCCCGACCCCAGGCCTGGCTCCAGGGTGGGACCCCGGCTCCGCCGTACCGGGCGACGTCACGTGCCTCGATATTGTGTTCTTCATGAGGGGTTCTTGAACCATTCTTTGTCTGACCCATCACCTAGAACCTGTTTGCCATGGGAGACCCTACCAGGGGCATTTAGGCCCCAGACAACATAGCCTCTAGGATCATTTGAGCACTCAAACCCCTCCACCACGTTAAGGTGACGGTTCAAGGAGGGGCTATACAGAGGTTGGACAATGAAACTGAAACACCTGTCATTTTAGTGTGGGAGGTTTCATGGCTAAATTGGACCAGCCTGGTAGCCAGTCTTCATTGATTGCACATTGCACCAGTAAGAGCAGAATGTGAAGGTTCAATTAGCAGGGTAAGAGCACAGTTTAGCTCAAAATATCGAAATGCACACAACATTATGGGTGACATACCAGAGTTCAAAAGAGGACAAATTGTTGGTGCACGTCTTGCTGGCGCATCTGTGACCAAGACAGCAAGTCTTTGTGATGTATCCAGGGTAATGTCAGCATACCACCAAGAAGGGCGAACCACATCCAACAGGATTAACTGTGGACGCAAGAGGAAGCTGTCTGAAAGGGATGTTTGGGTGGTAACCCGGACTGTATCCAAAAAACATAAAACCACGGCTGCCCAAATTACGGCAGAATTAAATGTGCACCTCAACTCTCCTGTTTCCACCAGAACTGTCCGTCGGGAGCTCCACAGGGTCAATATACACGGTCGGGCTGCTATAGCCCAACCTTTGGTTACTCATGCCAATGCTAAACATCGGTTTCAATGGTGCAAGGAGCGCAAATCTTGGGCTGTGGACAATGTGAAACACGTATTGTTCTCTGATGAGTCCACCTTTACTGTTTTCCCCACATCCGGGAGAGTTACGGTGTGGAGAAGCCCCAAAGAAGCGTACCACCCAGACTGTTGCATGCCCAGAGTGAAGCATGGGGGTGGATCAGTGATGGTTTGGGCAGCCATATCATGGCATTCCCCTGGCCCAATACTTTTGCTAGATGGGCGCGTCACTGCCAAGGACTACCGAACCATTCTTGAAGACCATGTGACCAATGGTTCAAACATTGTATCCTGAAGGCGATGCCGTGTATAAGGATGGCAATGCACCAATACACACAGCAAGACTGGTGAAAGATTGGTTTGATGAACATGAAAGTGAAGTTGAACATCTCCCATGGCCTGCACAGTCACCAGATCTAAATATTATTGAGCCACTTTGGGGTGTTTTGGAGGAGCGAGTCAGGAAACGTTTTCCTCCACCAGTATCACGTAGTGACCTGGCCACTAGCCTGCAAGAAGAATGGCTTAAAATCCCTCTGACCGCTGTGCAGGACTTGTATATGTCATTCCCAAGATGAATTGACGCTGTATTGGCCGCAAAAGGAGGCTCTACACCATACTAATAAATTATTGTGGTCTAAAACCAGGTGTTTCAGTTTCATTGTCCAACCCCTATACATACAGTGAGGAAAATAAGTATTTGAACACCCTGCGACTGTGCAAGTACTCTCACTTAGAAATCAGGGAGAAGTCTAAAATTTTCATCTTAGGTGCATATCCACTGTGAGAGACATAATCTAAAAAAAAAATCCAGAAATCACAATGTATGATTTTTTAAATAATGTATTCTTGTGTTACTGCTGCAAATAAGTATTTTAAAAATGTCAGAGCCCTCCATGATTTCTAAGTGGGGGCATTGCAAAGTAGCAGAGTGTAAAAATACTTGTTTTCCTCAGTGTATATATATATATATATAAACTGTTAGAGTTAGAAAGCTGATAAATACATATAAATAAAATAAGACACAAGAAACCCAAGTAAGTTTGACTTGCAAGGGTGAGACAGTCCTCAGCCAGAACAGCAACTTCCTTCTCACAAAGGGAAAATCCTTGTACCAGCCTTTTATTTACAACTCACATTCCAACAAGCAAAAAAGCAGGAATTGGTTCAGCCAATTCTTGCAGAGATTTCAACCTAAAATTGTAGTCATTCCCATATATGGTATAAGCTTGTCATGTCCAGGGAGTGATCCACTCCAGACCGCAGTCCTTAACCTTCCACAAACCCTTTTTCACACTAAAAAACAATCATAAGAATCATGTTAGCTAGAGTAGAACTTCAAACATAAACATGATTTAGACTAAACAATAATAACATATAAACATTTTCCAATAATTCCCTCCTGTTTATTATTGATTAGTTTAATAACACATCCATCTATACACTTCCAAAAAGCTTTATGCATACACCTCATTAAACATTAAAATATTGTTAAGTTTAGTGACTTCTCCTCCATAATTTCATTATAGTCTTGGTTCTTGTCCAGAAACTGGTAATCCTGGGACAACATTGTACCAACAATTCTTCCAACCATCCTTAATATCATTGCTCTGATTCAGCGAATAACGCACAGTCACTAAAAAGACAAACAACAATAACACAGCGATGACAGGGGTCATGATTTTAAAAACAGTTGCCACCACGGTCCTGAAATAAGTCACGGTAAAAAGCTTCCTCGGCCGGGATGGACAGACATCCTGCTGCATACCCCTTTTACTTTCATTTAATTGGCGTATAGCATCGCTCACTCTGTGCCCATCTTCGCCGTTGGTCTCATCAGGGATGTAAGTGCAGCAGGTCTCGTTCAGGAGAGCGCAAACTCCCCCAACCGAAGCCGTCAGCAGGTCCAACACCATCCTGTTCTGCAAGACCACGGTTCGAAGAGCTGTGACTTCTGTGGACAGTCCTGTAAGAGCTTTTGTGGTTGCATTAACAAACAGTCCCGGTCGATAATCTATAGTTTGTAATCTAAGCATATTCTTTCCTACTCCCAACCATGGGAATAAACTTAGCAAAATCTTATTGATCTATGCTTGAATTCCTCAGGAACATCTGATCCCCACAGACTGTCATGTGGCTTCACACGGATGAGTTCCCTCTTACTCCTATTTAGGGAAGGTTGATCTGAAATGACATAAGTGTGATCAGTGGCATAAACAAGTGCACAAACACCACTCCAACTTGGAGGCAACTGCAAGTAAATGGCAGTTCCATACATCCAGTGAAGATATTCTGATGCTGTTGTCTCCATGATGACAATAAGATGGCTAGTCTGCAACAGTGCTATTTTGTGCTCAGTTCATATTTTTCATTTGGTGTCTCTTAAGTATGTTGACTTGTGTTCCAGAATGTCTTTCTACATGTATTCTTCCTTATCTGGCTCTCTTATTTTACTTTGAGTGAGACAAAAGCCATAGAATGAGCTGCAGATCAGTCAGTGTTGTGTTTGTGTTCCATACAAATCACGTCATGTTACTTTTTCGGTCAATGGGGCTGACATGCCATGATATCATAATCCTGCCCATATTGAGCTGGTACCCAATTGTAATAGATAATGAACCAAACCGTGTAGAGTTTGAGTCGAGTAGGTACTAATGGAAAAAAGACATTACTATGTACTCTTTCAGGCTCGAATTGAAAATGCAACATCAATAGACTGCTGGTCACTGATTGGCTACAATCAAGCAGTCAGTTTTCAATACAGTAGGCAGACCAGATTCCCCAGTACCCACCAGTATTACCACAGTCTGAAGAATTTGCAGCCCACTTTAAAGGTAAAATAGAAAGTTTAGACCTAATTCCTTGATGCTACTATTATAACTGTCTTATCTATAGTTTTATTTTTAAATTTACTTTAATTGTTGATTGTATACTGATACTTAACTTGAGATGCACATGAGATTTCATAATGTCATATGACAACAAAGCTATTCCAATTAATCATGGCAAGCACTGCTATATGTTTTAAGAATATTGCTCTTTACGATTCTAGAGTGTATCATGTGTATGTATGGTCTTAACTGTACTGTCTTTTTTTACAACTCTCACCGTGTGAAATATACATATCTTCTATACAGACCCATTCAAAAAATTGTAATTTTATTGAAAAGTAACTCATTGAAAAGTAACTAAATTCACTAAGTGTCACATTATATAGATTAAATACACACAGACTGTTATTGTTTGCGAGATAGAACCTCAGAATGCAGACGAGCAAGCAGCGTGATGGTAAGTGAAAAAAACTATTTAATAAAAAACAAAAACTCACTCTAAAAAGAGGCAGGAACAAAACAACGAATGGGCAGGCAGAACAGGCAAAAAACAGACTTGGCCAGGCTGGTCGAGACAGGTGTGGCGTGACTACAGGACAAGAGCAATATTTGAATAATGTTTCTGCCATGACTAACTGAACAGGTGTGTATATCTGGAGCGAAAACCAGGTGGAGCAAGGAGACAGATTAACTTGGAGCAGGGGAACCGAATAAATTAATTGACAGACAGAACAAAAGGTGGCTGCGGCAAAAGCAGAGATTCTAATATACAAACAAAACCAAACTTGACAAACATGAACAAGACTAAAACATGACCAGAAAAATAAACAACAGAAGCATGATTCAAAACTTGAGCAGTGAAAAACATCAGGAAAAAACCCGTAACCAAATACCAAACAACCCCAAATCATAACACAGACTGATGTTTTCAACTCTTTATTCTGTTAATTATAATAATTTTCTGGTTACAGCTAATAAAAACATAACATTTAAGATTAGAATATTAAACCAGACAAATAAAAAAACATTTTTAATATAGAAATGTGGGCCTAATAAAAAATACGTTTAATACCTAAAGGTACGTTTAATTAGACAAATAAGATTTATTAGAATGCATATTCTAATTTATTGTGTATGACTGCGTATCTCCAGTGTTTTCTTGCTAATCTAATCTACATGATTGCGTTTCCACATTTCTTCATTCGCTAGAATTTAATCTCACTTTTATTCCTTAGGGTTTTATTAGCAATAAATAAAAGTTTTATCTGTGTAGTTTATTTGATCAATTTGATCATTTCATTGTGCGTAACTGTAATAGTTCATTTCCTCCCCGCTTCAACTCTATCTGAAGAACAACAACTTATTTGAAAAGTTCCAATCAGGCTTTTGTTCAGGACATAGCGCAGAAACAGATTTGCTTAGAGTGACAAATGACTTGCTGATGGCAGCTGATTCTCCTCGATCTGTCAGCTGCTTTTGATTCAGTGGACTATGCTATCCTCTTGAGCTGCCTCCTTGACACTGCCAGACTGTCAGGCAGCGCCTTAGCGAGGTCTAAATCATACCTCTCTGACAGAACCGAATATGTTGGAATCATGTAAGTCCAGACCCCTCCATGTTATGTGTGGTGTCCTCCAGGAATCAGTCTTGGACCCCCTGCTTTTTGTCATCTACATGCTTCCACTCGGTTGTCATCAGCAGACACAATTTGTCATTCCATTGTTATGCTGATGACATACAATTATACAATGGACTTTTGAAAGGGATCTTATCCAAAAACATAAAAAAATTATAGTATATCCAAAACAGTCCTGCAAGAGTCCTCATGCAAGGACGCAAGTGTGAGCATATCACACCCATCCTATACTCCCTCTACTGGCTCCCAGTCCCACTTCAGATCCAATATAAAATTCTTCTACTCATCCAGAAATACATCATTGGCCATGGTCCATCTTATCTACAAGAACTGATTCCACTCCAAACCTCCACCCTCAGGTCGTCCATCGACCAGCTCCTTTAGGTCTCCTCTACCAGGCTGTGAACCATAGGGGACAGACACTTTTGTTCTGCTGTACTCCAGCTCTGGAATACCCTCCCTCCAGAGCTGAGAGAAGTGCAGAATCATGATTCTTTCAAAGTTGGACTTAAGACATTCCTGTTAAGAAAAGCTTTTAACTGCTACATATTTCTATTTTACTTTAGTGTTGTTTTATTCTTGTGTTTTAATTGTAGCACTCTGAGATTTCTTGGAATGAAAAGTGCATTATCAATAAAATTATTATTATTAATTCACTTTGTGTTTACACTTGACTGTTTGAAAAGTGCTGTATAAATGTTGATTTATATATTGATTGATTGATAATATTTTTTTTTTTCAGGGTGTTGAAACATCTCACCTGGAGCTAGTGGAAGCCATTTGGAACTATATGCCTGAAGTTCACATTCTGGGGAAGTTCCGGAACCGGAATGGGGCTTTTCCAATTCCTTCTGAGAATAAACTTACCATCCCTGTAACTGCAAAGCTCCAGACACTACACCTTGTGGGTGAGTCGGACACGATAAGCAAAAGGACATTTATTATATCCAGTCAATAATAGTGTGAATGTAATGTAAGTTAGCACAAGTAATGAACGGTAATGCAGGTCTTTGAAATTTATATTGTAATTTGTAAAAGTATTCACTCCCCTTGGCATTTTTTATGTTATATTGCCTCCCAACCTGGATTTAAAATAGATTGAGTGTTTCCACCATTTCATTTACAGAACACGCCTACAACTTTCAAGATGTATTATTTTTTTGTGAAGCAAACAACAAATAAGACAAAATAACAGAAAACATCCGTGTGAATAACTGCAATCTAAAGTCAGTACGTTTTAGACCCACTTTTTGTGGCAATTACAGCTGCTAGTCAATTTGGATCCACATCTTGCCACTGGGATTTCTGGCAATTCTACAAGGCAAAACTGTTCCAACTCATTCATGTTGGATGGTTTTCAGTTATGAACAGCAATCTTCAAGTCTAACCACAGATTCTCAATTTGATTGAGGTCTGGACTTTGACTAGGCCATTCCAACACATTTAAATGTTTCCCCTTAAAATCATTCAAATCACTGGCAGACTCACAGGGTTTGCTCAAGAATATCCCTGTATTTAGCAACATCCATCTTTCCCTTGACTTGGACCAGTTTCTCAGTCCCTGCCACTGAAAAACATCCCCACATCATGGTTTATGCCACCACAATGTCTCAATGTGGGGATGATGTTTTTGGGGTGATTAGATGTGTTGGGTTTGCGCCATACATTGCGTTTTCTTTGGTGGCCGAAAAGTAAAATTTTAGTCTCATCTGACCAAAGCATTTTACTCCATTAACTTGGGGAGTCACCCTCATGTCTTTTGACAAACTAAAAACGTGCCTTCTTATTTGTAACAACACTAAGAGGCTTTTTTTCTGGCCAGTTATCCATAAAGCCTAGCCCTATGGAGTGTATGGCTTATTGTGATCCTTTGGACAGATACTCCATTCTCTGCTGTGGAACTCTGCAACTCCTTCAGGGTTACCTTTGGTATTTGTGCTGCCTGTCTGCTTAATGTCCTTGACTTTTTTGGATAACTCCTTGGTCTTCATGATGTAATAAATTTCTTGGTGGTGATGCAGCCTCTGGTGCCTTTAAGAAAAGGAGTGTTTATACTGACACATTATGTGTCACTTCGATTGCACAGGTGAAATTCATTTAACTGATTATGAGTTTTGGAGGTAATTGGTTGCCCCAAAAGATTAACGGGGGGTAAATACACATGTGAATGTCAATACTCAGTTTCTCTTTTTTTAATTCTTGCTATATATATTTTTTTCATTTGACTTCACCAGCATAGACTATTTTGTGCAGATCCATCACATAAAATAAGATTAAAAACATTAAATTACTGGTTGTAATTTAACAAAATAGGTATGACGCCAGGGAGGGTGAATGCTTCGCAAGGCACTGTACATGTTTCTGTTGATTCACAAGGCATTTTAGCTCCCATTTTGAAATGCTACAGCTGCATTTTATTTTAAATGTAACTTTTACAGGTGTGAATATCCCCGAGATACCCTGTGTGTCTATGCTACGACACCTATACCTCAAGTGGGTCCGTCTCACCAAGCCACAACCATTTAAGGATTTTTTGTGTGTGAATCTGAGATCCTTTGTGATGAGGAATTGTGCAGGGCCAACCAATTCCCTGAAATATGTTCCACTGGTTACGGGCTTAGCATCAGCCCGGAACTTAGAGCAACTGGAGCTGGTGAGGGTTCCTTTCCTGGGAGGCCTTATCCAACATGTGGTTGAGGACAGCTGGAGGTCAGGTGAGAGATTACAATAGTCATAAGGATGGATTCTGGTATATAAGCACACTAATAAATAATTAGTGTGCTTATATAGCATTGTTTCAGTCAACAGATGCCATGCATATGGAATGCAGTTCTCAGACAACAAAGATAAAACTACCATTTGGGGATGAGCTGATCAATTTTGTGGACAAATTCCAGTGACTGATTTCTTTTTAAGTTCTAACCTGCCATTTCCAAATTTAGCCGATTTTCATTATGAACTTAAAATATTTTTTAAAAATCTTACATCGTAAAATGAAATGATTTCTCAAAACATCCCAGCTGTAGGGATGTCCCTAAAGGCATTCAGTTTTGTTTTTTACAAGATCATTTTAAAAAGGCAGCTTTGTCCAACATAATACTTGAGAGAAAACAGTAGTATTAAGCAACATTTCTGTTACTCGTACTCGTCGTCTTCCGCTTTATCCGGGACCAGGTTGCAGGGGCAGCAGACTCAGCAGAGACGCCCAGACGTCCCTCTCTCCAGACACCTCCTCCAGCTCCTCAGGGGGGAGCCCAAGGCGTTCCCAGGCCAGCCGAGAGACATAGTCCCTCCAGCGTGTCCTGGGTCATCCCCTGGGCCTCCTCCCGGTGGGACGTGCCTGGAACACCTCCCGAGGAAGGCGCCCAGGAGGCATCCGGTATAGATGCCCGAGCCACCTCAACTGGCTCTACTCGATGTGGAGGAGCAGCGGCTCTACTCCGAGCCCCTCCCGGATGGCCGAGCTCCTCACCCTATCTCTAAGGGAGTGCCCGGCCACCCTACGGAGGAAGCTCATTTCAGCCGCTTGTATCCGGGATCTCGTTCTTTCGGTCATGACCCAAAGTTCATGGCCATAGGTGAGGGTAGGAACGTAGACTGACCAGTAAATCGAGAGCTTCGCTTTTCGGCTCAGCTCTCTCTTCACCACAACGGACAGGCACAGCGCTCCCATTACTGTGGCAGCCGCACCGATCCGTCTGTCGATCTCCCGCTCCATTCTTCCCTCACTCGTGAACAACACCCCGAGATACTTAAACTCCTCCACTTGAGGCAGGAACTCCCCTCCAACCTGAAGAGGACAACCCACCCTTTTCCGGTCGAGAACCATGGCCTCGTACTTGGAGGAGCTGATCTTCATCCCAGCCGCTTCACACTCTGCTGCGAACCGCCCCAGTGCATGCTGTAGGTCTTGGCTAGAGGGGGCCAGCAGGACCACGTCATCTGCAAAAAGAAGAGACAAAATCCTCTGGTCTCCAAACCAGACCCACTCCGGCCCTTTGCTGCGCCTAGAAATCCTGTCCATAAAAGTTATGAACAGGACCGGTGACAAAGGGCAGCCCTGCCAGAGTCCAACATGCACCGGGAACAGGTCCGACTTAGTGCCGGCAATGCGAACCAAACTCCTGCTCCGCTTGTACAGAAACCGGAGGCCCCTAGTAAAGGGCCCCCGATTCCATACTCCTGGAGCAACCCCACAGGGCATCACGAGGGACACAGTCGAGTGCTTTCTCCAGGTCAACAAAACGCATGTGGACCGGTTGGGCAAACTCCCATGAACCCTCGAGTACCCTGTAGAGGGTATAGGGCTGGTCCAGTGTTCCACGGCCGGGACGAAAACCACACTGCTCCTCCTCAAACCGGGGTTCGACTGTCGGCCGGACTCTCCTCTCCAATACCCTGGCGTAGGCCTTACCAGGGAGGCTGAGGAGTGTGATCCCCCTGTAGTTGGAACACACCCTCCGGTCACCCTTCTTATGTAAGGGGACCACCACCCCAGTCTGCCAATCCAAAGGCACTGTCCCCGTCCGCCACGCATTGTTGAAGAGGCGTGTCAACCATGACAGCCCCACAACATCCAAAGACTTGAGGTACTCAGGGCGAATCTCATCCAACCCCAAAACTACCTCGGTGACTTCAGCCCGGGTGATGAAAGAATCCAACCCCGAGTCCCCACCCTCTGTTTCCACCAGGGAATGCGTGATGGCAGGATTGAGGAGATCCTCGAAGTACTCCTTCCATCGCCCGATAATGTCCCCAGTCGAGGTCAGCAGCTCCCCACCCCCACTGTAAACAGTGTTGGCGAAGCACTGCTTCCCCCTCCTGAGGCGCCAGTCGGTTTGCCAGAATAGCTTCGGGGCTAACCGGTAGTCCTTCTCCATGGCCTCACCGAACTCCTCCCAGGTCCGAGTTTTTGCCTCTGCCACCGCCCGGGCCACGTCAGCCGCCTCAGGAGTCCCACAAGCCAACCACAGCCGATAGGAGCTTTTTTAGCTCAAAAACAAGATGGCGCCAACGATGGCAGCCTTGGAGCTTCGCTCTCTTTGTTTTTGTATTTTGTGTGTTTTTATGTTTTTCGAGCCACAGTTCTGTGGTGTCGGGCCACAATCCTGTGGTCTCATTCAGTAGAGAGGAACTTCTCAACATCAGAGAGTCCACTCTTGGGTTTTTTTCACCATCTTTCATCAATCTGAGGTTCACTGAGCTCCTGGCAAGCGGAGCTGCGGCTCTATATTGAATCCTGCGCCGAAAACGTCGAAGGGGAAAGCGTGCTGGCACGCTGGTAAAGCTCCGCAAAAGAGGAATTCGCACACCGCTGCCTTCAATCCACCCGGCAAATGTCTGCTCTCTCAACAAGATGGACGAACTGCTTCTTCTCACCGGTAAAAACACGGACCTACGCGGATCAGCGGTTCTCTGCTTCACCAAGACATGGCTGGGTGAAAACATCCCGGACCGCGCACTGCTGTTGCCGGACTTCCAGCTGCTCAGAGCGGATCGCAGCGCGGAGCTATCGGGGAAGAGGCGAGGAGGTGGAATCTGCTTTTATATACAGGTCCTTCTCAAAATATTAGCATATTGTGATAAAGCTCATTATTTTCCATAATGTAATGATGAAAATTTAACATTCATATATTTTAGATTCATTGCACACTAACTGAAATATTTCAGGTCTTTTATTGTCTTAATACGGATGATTTTGGCATACAGCTCACGAAAACCCAAAATTCCTATTTCACAAAATTAGCATATTTCATCCGACCAATAAAAGAAAAGTGTTTTTAATACAAAAAACGTCAACCTTCAAATAATCATGTACAGTTATGCACTCAATACTTGGTCGGGAATCCTTTGGCAGAAATTACTGCTTCAATGCGGCGTGGCATGGAGGCAATCAGTCTGTGGCACTGCTGAGGTCTTATGGAGGCCCAGGATGCTTCGATAGCGGCCTTTAGCTCATCCAGAGTGTTGGGTCTTGAGTCTCTCAACGTTCTCTTCACAATATCCCACAGATTCTCTATGGGGTTCAGGTCAGGAGAGTTGGCAGGCCAATTGAGCACAGTGATACCATGGTCAGTAAACCATTTACCAGTGGTTTTGGCACTGTGAGCAGGTGCCAGGTTGTGCTGAAAAATGAAATCTTCATCTCCATAAAGCTTTTCAGCAGATGGAAGCATGAAGTGCTCCAAAATCTCCTGATAGCTAGCTGCATTGACCCTGCCCTTGATAAAAACACAGTGGACCAACACCAGCATCTGACACGGCACCCCAGACCATCACTGACTGTGGGTACTTGACACTGGACTTCTGGCATTTGGCATTTCCTTCTCCCCAGTCTTCCTCCAGACTCTGGCACCTTGATTTCCGAATGACATGCAGAATTTGCTTTCATCCGAAAAAAGTACTTTGGACCACTGAGCAACAGTCCATTGCTGCTTCTCTGTAGCCCAGGTCAGGCGCTTCTGCTGCTGTTTCTTGTTCAAGAGTGGCTTGACCTGGGGAATGCGGCACCTGTAGCCCATTTCCTGCACACTCCTGTGCACGGTGGCTCTGTATGTTTCTACTCCAGACTCAGTCCACTGCTTCCGCAGGTCCCCCAAGGTCTGGAATCGGTCCTTCTCCACAATCTTCCTCAGGGTCTGGTCACCTCTTCTCATTGTGCAGCGTTTTCTGCCACACGTTTTCCTTCCCACAGACTTCCCACTGAGGTGCCTTGATACAGCACTCTGGGAACAGCCTATTTGTTCAGAAATTTCTTTCTGTGTCTTACCCTCTTGCTTGAGGGTGTCAATAGTGGCCTTCTGGACAGCAGTCAGGTCGGCAGTCTTACCCATGATTGGGGTTTTGAGTGATGAACCAGGCTGGGAGTTTTAAAGGCCTCAAGAATCTTTTGCAGGTGTTTAGAGTTAACTCGTTGATTCAGATGATTAGGTTCATAGCTTGTTTGGAGAGCCTTTTAATGATATGCTAATTTTGTGAGATAGGAATTTTGGGTTTTCATGAGCTGTATGCCAAAATCATCCGTATTAAGACAATAAAAGACCTGAAATATTTCAGTTAGTGTGCAATTAATCTAAAATATATGAATGTTAAATTTTCATCATGACATTATGGAAAATAATTAACTTTATCACAATATGCTAATATTTTGAGAAGGACCTGTAAATGAAGGTTGGTGCAGAGACGTAAAAGTGCTGGGAAAAACATGTAGCCCGGATCTGGAGTTATTTTCCATAATCTGTAAACTGTTTTATTCACCGAGAGTTTTCCTCTTTTATAATAATCAGCTCATATTTTCCACCGCATGGCTGCACTTCTGCTGCAGAAAAACATCTTGCTGAGCTGATTACAGACCTGGAGAAAAAATACCCTGACTCTTTCATCATAATACTGGGAGATTTTAACAGCGCAAACCTCTCAAATGAACTCCCTAAATACAGACAGCATATTAAGTGTCCCACCAGAGACAAAAACACACTGGACTATTGTTACACAGCTTTAAAGGACTCATATCATGCTGTTACCAGGGCTGCTCTGGGTTTTTCGGATCATTGTCTTATCCACATCATCCCAACCTACAGACAGAAACTAAGAGCTTCCAAACCCAAGGTTCACAGTGTTAAGAAGTGGACTGAGGAATCAAAGCAGATGCTACAGGCCTGCTTTGAATGCAAAGACTGGACTGTTTTTGAAACCTCAGCCACTGACTTAAACCAACTAACTGATGTGGTGACATCATACATCAGTTTCTGTGAGGACATGTGTGCAGACCAAGACCTTCTGCACCTTTGGGAACAATAAGCCATGGTTTACTCCACACCTCAGGAATCTGCGCAGGGAAGAGGAAGAAGCTCACAGCAGTGGAGATTGGGCGCGGTACAGGCAGGCCAGGAACAAACTAACAAAAGAAATCAAAGCAGCCAAGAGAAGCTACAGTGAGAAGCTTAAGAACAGCCTTTCTACTGGTGACACTTCAGCTGTATGGACTGGTCTGAGAAACTTGACTGCCTACAAGAGCCCCTCCACCCATTCTGAACAGAGTCGTCTCCTGGCCAACCGTCTGAATGGCTTCTACTGCAGACATGACAGGAAGCCATTCACACCTCAAATCATCCCCTCTACATCCCATTCAGGAACAAATTCCTCCCATAAAGCAACCAACCCCCCACCAACAGATCCTCTGCCTGCACTAAAGATCTCCGAGGAAGAGGTAAACAGGCTCTTTCAGCGCATGAAAACAAAGAAAGCTGGAGGACCTGATAACGTCTCCCCATCATGCCTGAAAGCCTGCGCACATCAACTCACTCCAATCTTCACAAGGATCTAAAACAAGTCACTGGAGAAATGTGAGGTCCCCTCCTGCCTCAAACGATCCACCATCATCCCGGTTCCCAAGAAACCCACCATCGTAGGATTAAATGACTACAGGCCTGTAGCCCTGACGTCTGTGATCATGAAGTCCTTTGAGCGGCTGGTGTTGAAGCACCTGAAAGACATCACAGGCCCCCTGCTGGACCCCCTGCAATTTGCTTACCGAGCAAACAGGTCGGCAGATGATGCTGTTAACTTAGATCTACACTGCATCCTGCAACACCTCGACCGTCCAGGGACGTACGCCAGGATCCTGTTTGTAGACTTCAGCTCGGCCTTCAACACTATCATACCAGACATCCTCCACCAGAAGCTCACACACCTCAACATCCCAGCCTCCACCTGTCAGTGGATCAACAGCTTCCTGACAGACCGACAGCGGCAGGTGAGACTGGGGAGCATCTTCTCCCGATCCAGATCAATAAGTACTGGTGCCCCCCAGGGTGTGTTCTATCCCCACTCCTCTTCTCTCTGTACACAAATGACTGCACCTCATCGGACTCGTCCGTGAAACTCCTTAAGTTTGCAGATGACACCACTGTCATTGGACTGATCCAGGACGGTGATGAGTCTGCATACAGACAGCAGGTGGATCGGCTGGTACCCTGGTGCGGTCAGAACTACCTTGAACTGAACCCACTCAAGACTGTGGAAATGGTGGTGGACCTTCGGAGAACACCACTCCCATACACCATCCTCAACAATGTATCGGCCGTGGACCACTTCAGGTTCTCACCATCTCTGAGGACCTGAGATGGTCTTCACACATAGACACTGTTCGAAAGAAGGCCCAGCAGAGACTGTACTTCCTGAGGCAACTCAAGAAGTTCAACCTTCCACAGGAGCTGTTGGTCATCTTCTACACTGCCATCATTCAGTCTGTCCTGTCTTCATCCATCTCAGTGTGGTTTGGCTCATCCACAAAACAGGACAGGTCCAGACTGCAACAAATAATAAGGACTGCAGAGAGAATAATCAGAGCTGACCTTCCCTCCATCCAGGACTTATACAGGTCTAGGGTCAAGAAAAGAGCTGCCAAAATCTCTGCCGACCCCACACACCCTGCACATAAACTGTTTAGAGTTTTACCTTCAGGCCGCCGCTACAGAGCACTGTTTCTGTGGCGGCTGGTTTTAGTAGAGAGTTTCTTCCCCCAGGTTGTTTCTCTGATGAACATTCAATAGAGTACAGAACAACAGCATACAGATGTTGCAAATGCACCTTTTTTATTAGATATGTGTATATTGTACATTGTAAATTGTAAATTTGTATATTCTGTAATGCAGAATATTGCATTGTACATTGTATATTGTAAATTGTAAATTGTAAATTTGTATATTCTGTAATGCAAAAACAGAACAAAAGAGCAAAGTGTACCGGAGGCAAATTCCTTGTTTGTATGTACGAACTTGGCAATTAAGCTGATTCTGATTCTGATTCTTCAGCTTGACAGCGTCCCTTACTGCCGGTGTCCAACATCCCTCGGAATCTGGTCAAAGCTCTCCCGGAGGTCAGAGTTGAATACATCCCTGGCCAAGGGGTCCGCCAGACATTCCCAGCAGACCCTCACTGTGCGCTTGGACCTGCCAAGTCTGTCCGGCTTTCTCCTCCCCCAGCGGATCCAACTCACCACCAGGTGGTGATCAGTGGACAGCTCAGCCCCTCTCTTCACCCGAGTGTCCAAAACATGCTGCCATAGGTCTGATGATACGACAACAAAGTCGATCATTGATCTCTTACCTAGGGTGCCCTGATGCCAAGTGCACTGATGGACACCCTTATATTTCAACATGGTGTTCATTATGGACAATCCGTGACTAGCACAGAAGTCCAATAACAAAACTCTGCTCGGATTCAGATCGAGGAGGCCATTCCTCCCGATCACGCCTCTCCAGGTGTCACTGTCGTTCCCCACGTGGGCGTTGAAGTCCCCCAGCAGAATAATGGAGTCCCCGGGAGGGGCACTATCCAGCACCCCCGACAGGGACGCCAAGAAGGCCGGGTACTCCGTACTACCACTTGGCCCGTAAGCTGAAATGATAGTCAGAGACCTCTCCCCAACCCGAAGGCGCAGGGATGCGACCCTCTCATCCACTGGGGTAAACCCCAACATTAGACGGCTGAGCTGGGGGGCGACAAGCAAACCCACCCCAGCCCGCCGCCTCTCCCCGTGGTCCACTCCAGAGTAGAAGAGAGTCCAGCCCCTCTCGAGGAGATGGGTTCCAGAGCCCACGCTGTGCGTGGAGGCGAGCCCGACTATTTCTAGTCTATCTCTCGATCTCCCGCACAAGCTCAGGCTCCTTCCCCCCCAACGAGGTGACATTCCACGTCCCTAGAGCCAGCCAAAACATCCGGGGATCGGGCCGCCGAGGTCTCCACCTTCGTCTGCCGCCCAATCCTCTTTGCACCGGTCCCTCACGGTTCCCCTGCAGGTGGTTGGCCCACTGGGGATGGTTTCACGTCTCTCGTTCGGGCTTGGCCCGGCCGGGTCCCGCGAGGAGCAACCCAGCCACCAGGCGCTCTCCGACGAATCCCGACCCCAGGCCTGGCTTCAGGGTGGGACCCCGGCTCCGCTGTACCGGGCAACATCACGTGCCTCGATTTTGTAGTCGTCATGAGGGGTTCTTGAACCGCTCTTTGTCTGACCTGTCACTTAGAGCCTGTTTGCCATGGGAGACCCTACCAGGGGCATTTAAGCCCCAGACAACATAGCCTCTAGATCATTCGAGCACTCAAACCCCTCCACCACTTTAAGGTGGCGGTTCAAGGAGGGGCATTTCTGTTATGATCAATTGTTAATTGTTTATAGAAGGAGGTGTCACTCTGTGACTAACTGATGGAGTTTCAAACCTATGCAGTTAAACTGGATTTCTCTATTTCATAACAAAGAAACAATGACTACTGGGTTGCCATTTTTATCTGTCTTTAGTTTCTTAGCAATTATAAATTTGATGAAGTTAGCATTACATAGTTCACTTTCCCTGAAAAGTTAGTAGACCCGTACCTTAACTGTGAACTTTCCAAAATTCAGGCATAATTTCCTAATCCAGCATGTTCAGTGTCCGTTATTACAGTGGGGAGAAGAAGTATTTGATATACTGCCGATTTTGCAGGTTTTCCCACTTGCAAAGCATGTAGAAGTCTTTCATTTTTATCATAGGTACTCTTCAACTGTGAGTGACAGAATCTAAAACTAAACTCCAAAAAATCACATTGTGTGACTTTTAAGTAATTAATTTGCATTTTATTGCATGACACAAGTGTTTGATTCCCTAACAACCAGTAAGAATTCCGGCTCTCACAGGCCTGTTAATAAGCGAATTGCGCAACATAGTTGCACATGCATAGGTCATTCAAGTTCAGAAATTTTGGCTACCAAACAAACGACAATATATTCCTCATTATTATTGCAGTAATTTGCCCTGTACAAAAGCATTTTATCATGGTCTGATGGTACGTGCTGTCAACACATATCCCTGTGCCCTGTGGTATCTCAAGACCATCGTCCCATACAGTGCTTCAGAGGTGCTTTGGCTAAACTAGAAACAACGTGGTGAACCTCCAAATCACAGTTCTCTAAGTTGCTTTCCACCATCTTTTGAATGTTGTTTGGTAGCCAAAAGAATGGCCTTACTCATAATGCACCACGCTGCCCAAGATCTGCAACTTGCTTATTCTTCTTTAAAAAGCCCTCCTGTTTTCCACCTGTATTAACTTATCTGTATAAAAGACACCTGTCCACACACTCTATCAAACAAACTCCAATCTCTCCACAAAGGCCAAGACCAGAGAGCTGTGTCAGGAAATCAGGGAAAAAATAGTAGACCTGCACAAGGCTGGGTTGGGCTACTGGAAAATAGCCAAGCAGCTTGGTGAGAAGGCAACAGCTGTTGGCCCAATTCTAAGAAAATTGAAGAAGTTCAAGATGATGGTCAATCTCCCTCGGTCTGGGGCTTCATGCAAGATCTCTTGGGGCGTCAATGATCACAAGGAAGGTGAGGGATCAGCCTAGTACTACACGGCAGGACCGAGCCAATGACCTGAAGAGAGCTGGGACCACAGTCTCAAAAAAGACCATTAGTAACACACTAACACACACACGGTTACTAGTGTGTTACTTAAAACAGGATTAAAATCCTACAACGCAGTCCCCCTGCTCAAGCATGTCCAAGCCCATCTGAAGTTTGCCAATGACCATCTGGATAATCCAGAGGAGGAATGGGAGAAGGTCATATGGTTTGATGAGACAGAAATAGAGCTTTTTGGTTTAAATTCCACTCGCCATGTTTGGAGGAAGGAGAAGGATGAGTACAACCCCAAGAACACCATCCTACCGTGAAGCATGGAGGTTGGAAACATCACCCTTTGGGGATGCTTTTCTGCAAAAGGGACAGGACGACTGCACCGTATTGGGAGGATGGATGGGGCCATGTGTTGGGACATCTTAGCCAACAACCTCCTTCCCTCATTAAGGGCATTGAAGATGGGTCGTGGCTGGGTTTTCCAGCATGAAGTACACAGCCAGGGCATCTAAGGAATGGCTTCGTAAGAAGCATCTCAAGGCCCTGGAGTGTCATAGCTAGTCTCCAGACCTGAACTAGTCGAAAATCTTTGGAGGGAGCTGAAAGTCCGTATTATCAAGCGACAGCCCCAAAACCTAAAGAATCTGGAGATGATCTGTATGAAGGAGTGGTCCAAAATCCCTGCTGCAGAGTGTGCAAACCTTGTCAAAAACCACAGGAAACGCCTTATATATGTAATTGCAAACAAAGGTTTCTGTACTAAATATTTATTTTGTTCTTCAGATGTATGAAATACTTCTGTGATGCAATAAAATGCTAATTAATTACTTAAAAATCACAATGTGATATTTTAGATTTTGGTTTTAGATTCCCTCACTCACAGTTGAATCTATGAGTACCTAGGATAAAAATGAAAGACTTCTACACATCTCAATGCACTTTGCAAAAAAGAAGTCAGTTCAGTCCAGTTTTACAGATTTCAAATCAAGTACATAGTTTAGTTATTAAAATTGGGTAAAAGGTTTTCTATCTAAGGAAACCCAGCAGATTGCATCAACCTGCTGGATGCGCACACTATACCTAAGTCAAGTCAAGTTTATTTAAATAGCGCTTTTCAGCAACAAGGCACTCAAAGCGCTGTACATGAGGAAAAACATTACAATGATACAGAAAATCAAACACCGAAAAACAAATCAAATGACATTAATAATCCTTGCGAGTTTACTGGTAAGAGCTGGTTCTAATCCAATCTTTCTAATAGAGGTAATTAGCTCATTAAGTCCTATGTGGTAAGGAATTTATCCTGTGCTAGAAGAAAAATTATAATATTAATCCTTGAGGTAGCTGGTATGAGGCAGTGTGGTCTCATCATTCAAATAGTAACAGTCATGGGCACTCAATGAAGTCTAAGTAGAGAAGCTGGGTCACTGGTATAAAACATTTTTAGTCCAAACTTTTCAAATACTAATAATGTTTGGCTTTCACTAGTTTGAAATTGTTGTACAACAATCCTTCTAAGAAATCTAAAAAGTTCTGGTTATTGGTGTAAAAACAGCTTTAGTCAAATTTTCAAATACTAATAATATTTGGCTTTTGCTGGTAATCCTTCTGAGAAATCTGAAAATCTATGAAAAGTAATGAAATCACACATTTAGGTAAAGTAAGATAGGAGGGAAAAAAAAACTATTTCAGACTCTATTCTTAACAGAATACAGTCTGAAGTAGAACAAAAAAATCTCAGCAGGGGTATGCAACACACACATAAGTAAAGATTTAGCAAGGCTACGGTGGAATCTTGAGGGTGCGAATATGTAAGTCTGAGTGTGTTTGCAAGAATTAGACTGTCAACACTGAAAGAAGCGCCATTGTCCTTGAGAAAAGAGGTGGAAGTTTTATCAATTGGCCGGATAGTCCTATCAGCACACAGCTGGTAGGGGAGTGCTGGGGAAGAGCGTCGTGTTTATATAACATCCAGGAGATATTTTGTCGATAGCCACTTTTTATCTTTTAGCCAAAATTATGGAAATATTGGACTAAAACTACTTCTTACCAGCGACTCCCAAGGACTATTATTTTTAGTTTTTTTTCTAAAGGATTTTTATGTTTTTATAATCGAACTCGAAAGAAGGACAAGTTGACGCCAGCTAATTAGCACAAAATGCCTCCCTTCATCCCAAAGGACTTCGACAAACTTTTACAGAAATTGGCTGTTTTGGAGATGAAAATCCATCGACTAGAAGTGAATGTGGAGATGAATATGGGGTACAGCAATGATTCAACTCTGCCTGTGATCCCAAACAGTGACAGCCAGCTCAACGACTCAGCCAGCAATCAGAACACTGAGAATAAACCTACCGGCAGACCCCCCAGGCATGTTTTAGGCGCATACCCAAATAAAATCAATGTGGACGACTCACTGGAAGATCTCTGCAATTAAATAAATTAGAATGGCCAGAATTACAGAGAATTGCCCCCGTTTCCCCTGGGAAAAGGAGACTTCGACAACGAGCTGCTGTCACAATAACTGATAGGAGTGAAACAGCTGGAAATAATGGAATTCCACCCCCAAAACAGATTTGCCCCACTACAGAATGAAAACCAGGAAAATAACCCATTTTCTGAGAACAATAAAAAGTTTGAGAACAACCTTCATTCTAAACAGTCTTCCCCTAAATTGCCAGAGAAAAAGCACCCCGCCGGACCAAGAACCCTAATAGTGGGCAACACAGCTGTGGATGTGATTAAGAACTTCTGCAACAAAAAAAAACAGAAGTTACGATTGGTACCATTAACGTGGTGTCCGATATCTCAGAGAATATTCTTACAATACAATCACAGAAGAGCGCCCGTCTCTAGAAAACCTTATTATACACTGTGGAGCCATGGATGACGTGGCTTAGAAAAAATCAGAAGGATTGAAGGAGGATTTCACTCATCTGCTGAATATTGTTGGAGGTCTCAATATCAAGATGTTTCTCAGCAGACCCTTCGCACCGATTTTCTGTGGAGAAGAGATTTTTTCGAGACTTCTGATAATTAATAAAAAAACGTGCTACTACTACTACATCTGTGAACTTTATGGACAACATCAATCTTTTTTGGGAAAAGGCAACTCTTCAAGCAAGATGGTTTCTGTTTCAACAAGCCGGGAGCCATACGTCTCACATCTAATCTCTTCTATTCAGTAAATAATCCGCCAGCAGCTTCGACCTTCAGCAGAGAACATGGAGTACTAACAACAATGATAACGCTGCCACTAACAGCTCCAGCAGAGACAACCGGCCAGTTGGCTGAGAAAGAGAGGTCATCACAAAAGGTCTCCCCGTCGAAATCCACAGGAGAAGTGGACCCCCCTGTTATACCCCCCTCCCCCCAAACCCCGACCCAGACCACACAGAACTCTCCCATCTCCCTACTGAGCCCGCTTTTTGCTTTACTGGATTCTGATAACATGAAAGGAGCTCTTGAGATCGGGACCCAAATGGCTCTGACATCTTCTCCATTCAACACCCCCCGTGGCCGAGGCCCTGCTACTGAACCAACATCTTCCAAATGCCGCAGAGTCCCACTACCTCCTAATCTATCTCCTCTTAATCAGGACCTTCAAATCACTTCTTTGTGATACAGTCTGGGCCCAAGTGGTAACTCTATCAGAAATGAGCATGTCCAGGAAAAACTTGGGCCCCTAATAGGAGATGGTTGTAAAATCTCTGTTCTTATACGTGACAGAAAGAACAAAGCCAAAAGGATAAGAGACAGTAATAAACAATCAAACAAAGCCATAAGGCTCAGTAGAAAGAGTAGTTGTCTTGCAGTCAGAAGGTTGTGGGTTTGATTCCAGCTTCCTCCTGCCATATGTCGATGTGCCCCTGGGCAGGGCACTTAACCTCAAGTTGCCTACCGATCTGCGTATCGGTGTATGAATGTGTGAGCGTTAGTGAGTGCGATTGGGTGAATGTGGCTCTAGTGTAAAAGCGCTTTGAGTGGTCAGTATGACTGGAAAAGCGCTATATAAGTTCAGTCCATTTACCATTTACCATAAACTGGCTTTATTGAACAATAGATCTCTGTCAGAAAAATCATTTCTAATCATTGACTTCATTACTGACCACGAACTTGATGTTATGTTTTTAACAGAAACATGGTTACCTGAATTTAATGAAGCTCCCATTCTGATAGTCGACGCCTCCGAAGTACAATTTTCTTTGTGAGAGCAGACAGCAAAGAAAAGGTGGAGGGGTGGCCACTTTGTTTAAAGATTTACAAAAGTGTAAAAAAGTATTTCTGGGCAAATTTGACTCTTTTGAATATTTGGCTCTCCAGGTAAAGAGCCCGGTCCGAAACATGTTCTTGCATATTTACAGGCCTCATAAGTTCAAAACAAACTTTTTCAGTGATTTTAATGAGCTTTTATCTGTGATGTGATATGTGTTGATTACGACTGTTTAATTATTGTGGGAGACTTCAACATTCACATGGACAATCCTGAAGACAGAAGTGCAATAGATCTATGTGACACTCTTAGAAATTTTGTTTTGACTCAACATGTTAAACAGCAAACGCACAAATAGGGACATATTTTGGACTTGATCATCATTAAGGGTCTAAACATTTCCAAGGTGTCTGTAACTGATGTTGCCCTATCTGACCACTTTTCTGTTATTTTTGAAAGCATCATCTCCAATGGCTCAGTTTGCCAAAGAGACATTATAAGAAAACGCATCTTTAAGGACAGTGCTGCTGAAACCTTTGAACAGATTTACTCTTCTACCTCCACTTTGCACTGTAACACCGTAGATGAGCTGGTAGATAACTTCCATTCTAAAATCTCAAACATTGATTCAATTGCTCCAATTAAAGTGAAAGTCATTTCTGGGAAGAAAATGTCTCTGTGGAGAAGTGCTCCACCAGTCAGAAGTGAAAAAAAAATGTGTGTCGAAAAGCTGAACGCAGGTGACGAAAGACTGGACTCCAGATTCACTATATTATCTATAAAGAGAGACTATACAGATATAACCTACAACTGAAAAATGCAAGGGAATCTTTCTTTTCTGAGATCATCAGCAAAAACATTAAGAATGCTCGTGCATTATTTGCCATGGTCGACAAGTTAACAAACCCTCTTGTAACTGTAGCATCTGAACTCCACTCTACCAGGGCCTGCAAGGAATTTGCTAACTTCTTCACTGAAAAAAACCCAAAAGATCGTAGGGGCAGTTAGCACCTCCACATCAACTCCAGTACCAAAGTTGTGTCCAACTTGAACTGATTTTGACAAAATTTCCCAATTTCACCATATAAACTACAAAAACAGCAATTATCAAACCTCTATTGAAAAAGAGCAACTTGGACAAGCTGCTACTACAGAACTACAGGCCTATATCAAACCTACCCTTCATCAGCAAGATTATTGAAAAAGTTGTGTTTCAACAGTTAAACAACTTCCTAACAATGACCAACCGAACTTCGATGTCTTCCAGTCGGGCTTCCTGCTCACCACAGTACAGAGACTGCTCTTGTCAAGGTCTTCAATGACATCCGTATAAATGCAGACTGTGGAAGAACCACAGTGCTGGTATTATTGGACCTTAGTGTGCATTCGACACTGTTGATCACTCCATTTTATTAGAGCGCCTGGAAAACTGGGTCGGCCTTTCTGGTACAGCACTCAATTGGTTTAAATCCTACTTGAAGGACAGGGAATGTTTTGTGTCGGTAGGTAACTTTACATCAGAGACCACAAAAATCATATGTGGCGTTCCCAAGGGTCCATCTTAGGGCCCCTCCTATTCAATATCTACATGCTCCCCCTAACTCAGATTTTAATAAACAACACCGTAAGTTATCATAACTATGCAAACGACACACAGCTATACGTTACGATGTCACCAGGTGACTATGAACCCATTCAAGTGCTGGGTAAATGCTCAGAATAAATCGATGCTTGGATGTGCCAAACTTTTCTTCAGCTGAATCAAAACAAAACTGAAGTAATAATCTTTGGACCAAAGAAAGAGTGTTTAAAAGTTAGCGCACAGCTTCAGTTAATACAGCTAGAAACCACCAGTCAGACTCGAAACCTGGGTGTAGTGATGGACTCAGACCTGAGGCACATAAAGACAGTAACAAGGTCGGCCTTCTATCACCTAAAGAACATCTCCAGGATTAAAGGACTAATGTCTCAGCAGGACCTTGAAAAACTAATTCATGCGTTCATCTTTAGTAGAATTGATTACTGCAAAGGTGTCTTCAAAGGTCTGCCTAAAAAGTCTATAAGACAGCTGCTGCAGTTGATTCAGAACGCTGCTGCCCACGTCCTCACTAGAACTAAGAAAGTGGAGCACATCACCCCAGTTCGAAAGTCCCTACACTGGCTCAGAGAATAGACTTTAAAATATTTCTGTAAGTCTATAAATCACTGAATGGCTTAGCACCAAAATACATTACAGAGTTGTTGTCAGTGTACAGTATTCATTTTCTTATCCATCATTCTATTCTCTTTATTGTTTTTTATTACATCTGTTGTTTGATTTTCTGTATTATTGTAATGTTTTTCCTTATGTACAGCGCCTCGAGTGCCTTGTGGCTGAAAAGCGCTATATAAATAAACTTGACTTGACTAGAAGTTGCCAAGGCCACATTGGAGCGCCAGATTTAGAAAAACAATAAATGTTGTGGTTCAGGCAGTTGTGAATTTCCAACTACCTTAAGAGTTTCACTGGTATGTCTCAATTGCGAATCCAAATAGCCAAATTTCTGGTACTTTCCGCAAATCTCGAGCGTACAACTTCTCTGAGATTATATCCTTTAACCTCTGAGTCCAACCGCTGCCAGGCTGCGATTCTGTTCAAGAATCGTGTCCAGCTTGCGATTTTGCTCTCTTAACATTTCAGTCTGAGAGTTGATCGCTCTACAAACTCCATCCAACATATCAGGCAGCTTTGGAATGCTTTGTACAGCCGCCCACATTTTGCGAATCACTCGATAAGCCAGGTAACCACCAACTCCAAAAAGCAGAAATCCTGTTATCAAAAGTCCAAATATGTGCACATCTTCTACGTCCTCGACCGACGTCGTAGTCAGGCACACAATCTTCCACTGCTGCCAGGAATTCATTGTGTATCCAGAGAAGAACGTCCCATCTGGACTAGAGGCTTCTCCTTTACCCTGTCTTCCCGTCGAAAACATTTTAACCAGAACCTGGCTTAGTGTGAGTGCCCATCTGCCAAAACTGACTGGGAGTTTAAGAAGACATACACACAGGCCCTGTTCACACAACAACAATCCATTGAAAACGGGATTCTTTTTCTGTTTACACATCTACATGATGTTTTAATTACGTTCTAGGTGGCAATATGTTCTTTCAAACTTAACAACATGCTCATGTAAAAAATTGCTCTGCTTAAAAACCAGGGTAGAAAATGAGCACTGTTGGAGGACTGTCGTTAGATTCAAAAGAGACAGCAGCACAAGCAGTACTCTGTCATCCACTATCATTGTTATTTATATCTTCTTCCTATTTGGACTTTAAACTGTTATGCTGCATTAATTTCTTCTAATTGTAGTCATACTTCGCATGTGCCAGGGCTTCCCTATACAGGAGCATTCCGTTTTTCTTAAATACACAAAGACAGAGACCTGCATGTTTTTAAAAGGTTACACTCTGAAACCTTTTTTCAAATCATGCTGTTTTGAAACATAGCACGTGCCATTGTTCGTTTACACGGAAATGATGTGCGCTTTCTCTGGTCAAATTTGATAACGGGTTCCAAAGTGTAATGGTTTGAAAATTTCAGAAGCCCTGGCATATACGCAGTGTAACTGCAATCAGTAGAAATTAATGTGCACAACATAACAGCTGCGGACCAGTTTGAAACCCACAGATGTAAAACCCTGCAGTAACAACTTTTGACCCAAGACGTTTTGTGGTTCATATGGTGTAATCATTCACTGGAAAAAATATCTGATTTTATTTAATGATCAAAATATGATCATGTCAAAATAACTGGAGCTCAAGCAGCCCAAACAGCCAGCAAAAGACTCCAGAGACAGACTTTGACCAGGAATACCAAGACCTCGACACTGTAAGGCTAGCCAACTCTGTAGCATCTGACCTTACGTTAAAGATGGGACTGAAACCTTTTTAACTATAATCTACAACTATCACAGAATGTAGACCACCTAATATTTTTAAGACTGATCAACAACTGTCCAGCATAACCCAATATTAACAAAGGCCACTCGATGAAAAATACTGGTAAATGTTAAGGGTGATTCTGATGGTAATCCAAATTTCACCTGGAAGTGAAAAACTGTGGCGTATAAATTTGTCATGTGGTCTTTAAGTTCTTTTGTGTGTTTACCTAGGAGGATTTAGAAACCTTCACACCCTTGTGTTTGGAGCTTGCAAGAATGCTTTGGAAGTGGACTTGGGCTACATCATTATCACTGCTGCCCGCAGGTATTCTGCCATTTATGCTAATACTTGTAATACCTTCATGCAGCTGACCATTGTGGGGTTTAATTTTCAGAGAGTATTTGTTCAACTGCTGCTATTTGTTTTTCTTCAAGTAAACGTAAATCAGTATAAGCCTTTGGGGGAATCTGTTCAGTGTATTTATTTAGATACTTCATTAAGTGTAGAATACTAGTTAATTTGCCTCTGCCTATGTTTATTTTTCTCTCATTCTCCACCCAGGATGCTTCAAGTTTATGATAGAATAATATGTTATATAGACCACTAATACAAAGAACACCCTATTTTAATATAGCTGTGTTATATAAATTTTATGTATTTTTTTTATTTAAGGATATAATTGCCAAGCAGAAGTGGACTGGTCACACAGTGCACATAGTTAAAAAAAAAAAAGAAAAATGTAATTTGTACTTCAAAAAATGTTTGTATTTTGTACATTGAGAACTACATTTTTTTTCAAACTTCATTGTTTTGTGACTGTGCTCATAATCGTTAGAATATTATAAGATTTACACATTCATTGTTTTAGAACTGACGGGGTACACAAGGTAACCTAGTTGGTTCAATTATTGTTACAGGAACATTTCCATCTAACGTGTACTGAAATACCAAATTGATCTAATCACAACACTGCTGAACATTTCCTTTGCAATTCTACAATTTTTCTTAAAAAAAAATTTCTAAGTTTGTTAGTGGCCAAACATCCAGTCCACACATTTACACAATAGATTATGCAAAAGTGCAAGCTGCAGCACTAGTATCTGTAAATGGAACTCAGTAACAAAGGTGGAATTCCAAAAATGTCATAACTATAAAAATGTTGGTTTAATGTGTATTTGTTATTTTAAAATTTTAATGACCTCATAAGTTTATTTTAATGCTATTTGTATTTTACAGGCTTCATGAACTGCGAATCCAGCCATCACTTACTAAAGATGGAGTCTTCTCAGCTCTCAAAATGGCTGAACTTGAGTTCCCTCAGTTTGAGACGCTCCATTTGGGATATGTGGATGATTTCCTCCTACAATGTTTGTAACTTTTCATAGTTTATATCATAAAGCATGAAGAAAGTGGTCAGATCCTCCTATCCAGCATAAGTCTCAAGGCTCCCACATAGTCGGGCGTACTTGATTGCGTGGACATCCGCGCTCACACGAGGTGGACTTAATGCAGATTCAGAAGAGATGTCTGTCTGACACGTCCGTGCAAAGCTTGATTTGTACGACCACTATGTGGTGTCACGCAGTAAACTGCCAGGAAAAAGTCTCCACATCAAACTGTTTTATATGTGAAACACTGCTCTGAACAACCAGTTGCAAGGAAGCGCAATGTCACTGTCACTCTCTGCGCAGCACTGACAGGTGTATTTCCTGATACAGTTTAGAGTGTGTTTGTATTTAACTTTGTATTTAACAAAGACAGAGATCGATGATTGTCACCTATCCAGCTTTATTATAACCTTGACAAGAGAAAACAGTTTTACAGCGTCAGACATGTATTTAGGAGCCCTGCCAAAACATTTCTTAGTAGACAAAGTAAGAGAACTATTATAACAGCTTTAAGGCAATTCCCATGACAAGAGGGCTTCCATAGGAGGGAGAGGTAATGCCTGTTGTAATTTTTCCCCAGACATGTTGACAGAATTGAAATCACAGAATGACCTCCACTTATACCACACAAGCCAGCTGCCCTGAACTCTGGCATGAATTAGAGCTGCAGCATTAGAGGCTGGCTTGTGTAATAAGATGGGGAGTGAATACTTTTATCAGGTTGTGCAAAGCATCAGGAAACTTAAACCAAGGCACTTACATTTTCCTCCACAAGAGGCTAGTGTAATCATTCTGTATTCAACGTGTATTTGTTACGTTGTTTACTTTTTTCTGGCTGGTTCAACTTGTTATAGTTATTTAAGTCTCAAAGAAAGTTACTGGTTATATTACTGTAAAGACGTATTCTTCTTATTTTAGTTTACTTTATTTTAGCTTTCCGAAGATTTTATATTATACCGTGTTTCTGCTGATTGTGGCTCAAGTCCACTCTTGTGAAACATAAAGATTATGACAGAAAATCAAACAAAATTAAGAGTGGCCCTTCAGCTTGTAGATGTTATTTGTAAGAATCACATCACCACATTTGCTCACAATCATCGGCCATAGAGCCACTTGAGTATTTGTCTTGCAACCCGAAAGTTGTGGATTCGATTCCAGCTTCCTACTGCCGCATGTCGATGTGCTTCTGGGCAAGGCACTGAATTTCAAGTTGCGTACTGATCTGTGTATCGGTGCATGAATGTGTGCGCATTTGTGAGTGCGTTTGGGTGAATGTGGTTCTAGTGTAAAGCGCTTTGAGTGCTCGATAACACTGGAAAGCCATTGTATACATTTTGCCGCCAAATTCATTCTCCAGCTGTAAACCTCAGCTTATTGAATTGCACCTAAGTAGTCCTGTGCTGTGTGTGCTTATTTATCACCCTCCAAAGTTCAATAAGAATTTAATTTTCAATAAGAAGACACACATTGGACTTGGTGCTGTCCCTTGGGTTGGATGTGTGCATCTCAGAAATATGCGATTTATGTGTTTCTGATCATTTCCCTATGCGCTTTGCTATATCACTGCACTGCTCTGTTGATAAGCCGTGCACTCTAGAACAAACAAAACAAGCATTTAATGCCTCCTTAGCGCTATAATTTTCTGCTTTATTTCTTGATTCTGGGATTTACACTCCAACCAGTGAAAGCATGGAGGACCTATCTGTTTTGCTTAACTCCACCTGCACCAATATTTTGTACTCTATAGCACCAGTAATGGCTGTGGTGCCAAGCCTCTGTCAGAGCCATGGCTGAATGAACATACAGGTCCTTCTCAAAATATTAGCATATTGTGATAAAGTTCATTATTTTCCATAATGTCATGATGAAAATTTAACATTCGTATATTTTAGATTCATTGCACACTAACTGAAATATTTCAGGTCTTTTATTGTCTTAATACGGATGATTTTGGCATGCAGCTCATGAAAACCCAAAATTCCTATCTCACAAAATTAGCATATCATTAAAAGGCTCTCCAAACGAGCTATGAACCTAATCATCTGAATCAACGAGTTAACTCTAAACACCTGCAAAAGATTCCTGAGGCCTTTAAAACTCCCAGCCTGGTTCATCACTCAATACCCCAATCATGGGTAAGACTGCCGACCTGACTGCTGTCCAGAAGGCCACTATTGACACCCTCAAGCAAGAGGGTAAGACACAGAAAGAAATTTCTGAACAAATAGGCTGTTCCCAGAGTGCTGTATCAAGGCACCTCAGTGGGAAGGAAAACGTGTGGCAGAAAACGCTGCACAATGAGAAGAGGTGACCAGACCCTGAGGAAGATTGTGGAGAAGGGCCGATTCCAGACCTTGGGGGACCTGCGGAAGCAGTGGACTGAGTCTGGAGTAGAAACATCCAGAGCCACCGTGCACAGGCGTGTGCAGGAAATGGGCTACAGGTGCCGCATTCCCCAGGTCAAGCCACTTTTGAACCAGAAACAGCGGCAGAAGCGCCTGACCTGGGCTACAGAGAAGCAGCACTGGACTGTTGCTCAGTGGTCCAAAGTACTTTTTTCGGATGAAAGCAAATTCTGCATGTCATTCGGAAATCAAGGTGCCAGAGTCTGGAGGAAGACTGGGGAGAAGGAAATGCCAAAATGCCAGAAGTCCAGTGTCAAGTACCCACAGTCAGTGATGGTCTGGGGTGCCGTGTCAGCTGCTGGTGTTGGTCCACTGTGTTTTATCAAGGGCAGGGTCAATGCAGCTAGCTATCAGGAGATTTTGGAGCACTTCATGCTTCCATCTGCTGAAAAGCTTTATGGAGATGCAGATTTAATTTTTCAGCACGACCTGGCACCTGCTCACAGTGCCAAAACCACTGGTAAATGGTTTACTGACCATGGTATCACTGTGCTCAATTGGCCTGCCAACTCTCCTGACCTGAACCCCATAGAGAATCTGTGGGATATTGTGAAGAGAACGTTGAGAGACTCAAGACCCAACACTCTGGATGAGCTAAAGGCCGCTATCGAAGCATCCTGGGCCTCCATAAGACCTCAGCAGTGCCACAAACTGATTGCCTCCATGCCACGCCGCATTGAAGCAGTAATTTCTGCCAAAGGATTCCCGACCAAGTATTGAGTGCATAACTGTACATGATTATTTGAAGGTTGACGTTTTTTGTATTAAAAACACTTTTCTTTTATTGGTCGGATGAAATATGCTAATTTTCTGAGATAGGAATTTTGGGTTTTCGTGAGCTGTATGCCAAAATCATCTGTATTAAGACAATAAAAGACCTGAAATATTTCAGTTAGTGTGCAATGAATCTAAAATATATGAATGTTAAATTTTCATCATGACATTATGGAAAATAATGAACTTTATCACAATATGCTAATATTTTGAGAAGGACCTGTACACCCACCATCAGACGTGCTAAGAGAAGATGGAAAAAATCTAGACTCTATCCCCTCGTTACCTACTATCACTGAGAGAATGTTTCTCTCATTATCTGTAGGCTGTAAAGACTGCTAAGACTCAGTTTATGTCAAATCTTGTGTCCTCAAACAGCAACAAGCCACTGGTTCTTTTTAATGTTTTTAATCGTATTGTTAATCCATGTAAAAATGTTGGTCTTATACCAACAAAAAAAGATGTGTAATGATTTTTTGGCATTTTGTATGAACAAAGTTTTAACCATCAGAGCTGGTATCTTGGCATCTTCTGCCTTTCACCCTAGTTTTTCTCCGCTGTGCTCAGCTGTCCTGGAAAAGTTTGAGCCAGTTTCTTTGAGTGAATTATCTAAGGTGATTGCTTCTATTAGGTCATCTCACTGCCCATTAGATTTCCTTCCCTCGTTTTGGTTTAAAAATGCTTTTGACACTGTTGGCCTATTATCCAGAAGTTTATTTTCTTTTGCTACAGGCTTTGTCCCCACATGCTTGAAACAGGCTGTGCAGGGGTTGGACAATGAAACTGAAACACCTGGTTTTAGACCACAATAATTTATTAGTATGGTGTAGGGCCTCCTTTTGCGGCCAATACAGCATCATTCGTCTTGGGAATGACATATACAAGTCATGCACACTGGTCAGAGGGATTTTAAGCCATTCTTCTTGCAGGATAGTGGCCAGGTCACTACGTGATACTGGTGGAGGAAAACGTTTCCTGACTCGCTCCTCCAAAACACCACAAAGTGGCTCAATAATATTTAGATCTGGTGACTATACAGGCCATGGGAGATGTTCAACTTCACTTTCATGTTAATCAAACCAATCTTTCACCAGTTTTGCTGTGTGTATTGGTGCATTGTCATCCTGATACACGGCACCGCCTTCAGGATACAATGTTTGAACCATTGGATGCACATGGTCCTCAAGAATGGTTCGGTAGTCCTTTTCAGTGACACGCCCATGTAGCACAAGTATTGGGTCAAGGGAATGCCATGATATGGTTGCCAAACCATCACTGATCCACCCCCATGCTTCACTCTGGGCATGCAACAGTCTGGGTGGTACGCTTCTTTGGGGTTTCTCCACACCGTAACTCTCCCGGATGTGGGGAAAACAGTAAAGGTGGACTGATCAGAGAACAATACATGTTTCACATTGTCCACAGCCCAAGATTTGCGCTCCTTGCACCATTGAAACCAACGTTTGGCATTGGCATGATGTTTGGCTATAGCAGCCCGACCGTGTATATTGACCCTGTGGAGCTCCCGACGGACAGTTCTGGTGGAAACAGGAGAGTTGAGGTGCACATTTAATTCTGCCGTGATTTGGGCAGCCGTGGTTTTATGTTTTTTGGATACAATCCGGGTTAGCACCCGAACATCCCTTTCAAACAGCTTCCTCTTGCGTCCACAGTTAATCCTGTTGGATGTGGTTCGTCTTTCTTGGTGGTATGCTAACATTACCCTGGATACCGTGGCTCTTGATACATCACAAAGACTTGCTGTCTTGGTCACAGATGTGCCAGCAAGATGTGCACCAACAATTTGTCCTCTTTTGAACTCTGGTATGTCACCCATAATGTGTGCATTTCAATATTTTGAGCAAAACTGTGCTAATTGAACCTTCACACTCTGCTCTTACTGGTGCAATCAATGAAGACTGGCTACCAGGCTGGTCCAATTTAGCCATGAAACCTCCCACACTAAAATGACAGGTGTTTCAGTTTCATTGTCCAACCCCTGTAGTTCAGCCTATCCTAAAAAAAAAAAAAAAAAGGCGTCTAAAACCTTCAGATTTATCTGCCTTTAAAAGCAGGGACAGACTCATTCCAGCTTTTATTGTGCTGACTTAAAGGCGTTAAACAGTGGTTGTCCCTAAACATTTTTAAACTAAATGAAAACAAAACAGAGATTGTCTTTTTTGGGAACTCTGTAACAGACAGTACTCTTTGCTCTTTATCCTATTGCTGTAAGGATAATGTCAAAAACCTTGGTGTTTTTCCTGATGGTTCCCTTAAACTCCAGAGGCAAATGAGTGCAGTGGTCCAATCTAGCTTTTTTTCATCTCAGACAGCTTGCTAAGGTAAAGCCATACCTTCCAGCTGATGTGTTTGAGCATGTCATTCACTTGTTTGTTACCTGCAGAATGGACTACTGCTTGGAATAGTCCTCTATTCACCACCTCCAGTTAGTACAAAACGCTGCAGCTCGTTTACTGACTATTACGAAAATAAATATTCACATTACCCCAGTGCTGGCTTCCCTTCACTGGCTTCCTGTCTCTTATAGGATCCAATTTAAAATAATACTCTTTGTTTTTAAATCTTTACATGGTCTTACCCCTCATACCTATTTGAGCTGCTCTCTAGCCATGGTCCGAAAAGAACAATGAGGTTCAATCACGACTCAATTAATGCTATTTATTCCCAGGTCTAAAATAATTTCTCGAGGAGACACAGCCTTTGCTGTGGCAGGTGCTAGACTCTGGAATAGTCTGCCTCTTAATATTAAAACTGCACAAACTCTGGAGCATTTTAAATCACTTCTGAAGACTCATTTTTATCAACTGGCTTTTGGTTCACGAAGACCTTTATGTTTTGTTTTATATTTGTAATTTTAAAATAGTCTTTTTTTTGTTTTACTATTCTTTGGCTGTTTTGTTTATTTTAGCAGCAGTTTTATTTCTTTATTTTTATTTTTTGTCTTTTTACTTTTTATATTTATGTATTCGATTTCTTCTTATTGTATTTTTGTTTCTCATATTTCTCTTTTAATATTTAGCTATTTTTCCTGTAAAGCACTTTGGTCAGCTTGACCTTGACCTTGCATGACCTTGACCTATAGTCACCACTTAGTGGTGACAATGTAAATATAAGTGTATGTACCATAAAATGTGTATAAAATCTTAATTTACTAGAAATATCTTTAAGTATAGTAAACTGGATGAAAACAAGTAAATGTCCTGTTGTTTTGCTAATGCAGGTAAGATGAGTCACTTAGAGCTGGTAAAATATGGCCTAGCCGATGTAATTGAGAACCCTGGCATCATCACGGATATCGGCATTAAGGTGGTAAATGAGGTGTTCACTAATATTAAATATCTCCTCATCTACAACTGTCCTCACCTTCATAACCCTCATCAGTGGATCACAGGTAAACCTCTTGCTTTTAATGCTGACATGTTTAAGGAAGTTTTATATTTAGTCTGTGTGTGTAACTGCAACTGTGTGGTCTGCCTTTCTTTGTTGTTAGATCACTCCAGGTGGAGCCGTCTTGTTGATCTTACATTAGTTCGTTGTCATGCTATCAAACTGGAATCTTTCTGCCACTTCATAGAGTTACTTCCCTGCCTGGAGTTCATCTGTTTGGACCAAATGTTCAGAGAGCCACCTAAGGTATATGTATAGAAGCTCTCCCATACATCATCCACTTTTTGGCTTTGTAGTTACAGTATGTTAAAAATAACTAAAGTAACTTCAACCTATGGATTTTGTTTAAAAATAGTAGAAAGCATAAGTAAGCAAATTACTCCATTTGAATGTATAATCTTTTCAGGATGCTGAATGCCTGTTACCCTTTAAAGACACAAAAGTAAAAAATTTTCCATATATTAGAGATAAGAGAGTCATCTCCCAGTGTTTATGATTTTTTTCTATTGCTTCCATGCATAGTTATTATGCATAGTTACTATGCACTGATGCACATTGTGCATTTTTTCTGAGAAAATAATCTGCATGCATTGCATTCAGAGTGTATATAGTATAGTGTATATCCATTCTAAATATTTGTTCTCAGTGTCACCAGAAACACAAAACTTAAAGATTTTGTCATATTTTAGGGATGTACTTAGGAGAGTAGGCTAGAGCCGGTTTGGCTTTAATTTTAAAGTAAAATAAAATTGCGGAGGTTCCGCTTAAGGCGTACATTCCACCAAAATGCAGAGAGTTACTTAGAACGTAAATCTAAAAATACAGTGTTTAAAGAAATGTATTTTGCCTCTATGAAATTTCTTCTGTCAAAGATAACCTAAGTTATAATGAAGCAGTTTTCAAATGATTTAATTTATTAAGGGGAGAAAAAGTTATCCAAACCAACCTTGTCTTATGGGAAAGCGTTATCACCTATTTAAGACCTAACAACTGGGGCGTGGCGCTGATGGTGTAGGGGCGAAAGCGCGCGACCATATGCACAGGCTATAGTCCTTAAAGCGGCTGTCCAGGGTTCGAGTCCCGGCGCCGGCGACATTTGCTGAATGTCTCCCCCTCTCTCTACCCCTCTTTCCTGTCTGCCTACTGTCAAAAAATAAAAAAATAAAGGCCACTAGTGCAGAAAAAAATATCTGTAAAATAAAAACCAACAACTGGTCATGCCACCCTTGGCCGCAACAACTGCCAACAAGTGTTTGAGATAGCTGGCAACAAGTCTTCTAAATTGCTGTGGAGAAATATTGACCAACTCGAGTCACTAGAGTTTTTGAGCATGAACAGTCTAAACACGTCACAGCATCTCAAATCAATGTAGGTCCAGACTTTGGTAAGCTCTTCCAAAACCTCCTTTTCTGAGTCATTCAGAATTGAACGTGCAATTATATTTCAGATCTTGGCCTGGCTGTATAACCCCAGTGCACTTGAACTTCATACAGTATTTGGTTTATGCTAAAAATGTTTATTTAGGTATTCCAGTAGTCAAATGAGCCCCATGGTCAAAGTAGTCTAAATGGAATAACAAAATTGCGGCATACAGTAAGGGTGTAATGAGAACTCGCAATATTAAAACGATATTTCTTGTTGAGGTGACTATCTCATGAGCACTAGCCACTTGCAATCAGCGTGGCTTTCACTGATGAAGTTGTAACAGAGATGCCCCAACTACTCTTAAATCATTTATTAGGCACCATTTTGGGGTTCCATTAGAAACGATAAATGGCAACAGAGTGACGGACAAGAGACGGACAATATGTAAGCACTGCAAAACAATATTAGCATACACTGCGGTTAACACTAGCACAATGTAACGAGACCTTCAAAACCACCAGAGCACTATGCTTAAATCAGAAGACAATACCGAAAGGACGGACGTGGCTGAGAAATGCCTTTGCACCTCAGCCGATTTTTGAAGTTTTATTGAAAGTATTATTAAAATCTCATGCTGTCTCGTACATGTGAAATAAGTATAGAGTCTTGTCTCGTCTTGTGAGTATTATGTATGGTCACAACCCTAGCAAACAGTATTTTCCAAGCAAACATGCAGGTGTATCAATAATAAACTGACAGTGTAGATGTGTGCAATATTATTGTTAATAATGTTTTATAGGTATTATCAGAGGGTATTGCAAACGTAAAAATATCAAGAGATTGTACAGTTAGGTTGATAAATATTCAGACAGTTCTATGCTTTTTTCTTGCAATCATTCTGGTAGAGATTGGTTGGTCTTGGCTTTATCTGTCCAAAGAATGTTCTTCAGGAACTGCGTTGGCTTTTTTAGATGTTTTTTAGCTAAGTCAAATTTGGCCTTTCTTGAGGCCAAATTCACTCCTGGATGAGCATGTAGAGGTAGTGCACAGTCACTGGGATTGACTTTGCAGCAATCCGTCATACTGAGCATGCATGTAGTGACAGTGTAGAAGAACAACTCCCCTTTAATAGGAAGAAACCTCCAGCAGAACCAGGCTCAGTGTGAGTGACCATCAGCCACAACCGACTGGGGGTTTGAGAGAACAGAGCAGAGACAAAAAAAGAACACAGAAGCACTGATCCAGCAGTACTTTCTATAGGAAAAAAAAGTGAAACATTAATGTTTATAGCTCCTTTAGTGGCTTCATCTAGGAGAGAAAGACAGCTAAGCAGATGAGCTCTGAGCCAGTTTTCAAGTCTAGAGTATGAAAGAGAACACATAGAAGCTCAGCCAGTAGCTTTTCTGGAGAGACAGGGTTAAACACTGAAATACAGGGCCAAGTGTACCATCAGTTTAAGGTGAGCATTTTAGCCCTCTGATGTGCGAGACCGTGCTCTCCCAGGCACACAGGTCCAATGCACATCAAGGGGTGCTGTGAAAACATAATCTTGTCTGATAAGTCCATGGGGTGAGCTCTCAGGGTGAACTTGTTTGGACACACAGACCTGGGCATATTGGGAGTTGTTTGGAATAAACTTGACGACCATTTTCCATAAGGTCTAATAGCTGTCATAGTGTGTGGTGGAGCAGGACCAAAGCGCAAACAGGAGGACGGGAGCCGCATGGTTAGTCGAAAGTTTATTTAATAAAATAACTGAACTTAGGCACTACAGCAGCTGGTGAAAAGGGAGCCTAAAGAATAAGGAGGGTGAGTAACTAATTAAAACAAGTAGGCAGGGAGGTGACAGAAAAATATCTAAATGGACTGGAGCAAGTAAACAATAATACTACCTAAAGAATATGGAGGAACAAGATCAATAAGGAGAATATAAACTAACACAGGAATCCAAGAAAGTAATCTAAGCACAAGAATAAATTATGAACCCAATCCAAAATGAATAATAACTTGAAGAACACAGCGTAGAAGTGCAGAGAAACAAACAAAGAACCAAAACTCAAAATCTAACAAAGCAGATCCTGACAATAGCTCATTTAAAATTCTTTTGGGACCTCTTTAAATTTGTTACCAGACTCATAAACTGTTACTCTTCATTCACAGACTCTGTTATTCGTCCACTTTCTTCTCCATTGCAAATAGAAGCCAAGCTAGTCAATGCAGTACTTTACACCGGCTCAGTGGCACTGCGGCATGACAGAGACCCCTCCTCTGTTGTCCATCAGAGATGTATGGATGATGGAGCACACGTGTGAAGTTCAATAGGGTTAAAATTCACGAATGACGGCGCTGTTGTTGGATACATGAATGGATCTTAAACACAAAAAGGCATTCAGTGGGAATTACCACTCAGCGCAATTTGCGACAGATGATGGAGCAGACACGGAATGCAGTCAGCTTAAAAGAGGTGTTGCAATCTTCTTTGCAATTGCCTCAGACAGCTTTTTGATCTCACCATTGTGTTCACTCTCACAGTCAGTCAGGAGGACACTAAACTAAATGTCTGACGTATAAACGGGAGGTTTGCCTCCTCCAAAGGAATGTGCCACATTACCCGAGGCAATATGCCTGCTTGTAATGTTAACTGTTTTAGGAATAAATGTAGGGGTGTCCTAATGTTTTTCTTGTCAGAAGTGCATTTCTTTTTTTTTTTTTTTTTTCTAAATTTTTTTTTTTTTTTTTTTCATTTTTTATTGTTCATTTTTATAAAAAATTTCGGTGTAGTTGAAATTTGTAAAAAATATCCATATGTACAAATACAATGCCTGGCCAAAAAAAAAGTGGTCACCTGGATTTACCTAAGCAAATAGGTACGAGCCTCCCATTGGATAATTACTGCATGGACAATTATGTTTCAGCTGGCAACAAGTTATTTAACTCCAACGTGTGCAATGAGTTGCTTCTCATTTCTTAGATAACCATGTTGAAAGACACATCCCATGGTCGTGGAAAAGATGTCAGTCGGTTTCAGAAGGGTCAAATCATTGGCATGAATCAAGCAGAGAAAACATTAAGGAGATTGCAGAAACTTCCAAAATTGGGTAAAAAACTGTTCAACGCATTATTAAAAACTGGGACCCATCATCTTCGAGGAAGAAATGTGGCTGGAAAAAAATCCTGAATGATCATGATCAGCAATCACTTTAACGTTTGGTGAAATTAAATCCTTTTTATTTTTATTATTATTATTTTTTTTTTTTTTTTAACCGTGTCCTCTCCGGCAGAGTAGCGCTCAGAATTGTTGTCTGAATGCCCAACAGATTTACTTTCACAAGTGGAGCATTACAGCAACGCTTTAAAGCTCTGCTGGATATTTATAAAAATAAACTTTATTTGAAACTCCTTTGGGATTATTTCAGTTGTTACAGACACGGAGACAGAAATGAAAAGAAAAAAAAGAAGCAAAAAAGAGAGAAAGGGTGGTCAAAAAGGAAAAAGGGAGAGAAGGAGAATAAAACAGAGGAAAAAAAGGATAACAAGAATACAAGATAACACTCTGCTTGCTTCTACACCTGCAGAAACGTTCATATTACCACCTTTTTTACCGAAAAGCGCGTGGTACTTATCAATGCAAGATGTGTTTAGTGGTAAATGCGGCTCAATATTGAACACTTATGTATCTGTTAACACCTGAATCTGAACACCTGTGGCTCTCATTGTGAGCTCGCTTGTGTGTACAAGATTTCTCCATAAAAATATGCAATAGTGAGTGTGAGGAGCCACAGACCTGCCCCCCTGGACCCGGGACAGATACGCAGGAGATCCGAGCCACAGACATCCAAAGGCCCCCAGAGCACAGGAACCCCGGGAGAACCACCGCCGGGACTACCGTAACCCCCCTAGAGAAGAGCAGAGGAGAATCCCAGGGGAACCACCCAGCAGCTACAGTGCAGAAGCCCCAGGGAGCTGCAGCGAAGAGCCCACAGGCCCTGCAGGCAGCCGTCTACGCCCGAGCAGATCCAGCTATGGACCCCGGTGTCCAGGCCCCAGCAAGCATCCACCGGGAGTGAGCCAGCACACACCAGACCCACAAAAAACAGGCACACATATTCAAAATCACACATTCCCACCCTCATGCGTACACATAAAAACACTCACACCCACGCACCCAATGTAAAGACAAACAACAATAGACGTTGTACCCTCACTCACACTCCCCATACATACTCTATACTCCCAGGTCCAGGTGTGAATACCCCATAGGGACAACCAGCCCCCGGCCCCAGGAGGTGGTCCCCTTCCCTCCGGGGGTGGAGACAGGCGGACTGCCCCAGCACCTGAACCTGGTCTGGGCTAGCCCGGGCTCGTGCCTGAACCTGAGCGACCCCGGCCCGGTCCACGTGCCCCCGCCCCGACTCCAGTCTCAGAGCCGCCACAGAATGAAAAAGTCCCAACCCCCCAATGAATTCTGATCCCAACCCCAGGAGACCCCACCCCAATGAACCTCGACTTGAAATTCCTCTCAGGGCCACCCCCAACCAGGACACAGATTACATACACATGCCCCCGAACCCAAACGCCATGAATCCCCTCCCCACAGCACATGGGCACACCCCTACAGGTGAGCTTCATCCCCGAAAAGACGACGAAGTAACACACACACAGTGCAAGCCCCACACACAGCCCCGCTCCAAGCACCCCCGCCGCATCCCGCACCCACCGCACAGCACGCGCAACCACACAGACCACATCACTGCCACTGGAACGATAGCGCAGGTAGAAACATTACCCAGCTCAGCTCTACCATCGCCGCTCAGCCGATCTAGATACCGGTGACCCCTCATCCAAGAAGAGGACACAACCCACCCCACACGCTGCAACCCCTTGTGCCACCCTCTAGCCCGCCACCTCGATCCCCCGCCCCCAGACACAACAGCCAGCAGAGCAGCACACCGCTCCAGGCCAAGCACATCCCACTAGCCACCCCAGTGCAGGCACAAGACATGCTCCACCGCCCCACCCACCCGACCGCCAACCGTAGCCCTGCGCCCGGCCAGAGGCAAGAGCCACAGAAGGAAGCATTGGAGGAAGGCCGCCACAGCAGGACCGGGCACCCCGCCAACCCCATACCCAAATCCAGGAGGTGCCCCAGGATGTCGGCCGGCCACCCACCCTCCCGTACGACACATCTCGCCACAGCAAGCAGGCTGGCCAGCCCCTCCACCAAAGCGAAGCCACATCTCAATCAACACTGCACACCGCCCGGCCAAGACCCCCTCGTCGGAACCTGGCACTCCCCCAAACGACGGACTGGGCTCCAAAGCCAGGGACCGAGATCCAAGGTAATCCAAACGATCCTGAGAGGGCCGAAAAGCCAGACAACCCCCAAGACCCAAACCCAACCCCAGCCCAGAACCCTTAATGTCTACATGCAACTTAACCCTTAGAGGTGAGCACCAGAGGTTAGGGTAATAAAATACCCTCCTTCTTGATGCCATTGACCACACTCACTCCCAAGGTCTGACACGTGAAAATGCTATAAATGAGCATCTAAGTTGTATAATAAAATTGGGGCACAGGCTGCAGAGCAGAGATGGAAAACCCTTGCGGCACTCCAATGACGCACCTGCACCCCAAGGCCCTACATGAGTGGTAGTGTGATGGAGTGGGCGAAGGGAGGTGTCCAGGGATGGGGAGGGAAGGACTGGGGTGCAAAATGCTCTCCCAGGGAGCCAGCTTGCCGGCTGATCCCTATAGGCACCCCCGTTCGCTGAGTTTCAACAAAGGACGGAGGCATAGGCACATCCATCAGGCTAGGGACAGGGACTAGGCCCCGAGAACCGACCGAAAACCGGGACCAACACCCCAGCAAGAAACACCTGACCCAAAATAGCAGGCCCACCCAAATGCAAACTCCAGGCCAGCATAGGCACATGCAACCCCCATAGACAAAAAAACAGAGACCCCCAGGGCCAGCTAGGCAGTCAAGCAGACCCCACAATGTACCTGCCCGCCCACCACTGTGCCTGTGACTTGGCTGAAAGTTTGGACTATACTCGTCTAAAGGAAATCTGCCTGGTTGGCTGCTCTGTTGTGGGGATGCCACATCTATCAGGGCATGGTGGGGGACTTGCCACTGTGTTTCAGGACAGATTTTCATGCAGACTGATCAACTCTGACTCCTTCATCTTTTGAACTTCAGATGATGATGGTTGGTTCTTTGAAATCAATCGACTGTCTTTTAATCTATTGCCCCCTGGTGCTGCTGGAGTCTTCTTAACGGAGTTTAATGACTTTCTCTCATCCATTGTTATATTTGAGAAAGTTTTAATTCTAGGAGATTTTATTCTTGATGTTGATTTGTCTTGTAATGCAGCTGCTGACCTCATAAATATTACAGAAAGGTTTTCAACAGCATGTCACTGGCCCCACACCTGTAACGTGACACACATTAGATATAATATTTGTATTGCGGATGTATTGCAGATGTATATGTAAGTGACCACAGCTGCATTTATTTTAACCTGTCATTTAATTTGGACGCATTAATGTCACAGGTGTTAATGAAAAGTAGAATCATTAATTATGATACTTCAGAAAGCTTTTCTGCCCTGTTTGAATTTTGTTTTGACGTAAATATTGTTTCTGCACTTGTTAAAATTTTTGACAATCATTGTAAAACTTTTTTAGATGCAGTAGCTCCTTTTAGGCAAAACTTGAAGTGCACAGACTACATCTGAAAGAGTAAATTTTCTCACTAAATGACATGTTGAAAAAGGCTTGGACTAAGTATTTTGCACACCTCATAGCTAAAGAGACTTGTTTGATGCCATTAAGAACATTGTGGCTCCTGATTTTCTCAGGTTCCAGTCAATACTAAGGCTGATTGCTGATCAGTTTTTTTTACATTCTTTTCAAACAAGGTTGCTCCCTTACCCTTGCCTTATCAAGTATATAGTGTGGGTCCTGTCTTTTTTACCTGGTCTGTTTTTGACGCAGGATATCATTACTTTGCTTGGTTGTATGAAACCGACTACAAGCCCTCTTGAAGTCCTCCCCACTAGTTTATTTATTAATGTGTTTGATTCTATTGGGCCCTGTATTGTAAAGATTCTTAATCTCTTGCTTCAAACGGGCATAGTTCCTGATCTTTTTAAACAAGCAGTTGCTAATCCGATTTTACAGAAATCTCATCTTGATTCCTCGTTACCCAGCAGTTATAGGTCAATATCTAAATTCTTCTAGAAATCTTCTACAAAGCTTCCAGAAGAAGCTGTAGCTCAACAACGTACTTAATTTCTGAAGAGAAACAATATATTGGACAATTTTCAGTCTGGTTTTCATGACATGCATTCAACGGAGTGTCCACTTTAGTGTCAAGTGACATACTGATGGCAGCTGACTCGGGAGAGTACACGGTTTTGGTTCTCTTGGAACTTACTTCTGCTTTTGACTTGGTTGATGTCATCCTGATCAATATACTTAAAGATTTAAGATTTTCAGATGTTGTTTTACAATGGTTTATATCTTACCTTTCAAAGAGATCCTTTAGGTTTTGTATAAATGAAGTGTTGTCTGGTATCAGATCTGCTGTGTGGTGTACCCCAGGGATCTGTTCTTGGCCCAATCCTTTTTTTTATTGTATATTGCTCTGGATCATCTGCTGATTTAAAGATGTTTATCATTTTTTGCTGATGACTATGGCGCCCGGGAACTGACATGGGGGAAAAAAACATATAGAGTGCGCACAAAATAGTAATTTCTTCCCAGGAAATACTCATTTGTGCCCACGAAGTACTTAGTCGTGTGCACAAAATAATAATAATTTGTGGCCACGAAATATATATATAACATGCGCACAAAATACAAATTCGTTCCCACGAAGTATTAATTCGTGAGCATGTTATACCTATGAACGTTTTGCCTCAGGAAGACCAAGGAACACATCAGACAGGTCAGGGATCAAGGAGCGAAGATGCCTCATAAGTTTCATATTTTCTCTTGTTAAAACCACAAACCTCAGCGTTTTGTAATGTTAGGTTAACGCACCCCAGCACCAGTATTCGTGCGCATGTTAATCTATGTTGTGGTCATAAATAAGTACTTCGTGGCAACGAATTTGTATTTTATGCGCACATTATAGAAATATTTTGCGGCCACAAATTAATATATGGTGCGCACAAATTAGTATTTCGTGGGAATGAATTAATATTTCATGCGCACGATATATATATATATATATTTTTTTTTTTCCCCCAGGCGCTGTTCATGACATACAGTTATACTGTTCTTTTAAACCTTCTGAGTGTTTTAAACTATCAAGTCTAAGTGATTACTTGGTAGAAGTTAAAAATAGTTCAATGTAAATGGCTTACAGCTGAATACAAACACAACTGAAACATTGATTCTGACAATCTGTTGAAAAAATTGAGTCGAATCTAAGAAATCTTGGTGTGATTTTTGACAGTTGTATGTCTCTTGATCACCATTCCAAGAATTTAACTCGAAATTGTTTCTATCATTTAAGAAATATTGCTAGGCTCAAATCTATGGTGTTTAGACCTGCATTAGAAATTATTTTACATGCTTTTATTTCATCTCGGTAGATTTTTGTAATGGATTTATTACTGTTTTAACAAATATGCTGTGTGTCGCATTCAAACGGTGCACAATGCTGTGGCAAGAATTTAACAGGGATAAGAGCGAGAGCTCCCTTTACCCTTGTCTTGGCTTCTCTTCACTGCCTATCAGTTAATTTGTAGGCTTCATTTTAAACTTCTTGTTATAACTTTTAGGGCTCTGCATGGTCAGGCCTCTCAATATATCTAAGCTATGCTTAAGCCCCAGTCTTCTGCCAGAGCTCTGAGATCCACTAATCAGAGTCTATTGTTAGTCCTTCGAACAAGGTTTAAGACTCGTGAGGATTGGGCAGGCTGTTGCACGCCGACTGTGGAATTCCCTTCCATTGTTTTTATGGTATGTCAACTCCATCAATTTAAAATAAGGCTAAAAACATTCGTACAGGCAGGCTTTTAATTTATGTGATGTTTATAAATGTGATGTCTATATTTGCTTTGTTTTTCTTATCTGTTTTGTGAAGCACTTTGTGATTTTATCTGTGAAAGGTGCTATACAAATAAAATTTGACTTATTTACTTACTTACTAAAAATTTAAAAACTTTTAGGTGTGCACCAGAGGTTTCAGGTGCGTGCACTTTATTTAAATGTATAGAATTTAAATAAAATGCATACCTCAAATGGCTCATGAGGAATGGCTATGAATCAGATCGAAGTGCTCTTCCAGGGCAGTCCAGACAACAGTGGTGGATCAGAATTGATGGTGCGCTAGAATTAACTAGATGTAAGAACATGTAGGGTTAAAATGAGTTTTTCCATAGGAGATATGGCATGGCTTCTATTTGTGATTTACTCCAAATCATCCCTCCAAAATGGCATTGCTGGATAGGTGATTTCCCCCTTTTTTTATTTCTGACAGTCCAATTATGTTGACATGTGCACAGTAGGTTCTCTCTCTCTGTTGTCTGTCATTGTACCTGTGCCTGCTTATCGCCACAATAACCGGAGACATGTTCGACGACATGTGCTAGTTTGCACATGCCTTTCAGACGTGTTTAAAAATAGACACAAAAACAACAACTGTAGTCTGTTTCATGTTTTATAAATCACATTGTGCGTGCTAAATGACATTTGCATATCATCCACCTAGTATTTTGCACATTTAAAACATTTGCATATATTCTGCATATTCATGAAGGCAAAAAAGCTAAATGAATTGCGTCTGCTATTCTACTCATTTGACGAATACAATCCTTGGTGCACCCGCATAGTAGTATCTGTGCAACGCTATCAGGTTTGCACGTGTTCTTATACAAGCAAACCTTTAGTAAATCAGGCCCTAAAATATTTGTTTCATACATGTTCACATGACTATGACAGTCATTTTAAGTGTCGATTTCTTGGTATGTGTCAGGGTTGTGCCAGAGTGGGTCTGAGTGCAGGAACTGGTATTGGTGTGTCATCTGCACTTGTAAGCAACCAGAATGCCAGCAATGATAATAACCAGCACCATCACCCTAATGAAGCCAACATGCCTGCTGCTCCTCCACCTGTCAACAATATAAATAACAACCAAAGACAGCACCATGATGGTAAGTCTTACATAGAAGTATCTTAAGCATTCATCTTTTGATTCATCTTCCTTTTAGACTTGGTCCTTTCTAGAAAGGATGGGGTATGGGTAAAAGTTCCAAAGACATCCTTTTTATATAAGAGTTAAAAGTTTGGATTCTCCCGTCATTCAATGGCATTTTCTTTCTTTCATTACTTTCTACAAACATACATACATAGTGAAGAAATTAAAACTATAATATAAAATTTACAAAAAATTGTGAAATAACTTAAAACATATATATATATATATATATATATATATATATATGTACAGACCAAAGGTTTGGACACACCTTCTCATTCAAAGAGTTGTCTTTATTTTCATGACTATGAATATTGTAGCTTCACAGAGCTCAACATGCTGATTAAAAAAGGCTGGCTCTGTTCTGGGGACTCCTCTGGAACCTCTGGAGATCATTGTGGAAAGTCGGATTCTTCATAAAATGAAGAACATTATGGAGAACTGAGCATCCTCTTCATGAGACTGTCCGACAACAACAGAGTGTCTTCAGTCAGAGGCTTCTTCAGATCTGTTGTAAGACGGAGCGATACAGGAGATCCTTCCTGCCCACAGCCATCAGCATCTACAACGGCTCTTTAAGGAAACCCTCATAATGAGCTACAACAACATTCAATTTCCCTTTGGGATTAATAAAATATTTTTGAATTGAATTGAATTCACACTGAAGGCATCAATACCATGAATTAACACATGTGGAATTATATATTGAACAAAAAAGTGTGAAACAACTGAAAATATGTCTTATATTCTTGGTTCATCCAAATAGTCACCTTTTGCTTTGATTAGTGCAACACACACTCTTGGCATTCTGTTGATGAGCTTCAAGAGGTAATCAACTGAAATGGTTTTCCAACAGTCTTGAAGGAGTTCCCAGAGATGCTTAGCACTTGTTGGCCTTTTGCCTTCACTCTGCTGTCCAGCTCACCCCAAGCCATCTCGATTGGGTTCAGGTCCGGTGACTGTGGAAGCCAGGTCATCTGGCGCAGCAACCCATCACTCTCCTTCTTGGTCAAATAGCCCTTACACAGCCTGGAGGTGTGTGTGGGATCATTGTCCTGTTGAAAAATAAATGATGGTCCAACTAAACGCAAACCGGATGGAATAGCATGCCGCTGCAAGATGCTGTGTAGCCATGCTGGTTCAGTGTGCCTTCAGTTTTGAATAAATTCCCATACGGGGTCACCAGCAAAGCACCCCCACACCATCACACCTCCTCCATGCTTCACGGTGGGAACCAGGCATGTAGAGTCCATCCGTTCACCTCTTCTGTGCTGCACAAAGACACGGTGGTTGGAACCAAAGATCTAAATCTTGGACTCATCAGACCAAAGCACAGATTTCCACTGGTCTAATGTCCATTCCTTGTGTTCTTTAGCCCAAACAAGTCTCTTCTGCTTGTTGCCTGTCCTCAGTAGTGGTTTCCTAGCACCTATTTTACCATGAAGGCCTGATTCACACAGTCTCCTCTTAACAGTTGTTCTAGAGATGTGTCTGCTGCTAGAACTCTGTGTGGCATTAACCTGTTCTCTAATCTGAGCTGCTGTTAACCTGCGATTTCTGAGGCTGGTGACTCGGATGAACTTATTGTCCTGAGCAGAGGTGACTCTTGGTCTTCCTTTCCTGGGGCGGTCCTCATGTGAGACAGTTTCTTTGTAGCGCTTGATGGTTTTTGCGACTGCACTTGGGGACACTTTCAAAGTTTTCCCAATTGTTCAGACTGACTGACCTTCATTTCCTAAAGTAATGATGGCCAATCGTTTTTCTTTACTTAGCTGCTTTTCTTCTTGCCATAATACAAATTCTAACAGTCTATTCAGTAGGACTATCAGCTGTGTACTGTATCCACCTCCTGCACAACACAACTGATGGTCCCAACCCCATTTATAAGGCTTGAAATCCCACTTATTAAACCTGACAGGGCACACCTGTGAAGTGAAAACCATTTCAGGCGAGTACCTCTTGAAGCTCATCAACAGAATGCCAAGAGTGTGCGGAGCAGTAATCAAAGCAAAAGGTGGCTACTTTGAAGAACCTAGAATATAAGACATATTTTCAGTTTCACACTTTTTTGTTCAGTCTATAATTCCACATGTGTTAATTCATAGTTTTGATGCCTTCAGTGTGAAGCTACAATATTCAGTCATGAAAATAAAGACATCTCTTTGAATGAGAAAGTGTGTCCAAACCTTTGGTCTGTACTGTGTATATATAGGGTATCAAAGTGCCATATCTTCAGTGTTTTCCCATGAAAGTGCATAATGAAAAAACTGAGTGGTGTACTCAGTTTTGTGAGATACTGTATCTAGCTATCAATGAGAAACATAAAAAACACTTATGCTGTCCGATCCACAATGCAGTGGACTCTAGGAATAATCATTCCGTTTTTTTTCCTAGAGTCACAAGAAATAAATGGATTGCAGGAAGAAGATGAAGATGAAGCAGATGAGGTTGTGTATGAGGAAGAGAAACTGGAGACTGAGCCTCATATAGACCTGAAAGAAGCGGAAGGGGGAATGGGGATAGAAAACATGGCAGACCCGATTTGTCAAGCTGGAACATCACGACCTTCCGACGAGGAACAAGCAGGTTCAAAACAGGTTTTTTCTTTGGATATGAAAACTATGATATTGTACTTAAAGGTACTCCTATTTTTGTAGCGTGGAAAAGTTAAACTTATATTTTATTTCTTTTTGACATCATTTTCCTTTCTATCTCTAGGTCCCAGCGGTTTAAACCAGCAGTGTAGATCCGCTCATGCTGTCACATCTAAGCTTCCACTGGTTGTCTCAGACTCTGACAGTGAGGAAGAGGAAGGCCTTTCAAGGCTAATACCACCTACTTGTTTGCAGGAGCCAGCTGCCTGTCCAAAAGGTGTGAGCACAACACAGGCCACACACTCCCAAGTGCTTAAGCAGAACACAACTAAACTTCTTCTCTTGTCTAATGAAGACATTAAACATGGTTGGAAGTAGCGGGCTTATAAATTGTAGTCAGAATAATAACACTAATGGCCCTTTTCCACTAGTACCTACGCAGAACAGTTCATCTCCGGCCGGGTTTATTTTACATGGTGGGTTTGTTTTCCATTAGAATTGAGTACCATCTCAGTTGGCGGGATTGTCAATAGTAAAGCAGCCAAAAAGTAACGTCATGTGATTTGTAGTGACACAAGCACAACAACAATGGATGACCTGCTGCTCAACCTATGGCTGTTGTCAGAATTCAAGTGAAAGAAGAGAGCCAGAATAGGTTGTGCGCCAAAAGATGAAGCACTCTGGATAAATATAGGAGAGAGAAGGAAGCCATGGAGCGTTATCAAACTGAAGGGTACAAGCTAGAGAATGTGTGGGTGTAAGCTAACACTACCTAATTCTAGTTTGCTATAGTGGGCATATGCACAATAAGCCCAGCATACAGTGATTTAATGGTTGAAGATATTAATTATAATAATTATAATATGTAAGTTATGACTAGTGACACCGCCCACCCCCCTAACCAATCAGTGACCACCAGTCTTCTGACGTCATGCTTTCAGCAAGACTCGGAACGGTTGGGACCGCTTCCAACCAGATACTAAAAGAGTTCCGGTTATGGTGCTGTGCTGAACACACGTGTGTCGGAGCTCCCGTGAAAATTCATAGAATAAATTAATCAAACAGCCAGTGTAGGACCTGGGAATTGTCACATTTGTTGTGCGGAATCTAGAACAACCAGCCCTAATGCCTCCGAAACAAGACTCGGAAATCATCTAAAGCAGAAACTACAGGTGACCCGAGAATGGCTGATGCGAATGCTAGCAATGGAGACTCAGATGCGGCGGCTAGCTCGAGCTCGATTCTTAACGCCATTAGTGAGCTGAAAGAAGAATTCAAACTGAGGATTGACGGCCTGTTCAGCGCTATTAAGAGAATACAGGGTGACCTGAAGGCAGGGTCATTACGTGTTACTGAAGCGGAGGACAGAATCAGCACTAATCAAGACGAGGCAGCATCTTTGAAAACTCAGACCAGCACCATGAAAGCGGCGATTGAAGAGCTAGTCTCAAAAGTGGGCAACTTAGAAAACCGACCCCGCCGCTTGAATCTTCGCCTGGGTGGTCTCCCAGATAAGGTAGAAGGATCTGATATGTGTGCCTTTCTGGAAAGGTGGATACCCGAAGTGCTTGGTGAACATCATTTTCCACGACCCATACTGATTGAGAGGGCGCACAGAATAGGTGGAGCCGGCGTTAATGATGCTGAGGCAGGGGGCCGCTCTGGTGCGTGTCCCAGAGTGGTTATAATGAAGTTTCTAAACCACGCGGATAAGTTTCGGGCCATGAAGGCTGCCAGGAGCAAGGGGGAAATACTTTAAGACAACCAGAGAATCATGTTTTTCCCGCGGATCTGGTCAGATGGAGGAAAGTCTTCGACTCGGTGAAGAAAGAGCTGGCTTCCCTCTCCATCTCGACTCTGCGATATGGGATAATTCATCTGGCGAAACTCTTGGTGACTATTAAGGGGAGACGACACATCTTTGATACCGCAGCGAGAGCGAAGGATTTTGTGCGTGGTTTGAAGGATGGTACCCTGGGATCTGCGAATTTAGAGACAATCTGAGACCTGTCTATTTGGCTGGTATGTTTAAGTCACTAAACTTTACTTTTTTGACCTCACAGGGAGTGTACTTAAACACTGTTTAAGTACACTCAAACATTACACTCAAGTACAAACATTAACTGTTTGATTGATGCACATGTAGTTTTACTTATGTTAATGTTATTTCATGCGGGGCTCTACTACGGTGGTGGGGCATGCTGTTCCTTGCTGCGTTGAGGACATGGGTGGACCAGTTAGGCGTCATGGTTTGGATGCGTGTTCTGTGGGAGGTAGGGGTGTATCTCAGTTGGGGATGTACACTCAGGTATGTTCATAATGTCCCTGGGCACATATTTTTCATTTCATTTATTCTTTTTCTTTTTTTCTTTTATATTATGTCTTCAGTCATTTCAAGTTTACTACGGACAACTTTACTGTCATTACAACATGTCCTTCGACCTTCAGTTTACATCTTGGAATGTAAGGGGAGTAAACAAACTTGTCAAGTTAAAAGTGGTTATGAGTAGGATCAAACAATTAAAAGCTAAAATAGTTTTTATCCAGGAGTCGCACTTGACCCCTGAAGAGGTAATCAAGGTGAGGAGGAGGTGGCCTGGTCGTGTATTCTCAGCTTCTTTTAGTTCACACTCTTGTGGAGTAATTACACTGATACACGATTCTGTGCCTTTTCTTCTTATTAATGTGGATGAAGATGGATTAGGCAGATACCTCATTATTCAGTGTGAAATTTTCTCAGTTCGATTAAATCTGGTTAATATATATGGACCAAATGAAGATAATCCGTCCTTTTTTAGAAACCTGTTTCTCTCTTTGGCTACTTTACCTGGTAACCTTATCATAGGTGGGGACTTTAATTGTGCTCTACAGCCTGGAATGGATAGATCTACTGGAATTGATGCTTCCCATAATCAGACAAGAAAAGAGCTGCTATAGCATATTAAAGAATTTAATCTATTTGACGTCTGGAGAGAGAATCATCCTGACCAACTAACCTTTTCCTGTTACTCTAGTACATGTCAGACATTTTCCAGAATTGACTATTATTTAGTCTCTGCCTCCTTGGTCTCTACAGTCTCGCGATCCTGGTACGATAGCATTATAATTTCGGATCGTGCTGCGGTTTCATTTATTCTGAACATGCCTCAATCTTTGAATTAATTAATTTAATTTCTAACATTGTGCTTTAACGTACGCAGCTCTGAATTAAACCAGGGAGCCAGCCTCCTATGAATAATTGCCTTCTTTTTCAGGGGGGCTGCATTGTCTAATGCACCACGCATTGATGAAGTAACACTATGAACAATCAATTTTTGAAGGGGCAGAAACAAAATAATTGTCCTCCACTGTGTTTTTCTGTGATAATGAGGAAATTAAAAGTGGAACAGATTCTTTAAAGGTTGTTATGGTATTGTTTGATAATGATCTACTATAATGAAATTTTCTTTCAGGTGTGGAGTACTCGGTTAAATTAAACTCAAAGGTTATCAAAAAATTGTCAGACAGGACAGGGTTATGAGAAAATATGTCTTTACACTCAATGCCATATGTCAGCACAAGGTCCAGAGAATGAAGACAAAGGTGGGTAGGTTTGCTAATGTTTTGAGAAAAGCCAATTGAATCTAAGATGGCATTAAAGGCTATATGTAGGCTATCACTTTCAGTGTCAACATGAATGTTAAAATCCCCCACTATGAAAACCTTATCTGTATTTAATACTAAATCTGATAAAAGGTCTGAAGACTGATCTAAAAATTGAGAGTAAGGGCCTGGTGGACGGTACAAAACAGCAAACAGAAGTGGTTTTAGTGCTTTGCAATTTGGATGAGGAAAACTAAGGATTAAATTTTCAAAAGAGTTGTAGCTATTAATTGGTCTGGGACTAATCAATGAATCGGACTGAGAGAAGGTTGCTACTCCTCCTCCTTGCCCAGTAATTCGAGGTATGTGATAATTTAAATAATTAGTAGGAGTTGACTCATTTATAGTAACATAATCCTCTTGCTGCAGCCAGGTTTCTGTGAGGCAAAATAAATCAATCTGATTGTCACAAATCAAGTCACTAACTAGCAAAGTCTTTGAAGAGAGAGATCTTATGTTCAGTAAGCCACATTTAATTGTTTTTTTCTTTTTAGTCTGAGTTGTGTTTATTTTAATGAGATTTTCATGATTTTCTCCTTTTAATATTTTATTTATTTTTTAATTTATTCAATTTTGGCCATGGGCAAGACACTGTCTTAATAGGGTAATGGGTGGGTAGCTGCACAGAAGCTGCAGAGAGGAGTGTTAAAGTACGACCTTGCTTCCTGGTCTGAACACTGGGTTATCAGAGTTATAGAGAACTAATAGATTCGGCCAGGTTCCTAGAAAGAAGAGCTGCTCCATCCAAAGTGGGATGGATGCCGTCTCTCCGAATCAGACAAGGTTTTCCCCAAAATGTTCGCCGATTATCAATGTAGCCCACATCATTTTCTCGACGCCACCTAGACAGCCAGCGGTTAAATGACAGCATGCGGTGTGTTGGAGTCGTTCCCCAGAAACTCCTGCGTGCTCGTTTGTTTTGGTAAAGCTAAATAACAGAGTCTGCACAGTTTCTTTTGCCCCGGCCGGAGGAGAGGTGTTCCAGCTAAGTCACCAGAACACTTCTGACTTTTCCTCCCCAAAGACAGGGTTTTTATTCAAAAGCAAGGCGTGTACAATTACAAAGAAAAAACACATTTTTAGCTGAGTTTCTGGTTGAACTCTTACACCTGGCATTCAGCTGTCTGTTCAGACCTTCACAACATTCCTGTTATTCTACTTTTGGCTGTTATCTGAGACATTTACAGAGACACACACACACACCTGTTTTGAGCAATCCACTAAGTTACACAGTACATTTCATTTCACACATTATTAAACCTAACTTGAGCATAGCAATGCAGACCCTATTAAGTATTTTAAATATTTTCCAACATTTCCCCCTTTTGAAGTCAATAAGACTTCACCTTAAAATGCCCACAGATTATATTGGAAGCAACTTTAAATCTTCAGCATGCCTTCCTGCTCCTCATCATCACCGTCTACCTCTAACAGTGGCATCATGATGGGATGCTGAGAAGCCTTCCCTTATTGGTTGCGCGTTTGAACATTTGCTCAGTTTGGCGGCTGTCAGAGCATGTCTGGAATGGAAGTTCACAAAACAAACCCAAAATCACTGTAATAATGCAAAAAGATATGACACACAAACATCCCATGACCCAACCCTTAGAGGGTTTTGGTCCTGCCCTTTGGCTCCCCATGATTATTTCTGGTAATACTTGTGAGTAATATAATCTTTGATACCTGTAAAAAAAGAAATTAATAGATACAAAAGTTTTAGTTCAGTTTTTTCAGTATTTTCAAGTGGGAGGGAAAACTCTACCACTTTCAGTGAGAGGGAAACTCAATCACTGCCGCCTCTTCTCCTGATTGTGTTTTCTCCTCTTCACCTCCCAGGTGTAGACTGACCTGGAGCCTTGCGTTCTCACCCCTGGGGATTATTCTGCCCCTTCAGTGGGGTGAGAAATTTGATCTTCCTTCCCTGTGTTTCCTCTTAAGTTTTCCTGAACCTCAGCGAGGGATCTCTGCGGAGCGTCTGTCGCTGTACACTGACTCCAGTGGTACCAGGTGTCGTCTTTACCCTTGAGTCTCACCGCATGTGAGGTTCTTTCTGTGACCTGGAATGGACCGGTCCACTTCCTTTTGATCACCTTCAGCAGGACCCACTGAGCTTCCGAGGTGGTATTGCCGTTTCTGGTCTCTGGTTCTGCTGGGACCTGTTTAGAGAACGCTGCAACAAGACTGTGGAGAGATCTGTAATAATCACGATGAGACATAGACTGTTCACATTCATTTAGAAAAGGTAACCTTGTTTGTGGGCCTGGAAATGGCCTCCCTATTTGCAGCTCATGTGGGGTCAAACCATGCCTCTGATTCACGGAGCCTCTGACAAACATCTAGGCTAACGGCAAGGCTGTGACCCAATTCATTTTGAGGGTCTGATTCATTCTTTCCACCGTTCCCTGGGACTGTGGATGGTACACTGTCCCAAAGGAATGTTTAAGTCCCAAAAATTTCTCAACTTCTCTGAGCTCCTCGTTTTTGAAGTGTCTGATCTTATTTTGGCTGGAAAACCATGTCTGGGAATGTAATAATTTATCAAACACTTCACCACAGATTTGCTGACTTAAGTCCTTCTGCATCATGCCTAAAACAACAACCATCTGTGAACAGTTGTCTCACCTGTGGTCCCTCAAGGGGGCTGGCTTCTAAATCTGATCTTATCTTTTCTTTCCTGTCCTGCATTGATGTGGTTCCTCCTGTGTTATTCCATCCTCCATGTTGATTCCCTTGTGAGTGTAGGTTATGTTGGTGCCTCCAAGATTTTGCTGAGCCTGTGTTGTCTCAGAGCTGTCATGGTGAAACTTTGTGAGTTCACATATGCCACCATATGAGTTGTTAAAACATTCAGAGGGTGTCCCATCACTAAGTGAGCTGTTTTTTGAATTAATTTTGCCAACCCTGCTGCATGTTGTGTGTATTGTGGGTGGCGTTTTTTCATGTTATCCATCATTACTGAAATGTACATCAGCACTCTCCTCTCTCCCCCTTTTCTCTGAAACAAAACTCCATTTACTGCCAGTTTTGTTACAGAAACATCCAAATAAAATGGTGTGGTGTAGTCTGGGAGCCTAAGTTCTGCCACGTTGGAGAGAAGCTGCTTTAACACAATAAAGGCTTCCTCCGCTTCCTGTGTCCAATTAAGGACATTGTTGAGATTTCGCATGCCCTGTTCTGTGACTAGGTCTCTGAGGGGCTGTGTGAGATCGGTGTTACCTGGGATGTAGTTCCTGCTGTAGCCTGTAAGGCCCAAAAATGACAGCATGTCTTTCAACCTAAGAAGTTTAGGGTGTGTTAAAATACGTTGCTTATGTGAACCTGACATGCTCGTGTTTCCTGCGGTAATAACTCCGCCCAGGAAGGAAACTTGCTTCCTTGCTATTTCTAGTTTATTTTTAATGACCTTGAATCCATGTTTATGCAGATGTCTCAGCATGAGTTCTGTAGATTGCAAACAGAGCTCCGCTGTGGATGCAGCCAGTAGTATGTCATCCATGTACTGAATTAGAGTCACGTTCTGTGGTAGGGGGCAAGTCTGTAACACATCTTTCAAAACCTGGTTAAATATACCTGGGGAAAGGGCGAACCCTTGTGGCAGACGGGTGAAGCGCAGCTGCTCCCCACAATAGGTGAAAGAAAAATGTCTCTGCACTCTTCTGCTAATGGCAAACAGAAAAAGCATTAGCTAGATTAATACATGTGTACCACTGATGTGAAGGTTCAAGGTTGGAGAGAACAACATAGGGATTTGGGACAGGAACAGTAGGAGTCACCAGAACTGAATTTATTGCTCTTAAATCATGTGCCATGCGGTATTTTCCAGTACCTTTTTTCTCTACAAGAAGAATGGGTGTGTTCCATGCTGAGCTGAGGTTTCTAACACACCTGCTGCCTTCAGGCCTTCAATGGTGTCTCTGATGCCTTCCTGGGCTTAGTTTTTGGGCGGATACTGTGGAACCCAAATAAGCGAGGGAGATGCAACCTGAATAGAAACTGGGGCACAGGGGGTTAATCCTACATCTGTGGGCCCTTCACCCCATAACTGATAAGATAGGCTCTGCAAAAGAGCTGCAGCTTTGGAATGATCTGTTTTTTCTCTTCCAGGATGATGTATGAGCATCTCATACTGCAACAGAACTTCATCAGTAGCTGTACATTTATACAGTATGTGTCTGTGCTTTTAGAATACCTTAAGTTGGTGACTGAGGTGTCCTGCCAGTCCCCAGCTGCCAGAGAGTGTTTTACCACTCCTCCTAATTCCTTAGCTTGATGCTCAGGATGCAAAGAAAGAGAAACATAAGGAACAGCTTCATCTGACATTAAATACCATTCTGCTTGGTCAGGTGTTAAATCAACTGCTGCAGCCACACCCTCCGGAGCCACATAAATATTTTTTGGATGAAATAAACCATGTCCTACCTTCTACTGTTTCACTAAACAAATCCTGGTACCATTCAGTGTGACAACGGTCGTAGAACAGAGTGACATGAGGGGGGTCAGGCGGAGAGGTGTAGGGGCAGAGACTTTGAATCCAGGGTTTCCACAGCTGATACACAGAGAAGATGCTGCTTGGAGAAGAAGGTGCGGTCAGCAGTCCCCAGTATATGTCAGCATATTCCTCTGCAACTGGCTGTAAAAAATATTGTCCATGCTGATTTGTCCACATGCCAAAGAGGAACCATCTGGAAAAGTTACCGTTAACCCATCAATACCACACAGCACTGATGCTCCCAGCTTCACTAATAAGTCTCTGCCCAGCAAATTAACAAAAGGGTGAGTTACTCTCTGAGTCCCAATCTGAACACGAAGAATTTGTGCAGCCCTGATAAGCCCATCACAGAAACAGTCTTGGTAGAGAGCAGTGGTTTAGGAGGTTGCTGTGTTATGGTTGCATAAGTAGCTCCAGTGTCCACTAAAAATTCAGACAGTTCTCTCCCACCTTTGCAGGCAACATGGGATCTGCTGTGCCCACGCTGCCTTGGTCCTCCTCAGGGGCGTCCGTATGGGCCGTAAGAAGGGTGTCCAACCATCTGTGGATACTGGCCCTGCTGGGGTGGTAGAGGTGCCATACCTGCATTAGGAGGGACCGTTACTCCCTGCTGTTACCCCCAGGTGGGGCCGGTGCGTGCCCAATATCCAGACTGACCGCAGTTGTAGCACACATCTCCCAGTGCCCTGCTGTTTCCACCCCTTCCTCTGGGTGCTCCACACCATCCACCACGACCAGCTGACCACCAACATGCCATCTGCCTCCACGACCGGGGCCACTGTACCTGTAATTATAAAAATGGATAGGGTGGAGGAGGGGGTAACCCCCCTCCTTGCCACTGATCAGTCACAGGTGGTAACATAAACATAGGGGTGTGTGCTGCAGGAGGAACAGGTTGAGCTGCAGCTAACATTGCATTTTCAGTTATTTCACCTTTTCTCTTATTTAATTTCTCTTTGGCCTCTTGCAGCTGTAATTTAAGGAGCTAGTTCTGGAGCTGCTCTTTCTCCTCTTTTCTTTTTTCTCTGCCTCCTGAGCTGAATGTAAAAGGTGAATTAAATGTTTTTCCCACTATGTGATGTCTGTTCCCTGCAAATCAGGATTATTTTTCATCTTTTGACACATGTCAACAGGAACTCCTCTTAATATGGCTTTTTAAACAGCTGTCCCATTCCTGTCCCGTCACCCTTAGGATTAACTCCTGTGTGTCTCATCCATGTGTCCACTGCAGCACTAATGTGCTCTTTAGGATGCTGATTAGAGTCCGAATCGAATTGAGGGACTGCAACGGGGGCGGATACTGATTTCTTATGGCCTTCCCTAGGGCTGTCATTAGACGTGTCAGGGGTGTGTCATCAGGGTCCTTACTGCAATCAGCATTCTGTTCTATCTCCCTAGCCACCGGGGGATGCACAGATCGTCCCAAAATTGATCTAAAGTCACCCAAGGCCAGTGTCATGCCTTTAGTCAATGTATCTAATTCCTGTAACCAGACACGTCCGCATCCTGCAATAGGTGGCAACTTATCCACTAATGCCTGTTCATCTCCTAATGAAAAAGGGACATATTTTGTCATTCCAACTGATGAGGTCAACAACGGACATTGAAATCTGGATGGACCGCTCCGGCTACAAGTAGTCATGGTGTGTGTTCTTCCAGAATCTTTAAACTGTTTTTCTGTCATCGGTTGAGAAGCTTTCTCATATAAATCATGCACTTTTGATTCCAATAGTGTAACCCCTCTTAAAAGTCTAAGCGTTTGTTGTGCTTTTGTCTCTCTTATATTCTCGGTTCCCTGTTGAACAACTTGTCTCTTTTTTTTTATTATCTATGGCAATACAGTTTGTAATATAATCACCGCTTCTACAGTCACTCACACTCAAGTGCAGCCTTTCGCAGCCACTCATTTGTATTCTCTTCTCACTCATATGCATAGTAAATCCAGTTAGACAAATACGAAAACACAACAAGATATATAGCTTTCGCGCGCGGAGGGCCTCAAACCCTTCCACTCAGCGGGACTTTTTCAATCTCTCCTGGTCCAACCGCTGTGATACCAAACCCGGTTTGACATCTAGGAATCAACCCTGCGTTGACTCCCTGGAATTCCTTTTACTTAATCTTATTATTACAGTTTCACCATTTAAGTATCTCAACTGTCTTCCCTCACCTGCCAGTTCAGGGTCTCGGGGTCCTATCCCTGGCCACTTTAGGCGTCCTCAGTCCCTCGGGGAAGCTCTTACTAACCCCAGCCTAAATACCCCAGTCCTCGTCTGGACTGAGTTTGGATTGCCAAATCCGGAACTTATTTACTTCAACACCGTCACCATTTAAGTATCTTCGGTGAAAAGTATGTTACAGCTTCAACATTCAAGTATCTCGGCTAAAATTTATCTTGTCTCAATCAACAAATATTTTTACGCAATATATCATTTCTTTACCGTAATACGTTATTTCAACCAGCAAATATTTTACCCAAAACTGATAAAGACTGTAAATTTAAGAGAAAACAGATATCTATTCCACAACACCACCTAAACTATTAGCAGGCAAAAGGAGAATAAATATAGATCTCCTTACCATTTGTTTTGGGTCGACCCTGTGGTGTTGTAGAATGACGTCCGCCTCGTAGTCAATTAATTATCCTTTAGTTAGTGCCAAATCCGGGTCACGGCACCAACTGTCTGCAGGGCGTCTCCCCTTACACACTCTCATCCACTCCGCCTGAAAACGTCTGTTTTCACAGATTATTTCTTCTGTGAACAGCTCATGTATTTACACTGTTTACACTTTGAATTCTCGTCAGAAAACATGTGGAGTTGCCAAACTCAGGAAACACACACGGGCCTCGAACCCTTATCTAGAGGGCCTCTAACCCTTTGGGCCTTGAACCCTTATTTCACAGGGACTCTAACCCTTTGGGCCTCTAACCCTTATTCAAAAAACACTTCTCATTTTGCTTTTCCTGACCTCTTTTACAGTACCATAATGCATTACTTTACACGTGTTAAATTTAGCAGAACATTTCACTTACTTGGACATCTGACACCAATAATTTAGGCCTATCGACAATGCCAAAGGTGCAGAGTTCGTTTAAACAGGTTTCTGCTTACCTTGTAAGAAGTGCGGGAGTACCCCGGTGTCAGAGTGCTTTGGTGAAGTTCTGAGTTAGCCGAAAGTCCTCGCTTTTCCCAAATCACGTTGGGAGTCACCAAGTTGTTGGAGTTGTTCCCCAGAAACTCCTGCGTGCTCGTTTGTTTTGGTAAAGCTAAATAACACAGAGTCTGCACAGTTTATTTTGCCCCGGCCGGAGGAGAGGTGTTCCAGCTAAGTCACCAGAACACTTCTGACTTTTCCTCCCCAAAGACAGGGTTTTTATTCAAAAGCAAGGCGTGTACAATTACAAAGAAAAAACACATATTTTTAGCTGAGTGTCTGGTTGAACTCTTACACCTGGCATTCAGCTGTCTGTTCAGACCTTCACAACATTCCTGTTATTCTACTTTTGGCTGTTATCTGAGACATGTACAGAAATATCTTCACTGGTGCCGGGCTGACCACAGCCAAGTCAGACACACACACACACACACACCTGTTTTGAGCAATCCACTAAGTTACACAGTACATTTCATTTCACACATTATTAAACCTAACTTGAGCATAGCAATGCAGACCCTATTAAGTATTTTAAATATTTTCCAACAGGTGCTGCTGAAGCAATGCAGTGATGGCCTCCAGCATTAAGCTAGCGTCCTCCTTCTTACTTCCTTCTGTGTGCTTGCAGGCCATCACCAGTGAATAAATATATTTTTTAAATACTTACAAAAATTTTATTATGCAGGCAGGTGGCAAGAAAGTGACCGTTAGTAGGGTAAGAGTAGTTAGAATGATTAATTTCACCGGAGCAACTGGTTCCTACATCTACTCTGTACTCTGCATGCTAACCTGGAAGTCCCTATCTTGTATTTTTTGAATGGTACTTTGTACCGTGGACACTGGAATTTGAAATCATTGCTGAGTTGTGACCAGCCACAATAGGTAGCTGCAGGGCCCTACTGAGCTCTTTGTTTTACCCATATCTTGCCACAAACTGCAAAGAGCTGCTGTTTTTCACCTGTTGAGTTTAAGAAAACATTTTCTCCCATTTAATTAGTGTCATTAGGATGCTGTAGAAGAGCACTGACTACTTGGAATGTTGTAGAACCTTGAATTTTCCCACAGACTCACTCAAATTGAAGAAATTATTCACAACATATGAAAGTCAGACATAGTAACATTGTTTCTTTTACACAAATTTGTCACACAATATATTTTGACATGCTTCTTTATCCTTTCCAGTTGGAATGCACATGATGGTCAGGTTAAAGAGTTAAATCTAATTCTGCGATGGGTATATCATTTTGGGCTTTACTGCGTATATTCCTTTAAATTGTCAACAACAAATTATTTGAAGTTATTTTGATGAAAGGGCAAGATTTCTCCACATTAAAATAAATTTGTGTACATGTTTTTTTCTTCTAGGTAAAGGAAAGACTCCTCTACGACGAAACAAAAGCATTGCTGTCTCTGATCAGGAAACCGCTCAGGTGTCAAAGAGCGCCTGTGACAAGAGCTGTCAGGTGACCAGCGAACAGATTAAGGCAGACATAAAGGCTGCTACAGAGAACTGCAGAAGATCTGGGAGTAAGGAAAAGACCTCTGTGATTGTGGGGGCCGGTGGGAGACCAAGGGCTGACAGTGGGTCAGTACAAAGCACTGGCATTACTGGGGCAGCTTCAAGCAGTAGAACAAGGCCCATATCAGGATCTTTGAGCAGGGTAGGAGCTGGCACCACTCCCACTGGGCATGTGGATGAATTTGGGAGGATAACTGACAGGAACTCCAGCAGACCAAACACTGACAGATCTACTGGATGCAGTCGGACTGATGAATGTGGCAAGTCCGACATGCAGATAGGGCACAGTTTCACAAGTGAGAAAAGGGAGCATTCTTGTTCCGTTAGTGTGGGAAACCTGACATCAGGCTGTTCTTCTACTGGGACGGCAGTGCTGGAAGAAAGACACGGAGGCACACAACCAACCAATACTGGGATGGCGTCTGTAATTTGTTCCCAGCATAATGAGGGCTTGCATCAAAGTCCTGACGACTTTGTTCCAAGACGGCCTTTAACAAGATCTTGCACCCACATGTCTATGGAGTCTTTGGAACCCGAATCAGGTGATACTGAATTTAGAATCTATGACTTCAGTTGAGCTTGGCCTAAGGGGAGTTTTTCTTGTGCCACTAAACTGATTACACTGTTTAACTGAGACTAGTTCTGGAGCGTGGTTCTGTAGAGGAACCAGTTTTGTTTTCCAAACCAAAAGAGGCAGTTCCAAGCCACATTACTACATCACTAAATGTGGCTCTTCCAGTAAATAATTGCTCCTCCCTCTGATGTATTAAGATTTTTGTGTAGCTAATATTTTAGCTCTAATTCTTCAAACAAATGTCATATTATCATCATCTAAATTTATTAATACTGTTTTAACAGCATGCAGGATTCGTGAACACTTTTAAGCCCTGACTGATAAAAAGTAAATTGCATAGCATGTTTAAGTGTGGTTGACTAATCAAAGCACTTGTACACTAGAGCCACACTCACCCAGCTGCACACTCAACACTCTCAAAAGCTAAGTATATACTAAGTAGAAATAGACCGATACAGGTTTTTTAAGTCCGATACCGATTATTTTGACATCAGTCTAGCTGATACCCGATATGTGCTACCGATTTTTGAGGCTGATATTCCTTTTTCTACCTCCATTTAGATGATAGAAATGACACAATGATGATACAATTTACAAAAACAAACATTTATTAACAAAACAAATCATATTAACCATGTATAGTAGAGAATGTAGAACATTTAAATATATAACAATAAAAACAATCTTAAAACCTAAATGTTTGTGCACTTGCAGCAGCATGAGGCCTTTGTAGTGCATATTACCTTCCTCAGAACCTTTGTAAACGGCAATATGACAAAAATTTAACCATAGTGTTTTTTCACAATAATATGCCTAAGGAAACTGTCAAAGATAGACAAACAAAGAGGGAGATGGGCATACACACACACACACAGAGAGAAAGAGCTTACCGTAGCAATATGTAATAATGCAATGTATTGTTCAGACCAGACCCACCGTTTAGTTGAGTAAGCTGGAGAAAAAGACAATGTCTGGAGTTTGTGCATGAGTTGTTTTGAATAAATGGCAGCGACGTTGGCTCAGGGCAAAGACTATGGACTTCTTGTTTTTATGAAGAAACCGCACTTAAACATGGTCGCAGCGGCAGTGAATTCTTGCCCAAGCTTTGAGTGGTTTGCTGCTGAGCCATCAGATGCCAACTGCTAATGGTTAACGAAGATTAGGAGCTGCCCTGCAGCTCTGCGCCCCATCTTTCCTACTGGGGAAAAATTGCCTTTAAACCAGCTAACGTTAACAATCAGCTTCAGACCACAGTTTGAAAGGTACACTCTACCCTTTTCCGGCTCAAGACCATGGCCTCGGACTTGGAGGCACTGAGTCTCATCCCGGCCACTTCACACTCGGCTGCGAACTGTTCCAGTGAGAGCTGTAGATCACGAGCTGATGAAGCCAATAGGACCACATAAGTCGTAAAAAGCAGAGGCGGAATCCTAAGGCCACCAAAACGGATCCCCTCAACACCTTGGCTGCGCCTAGAAATTATGTCCATAAAAGTTATGAACAGAATCGATGACAAAGGGCAACCTTGGTGGAGTCCAACCCTGACCGGAAACGAGTCCGACTTACTGCCAGCAATGCGGACCAAGCTCTGATTCCCGGTCATACAGGGACCTAACAGCCCGTGACAATGGGCCTGGTAACCCATATTGCTGGAGTACCCCCCACAGGATTCCCCGAGGGACACAGTCGAACGCCTTCTCCATGTCCAAAAAGCACATGTAGACTGGTTGGGCGAACTCCCATGCACCCTCCAGGACCCTGCTGAGTGGGTAGAGCTGGCCCAGTGTTGTATAGCCAGGACAAAAACCACACTGTTCTACCTGAATCCGTGGTTCAACTATCTGACAGAGCCTCCTCTCCAGAACCCCCGAATAGAGCTTACCAGGGATGCTTAAGAGTGTGACTCCCCTATAGTTGGAACACACTACCATCTCGGTCTCCCAATCCCCAATGTCCACGCGATGCTGCAGTCGCGTTAGCCAACACAACCCTACAACATCCAGAGCCTTGAGGAAATCCAGGCAAATCTCATCCACCCCTGGGGTCTTCACACTGAGGAGCTTTTTAATCACCTAGGGAACCTCAGCACCAGAGGTTGGAGAGCCCAATCCAAGGTCCCCAGGCTCCGCTAACTCAGTGGAAGATGCGCCGGTCGGATTGAGGAGGTCTTCGAAGTACTCTGCCCTCCGACCCACAATGTCCCGAGTTGAGATCAATAGCACACCCTTCCCACTGTAAACAGTGTTGGTGGTGTACCTCTTCTCCTCCCTGAGACGCCGGATGGTGGACCAGAATCACCTCGAAGCTGTGCGGAAGTTTTTCATGGCCTATCTGAACTCCTCCGACACCCGAGTTTTTGCCTCAGCAACCACCCGAGCCGCATGCCGCTTGAACTGCCGGTACCCATTAGCTGCTACTGGAGTCCAACAGAATAAAAAGACCCGGTAGAACTCCTTCTTCAGCCTGACAGCATCCCTCACCGCCAATGTCCACCAGCGGGTTCGAGGATTGCTGTCGCTATAGGCACCAACAACCTTGCGACCACAGCTCCGGTATGCTGTCTCAATGGAGGCGCGGAACATGGCCCACTCGGACTCAATGTCCCCCACCTCCACCGGAATGTGTTTGAAGTTCTCCCAGAGGTGGGAGTTGAAGCTCCGCTTCATGGGAGACTCCGCCAGGCATTCCCAACAGACCCTCAAGATTCGTTTAGGTCTGCCAGGTCTAACTGGCATCCTTCCCCACCATTGGAGCCGGCTCACCACCAGGTAGTGGTCATTGGAAAGCTCCGCTCTCCTCTTCACCCGAGTGTCTCAGACATGCGGCCGCAGATCGGATGTCACAACAACAAAGTCAATCATCAAACTGCGGCCTAGGTTTCCTGGGGCCAAGAGCACGTATGGACACCCTTATGCTTGAACATGGTGTTAGTTATTGACAATCCATGACAAGCACAGAAGTCCAATAACAAAACACCACTCGGGTTCAGAACGGGAGGGCCATTCCTCCCAGTCACACCCCTGCAGGTCTCACTGACATTGCCAACATGAGCGTTGAAGTCCCCCAGCAGAACAAAGGAGTCCCCTGGAGGGGCACTCTCCAACACCACCTTCTAGGGCTCCAAAAAAGGGTGGGTAGTCTGAACTGCTATTTGGTGCATAAGCATAAACAACAGTCAGAACCCGTCCCCCCTCCCATAGGGAACACGGTTTCCCTCGCCCGGCTCGCATGGTGGCTAAATGCAGCTAATGGATCGGTGAATGTACGTTTCGGCCGATGCGGATACATGAAAAAACTGAATGTTGCCCCAAAATATCGGCCAACCGATGTATCGATCGACCTTTAATACTAAGGTACCCAAAACACTGGTTAAGTACTGTACCCCAGATTCTATGAGTATAGGTGCAGCCCTTTAAGGCTATCGCTACTTGGTTTATCCTTTCGCACACAGCGCAGCACTGAAAACTTTAGTCCATGCCCACCTGCTGTGTGGGCCCCACCCCGGTCCGTATAAATGATGGTGAGACCAGGCAATTGTTCCCAAATCTGGTTGTCAGAATTTACCGGAAACCTGCTCTTAGAGAAAATTGAGTTTTTATTTCAAAACAGTCAACATTTTAATACACATCCCCCAACCAGTCATTTTTTGTGCCTCAGCCGTGACCCCTGGGTTGGACCAGGCACACGCCAACTGTCAACCTCTGCGAAGGCTCCTGCGGCTGAAGCTGAGTGGAAGGTGCGTCGAGCAGAGGGAGTCGGGAAGCCTCAACAATGGGCGTGAAATGCCTCTGCTGATGCTGCTTATTGTGTCGATACCGCCAGCGGCCGGTGGTATGGCAGGACCGTGCGCCGGGGCGACCCAGAGACACATGTCTTCTAACCCGTTCCAGCTCATCCTGGGACATTCGCAGCTGCTCCAGCACAGTCTGGAAATGAGGGTCGTCTGGAATGATCGGCCCTTCTAATAGTTTCCTGCAGCAAGGTCTGCCAGGCAGCGATGCGGGCGGAGCACACCGCTGACGCCGCACAGAGATTCAGGATGGTGTCTGCAAAATTGCAGAATTCCTCCACATCATCTGGTGGCAAATCCATCTACTGAGCCTTCTTTGAGATGGAATAGGCCAGAAAGGTGGAATTGTTCGTCGCCCAAGAGACCTGAGCGGCACACTGGTGGGAGCCATTGCTTCTCCTCAAGAGGATGGCACCTGCAGAAAGAGCAGGAGGACCGTGGGGACAGAGCCAGGTTCGCGTGGTCGGGACCATGGTTGCCTGCGCAGATGGCATACACGTCGAAGCCCATGATGTAGCCGGTGTGATATGCCGAGCAAAGGCGGATAGTACTAGCCATCGTTCTTGTTGTTTCTTTTTCGGAACCAGTGCTCTCTTAACCTGTCGCTGTAGAAAAAATGGGATCCGTTGCCCGATCTCACCGTAATTTATACGGACCGGAGTGGGGCCTACAAAGCAGGTGGGTGTAGACTAAAGTTTTTCAGTGCTGCACATGAAGGGATAAACCCACTAGTGATAGCCTTAAAGGGCGAAGCCTATAAGAAACAGAAGCTGCAATAAAAGTTAGCGAAAGTGCAAAATCCTGTGCCACTCCATACCTAACTCTGGAGCCAAGATTCGTCATTACCATGTACAAACTGACCTCTGTCAGACAGATGTTATCTAATCCAGCCTAGTACTGTTCCTCTGATCGATACAGCATGATCAAGCGTCTGTAAAAAATTATAATGTGATCAGCTGTGTCCAACGTTATTTAACGATACATCTGTAGACACAGTAAAAGTTCTGAGGCTGTTGAATATCATTATTGACTTTCATCAGATGTAAAAATGTTTTAAAACCTGTGACTTGTGATGCAAAGAACTAAATATTCTTTCTTTGTTTTGTCCCCTTTTATTATCAATTAATGGTGAATTTTTGTAGATCTTTTAAAAGCTAGGTTTCGAGTACCAGTGAGGAGGAAACGGATGACTGATAAATCAACCAGCACCTCTGACCCAGTCACTGAGGATGATCACGTACAGGTACGCACATGCAATGCGGTCCCAACTGTTTACCTGTTTTCAGTTTAATATATTTTCACTAAAGGTGAAATTTGAAATTGTCTACATTTGAGTGACTGCTGCTGCCACAGCTATTATGTGTTCGTTATCTCATTCACATCAAACAATACCTATCTGATGATAATTTGAAAAAATAAGCCAAAGGTTTAGCTTTGTTTTAGGAATGATGCAATTATTTATCTTTTTCTATATACCAGTGATGCTAACTGTTTTAAAGTGGAGTTAAAAGCCTATGAATACCATCAACAATACACAGTGAAATGCAGTTTAAAAATAGTTCGCCGTTTAATCTCTTCTGTCCACATCAAATATTGCTCTGAAGAATAGTCAGTTTTATGCTTCATCTGATATTCAGATTTAGCTGTAGTCAATGTTATTCAACGAGGGATTAGTCTTGTACCTCGTGGGTTGCCGGTTCGATACCCCTGTCTCACTCATTGTGTCCTACACCCGCCTTGCCTGTTGATGGTGGTCAGAGGGCTCGGTGGCGCCGGTTGTATGGCAGCCTCACTTCTGTCAGTCTGCCCCAGGGCAGCTATGGCTACAATGTAACTGGCTGCAATGTGAATGGGTGGATGAGTGATTGTAGTGAAAAGCGCTTTGGGGTCTCTGGGGCATTAATAAAGCACTATACAAGAGCAGGCCATTTACTATACAACTTGCCCTATTTTACCCCTGATTCAACGTCTGAATCAGTCTGCACTACTTGCGGCCACTCGGCAGGAAGAGTCAATTAATGTGAGATGGGATGAAGACTGGAGTGTGCAAGTGCGTTAAGATAGCCGGCCTGCCCTGACCTCATTTGCTGTCAAACAAACATGTTTGAATTTCTCAAGGCAGATCTGGTCCCAGTCTGGAAGTGTGAACTGATCCCCGACCCAACTCCAAAGGCATGTTGCCGCCAGCCAATGAAAGACAAGCTGGGAAATGGCTACAGAATTCACACAATTTCTTAAAATACAAGAATTTATTAACAAAAATAAGTCAACTCGAAGTCAAACATATTTCAATCAACAAACTCTTTACTATGCTAAAACAATCCAACTAAACTACCAAGCAGAATTAAAGAATAATGAAGACTAATGAGCTATGTACAATATAAACAAGTTGATTAAAGATGATTAGAAATCATGACCAAAAAGAGTGATGCAACATTACCATGCAATGTTTATGTTTGAGAACCAAGGATTATCTTGAAGAATCTGGAAGTGAAGTTAAGTTAGTTTTGGAACTAACTTAGAAAATAATCGGCAACATTTAGACAACCCTTCACAATGCAAGATCAGATTAAATATTATTTTAATAAAATGTTTTAAATAATGATCTGCTGAATAAAACCAACCTCCTGGATGACTAATTATCAACGGTGTCTAATTAACTGCCTTTATTTATTAAAATAACATTTGAAGAAATATTATTGAGTATTTTGGAAAAGAGCCAAATCTTTCTGGAGAAATGGGGCTTAATGGTGTTTACTTAGTTATCAACTCTAGCAAATGATGTTCAGGGACTATTATTCACTAGCTTGAAAACTAACAACCTTTCTGTTGACTAGCCTTAATGCTAGCACACGTGTTCTTACCGGCTGGCCGTTGGGCTAACAAAGAAGCTAGCTAAAGTGCTAAGCTAGAAGATAGCTTAGCACCAGAATCAACACATACCTGTAAAATACCAGGGTTAAAATGCATAAGCGCGGACGGCGCGTTATGAGCAATGTTCTGGTTAAAACCAACCTTTAAATAAAGTTTATCTTAGCTTTAAAACATACAAAGAACACGGAACCGGCGCGTGCCGTAGCTAGCCTACTAGCGCTAAAGATCGCCAGGTTTCACAAAACAAACTTCATAGAATAAAAACGTTCATATTCTTTCATCCTAACTGTTAATCTGTTAATCTGCCCAAACCCAACCTCTGACCATGGTGAGTAAACGTTGTCCAAGGGCGATGAAGTTCGAATAAACGTCCACAGTCAACAAGTGGTTGGTTTTCAGCTAACCTCTGCGTTCGCTCTGCAATAACGTTAGCTCCGGAGGGCTGGGCGGCTGTTCGTTACCGTAACACGGTGGTGCAAGCCGTAGTCCGTCCTTGCGGCTCGGCTTGTTGAAACAGCTTCTCCACCGGGATCTCTCCTCGATACAGTTTTGCTTCTGTGGGGCCTCGAAGAGAAAATGTAAGCAACTCTTACACCTTAATTTCCCCGTTCATGAATGAAAATACCGGATAAACAGACAGTATTTCATTCTACTTAACTTTGCATATGATCGATGATCGTATGGCTTCCTTGGATCCAGTTGAATTTATGTCTTTTTGCCAGCAAAAGACATCAGCGCGCTTTCCTCTCCTATCCGGTTCCTATGGAAGGCCGCGTGGAAGAGAAAGACTTGTGGAAAGGTGGGGGCTTTTATTTGGGTAATGGCGCCACAGGAAGTCTGCAGTTACCCCCTTTTCTGGCTGTGCTGGAAGAAGGTTAATGCACTTTATTTTGAAAAGTTCCAGGAAAGTATGTACCGGAGTTTTAGTGTTGAAACCCATGGCTGTGGTCCCAACAACATTATGAACAAAAATACACATCACCACAAGGCATACGATGTCGCCCAGTATGGCGAAGCTGGGGCCCCACCCTGGAGCTAGGCCTGGGGTCGGGACTCGTTGGCAATCGCCTTGTGGCCGGGTTACTCCTTGCAGGAACCGGCTGGGCCATGCCCGAACGAGAGACGCAAGCCCATCCCCCAGTGGGCACACAGCCTGCAGGGGGAACCATGGAGGACCGGTGTTAAGAGGATTGGGTGGCGTTCAAATGCGGAGACCTTGATGTCCCGATCTCCGGATGCTTTATGGGCCTTAGAGACGTGGAATGTCACATCACTGGGGGGGAAGAAGCCTGAGCTTGTGTGGGAAGTTGAAAAACATAGGAATAGTCAGGGTCACCTCCACTCACAGTATGGTCTCTGGAACCCAGCTGCTTGAGAGAGGCTGGACTCTCTTCATCTCCCGAGTGGCCCACGGGGAGAGACGGCCTATGGGCACCAGTTGTGCAACCTTCTTGGCGTCCCTGTGGGGGATGCTGGACAGTCCCACTCTCGGGGACTTTGTCATTCTGCTGTCGGACATCAACACCCACTTGGGAAATAACAGTGACACCTGAAGGGGTGTGATTTGGATGAATGGCCTCCTCCAATCAGAATCTGAGCGGTGATTGTCCTTAATGAATACCATGCCATGCTGCAAAAACTCGGCACTGGGAGGAGTTTGATGAGGCTGTATGCTGCCTCAGGAGAGGGAAGCAAGGCTTCGGCAACACTATTTACAGTGGGGGTGGGGAGCTGCTGACCCTGACGGGGGACATTATCGTGCAGTTAAAGGAGTACTTTGAGGATCTCTTCAATCCTGCCATCATGCCTTGCCTGGTGGAAATGGAGACTGAGGACTCGGAGCTGGACTGATTCATCACCCAGGCTGAAGTGACCAAGGTGGTCAAAAAGCTTTGCGGTGGCAAGGCTTCATATGTGGATGAGATCAACACTGAGTACTACAAGTCTCTTGATGCCTTGAGCTTCCCCCAGAGGAGCTGAAGGATGTGTCTAGGTAGAGGGAAGTCTGGGCATTTCTGCTTAGTCTGCTGCCCCAAAATCTGGTCCCAGACAAAGCGGAAGACACAGAGTACGAGTTTGTTTGTTGAATTTGGAATGGCTTAAATTTTGGCTGTAATCTAAAATGTTATTTCTTTCTGAACAACAAACAATACCATGTTTGGGCTGGATCACACAAATAAACAATAAGGATTTATGATAAATATTCTATGTGGAAAATATTTTATTTTGAAATGTCAATTGTTAAATTAAGCTCCCTGACCTTTATGTTCAATATGTGAATTGTTGATTTATTTCAATAAGGCCCTTCGTTATTTACTGTTTTTGTATTAAATATCCAAGCATTACTCTTTTGCTTTTATGTCTGTTTTTTTTATCACGCTATTGCAATTATTTAGGTGATAGTTTGTATGCCCTGTTGTGCTAGTCCTAATGAAGGCTTCTAAACAAACAAACTTACAACCTCAAATAAATGTTGCAAACTCTCAACACTGTGCAAAACGTGTAGTGTGGCTCACATTTTAGGCATAACCCTACAGATCTGAACTGAAACAGTTAAATAAACAATTCTTATCAGTAATGATAAATGACTGGAAATCATCAGGTTTTCTTAGAAAAACCTCAAAGATTAACCACTAAATGACAACAAAAGCTTATTTGTGCTCATTATTCAACTCCAAAATGTACCCTTGGTAATGATTATTCTAGTTGAAGTTATTTCACTATATCATAGCAGAAAATCAGACAAGAAAAGTTGGTTTAGTTGATTTTTTTTTTGAGTTTGTAATATAACAAAAAATGGAAAGATGGAACTGAGGCCCATGCTGCCATCTTGATAACACCAGAATGGCTCAAGCATCCATAGTCATGAAAAAGGTTTATATGACATACTTCTGTTATTAATTGACATAGATGTCATGTTTTCATCTGAGATACTCCCCAATGGAGTTGGTTTCCCACAGAGAGCACCAGAAAATGCATGCAGCGGGTCAAAGTGGAAATGACCGAGTTTTTAATAAAGCTTGTCAGAATAACTTTCTCTACTAAACCATTCACATTTATACTTTGTTGAGCATGTGACTTTCCTGTTGAAATGGGATGTTGATATAATTATTTGAGTAGACTAGTGGGCTTAACGTGGACAAACTTTATCAGTTTATTGTTTTACCCCTACACATAGCCCATTCTAAAATGGCCAAACTCTAATACTCAGTAGTTTAATCTAACCTCCCCCAACAACCCGCACCATTCCAAACCCTTTGTAAAGTGCCTTGAGACGACGTGTTGTGAATTGGCGCTATATAAATTAAATTGAATTGAAATGAGTACAAGTAGCATTAGCCCTCATGTATATAAATTGTGTTCATTTTTGACATACTTTTATTTGGACAGGTTTTGTCCCTGAAGAGTAAGAACTTGGTGGGCATCACTCTGACCAACTGTGGAATCACTGACCTGGTCCTCAAAGACTGTCCCAAGATGATGTTTATTCATGGTAACTAAGAAAAAATGATCACAAACTGATATTTTTGTCTTATATTCATCATCTCTTTGCAATACTTCTATTAAAGTATTAACATTTTTATTGAGCCATTTTAATTTTTTTCTTAAAAACGTTTGGCAGCCAATTATATCCATTTCTTTATCAGTGTAACATGTAGCTTGTGATCGTCCACAAAGTGTTTGTTTTTTTTTGCTTAATTTTCTCCACAAATCCCCAAATATACAGGTCCTTCTCAAAATATTAGCATATTGTGATAAACTTCATTATTTTCCATAATGTAATGATGAAAATTTAACATTCATATATTTTAGATTCATTGCACACTAACTGAAATATTTCAGGTCTTTTATTGTCTTAATACGGATGATTTTGGCATACAGCTCATGAAAACCCAAAATTCCTATCTCACAAAATTAGCATATCATTAAAAGGGTCTCTAAACGAGCTATGAACCTAATCATCTGAATCAACGAGTTAACTCTAAACACCTGCAAAAGATTCCTGAGGCCTTTAAAACTCCCAGCCTGGTTCATCACTCAAAACCCCAATCATGGGTAAGACTGCCGACCTGACTGCTGTCCAGAAGGCCACTATTGACACCCTCAAGCAAGAGGGTAAGACACAGAAAGAAATTTCTGAACGAATAGGCTGTTCCCAGAGTGCTGTATCAAGGCACCTCAGTGGGAAGTCTGTGGGAAGGAAAAAGTGTGGCAGAAAACGCTGCACAACGAGAAGAGGTGACCGGACTCTGAGGAAGATTGTGGAGAAGGGCCGATTCCAGACCTTGGGGGACCTGCGGAAGCAGTGGACTGAGTCTGGAGTAGAAACATCCAGAGCCACCGTGCACAGGCGTGTGCGGGAAATGGGCTACAGGTGCCGCATTCCCCAGGTCAAGCCATTTTTGAACCAGAAACAGCGGCAGAAGCGCCTGACCTGGGCTACAGAGAAGCAGCACTGGACTGTTGCTCAGTGGTCCAAAGTACTCGGATGAAAGCAAATTCTGCATGTCATTCGGAAATCAAGGTGCCAGAGTCTGGAGGAAGACTGGGGAGAAGGAAATGCCAAAATGCCAGAAGTCCAGTGTCAAGTACCCACAGTCAGTGATGGTCTGGGGTGCCGTGTCAGCTGCTGGTGTTGGTCCACTGTGTTTTATCAAGGGCAGGGTCAATGCAGTTAGCTATCAGGAGATTTTGGAGCACTTCATGCTTCCATCTGCTGAAAAGCTTTATGGAGATGAAGATTTCATTTTTCAGCACGACCTGGCACCTGCTCACAGTGCCAAAACCACTGGTAAATGGTTTACTGACCATGGTATCACTGTGCTCAATTGGCCTGCCAACTCTCCTGACCTGATCCCCATAGAGAATCTGTGGGATATTGTGAAGAGAACGTTGAGAGACTCAAGACCCAACACTCTGGATGAGCTAAAGGCCGCTATCGAAGCATCCTGGGCCTCCATAAGACCTCAGCAGTGCCACAGGCTGATTGCCTCCATGCCACGCCGCATTGAAGCAGTCATTTCTGCCAAAGGATTCCCGACCAAGTATTGAGTGCATAACTGTACATGATTATTTGAAGGTTGACGTTTTTTGTATTTAAAACACTTTTCTTTTATTGGTCGGATGAAATATGCTAATTTTGTGAGATAGGAATTTTGGGTTTTCATGAGCTGTATGGACCTGAAATATTTCAGTTAGTGTGCAATGAATCTAAAATATATGAATGTTAAATTTTCATCATTACATTATGGAAAATAATTAACTTTATCACAATATGCTAATATTTTGAGAAGGACCTGTAGTCTTTGTCCGCCCCTGACCCGGCTTTGATTATGGGATTCTGAACCCTTTTCTCCAGAACTTAACCTCGTCTAACCTGTCTATTTGCACGTCAATGTTTTGTGTGTGTTTCCATTGGGGGCCTGATAATCATACTGCCCATATCAATAACATCCCCTGATACTAAACTGCTCTTCCTCCAGTAGGAGTGCTGCTATGATCTGGGGACACAGGTCTTAACCCACCACAATGGCACAGTACAGAATGTGATTTAAGACTGTAAAATCAGACCAAATAGCATGTATTTCAAATTGTTTCATTGTGGTTATACTTTAAACGCCACAGACTGCCACTCTAAAATGTATAAAAATTTATTGGTAGAGCAGATTTTAAAGAAACTATCCAGATCCTAACTCCTTACTGAGGGAGAAAGAAAAGGAGAGCTCCGATGGGGATTACAACCAGTTTTCTAAATAATTAATTTACCACAGATTTATAGAGTAAATCTCTCAAACTGAATTAAAACCACCGGTTTTAAATCAAGAAGAATCTTTTTAATAACCAGACATCTTTAATAGTTATAGCCTGCAGATGAGTATAATCAAGAATAACCACAAACATAAACAGCAGATGCTGCTGCAGCAGTGCTTCTGTTCCATTTACCTAATGGTGAATGATCAACAATCCTGGACGGTTCTGATTGCTTTTATCTCAGAACATAAAAACTGTAAAAAAAAATCCAACTTTAGTGGATAAAATCTCCTAAAAATGCTCTCTCCGTCTTGTGGGGATGCCGTTCTTCCTTTAATTTAGATATTTCCTCATAAGTTGTTACATTTTTATCAATGGTGGCTGGGTATTAATGTTTGCTAATTAAAAACTCTGATTTCTTGCTGTGCACTTTATAGCCAACAGAAAATATGAACTGTGAAGGAGGATAAACATAGATGAATGAAACAAATGCCAAAGAAATATAATTTAAAAGAAATGCTTTAACATTGACTAGAAAGTTAAATCCTAATTGTTCTGATGATTACCGACATCACTGTGGTTCTTGCAAATCTGGTCAGCCTTCAAAAGTTTGCCAGTTTAGATTCAGAAAATGTTAGCAATGCCATTCTCCATCCTCTTTTGGTTATGTTTTCCCCCCCTGCTTGGGCACCTAAAATGGATGGTTGGCACCAATGCCTCTGTAACCTTGGTTTTGGTGTTCAGTGTATGCTACACTATATTCCCATATGTATTGCCTTGACTTGCAAATGAACCTAAGTGAAACCTATTCTTAATCCATAGGGTTCAATACGACATTGGTCCACCCTTTGCAGCTATAATAGCTTCAACTCTCCTGGAAAGGCTGTCCACCAGATTTGGGTGTCGGGCATGCTCTTGGACCTGGATGCTGTGGGTCTTCTTTTCGCAGGGGTGCACTTCGCGAGGGGGCTTTATTTTTGGAGGGCTAGTGGGAGCACATTTGCATGGTGTGGGCTTGTGCACGGCTTTTGCTTTGGGTGCTCTTTGCTACATTCTGACCTCTGCTGTATGGCTGCTGTGGTGTTGGGGCGGTGGTCCTGTGCGCGACGGCTCTGGCCTCCGAGTGTGGGTGCTGCAGAGCAGGCGTTGCTGGGCCCAGTGTTTGCGTCGGGCTTCTCGACCTTATACTGAGGTGGGGTTTGCTCGTCTCCTGGGTGGTTCCTGGTGGGTGGTGTGTGCTTGGGGTTGTTGGTGTTCAACATGCCCCTACCGATGTACGGAATGATGTGTGGTGTTGCTGTGGGGCTCGGGGCTAACTGCAGCTTGGCTTGACTCTATTGTTTTTGCTTGGCTGGCCTTGATATTGGTGGTTCAGCATCATGGGGGGGGAGTGCAGCCTCTTTGCTGCGCGTGCTGTTGCCTTTCTGTGGCACCCTTCGGCTTGCTGCTTGACTGCCTGGCTGGCCCTGGTGGGTTCGGGGGGGTGGCTAGATCCTCTTCCCCGCCTGTTCTTCTTTTTAAATAAACTCTAAAATAACAAGCATCATTTGAGCGGGTGGAGGTAGGCTTGGGGTCTTTCCACACCCCTGTTTGCTGTTTGCCATCTGGGGTCGGAGGCGGAGAGTGGGAGCGGACCCTCTGGTCGGGATCAGGGTTGGGGTTCGGGTCTTGGGGGTTGTCTGGTGCTGGGGCTGGCATTTCGGCTCTCTCGGGATCGCTAGATTTCCTTGGATTTCGGTTCCTGGCTTCGGTGCCTGGTCCATTGGTTGGGCGGGGACCAGGCTCTGGGCAGGCCGGGCAATGTGCAGTGGGGTTTGGGTGTGGGTCGGCGGGTGCCTGGTCCTTGGCACGCTGTGGTGGCCTTCCTTCAATGCTTCCTTCTGTGGCTCTGGCGCCTGGCCAGGCGCCAGGCTGCGGTTGGTGGTCGGGTGGGTGGAGCATATCTTGTGCCTGTACTGGGGTGGCTGGTGGGTTTTCCTTGGCCTGGAGTGGTTGGCCTGCCCGGCCCCATTTCCTGGCTGGGGCTGCTGGCGCTGGCCGGATGGTTGGGCGGGATTGGCAGTGACCTTCTCTGCTGGCTGTTGTGTCTGGGGAGGCATTGGGGTGGCAGGCTCGAAGGAGGCATGGAGGGGCTCCAGGCTCCAGTGTGTGCGGTGGGTCGACCTCTTCTTGGATGTGGGGTCATCGGCATTTGGATCGGCTGAGCAGGGAGTGTATAGCTGAGCTGGATAAAGTTTCTCCCTGGACTGTTGTTGCAGTGACGGTGATGTGGTGTGTTTGTGTGGCTGCAGGGGGCGTGGGGGTTGGGGCCGGCCCCGGGTGTTTGCCGCTGGCCGGGCACCTCTTGCCTGGTGAGTTTGTCACATCTTGGTGTGGGGTCGGGGTGTCCTTTGTGGGCGCAGTGCTCGGTGGTGTCTGCCCTGTTGGGCTTGTGGGCAGGGGCTGGGGTGTCTGCCCTGTTGGGCTTGTGGGCGGGGGCTGGGGCTGGGGTAGCATTGTGCAGGGCCCTTGGCTTGCTGTTATGGCGCACTGTGTGGTGGGGGGGCAGGATGTGGGGTGGCGCTTGGAGTGGGGCTGTGTGTGAAGCTTGTAGGTGTGGCTTCATCGACTTTTCGAGGATGGAGGTTGGGGTCCGGGCCAAGGTCACTCAGGTTCAGGCACAAGCCCAGAGTAGCCCAGGTTCAGGTTTTGGGGCGGTCTGCCTGTCTCCACCCCTGGAGGGAAGGGGACCACCTCTTGGGTCCGGGGGTTGGTTGCCCCTATGGGGTATCGGCACCTGGACCCGGGAGTATAGAGTATATATGGGGAGTGTGAGCAAGTGTACAATGTCCATTGGTGTTTGTCTTTACGTTGGGGTGTGGGTGTGAGTCTTTTTATGTGTATACATTTGGGTGGGAATGTGTGATTGTGACTGTGTGTGTGCCTGTTTTTTGTGTCATGTTGGGTCTTGGACTGCTTCCTCTCCTGGATCAATTTAGGACCCCTATCAAAAGTGGGGCCTATTTCCTAACCCTAACCCCGCCACACTACCTGCCGGTGGTTGGTGTCTTTGCCCGCTGGTGTACTTGTGGTTCTCGGTGGCGGGGCTGGGTGCTTTGGTGTGTGGCGGCTCACTCTCCCGGTGGCTGCTTGCCAGGGCCTGGACCCCTGGGCTCTGTTGGGCCTCTGCTTGGGGAGTGATATAGTGATATGTCTCGGGTCTCTGGGACCATGGCTGGACCCATAGGATCGTCGGGAACCCAAAGGTCCTTCTTCATGCCAATTTTCGTGTGATTTGGCATTTCTTTGGGAAAGTTATTGCATTTTTTCACACTGGGTGCGAACGTCAAGATTTTGCCCCGGCCACACCCCCTAAACATGGCTGAAAACTCACGATTTTGGTAACTTTTGATCCCCCATGCCTTAACTGCATATTGACCAAATATGAAGCCGATAGCTCAAAATCCTTAGGAGGACATTATTAAAGTTCGAGGTGAGTAAAAGTGAAAAATGCCCAAAAATTACTTCCTGTGCGTTTTAGGGCATACTCCCAAGAGACTTTTTTTCTTTCTTTGAGGAGCTCTACCAGTGTGCCAAATTTCTGATCTCTACAACTTACGGTTCGGCCTACCTCATGTTTGGGGGCGTGGCTAAGAAGTTTAGCCATGCCAACTGAAGACAACATTAAAGAACAAAAATGTCATGCAGGGGACAATTTTGGGTAAAATCGTGTGCATCTAGGGCCATGGCAAAGCCCCCAGCAAGCAGGGTGTTATCTTGTTTTCTCTTCATCCTTCTTTCTCTCCTTCATTCTTTTCTCTTTGTCTCCACCCTTCCTTTTTACACAGTTAAAAAAAAGTATTAATAATTCATTTAGTGCGTAGACTGTATATATTGTGGGCTATAAATTAATCCAACCAACAAAAATGTAAAGAGCCATTCGGGAGCCAAAACGGCCATCTCTTTCAAGTGAGCCGAGCTAAACAAAACCGGTTCTCCAAAAGCAGCTGGAGTTCCCATCACTATTCTGCATGCCTAGATCTTTCATTTTATACATCTGAGGCCATGAAAGTGATTGGAACACCTGATTTCAATTATTGATGGGTGAGCAAAAACGTTTGGCAATATAGTGTATATTGGCCTGCACATTACAACACATGTTATGTGTTGAACTTTGTCAAGCTCGACTTTTAACTTTTCATTTTCTGTACATCAAGTTCTTTGTTAAAGAACATGGCTTCTATTGCTCATTTGCTCAATGTGTGTTCTAGTGATGAAACAATTTCGAATTTAAATGGTTACCCTGTTAAATTTTCCTATGGTTAGAACTACAGTTTTAAAATAAAATGAACGTTAAAACTATATGATTCAATAAAATTTTAAAATACTTTATCAGTCCCAAAGGGAAAGCACAATATTAAAAAGTCCAAGTTTTGGACGCAGCATCTCTGATGTTCTGTAAATCAGGGATTCTTTTTTAAACCATCGAGAGAACCAAGTGTTTGATGTTTTTGGACTTTAAAACCGCACAAGTGCTGCCTTTTGAAAATGTTTTTGTTTTCATTACATACCCAATGGTAAAACTGGGTATCGCTCTGCCGCTAGCTGTCTGTTGGCAAAGTTAGATAAGTAAGGTGGGAAGTAAGGAATTGCTATAAGCATATAAGCTAGAATTGTGCCTCTTAAGATGGCAACATGTTAGAGTAACTCTGTTACTTTGATTCTGATAAGTTCATTTTGAGAACTCATGTTGTGGATTAAAATTTTTTTTGGATGATTATCCTCTCCGGTATTGGATGATGTGCAGGTGGAAAGATTTTTGCTGATACATTTTTACTTTTGGCCATCTGTTATGATGCACAATTATAGCAACAAGTTGGTTTTTTTTTATAAACGGGAGCAGCTGATTAATATTTCTAAAGTTCATATAATATTTATTCTACAACCCCAAAGCCCAGATGACTTAAAATGGAAGCGCAGTAGACGCAGAGCAGGAACACAGGAGAAGAGAGAAGGAGGAAGTTCAAACCATCTCTTCTATTGATTATGATGGGTATTGTGAGATCACTGGGAAACATACAAAGGACCCAGCCAGAATATCAAGAATGCAGTATTTTGTGTTTCAGTGAGGATCATATTCCCGACTCCAATGTCTCTCTGCCAGGCTTTCTGACCATATAAGCAGACAGAGATTTAAAGAAGAGTGCCAAACGCAGAGGTGGATTAATAGTGTTTGTGAACAATAGATGGTGCATTTCAGAACATGTTACTGTAAAGTGTAGTCTCTGCAGCCCAGATCAGCCCGGTTGTTGCTAAACAAAACACCTCATGCGTTTGTGACAATTTCTGCTTCACTCTCCCCTACTACCAATGTTTCAAGAGTTTGTCAGCTGCTCTACCAGAAAAAACAAAACATTGGATTTGTTTTATGCAAATGTCAAGCACTCGTACATCTCTGAAGCAAGTCCCCCTCTTGGCAAATCAGATCACAATCTTGTTTTTCTCAGCTCGAAATATAAGCCCCCGGTTCAGGGCCAACCTGTAATAAAGAGAACTGTGAGAAGATGGTCACAGGAGGCTAAAAGATGTCCTGCGAGGTTGCTTTGAGTCTACAGACTGGGACGCACTGTGCCAGGCACATGGAGAGGACATCAATGCCATGACTGAGTGTGTAACCGACTATATAAACTTCTGTGTGGATAAGACCATCCCCACCACAATGGTGAGATGCTTCCCCAATAACAAACACTGGATCACCAGTGACCTTAAGGACCTGTTTAACAAGAAGAAAAGAGCCTTCAGAAAGGGAGACATGGCATCATTGAGGAGTATGCAGAAGTAACTCAAAGTCAAGATAAGAGACAGCAAGGAGGTGTACAAGAAGAAGCTGGAGAGCAAGCTCCAGCAAAACAATATTAGAGATATGTAGTCAGGGATGAAGAAGATCACAGGCTTCAAGCAGATGGATGGTCGGATAGATGGATATCTGGACAGAGCCCATGAACTAAACACTTTGTTATATAGGTTCAGTTCAGAAAAAATAATTCTTCTCTACTGCCCACAGCCAAACAGACATATTACCCTCCTTTCACCAAAACCTTCCCTGTCACACCTCAAATGTTTTATCTTCCATCTTAGCCATGGACCCTTCTGCTTCTACATCTCTGTCTTCAACCAAATCAGAAGATGTTGATGATCCCTTTGCTGTAAGACAGACCACTACAGGAGATCCTTTCTGTCCACAGGCATCAGCATCTACATTGGCTCTTTGAAGAAACCTGCAGAATATGAGCTACAACAACATTTAATTTCCCTTTGGGATTAATAAAGTATTTTGAATTGAATGTTTGAAAACTTCAGAGTGGTCTGCTTCATCTAGTTAACTTGATTAACTTCTCAGATTTCTTGTACTACCAGCCTTGTTCCTGAGGGTCTACCTATAAATGATAGGACTGCCAAAGTAATATGAGGTGTTTTGCCAATTCTATAAATTTGTATTTTGTTAAAAGTATCAGTACAACAGATAAACTGAGACAGAACGTCCTGAAAGTCTTCACAATAACAAGCATAAATATTCTGCACACTGAACTTCAAAACACGCATTTTAACATTAAATTTGCATTCCAGGCAGTTCTTTGCAATGTGGGTGTCGCATATATTATAATGATATTGCTATAACGATACATTTGCGATTTATTTTTTAGCCCTAACCGCAGTTGCTGATTTGTAAATTATTTTGCATCTGTGTGTGCAAAATAGTGATTTGTTTTTTGTAGGAGTTTTAAGTGATCAGTAAGAGTAAAAAAAGCTGTATTGTGTTATCTATGTTATCTTTATTAACTGCATAATGCTGTTTTTGTCATTGAGGAGCTTTCTTGTGTTCATATTAATATTAAAATGAATACACCAATGTGTTTTTTTAATCTCTACATATTAACTCTTTGTTGTGCTTTCCTTTTTCTGCAGCAACTAGATGTCGTGTTTTGAAGCAGCTGAGAATAGAAAGGGCACCCATAGTAAATAGATTTGACTTTGCTCAGTGTAAGAAGCTGGACATGGAGCAGGTTCTGGATCAGATTCTAAGAATTTCTCCTGAGAGAAACCGCATTATCTACATGCGACCTATGCATCAGGTTGGTCTTTGATTTTTTTAAAGACTTACATTTTGTCTTGGATACATATGTATATATAGGATTTGTCTCCACTTCTAGTACTGCAGCTGAAGAATCCTTAAGAGTAACTAAGTCCAGTGCCCATTTGTTATAGTAGATATATGAATACAACATAGTATTGAACACATCAACATTTGTTTTGTTTAAATATCTCTAATAAGGTCACTGACATTAAATTCACACCAGATGTCTGCAACAACCCAAGTAATCTGCATATACAATGAAATCCAAGCGAACTAGAAAAAGTTGCATTTACTGCAAAAATGCAATGTGAATGCTGTGAGCTAAATTCTTCAGCTGAAAACCTAAAGAAGCTGAAATGAACTGCAAAATTCAATTTATCATTTGTTGAAATGTAAAAAAACGCATAGCAGAATTGTAAGTAAATGAAACAAACTGCAAGGAAATAAGCTGAAGAACCACAACATTTAGAATTAAATACAATTCACATACAAAGAGGACAGAAAGAGGCAGGTAGGCAGATAGAAATAAGACAGAGAGAGAGGAGATAGGCAGGTAGACAGAGAGGACCAAAAGACAGAAACAGAGGAGAGAATGAGAGGACAGACAGAGAGGAGATAAAGAGAGAGGAGTGAAAGACAGACAGAGACGAAAAAGGCACAGAGGAGGGACAGACAGAAAGACAGGAGAGGAAGAAAAAGAGAAAGAGAGGACAGGCAGAGAGGGAGGAGAAAGGCAGACACAAAGACAGATGTGAGAGAAAGAGGACAGACAGGCATGTAGAAAGACAGGGGCGATAAAGAGACAGCGAGGAGTGAAGGACAAACAGAAAGGGGGTGAGAGAAAAAAATACATATAGAGGAGGCAGAAAGATAGAGGGAGAAAGGCACAGAGAAGAGAAAGAGGACAGGTAGAGAAAGAGGAGAAAGACAGATACAAAGACAGGAGAGAAAGAGGACAGACAGAGAGGTAGAGAGACGAGAAAGAGACACAAAGGAGAGACAGACACAGGCAGACTGACAGATGGGAGTAAGAGAAAAAGATATATGTATAGTAGCCACACAGGCAGAGAGGGAGAGGAGACAGGCAGGCAGACAGACAGAAGGCACACAGAAAGGCAAAGAGGAGATGAAGAAAAACAGAGGATAGGCAGAGAGGGGTAGAGTGACAGAGGAGTGAAAGACAGAGTTGAGAAAAAAGAGAGGAGACAGACAGATGGATAGCAAGACAGAGGTAGACTGGCTTTGGCCACCATTCTCCATCCCCTGGCTTTACCCCTGCAGCTCCACAGTGATACGTAAGTGGCAGTTGAAAACTGTTGATCTCCACCATTTAATGAAATAGGAGGCATCAACTCGAAAAATCATCATTTAAAAACATTATCTGTTATCCAAACAATTCTTGAACTGTGAGTTTTTACTTTGAAGTAAAAAACTGACTAGGCTCATGTCTCTACACGCTGCCTTTTAGGAGATTGGGCAATTCAAATATGAACCTTTTTACTAAGGGTTTTCTTATATTTTGTATTGATCCCAATGGGTCGGAGGGGTGTGACATGCCTGCGCTCTGAGTATTTTAAAGAAAATCGTAAAAACCTACGGCAATGGTACTAATATTTCCTGAAAGCAGAAAGATGGAGCTATGTTCTACAGAATGAAATTTGTAGGAACAAGATCAATTTGTTCGTGAAAAGTCAATCAAGTTTAAACAACTGAGAATAGCTACACTGCTAACTGTGATAGTTGGAGAATTCCGATATTGGATTTCATTGTAAAATTGAAATCTTGTGAAAGTTGCATAAAACTTAAATCGCGATATCAGAAAAAACTTAAGAAATATCAAAAAGCTGAATCATTTGAAGATAGCTTAATGTCTTGTGACCCATTTGAACAATGAATGGAGTTTCTACCTTAATGTAGGTGAAAGTAGTTAGCTGTCAAAGAGCGCAAACTTTAAGTTGAATTTTGTGGAACTTTTTTGATTTTCCATTCATTTTAATGGTTGAGACTATTTAAGAAATTACAAAAAAAGTATTAATACCAGATATCATAGCTGTAATGTCCTGAATGAGCAAAATATTTTGATAGTTGAATGGCTGAAATAGCATAAATTTTCCAGAAGTAGTTAGGTGCCAAAAATTGCTGGATATAATAGTAACTAGAAAAAATAGCATTTCCTGCGAAAATGCAGTGTGAATGCTGTAAGCTGAATTCTTTAGCTGAAAGCTGGCAGAAAGAGGCAAAGGTTGATAGCAGAATATCGGCTGAAATTCAGTCAATTAACAGATAACAGAAACGCTCAATTCCTCTAATGAGAGCTAGCAGAAACAAGCTTAAGTTGACAGCAGAAAATCGACTGAAATCTGAAAAATTAGCAGAAATAGCAGAAACATTAAGAATGAAAAACATTTCTCTGATCTGTTTAAATAGGAAGACTATCAGCTAGAAAACACCTTAACAAGCTGAAGTTAATTTAAACTTCTTGTTTTTAAAAGAGAGTATTAAAAGAGCAGGCTATATGCTAAAATTAGCTAAAAAGCTAATGCTACCTAAAATGCTAACAGTAGCATATTGGCTAACAATAGCATGTTGGCTAACATTAATAGGGGGGAGATTTCCTGAATCCCGAAAGAGAATCCTACGTTTTGATGCATAATTTGTACCGGTAGAGTGAAAATTCACCAGTCGTTCAACTGTGTAATAGTTTAGTAATAAAAAAGATTTTTATAGGCAATTATTTAATATTAAACCAGCTGATACGTATTTGCACATATTACCAGGGATGATTTTGTTTGTCAATATTGACAGATTTAATCTGGTTTTTTGGCTTTCTATGACTTTTTACACATCCCTTTCTTCATGTGCCCAATACTTATTCCCTGTGTCATTTCAGTTTTTACCCATAACTTTATTTGTAGAGTATTTGCTTTGATTTCATTGTATGTGTAAATTGCTTGCCAACCTCTGATGTACATTTTATGTGGCATCATTAATTTATTTTTTTTATTGAGAAAAGTAGTGACGTGTTTAATAGTTTGTTCACCCTCTGTGTCATTAGCAATGCACCTCCTGGGAATGTGGACAGTATATGCAAACCAGAATATATTATTGATTTCCAGTGAACTACACACTTATTGCGAGCCTTGATATAGATGTACTGTATATAAAGATTTCTAAATAAAACCATGTTTTATTGCAGCAACTTCATCTCCAATAAAGCAAAAATGGAAAAAGCATACATTTAGACTGAGCGATTTATATCAATAGGGATAACCCTACATTTGTAATATGTATTTTTTTACAGTAATTGCACACTTTTCGGCATCCACTCCTTTGAAATGTAAAATCTCTTTTTGCTGATAGAACAGCAGTTATTCTCCTGAAATACTTCAAAATGTTTTACACACAGAGAGAGGGATGTTTGACCTCTCTATGCAAAATGGTAAATGGCCTGAACTTGTATAGCGCTATATCAAGACCCCAGAGACCCCAAAGCACTTTACACTATGCTGACAGTGGTGAGCTACAATGTAGCCACAGCTGCCCTGGGGCACACTGACAGAAGTAAGGCTGCCATACACTGGCGCCACCAAGCCTTCTGACCACCATCAGCAGCCAAGGTGGATGAAGTGTCTTGCCCAAGGAAACAACAACTGAGACTGACAGAGCAGGGGTTTGAACCAGCAACCCACCGGTTACAAGATGAACTCCTACAACCTGAGCCACAGCCGCCCACAAAGTCTTTCTGGATGGTACAGAATTCTGGATCCTGTCTGGTGCTATCTTGACTTTAGTGCAGACAGTTTTTCTATAGGATTTATGTCCGAGGACTGAGTTGAATATGGAAGAAGGTTGACTTTTGTGTCTTCTGAACCATTTCTGTGTTGATTCAGTCATAGGTTTTGGATCAATATCCTGTTTAAAGAACCAGTCACAAGCCCTTTCAGTGTATTTTTAGCAGAGGCCACCAGGTTTTAATTGAAACTGTTCCAGTACTTCAAACATTGATCCTGCACCACACTTAACAGCTGGCGTCTAATGATTTCCACATATTCATCACTGTGTATGGTGGAATGTGTTGTAGCACAGCGCAAAAACAGAGAATGACATGAGTCTCTTAGCCACTTAGAGTGTCAGCTCACAGCATGTGATCAAACCCACCTTGGGTGTGGAAAAAACAACAGCACAAAGAAATTCAGCTGAGCGCTTAAAGGCAGAAAGGTCAGATTAGACAGTTTGGTTCAGATAAGGTTTAGTTAAAACCAGTATGCACAAGGCTAACAATATCCGCTCACTAGTCTGATTAGCAAACAATAGCAGTAATATCTTTTGCTGAGACAACTCAGTTTAATCCTCATTTCCTCATTATGTGATTTAAGCAGTCAGACTTTTCAGGTGGTCTTGAACAGTGATTCCACAGACTTTCTTAAGGTCTTTTGAAGTTTATTTTTGTATTATTTTTGACCCAATGATGAATCTGTCAAATGTATTCCAAATGGGAGTGAAGAGAACTCAAACTTGTAACTGCAGCCAATTCTATAAAGGATTAGGCTTGTTTGAATTAATAAATCAATTAAATATTTTGAGTTAAGTTTACTTTTATTGAGTTGTTAGTAGTTCTTGCAAAATAAAACTTTTAGTTAATTGTAATAATTGTAAATCAGATTTCAAAAGAACTATGCTGTTTCAATTCAAGCTACATTACAATATTATCTATATTTAATGTTATGAACTATATGTTTGGTTTTACAAATGGAGAAATATTTAGTTCAATTAAAACATTTAAATAGATAAATAGAGTAAGCTTCTGTGTGCATGAAGTATAATTAGACCTATTTTAGTACTTATACATAGCCCAGTTGCAGTCAAAAAATGGCTGATAAATACCAGTTAAGTTTCAAAGAACAATCGTATAAAACATTTGTGAATAATGTGTACAGAAAATAGTTACTGTGGTTGCTCTGCTTTTCTCTGTCCTCTTCTCAGATTGACTCGATAGCACTGGAGCGGCAGCTTTTCCAGGGGCCATATCCCTATCATATTGCTGTTGTGCATGAATTCAGCAACCCGCCAAATATACGCAACAAAGTCCGCATTCGCAGTTGGATGGACACCATAGCTAATATCTGCCAGTAAGAATTTTATAATAACTTCTTTGATTCAAATTGAGGATTGCATAACAAATATACAGTATACTGAGTTTAGGTTAAAAAAAAATTCTTAGCTGAATCCAACACTGAAAACATACGTTAAGTTAGTATTTAAAGATTTTCACACAAATATGTGCTTCTTTCAGAATTAGTCAAACATCTTGTTTGACTAACTTACAAAAAGTTAGGGATATTCGGCTTTCGGGTGAAATTTCAGGATGAACCTAAAATGCACTATAACCTTTACAGGTTAATTTAAAGTGACCTTATCTAAGCTTTTGAATGCACATGTCCAACTGTTCAATGTTTCACTTTTTGCACAGGTTTCTGTTCTCTTACAAGGAGCTTAATGGCTAAATTCACAACAGCTGTTTGATCAATGAATCGACCAATACATTTCCTGGTTCAGTCAGAATTGGTATTTAAGAATTGGTATTTAAACAGTCCTCCTCATCATGCTGTTCACATTTTGACATCATGAGACTGTTGGGGGTCACACCCACCATTTTGGTCAGATGGAAGACTGGGCTACACAGCTCGACATGCGCAGCAGCAGTGAGTGTGTCGGAGCTCTGATGTCATCGGAGCTTATAAAAAGCAGAGAAAACAAACTATTAGCCACCGTTTCCAAGTCGTAGCTTACGACGTTAGGGGGCAATCTCTCGAGAAAAGATGCTCGCAGGCGGGTTTACTTTTCCTCCAAACTGGCCATTCCCAGAAGAGCTTGAAAGCAGGAAATCTGATGCAGGAATATCAGAAGAATCGTATCTGATCGAAGAGCTGAGACGTAACGCAACCACAAGTAAAACCCACAGAGGGTTTGTTCCAAGGACACGCATCCAACTTGAACGCAACAAACAGTTGTCCTCAAGTTGGATGCGTTTGTCCTGCTGATTGCCAATCAGCCAGGAGTTAAAGCTGAACTTTGGAAGTTTTTAATTTGAAACAGACTGCAGTCTGGACCTCATGGTCACTCCATTGTTCGTTCCATCATTTTATTGCTCTTGGGGTTTTTCCACTGAGCTACTGCCTCAGAGTTTTCAAACCCTTTGTTTGAGATTTGGGGCTATTAGGTGCTATCTGCTAAGGGTCGTGGCTCTACCGTTCTACCAGCGGATAGACGCTGTCGAGACGCACACATGGATAAAGGTTTACTACATAGTGGTTTCTGATCATTTTCCCAAGTTAATCCAAATTGTAGTGTTATTCTCATTTGTCCATAAACTGCTGATTTGATCTCCATCAAACCCTCCAACACCTCCTTATTTTTGATTATTAGTGTGCGCCTTTTTGTAGAATAGTGCTTGCTTAGTTAGGTGAACGTTGTTGGACCTGAATAGTTTGATTGTAAGGGGGAGTATTGTTTTAATAAATGTTCACCCAGATAAAGAGAAAGCGTACGTAATTGTGTATGAGTTATTATCTGTCAAGATAAGATCAGAATTCCACCATTCGGTAAACCGGTTGATAACACAGTGACAGTTGGTGTGATTTTGGTTAATAATTATCAGTTATTAATGACAATTAATTAATCGTAATTATTAAGTGCTGTGAGGCCAATAATGACACCACCAGAGTGTTTCTCTGATCTTTATTCGAAGTGATGTTTGGTTAGAATTGATTTCTTTTAAATTATGATTTTTAATTATAATTTCTGATAAATATTTATAATCAATAATCATAAATCCTTACAAGACCAAGAGAACCCCTAACAACTGATTAACAGTACCACGCCATTGCGGGGCTTCACCTAGGATGTTCTCAAATGGAAGTGGCCACTGAGCTTACTGTCACAGAGAGTCATCAGCATGTTGCAGCAGAGATACAGATTCTGGAAGAGTCCCAGAAAGACAAAAAAGTAGAAATTCGTGAACACACCACCAGGCACAGGCATTATCATCTTCCATGGGCCAGGGAACATTTATGCCAGATGAGGGACTAGTAGAATTTAGGGCTGTTCTCTGATGAAAGTAGATTCACTTTGAGTAGAAATGGTATTGGTGACATCAAGGAGAGCGCTATGCATCAGCCAATTTTTATTACCAGACGAGCCTTTGGTGGTGGGGTTACAGTGTGGGCAGCTGTGTCTAGTCAATACAGAAATACCCTACACTTTGTGAATGGTACAGTGATAAGTCCATACTACCTGAATAACATCATTAATCCAGTCAGTGTGGCCCTGCATAAACAACACAGGCCTAGTTTCATGTTCACGGTCCAGCTCATCAAGGTCGCATCATTAGGGAACGACTGCTGTAGACTGGGCTACCTCAAATGGAGTGGTCTGCACTTTCTCCAGACCTGAATCCCATAGAAAACCATTGGGATCAACTCAGTTGAAGTCTAGAAGCTCATAACTATGTACCCCATAACCTCAAAGATCTGAGAGCCACATTTGTCAAGCTGTAATTGATGCTCAAAGGAATGATGACACGATACTGAGATATTGACATTTTTGTTGTGGTATACCCACCACAGTTTTTGTTTCAATAAATTGTTTGAGGTGAGGAAATCACCACTGCATGCTTCTATTTAAATGCCCTACTTTAATGATACTATATCACTGTAGCATGAACTTATATGTATCTTTCAACATAAATCAGTCGTGTTTCAGTTTGATCTATTTTCATTCATTCTACAAGACAGCACAAGGAATGAAATGTACATGCTCAACCCCCCTATGGAGATTTGTCACTAAAATGTAGAAATTTGTCAATTCTTATGAAAAGACCCACCTGTAACAAGCAAAGGTGGTATGAACAACACCATTAAACTAGAAAACGTTCCTGCGAAAATGCAGTGTGAATGCTCTAAGCTGAATTTTCTCACTGAAAACTGAGTGAAAGAAGCTAAACTGCAGACAATTTGCTGAAATGTAATGAATTAGCAGAAAAATCTGAAAACTAAAACTTTAAGCTGATCTGCTTAAATAGAAAGACTGCGATTTAAAAACGGCTTAACAAGCGGTAGTTACCTCAAAACGCCTTGTTCAAAACAATTATTCAGATGTAATAAAATTTGTAGAAATGTGAGTAAAGCAAGAAAGAACTGCTAGCAGGAAAGATGCATACACATAAACAAAAAGGTTGCTTAAGAAGGTGAAGTCAGTGTTAAAACTTGTTGAAATGATAAATCACATTTGGAGACATAAAGATATTTTATTACACAGTCTGGTTCAGGACATTTTTGACAAATGGAAATGCTTGAAAATACTTTTTGAAAGAAGTCTGCATTTATGGGCGAAGATTAAGGGCATGACATGTTTCAGCAATGGACACTGACAAGTTTGAAAAGTCGATGACCAACATAAAAAGAGATATAAAGACAGCAACACAAAAAGACATATAGAGGAGGCAGAAAGATTGAGAGGGAGAGAGGCACAGACATAGAGAAGACAGACAGAAAGACAGAATGAGATAGAGACAGGCTGGCTTTGGCTACCATTCTCCATCTCCTGGCTTCATCTCTGTAGCTCCACGATGACAGTTAGGTGGCAGTTGGTACCTGTTGATCTCCTTCTCCATTGAATAAAATGGGATGCAACTTGCCTTTTTGATAAAGCTTATAGTTAGAGTGGCTTAGGTTATCCTGAGCTATTTCTGTAGCTATGCGGCTATAGGCTTAGGCTACTGGAGGTCAAAATGGCCACTTTCACTCTCTCTGCTACATTCTCATACTACTCTCCAGTTTTGCATTATTTGCTGTTATTTCATCTTTTAACTTCATGTTCTCTCTCTTTTCTCTTCCTAGAAGCTACACCTGGCCTGACTCTGTATCTACCTGTGACACCTTCCTGGAACCATTATGCTCACCTTCTACTGATGACACACTTGGCCCTGTCTTTCAGTGTTTAACCCTATTTTTCTCTTAGACATAGCTACTGAGTGAGCTTTTACTGTGACTAACTGTGTGTGCTCTCTCTCATACTCTAAACTTGAAAACTGGCACAGAGTTTATCTGTTTTTTCTTCCTAGATGAAACCACAATAGGAGCTACATCCATTAACATTTACTTTTCCTTCCCATAGAAAGTATAACCTGATTCAGTGCTTCTGTGTTCTTTTTCCTTCTCCACTCTGTTCTCTCAAACCCCCAGTTGGTTGTGGCAGATGTCGCTCACACAGAGCCTGGTTCTGCTGGAGGTTTCTTCCTGTTAAAATGGAGTTTTTCCCCCCTCACTGTCGCTACATGCATGCTCAGTATGAGGGATTGCTGCAAAGTCAACGCCAGTGACTGTCCACTGTCGCTACATGCTCATCCAGGAGGAGTGACTGCTACAAGTCACTGACTTGATGCAATCTGCTGGGTTTCCTTAGATAGAAAAAATGTTTAACCAATTTGAATAAACAACTGAATCTGACTGCACTGTTCGATAGTTAGGATTAATTGGAAAAAATCCTAAAAAAAATAAAGGGGACGCTCAAATAACACATACTAGATCTGAATGAATGAAATATTCTTATTGAATACTTTGTTCTGTACAAAGTTGAATGTGCTGACAACAAAATCACACAAAAATCATCAATGGAAATCAAATGTATTGACCAATGGAGGCCTGGATTTGGAGTCACACACAAAAGTAAAGTGGAAAAACACTACAGGCTGATCCAACCTTGATGTAGTGTCCTTAAAACAAGTCAAAATGAGGCTCAGTATTGTGTGTGGCCACCACGTGCCTGTATGACCTCCCTACAACACCTGTGTATGCTCCTGATGAGACGGCAGATGGTCTCCTGAGGGATCTCCTCCCAGACCTGGACTAAAGCATCCGCCAACTCCTTGACAGTCTCTGGTGCAATGTGACGTTGGTGGATGGATGTCCCAGATGTGCTCAATCGGATTCAGGTCTGGGGAACGGGTGGGCCAGTCCATAGCTTCAATATCTTCATCTTGCAGGAATTGCTGACACACTCCTGCCACATGAGGTCTAGCATTGTCCCGCATTAGGAGGAGCCCAGGGCCAACCGCACCAGCATATGGTCTCACAAGGGGTCTGAGGATCTCTTCTCGGTACCTAATGGCAGTCAGGCTACCTCTGGTGAGCACAAAGAAATGCCACCCCACACCATTACTGACCCACTGCCAAACTGGTCATGCTGAAGGATGTCGTAGGCAGCAGATCACTCTCCACGGTGTCTCCAGACTCTGTCACGTCTGTCACATGCTCAGTGTGAACCTAATTTCATCTGTGAAGAACACAGGGCACCAGTGGCAAATTTGCCAATTCTGTTGTTCTCTTGCAAATGCCTAGCGTCCTGCACGGTGTTGGGCTGTGAGCACAACCTCCATTTGTGAACGTCGGGCCCTCATACCATCCTCATGGAGTTGGTTTCTAACCGTTTGTGCAGACACATGCACATTTGTGACCTGCTGGAGGTCATTTTGCAGGGCTGTGGCAGTGCTCCTCCTGTTCCTCCTTGCACAAAGGCGGAGGTAACGGTCCTGCTGCTGGGTTGTTGCCCTCCTACGGCCTCCTCCACTTCTCCTGGTGTACTGGTCTGTTTCCTGGTAGTGCCTCCAGGCTCTGGACACTATGCTGACGGATACAGCAAACCTTGCCACAGCTCGCATTGATGTGCCATCCTGGATGAGCTGCACTACCTGAGCCACTTGTGTGGGTTGTAGAGTCCATCTCATGCTACCACGAGTGTGAAAGCACCACCAACATTCAAAAGTGACCAAAACATCAGCCACAAAGCATAGGTACTGAGAAGTGGTCTGTGGTCCCCACCTGCAGAACCGCTCCTTTATTGAGTGTGTCTTGCTAATCGCCAAAGAGTTCCCCCTGTTGTCTATTCCGTTTGCACAACAGCATGTGAAATTGATTGTCAATCAGTGTTGCTTCCTAAGTGGACAGTTTGATTTCACAGAAGTTTGATTTACTTGGAGTTATATTGTGTTGTTTAAGTGTTCCTTTTATTTTTTTGAGCAGTGTGTCTTTTCGTTGTCCGATGAGCTAACCCTTCCCTCCTACTTCCCTATGTCTAAGGAGATTGCTCAATCCAACTCTCCATCCAACGGGTCCGGCCTTCCCCAAACCTGAAAGATCTTACTAAGCAGGTTTACTGAAAGTTCTGTTTAAGCTGGTGTCGAGAAGTGACTCGCCTAGCCTCTAACAGCCTTCATACAAAAGTCTTGCCCTTCCTCAACTGGAGGTCCGGATGACTGAGTAGCCCACAGCAGTCATTCACATTTCAACAGTCACTTTTGTTCACGGCTGCTCATTCCCTAATATTACAACTGGCTCTTGGTATATGGGCTAGGTTAATTTTAGTGGCTTGGCACGAGCCCCAAAGGCGCTGTTTTAACAAACTTGGCTAAGGTAACCTATAAAAACCTCCTAAAATATCTTAGAACCAGGCAACAAGACTTTTTACCACCAATGGAAAACCAAAAATAAGGTGACTCGAATAACTGAATGTCCACGATTTAACTAGAAGTTTATATGCTTTCTTTAATTAGTAACGCTTATGCAGGGGTCAGTAACAGCTTAAATTTGGCAACACAAAATAATTTCAATAATAGAAATGAATTCCTGATGTTGAAACTAGTGAGTTTGGAGAGGCTTTGAAGATGGAGGCTCATCCATGCACCTGATGAAGATGTCTCTTCTGGTAACAACGAGTGATTTCTTGAAGGAAATACGACTTATTCTTCAGTTTTCTTCCTCTAGCGGACAGACACTGATGCTCCAGGTTTTGATGGTTAAACAGGAACTTTGTTGTTATATGTCTCAGAAAACAGTAGCTTCCAGAGGTTGAAGAGTTGAAAGAAACCCCTGTGACATAAATGAGGTTGATTCAGGACTTCCAGAAGCCCGATATTTAGAGCAATCAGCTGTTCACCAATCAAGTTCACTTCTGTTGTCTGGATAAAAAGGCTTTAGATGAAATCAGATTCTTAATCTTGAGGCACAGTCCTTCCAGGGCACACGGGTTGATCCTCTTTTTAATGCAGTCGATCAGCTGGGCTGTCTCTGGTCCTTTTCCATCTGAGCTTCTTTTGTACGTCCGATCTTGTTCGCTGGTCTTCTGCGAGGAAACAACTGCATTTCCCTTTTTTGGCATTCCTTTTATAGTGCAGATGCTGTCACTGGTCAGCCCTTTGTTAGGCTTCTCAGTTATTGCACAACATACTTTTGCCCAATACGTTATTGCTCAATACTTAATCATGGTCATTGTGACTTTCTGGTTCTGTTTTTCGGCCTTGGTAATAGCCACGCAGCTGGCTGTAGACTCATCCTCCCTTCCTTGCGCTGGTCTTCAAAAGATTCGCTGTCAGTAAGCAGCTGGCTCTTGTCACTCCTACAGTTCTCTCCCTAATCTGCTCAGTCTTAAACTTTACACAATATTACATATTTCATTCTCAACTTTCTGCATTTACTTTAAAACACAGTTTTAAAACCATCACATCATTCTTTTTATTCATACATCACAACTGATCAACATTATATCTTTCATATGTAGCTGATTGAGAATTTTAAACCTTAATGTTTTTTACTTTAATTATCAGTTCTTAACCATATTTCAATCATACATCTTTTAACTTGATAATGAAATTTTACTAATTTCATTTAATACTTATTGTAATTTTTATGGATTTAACTGTGAGCAGTTAATAAATGTTGCATGGATTACATGGAAAGATCTCACCTTATTTTGACAATGTACCTGACTTGAAATCTGTGATTCGACTGAATTAACTTAGCCCATTTTAAAGTTACCCACCTTTCACACGCCAGGAAGGAAACCACACTGCTCTTCCTGAATCCGAGGTTCGACTATCCGTCCTCATTTTGACTTGTTTTAAGGACACTACATCAAAGTTGGATCAGCCTGTAGTGTTTTTCCACTTTACTTTTGTGTGTGACTCCAAATCCAGGCCTCCATTGGTCAATACATTGATGATTTTTGTGTGATTTTGTTGTCAGCACATTCAACTTTGTACAGAACAAAGTATTCAATAAGAATATTTTATTCATTCAGATCTAGTATGTGTTATTTGAGCGTCTCCTTTATTTTTTTGAGCATTTTTTCCAATTAATCCTAACTATCGAACAGTGCAGTCAGATTCAGTTGTTTATTCAAATTGGTTAAACATTTTTTCTATCTAAGGACACCCAGCAGATTGCATCAAGTCAGTGACTTGTAGCAGTCACTCCTCCTGGATGAGCATGTAGCGACAGTGGACAGTCACTGGTGTTGACTTTGAAGCAATCCCTCATACTGAGCATGCATGTAGCGACAGTGGAGAGGAAAAAGAACACAGAAGCACTGATTCAGGAGTACTTTGTATGGGAAGGAAAAGTAAATGTCATTGGATGTAGCTCCTATAGTGGTTTCTTTTAGGAAGAAAAAACAGATAAACTGAGCCAGTTTTCAAGTTTAGAGTATGAGAAAGGGCACACAGTTAGTCAAAGTAAAAGCTCGGTCAGTAGTGTCCGAGCTACCGCACCCTGTTGGCGGTCAGACGCCTCGGAGCTCCTCTGGTCCTTGGTCCCCATGAATCGATCACACACTCTATCTAAAGACTCTTAAAGGAACGACTCTCAACCAGTTTCTAACTTTTAGCTCTTTTAATCTAAATTAAAGCAGAGGAATGTTTACAGAGATCAGCGCTAAGGCTCCCGTCTCGGACCGTCGCCGTCTGTGTAAGGATGACGAAGAGCCTCGATAGAAGGTCACATATAGTTTTTATATCTGGCACTCCAATGCAATAGATGTGCACTCCCTCAGTGATTATCAGTAAACTATGTGTCACCATTGTGGTGTCTATCTGTTAGATTGTGTAGTAGTGGGTGTCCATACTTAATCTAAGTGTGCTGTTGCTTTCTAATCAAACCAGTTATACCGGCTGCTCCACTATCAAACCCAGTGCCTCAGCTTCAGGTCATTTATGACAATCCTTGGGCCATGTATCCTTGTACAATATCCTATTGTAACAAAAGGGAAACATTAGAACTTGTATTTTATTTCACTATAGTATAAATGGGAAAAACAGCTATGAGTCATATTAATAAAGGTTATTCCTAACAGTAGCTATGTCTAGGAGAAAAATAGGGTTAAACACTGAAAGACAGGGCCAAGTGTGTCATCAGTAGAAGGGTTAGGGTATAAAGGATCCAGGAAGGTGTCACAGGTAGATACAGAGTCAGGCCAGGTGTAGCTTCTAGGAAGAGAAAAGAGAGAGAACATAAAGTTAAAAGCTGAAAAAACAGAAAATAATGCAAAACTGGAGAGTAGTATGAGAATGTAGCAGAGAGTGAAACTGGTCATTTTGTCCTCCAGCAGCCTAAGCCTATAGCCGCATAACTACAAAGATAGCTCAGGATAACCTAAACCATTCTAACTATAAGCTTTATCAAAAAAGAAACTTTTAAGCCTAGCCTTAAAAGTAGACAGGGTGTCTGCCTCACGGACTAAAACTGAGAGTTGGATCAGTGTCAGACGTTTTGGAATATGAAGAATTGAAATTGCAGAGGCTGCCACCTAGATTTTTGAACAGAAATATCTTTTATATTAAGTGTTCATTATATTTATAGATAGTCTTTGAAGTGAACACTCAGGAAACCTCATCTGGTAGTAGAAGGGAAGCATTTTAGGCCTACCTAAAAGGTCAGATCAGTTTCACAAGTTATAAAACAAAAAGGACTCGCAAGAAATTAAAAAATCTTGAAATAGAAATAAAAGTGTCTGAAATGTCTAATATCACGAGTGCACCACAAAATTTTTTTGCTCAGATCACAATATAATTAACTTTGCCTCTAAGTCAGTATCCAACTCATTGCATGTAAAACAACCATTTTATACCAAAAAGCCTGGAAACCTGTTGGGCTGGCACATTCATCAACTATAAGATGAAAAGGCAATAACAGTACCTCAGGTATAAACAATAATAAATTAACTTTCGTTGAACCCTGAAATCTTTAAGACCTTTTTGAGAAATTATATACTTCTGAATTAATAAATGCATTCATTTAATTCCTTTATTTTACCTCAGCACAGACAAGGCCATTGTGAATAAAAAATAATTTAAACAAATGTCACCACCATCAGTTATATCCAAGGTGCATCCTACAGGTCAGAACCAAGAGAAAAACGTATATCTGTATTGACCAGATAAAACCTGGTTGATGCATCTCTAGATGAAACTTATATAGAAATGCAATTATATTAACTAGGCCAAAGCACAGCAATACTAAAAAGATTAAATTGGGTGAAAAACAAGAACCACAGATTTTTCCACCATAACAATCTTGTGAACTGAAAAGCAGAATATTTTTCCCCAGGCAAATAAATCCTTTATTTTAATTGGATCCAATCATGATTTAAGTTTTTTGTTTTTGTTGGTAATAAAAGATCTCTCTTATTTTGAGGAATTTACAAAGATTCTAGGTGGAACAACTGTTCTTGACTTCCGTTCTTGTATTACTGAGGTAGCCACAGTAATGTAATTAGTTCTAGTCTGTGACTGTGAGATGTATATAATCTTACATTTTATATCGTTCACTTTTAGATATTAGGCTAAATTTGAAATTAAACTGGATCACTGACTTAAATATTAGCTGTGTTTTTATGTGTCTTTCTCAGAGAGTTGATCAAGTATGAGTTTTTCCCAGAAACCACAAGAAAAGAAGATGATACGAAGAAGCATCCTAAATACCCATGGGGTCGGGCCATCTACACACTGGAAGGTAATTTAATGATAATTTCACATCTACATCGCTCATATGTTATGGGTGTTAATCTGCATTATAGGCTCGTATGCAGCACATTGTTGGGCTGGGAATCAAACCCCAAATCTGAAACAAGTGTGACAAAAAGTGAAAAAACTGAATCTGACCTGTAAGGGGGCAAATATTTTTTTTACAACACTATATAAACTGAGTTGGTAAAGACTCAAAATATTCATTGAGTGACTTCCATTTCCCTTAATATGTTTGCTCTGTACGTGAATTCTCAAGGCGTGGTGTGGCTAAGTCGTGCTATAAGAAGTTGTGCACATTCTAGAATTGCGCCGCTCAAGGTGGCTGCAGGTTGGAGTAGCTCTGTTACTTTTGATTCTGATTTATTCTTTTTTGGGAACTATTCCTCTTGTGGTGGATACAGTTGATTTTTTTTGGATGACTGTCCACTCTGGTGTCGGATGCTGTGCAGCTTGGAGGATTTTTCTTAATACTTTCTCTTTTTGGACATTTGTGATGATGCATTGCCATGGCAACGGGGTTTTTTCTTACAACTGGGAGCAACTGATTAATATCTCAAAAGCTCAAATAATACTTCAACTACAACCCCAAATCCCTGATGAGTTGAAAAGGAGACGCCGTGGATGCAGAGCAGGAGCTAAGAGAAGAGAGAGGAGGAAGTTCAAACCATCTCTTCCGTCGATTATGATGGCAATGTGAGATCGTTGGGAAACAAGTTGGATGAACTCCAAGCCCTACAAAGGACCCAGCCAGAGTACAGGGCATGCAGTATTATGTGTTTTACTGAGACATGGCTTTGAGACTACAGACTGGGACGCACTGTGCCAGCCACATGGAGAGGACATCAATGCCATGACTGAGTGTGTAACCAACTATATAAACTTCTGTGTGGATAACATCATCCCCACCAGAACCGTGAGATGCTTCCCCAACAACAAACCTTGGATCACCAGTGACCTGAAGGACCTGCTTAACAAGAAAAAAAGAGCCTTCAGAGAGGGAGACAGAGAATTATTGAGGAGTATACAGAAGCAACTTAAAGTCAAGATAAGAGACAGCAAGCAGGGGTACAAGAAGAAGCTGGAGAGCAAGCTTCAGCAAAACAATATCAGAGATGTGTGGACATGGATGAAGAAGATCACAGGCTTCAAGCAGAAGGATGATCAGACCGTTGGAGGTCTGGACAGAGCCAATGAACTGAACACATTCTTCAATAGGTTCAGTTCAGAAACAAGCTTCGCATCCTCCTCTCCTGCTCACAGCCAAACAGACATTCCACCTTCCTTTGACCCACAGGACCCACAGCTGTCCAGTAACACCTCACATTTTTTATCTTCCACCTCAGCCCTAGACCCTTCTGCTTCTACATGTTTGCCTTCAACCATATCAGAAGATGCTGATGCTTCCTTTGCTTCCCCCTTCCACCTGTGTGTCTCAAGAAGTCAAGTGAAGATGCAACTGGAGAGACTGAATCGGAATAAGGCTGCAGGTCCAGATCATGTCAGCCCTAGAGTCCTGAAGGCCTGTGCAGAGCAGCTCTGTGGGATTCTGCAGCACCTCTTGAACCATAGCCTGGCCCAGAAGAAGGTTCCGGTTGTGGAAGACCTCCTGTCTTGTTCCGGTACCAAAGAAAACTCACCCATCAGTCCTCAATGACTATAGACCTGTTGCCCTGACATCCCACATCATGAAGGTCCTAGAGAGACTCCTGTTGGCCCACCTGAGTAAGCAAACAGTAAACCATCAGGACCCCTTCAGTTTGCTTATCGCTGTGGAGTTGGAGTTGAAGATGCCATCATGCACCTGCTTCAACAAACCCACTGTCATCTGGACAAAGCCAGCAGCACTGTGAGGATCATGTTCTTTGATTTCTCCAGTGCATTTAACACTACGACTACCTGACAAACGGTCCACAGTTTATGAGACTGAAGGGTTGTGAGTCTAACCAGGTAGTCAGCAGCACAGGAGCACCACAGGGGTCTGTGCTCTCACCATTCCTTTTCACTCTGTACACCTCAGACTTCCAGTACAAGACAGACTCCTGTCATCTGCAGAAATACTCGGATGATTCTGCAGTTGTGGGATGGATCAGAGATGGACAAGAAGCTGAGTACAGGAAGGTGGTGGACCGCTTTGTGAATATATTTTTCATATGCATATTGCAGTCCTTTCTGTCCAGTTCTCTCCAATATTTCCGAGACATTGCACCAGAAATTTGAAACGATTTCCTTCGGAATGTCTTTCACAGAAATCACAGAGAAATCCATCACAAATGTGGGCAGCAATGCTTGCCAGTCAAAGCAACAGTAACTTAGCTTAGCGAAATGTTAATTAAATTTTTACAGTTTTTTATTTATGTCTTAAATTGTAAATAAACTGTATGTCCTAATACACAGCGCAGACAGCTGCAATGCAATGCATGGCAGGCACCTATTGTTATTCACCTCTAAACTGGACTCTTTATTATTATTCTTCCGTCCAGGTTATTGCGGCCTGAACCGTAGCGCGCACCCCCACAATATATATATATCAAAACATCTGGCTCGATTCCAGGAGGTGTCCTATTACTTTTATTGGCCTTTCGAGTTACCATGGCGACGTAATTAACGAAAAACCACAGTTTCTCTAAAATTAGACTCCAAGCGACACAAACTTTGCGAGAAAATCCCACTCCTACTGTGGAGATGGCAGTTACTAGAGTGTAGAAAGTGAGGATTTTTTCAGGAAAAATTATTTTTAACTCGCCCTCACGGCCACAAATTTCACTCTAAAGTCACAATTTTCGGCCAGTTTGTAGGGCTGGGCCTCTGCTTTCACACAATATCTTTAAAATTGTTCTAGGTCTCACGGTTTTCTGTCAAACCCCCCTCGATCGCCAAGAGTCAGTAGAATTCTGTAGGCCTTCTCCTATGTATTTCAATGAGTTTGACCAGTAATCCATGAGTGACATCATTTCTTTCCATCATCTTATTTTAAACTGTGAATGACATAGAGCTATGAAAATCTCCATGATTGGGGACAAGGGATGGCTGTCGACCACAGTTCAAAAAATTTTCAAATACAATGTACGGTTTCCGAGATATTAGACTTTGTTCAGGAGCATGTTCAGGCATTTTGGTCTTTTTCTCCATTTTTCCTCTCTTTTCACCTACTGTTGTGTCTTTATTATTATATTTTCAAAAATAAAGGATTGATATTAATGTTCCCCTGTCCGTTCTGATAAAAACGGTCCAAGAATGACGTCGATAGCCCCTATGGTTTCCGAGTTATGGCCAGTAGTTCGGGAGCATGCGCCTCCATGTTATAAAGCCAGGCCAGGGGCAGACACAGAGTGAGGTGCTGCATGAGTGAGAAACAGCAGGTGTCAAGTTACACTTTGCTGATTGGCTGATTCATTCCTCACTGTTCTATTTATAGCTCTGTGTATCTCCTACTGTACATGTCTGGATGTGATTCTGTCTTTCTTTCTGCCTCTCTGTGTCTCACACTCAGACACACACCCACACACACATCCATGGATTACTATCTTTGTGAGGACTTTGCATTGACTTCCATTGATTTTCATTCATTTCTATGTCTTAAACCTGACCTTACCCCTAACCCTTTGACTATCTTCATAGGAGGCAAGTACATGGTGGCTATGTTGTGTGGGGAACTTAAACAGCATGTACTGCTGTTCCAACATCCACACAACAGTGATTAACCCTAAAGGGCAATTTCTTTCATCAACCTTCCATGGTTACTAATGATTTTTGAAAGCTGATAATAGCATACACAATGGTTTTAGAAGAGCACTAAAACTTTCAAAATAAAAGCCTCAACCTTCCATAATTATTATTGATTTTTTTAAGCTGATAATAGCATACACAATGATTTTAGAATACCAAGCAGGTTCTATATAACTAGTGGAACTAACCCAGACCTGAAAGGACAACTATGCTTGATTTTCAAAATAAGACAAAACATGGTCAACAAAATAAAAGCCTTTCCATTTTAAACAATAGATCATTGCAGAACTGGGCTTCACACTACTTTTGGAGCTCACCCAGTGTTGAAAATAGGACCATGTTGGCCTTTACAATAAAGCTTACTGAAAATGTCAAACTAAAAGCCTCAGACTTCCAAAGTTACTAGTAATATTTTAAGCTGATAATAGCATAGACAATGATTTTTAATAAAAATAGCAAGCTCCGGTCCAAGAAGCACGCACCAAGAGGCAGGCCCCGTCTAAATTTCTTCCGAAATTTTCTAGTTTATTTTTATTATTCCGTCTCCGTAGCGCGCACCCCCACAATATATATATCAAAACGTCCGGCTCGGTCTCGGGAGGTGTGCTATTACTATTATTGGCGTTTCGAGTTACCATGGCGACGTAAATGGACTTTCCTCACTTGAATGTACTTACCTTATAATTCTCTTTTTTCAGGTTGAACTGATTTTTATCTGTTAAGAGGATTTAGTCCTTTAGATTTATTTGTATTTTTCTGTCATAGAACATTAATGTCATTTCAGAATTTCTTTAATTATATATTCTCCATTTTGCTCATTTTTGGGAAATCTCTTTTATTTATGGACACATTTGAGAACTTTAAGAAACCTTGTTTCAGTAGTAAACCTCCTTTTTATTTCCTGTCATCCATCTTCTGTAATATTTTTCAGGAGTTGTTGATGGAGCTCCCTACTGCATGATAACAGATTTTCCCTGGCTAAGGACTCTGATAGCAGCTGACCCCAACAGCTATGCCCGCTGTGATTTTGAGGATGATGAAAGCAGTAAGTGTAGTCAGTACATATAGATAGACCAACATTTATTCATGTCATGTAATAGCTCGCTTAAAGTACACAACCCAGTTTTTTTACAATGAACCAAAGTATGCATTTTTTCCTCATCTTCATTGCTAAATTTCAGGCCTGCAGCACATGGCAAAAAGTTGGAAAATGGTCCTACTCAAACTAATGAACTGGTTTAAAAAGATGTTCTTTAAAACACCTGATCTCAAAATTATTTGTATAAAGGTTGTATCAATGAAAGGCAGAGGATTTATGGAACAAAAATAGACAGAATCACCAGCTTTTCAAGAGACATGTAAAAATGTAATTGAGCAGTATTCCTTAGAGCTTGTCAGTTTTACCACTAGGTAGAGCTGTCTGCAAAGGAACTGTTTCAACATGTATAAAAGCCCCTGTAAATGTTTTTTTCTGTTCTGTTAGCCACCATCTATGCTCCACGGCGTAAAGGGCAGCTGTCTGCTGACATCTGCATGGAAACCATTGGTGAGGAGATCTCAGAGTGCAGACAGAGCAAGAAAGGGGTGTTCCAAAGAGTGGTGGTTCTCTTCCTTCATCACTGTGATATGCCTGGAGAGCCTGTGCATGATGACTATATCTAGACAGAGGGAGCTCTCAACTCAAGGGTCTTGACCTAAAGGTGTTTGGAAATGTCAAATGTAGTAATATGTTTGGAAAGCAACAGGTCAGGCCTGTGTCTTTCTCCACCCAATTGTCTTTAGTTTTTAGGTTCTTCTGTTATTAGACACACAACTTTTTTGTCTCTGAAGATATACCTAAAATGTTTTGACAGAGACTTCTGTCTTCATCATAGGGTCACTAGATGGTACGTGACGTGTCCAAATCAGCTGTTGTTCACTGCTGTTGGCTAATAGCTGAAGGACGTTGTTCCAGGTGTAAGAAAGCTGGAAGGCCTATTGGTCCTGTTTCACAGCTGTGTGGGCTCGTTTTCTAATCTCCACCGCCTACATGATCCATTGCTGATGTCTGTTGTTTTCCATACAGATGATTTTTGTCCTTTCCCAATCCACAATGTGGTTTTCCTATTTGCAGTGGCCCACTATCACTGATTTTAAGTTCCTACACCTAGAACAACATCCTCCAGCGATGAGCCAGCACCAGGGGGCGGTGTCGGCCTGTCATATTGACGGGATGACACAGCCTCAGGGAATAACAGCTGATTTTGACATGTGACATACTATCTAGTGGCACCTCTGATGAGGATGGAAGTCTTCATCGAAACCTGTCAGGTATTTCCTCAGAGTCAAAAAGGTTATGTGTTTAATAATAAAAGAACCTAAAGACTATATTGTATACAGACACAATGAATCTTTTTGGAATAAGACATTGGTATACCTATGTAAAAAAAAAAAAAAAAGAATAAATCAGTCAGGACATGCTATAAGATGATAAGCTTGTGTTGGACAACTGAAGAGCTAAACTTACAGCTTTATTTACACCATGATTAATTTGTAGGTTAAAACTTCATTTCTTTGGATCCTGATCATTTTCTTAGCAAAAACAAAAAGGGGGTACATTCAATAACAGATTGGCAAAAGTTCTGTAAAACAAAAAAACTGCTGATTTTAGGGAAAAATGTGTTCTAGTGGTTTTAGTCCTCCAATGTGAGAATACATGCAACTAAGGATAATGGTTGGTTGCCCTGCTCTTCTTTCCTACAGTCTGTTATTGAAAACAAGTCTTTCATTTATTTATTCTTAGTCTGCTTTTGAAGTTGATTTTTTTGTCTTTTTGTGCAGACATCATGGTTTTGGATATCTAAAGGTTTTTCAGTTTATCTTTAGAATTTGTCTTGACTAATTTTTCAACGGATGTTGTTTTTACCCTCAAATTGTTAAACATTTATTAATAAAAGAGACTCATAATTTCAAGATATGAACCTGTGTTGTCTACATATAATAAACAACAAAGAACTCAAACGAGAAATTAAATTCACCTCACTGTGTTGAAGGTGGCCTGTCACAAACATACAGTCTTGTTTGAATTTTTTTGTGAAATCAGGTTCTGTGTCAGGTCTTTGCTGGATTATTTTTCTTAAAGGCACACTGTAAATTGCTTCCATCTTTTCTTTATAAAAACATTGCACCATATGGCATAATTGCAAACTGCAAGGATAAGAAAAAAGATAAGTTAAAAAGTGATTAGTAAACCTCTTAAGAATTTCATAAAGTATGAAGACCTTGTGAACAAGACAAAGAAAAAACTTTTTTTCAGGCAACCAGCCTGAGTTTTATTTGAATATATATTATCAACTAGATAATTCCGTATATATATCTTGGATCCCTCTCACTCATGGTTACATATTCTATTTTCCTTGAGGTCAGGAGCATTATGGAAAATGTTAGTTTGTTTTTGGTTCGAATCTTTTATATGGTGGAAATACATATGTCAATGGAAACCCCTTGATTAGACAAACGTGCCAATATATGGTTTTAGGGGGTTAAAAAGTATTATAAGTGGTGAAAATATCCAAAAACGGTGTAACTCCCAAGCATTCTGGGTATATAGAAACCATGAGAAAGAAGGTTATTGCATTTATATCCATTCCTATGGGAGTTGGGCAGTTGAAAGGTATTGATTTGGGTCCTCCTAAGATGAGAACTGGCAAACATGTTCTGCCCACACCTTAGCGTCCTACGGGCAATTTAAGGTAAATGGGGGCGGGGTCACTTAAGTGGGCATGGTTAAGTGCATTCCCAGCAATGGGAGTTGCTAAAATTGTCCTGCCATTTGCGCTTTTCCCTAATGGGTGAGGGTGTGAGCTGTTAAAGAAAATGAGGGCGGGTTCCCAGAATAGGGCGGGTCTTAAAGTTAGGGTCAGGATTACCATAACACTTGGATTTGGGATTGGGGTGAGGTTGCCATAAGTAAATTGGTTGAAATTAGAGTTAGTATTCCTTAGGGTAAATTCCAAGATTGGTTTGGTGAGAATGGCATAGGGTTAGGCTTATGGGATTCACATAGACAATGGGTGAAACCCTGATTCCATTTTCAATGCAATTTGCAAACCCGGAATTCCATTGAATGAATGGGACTTGGGGGGTGAACTTCCAAGTGTAATTTGGAACAATTGGAAAACCTGTAGATGGCGCTATAGGACCAAAAACGGATTCCAGTTTACATTCTATCCATTGTTTCTTCCAAATTATAAGTTGGAAGTTGCAAGATGTGGTACTACACCTAGGTGGCGCTAAAACATAACAAATGAGCAATTTGGAGGTAATTTCAAAATAAAATACAGGCATCAGTGGTGATTAAAAAAACATTAAAATTTGGCATTTTTTGACCAAATTTTCTCAAATTTACGGTCCAACTTGAAAATTATGAAATTACTATAAAATATTAAAAGAAGTTAAAATTACATATTAAACAATTTAACATATTTTTTTCATTCTTTTTGCCCAACATTTTAGGTCAACTGATATTGCACGGTTTTACATTGATTTCAGAAAGATGATGTGAAAACCACCTGTTTCAGTCCTTTAAGGTACATTTTGCTGACTAAGCTGTGATTGAAGTGTGATTACACTCAAAATACATTTTCATGCTATTTCTCCTCAGCGTGTTGCAGGGCTCATTTTGCCTTCTCAGCCAGCCAGCTGGACAGTGGAGTGGGGGATGGGCAGATTAGTGGCTTCCTTATACAGGTCCTTCTCAAAATATTAGCATATTGTGATAAAGTTCATTATTTTTCATAATGTAATGATGAAAATTTAACATTCATATATTTTAGATTCATTGCACACTAACTGAAATATTTCAGGTCTTTTATTGTCTTAATACGGATGATTTTGGCATACAGCTCATAAAAACCCAAAATTCCTATCTCACAAAATTAGCATATTTCATCCGACCAATAAAAGAAAAGTGTTTTTAATACAAAAAACGTCAACCTTCAAATAATCATGTACAGTTATGCACTCAATACTTGGTCGGGAATCCTTTGGCAGAAATGACTGCTTCAATGCGGCGTGGCATGGAGGCAATCAGTCTGTGGCACTGCTGAGGTCTTATGGAGGCCCAGGATGCTTCGATAGCGGCCTTTAGCTCATCCAGAGTGTTGGGTCTTGAGTCTCAACTTTCTCTTCACAATATCCCACAGATTCTCTATGGGGTTCAGGTCAGGAGAGTTGGCAGGCCAATTGAGCACAGTGATACCATGGTCAGTAAACCATTTACCAGTGGTTTTGGCACTGTGAGCAGGTGCCAGGTCGTGCTGAAAAATGAAATCTTCATCTCCATAAAGCTTTTCAGCAGATGGAAGCATGAAGTGCTCCAAAATCTCCTGATAGCTAGCTGCATTGACCCTGCCCTTGATAAAACACAGTGGACCAACACCAGCAGCTGACACGGCACCCCAGACCATCACTGACTGTGGGTACTTGACACTGGACTTCTGGCATTTCCTTCTCCCCAGTCTTCCTCCAGACTCTGGCACCTTGATTTCCGAATGACATGCAGAATTTGCTTTCATCCGAACAAAGTACTTTGGACCACTGAGCAACAGTCCAGTGCTGCTTCTCTGTAGCCCAGCTCAGGCGCTTCTGCCGCTGTTTCTGGTTCAAAAGTGGCTTGACCTGGGGAATGCGGCACCTGTAGCCCATTTCCTGCACACGCCTGTGCACGGTGGCTCTGGATGTTTCTACTCCAGACTCAGTCCACTGCTTCCGCAGGTCCCCCAAGGTCTGGAATCGGCCCTTCTCCACAATCTTCCTCAGGGTCTGGTCACCTCTTCTCGTTGTGCAGCGTTTTCTGCCACACTTTTTCCTTCCCACAGACTTCCCACTGAGGTGCCTTGATACAGCACTCTGGGAACAGCCTATTCGTTCAGAAATTTCTTTCTGTGTCTTACCCTCTTGCTTGAGGGTGTCAATAGTGGCCTTCTGGACAGCAGTCAGGTCGGCAGTCTTACCCATGATTGGGGTTTTGAGTGATGAACCAGGCTGGGAGTTTTAAAGGCCTCAGGAATCTTTTGCAGGTGTTTAGAGTTAACTCGTTGATTCAGATGATTAGGTTCATAGCTCGTTTAGAGAGCCTTTTAATGATATGCTAATTTTGTGAGATAGGAATTTGGGGTTTTCATGAACTGTATGCCAAAATCATCCGTATTAAGACAATAAAAGACCTGAATATTTCAGTTAGTGTGCAATGAATCTAAAATATATGAATGTTAAATTTTCATCATGACATTATGGAAAATAACTTTATCACAATATGCTAATATTTTGAGAAGGACCTGTATTTGAATGGCATCTCTGAAATGCTCCTACAAGAGGGTGACAAAAGTGTCACTTTTTCACCTTTTGGAGGGGCATATCTCCATGATGGAAAATCACAGAGATGTGGTTCAAAGACTGGTAAGCTTTCACCGAGGGCTACAAAATATGCCAGACTGAAGTATTTGCAAGCAGGTTTGGGACAAAAGGTGGCTCAACCGACACAAGAATTTGAGCAGTTGTAAGGCTCAAAGAACCAATCTCAGCAATGTTAAAATGAATTATGTGGGTTTAAGGGTTGCAGAAAAATAAACTATTAAAAATTATCACATGTGTAATGTCATAGATTAAAAATTGGAATTTTGGATATGACTTTTGGGTGTTCTGTTCAATATTTGGTGCTAAAACACTTAAAAAGCAGCCTACCACATGGCTGTATCTTTCTGAGGCAAAGGTAAGACCAAATAAGCTTGCTCTTTACCATATTTTGGCTTCCGTACCACACACGAGGTAGGTTTTCGTACTCTTGAAATCGGGAGGACTTTCAGAATGACATACTGAAATTTAGTGATCCTACATGCCCTGTAAAGGGGTTTAGGGGGCCCTGAGACACCTCCTCATTGACACAAATTGAATCTCCTAACAACTTCCATCTTTCAAATGTTAATTTATGACCACATGAGCGATTTCCAAATTTTCATTTACGAAAACTATACATTTTCTAGATTTGGAAATCTTCAAATGCTCATTATTTATCAACAATTGATTCATGTAGCTTCTAAGGATGATTTCCTAAAATGTAATGCACATTCCATCAATATTTAGTGCTCAAACACTTATAAAGCCGTTTGATTCTCTATGGGGCAAAGGTCAGAGCAATTAAGGTGGCTTTTTGTCTGTATTTTGGCTCCGTTACTACCCAAGAAGCACCGTTGGAATCGAGGTGACCTTGTGAATGACATATGTAAATTTGGTAGTTGTACATGCTTGTTAAGAGGGTTTACAGGGCCCCACGACACCTCCCCATTGACAACGCATTGAGAAGAATTGAGTGGAAAATAAATAGGCCATAACTCCTGATTGGTACAAGCCTGAGGCACGAGATTTCATGTGTAAATAAGCTTGCTCTTTTGCCATATTTTGGCTTCCATACCACGTACGCGGTAGGTTTTCGTACTCTTGAAATCGGGAGGACTTTGTGAATGACATACTGAAATTTAGTGATCCTACATGCCCTGTAAGGGGGTTTAGGGGGCCCTGAGACACCTCCTCATTGACAATGCATTGAGAAGAATTGAGTCAAAAATAGGCCATAACTCCTAATTAGAACAGGCCTGAGGCACCAGATTTCATGTGTAAATATCTGAGGACAAAGATCCTGAGTCGAATTAGACCCAACACCTTTGTAAGGTAACTTTACCGACCCTCGATTTGGCCTGACATATGGTCTTGGGGTCCAAAGTGCTTCATGGACACTTAGGATGATTTAGAGAGGGCACAAGACAAGCACTTGACCAAATTTGACGTATTCTTTAACAAACGGCATCTACTCATCGCCACAAACACAAATATGCAGGTCTCGTCATGATTGGTTCTTCTATCCAATGTTACACACAAAACACTGGTGGAAGACCAGAATGTCACATAAATGCTGAAGGTTTTAGCTTATAACCTTCAGCAGGGAGAGGGTACAGACAATATGTTTTTTTTGTGGATGAACCTGGAGGGGTTAGGAAAAAGTCCTGAAAGTTGGGTAGCAATTGGTTAAGATTAATTTACCTAAATGTGGCTTCAAATGTCAGTATCATGCCAGGTTTGCCCCGTTTTTTGGTTTCAAAATCAAGTGTGTTGAAACCCATAAATTCTCAACAGAAGGTCCTACAGTCACCAAACGTACAGTGGACAAAGTCTACCCTATGGTGAAGACATCCTGACATTTTTATGGTGGTAGCTCTAGGTTAAGGTGCCAAAATGGCTGCCCAAACATCAGTCGGCCGCCAGGTTTTACTGAAGAAAGGATTCAGTCTAAAGGGGTAAATTTCATTTATATTGGTGACTGTTTTGCAGGCACTAAGGATGTCAAGGTTCCACCCCTGTACATTCTTCCAAGAACGAGTTATTAAATACTTCTGTTGAGCACTGCAGCTTCACTTGCGCTGAACTCGGAGGAATAATTTGATGGAGGCAGTGATTCTCTTTAGCCCCTGTGGCATATTTATTCAGTCACATTAACAGTGAACATCTTCTCTTAAATTACATCTCAACGGAGGGAGGGAAAAAGAAACGTGACGACACAACATGTGTCTCTGACTTCTTTTACTTACGCCTCACAGTGGTGAAAATTAGGTACTACAACTCACTTGGTAATAATACACCTAACACACCTTAGCATTAACATGAGTACACAAATTGAATCTCCTAACACCCCCACTTGTACTCAGGTTGCACAACATTGAACAGAAGTTAAACTATAAACTACAGTACAGAAGTGGAACTCTTTCTTTCCTTTTAAACACCAAACATAACGTCTGCAAACTTTCTCAGTTTTAGCTTAGAAGCAGGTTTGGTCATGATATCAGCAACCATTTCATCAGTAGTGCAATATAGCAGACAGACTGTCCCTTCATTTACAATAGACCTTACAAAATGATATTTTATATCCACGTGTTTGCACCTCTGTCTGCTCACAGGGTTTTTGGCCAAAGCGATTGTTCCCTGGTTATCTTCATACACTACTGTCTGTGTATATTTGAGACCATCAATTTCTTCCAATAACTGTTTTAAATATATGCATTCTTGCATTGTAGAAGCTAGAGCCATATATTCTGCCTCACAAGTAGAAAGCGCTACTGTGGGCTGTTTCTTAGTTTTCCAAGAAACTAAAGAACTGTTCTTGCTTAGGCTTACACAGTAACCTGTAGTGCTGCGTCTGTCAGTTGTGTCACCTGCCCAGTCAGCATCACTATAGGCTATTAGACCTAACATTTCACTGGTTTTTCTGAAACACAGCTCCTTATTTGCAGTTCCTTTGAGGTACCTTAGTACATGCTTCACTGTGGCCCACTGCTCCTCTGTTGGTTCAGAAAAATATTGTGATAACTTGCTTACCACAAAACTTAAGTCTGGACGTGTACACGTTGATAGATATATAAGGCTGCCTACAGCCTCTCTATACATCCTTACATCTTTCATCTTAATAGCATCTTCTGTGTAACACAATTTTTGGTCACAGGGAGTTTCTCTGGGCTTAACAGCTCTGCATGTTGAACCTTGTCAATATCTTGTTGACATATGTTTCTTGTGACATTTTCACACATCCATCAGAGTGAACAAAATCAATACCTAGGAAATGCTTAAGTCTGCCTAAATCCTTCATCTTAAATCTGACTGAAAGCATCTCCTTCACTTCATTCATAACTTGTTCATTGCTTGATGCTATTATCAAGTCATCAACCCAGATAATCATGATAGTTTTATGATGTCCTGTCTCCTTTGTATAAATACAGTGATCTGCATGATTTTGCATGAAACCATTTTCAGTTAGATAATCATGCAGAACTCTGTTCCAGTTTCGGCCAGATTGTTTCAGCCCGTACAGAGATTTTTGAAGTTTACACACCAAATCTTTCCCTTCTTCATAACCTTCTGGTTGATCAGTGTAGATTTCATAATCGATTGGGGCGTGTAAGTAAGCTGTTTTCACATCCATTTGATGGAGTAACAGATCCTCCTGTACCGCTTTTTGCAGCAGTACTCTTATGCTTGACAAGTTGGTTGTTGGAGAGAAAGTTTCACCATAATCTGTCCCCACCTTCTGACTGTAGCCCTGAGCTACAAATCTTGCTTTATACTTATCATTTCCTTCAATGTCACTCTTAACAGAATAAACCCACTTACCCCCCACTGTTTTCTTGCCCTTTGGCAGAGTAGTTAGGGTAAAAGTGTTATTCTCTTTTAAAGATTGGATTTCTTCATCCATGGCTTTAATCCATTGCTTTGAGTTAACGGACTCCATAGCTTCTTTAAATGTGTGTGGAACACCACATACAGCTCTGTAACAGTAATCTATGGTAGTGTGTATCTCATCACTCTCACTGTTACATGTTACAAAGTCTTTTAGGTGACCAGGTTTTCTTCTTTCCCTGGTAGGATATCTTCCGCTGTCAGATTTATCAGTGGTTACACCTGATTCTTTGTGATTGGGCCCATCAGATGTGGCACTCTGTGAGTTTTTGTCCCTCACTACTGGCTCTTGAACCTCCTTATTTTTCATGTCTATTTCCTTTGTGGCTCTGTCAGCCATATGTTGTCTTACTCTGTCATTATAATTATTTGGTTCTATCTCATCGGTTTGTGTTTGCCTTTCCATATTTGTTTTGCTCACAAATTTAGCAAGTCTGTGCTTCTGGACCTTCTCAGTGTCGGGATGATAGACCAAGTAGGCAGGGCTGTTCTTATCATAGCCAACAAAAAGTCCTTGATTACATTTTGAATCAAACTTTCCCTTATTCTGTTTGTATATGTAACATACAGATCCAAACTTCTGCATTTTTGATAAATCTGGCATTTTACCTGTTAGCATTTGGTAAGGTGTCTTCCCTGTTCTTTTACTGAAGCATCGGTTTCGTACTATGGCTGCTGTTTGAACAGCGTAGTTCCATAGACCTTTAGGTAGCTGACTTTCAATCAGCATGCATCTACCCATCTCAAAGAGAATACGCCAGCCTCTTTCAGCAGTGCCGTTTTGGTGAGGTGAGTATGGCGCTGACGTTTCATGCTTAATACCCTTTTCTCTTAACAAGGTTTGAAAATTTCTACATGTAAACTCTGTGCCATTGTCAGACCGGATACACTTTACCGTCCCGTAAGGGGCAACATCAGCTAGAAACTTTTCTGTTGCCTGCAATGTATCATTTTTTGTCTTTAAAAAGTACACAAATACTGCATTTGAATAATCGTCAGTGAATGACTGCACATATTTGTATCCATCAATAGACTCTGTAGCTATTGGACCTGCTAAGTCTGTGTGCACCATCTGCAAGGGAGCCTTTGCTCTTGTATCAGGGTTTCTATTTCGGGTTTGTGCAAACTTTCCCTGAATACACACCTCGCACTTTTGCTCTGGTGTATCTGTTTTACCTTTAATCTGCATACCATTAACCACCCTCTGCAAACTAAGAATGTCATCATAGTTGCAGTGGCCTAATATCTCGTGCCATGTCTGTATATCGTGGCAGGTGTTACACTTATCAATGTCATCAGCTTCGGTTGGTAAATAATACAACTTACCATGTACACTAATGTTAAACTTAGTACCGTCTTTGTGGGTTAGCATGTCCTGTCCTTGTTTAAAGGTGACTGTTGCTCCTAATGCTGTGGCTGACTTCACCGAGAAAATGTCCTGGGGATATGACGGAATAAACAGCGCGCCTCTCAGCGTTGCTCTGTGTCGCTGTCCTACACGGTCGATCAGGAAGACCTCAGCATCTCCCCGCCGCTGAGCGACGCCTTTGCAGAGGGTTCCGTCTGCTAACTCCACGCAGTGCGTTTCAGGTTTGAAGGTGTGATCGAAGCTCTTAAATTTGCCTACGTCATTAATGATGTGTGATGTAGCTCCCGTGTCGACCATCAGACCTTTCTCCTTGATGCTACGCGCTGACTGTTGCTGCTGGATTTTGACTTCTGCTTCCTTGATCTTGAAGGCATAATCCGCCGCTGCCGCTCCAGATCCGATGCCGCTCTCATCTGCGACTTTCCGCGCTCCATCTTGTTTGTCTTTGTGTCTACAGGTGGTATCATTGTGCGTGTTGCTCTTGCAATGACGGCACCACGTCTTTCGTCTGCATGCTTTTGCTCGGTGCCCTTTTGTTCCACACTTAAAGCACACAATGTCGGCATTACTATTTTCTCTGCTCTGTGTACTTGACCTGGTGTCCTTTCGCCCGACTCTTGCCACAGTCTTCATTATATTGTCAGTGGATTCAGCCGCGGTTAACTTTTCAGTGTCTTCAAAACTACGCAACTCTATTTTAAACTCAGGAAACGTTAGATTGTCCTTGTTGTGTGTCACATGTATTGCAAAAGGTTTAAAACTTTCAGGCAGTCCTTTTAAAACCATAGCAATCAATAAGCCATCGCTTAATGTCTCACCCGCGTTGCGTAGAGCCGTAATGGCGGCCTCTGCCCTGATGATGTAGTCAGTAACTGTTTCGTCGTTCCGCTTTTGAAAAGATGTCAGCGTGGTGTACAGGTGGATAATGCGGGGTTTACCCTTTCCGGCGTAGTAGTCCCTCAATATTTTAAATGCCTTTCTTCCATTATCGGGTGCATCTCTCATAATTAACGAGAGGCTTTTATCATCCAAAAGTTGAATCAGCTCGGCATATGCATCAGCATTTTTCTTACCATCTGCCGCTACTTCGGCTTCACCGTTGGGTTCCCTCAAAACGGTATTCTTCAATCCTAATAAGTGCAAGTGTCCGAGGACTTTAGTTTCCCAAAGTTCATACTTGCTCTCATCTCCGTCAAATATAAGTCGAGGTGACCTGCTTGTCCCTCGCTGATCCATGATGCTATCCCGCCGTTAGCACGCTATCCGTCGCGACTTTCTATCGGTGATAAATCATCAGAACAAAAATTCTCCTCGAGTTGGTCCTGGGCCCATAACCTGTTGAGCACTGCAGCTTCACTTGCGCTGAACTCGGAGGAATAATTTGATGGAGGCAGTGATTCTCTTTAGCCCCTGTGGCATATTTATTCAGTCACATTAACAGTGAACATCTTCTCTTAAATTACATCTCAACGGAGGGAGGGAAAAAGAAACGTGACGACACAACATGTGTCTCTGACCTCTTTTACTTACGCCTCACAGTGGTGAAAATTAGGTACTACAACTCACTTGGTAATAATACACCTAACACACCTTAGCATTAACATGAGTACACAAATTGAATCTCCTAACAACTTCCATCTTCCAAATGTTAATTTATGACCACATGAGCGATTTCCAAATTTTCATTTACGAAAACTATACATTTTCTAGATTTGGAAATCTTCAAATGCTCATTATTTTTCAACAATTGATTCATGTAGCTTCTAAGGATGATTTCCTAAAATGTAATGCACATTCCATCAATATTTAGTGCTCAAACACTTATAAAGCCGTTTGATTCTCTATGGGGCAAAGGTCAGAGCAATTAAGGTGGCTTTTTGTCTGTATTTTGGCTCCGTTACAACCCAAGAAGTCGGTTTCAGCACCTTTGGAATCGGGGTGACCTTGTGAATGACATATGTAAATTTGGTAGTTGTACATGCTTGTTAAGAGGGTTTACAGGGCCCCACGACACCTCCCCATTGACAACGCATTGAGAAGAATCGAGTGGAAAATAAATAGGCCATAACTCCTGATTGGTACAAGCCTGAGGCACGAGATTTCATGTGTAAATAAGCTTGCTCTTTAGCCATATTTTGGCTTCCATACCACATACGAGGTAGGTTTTCATACTCTTGAAATCGGGAAGACTTTGTGAATGACATACTGAAATTTAGTGATCCTACATGCCCTGTAAGGGGGTTTAGGGGGCCCTGAGATACCTCCTCATTGACAATGCATTGAGAAGAATTGAGTCAAAAATAGGCCATAACTCCTAATTAGAACAGGTCTGAGGCACCAGATTTCATGTGTAAATATCTGAGGACAAAGATCCTGAGTCGAATTAGACCCAACACCTTTGTAAGGTAACTTTACCGACACTCGATTTGGCCTGACATATGGTCTTGGGGTCCAAAGTGCTTCATGGACACTTAGGATGATTTGGAGAGGGCACAAGACAAGCACTTGACCAAATTTGACGTATTCTATATCAAACGGCATCTACTCATCGCCACAAACACGAATATGCAGGTCCCGTCATGATTGGTTTTTCTATCCAATGTTACACACAAAACACTGGTGGAAGACCAGAATGTCATATAAATGCTGAAGGTTTTAACCTATAATCTTCAGCAGCGAGAGGGTACAGACAATATGTTTTTTTTTGTGGAATCACCTGGAGGGGTTAGGAAAAAGTCCTGAAAGTTGGGTAGCAATTGGTTAAGATTAAGTTACCTAAATGAGGCTTCAAATGTCAGTATCACGCCAGGTTTGCCCCGTTTTTTGGTTTCAAAATCAAGTGTGTTGAGACCCATAAATTCTCAACAGAAGGTCCTACAGTCACCAAACGTACAGTGGACAAAGTCTACCCTATGGTGAAGACATCCTGACATTTTGATGGTGGTAGCTCTAGGTTAAGGTGCCAAAATGGCTGCCCAAACATCAGTCGGCCGCCAGGTTTTACTGAAGAAATGATTCAGTCTAAAGGGGTACATTTCATTTATATTGGTGACTGTTTTGCAGGCACTAAGGATGTCAAGGTTCCACCCCTGTACATTCTTCCAAGAACGAGTTATTAAATACTTCCATCTTCCAAATGTTAATTTATGACCACATGAGCGATTTCCAAATTTTCATTTACGAAAACTATAAATTTTCTACATTTGGAAATCTTCAAATGCTCATTATTTTTCAACAATTGATTCATGTAGCTTCTAAGGATGATTTCCTAAAATGTAATGCACATTCCATCAATATTTAGTGCTCAAACACTTATAAAGCCGTTTGATTCTCTATGGGGCAAAGGTCAAAGCAATTAAGGTGGCTTTTTGTCTGTATTTTGGCTCCGTTACTACCAAATAAGTCGGTTGCAGCACCGTTGGAATCGGGGTGACCTTGTGAATGACATATGTAAATTTGGTAGTTGTACATGCTTGTTAAGAGGGTTTACAGGGCCCCACGACACCTCCCCATTGACAACGCATTGAGAAGAATCGAGTGGAAAATAAATAGGCCATAACTCCTGATTGGTACAAGCCTGAGGCACGAGATTTCATGTGTAAATAAGCTTGCTCTTTTGCCATAGTTTGGCTTCCATACCACATACGCGGTAGGTTTTCGTACTCTTGAAATCGGGAGGACTTTGTGAATGACATACTGAAATTTAGTGATCCTACATGCCCTGTAAGAGGGTTTAGGGGGCCCTGAGACACCTCCTCATTGACAATGCATTGAGAAGAATTGAGTCAAAAATAGGCCATAACTCCTAATTAGAACAGGCCTGAGGCACCAGATTTCATGTGTAAATATCTGAGGACAAAGATCCTGAGTCGAATTAGACCCAACACCTTTGTAAGGTAACTTTACCGACCCTCGATTTGGCCTGACATATGGTCTTGGTGTCCAAAGTGCTTCATGGACACTTAGGATGATTTGGAGAGGGCACAAGACAAGCACTTGACCAAATTTGACGTATTCTATATCAAACGGCATCTACTCATCACCACAAACACGAATATGCAGGTCCCGTCATGATTGGTTCTTCTATCCAATGTTACACACAAAACACTGGTGGAAGACCAGAATGTCACATAAATGCTGATGGTTTTAGCCTTTAACTTTCAGCAGGGAGAGGGTACAGACAATATGGTTTTTTTTGTGGATGAACCTGGAGGGGTTAGGAAAAAGTCCTGAAAGTTGGGTAGCAATTGGTTAAGATTAATTTACCTAAATGAGGCTTCAAATGTCAGTATCACGCCAGGTTTGCCCCGTTTTTTGGTTTCAAAATCAAGTGTGTTGAGACCCATAAATTCTCAACAGAAGGTCCTACAGTCACCAAACGTACAGTGGACAAAGTCTACCCTATGGTGAAGACATCCTGACATTTTGATGGTGGTAGCTCTAGGTTAAGGTGCCAAAATGGCTGCCCAAACATCAGTTGGCCGCCAGGTTTTACTGAAGAAATGATTCAGTCTAAAGGGGTACATTTCATTTATATTGGTGACTGTTTTGCAGGCACTAAGGATGTCAAGGTTCCACCCCTGTACATTCTTCCAAGAACGAGTTATTAAATACTTCCATCTTCCAAATGTTAATTTATGACCACATGAGCGATTTCCAAATTTTCATTTACGAAAACTATACATTTTCTAGATTTGGAAATCTTCAAATGCTCATTATTTTTCAACAATTGATTCATGTAACTTCTAAGGATGATTTCCTAAAATGTAATGCACATTCCATCAATATTTAGTGCTCAAACACTTATAAAGCCGTTTGATTCTCTATGGGGCAAAGGTCAGAGCAATTAAGGTGGCTTTTTGTCTGTATTTTGGCTCCGTTACAACCCAAGAAGTCGGTTTCAGCACCTTTGGAATCGGGGTGACGTTGTGAATGACATATGTAAATTTGGTAGTTGTACTTGCTTGTTAAAAGGGTTTACAGGGCCCCAAGACACCTCCCCAATGACAACGCATTGAGAAGAATCGAGTGGAAAATAAATAGGCCATAACTCCTGATTGGTACAAGCCTGAGGCACGAGATTTCATGTGTAAATAAGCTTGCTCTTTAGCCATATTTTGGCTTCCATACCACATACGAGGTAGGTTTTCATACTCTTGAAATCGGGAAGACTTTGTGAATGACATACTGAAATTTAGTGATCCTACATGCCCTGTAAGGGGGTTTAGGGGGCCCTGAGACACCTCCTCATTGACAATGCATTGAGAAGAATTGAGTCAAAAATAGGCCATAACTCCTAATTAGAACAGGCCTGAGGCACCAGATTTCATGTGTAAATATCTGAGGACAAAGATCCTGAGTCGAATTAGACCCAACACCTTTGTAAGGTAACTTTACCGACCCTCGATTTGGCCTGACATATGGTCTTGGTGTCCAAAGTGCTTCATGGACACTTAGGATGATTTGGAGAGGGCACAAGACAAGCACTTGACCAAATTTGACGTATTCTATATCAAACGGCATCTACTCATCACCACAAACACGAATATGCAGGTCCCGTCATGATTGGTTCTTCTATCCAATGTTACACACAAAACACTGGTGGAAGACCAGAATGTCACATAAATGCTGAAGGTTATAAGCTAAAACCTTCAGCAGGGAGAGGGTACAGACAATATGGTTTTTTTTGTGGATGAACCTGGAGGGGTTAGGAAAAAGTCCTGAAAGTTGGGTAGCAATTGGTTAAGATTAATTTACCTAAATGAGGCTTCAAATGTCAGTATCACGCCAGGTTTGCCCCGTTTTTTGGTTTCAAAATCAAGTGTGTTGAGACCCATAAATTCTCAACAGAAGGTCCTACAGTCACCAAACGTACAGTGGACAAAGTCTACCCTATGGTGAAGACATCCTGACATTTTGATGGTGGTAGCTCTAGGTTAAGGTGCCAAAATGGCTGCCCAAACATCAGTCGGCCGCCAGGTTTTACTGAAGAAATGATTCAGTCTAAAGGGGTACATTTCATTTATATTGGTGACTGTTTTGCAGGCACTAAGGATGTCAAGGTTCCACCCCTGTACATTCTTCCAAGAACGAGTTATTAAATACTTCCATCTTCCAAATGTTAATTTATGACCACATGAGCGATTTCCAAATTTTCATTTACGAAAACTATAAATTTTCTACATTTGGAAATCTTCAAATGCTCATTATTTTTCAACAATTGATTCATGTAGCTTCTAAGGATGATTTCCTAAAATGTAATGCACATTCCATCAATATTTAGTGCTCAAACACTTATAAAGCCGTTTGATTCTCTATGGGGCAAAAGTCAGAGCAATTAAGGTGGCTTTTTGTCTGTATTTTGGCTCCGTTACTACCCAAGAAGTCGGTTTCAGCACCGTTGGAATCGGGGTGACCTTGTGAATGACATATGTAAATTTGGTAGTTGTACATGCTTGTTAAGAGGGTTTACAGGGCCCCACGACACCTCCCCATTGACAACGCATTGAGAAGAATCGAGTGGAAAATAAATAGGCCATAACTCCTGATTGGTACAAGCCTGAGGCACGAGATTTCATGTGTAAATAAGCTTGCTCTTTAGCCATATTTTGGCTTCCATACCACATACGCGGTAGGTTTTCGTACTCTTGAAATCGGGAGGACTTTGTGAATGACATACTGAAATTTAGTGATCCTACATGCCCTGTAAGGGGGTTTAGGGGGCCCTGAGACACCTCCTCATTGACAATGCATTGAGAAGAATTGAGTCAAAAATAGGCCATAACTCCTAATTAGAACAGGCCTGAGGCACCAGATTTCATGTGTAAATATCTGAGGACAAAGATCCTGAGTCGAATTAGACCCAACACCTTTGTAAGGTAACTTTACCGACCCTCGATTTGGCCTGACATATGGTCTTGGGGTCCAAAGTGCTTCATGAACAGTTAGGATGATTTGGAGAGGGCACAAGACAAGCACTTGACCAAATTTGACGTATTCTATATCAAACGGCATCTACTCATCACCACAAACACGAATATGCAGGTCCCGTCATGATTGGTTCTTCTATCCAATGTTACACACAAAACACTGGTGGAAGACCAGAATGTCACATAAATGCTGAAGGTTTTAGCTTATAACCTTCAGCAGGGAGAGGGTACAGACAATATGTTTTTTTTTGTGGATGAACCTGGAGGGGTTAGGAAAAAGTCCTGAAAGTTGGGTAGCAATTGGTTAAGATTAATTTACCTAAATGTGGCTTCAAATGTCGGTATCACGCCAGGTTTGCCCCGTTTTTTGGTTTCAAAATCAAGTGTGTTGAGACCCATAAATTCTCAACAGAAGGTCCTACAGTCACCAAACGTACAGTGGACAAAGTCTACCCTATGGTGAAGACATCCTGACATTTTGATGGTGGTAGCTCTAGGTTAAGGTGCCAAAATGGCTGCCCAAACATCAGTCGGCCGCCAGGTTTTACTGAAGAAATGATTCAGTCTAAAGGGGTACATTTCATTTATATTGGTGACTGTTTTGCAGGCACTAAGGATGTCAAGGTTCCACCCCTGTACATTCTTCCAAGAACGAGTTATTAAATACTTCCATCTTCCAAATGTTAATTTATGACCACATGAGCGATTTCCAAATTTTCATTTACGAAAACTATACATTTTCTAGATTTGGAAATCTTCAAATGCTCATTATTTTTCAACAATTGATTCATGTAACTTCTAAGGATTATTTCCTAAAATGTAATGCACATTCCATCAATATTTAGTGCTCAAACACTTATAAAGCCGTTTGATTCTCTATGGGGCAAAGGTCAGAGCAATTAAGGTGGCTTTTTGTCTGTATTTTGGCTCCGTTACTACCAAATAAGTCGGTTGCAGCACTGTTGGAATCGGGGTGACGTTGTGAATGACATATGTAAATTTTGTAGTTGTACTCGCTTGTTAAAAGGGTTTACAGGGTCCCAAGACACCTCCCCATTGACAACGCATTGAGAAGAATCGAGTGGAAAATAAATAGGCCATAACTCCTGATTGGTACAAGCCTGAGGCACGAGATTTCATGTGTAAATAAGCTTGCTCTTTAGCCATATTTTGGCTTCCATACCACATACGAGGTAGTTTTTCATACTCTTGAAATCGGGAGGACTTTGTGAATGACATACTGAAATTTAGTGATCCTACATGCCCTGTAAGGGGGTTTAGGAGGCCCTGAGACACCTCCTCATTGACAATGCATTGAGAAGAATTGAGTCAAAAATAGGCCATAACTCCTAATTAGAACAGGCCTGAGGCACCAGATTTCATGTGTAAATATCTGAGGACAAAGATCTTGAGTCGAATTAGACCCAACACCTTTGTAAGGTAACTTTACCGACACTCGATTTGGCCTGACATATGGTCTTGGGGTCCAAAGTGCTTCATGGACACTTAGGATGATTTGGAGAGGGCACAAGACAAGCACTTGACCAAATTTGACGTATTCTATATCAAACGGCATCTACTCATCACCACAAACACGAATATGCAGGTCCCGTCATGATTGGTTCTTCTATCCAATGTTACACACAAAACACTGGTGGAAGACCAGAATGTCACATAAATGCTGAAAGTTTTAGCTTATAACCTTCAGCAGGGAGAGGGTACAGACAATATGTTTTTTTTGTGGATGAACCTGGAGGGGTTAGGAAAAAGTCCTGAAAGTTGGGTAGCAATTGGTTAAGATTAATTTACCTAAATGTGGCTTCAAATGTCAGTATCATGCCAGGTTTGCCCCGTTTTTTGGTTTCAAAATCAAGTGTGTTGAGACCCATAAATTCTCAACAGAAGGTCCTACAGTCACCAAACGTACAGTGGACAAAGTCTACCCTATGGTGAAGACATCCTGACATTTTGATGGTGGTAGCTCTAGGTTAAGGTGCCAAAATGGCTGCCCAAACATCAGTCGGCCGCCAGGTTTTACTGAAGAAATGATTCAGTCTAAAGGGGTAAATTTCATTTATATTGGTGACTGTTTTGCAGGCACTAAGGATGTCAAGGTTCCACCCCTGTACATTCTTCCAAGAACGAGTTATTAAATACTTCCATCTTCCAAATGTAAATTTATGACCACATGAGCGATTTCCAAATTTTTATTTACGAAAACTATAAATTTTCTAGATTTGGAAATCTTCAAATGCTCATTATTTTTCAACAATTGATTCATGTAGCTTCTAAGGATGATTTCCTAAAATGTAATGCACATTCCATCAATATTTAGTGCTCAAACACTTATAAAGCCGTTTGATTCTCTATGGGGCAAAAGTCAGAGCAATTAAGGTGGCTTTTTGTCTGTATTTTGGCTCTGTTACTACCCAAGAAGTCGGTTTCAGCACCGTTGGAATCGGGGTGACCTTGTGAATGACATATGTAAATTTGGTAGTTGTACTTGCTTGTTAAAAGGGTTTACAGGGCCCCAAGACACCTCCCCATTGACAACGCATTGAGAAGAATCGAGTGGAAAATAAATAGGCCATAACTCCTGATTGGTACAAGCCTGAGGCACGAGATTTCATGTGTAAATAAGCTTGCTCTTTAGCCATATTTTGGCTTCCATACCACATACGAGGTAGGTTTTCGTACTCTTGAAATCGGGAGGACTTTGTGAATGACATACTGAAATTTAGTGATCCTACATGCCCTGTAAGGGGGTTTAGGGGGCCCTGAGACACCTCCTCATTGACAATGCATTGAGAAGAATTGAGTCAAAAATAGGCCATAACTCCTAATTAGAACAGGCCTGAGGCACCAGATTTCATGTGTAAATATCTGAGGACAAAGATCCTGAGTCGAATTAGACCCAACACCTTTGTAAGGTAACTTTACCGACCCTCGATTTGGCCTGACATATGGTCTTGGTGTCCAAAGTGCTTCATGGACACTTAGGATGATTTGGAGAGGGCACAAGACAAGCACTTGACCAAATTTGACGTATTCTATATCAAACGGCATCTACTCATCACCACAAACACGAATATGCAGGTCCCGTCATGATTGGTTCTTCTATCCAATGTTACACACAAAACACTGGTGGAAGACCAGAATGTCACATAAATGCTGAAGGTTTTAGCCTATAACTTTCAGCAGGGAGAGGGTACAGACAATATGTTTTTTTTGTGGATGAACCTGGAGGGGTTAGGAAAAAGTCCTGAAAGTTGGGTAGCAATTGGTTAAGATTAAGTTACCTAAATGAGGCTTCAAATGTCAGTATCACGCCAGGTTTGCCCCGTTTTTTGGTTTCAAAATCAAGTGTGTTGAGACCCATAAATTCTCAACAGAAGGTCCTACAGTCACCAAACGTACAGTGGACAAAGTCTACCCTATGGTGAAGACATCCTGACATTTTGATGGTGGTAGCTCTAGGTTAAGGTGCCAAAATGGCTGCCCAAACATCAGTTGGCCGCCAGGTTTTACTGAAGAAATGATTCAGTCTAAAGGGGTACATTTCATTTATATTGGTGACTGTTTTGCAGGCACTAAGGATGTCAAGGTTCCACCCCTGTACATTCTTCCAAGAACGAGTTATTAAATACTTCCATCTTCCAAATGTTAATTTATGACCACATGAGCGATTTCCAAATTTTCATTTACGAAAACTATAAATTTTCTAGATTTGGAAATCTTCAAATGCTCATTATTTTTCAACAATATATTCATGTAGCTTCTAAGGATGATTTCCTAAAATGTAATGCACATTCCATCAATATTTAGTGCTCAAACACTTATAAAGCCGTTTGATTCTCTATGGGGCAAAGGTCAGAGCAATTAAGGTGGCTTTTTGTCTGTATTTTGGCTCCGTTACTACCCAAGAAGTCGGTTTCAGCACCTTTGGAATCGAGGTGACCTTGTGAATGACATATGTAAATTTGGTAGTTGTACATGCTTGTTAAGAGGGTTTACAGGGCCCCAAGACACCTCCCCATTGACAACGCATTGAGAAGAATCGAGTGGAAAATAAATAGGCCATAACTCCTGATTGGTACAAGCCTGAGGCACGAGATTTCATGTGTAAATAAGCTTGCTCTTTTGCCATATCTTGGCTTCCATACCACATACGAGGTAGGTTTTCGTACTCTTGAAATCGGGAGGACTTTGTGAATGACATACTGAAATTTAGTGATCCTACATGCCCTGTAAGGGGGTTTAGGGGGCCCTGAGATACCTCCTCATTGACAATGCATTGAGAAGAATTGAGTCAAAAATAGGCCATAACTCCTAATTAGAACAGGTCTGAGGCACCAGATTTCATGTGTAAATATCTGAGGACAAAGATCCTGAGTCGAATTAGACCCAATACCTTTGTAAGATAACTTTACCGACCCTCGATTTGGCCTGACATATGGTCTTGGGGTCCAAAGTGCTTCATGGACACTTAGGATGATTTGGAGAGGGCACAAGACAAGCACTTGACCAAATTTGACGTATTCTATATCAAACGGCATCTACTCATCGCCACAAACACGAATATGCAGATCCCGTCATGATTGGTTTTTCTATCCAATGTTACACACAAAACACTGGTGGAAGACCAGAATGTCATATAAATGCTGAAGGTTTTAACCTATAATCTTCAGCAGCGAGAGGGTACAGACAATATGTTTTTTTTTGTGGATGAACCTGGAGGGGTTAGGAAAAAGTCCTGAAAGTTGGGTAGCAATTGGTTAAGATTAATTTACCTAAATGTGGCTTCAAATGTCAGTATCACGCCAGGTTTGCCCCGTTTTTTGGTTTCAAAATCAAGTGTGTTGAGACCCATAAATTCTCAACAGAAGGTCCTACAGTCACCAAACGTACAGTGGACAAAGTCTACCCTATGGTGAAGACATCCTGACATTTTGATGGTGGTAGCTCTAGGTTAAGGTGCCAAAATGGCTGCCCAAACATCAGTCGGCCGCCAGGTTTTACTGAAGAAATGATTCAGTCTAAAGGGGTAAATTTCATTTATATTGGTGACTGTTTTGCAGGCACTAAGGATGTCAAGGTTCCACCCCTGTACATTCTTCCAAGAACGAGTTATTAAATACTTCCATCTTCCAAATGTTAATTTATGACCACATGAGCGATTTCCAAATTTTCATTTACGAAAACTATACATTTTCTACATTTGGAAATCTTCAAATGCTCATTATTTTTCAACAATTGATTCATGTAGCTTCTAAGGATGATTTCCTAAAATGTAATGCACATTCCATCAATATTTAGTGCTCAAACACTTATAAAGCCGTTTGATTCTCTATGGGGCAAAGGTCAGAGCAATTAAGGTGGCTTTTTGTCTGTATTTTGGCTCCGTTACAACCCAAGAAGTCGGTTTCAGCACCTTTGGAATCGGGGTGACGTTGTGAATGACATATGTAAATTTGGTAGTTGTACTTGCTTGTTAAAAGGGTTTACAGGGCCCCAAGACACCTCCCCATTGACAACGCATTGAGAAGAATCGAGTGGAAAATAAATAGGCCATAACTCCTGATTGGTACAAGCCTGAGGCACGAGATTTCATGTGTAAATAAGCTTGCTCTTTAGCCATATTTTGGCTTCCATACCACATACGAGGTAGGTTTTCATACTCTTGAAATCGGGAAGACTTTGTGAATGACATACTGAAATTTAGTGATCCTACATGCCCTGTAAGGGGGTTTAGGGGGCCCTGAGACACCTCCTCATTGACAATGCATTGAGAAGAATTGAGTCAAAAATAGGCCATAACTCCTAATTAGAACAGGCCTGAGGCACCAGATTTCATGTGTAAATATCTGAGGACAAAGATCCTGAGTCAAATTAGACCCAACACCTCTGTAAGGTAACTTTACCGACACTCGATTTGGCCTGACATATGGTCTTGGGGTCCAAAGTGCTTCATGGACACTTAGGATGATTTGGAGAGGGCACAAGACAAGCACTTGACCAAATTTGACGTATTCTATATCAAACGGCATCTACTCATCACCACAAACACGAATATGCAGGTCCCGTCATGATTGGTTCTTCTATCCAATGTTACACACAAAACACTGGTGGAAGACCAGAATGTCACATAAATGCTGATGGTTTTAGCCTTTAACTTTCAGCAGGGAGAGGGTACAGACAATATGGTTTTTTTTGTGGATGAACCTGGAGGGGTTAGGAAAAAGTCCTGAAAGTTGGGTAGCAATTGGTTAAGATTAATTTACCTAAATGAGGCTTCAAATGTCAGTATCACGCCAGGTTTGCCCCGTTTTTTGGTTTCAAAATCAAGTGTGTTGAGACCCATAAATTCTCAACAGAAGGTCCTACAGTCACCAAACATACAGTGGACAGAGTCTACCCTATGGTGAAGACATCCTGACATTTTGATGGTGGTAGCTCTAGGTTAAGGTGCCAAAATGGCTGCCCAAACATCAGTCGGCCGCCAGGTTTTACTGAAGAAATGATTCAGTCTAAAGGGGTACATTTCATTTATATTGGTGACTGTTTTGCAGGCACTAAGGATGTCAAGGTTCCACCCCTGTACATTCTTCCAAGAACGAGTTATTAAATACTTCCATCTTCCAAATGTTAATTTATGACCACATGAGCGATTTCCAAATTTTCATTTACGAAAACTATAAATTTTCTAGATTTGGAAATCTTCAAATGCTCATTATTTTTCAACAATTGATTCATGTAGCTTCTAAGGATGATTTCCTAAAATGTAATGCACATTCCATCAATATTTAGTGCTCAAACACTTATAAAGCCGTTTGATTCTCTATGGGGCAAAGGTCAGAGCAATTAAGGTGGCTTTTTGTCTGTATTTTGGCTCCGTTACTACCCAAGAAGTCGGTTTCAGCACCTTTGGAATCGAGGTGACCTTGTGAATGACATATGTAAATTTGGTAGTTGTACATGCTTGTTAAGAGGGTTTACAGGGCCCCAAGACACCTCCCCATTGACAACGCATTGAGAAGAATCGAGTGGAAAATAAATAGGCCATAACTCCTGATTGGTACAAGCCTGAGGCACGAGATTTCATGTGTAAATAAGCTTGCTCTTTTGCCATATTTTGGCTTCCATACCACATACGAGGTAGGTTTTCGTACTCTTGAAATCGGGAGGACTTTGTGAATGACATACTGAAATTTAGTGATCCTACATGCCCTGTAAGGGGGTTTAGGGGGCCCTGAGATACCTCCTCATTGACAATGCATTGAGAAGAATTGAGTCAAAAATAGGCCATAACTCCTAATTAGAACAGGTCTGAGGCACCAGATTTCATGTGTAAATATCTGAGGACAAAGATCCTGAGTCGAATTAGACCCAATACCTTTGTAAGATAACTTTACCGACCCTCGATTTGGCCTGACATATGGTCTTGGGGTCCAAAGTGCTTCATGGACACTTAGGATGATTTGGAGAGGGCACAAGACAAGCACTTGACCAAATTTGACGTATTCTATATCAAACGGCATCTACTCATCGCCACAAACACGAATATGCAGGTCCCGTCATGATTGGTTCTTCTATCCAATGTTACACACAAAACACTGGTGGAAGACCAGAATGTCACATAAATGCTGATGGTTTTAGCCTTAACTTTCAGCAGGGAGAGGGTACAGACAATATGGTTTTTTTTGTGGATGAACCTGGAGGGGTTAGGAAAAAGTCCTGAAAGTTGGGTAGCAATTGGTTAAGATTAAGTTACCTAAATGAGGCTTCAAATGTCAGTATCACGCCAG